>NC_084672.1:21007440-22216607 GCF_028389875.1 Rhea pennata
AGGAATCTATGTGAGGTGACTTGTGCTTGGATATAGAATTTATTGCTGCTATGAAGAGGCCTGGAAAGATGGCAGAATACACGCTCCACACATACTGTAGGTGAATGCAGCACACTGCTTTGGTGCAGCTTGCACCAAAAATTAAGTGGAAATAATGTTGAGTCCAAATCCAACCATTTCAAAACAATTATTTAGTATTCCTTCTGCTCCAGGCTTTGCATTCTTCCAATTCTTGCTATGCCATACCAGGAACTACAAATAACTGAAAAATTTACAGAGCTAAATAAATGGGAAAGTTAGTTTATCCCCTAGTTTTATCCAGTTATTTACATCTCACTAATTAAAATTTTAGTTTTGCCATATTGCCCACAAACAGATAATTCAGAATGTACAAGAAGTATCATAAAATACACAAGAGGTTGACTGGTCTTGAGGTGCTAGCATAATGTAAAATTTAATAAACAGTAAGTTTAGGAAATAAAAATGCATTATCTGACATTTTTGCAGTGCAAATGGGCAAGTGAGTGATACTCATATTAAAAGTTTACACAGCAGATAAATAAATTAAAACAAACTCCTGTATAAATTAAGGGTTTCTTTTTAGCATAGACTAAATTTCTTCAGCAGTTTTAATATATTTTACAGGCTAAAGAAAAAAAACTCCACCAATATTTATAGGTGACGTTTCATCTCTAGAAGAAAGCCTTAAAATAGCAACATTGATATATTTTCAGATCTTCCACATTTAAATTCACGATTTCTTGGCTCTACGCTGCACATATGTAAAGAAGGATAAATACACCCGGGCAGAGGCCTTGCTAGCGCGAGGCTGTGCAGCAGGGGCGGCTGGCTGCTCCGCACGCAGGCTCGCGCCCGGCAGCGCCGGCACCGCAGCCCGGCACACAGCCCCGACTCTTCCCCCGCCGCCTGCGCCCGCCGAGCGCCGCGGACGTCTGCAGCAGTTCCTGCCCGGCCCAAAACACGAGCGTCCAGCACAACCTCGCGAAGCCACATACAGCTTCGGCACTGGTCTGGACTGCTGGCAGTTTGCCGCTGCTGCAGCGTTCTCCATCCGCTCCGGCGTGCTCTCGCAGCTCCAGGAGCGAAACGAAAAATGCCCTTTTACCTAGCAACTTTGGTCTTGAAAATGGAAGCTATTTGAAAAACAATGAAAATTTTCTAGCAACATTATTTTCTGAATAGATTTGAATTGCTGTAAGAGTGCTCTAGATATTCGCTGAAAATGAAACCTACCAATAATGACGACTTCTCATAAAGCAGATTCATTTACTTTAAAAAAAAAAAAGTCTCTTTTACATTTCACACAAGTATTTGAAAAATAAATTCTGCCCAAATATTTCCAGCTTCACTGATCATCTGATTCTTTCCAGTAATCAGTATTTGGGTAGAATACCTTATAATTGGCCTAACTATTATTGGACTAATTGGAACCTAGCCTTTTATACCAAGAAAACCTGCAAGGTGACATGTGCCTTGTGAATGCACTGAAACACCATAAGGAAACAAGAAAGAACTATCTTGTTAAAGGCATTTAACTTTGGATCTTTGCAAGAACAAGCTTCACGCTACACTCCCGTCTCTTCAAGAGACTCTTAGAGGAAATTACTTTTAACTTCCAGTTTTTCCTGTTCATTGAATCCCCTTCTCAGGGTAACAGTGGCTCCGATTTCCATACTACTCGAAGTATCCCTTCATGTATTATAAAAAAAAAAAAAAAAAAAAAAAAAGGAAGTGAAAAACAATTGAAAAAATATTTCTTCTTGCATGAGGAGAATATGATAATTAGTGGCCAAGATATTAGACTAGGGGGTTACATTTTGGGTTTTTTTCCTCCAATCTCGCTAACTCCCTTTAGGCATATGACAATCTACTTGACCTTCCCTGCTTATATTAGAGGATGATAATTATACTTTATTCTTGTAGATTTCTTTAATGCTGAAACATAGAGACTTTGGATTAAAAGATACTAATTAAGTGCAAATAACACACTTAGTGAAAAGTTGTTTCCTCCCTGCTTTAAATCTGCTCTGCTTGGATACCAGGGAGTGTTGCAAACAGTCTGAGACATCACCTACACACATTTTGATAGGCTAATTTAATAGCCTAGATACTAAATAATTATATTCAGCTCAGTCCTCTGAGAATACAAATTAATACTACAAATGCATGAGGAGTCTGCAGGCTTTTACAGAATGATGTAAGTGCTACCTGCGACCAACCAGTTGATGGAGAGTAGAGGGAAGCCAGGGAGCAACGCAGGGGCTATTCCCGACTGACAGCCGCTGCGGTCGTTTTCCTTGAAAGTCCCTCTGGCTGCAGGAAGCAGTTCAGAGGGAAAATATCTAACAAATAAAGCAGTATTTGGAACTACCACTCCCCACATTAGGGATATAATTTTTTTTTTTTACAGATACTATATTATATATATATATATATATATATATATATATATATATATATATATATATATAAAAGAAGTTCCAACTCTCCCCTAACGTTAAAGAATGACTTGGAACCTTTCACAATTCCACTCAGGAATCACTTACGTTCAGTACTCTGGAACGCAGAAAGGTACATATACCCTGCCTAACATGCAGGAGAAAGCCGGTCTGCTTATCAAAATTAATGCCATCCAACGTAATGTTTTGCAAGCACGTGAACCAACACCTCTTTGACTCAAAAGGTTTTATAAATCTCTAAACCATAAACCTACAGGAACTATTGAAACAACCTGTGAGCTGCAGCGGGAAGTCAGCGGTCTCCTAATAGTAAGGTACCTTAATCTTAAAGGTGATCTAAAAAACTTTTTACTTGCCAAAGCCTAATTCCGGGTTCTGTCTTTCTTCTGCAACTGGGAACAAGACTAAACTAAAACCAGGTAAGAGACTGCATTCCATAAATCGTTTTACTTGTTTGCAAAGACATGAACAATTGATTGGGATTGTGGAGGCAAGAAATGAGGTATAAGCAAGAACACCTAAGAAACAATTATATTTACTTATTTCCTTCTAAAATGCATTTGCATCCATTAAGTAATTAATCAGTTGCATCATATTTAAAATGATACTTTAAAAAGTTTTCTTTTTTCATTTTTAAGTTCCACAGCCTACTAAAGAAGTTTTTCTCTGTTTGTAAGCATACTTCCCACTTAATTTGGATACCTCAAATTTTCCTTTGGAATAAACAGAAAGTATTGGTATTTGTTTTGACATAAAGAACACATATTCTGCCCCCCCTGCAAAAGGAAATTAAAAAGCAGATAAAAGTCTGTCACTTATTTCTCTTCAGAATTTGGCATTCTCAGTTTTTGCCCCCTTCGTTGGGAGACAGGACTTTTCTCTGTTACTCTGCAGACCTCCTGAGAGTGTGTTGGATAGCTGCTCGGCTCCCAGTACTGGCAAGGACGTGCTCTCTCTCAGCCAGGTACAGTAGCAGTTAATAGTGGCTTATAGTACAGTACACTCTGTTCTGGCTACAAGGGCATTAGTCTAACTATTCTCAAAGCTTCATATTAATACCATGATGTTTCATTAGAGATCTACTACTGTTTCTTTTTCTTCCAACTACTTCTTCTTGCTACTATTTTTGGAAATCTCCCAGAAGATCTGTCAAGAAAATAGGCTAAACAGTGTCCATCAGGCTAATTTACATCTAGCAGGGTGCAGCCCCATAACATGCTGGTGCAGAACTACATGCAGCCAAGCCTTCGACCAGCTAGCTGTGCTGCCGAGTCACCTCCCCCGTGACCAGCACCTTGCAATGCCTCCCAACTCCAGCCTCAGCTGATCCACGCACTGGGAGGAGGAGCAGAGCCCCGAACCTGCTCAGAATCCCTGAGCTAGTGCCTGTCACCTTTGCGATTCACTCACACGCAGGATATAACCAACCTGTAAATCTCAAATTTCTCTTTAGAAAGAAACAGAAGTCATCAAAAATGATCAGACTGAAGTTGCAGAATACTCCAACAAATTACTGTATGCACATGTGCATGGGTGTTCTGAGTGCAATGTCATTTAAGTGCTCTTCCTTGTAATAAAACCTCAACTTCCACAGCCCTCATTTTAGTTTATGTTAGAATAATTGTCATTGGTTTCAAAATAACAGAATTGATTCGCTTACTGATGTAATAAAGAGGAAAAGTTAAAAGACAGCAAAACCAAGCAGCATAAAGGATTCTTAAATTTATTCCAAAACTCCCCACGTTATACCGCCTACTGCATTCAGGCACTGAGAAAGCGCAGGAAAGCAGACGACAGTGCTGAACTAGCATCCAGGAACAGAGCCAGTATTGGAGAGAAATAAGAAAGTAGATGAAGCAGAAAATTCTGACCGAAAGTATGCTCGTATTTCATTAAAGAGAAATTAAATTTGTAAATTTAGCATCAATCACAAGATTACAAAAATATTTTTTTAAAAAAAAATCTGTTTTGAGTTTCTGTTGTGCTGCAATTGAGACAGAGCTGACCAAAGTAAAGCAGACCATTCCTAATCAGAAGTCAGAAAGAAACTAAAAGGGAAGCATTACAACTTAACAATAATTTCAGAGTCAGTCAAACATCCCACATTTCTACTTGCTGACAATTAGCTTTTTTTTTCCCCCGGTAGGAAAGAAAAGAAAAACACAAACTACAAATCTAAAAAAGACTTAATCCACCCTAAAATTAAAATTGGAGTGCTGGTTATTAAGAAATGAAGCCAACAACAGAACCTTCCTCCTCACTGTGTTTATGTAGGTATGCCATCTGGTGGAGATATTTCATTTTCTTACATCAAACCTTAGCCGTGGATTTTTATTATTTTAAAATACATACTGAAACTCAGCAGCAGGTTTGCAAATTCTGTTGAAAAGATCGAAGATACTGCTGAAAAACACTGCTTACATGCTAATTATATACACAACCACAGAAGTCTGATAACAATGCTCTGAACTCTGAAATAACAGAAAATTTCCCCAACCTGGGGAAATAACTTTCCCCAACCTGGAAAGCTCCTATAATTTCTAGAGAAAGGTATTTGAATCAAACTGTTGATAGCAATGCCTTGACTGATCTGCAACAGATTTCTTGAGCACAGCTGTAAGAACGACATGCTCTCTACCCCAAAACCTGGTCTAACAACAAACTGCAAACAGAAGTCTCAAGAAAATTAAGAACGGCACAAATACAATTCTCTTCACTAATACTTTTCGTGTTGCCATTTTCAGCTTAGGAATTTCTTGAGCTAAATAGTTTTCTACAACTTAGTAAACCTCAGTGAATCCAAGCAAGCTTTCAACATCTGTATAACTTTTGGCAACAAGTTCCATAAACCTAACTATATACTGTGTGAAAAAAACATCCCCTGGTTTCTTTTGAACTTGGCTCCATCTTCATTTCTTGCTCCTTCATTCTGGTACTGAGAAGGACAGCAAATGGTCAAATGGCACTCATCTTACATGCCTCTTGTAACCTTCTAGACTTCTAACATCCACTCCACGACATTTTTTGCTAGACCTAGTTTACTTGATCGCTCATACAGAAGTTATTACTGATCTCTTTTGTTACCCTCGCTGATGCTTTTACAGTTCAAGTATATCCCTTCTGAGATGAAGGGCCAGAAGTGTACGCAATATTCAAGATCTAGATCACCCAGGCATTTACACACAATGACATTCTTGGTTCTGTTTTGGTTCCTTTCCAAAGAGTTTTAATACAAGATTTGCTTTCTTCAGAGTCCATCAAATGGTATGCAAAGATATGATAGAGCTTTTCCCCCTGCCCTAGGTGCAACCACTTAATATTTATCTGCACTGAATTTCATCTGCCATTTTACTGCTTAGTCACTGTCCATAATATCTTCCAGTGCTAGTAAGCTCTTGTCCTTACTATCCTGAACATCTTAACATCATCATCAAACTGTGTCACTGCACTGTTTGCCCTCTTTTCCAAGTCATTTGAGAATATGTTGAACAGAATAGGTCAGCAGAAGGCACTGGTAACTTCCCTACACTGCAAACACTTACGTGCTCCTACTGTTTTCTGTTCTTCAACTGATTCCCACTTACAGGATGACTACACGGTTTCCTTTAAAACCTTTGATGAGGGACCTTATCAAAAGCTTTTTGGAAATCCAGGTCCTTTGTATCTGACAAACCATCTTTCTCTACCCAATTTCAAAGGAATAAGAAAGAATAAGTAGAGTAACTTCCAGTTTCAAACTAAGGAGGAGGAATTTGTCAGTGATACTAGGTCTTGTTTTAATGTTAACATCCACTGTTTTCAACTGAACCTTATCCTAAGCAATAAAAAGGTCTATTCTTTAAACAACACAATATCAGATAAGACAGAAGACATTTGTGCTTTAGCCATAAGAACTTTTGTTTCTGACCAAAGAGAGAATGTGTCTGAGGCTAAACATGAAATTGTCAGCCTCAGAATCCCTGTGCTGAGTTTTTGCCATCAATATTGAAGGGCAAAGCTGAACACTTCTTGCTTCAAAGAAAGAAAGAAATGAGCACATTAACTTTACTATTGTATCTTATACGGTTTAAGATATACAGTGGCTTCAGAGTAAGTGTCATTTGTAAGGTCTAACTTTTTGTCCTTATTAGGAATGATCTGTAATCCAAGGTGACAGTATGTCCATACTGAAAAGGAAGTTTATCATACTTACTCCATTCGAAATTTCAGAAGCACTTCTAGTACAGACAGAAAACAAACAAACAAACAAATGTGGATGTCTAAAATACACAAAGTAAAATGCTTACTTTGCTTTGTATGGAGAATCAGAGATGGCATTTTTTGCTTCCATCAAGCTTTCGTATTCCTTTGCCCTGGAGGAGAAAATATTCATCATTATTGACTATTGTCTAAAGTGTACAGTATGCAGTAAGATAATCCTAATCATTGATTTTTTTCCTATTATCACAGCAATGCACATTTCTGCCCTGTCATAATCTACAACTGATGCTTACCTACTGGCCAGTAATAATTCATGGTGAATATTACTTCTTTAGAATAACATCAGTACACAAATGGTGGATTTAAGTTGATTTTCAAAACGCTAACAAATATTACAAGTGACATATGTAACAGCGAAAGAACTGCAGTGATCAATCTCTTATTATTAAAATGATCTCATCTGATGAAAATACTAGTAATTTAGACGTATGGAGGAGACTGAAAGATAAATACACTATAAATATTAAAATTAACATAAATAAGTTTTTGTGTCTACAAATAGAGTACTATTTTTAATGAAACTAATGACTGTACTGTAACATTATGATCCTTGTTAGGCATAAAACACAGAACTAAATACCTCCACAAATGGCTGTTTTATTGTGGGAAATGGAAGCAGCACTTGAAAACACAAACCTGTTCAGACTCTTAGAAGTTTTATTCATACTAACTTTATGCCAAAGAGTGGGGAGACGAGACTTCCTTCACCACTGGTTCTGTACCTCTGGCTCACCTGAGCCACCAGGTGAAAACTATTACCAGTCTATCAAGCAAAGTAGGATTCACAGTGGTAAATCCATAACTTTTGCAACAAACACATGCACACACTAGAGCAAATTCAGACACTACAGTGATACAGAAAAATTAAATTCTCAGAGACAGAACCCTGTGATGAAAAACCAAACAAAAGATTGTAAAAACATTTGCTTTTGATCCATTTAAAAATGCCCTTACATTCAGTTTTTATTATAAATGATGACTGCAAGAAAGTAACACGGATCTCTAAGGGCTTAAGGGCAATCTGCTGTTCTAGTATCCTGAAGTTCTGTTCCCAGTGAAACAAGCAGCACCATCACTCCCGACTGGGAAATTTCCCATTCTCAGCGTTCAAAAAGAAGGGCTTTTGAAAACTTCTGCAAACCCATCTGAAAGGAATTCAGTTGGCATGCAGGACTAAATCTGAGATTAGATAGGTCATCTGCCTCTATCAATCGGTCCCATCACAAACTCCAAAGGAAGGTATCAAAAGCCCCTCAGGGCAAAAGCAGAAAAAAAGTTTGCCCCAAAATAACTTTCATATATGAGAATGGTTTTTCATATTAATTTCTAGGTTATTCTGAATATTAACTGCTGTCATTTGACATTCTTGCCAGCTTTACAAATGTCCAACTGTTTTCTCAAATCCTTCCAAGATTCTGATGATAGCTACTAGTGTTTCACTGCTACACTGCAACAGAACAATTCAGTAAAAATTAATTTAAAAAATCAGTAAAAATTTAATTGTGACTTGATTTAATTTTCTGTTGTAATAGGTATCTTCTCATTTGTCTTCTTTCTAAACTAAACAATCCCAGTCTTTTCAATTTCTCTTCATTTGAGAATTTTTCTATTTCATCAACGTTCTTCTGAGACAAGTTTCACAAATAGTTCCTTATTTTATCTTAGATACATACACTGCACATTTCTTTATATTTTTCTGTTAACTAAATGGACCAAACCTTTCAAAATTACTCAAGTTTTCCCTCAGCTTGCATAACCTAAACAACTCATGCCATATGCAAATATTATTACATTACAACTAGCTCTGATTTGTGGATCATTAATAAAGCTATTAATCACAACTGAATTTAGTATAAAACATGAAGGTGAGATTTCTTTATTAACCTTTTGCCTTCCTTCCTGTCTCTTAGCCAAAAACAACTCATTTTAGCTTTGAGTTTTGCACAGAAAAGTCAGTCAAATATGAATAATCACCTAAAATATTTATTACTAAATGCACATGACTGCAGTGCGTAAAAAATACATTGCAAAGTATATCTCAACTGTATATACTTTCTAGTTGTTAATTACACCTCTGCTGCTTGAGGTTAGCTTCATCTGTCCTCGGTCTGCCATGCAGGCACTGAAGTATTCTTCTGATAGCAGCACACACATGTTAACCTGAGATAATTTACCTAGCTATATATCAGTTACTACTACAGCACCAGTTTAATGGCTTAGGGCTATAAATATTGTTAATAAGACTAACAAAAATTCTCAACATATCTAATAATCCATTGATCACAATTTCTCCCCTCTTCAACCTTTACCCTTCATTGCTTTCACATTGTGATGGTGATTTAAGCTACAGAAACTCAGGAGAGCAACAGCAACCTATTTTAATGTAGTTACTTATTTCTTCTAAGTTTAAAATGCAATAGCTGCCTAGGAACTGAAGCGAATATGTAATTTCCAGTCTTCAGCTACAGGAGGCTTTGTTACAACTGTTCCTTTTTCTAAAGGAGGTAACCGTTGCAAAGAGCAAAATTGTGGTTTATGGATAATCTGCTGTTAACACTTGTGAAACTAGGTGAAATATGGACATAAAAGGCTCTTCACCTTCAAAACCACCCCCAATAAATTAATTATTAGGGACTTAATCTATACATCCCACCTAGGTTTTGAGTTGATTTTGAGCAGTAACTCCAAGGCAGTTGGTAGTATGACTGTCTGGATTGTTGAACAGAAACATAGTAGACTTTAACTATATTACTAATTTAGAGTTATTTTATATTGTAATTGTGAGCTTATTGTTTTATTTGCTTTAACCACTTAGCTTAAGCCATTTTCTCAATATGGAAAACCTACCCATACTACCACTAACGAGCTTACATACAGTAACCATCCAGGTAGTTGCCATCAATCCTGTGATGACTTACTCAAGTGCCAACTACATCAACTCTAGACGTAAAGCACAACCTGCCCAGCCAAAATTAATTTCTCAAATGGTACTCTTTCTCACTGATTTTTTCGGTTGAAATTCCATGTAACAATCTTTGCTTCATACTGGTCCTGGACTAAATCACGTCTTTATTAGCAAGTCTTTCGGGTTAACATTTGAAAATTTACGGTGAAATCTTCTAGTTAACTCACAGTTATCTTCAAGGACAGCAACCTCATAAAAAGTGTTTAGTCACTCTTTAAAAACAAGCATGAATGAATTTGCATCCCATGTTGCCCTGATTTAACTCCTCTAAGACACTGAAGATTCAATGTATTTTTCAATAACATACTACCTCTATAAAATGATGCCCCACTGTGACTGTGGTTTACTTCTAATTTGTGATGACAAATGTCTCAGACTCCCACGAGTCAGCAAATCAGAATCCAAAATACTGTTTTTCAACTATGAGTGTCAGTAACAAACCGTTACTTGAGCTTGTATTCCTAGGTCTGACAAACCTCTGATCAAATTCAACAGAAGCACTTGCTGAGTAAGAATGTAAAATTGGACTCAATAGCTGCAATAAATCAACAGGTAATATGAATAACTCTCCATCTCGAGCAATCAGAAACTGGGAAGAAAATAGTAACCATTGCAACAGTGGCTTCTAATTTGACATCCAGACAGTGGTTTTGCTCATCCAAAAAGGAAAAAAAATTTTAAACAATAATTGATTGTTAAAATACTTTATTTTAAAAGGTTTAACTTGCCATTAATTACATTATTATGAGTTAATAAACTATCTCGTTTTTATAGTAGCTCTGAAAACCCAGATATCTTTCTCTTATCTTTAACTCTCCTTGGTTAAAAACAAGAAAGAAAATATGTAACAATGAACTTTACCTTTCAAAAAGTATTTTTAGAGATAAATGCAAATGAACATTGTAATACTTGAAGTGTTAGCCTCAGCTGGGGACTCTTCAGCTATAAAGACTGCCACTGCAGTTCATGATATAATGATGTGTTGCATATCATACTGATTTGCAGATGTCACTTTTTAGGCTAATGACATACTGCAGGTCTGACAACTCACTTTCCATTTTAAGATATTTTTAACTTTCTTCTTGTTGTGATAGGCAACAAAAAATGATTAAATCTAGCCATGGGATTTGACACTACAGCAGGCTGACTTCTATTTGTTGATTAGTATTGATTTTCTTTGATACTTCATTTAAAAAAATCAATAGCTAGAAAGAAAAATAGGCATGGTTTACACAATTTTAAACACGCTATTGTATGCTACAAGAGGCTACAGTTTTGGCAGGGCACTGGCATCCAATTATGAGAAAAGCTCTTAACAGGTGAAACCAAGGGCTCAGATCGATATTCGGTTTTCTTTCTCAATCAGAGAAAGTGGCCATAAATTAGGCTCATCAGTGTTATTTTCAAGACATTCTCAAAGCAAATAACTTCACATTTTTTTCTGCCTTCCACTGCACTCATACTAAAGGACAAAAGGCAAAGTTTATGAAAAAAAAAAAAAACTTAAAAAAAAAAAAGTTTGTACTACCTGGAGTTCATCCGTGCTTTTAGCTTTTTGGCTTTCTTTTTAGTTTTTTGCTTCTCCTCTCCATCTTTTGATGGTTCCACAGGAACAGAGCTCTCAACCACAATATCCACAATATACTTTTTCAGTGACAGGTGCTCCTGCAGAAGATATTGCAATAATATTTAATCTTACAGTATGTGACAGAGATTACAGATAATCTTCCCAGGAAGGAACAGCAGTAAATATTTAACAAAAGGTGAAGGAAAGTGAAGAAAAAAATTTTTTATATAAAATTCAGTACAAGTATTAGCAACACTGTTTATATTCTAGACGGATAATACAAGTAAATAGATCTGAAAGAACTACTACATAAAAGCAAAAACCTGGGGTGAAATACCCTCTAAGACCCGGGGAGGCTACAGATAGGAGAGCACAATATGGTAACTTGAAAATGGACAGTTATCTCATTATTTTAGTGCAACATCTTATGCCCTCTTTAAGGCTAAACTTCTCAATTGCTGAAAAACAGGAGAGAAAAAACATCCTAAGGTGAGGTGAAAAGTACGTAACTCAGGATGACGACATATTTCTAAAAACAAGAAATTACTTTTCTTCATTTATTCCTATGCAACTATTAAAGTAACATGACAGTTAAGCTCTACACATTTCTACTAACTGCTTTAAGATAATTTTGTTACAACTATTTTACAGCAACAATTAAAGACTAATTATGACATTACTGGTTAAGTGTAAG
Source organism: Rhea pennata (assembly GCF_028389875.1). Taxonomy (NCBI): domain Eukaryota; kingdom Metazoa; phylum Chordata; class Aves; order Rheiformes; family Rheidae; genus Rhea; species Rhea pennata. The sequence goes on from NC_084672.1 coordinate 21,019,407, forward strand.
TGTCACTCACTTTCTGAAAAATGCAAAGCAACTTAAAGTGAAATTAAAAGCCACCACTCAAAGCAAATTCTCTGATGCTAGGGAAACTCCCATATAATTCACAGGTACACACTACTAAAACACTAATTTATCCTGTAAACAATAACAGACAAGATTAAACACAACTATTGTGCATTTTGACACAAAAATCAGGAGAATTCGGGACCAGATTTAGCTGCTGGGTATTATACAAGGTTTCCAGAATACTTTGAAGCAATCTGAGCTCTCACTAGGGATGTGGCCAGCCCATTCCTGAACTACACAGCATTGACCACGTTGATCCAGACCAATTAAGAGAGATACTGGATGCCTTAATCCATCCCAAACAATAAGGATGGCTCTCTTCCCCACATGTGGCAACAGGGTCAACATTGCTTGCTCTCCTCCACAGGAGGGATGCTCCCAGTTTTGAGAAGAAAGTCATTTGGCCCCCTGTTCTCTTCTCAGGCTATCTTCTCTTAGCCAACATCTGAATTTTTCCATGTCCCTTCCTCAATGTACATCGTACTCTGGTCAACAACTGCTTGCTTTTTCTCCAAAATCACAATAACCAAAATTGGAAACAGAATAATTATACAGATGAGTGATTTGATGTAATACAATACCACTACTGTCCATCCTTATTTTAAAATAGTTTTGTTTGGCGTTAACAATCTGCAATTTACATTTGTTTGTAGCAAATGTAACACTACTTATTTTTCTTAATTTTTCTTTGGCAATATTAAAGAAGTAAAAGAGGTTAATTTCTATAGCATTTCCAGGAAATCTGGCCTCTACATTACTAAACAACTGACTTTGCTGTTAGCCATCTGCATGTCGAATTGAAAGATGTTTGCACTTTCTCCCAAATTTTCTCCCAAACCCTAACTCTGATGTGAAGACTTCTTTTTTTTTCTCTTTCTTTTTTTGAACAGGCTTGTGTGCCTCAGCCCTGGAACTTGCTCCTCGCCCTACGCTAACTCTTTTGTTCTTTGCCAGCAGCACAGCATCCAGAAAACATAATGGACTCATCCACTGGAAAGAGATTATTTCACACTGAAGAAAACACCTCCTGGGTATCACACAGAAAAGGCAGACTAATTACTTGTCCCCAAGTCTACAGAAACTGTTACCTAATGGGAAGGACCTCCAAGTTGACACTCTCTTCCTTCTCCAAGCTGCCTTTTTACACCTACACTAGATCAATGCCTGGCTTTACCAACATAATTCATTATATTAAATAAAATAATCTGTCAAGATCTATGATTTTAACTCATCAAAAACTAGACTTCTCTTGATTTGTGCTTAAAAACACCAAATGTATTCACCACTTACAACATTACAATTTATTGATGGGAATGTTCCTTTTCCTCTCACTTAACAAATCAGCATTTAAGAAAGACCTGGCTAAAATCTTAGCTGCCCACAGAGGAAAAGCTTTAATCACGAAATAATCCACTTTTTGCATAATAAGGTACAAGAAAAGTGAATGTCATTATATCATGTGATTTTAAATAAATGCTTTGCTTCAGCGTTTTTCAAAAATGTTATTAAAAAATTCCTGTGTCCTCAGAGGTACTTTCAATAAACGTATAGATTGCCCCAATACAGTCCAAGGTCTATATTTAAAATAAATATTTGAAATTTATAGATGAATAATCATAAAAGCTATTCCCCTAAAGCTGTTCTTAATTTTGATAGAACAGCTCACCAAAAAAAGGCGGGGGGGGGGGGTCTCACAGAGAGTATTCATACAATATGCAGTTGGGTACGTGGGTGCCTGTAACGATTCCAGTAAATGGCAGAATATTCAGTAACTACACAGAGACAATGCAAGAAAAAAGCAAAATAGTTGCTAAACTGCTCTTTCTCTTATTTTGATGACTTCTCTCAAGTTTGAAGTTTACTGTAAGTTCTTTAGCCACCAAGATGTATTTCACAGACTAAGAAAGATTTCTACTCAAGTGCCCCTAAACACGCCTTTTAATTTAAATGTGCATTATCGAATTTAACCTCTTCTGAGCTACCAATGTATTTCAGATCTTTGTCAGGGCAAGAAACTTGCACAAATTTAATCAAATCAATTTAAAAAGTGACCAACTTGAAACTTTACAATGCCCACAATTAATCAGTCTGTTTTAGTCGAAAACGTGTTACATATTTTTTGTTTTACTTTCAGTGTAACAAATTTTATCCATTTTGTTTCATGACAGCTTCAGGTACGACTGCCGCTGCTGGGAAAGCGCTGCTATCGCTGGTGTCACCCATGTTCCCGCTCTAGATGCCCTTCCCGTTCTGCGGTGACGCTTCCGGAGCCTGGGAGATGACACATGTGAGGCAGAAAGAAGATGCTTCAGCTTTGCCTGCTGCCTGACAGATGGCTGAGCAAAGCATCACTGTTTTCAAAGATGGAAAGAAATGCTGTCTGAAGCAATCTGTAACTTAGCTATAACGATGGTTGGCCATAGGCAGTACTGAGGGCAGCCCATGGCCTGGGTAACCTGATGTTCTGCACGATACCCTCAATCTTCCTCTGATGATAAAGACTGTAGCAGATAAGTTCACACTACGGAAAAGTCTTCTTAATGACAACAAGCAAACACCACACCTTCAAATTGCATTTTGGCTTCTTGTACTACTTAAAGCCAATCATATCAAGTTCTTATCACAGATTACAAGAAATAGCTACTTTAACAACAGTTATTAGAATATATTTACCATATTTTTAATATAACAACTATTTGAGCTCTTACAGAATACTGAGCACATTCTGAAGAAGAAAAAAAGTGTGCCATTACGTATCAGCACAATTTATTGGTGAAAGTGATTAGTGACACAATCAAAAGTTATTCCTCTCCCTTTTGTAAGTATTCTTAAAATTAGAAGTAAAAGGTGAAGTGTTAGAAAATTTATAGACAATATTTTCCAGAAAACAAGCTATTATTTTCTTTCACTAGTTCTTTCATTGATTCAAGAATATTTATAAGCCTGTTAAAATAAATTTCTGTGAAATTTCCTGGGAAAAGACTATTTCATTTTTGTAAAGCATTATAGAGTGATCCACCCTAGCGATACACATCCAGTCAAAGCAGTATTTGAAATTTATATCATAAATCACAGGCATGCAAAATGAATGGTGAATTAACATTAGGCATAGGAAATCAAGCATACAAATCTAAGTAAATTCTAAAAATAAATGTAATATTAAGTTGGCTACACTGCCTATCCCGTATAACTTCCAGCACATTTGAAAAAATTTTTCAATGTTTTATGTTTTTCAATGTTTGTTGTTCAAACAACAGAAATTCTGTCACTTCCATATTTGGCAGTAAAACCACCAACAGCCTTTATAAACATTTTTCCCCCCATTAAATTCCATCCATCTAATTTTAGTAATAAGTGCTAAAGGAAAACTTCCTAAGGATAGCTCAAAAGTTTGCATCCTCTTGGAGCATGATTGTACCCACATTCTTGTTAAGTTGGTTTTCACTAATTGCCAGTAGCATAGAGCACGAACCCCGCCACTGCTGGTAATGAAACTCTAACTCCAGTTCATTTTTGTCTTCTCAGGGACAGGCATCCCTCGACATCGACTCCTGCTCAAAAATAGCATTGACTGATTCCCTCCCCCCGCCTTTTTTTTTTTTTTTTTTTTTTTTAAACTTGGTCATACGGCTCAAACTTCACAGGAAATTGTTGGTTTCAAGTTTTTCATTGTTAAGAAAACAAAGTACTTGCTCAGAACCCTACTGAGATTTTATTACTGTTTTGTTACACTAAGCTTCAAGGTAGCTAACTGCTGACATGTTGTGGATGCTCAGTTATTAAACAAGTATGCCAATTATATCAATAGGATCCAGCAGGTAACTCTGCTTTCCAAACTGATTTAGTATTTCAGCACTGTAAATTCCCATCAGTTCACACCAACACCTATGAGCCATATTAAGATGAAACAATTATACTCACGCAAAGTTAACAGAGACTACTACAGAAAAAAACTATTTTAAGTCTTTGTTCAACATGATTTTTTGGTTCATCAGATCTTCAAACTCTTTAATAAACTCTTCAAAGTAATGGCAAGAGTAAAATGAGGTTAATCCTCTACTTTGAAATCAATGCTGTATTAAAAATGGGCAGAACATCTTCACTGAGGTGCAGCAACCTGCTGTCCTCCTGCTGCACGATGGCAACCGCGACCACCACCAAGCCTCTGCTCGGTGGGGACGATGCCCTGTTTCCCCTTAGCAGCCTACGTTGTCTTTCCTAATCTAATCTGTGGTTTAACAGATGACTCGAACAAAACTACAGAGTTCAACGAGCAGATTCGTTTATCAGCCTGGGAGGGCCAAGAGAGGTCTTGCTGTCAATAGCCCGTAGGGTGGTTACAAAATGTTTTGCTCACATGAACTCAAGCACAGGCCAGTTCTCAGAGTTCTCGGCTTTCAAGTACGGCAGTTTGGATTAATATCAAACTTCATACCTACAGTTCTAGTCTTATTTTAGTGAGTAATAACATCTTGTGTCACAAAAAAAAAAGATCACTTTTTGCAGGTACAGATCAAAGTGAGGGATTATCACATTAGGCAGATTTACCACCATTCAGGTGTGAAACAAGTATAACTAATAGCTTAGCATTGAATGACAGCTTAAGTCTGAAGCTAGCTGCTGCTATATTATACTCAAGAGCAATGTAAAAATAATTATTTCAATGCTTTATTAAGCCACCACTAGCCACCAATCAAAATACCTAAGATTTTAAAATCCACTTAGCCACAACTAAAGTACAGTACATCCAATCCTTCAAATAATTAATCTGAAAGGTAATTTTACTTTCAAGACCATTGCTTGGACAGGTTAATATACCAAAAAGGTAACTGCTGTAAGTGTATGAAACAGCAATGTCAAGTTGGTACAGCGTTTAGAAAGTAAACTTGCTTCTTATTCTGAATGCTTTTTATTTAAGTAAAAGTTCCATTCACTTCTTCCTAAAACCCTTTAATTTTATTTTTTTAATGTAAACGCTAAACACAGTAAGAAATATTAAGACTGATTTACCTCCTCCACAGTGGCATTTTGGGGGGTTGTTTTTACGACAATGTGTAGAGATAAAGTGTTACTGGCCCCATCCCATGTTGAGCACGTCCTGACAGATGATGACCCCAAACTCTCAGGTATTACGAAACCATCAGCTCTTTGCAGACCTTAGCCAGCTATAAATTCAGAGCATCAGGTAGAATATAGGACTGAGAAACAGCAAAACTGTTAACATGATACTTTCTATCACGAACTGAAAGTCATTTTGTATCAGATTTCTGCCATTATTTTTCATACTTGGTAACTCATCCTCTAAGTTGCAGAACTGAGATCAAGCGCATTGTAAATAAGATATCACTCAGCTTTCATGAGGATGCCAGGATCTGTCCCACAAAGAGCAGTTAGTTGTACCACACTGTGGAATACAGCACAAAACATGGAAACAGGAGTTGAACGTTTTATTCATCATCCTTATACTCTCCTCTTTATATTCTTGTATGGTGACTGCTCAGTAATGCAGTAGAGTAGAAATAATCCTGTTACTTCTCTCCGGAATATTTACATACATTCACCAAAATTAACGAGTACGTTATCTTTAAAAATTACAAGATATACTGTACCTCCTTCCTAGAGAAGAACTATCTATAGTTGAGAAAGCTTATGACATGTAAAAGTAACTTTGTCAATATACAATTTGATACTTAATGGCACTCTGTTGACATATGTCAAAGACATATGTTGAAATTTCAGACCTTTATAAATCAAGCCATGCAAACCTCTAATAATTTTCATATTACACTGAAAATATTTTTTAAAAACTGAAACAAATTTCTTGTGCAAGTTTCAATACTCTGCAAGCTGGTATGAGCTGACATTAAATACACATGCAAAACTGCAGGCAAAACAATGCAGACAAGACAGAAATTAGACTATTTACAAAAAAAGCCTTTGCTCTTCCTCTCCTCTTCCTCCTTTCCCAACTGTTTTGACTTTTAGTCACTGACAATCCTGAAACTTTCCAAATGCAACAGATGGGTCTCATCTACAAACTGCATGAGAAAATGAGCTGCCAAAGCCATTTCAGATAAGACTAATGAGGTCACCCATGAAGTCACATTCCTGCTAGATATGGCCTACTCCAATTCAGGTGTCTGAAACAGAAAAACTACTCAGTTCATTCTATATCTTGAACTTAATAATTTCAATTGACCAAGTACTTTTTACAAGTAAGTTTTTCTCTACACATTAAATTATCTTTTTCTTATATGACATGTTTATATTAGAAGGATTACAACATTAATATTTTCTGAAATAAAGTTATTTTTTCAGACTACAGAACAAACTTATTGCAAAAATTTTCCACGAAAATCTTCACAAATACCACAAAATGCTGAGACATAATACAGTTATGTATAGTGCAGTTCAGTCTCGATGAGTTAAGCCACATCATAACCTGGATTCTGACTCTTGGTCATCCAAGTGAAATACAACAGCTGGAGAACAAAATTGCCAGTTGATACTCTTTTCATACCATACATGAAAATAAAAAAGGGATTTTTAATGTATGTATGTATGTATATGTATGTGCGTGTGTGTGTATATATATAAATATATGTGTGTGTGTGGAGAGAGAGAGAGAGAGAGAGAGAGAGAGAGAGAGAGAGAGAGAGAGAGAGAGAGAGTCTCTAGAAAATATATATAGTCTCTAGAAAAACTGTTGAATGACACCTGGTAGACTGATGATATTTTATTTTGTTGATGTGACATTTGATCAAGCCTACAGGATTGCTTGGTACAGCAAACACTCTTCATCAGCCTTGACACAGCAAAGATGTTCCACAAAGAATGTAACTTAAGCTCATCTGTGATATCCACAAATAGCTCCTACTGGCATTAACAAGAATTAAGTGAACATCCTGCAACTTCCCTATCATTCTTAAGTTCCACTTTTCACTTCCCACGAGGATTCAGTCTGCTCCTGCTATCCTTTTCCACGATCACTTTGTTCAACATCAGTATGCCACCCTGCAAATGTGTAACAAGTAATATACCTCTCCAAGCTTTGATTTCCAAGTGATGTCTCATTTTTGTATCTTAAATTTACCTACTGTTTTTTACATATTAAATTTTCAGCATACATTGTCACAGCATGTGCTACCTATTCATATGACCAATACTTCTGTCTAGCTCTCTCTAATGTCCTGATCACAATCTCATCATCTGTTTATTTGACTTAGAAGGGTGAAATGTAGTATATATATCTGTCAAACCAGAACACAGCTGCAAAACCATTTTCCTACCCAATGTCTTTGGCTATGACATTTTGGGATCTCTGCACTAGATGTAAGTTGCTATTCACTTTCAAAGTCTTTTACCACCCGTTTCATAAGGCCACTTATGAAAGCTATACGTATATAAATATGTATAAATATGTATACATATAAATATGTATAAATATGTAATATCTTATTACAAGAAAAAGACTACTCCCTGATGAAGGACAAAATAAATAAAAACACCACTGAAATATCCAGACACTACAGGACACCACTGAAAGAGAACAAGCAGAGAGGAAAGGCAAGAAATTTTCTACTAAACACTTCTTAAGCTAGTGTATTTTAATTATTGGTAAAATATTAACAATTCACAGAAAAACATCAAATAATGAATTCAGCAAATATTTATAGCAGCACTATTAAATTAGGATGCATATTTATAAAATATTATACAAGTAAAATGTGCCAAGCACAGAATTCTTACAATAAGTTCCCTCACTCTAAAATTAGGAGTGAACATAACTCAAATGTTTATTTCCTTTTTCTTTTAAGTATGTACCATCTTTTTATGAATTCTGCTCCGACAAGACTGCATAGGTAGAGTTATATTGTACTAAAGCATCTGCTTTTTCTCGGAGAGGAAAATTGTTGCTTTAGGACAGCCACGACAGAAGGTCCTGTGCTCTTGCGAGTGCACACTGCTCCACCCTAGCACTCATGAAGCACTATATACCTCCTAATAAGCAGCAGCAACAGCCAGGGAAGAGAGATGCAGAAAATGATTCACTCCGAAGCTAGCCTGGCATGGGCAGGAGTGACCTAGTATAGCGAATATTTTGTGCTGCTTTCTACAACCTCCGCAGAGTCCTGTGCTACCACAAAGCAACACTGAAGTTAAACCCTACTGTGTAACAGTGAGTGTGTGTAAGCCTGACCTTTCCAATGTACAGCCCATTTTACACAGAATCTGATACAGAGCTTCGTTAGCTATGTTTCCACTACGTGTAAATAACCAATTCATATAAATGGAAATCCCTTCCGGCTATTCGACTTTCACCCAAAAAACTGAGCCAAAATGACCTTGGAATTTGAAAAGTTTAACTTTTTTCCTCTCCTATTATTTTTCATTTTCATTCCCTTCGTATTTCTGGATTCTGGCCAGGACTGAAGCAGAGATGCCAGAAGACCATAAGACTGGTTATTCTTATTATTCTTGTATTATTTCCAACTTTGAATCTTTAAGTTTGGAATGAAAAGGCATTCTTATAAGTTCTCTAACCCAATTCTGCAGACAAAGGCAAAACTGAAAAATATCTGACTTCAGCTCTTCATCTAAGGTCATCCTTCAGAATTTCCAAACACTTGTTTTTACTTTCTCTCTGCTATTAGTATTAAAATAACCCAAATGAGGAAGATTATAAAGAAATACTTGTATTAGCTTAGACCACATTTTAATTGCTGTAAGTCATTTACCATTTTAATGAAAAAAAACAATACAAAACTACATATTTTTGCAGAAATGTAAGGCACATAAGGCTAATATATTCTAGCAGATCAATAGGTAGCTATTCTGAAACCTACACACAGCCTTTGCATTAATATGCATCTTTACCTATTTCAAAATAAATAGTATTCTGTAATTGCAAAAAATAATTTTAAAAGGGTTTCAGGATTTATTACTAATGTCAGGAATAACTTTTTCTTACTTGCATATGATCATTTAAAGCACATATTTGCCATATTTTCATGAGTTTTTAACAGTACAATTTTAAATCAGGTCACTACATGAACACTTTTTCATGATTTTATGACATTTAAAAAATACTCGGTATTCTATTTTTTTCTCTCATGAGCTAGGACAATTTTTAATATGAAAAACACATGCCGCAATAGACTGAGTTTATCAAATCCAAAATTTGATCTTCAGCATTATAACCAATGACAGTTTGAAATACAAATGGTCATTAAAGCTCAAATCAAAGGTGATCAAATGCTATTACAATACCAGAAGTGATAATATACTCCAAAACACTGACAGAATTCAAAACAGGAAAGGTACGTATGTCTTGCCATTAATAAAAATACACCAAGTGTTTTACCTTGTGAAGAAATGAGTTTAAAAAAAAAGTAATGAATATTGTTCTCTCAAAATCAAGATTTTAATTATTTACTACACTTCTATGTTACAACATGCTCAGGTTTTGAATGAGGATAGAGCATAAAAATTTATTAGACATTTGAAACTAAGGACTAAATTTTCATTGTAAAAGTAAACTTCTTCATTTGCTTCTTGAATTTAATTAAAATTAAAGTTTTTATATGAGGGACAAAAGATGCATCTTAATATGTTTATACTAAACACTATTCTTACTGCCAGTACTGACAGCACTTCTTGTCACCTTGCTTGCCCACAAATTCCTATGTTTCTTACATGAGAACCAGAATCGTGAACATGGGAAGTATCGTTCTTCAGGGCAGAGGAGCAAGGCTGGAAGGCCCTGATGTTACTGCCAGCTGCAAGAGCAGCAGGGAGTGGGGGAAATGAAAGCGCAGCGGGCTCTGCCAGCAGCAGTTTTTCTTATCCTGTCTGTGAATATCCAAAGCATCCACACCACAAGGAGGAAAGGTACAGCTGCTGGCAATGATCTATCACAATTAAGGACACAGCCAATAAACAATTAATCATGTACATTTTTGCCAAGAAGAACAACACCTTATAATATATTAAATATAAAAAACTATTGCTGCTCAAGGTGCAAAAAACTCAATTTGATATGCAAAGTACTGAAGGATGTTCTGCAAACCGCATCACAGATTAGACTTTAGAATTACATGACAGTGCATGACAGCTTCTTCCAGGACCAGTGAATTCACAGGAAAATTACAAGGCCAAAAAGCTGCCATGCTGAAAGAACTACAGCTATCCAATAAACATGAAACATCCGTAAACAGTATTGGACCACAAATGCTTGGCCTAACTCCATTCCGCTAGTAACACTCAGCACCGCTCTAAAACAATCCCTCTGTTTCTCAGAAGACAAAAAAATCAAGTAAAGCAAACGCAGCCCTATCTTGAAGCTTACCTGATCTGGGTGTTTTTTGCTTATAAGCAATTTACATGTTGCTTCCCCTGAGCACTACAGAAGAGAAAGGAGAGGAAAAATAGAGTCCTATCACAGCAGAAGACACAACTACATTATTACATTACAGTAACAGATGAAACTCCATAGAAAAAATGAAATCACAATCCAGTTTGTCAATCTCCTTTTATTGCTGGGGAGAAGATAAAAAGAGATATTGTTTGTTTCTTTTAAAATCTGTTCTGCTGGGTATGAGTAAGTCATGCTTCCATTTGCATGTACTGCTATTATATACTGGAAAACTTTATTTCCTACTAAAAATTTTATTTCCAAATGTGTTTGTTTAACAATGCACTCCTTAGCTCAACACTAATAGCTCCCTGTACACTCCAGGTTTCAAAGCTTGTGCCTTATGTCCTTTCCTCCAATACATGTGACTACAAATGCACTCCCAAGAGGGCTTCTCCCCACTCCTTCTCTGAAGGCTCCTATTACAGCACTTACACTGGAAGGAAGCACTACAGCTTTGTCATGAATTGCGTATTTTCCTTCAAAAAAAAAAAAAAAAAAAAAGGAAAGAAAAACTGAAATAGAAATAAATGGCATTTGGAAAACTATAGTGCTGTTCATTTAAATAAAAGAACTTAAGCACTCTGAATCACAAATGAAAGCAAAAAGCATTTTTCCCAGTACTGCTGAGGCTGAAGCAATAAAACAATAATTATATATCAATAAATTTTTGACAAAAACAATTCAACAAAGTCCAGGCCTCACCAAGGCTCTATGCAAGAAAACTCCTTGTAAATACACAAGGCAAAGAGCAAAGGTCAGGCACGAAAACATTCCCACATCTCTTTTCTTCAGGAATTTCCTTTGTAAGAACTATCAGGAGATGCATGTAACTGAGAAAATCATTCAATTTCTTCAAGGAAAACAACCCATCATCCCTAAAAAGTGTTTAGGGACTAAAGCTCAGATGAATGTCAACTTTGCTTGTATTGCTGTACCAGCTAAAAACCTCCTACGGCTGCAGCAGGGCTCTCACCAGTGCACCCACGCTTTCTGGGGCTGCCTTTCACCACATCCCGGCAAAAAAACAATTCTGCCAGTGCAGGAGCGTTTGTACCTGGGAACCCGCCAGCACCGTTACGCTCACTGTAAATCAGACTAAACTGGAGCCCGCTGCACCCGAGCGAGAGCCGTGCGCGGAGCAGCTCGCAGCGCAGCGCAGCGCCGGGCCGCTCGACGAGCCCCGGGACACAGTAAGCTTGCGCCCGTCACCGCCGCTCTGACCCCTCCTGAACGCAAGGTGGGTGGGCTCAGCCAGCCAGCGCTTTCTATAAATCCTCTCATTTTAAAGCTGTCAGTCATCACAGAACAACAGTCTCTCCCCTCCACCACGGGATTTTATTTTCATTTGATTTAAATGCATCTCTAAGAAGTTGTTTCATTAATGCCATGACAGAATACAGTTTTCTTCCCCCAACAAAAACCCCATGTTTTTTCACATATGCAAACAAAGGTTCCTTAACATTTTTCCATGTGCTCTTCTTTGGAACACATAAAATTCTAGCACGCATCTCAGATAAATTAACCAAGCCCCTGCCATGCTTTCTATTTTACACGTTTATTAGAAGCATCCTTCACTTATTAGAAACATTTGTAGAGTGTAGTTATATGGTTTGTACTCTAAAGACGCCTTAAAACCATGCTATTTAAATGACAAGAGATACAGACAAAAGATAGGACAATAGTTCAAAGGAGGAAGCTATAGAGTTACTAATGTAATGAATATTTTTCAAAACACACTAGCGAAGACAAGAAAGGCAAAAGAAAGGGGACATAAAAATGAATTATCTAAGAGCTGCAGGTGGGAGCACGAGTATACAAAAGGTCCCTGTAGGGACCTAATCCTCAGCGTAATGAGCTCAATGCCCGTCCTCCCAGGGCTTCCCGCAGGCTCCTTTTCGGTGCCCTCTGCCACACGGGCGGCAGAACAGTCCCCCCTTCCCGCACGCTCACCGACCCCAGCACAGTCGCTGGAACCAAAACGCACACAGCCTTCAAACCAGTATGAAGATCAACGCTGGGAACAGGACGCCAGCAGTACAGAAAGTAATAATTTAAAGAGAAGGTGAAGTTGTAAGTCTGACGGATGAAGAGATGTATTTAAGCAGGCACAAGAGAGGGAGGGAGGATGACCACAGAACACGGTTGCTACACTGAAGACAATGGTGAGATGGTCAGGATGTGGGACAGTGATAACATGGCAAATTGCAACTGCAAATTGCAATTTTTAACTAGAGACTGATAAATCCCAAAAGGAAAAAAAGCAAAAAGCTGAAATAAAATGAAGCTGTTGTTCAGATCTTTACATAATTTCATATTTCTTCATTTTTAACATCTCCATTCATAATAGAACTATTTTCTTTGGGGGTTCACCAAATACGTTGCATTTACAAGCAAACTCACTTTATTAACTGCATGTCTAATATTACCTGTCAGCTCTTGCACAATATATGATTAATTCCAGAGCAACGGAAAACTGCTACCACATGGAGTCTACTTTTCTCTCCCAAAACACGTTTATAAAATTGCAGAACCTATAGATGTTATAATAAAGGGAAAAAACTCCTAGAACATAATTGTTTCTTTTTGTCTTGCAAGATCAATGATAGCATCCACTTGGCCCACAGAAAGTAGTGTCAGTGACCACGTGATACAGCACTTTTTTTTTTTTTTTTTTTTTTAGAGCTAGTGAGCTTTTAACATGCTGCTTACAGTCAGATTAATGAACAAAAACTCTTACTGCAAGAAAACATTACGCAAGCATTACTTAAAGCAATTTCCAATGTTCTAAGGAGATATTTTTGCCTTACTTATTGTGATACTAGTTTGGACAAAATAAACATACTCCAATGCCTTGTGTGGTATCCCAAGTAATAATAATAATAAAAAAAATCTAGGGTCAGATTACAATATAAAGAAACCCCCAGGCCAACAAAGCTTTCTTTCTAGGCAGCCACCTTTTATGCTTAACAGGCCTAAAACAAAATGAGTCAAAGATCAAGAGTAAGTTATCTGAAGTGTCAAGTGCATAAGGTGAAAGGTGAAATTTTATTAGGTCAAAGGTGATATAAATAAAATCTTTTATGTCAAAGAAGAAGGGTCACAGACAAGATGTATATAATATAAGGACACCACAGATGACAAGTAATAACTTTAAGTAATACAAGTGTGTTCTCGCTACAGATACCTTCACTGATTAAAAAAATGGAAAGTACTGATGAATAAATAACTACAAATATTACAGTGCTTCCCTATGATCCTTTTTCTTGGTACTTTAGAAGCTTGTTTTCACCTATGTCAAAATTCATCTAAAGTTACTGAACGCTTTAGCCGTGGGGGGAGGCAAAGGCTGGTGCTGGCTGTACGTGCTGAACAGAAAGGAACACAAGGCAGGTTGTTCGCATAAATGTGACGGCTTCTCTACTTTGCAGCGACCGCATCTCTAGGATGCGGATCTTATTACTGCTGTTTGCAAAAATGAAACTTTGAAGATGGCCTTAAGCCACGGAAATTTCAGATATCAATGGTATAATTCAGTATTGTATACTCAGGCTAATTAAAATACAGATGTAAATAATCTATAGAATATGGTAAGAGCAGCAGTATCCGCGGGCTGCCAGGACGCTGCGTACCGTGCATCGCCTCCTTAAGGATGCCTCAGCGGCCCTTCACCTGCTCGTGCAACTGTCAGGCTCTTCGGTCACCTAGATCCGCTCTTTCCTTTTGCTCCTACACCGAGTACTCACTCAAGACATCCCAAAAACTTAACCTTAATCTTGATACTGAGCTCCTCACGTTGAAATGTTTTGCTGCAGAGCAGTGGATTTAAGCACATGCTGCTGGACATCACAAAATCAAGATCTCTGTGCCCTCTAGTGGCAGCTCTCTGCCACCAGTCGGGCACCAGCACAGCGGTTACAACGGGTGCCTGTTTTCTGGTAGGTGGACATACAGAGCTATTAAATCAAATGTTGTGAGTAGGGCAACATATCCAGACCAAAAACAAAAGTATCTACTTCATTTTTTCCTCCATATTCATCTGAGGCAGCGGCCAAGCAAAAACCATAGCTCAGTCAGCACTGAGAAAAGCACAGGCTAATTACATACAAGAAAACACCAAGATTACAAATTACATGCTCTTGGGTGCATTTTCTGACATGAACAAACTCTGGTAACTCTCCTGGCTTCTACTTCCAGGAAACCGGGTGCAGGACACAGGTGAACTTGGCATCCAAAATCAAACTCAAAATAACCCAAGTCCCAGTAACCAGAAAGGGAAAGGGAAGGGAAAGGGAAGGGAAAGTCCTTTCATTACAGTTGGCAGGGGATACAGCTCCATTTCTCCAGAGAAAACCATCTCTGTGGATTTTAGTACCTCAGAGACACCTCTCTGCAAAGCTTTTTTTTAAAAAAGAAGGGAACACACCATCACTGCCTGTTAGAAGCTGTAAACAAAGAAACTGCTTTAACTAATAAAACAATACCAAGAATTGTGAAGGAAAAAAGGAAATATCCCAAAATTAGAAATACTGGGCAGTAACATTTGAACCTTCCAGACTAGAAACTGATTTCTTAAGACAAGGAAGTTCAACGTGACCCAGCTCTGAAGAACGAGCTTGCGCAGTGTTTCTTCATTAACATCTGACAGGTGCAATACCTGCCGATTCCCAAATCTGGGGGGAAAGGCAGAACTCAAAGCCTGCTATAATTTCTGTCTCATAGAAATGGCCTTGACTTAATCCTGTTGTTCAGTTCAAGCAGCAGCAATAAGAAATTCAATCAGCCATTCAGAATTCTTTGCTTAAAACAGCATGGTTTCTTGATTTAGAATAAAATGGTCTCAGTTCCTCCTAAAGATCACTCCAAGTGCCAATCCTTCTAAAGAAGCTGAAAAACTAACTGCTGCTCTTTCCAGAGGTGCTCACGCTTGCAAAAAATTTTCCGTGATTATATTTTAAAGTAATTTAGCACTACAACTTTCAGCATTATTAACCTTGATGCACCGGGTGGCACATCTTATAACCTAGGTAAGGATTATGATGTTTTAAGCAGCATTGTTCTTTCCTACTCATTTGCTGAGATTAATCATACAGGAACTGAAAAAAATAGCAGAGGAAGCTGGAAAAAGGGAACAGACGACAACTACTATGTTATTTTTAATAGCTTGTTAATCATTTTCATTGGAAACACAGTTCTCGAATTTATGTATACAAGTACTCGTCAAGTATACTTTTCACATGTATTTGTAAGAGTGCTAAGGGCTTTTATGTGGATGCAGACATCTGACATCTTTAATTACTACACTGGATTCTGACCATCCTTTTAACAGCTACAGAGTGCGTTATTATAAAAATGAAAAACTACACATTTGCTGTGGCCTCAAGAAAGCATTATATTCTGCATTTTGATTTGTAATTGGCTACTGACTGTTTTTCAGAGCATTCATTTCTCATTGCCAAGGCTTTCATAGTTTCAGACCATGTCCCTCTCTGTCCATCAGCATGACACACGCAAGTTGACAGCTCCCCTACAAAGGGGGGAAGAACAAGACATTCTATGACAACAACTTTAGATTCTTCATCATCCCAGATAACTTAGATCTTGTAGGCTGATGGATATTCTGTGATTTCCCTCAAAAGCTGCTTGGAAGAAGCAAGATACAGGTAAAGGAATAACTAATGGATTGCCAAAGATGTTAAAAAGCCAGATGTGGCCAAGGTGAGATAAGAAAAAACAGCATTTGAGCTTGGAGGAGCAGCTAGCCATTTTCATTTGACTTCTAATATCTAGTCTTTGCAGGTAAACTGTTTTGTAGCTATATTGGAATGGCTTTTATTTAAAGCAGTGAAGACTATTTACTATTTGAAATGGTATAAAAGTAATGAAAATAAAAAGACCATTCACGGACCATAACACAAAAGAATCACAAAGCACAGACCCTTCAGAATGAAGCGTCAGTCTCACCTGACTCAAGATTTGCAGCACTATACAAAAGGAGCAAGAAAAGTAAAGCAGAACACAGAGATCTTCAACATGAGACTTTCATGATGAAAAGATATACAGTGAGATGAAAAAACACCTTTGACTTACTGGAAAACAATTAGTCACATTTCTATACGCAATATATTTCAAATGGCAATCACATGAAGTATTTGAATTCACTTTCTTTCACTCATTTTCACTGGCAGTCTAAGGCATTACTCTTCCTCTGCTAACAAAAATATTCTTGTTTAATCCCTTTGTGAGAATTTTCAAGATGGTCCTAGCATTCTCAGCTGGATGGCATTTAAAACTAGAGGCAAGTAATACAGTAAAATTGCTATGGAACGTACCACTTCTTCATCTGAAAGCTCTCGTCCTTGAATACTGCTGTTTTCTCTCACAGCTTGTTGGTGTTTTTTCCCTTTAATGTGGCTAAAAAGGTATACTTCTGAGGAAATCTGTAAAAACAGTTAATTATGAGTAATTTTTGCTTAATAATAAAAGCATCTATAAACAACAGTATTTTAATACATGCTGTTTTCTAGGAGTATGTTCAGAATTTGGTATGCAACAGAAGTAACATCTCATAACTATGATATTGAAACAATTTTAACATCTTTTTTTTTTTTTTTTTTTTTTAATTTCAGCACACTATTTTCATACTCATTTTACTGATTAAGAACCAAAATTGTCTAGTCTTCCTCCATGCAATTAATTCTTATTCAAAGCCAGGCATAAGCGCCTATGTATCAATCTACAGATTTTGTTTTGACAAAAGATGCAATACAAATGTTGTATTGCAGAATATAGACCAGACCTAACAAAAACTAAACACAATGATTTTGTTTAGCCAATATACGAATCAAAAGTACAGTCCAATAAGGAGCAATGAGATTCAAGGATGGGTCTCTATCAAACTTGGTCCTGAAACAGCTCCATGTCTACCCCCTAGAAATTAGGCAAGATTTTCTGGTAAAAATATACATATATAGTTCTTCATTATGGAGTTTTACATTTTAAGAGATGAGGGTGCATATTTAAAAACATGTCTTCGGCTTTGCAATCTCTTTGATGACTAGACCATGGATCTACTGTGTTTTATTTCATTCATGCCTTAACTGATATATTGTAACAGATTTAATTATACAATCTGTTTTAGAAGAATTACATGAATTAATTAAATAACTCTGTTTTTTAAAAAAAGAAAAAAAAAAGAAACTGATGCCATTTCACGTAACCATGAGGAATTCCAGATGGATTGCCAATAGAACAGACCTTTAGAATTTCAGAGCTCAACTGTAGAACTTTATCCCTCAACCTAATTTACATTCATATCTTTTATGCAGGACCTGAGTGTAAATCATATACTGATTTGCTAGACAGCAGTAAAAGAATTAGCTTCTCATCTCATTTTGAAAATTATACTGTCTGTTTTTGGTCTTTGTTCCTCTCCTATTAAATCTTAACAATTTAATTCCTTTTTGACTCCTACTGGCTCTCTGATTATGGCCGAAACTATGAATTAACTTGGCAGTTAATTGGAACAACTCAAACAAACATGCCCCCAAAACAAGGTACACTTCACAAGGCAGAGCAGGGACACAACAGATATACAGTGCTCTCACCTGTAACCAAAGCAGAGTTTGCGATTTTAAGGCTTAAGTTGGCCTCACAGTTTTGATAGTATTCCCTCTATCCAACTTACCATGACACTGCATAATGAGCACTGTTTTTTTCGTTCATATGGTGTAAGTTTTGGTGCATAATCAGTATTAGCATGTCTTCCGCTACTTAATTCAGCTGCCTTCTCTTTTCTTTGTTCAATTTGCTCCATGTGCCTTCGAATACTTTCATCATGCTGAATGCAAAGTAATAAACGCAAAAAAAACCATTAAATCACAGAAAACAGAATTAAATTATCCAACGAAATACTGAGAATTACCAAATATTGTACAGTTCTGGATGAACTTATGTTAAATTGAAATTATTTTCTAATTCTGGAAGGCATTAAAAATCACCACACTTATATACGTTTTAACATCATGCTAAAATTTAAAATCAGTCACCGCTATTTTTATTTAGAAGGATAAGATTTGTAAATCCTTTTATAGATCCATGTGCTACGTGTAAAATTTCAGTTCTTCAGTTTTGTTCTTAATGAAACATTGCAGCAGAGAATGCAAATCCAACTTTCAATTCCACAAGTATGTAACATGTGCTGCATTCACTGCTAGATATGAAATAATAAAGCACAAGTGAAATAAATTACTTGTTATTTATCTGCAATAGCTGGCACAGTTTACAAAACTCTTTCAAAAGGTTTTCATACCTAATTCTCATGAGAATGGAATAAATTAACTATTATTTAAAATCGAGAGGCTGAGGTATAAATCTTGAATTGAATGATAAAATTCCACTTCACAGCACAAGTAAACGCAGCTGTGCTTCTTTAGAATGGGATCAGAGCAAATAATTAAACTGAAAGACTATTTATGCAAATACAGAGGCCACACTAGAATTTTTTAAAATCAATAGTAATTGAAACTTTACAATGTACTTCCATCTCAAAACCCCGAAAGCAAAACTTAGCGTTTTAGCAGTCTTTCTATTTTTTGACAAATAATGGATCTCTCTTCAAAACTTCCAAGACTTTTGTTTCTGGTTCTCCACTGGTATGTCAATTCAGCAACCGAATTGCAAGAGGCTGAATCCTTATGCCTATTTATTGAAATCACTGGAGTCCTACATGGTACAAAAGCAAACAGCCTGACACATTGTTAATGGCATCAATGCCAGTACCATTACTAATGACTGTGACTGTTTTTGAATTGTTTTCACCAGCTGTATGAGAGTTTTTACATACTGATTTTCCTCATGATTTATTTCAAAATTATTGACTTTTTTTGGAAAGTACACATTTATTTGTTCTCATGCTCCAAGCTTTGAAATAAATATATTTCCATAGGGCTCAGTCCTGTTATTTCCAAATTACACAGTGCATGTTACATGGCAAGGTCCTCTTTTTAATAGAAGTCTGAACAAAAACTTCATGTATAGTTACAAAATTCAGGACACATTTTACTGCATAGTAACATCTTTGCTAACTAAAATATACATACAGAAAACAATTCTGCAGAAATTGTATGTTATTAATATATTTTTCATCTGAAGTTTCCTTTTATACCTTCAGTTGAATCTTCTTCTGTAGTTCTTCCATGGCTTCCTGTTGAGCTGCAGTAAGAGCTGCCAATCTCTCTTCTCGATCTCTAATCAAAAAATAATAAATATAGGGAAAATCTGTAATAACATGAAGTGTACAGTATATTGACAAATTTGTTTGAAATGGAGAACAAGCATCCCCAAAAATGAAGATGAAGTTGGTTCAGTAGAAAAGAAAGACAACAGAAACCAGCTTAGTTAATAGAGAATACAGAAGTTATAATTTTGATGATTTAATAAAATCAAACACTTGAACTTTTGTACCAGATCCCTGATCACACTTCAGTCCAACTGTGAGCCATGGTAGTCTACATGATGCTGCAAAATAAGGATGAATATGATGCCATCACCATAAGCATTCTAGCATTCATACAAGATTAATGAAAGATCCAGAGTGAATCTCCTAAGTATCACTCTATTGAAGAGATCAAGATCTATTTTCCTATCTGAGAAAAAAGAAAAAGAGATAACTTGAGCTGTTACAACAGCTACAAGCATCCTTTTTTTTTCTAAGAAAAAATGGTATCAAGTAGAAAAATAACTAGTTGGTAACAATTTCACCAAGAACATCTGTAAGCCAAGGGAGTTCTTAAACCTTAAATAGAAAGTAAGTGGGCTACTCCTGCTGTTTGTAGGAAAAGAGAATTGGGATTGGAGAGAAACACTTCTGGAAGCCTTGCAGCTCTGACAAAGGCCAAAAGAGGTCATGAAAGCTTTGGGTAAACTGAGCAGTGCAGAAGGCACTTGAAGCTATATGCCATCTCTTTAAAAGGCATTCTAAAATTAAAGTAGTTTGAATGACAAAACTAGAAAGGATAGCAAAGAGAACGTTACTAGGGAATAGTACTAATGGTAACAACTTGAACGGCAAAAAAGTTATCTTACAGAAATAAGTGAAATACTTTCAACTTGAATCCAACACCTGAGAAAATCTGTATGCTTTTAAAAATACTGTCTCTTGAAAGTAAGTTTTTTGAATAACTTATCCAAAATAAGAGGCAGACGTAGAAAGGCCATTAGAAATCTAAAAGGAGAAGAGAGCTGCCAAAGGAGAAAGATCCCCAAGACAAAAAATGAGTGGAGAAGATTTGCACGCGTGTGTGTACATATACACATATATACATACATATACATATATATACACACATACATACACATAGACACACATATATATATGTGTACACACACACACACAAGGGGTATACATACATATATGAGAGAGTGAGTGAGAGCGCGAGAGCAAGCACGTGTGCCCCTATACACTGCTTTTCAGCAACAAGGGTTGTTTGCTATGTTTGGTTTTGTTCGCTTTTTAAAATTGAAAATCTTCATAAAATTATTTCATTTCAGTGAAAGTAGAAAGCTCAGAGAAAGTAACTTTTTTAAACAAAAAGCTATAGATAATGTAGAAACAGAGAGGAAAGCAGAGCGAGGAGGGAACAAGTCTAACAGTGAACACTAAGCACAATTGTTCTTTCAGAAAACGTAAGTGAAGTCTTCCAACCACCAGCGGGGAGCAGAGGGGTGGAGGAGATGATGGATGAGAAGTATTATGTACTGTATGTATCATCTCCCCGGAGGTATATAAAGAAAGCCTGAATCCCAGTCTTCTCTAAAAGTTTCGTTCTTGTTTTAAAGAGCTCCTGACTCACACCATGAACTGAAACAAAACATACCTAACACAAGATCCAAAACCAAAACTTATTTTAGATACTTCCTGCAGCGTATATTTTTTAGTATTTGTTTAATCACACAAATTATGAAAAATTAGTATCACAGAATATTTTGGATTAACATTTTCAATTTGAAAGAAAATTCTAAAGTTTCTGTTATCTTAAATATAGGGCATCATCAGTATTCCTACACAGGCCCTTCTAACAGTCTTTTATATGAATAGGTTACATTATACAGCTTTACGATTCCTATTGACAAGAATAAGATTTTTCATATTATGGATTCCAACTCTTTGGAATATAAAGCACTCAGAAATTGCATCTAAAACCTTACTGGAATCAAGCTAATGTACTATAAGGGCAGAGAGTCTCTTAAAGTCAATTTTAAATACAGTATTCCTTTCATACAGAGGCTTTAATCACCACCAGATGCACGTGGTAAAGCATATACTGAAGAAACTTTAAGCAGATATTCCAAAAATGACTCATTCCAACAAGTATTAAATCTTCAGGATAAGAGTCAAGTCTTAGCAGCAGGGAAAAAAAAAAACCCAAACGATTCCACTGAGGTTTCACCACAACACGCCAGAGTCCAAGACGGAAGGGACAGGACAGTAGCGTCCTGCCCACCTTATCTCCCCTTACCTTCCGAACCAGGACACCGAGTCCTGCTTCTACTCCACCATGTTAAAGGAAGCTCAGAGCTGCAATGACTCCCGAAGGCCATTCTAACACGACCGAGGCCCCGGGCTGCAAGGCATCATACGCACATCCCTTCCTATTCTTTGTCACAATTAAAGAAAACAACCAAACAACAACAATAAAAAAAGCCCCACAACTCTCTCATATGATTAGCATCTAGCAAATATAAAATAATTGCAAGCAGGGTACTGTAGTATCGAATACAAAGCAATTGTGTACAATAATGGCAAATATAGAGGAAACCTGGTGAAATATAGTACTAACAGAAGGCAGATGAAGTTACCTGTTCAGCATATACCATAATGCTAGAAAAGTAGTGGATTTAAAACTGAATGAACAGTTTTAGGGAACACAATTAAGTGTTTGAGCCTTAAAAGAAATTCTAGTCACAAAAGACCTTTGGGGGAGAAGTCAAGGGGATAGAGATCATATCTTATCTGAACAAGTAAGACTTCTATTTTAATTTTACTACACCTTTGAGAGCGGAGACTCAAAAAGCCAGAAACAAATTTTTTCTTTCTTTTCTTTAGATACAGTAAAAAAATCATCATTTGCCAGTAGCAACTAGTTTGTGTCTTTTTTTCCCAGTCAAGCCTGCCCCACCTCCAGCCATATTGCAGGACTTCTGGCTTCAGAAAGGATGTACAATTATTTCTATGCTCCAACTACCACTAGGAAGCAAGAATAGTGTACTCAAATTCAACTTTCCATAACTCAATGGTATGAATTGCTACGAACATCACCCTTCAAGTTTCTTCGCTATTTTTAAAAGCCAAAGATACCTGGATGTTTTCAGTAAAGAAAAAGCAATGATATGAAAACCTCATTAGGCTTGAAAGAAATGCAGAATATCACTTTTCTGCAGTAAAACAAGAAACAATATAACCAGATTTTACGGCATCAGAACATCTGTTGATAAAAGTTATCAGTAGAAACAAAGCATTCAGCATTAGGTCAGGCAAAAGCCCAAATTTTAAATATTTTTTTTCCCAGTTTTGCTAACGTATATTTCTAATCTTAGGAATAGTTAATCTTCTGGAAAGGATCTTGAATTTTTATTAGATCTCGAATTAATTATTTGATGTGTTGATGATAAAACACCACTGCCCAGGAGAGAGAAACACAAGGCAGAGAATGCAGTACCTAAGTGACCAGACTTGCCAGGAACAACCTTATTTGGTATTTAAGTAACTAAACCTATGCCAAGGCTTTCAGTCTGAGCAAAATTTTAAGTCAGCTTTATTTAGCAATTTCCCAGCTTTCCAGAAAGCTACCTTGATTTCCTCAGATAAAACACAGATATTCCAGTCCCTAAAGAGCTACACAGCAGACAACTGACAGAGGAAGGGAACAGGTATATGATTTCAGAAAGATGCAGAAGATGCATGCAAGTGTCTATCTTCCTAAAGGACATAACCAAAATTCTTCCCCACATTAGTCCTCAAGTGTCTGAGGATAACATACTGAAGGATCCCCTCCCATGCATTCTGTTTCATTATGAATGCAACTCAAAACAATTCAGGTAAAGTACAAGAAGTTCTAAGAAAGGCCACAGATCCTGCCCAGAATTCATTAGATTTTAACATTTAATTGGGAGTTGAATGTCTTTAATATACCAAACTAGAATTAGTCATGTTTTTAGAATATAACAGAAGTGATCAATACATTTCAAAATATTTTAATTTGCAAGGGAAAGAACACACCCCCTCACCCCCCCCACCTTTTCACGATAACTTTGAAGAAAATAAGCTGTGACAATCAAAACGTTTAAAAACCATTAGTGATTTTATCCAGAATATTTCTTCTCATCGGAAAAATGTAAATTGCATTTAGGTTTTATGGAACGCTTGTGGTCGTGGAACTTTAGGGAGAGAGGCCATAGTGGGAGGTGAACAGGAATAGAATTTGGCAAATTAAGCAGTAAATAGAAAGTGGTTTTCCTGAGTCAGTAAACCTTTCTCGTAGAGCACAATACCACTCCCTAAACCCAAATCATAAATCATCCTCTCTGCACCTCATATCTGACTCAACAGAAAGAGAAAGAAGAGCCCACATGAAAACCCCTTTACGGACTTGTGATTATGGGTGAAAACATAAAACAAGCAGCTCATAGGCAGCAAAATTAATGAAGCCTGATTTCCCGGTTTTGTGCTTCACAGACGTAGCCTCTGGTGCCTACCAAAAGGTGAGCTCAAATTGATGTCAATGAGTCCAAAAGTTACTGGGGAGTAGAGGTAACAGGGAACATGGGAACATTAATCTTGCTTCCTTTGAAAACCTAAGCTAAAATACGAAAAAGGTAAATTATTAAAAGGTCTTGTGAGCAATAAAACTAAAATGAAGTAATTCTAATAATATATAACAAAATACACCCTCGCATGTTATACTGTGCATGTATCTAAGGAATACAAAAATCTATTACAGAATTCTGATTTCTTCTTTCAAATCATTTATCAGGAATATTTATTAATATTGCTCTTTTAAATACTAAGTTTGAAGTCTTAAGAAGTCTCTGTTGTCTTTCTATTTTATAGAGAAGTGGCAGTTTGCCTGAAAGGATAACAGTGTAGGAGGGGGGAAGCAACAAAACAAAGCTCTACCTGGCCCTTTCTCGCGCTGCATCTTCCCGTGCTTTCTCTTTCTCTTGCCTCTGCTGCTCAATCCGTGCTTCTTGTTCTTTCCTTTTCATCAGCAGCTCTTCAACTCGGGCTTGCCGTTCTGCTTCCAGTGCTCTCTTACGCTCCTAGTCAAAGAAAAATAATTTCTAACTTTTGCTTTAGGAAAAAAAAAGAATTAAAAAATGGAAGCTATATTTTAAAACATTTCCTTAGAGAATTTTACCTTATTTTCATGCTAGTGTAAGAACACACTTCTATTAGATAAAGAAATAATAAGAAAATAGAGTGTTCTCACAAGTCTGAAAATAGATTAAAAATATTGTTGCATGAACTAAAGCTACACATTAATCAGGCATGTATTTTGCTCATCTTGAAAAATTTATCCATTAAAAAAACTACATTAAATTAATCTATTAATGAGAATATTTTAAAACATTTTAAACATCCTAGAGGATAAAGGTGATGTGGAAATAACACATACTCTCACAGAATATTAATATTTTAATCATGATTCTAAAATTGTCTGAACGCTGGTCTTGTACAACAGGAGTTTTGACTGTGTATTTTTGTTCTATCACTGAGTATAGAATTTCTTTCTCACTACTCAGTTTTCACTTGATTCTGACTATAATTGAGAAACTACACATTGTATTACAAATCTCTCTGATACACTGGCTATAACCATAACTGCAACAAACATAAAAGTAAACCATCTTTGAAATTATAGGTATTTAGAGATCAGGTAAGACATGAATGAATAGATACATTAAGTTTGTGAGTTTTACTATATGAAAATGTGATTATTTGGTCTAGTTGAGCAGTCAGTGCAGCACTAAATTTTTAACATGTTCCTGAAATCCTTAACATACTGAAAAACTAGTCTGCTTTGAATAATAGATTAAATAAATATCTTTTTAAAATATATTCCCCGCTACAACCTCCACGTTTGTGAGTACATATCACAACACTAACAAATTATTTTCCTATCAGGAGACAGTGCAAGGTTTCATTAGCACAAATCAAAACTCGCCGGAATTATGAACATTTTTAAATGGTTAGATAAGGTTTTTAAATACTGGATTTACAAAAATTTCCATATCTTAAAAGTGGAAAACAGTAATCTTATAACTTTATTTTAGTCAGAAAATGAAGAGTTACAAAAACAACATTGAATATTTTTTTCCATGACTAGCATTTTATGTTATGACTATGATGTTAACCATACTGTCTTCAAAGGTAATTAGAACGGTGGCTTTCACAGTAATTGCATTCTTTTTTGCATAAAGTTTCAATAACAGCATTGTATAAATACACTGATTTCCTTCTTAATAAAATAAAAAAAGATAAAGCATGTTTTATTGCAATTGTACAATTAAATGGACAAGAATGCAAACAGCTCTATGAAATATACCCAGTATATTGTAAAACCAGCACTGGTTGTACTGGACATTCCTTGCAAAGATCTTTACAATGGTTTTTGAAAACAGACCAGTACGACTGGCACATTTTGAATTAGGTACCAGCACTATTAAATGTCAAATTTAGCTCAGTTGGTTAGAGCGTGGTGCTAATAATGCCAAGGTCATGGGTTCGATCCCTGTACAGGCCACATTTGAGGGTTGGACTAGATGATCTCCAGAGGTCCCTTCCAACCTTACCAATTCTATGATACTCTATGAAATCTGAAAAAAAATCTGTGATCTTCTAAGTAAAAGTTAAAATATGGTTGATGGAAGGAAAGGTATAAAGATGAGCATGTGGAATCTGGCATTAGGAACAAGCAGAGTTTACTGAATGGGTCTAAGATGCGCTAGAAGTTTACAAAGATGTTGCCCAGGTACGTAACAGAAGCATGTCAATTTTCAGAGATACTCAAATGATACAAGGTTTTTAGATCACTTGTGATTCTAAAAGATACAGTTCCATACCTAGTGAAATCCAGCACTGCTACAGTAAAGCTAGTGGAAGCTATTTGTGTTTTTCCAAAGTTTGAGGGTTTTTTTTGCATAAAGTTAAATTCTGTATAATTTACAGGCCAGAACACTGTTGTTACTCATCTCAATTCATGGAAGTGGAAAGAAGGGTTTGTTTGTATTTATATTAACTGCTAAAAAGCTGTTACAATGGGAGAGGGTCCAGCTCCACCACAGCGCAGCACTAGACCTCTCCGAGAGGAGTATGCATTGTTTTATAGAAGGGACAGCAGGGGCAGCTACTGTGCATGAAAAAAACATAGCAGGAAGCCATCAGCTTGATCCTTGGACAGAAATGTGCTGCAGTAAATGGGATTTAGCACTGAAAGCTTGCATGCAGGGTTAGAGCTAGCTCACCTACAAAAGGTCCTAGTGACTAGGTAACGTGGGAAAGGACTAAAAAAGTGGCAGAGACAAGAAAGAATTAAAAGCAGCTAAAATCCCAGAAAGGGACTCCAAGAAGGCTGCATTCTGGAATAAGGGAGGATGGCCAATTATAACGGATAACCAGGATCACTGAGGTCAGTTCATTTCATATGTAGTATGGAAGAGTGCATTTCACTGAGAACATGACACACCAAAAAAAAAATAATAATCTTCGGAAATTTAAAAATTTTTAGTGATGGATTCTCTCAAGAAAAGTTTTAGCTAGCACTTTTGGAGTGCCATCTCAACAATGGCCTCTGAGCAGCTGAAGCCAGAAAGGTGCTGCACTTTTCAACAGGGAGAAAGAATCAGCTGCTAACAATCAGTATTAAGCACTGAAGGAAGCTGGTTAGATTTTCACAGGTGAACTATAGTTGAGGCATGTATACATAGAGAGAAGGCATTCACATGAGAAGAAAACTTACACTTCAGATACTAACATACAGATCAATGCCAAAAAGTGCATACATGAGGTTCAGGAAACCTAGTATTGGAAGGGTACAGTTAAAAAAAAAATATATTTCAGGAACACTGGTTCCTGAACATTGGTTTTCAATGACCCTGTAAAAAGTGTGATAAATATGACAGTAGGCATGTGATAAGGCATAGTTTTTCTATTTCTTCTCAACGTTTTAAGTGTTACTAAAACACAATGATTTGCTTAGAATAAGAGATATTATTTTTTCTAAAAGCTTAAGACAAGCATGAATCATCTACTCAGCATGTATAGCATCTGAGCTCTCTCCCTCTGGTGGCTGAAACATTATAGATGAGGCATACTTCAGAGTAATTTCTTCTAAAGTTGCGTAAAGGAGATAAGACAGAAACTAATAAAGACTACAGAGCCAAAATATATATTAATTATATATACTTAATATATGTATTTCACTATTCCCTTTCAACTAGAGATAAGTTATACCTGTACAGCTTCATCACGTGCTTGCTTTTCTTCTTGCCTTCGTTGACGCTCTTCTTGTAATTCATTTAAGCGTTGTTCATACTCTTTTAGTTTATTCAATACATCATGACGTTTGTTCTGAGCTTCTAAGGTGTTTATAAATGCAATTTCATTTACCTGAAATTAATCAGAAAGTGTAAAAATCTGAGGAGCTGACAAAAGTTTTGTTGTTACTGCACACTTCTGAAGCTTTCAGGGACAGGAAGAGGCAGATAATATATTATTCCCTTTTACATGTCACTATTTCTTTAAAATTCTTGTAATCTCAGTACAGTAGTATCTATTAGTCCAGGTAAGTATTTACATGAGAGAATAAGAATCATTTTATATACATCTATTTTATGCTTTCCAATATATTATAAAAATTGTAAACAAAAAATGATTAGGTATGGTAGTCATATGATCAATCTCATTGAACATAAAGGAACTATTAACATTTAAATACTTAAGTTACTGTTCATAGGTTTAATCATTTAAAAATAAAATATAACCTCATTTAGACTAGGATACAACTACTATAATGTGCTTACAATATGGACACCAATCTTTATGCACATGAGCTGGATTCAAGGAAGTACTTACAGATATTAACTGAACATGTGTAAACAGTTTATACCCTGCCACCCTTCATCATCCACTTGCAGAGAACAATAAAATGCATGTCAGTTAAAAGCATTTTTCAGACATATTGATACAGCTATTCAAAATCCTGCATCTTTACATAAGGTTGTACAAGGTTCTCGTATCAGCTGATGGTAAGGTCCTCAGTGGTTTCCTCTGAGCATTACAACGTGAAAAATGCGGGCTCTCCATCTTTCTCAGCAAATACGTGTTTGATGGCCTTAGGCAAGTTACTTAACCTGTGCAACTCCGACCTGCGTCTACCCCAGGACTACTACAAAATATAATACATTAAGACTGGCAACTCACCGCATGAGGGAAATATTTTAATAAAACAGGATGACACATTTTTTCATTTATGTTGTCTTTTGTCCCAAAGACTGATGTGCTCAAATTCTGTCCCCTCCCTGCAAGTTAGCAAGTACAACTGATAATGACATATTTCCACTAAAAAAGGATGAAACATTCCCCTGTTTACATTGATTCTCCTTCTGTGAGAAAACGCAATGTACTGAATGGCTGCCTATGCTCTGCTCTGCAGCACAGGTGACCAAAAAAATTACTTTGACCTTAGTATATAAAGGTGTAAGTTTTATTTTACTTTCACCATGGAAAATTAAATTCCAGTTTCTAATTTCCACCAAATAGTACAGAAGTTTTATCATTAATAACTATAACATTCTCTGATATTTGATAATTTATCTGATGAGGCATCCCAGCAAAACCTTTTTGAGAACTACCAAGTTGAGCACAGGGTTTTGTCTCTCTCCTCCCCACCCTTTCTTTCCTCTAAGCAGGAAACTCTGTGAAATATATATATATATAAAAAAGAGAAATTGAGTAATATCAGAAAACAGAAAATTTTGGTGAATAATAGGAAAATCTTCCCAGTCTTCCCAGCAACAAGACTTTATTTAGTCTCTCTCCAGCTCAGGAAACTTGGAATGCCAAGACCTGACTGGATAAAACCCTTAAGAGAAAAATGCGTAAGTGGTTACAGGATCTAAAAGGTCTTTCTAATTTTAAAAATTATGAGTATCCATTGAATAAAAAAGTGGGAGTTTGCATACTGTGAATAAGGAAAAACTAACAAGCTGAAATGGCCTAGTATTTCATATCAGCATGGCCTATTTCACAAACGTACATAATTTCATTCACCCATAGAAGGACAATACAGTATGCAGGAATTAAATATATATATGTGCGTGTGTGTGTGTATGAATGAAAAGGCTAAAGTACTTTAATGTGTATATAAAAATATCAAAAAATATCATTTTCAACGACTTAGATTCATTAAAGTAATAAATGTTTTCTCCTCTCAGCAAGAATGCTGAACACAATTCTTGCTTGCTTTAGGCTTTAAAATGCAAATGCTTCAGAAATTTATATATAGCTGAAAAAGCAAACTCTTACTTAACTTTATGCTGATTTTAGAATAAAGGTCACTGAGGAAAAAATCACAAAAATATACTAGCTACAAACCCATGCCAGAAACCAATGATTGAAATAGAAATTTTGTTGTACTCAAAGAGTATGCTCTGTTTGTCTGAATTCAAAAAATAAACATGTAGACAGATCAATGGACAAATAACAGCTGATCACAGAAATGGTGTGAGGGTATTTTTGTCACTTTGTTTACTGACTGGAATGAATTTAAAGAATGGATTTCATGGTTCAGTACCTAGGTAAGCAGTGGGAATTCAGAAAAACAATTGGGCAGCATCATCCTGCTCTTTCAGCTCTGCTACTCATGGGCTCGTATTTCTGTAAAGCCTTCTCACCCAATTAAACCTTTACTTCCAGAACAGAAGAACCTCAAGAGACAGCAGATCTTACACATTTAAACATACATAATACTTCAAACATCTGCTTAGCTGGGAATTATGGTTAGTGTGATTTAGTTAAAAATGATTATAGAAGTCACACTGGTGTAATGAAATAATAATGAAGGTAAGTACGTTAGACTGAATTAGGTAATCTAGAAAACATTTTAATCTAAGAGACAGAAACAGCGACTAAGTAAAAATGCCAGACCAATTTTGTCGTGCTTATGTTAATCAGGATGAAGAGATGCAATCACACAGCTGGGATACACCGTCATTATATAATGCAACACTTCAGTTTTTAAGAGGATGTATGTATCTTTACATGGAAAAAACAATCCTTTAAAATAAAATATTTATGTTTACCAAAAGAATATGAGTAAATCAAACCAAAAAGCACTCACCTCAGTGCTCATCTTATGAAACTAGGTATTAAAATCAGAAAAACACTAACAAAACACTTATTCTAAGTGTTGTGTATTAACTGTAGGTTTGCATTTATTTCTAATTGTTTAGCGATATTAATGGTACAAACCACAGCATCAGAACAACATGAACAGAATACATGTTCAATGACACGCAACTCTGGATCAATATCCAGAATGGATATTTAACACAGGAAGAAGTGCAATGAGCTCTCCTCACCTTACATTTTATGTGCTGGAATACAGAGAATTTATAAACAGATCTGCTGCCCCTTCTAGGGACACTAGCTACCACTGAAGCTGCTGCCACAAGCTCTGGGTGGAACAGGAGCAGCAACAATACTATCAGGTCTTTATTCCAACTCATCTTTTCTTCCAATCATGCACACCATGCTGTCTAACAACAGCTCATTAATTTTAAATTCATTTTAGAGGAAAAATTCTCCCTTTAAGAGGTTCGAGTTTATCTGCTTCACAGTCAACACTGCGTTTATGTCCAACTTGTATCATCCTTCTCAGCCTACTCATGAACACTCTTGAGGTACAGAACACACCCAAACAAGATCATTGAATACTTTCCTTTAAAAGGAAGTAACTTACCTTAGCTTCTTCCTCTTGTGCTTTCTTCACAATTGCTTGTAGTTGCACTTCACGTTTAAATTCTGCATGGAGTAATTTTTCCTCCATCATTCTGCGTCTTTGATCTAATAATTCTTCTTTCCATTTCCGCACATCTTTCTCCTACGTATAATTCATGAATATATTAGTGACACAGTAACTGAAGTTAGGGCTTGATTTTTTTTTTTTTTTTTTTTTTTTTTTAGATTTAAGAGTAATAAAACTTTATGATACCCTACAAAAATCCGGCACTGAGATAAGTTTGGCCCAAAGTACATTGATTTGTTAACTGCTTTAATTTGGTGAGTTTCAGCATTTATGTGGAGATACATAATATATTTTTGCTTTTGCAGCAGAATCCTGTATCCCTGGAATTTCTGAATCCAAGGCAGCAGAATATGTTGTCATCAATCTCACAAACGTTCATGATTCAAAATAATACTGTTTTTAAAGGTATCAAGAGTATTTTAGATCTAATGTATTTAAAGACAGTACATAATGATAAAAAGCTTCTGCTTTAATACAACAAAGATGAAACAAAATACTAGACACTTTTCACTCATGTTATTCTCAAAAACCAACCAATATTTGCACGGGATTGCAACATTTGCAATAGGATTTGTTTTAAAAAAGTGCTGTTTTACATGGAATGACTAAAAAAAAAAAAAAAAAACTGCCCATAAAACTGGATCCAGATCCATCTGACTGGATTTTTCCTCTTTCCTCATCTTCTCACACACATGGATTATGAGCAAATGCATCAGAACTTTCCTGGATAATAGCATAACAGCTTAAAACCATTCATAGATGATAAGGAGACACCATTAGGTTTTATAGGATTATTGATTTTATTTATTTATTTAAATATATATATATTTTTACATTTCAAACTACAGACATTTTCTTTCCATCACCAGCTGCTTGCTCAAAAATAATTTCTTCCCATCTCTATTCCTCCACTTGCAATTTTACATCACCTCTCCTGGATCCTTTGACCTTTTTTCCCCTTGTTCTTTCTGTCTCCAGCCACCTGAGCGACTCTTCATTCCCTCTTACATATCCTTTATAATGTTGCCTTCAATGCATTCTGATCCTCCAAATGTAAAACAGGCAAACAGAGTAAGATCATCAAATAACTGAGGTCAGAAAGGACCTCGGGGTCCTAATTCAACCTTCTGCTCAAAGCAGGTTCAACTGTGAGATCAGATGTGGTTGCTTAGCACTTTATCCAGCTGGGTCTTGAAAACCTCCAAATATGAAGATCATACAACCTCTCCAGGCAACCTGTTCCAGTGTTGAACTCTCCTCATCATGAAAAGGTTTCTTCATACACCTAGTTGGAACCTCTCATTTCAATTTTTGCCTATTGACCCTCTCATCCTACTGCCATATGCCATTATGAAGAGCCTAGCTCTGTTTTCTTGATAACCACCTTGTAGTTACTGGATGGCTGTTACGTCCCCCAATCCATTAATTAATACAAATAAACTGAAAAATGCAAGAATAATGTATATGCCTTTCATTAAGCTGATTACTTGGTACACTTTTTCCCATTAGACTGTAAACTTTGGCAGAGCATCCACATCTTCTGAAACGTCTCTGTAGCCCACATTACAACAAGGGAATTAACCTAGAATGAGGTCTTTTTACTTTGTTGCTATCGTTATCCTAGATTCCTACAAATCCAGGTCATTCCTCTGATGCATGAGTCATCTACAAAAACCATGTGAACACAGATCCAGAGGCAAGCTTCATTTCACTGTTAGTTTAACTCCTCACATTGCTAGAGCATTTGGGGTGGTGCAGCTCTTCTGAAAGGAAGCAAATCTGGATCCTTCTTATACAGAATGCTTACCCTCTCTATTAACTTCTGAAGCTTCAGTGTTTTTTCTTCTCGTAACTTTTCTCTCAGCTGCTGGGCTTTCATTTGTTTCTCTTCATGTTTCTTTTTGGATTCCGCTATTGTTCTTTTAACACAAACAGAGCAGAACAAGCTAGTGAGACATTAACTGACAATATTGCACACAGTTCTATGCCACTTTCAATAAGGAAAAACAAATAGGCCACTGGACTGTAATTGTTTTCCCCAAAGGTAAATATTGTTCTTTTAGTCTTAAAATCTTTATTTACTGAACTACATAGCATGAACTTAGCACCTGTACTGATCACTGTAACACCTTCCACCTGCAGACTTAAAAGAAAGTGGATTTATGAGCAGTCTCATGCAACTATGAGTTTAGTTGCTTGGTTGGTTTTCACTGGTTAATCAAGACAGGTAACAGCCCTCAGACCTTTTGCGTGATGGTGACGAGAGCTTCTCATGCATGTGTATTCCATGGCCAGGTGGGCGTGCAGGCTCTTCCTCCACTCTGTCTCCCCAAGAATTATTCTGGCGCCATGACTCACGGGCTTTACAGAAAGAAAACAGAGTCTGATCATTTAAACGCACTGTTCTGAGAGAAACGCAGCTAATAACGCCTACTTGCTTTTAAAGTTCTCTTTCAATAGGATTCTCTGGAATCTAAGCAAGAGCAAACTGAGACTGAAGCATCTCTAATCCCTATTATTTTTCCAATGCTTAATGATTTTATTAAGCTTTTATCCAAATGTTAAGATAAAACCTAGATAACAAATTTTAAAATTCTGAGGGAGAAGACAGCTAAAGATCAAAAATACATACAGGTACAGCAAACACATAAGTCCATCTTTCCTTAGCAAATATCATTCCAAGTGATGTTATTTTTGATACTTAGATGTTAGGAATTCCAAATTCCTAAGTAAGTGTGAGGAAAAAAATGGCATTTTTCTAAATTTCACTGGTGTTTCAAGTTAAATATGTTAACAAATGGAAGTTTACCTTCATAATCTGCCAGGACATCATTCCAGTCCATAGATATACCACAGAATGTTATGCTTCCATTGCCCATGCTAGCCTGAAATTGAATATAATCCAGATAGTAAGAACATAAACCTTGATTTGCAAGTGAACACACACATTAAACAGTGGCAATTCAGTCGCATTTAGTAGCGTTTCCAAAATGAATTAGCCAAAGGCATGCATGCTGCTTCTGCTGTTTCTAACACCACCAATGGAAACTATAGCTTCACTGAGTATGGATCCTCTGAGGCAGCAGTGAGAACAGGTGCCAGCTCTCCCAGTCTCTCATAGAAGGAGGCAGGAGCACAAGGGCTGCAGCATCCAAGTACTCTGTACCACTCAGCAGCACTGTGCTACTGCGAGCAGCTGCACACTTTCTTCAAAGCCAGTCCACTAGTTCAGAGGCTCTACTCAGGAAGTGTTATTCAAAATGAGTAAAGGTGGCAGAATTGAGCTTGTGCCCAGTAAGTTAAATGTGTTCTTGAAAAGGACAAAACAGAACCATCCAAGGCAGCACAATTTGCTCTCACAGAGTTAATAGAATATATTGCTGATTTTACAATTGCAAGAGGAAATTTACAGATTTCCTCCTGCAATTGCTATCATTGCTGTAACTTACATAGGTTCTTTCCAAATAAAATGCTTCTATTTCTTGCCAGTTAATCTAGATAATTAATTGCACGATAGTAATGAAAGAATAGAAGCTTAGTATGCTTAAATACACCTTAGATAGTATGTTACAGGTATTATGTGATAGTATTTACTACATTTGCATGTAACACACATGCATTGCATTAATGCCCAAAAGAACAAACAGGAACAAATTCTGTATTAATATTCTGCTGACATCATGATAGCTCAGAGCCTGGTACTTTAAAATAAATCCAACACTCACAGAGAAGTCACTATCATTGTCAGTCTCTATATTAATATCATTGTTCTCCTCTGCTTCAATCTCTCTAGTTAACTGTTCCTCTTCTGCAATAGCACTAGCAATGGCTTCTTCATTTGCCTTTTCCAGGCGATCTGCTAACTCTTCTTTCTTAGCAAGGACTTCTGCCATAGACTGAGAAACAAAACAAAAAAACAAACAAACAAATCAGAACTGGACAGAAAAGTGGTTTTCATACAGTGATATGAATTGAACTACATTATGGTCAACTTCTGATCACTTGTATTTCCTTACTGCTGAAACATAACCAAAATACAAAAAGTACTAAAAATGTTAAAAATATTAACTAATTTAATGGCTAAATGAAATGCCTAATGAACTAATTATCCTTTACATTACCCCAAAACATATTACATGGACAATCTCATTAAAAGCAATAAGGGCATTTCTTCTCTAGTTAGTATCTTTCAAACACTTTGCTAGTTTTGTGGACTAAGCAAAGAATGATCTGAAGCATGAACTGCAAGCCCTGCTGCATCTCCAGAAAAAGAATCAAGCTCCAAAGTATTATTTAACAAATGAAAATGGATCTGCAGAAAACTTTACTGTAGTATTATTGAACCTCAGGCTACAATTGTCTTTCAACAGGGATGACAAGAGAGTAGAGCACAAACATCATCCCGACTGCACTTACCAACTGAAGTACAGACATATCTCTTGTTAACAAAGCTTCCCCTATTCAAATGTCTGGTATTAACTGGTTCATTTCCACTTCAGCTACAAAACTGAACATGCTAAGACATAAATGGCGTTCAAAGAATAAATCAGTGTTCAAAGCAGTCTAATCTGGAGTAGTAAAATGCTTTCAAGAGACACAAGTTCCACTAAACCGTGAGCATTCCGAATTATTAATTGAGAACCTGAAACAATGTTAGCAGATGAGATGCTACAAATCAACTTTTTCTAAAGGAAAGCAGATACTTGACTTGCAAATTACCTAGCAGTTGTCCATTCTGTTAAAGATGTTAAAGGGAAAGTGATTCACAGGAAAAACTTCTCCAAATCAGAATTTTAATCTAGTTTCTGAAAACAACACTGAAAACACTACCTGAATTTTACATGGCATTACTGCAATTCTCTGCTCAAAAGAATCCTGACATACTTTAAATCTGCAGACTCCTACAGAACATGGACATTCTTTATAGGAAGCTGCATTAAAAACAGAATACTGACTTGATATTTGTTATTTCAGAATGGCAGTCTTTGTAATTGCCAGTTGTATAGGAAGACTTAAGAGCAGTTCAGTTAGTCTTAAAAGGTAAGGAGAGCTCTTACATTTGTTTCCAGAGGAATTTTGATATCCCATATGTTTCCAGTTTGAATAATTAGTAAAACTGAAACAAAAATTTCATTTGAGCCTAACTTAAATGATTTAGTGAAAAGTAGTGAAAAATTATGGCCATTATAGTCACGTATGTAAAAAAGAAATCAAGAGTACAGATCCTTCTATTCCAAATAACGTAACGACATACTTCCAATCTAATTCAGAAACTTTACTGAAATTAAATTCTGTAGTAAAAAGTGCCTGAAAAATACAACAAACTGTTTCCTATAGAAAATACTCTACAGACTTTTCTACAATTTCTATAATTGGCTAGTGATAAACACTGTGCAACATTGAAGGATAACACTACAGTTTATAGTTATGATTTATTCAGACATTTTGTAAGATTTCTTACCAATCTGGCAGAACTCACATTTGAAATATCTGAGGGATCCATTTCATTTTCAGTTTTATTTTTTTCTGTTTGATGCTGGTCTATATTATCAGAGATCAGGGAGGAAGCTTCAAGCTGTAGACTTTTTGAAGTACAGTCAATACTTGTGAGAACCGGAGGCATCTCAGAAAGTGTTTGTAAGGAACTTTCTTGCAACAGGGTTCCACTGCTCCCGTTGTCTTCTAATGCGTGTGCTGTGAACTAATAAGAGACATCTGCAAAATTAACCACATGCAACATACTGATTTTTAAAGTGAGAGTGAAAAATATTTTAACAAAAAAAATTGCAGTCTTACTGAATGGTACAAATAACTCCACATATAGCTATTTTCAGTTGCTCATAACTTTGCAGAAGTTGGATTTTTCCACCTGAAATTTTCTATGCATGAGGTATCTCTAGTGCTCACTTTTTTCATAAACATGTGAAACTTGTTCAAAGCACTGTAAAATATATGTCTTGCTAGTGAACAAAAGTCCTTGAGAATATTGCCATTAGAAAATCTTCTTTAAAAAAAAAAGTTTCAAGATTTTTTTTAATGTTAAAAAACTGTTCAAAATTACACTAACCTGAGTCCTCTCAGTACGGGCACGTTCAGGTTGACACACAAGGCCTTCCTGTAGAAGTTCTGTGCTTTTGGATGCATCGCTGCCATTGCACGAACTGCTAAGCTTATTCTCTGATGGTGGCAAAACTGTATTTTCTTTGTCACTATCACCTTTATACTTTATTGATTCTGCAGTTACAGGAGTTTTTGTTGCCAAAGCTGTGGACCGAGATCGAACAGGCCTTCCACGCTGGACAGTTTCCCAACCCTCTGCATCCTTCCGATCTACATTAAAAAAAAAAAAAAAAAAATCCAAGGAAGAGAGATTGATAAATACAGTTTTCCAAAGGCACTATAATCAACTATATTATTGCTGTATTACACAAGCTTAAAACAGAAATGTTCTCTTTAAAATTATACCAAAATCAGCGAAATACTCTTTAGCAAAGCTTTTGCCTTCAAGAAGTGCTGTTAGTTTAAAAAATATTGAATAACTCTATTCATGGGACTATGTTTGCTACCTCAAAAAGCAAGTTACTTGTACAGATAGCCACATCAAAAATGGTGCAACATACTTGAGCTTTTCATACCTAGGCTGCTGTTATAGGAGACGCTAAAGTACAACAAAGCAAACAGACTCTTATTCTTATACATAGCAAGTCAGGTCAGAGGCCTTTTCTGAAAGTGCAAACCTTTGTAAGCACGGACCTAACAGCATGTCTCAGTACGGAAAGTATTGTCCAAAATGTGGTTTACTACTCTACCAAAATACGTGTTTACTTTTTTCATTTGTTTCATCCTGATAATATACTGATCTGTGTCAGCTTTTAGAAATCTCCTTTTGCTGGATTCTGGGAAACAGCAAAATGTTGCTATAGTGGGATGGCAAACTGAAGGACAAACCAGAAGAGTCAGCTTTTTCAATTTACCACATAATAACATACATATACACAGATCAAAACCCATAGAGAAATGAGAGAATACTTTTTCTTCCTTTTAGAAGGTGTGCATATTTTAATTTAATTTACAGTATATAAAAATGATTTGTCTTTAACATCCACTTGCATAATCAGAAATCGTTGAGTCTTTCCTTTCCTTAAAAAAAAAAAAAAAAAAAAAAAAAAAAAAAAAAAGAATATCCCTCCAGGGCAAGTCTAGAACAAGTACAAAAATTCCAGTATCAAGTCTTTTACTAGAAGTCCTGAACCACAAAACACTGCAATGGCATAATCATGGGACTACCAATAAAAGAGGAAGACGATTTTAGCTAGAAGATAGAAACTATACACCCAATGGCCTAATCTCTGTTTAGAAGGACTTGAATCAACTTTCAACATCAGTGGCAGCCAGGCTGGCTAGAAACTAGCTTAAACCATAACTAATTCTTAATAGCTTTTCCATACTTTGCCACTCTTGGCATCTATCATTTTGCAAGCATTAAGTGCACATTTAATTACAGGTTTCTTTTAATCTCTCAGGAGAAAACACAGTAGACTAGAGCAACAGTTGGTGTAAATTGGAAGTCACCAACAAAGTCAACTCAACTGTACTGAAATGTATCTTAGCTGTGCAGCTCATTCAATAACTGTTTTTATACAGCTCAGAATCAGCTTAATGTTTATGATTAGCAGTAAAATAAGAACTACATAATTGTCCACAAATTTTAACGATACTGATGACAGACGCAAAAAGCTACTTCAATTTGATATTTACTGCTGAAACTATTTTACTTTAAAATATACAACTAATTTCCTAAAGTAAGCAAAATCCCACAACCTTGTGTGAATGACTGTAGCTGATCTCTTCAGATTACTGATGGTAACCACAGATAGCATACCTCTACAAAAGGCCTTTCTATGTTTATTCTCCCTACGTGCACATAAGCACGCTGCAGTGTGCACCACTGATTAGACAGGGGAATGGCAGTCAAGAAGATATAGATCCTATTTTTTGCTTTACCACAGCCTTTCTATTTGACCCTTGAGAGCGACTTTCGTGTGCTTAACTTACTTTTCTCCATCTTTACATATGGGAAAAAAAGCCAACAAAAAACAACAACAACAAAAAAAACCTTTTTACCTACAGGACCAAGCAATCTAAACCTGTAATTACCCTTTTTGAGACAATCTTTTCTCCAGTAACACCCCAGAAGTAGAGAACAGGGCCTTAAAGCTGCAAGAATCACAAACAGATTTACTGGAGAAAACTCTAACCATGTAGGCTGTGCAGAGCACAGCCCTGTAACTGGTGGGACAATTCGCTCTGCTTCAGCCCCTCTACCCACTACAGTGATTCCTAAAGGTGACAGGACCACAAAGACTTTCCTCTGTATAGCTTGTGATAAAATCTGGCACTAGTCACTGTATTTCTGCAAAGTCCGTATTTCACTGCAAAGCAAATGAAATACGAGCAGAGACCATGCAAAAGACTGCTAAAATCAACCAAAAAAACCCTTTTTTTTTTTTTTTTTTTTTTTTT
This sequence comes from Rhea pennata, assembly GCF_028389875.1. Taxonomy (NCBI): domain Eukaryota; kingdom Metazoa; phylum Chordata; class Aves; order Rheiformes; family Rheidae; genus Rhea; species Rhea pennata. Next base: position 21,059,493 of record NC_084672.1, read on the forward strand.
TTTACTGCAGCAGATTTTTGGATTGAGATTCCTTTTGTTAGTCACATGCTAAGACTGTTGCAAGATTTCACTTCTACTTGTTTATAAAACTGACGTTAGCTTACACAAGACATCTTTTCTAAATTAAAAAGTAAGACCAGGAGATACCCTCCACTAATATCCACTAAAGATAATTTTACTTTAGCAGGAAAAAAAAAAGAAAGAATAGAAAGAGAGAAAAAAATCCTTGCTTGCCTTGCCTAGCTGATCCCTTGTTTCTAGGATGTCTGGAGATGCATAGAATTATTTCAATTTATTCTAAAATGATAAAGTTAAAAGAATAAAAAGTATTTAGAGAGTGACAGTACCATAATCACACTCATTACAACAAGGAGGAATCTTTCAGTAAAATCTACATATTCTCAGTTATATATTCATATTTGGTTACTGTCAAATTCATAAATACTACTTGAGACTTTAACCCAATTATCTTAACAGCACATAAACGCATCTTTTGTATTTGAAAGAATACTGTTTGATGAATTCTTCAAATTCAAAACACAAAACATGCATTCAGAGCATTGAAATACTTGGTATCAGTTTAACAGTTTTAAGCCATCTGACAACAACTACCTGTGCACAAAAAGCTACTCTTTCATTTTAATTAATTCATTGGTTTTGTATTTAGTCATCTTCAGGCATTCTGTTTTTAGAAAAAAAATTGAAAAACACATTTATTGACATCAGATCACACAGCTCCTAACCTGAAGTAAAATTAATACTCACTAAGGCATCACCTTTCCTTCACTTCTTTTCCTATAAATCTGGAGCTCTTTTCATATTGCCCAGTAGCCATCTCTGCATGCTAAGTATCACATGCTGGGTTTGATTACTTGCCCAGTTTTGTTAATGAATAATTCATTTGACTACCTTGATCATTCTCTAGTTCCATTTGAACTTCCCTGTCCCTGCTTGCTCTTGTATTACATGGAAGTGACAAGCCATCTGTTATCTTGAGGCCCTCATAGCCACCAGGGCCTTATTCTTTCAAAGTTACTCCATCTGGAAGAAGTGGCCAACTAGCCTTATTGGTAACATCAATAAAATAAATCTGTCCAAGTATGTGCAGTCTTGGGAGCTCTACCTCATGAGATTTGTGCTTCCTCTTGAAAATCTACTTGCAAGTAATATACTACCAGAGCCTGCTTGACCTTCCCCATTCATTACCAATCTTCACTCCCTCCATTTTTTAATCTAAAGTAATATTACTGTATTTGAGAAGCACTACGGAAAAGTGTTCATTAGTTAAAAATCTGAAAGGAAATCTAGAAAGATGAACTCAGAAAAAACAGTTACCAGGGAGAAGAGATGAAAATTAGAATAATAAAGGAAATATAGAGAAAATGTAGTGATGCAAGAAGCAGTAAATTTGTAAGTCATAACAAGAAATAGTGAGTACAGAAGCATGACTTTTTAAAAGATGTAAATTGTCAGACTACCTTTAATGATCACTTAAAAATACAAAAGAGGATGGAAAAAAGAATGAACGTAAGATTTTCAAATGAAATTGTGTCTGGGAATTTGACAACCCAGTCAGAAATAAACTACCTCTTGCTGACATTTCTGCAATTTGTTTTCAATATACAGAAGAGAGAAAGACAGAATATTTTTTTTTTAATGCATGAAAATATTGAGGGTAGCAATGGGTTTAATGAGGAAAACAGGATAAGATGATATAACCTCACCTTAATCATGCATAGGAAAAACACCCATTTAAAGAAACATCTGGAAAAATAAAGCATTTCCTCTCTCCCTAGGGACATTTGAATTTGGAAATTCCACCAATCGTAGCACAGAAACAGTATCATTCCACTTGTCCACTCCACAAAAACACTGTGTAGCTTAATGATAATGCTATTCGAAATCACTAGAGAAAAAGTGTTTTAGAGAACTCTTGTTGCTATAAGGTCCAGCTGGGCTTTAGAGTGGATAGGAGAGCATTACAGGATGGCAGGAGGAATCCTTCCGTAAGACCAGTAGTAGCTTCCAGTTGTGAGTGCTGGTGAATGGGCATAGCAAACGATACGAGCCTCATACCTGCTTCAAAAATGCATGTGAAGAGCCTTTGCAACTCCCTCCGTGCAAACGTCACAAACCCTCTCGTGCTCCACTCAGCGAGATCAGTGTGATTCTACCCTGTCTAGCGCCCTCGATATAAAGGATAATACGTAAATAGTGTCTAATTTGTTATATCCACGATATTACAATTCACCCATGAGAAAATTATTTAAGTTCTCCAGTGCCAAATGACAGAGAGAAGAGATTCTTAAGAATAAGTAAAGCCTTTAGAAAGAATGATTTTTATTTCTAAAATGGAAATGTTTCATGTCTAAATCCTATATTGCATTTGATTTAAAGATTTACTGAAAGAATATAGGCCAGTACTACAGGACCAAGTGGTTTCGCTCTTTTTGGAGCTCATCAGCTGTAGGTAACGGCCTATAAAACACAGCACAGCACTGATTCTTCAGCTCTTTAAAAATTTACAAGGGTAACACAAGGGTAGGGATTTTTGTTTTCCTTTTAGCCTCTTCGAAAGATATTATCCAAATGAAAGTGCATGCTAGTTTTATTCCCTGCTTAGTTCATGAAATTCTCTATACCTAAGAGAATCCCAGATAAAGATATTTTAGCAACATCCTGGAGTCTGTCACTCTCTAATATGAGAAGTAATCAACAAAAACAGGTCTTTGTTATAAAAAGCTTAAATGGCTGACAAAAATTAAACATGGAATTACACTTTTACTTAGCCAATTGCATGTTTAGTTCAGCCAAACTGCTACTGTACTCAGACCAGCTCACTACAATTAAATCCTGCAAGATGTTCATTGTGCAAACAGCAGCAATCAGGACCCATGCAACAATCATTTTCAGAGTATGCTTTTGGTTGTTATTTTCCATGCATAAAAATTACTACACAACTGTAAACAGTTAAATTAGATTGCATTACGTTTACACACATTTTAGTTCCATAAAATACGAGTACATTTCCAAACCAGGATGCATGATTTCTACAACTACTAATTGAACATATAACTACGTTAATTTAACAGATTTTCTTCCAGTAATATTTTTTTTTGAAAATCAAATTACCAGCAAGTCTTACTTTTATCAAAATAACCATTTCTACAACCTGTCTATTGTTTTTACAGAAAATTTTGGTCCACATATGAAAAAAGTAAATGGGAAAAACGCCTCTCTGAAGAAAGTTTCATAGCTCCAGTGTGTGCAAAGGAAAAAGAAAGTTTACAAATCAAACAGTAAAAGTTTTTGTATTTGTGACAAAAGAAATCTATTCTAGAACACAACACTGCAACTTTAAGCATTCTCCAAGGAGAGTCTTTGTAGAAAGGAAAAGCTCCTATAGCTAAATGTGGTAATTCTTGTACTCAAAGAAGGAAAAAGCATCCATAATCACCTCAGCACAGTTCTAACAATCTGGTGTCCATGATCATATAAAACTAACTTGAGTTCTTTTGGAGACTCCTCAACAGGTATTATCCTTCTGAGATCATTTGAGTATTTTTTTCTTTTAAGTCTGAAAGCAACAGCACTTTGTTTTCAGCTGTGATCCTGACTTCAATGATGAAGTGCAGACCTCGTCTCAGTTTTGTCTTAAATTTAAATATCAAAATAAAAATTTAAGCCTGCAAAAATCTTGTACCTTGATACTTGATTTAAATCTTAAGGCTGTATTTTGTAGAATTAGACTTAATTGTGTTTTGAAAATAGGTCGTCTCATTCTGAACTAACTTTACACCATACAGACAGTGGAAAATAACTTAAGCCACCTAAAGAGACTTGCCGTTTTTCCGTGATGACTTCTGTGTTGAAGCTGGCAGACAAGTTTGTGCCACTGCCAGGTCAGGATTGGCAGCTTTAGCTCCATGGTTGGCTTTTACCTTATCAGCCCAACTTACACCAGCCGGAGCCAGGCGTGTTGCAGCGATCGTCACTGAAGGGTTTCTAAACGAAAGTGATAGCCGTTATTAGTTTCTAATCAAACAACAGAATAGTTCATTAGAAAACTTATACTACTGTCTTCCCTTAATCTTGGCTCTCCATGTCTCAGATTGAAAGCTAGCTCCAAAAACTAGAACCTACCAGCAATCAACAGAAAGAGCCCATTCTAGCATTCCTCATACAGCCTATCTTATTTTAATTTCTCTTTCAACAGTTTCCAAAATTGTACACTCTAATTCTTGAACATTAATATCTTGAATCAACACTGTTGCATACTTCTGACTGTTTCTGTCTCCAGTCCCTGTACTTTTCCTAATTCTTCTATACCCTTTTTGGGAAGAAATGATGGTGACTAATGGTACAAGCCACACACTTTGAATTTCCACAGCATGCAACACCAACCTTGCTTCTCTCATCTCTTCCTCTCCTAAGATTCCTAACATTCTAACTGCCCAAAATTTTCCTAATACGAAGCAAGTCTAAACCTTTCATTTCTGTCCTGTTTTCTCAAATACACACAAAAACTGCACTTTACTGTCTGTATCTGGTGCTCTGCAGTACTGAAAGTGTTCTAGAAAAACAAGCAGAGAAGAAAAGAATAGTATGTAAACATGGAAAATCTTAAACAAGACTAAGAAAAAATGTTTTTAATATACTTTAGGTATCTAGTGTTGTCTTGCTTTGAGTCACAAGTAGACTAAGAGAAAGGTCTGCAAGTCCGAAGGACGGAAAACTTATTTTGCTATTAGCTGCTTTAACACAGAGAGCTGCTAACTATCTCTCTGTGATGGTGAAAAAGTGTAACCCTTAAATTCAAAAATAGAACAATTATTTGCAAATAAAACAGCCCAAACGACTATAACAAAATAGACTTAACCACAAAAAAGGGCTGAGCTAAAAGACTGAATGATGTTGGCAGTTTTTTTTTCACTAAAACAAAAGAGCTTTCTTTCTATTTCTTCCATACTCATATTTTTGCTTTGATTGTCTGTGCATACTTTCTTCCCATTATCCTGTATTTTAGCAGAAAAGCTCTAAAACATTGTCTGGTTGGTATCAACAGCTGCAGAAACTAGCACTGTTGGAGCAACTTCTCTGCCAAACATAGTTTGTAATACTTCTGTAGAAATATTTGATATCGAAAATTTAACAGAGTTGAATACTCAGAGGAACTGACCAAATATTCTAATATTAGATCTCTGTTGAGATCATCATCATTAGTCAGGAAAGAGCTACGGTATGTGCCCAAGATCTCAACAGACCAGATTGAACTAAAAATACACCCTGAAAAGAAAAGAATATAAACAGGACAAGCTTCAGTGCTTTCCAGAACTGGTAGAGACAGTGCTGCCCTAAAATGGTGTGCATGCAAATTTTTGTGCAACTTCTTTTAAATAAAAGATGCATTTTTGTAATATTTAATATGCTCTGCATTTAAATTAATAAATTTTACTGTTCATCAAAATCATGATAATCTCACTTTCCATTCATTCTTATTGATCAATATTTATTTCTTACATATGCAGTGTGAATGGCTAGCTGCATACACAGGTAACTTTAAAATGTCAATTATGTACATTTTGACCTTTGTTTTGTCAAAGGAAAATAATATGAAACAGGTAAAATGAAATATGCTCATTGTATTTTTATCTTCAAGTCTTTGGAATGACCACTCATTAAATATATACAGAAGTGAGTAAAAAATTAACTCCTCAATAGCATCGTCTTCTTCAGAGCATGTGCTTTTATTTCGGGAATGCAAATATTTGCATTCATATATAACTCAATAAATAACAGGCAAAACTGCAATAATTACTATGGAAAAATAATATATTCAATAACTGTTTCAAATGAATCCATTATTTTAGTTTAATAAACTTACGATCTATTTTCATACCCAAAATTTAAACTTCTTCGAGCATTTGATGTCACACTAATTCTATCTGTTGACGGACTTGGGATCACATGGCGTCCTGGAGACATTTTCTTTACTTCCCATGCTAATGAAGTAGGTCTGCAAATTCAGGGAAGAATGGTTTAAAAACCCAAAATTCTCAATAACTATTCCTTTATCACATTGAATAAAAGTGTCACCAATCAACACTACAAAGCATTAACAAATATTGTTGAATTTCATCAGACATCTTAGTAACTGTTTCCATGCCAAATCCAAAGCATATCAGCCAGATGCATATCAAAAACTGTTCATAGACTCAGGAGGACAACGCTTACATTTAATGTCAGTTTGGGACCAAACATCAAACCAAACAACAAAACGGAAAGCATTAGGGGTAGGACTGGAAATATGCTCAATTTCTAGTGACAAGTACATTGCACATAAAAGGCCACAACTCAAAGTACCCTCGCTTGTCCTATCCCACTTAGTGGAGCATTCAATACATGTTAAATACTGCTTTGACTAATCTAGATATCAAATATCTGCAATATATAAAAAAATCTTAGAATTAACCAAGTAAATCACTACCCATTCATTCTATTATACCAAATTCTGTCAGTAATAACATTAATTAATAAATGTATGTACTTGCAACAATAGTAAGTTGAATTAAGTTAGCTGCCAATAACACATGAATGTTCTCACCCAACCAGACATAATTTGAGACGGAAGCCACTCCTGCAATTTCACTACAGATCTCATTAAATTTGATGTATTTTTTTTTTTTTTTTTTTTTTTTTTAACTCCTGCTCCTGGAGTTATCTGCTTACATGAAAATTATTGTTGTCAATTAAAAATAAAATCAAATCTGTAAATTTCATTGCTGGTGAAGAAAGATCTAGGAAAAAAATTGTTACGTAAATAATTTAACTGTTTCCAGTACTACTGAAAGGACTAGTAAACTATAATTGGACTTGTTCTACAGGCACAAGATACACCAGCAAAACCTTACTTCTCGTTTAGCTCTCAAAACTAAAAACAGTGATATTCAAAACTAGGCACAAATTGGAATGATGTAACTGTTTTTTTACCCTTCTGATGCTATACTTTCAAATTCTTTTCCATTTCTAACACAACTGCTCCCTGACCGGTCCTCACATCAGTTCTGTCCAAAAGGAAAACTTTCTTCCTGGTGCCCAAGAGCAGCTATTAAAATTGGTTCCTAAGTTTCTTGCTGAATCTCTACTACAAATGAAGTTCAGTACGAAACAGTATTTGGATGTAGATAAAAGGTAAAGAGGAAAAAAAAAAAACTAATTACCTGCTTTGAGCATCAGCCTTTTCTAGCTTCTCCTGTAGTTGTATCCAGTCAATCAATGCTTTGAAATCCCTTACATAGTTATCTAGCATCATCAGGACTTCCTGAAAAGCAATCATTACATCAATGTTTGTATTTAAAAGGCCTTATCCCCTACAATAAAAAGTGAATGAAAGAGAAAGAAGGCAATTTAGTTGTCTGCAATGCTCTTACGAAATAGAGCTTACAAAAACTAAAAACAATAAAACATCCAAAACCAATAAAGCCCAAACAGGGTTTTTTTATGTGATCAAACATCAAAACATTTACCCTCTCAAAAAGTGCGTATGGTTTCTAAAAATTCTGTGAGCACCAATGTTTAAGAACAGAATAGTGAAATTTACCCAAAAGAGTCCCTAATGTACGTAAGTATTACTCAGCACTTTTTTCTGACACAGCTGTCATCCTTTAAAATATATTGGAGATATTTCAACAAATAAGGAAAAACCTCTGTAAAACTTGCTGCATGAGTGAGACACTAAAAATGTATTGCTTATAATTAATCTCTGGAGCAAAAAATACACAAGGTGACACACAGGCTATTGTACGAGACAAACAGAGTTCCTTCTGGATAATCCTGGGTCCTTGCATTAGGAAAATCTCAGAAATAGTTCCTAAGCCTCTGTAGTTCAAACTGCCTCCCTTTCCTACAGACTTTCCAGTGTGCCGAATTTTCAAAGGATATACAGCTGTGCTGTTCTAGATTAATGACAGACACATGGTGTTGTCACATGAGATTACCAGCACTGTCATATTAACACGGCAATTAGTAATTAAAAAGAATCTTACAGTGATGTTTTGAAAGGCAACAAGGATAATTATCACATCATCAGATTTTTGTTTATAAAATGATCACATTTGACATGTAAACAAACTGACTAAAAGATGCAATACTTCTCCGATTAGTACATTTTAATAAGTCACTAATTCTACCTTCTTGACTATGGAATGTCATATGCTCAGTCCTTAAAACTCTAATATCCAGATTATATTTCTGATCATTACAGACCAGCAAATCATCTACCATTTTAGAAGTTACTTTTGAAAAAAATGGAATTGCTTAAAAACTTGCACATTTTTATGTTCATTAATCATTGCAAGCTGCATTCATAAACATTTTTAATGGGTTGAAAGTTAGATTGACACATTATCATAGAATAACAGAACTGGATGAGACCTTAAGAGGAACGCAGTCCCTCCTATAACTCCTGGTTGGATTAAATATACCCACATCATTTCTGACGATGTATGTTGGCTATTTTATTTTTTAATTGTGTTGTGTTGCAGATAGTTCATAACTTAGAAACTTATAAATCATGTGTTCATCTCTTAAAAAAGAAAACAACTAACTGTTATGAACAGACATATAAAACTCCCTTGACCACACACCGTATCAGGAAGAAAGTCATAGATGGAACGACAGAGAATCAAAGGGATTGTTTCCAATAAAAATCTTCTTAAACTTAATTTTCAAAATTATTTACTACATATATTGACTTCTAGTTTGGTCAAATATATATGAACTTCAGTAAAAGCCAGATTACATTAAAAAAAACAATTAAAAACTAAAAGACAAATTGGGATCTTGCAGTCTTTACTCTGACATTACTCCCATTTATTTCACAGTAAAGTGCAGCAAAAGATAGTATGACTAAACTCTTAGCTTTGCTCCTTGAGAAAACTAGTGTTCTCCAACCTCAGTGGTGAAGACAGGTGCAATTCCTTACTACGCAGGAAGCTAGGAGATCAGTGATGCTCCACATAAGTATTCAAAAATACTATTTACTGAATGTGACAAAAAGTGCACAGAACATCATGGCCAACAGGCACAAGGCACCTTCTCAGCAGAGCTGATTATCACCAATGCAGCAGATCAATGCAATTCAAAAGCTGTTAGTTCTAGATCATGTCAACTGGAAATACAAACATCCATCCTCAAAGACCAGAATTGTACTTAATGTATTTTATGACAACATGCTGAAAACAATAAATTCCACAAACGAATTGAGTTCTATAAAGACTTATATCAGCTTCAACTGGAGAGTTAAAAATTTAGACATAATTTTATGGTATCAGGAAAACCACTAAAGATTAAGTGTTCCTGTTTTGCAAATTCTTTACTATGCCAAAGTTGCTCCTGCTGGTATTAAGGGTATTTTTTTTCTTTTCAAAGCAAGTAATTAACACACAGAAATATTTTGGCAATAATTACAAATGAAAATGTATTTGTTCCTGAGTGTATAGCTAAAAATGTTTAAATGCTTTGAAAACAGTAAAGGTACTCTACCAAAGCACAGCTAATCGTATTGCCTATTTCTATAACATCAGCTCCCATTCATATATAGTTTTAACAAAAAAAAAAAAAGCTTCTAACATATGCAAAATGCTTTGTGATATACAGCTTTAAGATTGACTATTCTTTTTGTTTAACACAAAATCAGGTATAAAATTCAGTTTCAGTTTTTAAATAAACAAACCTTCAACTGGCCAGAACTAAAGCATGTGTTGTCTGTTATACAGGAGAAGTCACACGAAAGTCAAACACACGGAAAGTCAAACAGAAATCCACTGCTGATGTAAAAGTTATTTCTTTGTTTTGAAATGCTCCACAAAAAGCAAACAAAAGTCTTTCTTACAAGGCAGTTGGTTTACAGTGCCAAAATAATTGGTAAGTAAAGTCTGCTACAATAAATGAACAAGCATTTTAGCCAGTTCTTTTTTTTTTCTCCAGCTTCTCTAATAAAATTTCAGCTTTCTAATTCAATTGATGTCCATTTAAGTTAGCCCATATTAAGTTGTGCTGACTATTATTAACAATAAGGGCATAGAAAGCAAAATTTAATTCTGAATCATTTATTTTTCAAGTCTGCCACCGAGATATCTCCCACACACCAAATAAAAATAAAAATAAAAAAAAAGAAAAAGAAACCCCACACAATCTGAATATGAGCTATGTATCTGAAGCTAGCTGGCACAGAAAAAAAAATACAATAAATGGCTTAACCTATTTTAAGGAATGTTTAGCTACACATTATCAGAAATGATCAGAGCAGACCCATGCAGCTGTAATCGGAGTCATGTTTTACGGACAAGGGAATACAAACAAGACAAGCAGCTGGAGTGGCCCCACAGTCACTGATGCACATCTTTCTCCTTAAAGCTATGAGGGCCATTTTGTCAAGCAGGATGAAGCAGAACAAAAGTGGCTCAGAAAGCGCCGCTACAGCCGTCCAGATAACTACATATAGATGTACAGCTAAAATTACCAATTAGTTTACCAATTGGCTGCAACGGATTCGATTGGTTTGTAATTAATTCTAGTTACTGGCGCATAGAGCAGGCGGGTTGGCGCCATCCCTTTGTCCCGCTGACACACAATCCGGTCGCGCAGGGCTCTGGGGTCCTGGACATCGATACAGCTCGCTAGCTCACCTACCGTACGGCGGGTAGCAGATATACCCTGCGGTGCTGAAGCAGGGGAAACTTGTACCACTTGAGAAGGTGCTGACAAAAAGGAACCTTTATGGGGGAGACTGCTGCTGCACTAGAGTCAAAACAATTTTAAATCCCATTATTTTTCAAGGTCATATGCATCCCATATGATTTTCAAAGAGCCAGTTCAAACTGAAAAAGAAAGCAATACTGTGAGAAAACAACGCTTAAAGTAAAATCAGTGACATAAAACCAGAAACACTCACAATGTAGCTCCTGTTTCCTCCCTCTAGCATTTGGATCGATAATCCTCCTGCACTTTAAAAAGCTCTCATGCTTTTTCATTTCTCCAGGTCTGAATCATTACTTTGATTTCTATGTAAGCATTTATCTTAAAGTTGTACTTGTGCCTCTTCATTTGAGTGACTGCATTAATACCTTTCCAATCAACAAGGATGTCAAAGTAGAATCATCCCCTGCATCGGAATAATCCTATATCCCTGAATCAGAACGATCTTGGACTTGGGTCCTAGGTAGGTCAACTATAATCTTTTTTTAAAAAAAAAAAAAAAAAAGAAAAAAAAAGTTCACTTTGTTTGGAGATCACATAACAGCTTTGAAAAGTCATCATCTCTGTTTATTCTCCTGTTCTCAAATAAGGAGGGAGAGGAGAGGGAGGGAGAAAAGTGAGAAGCATGGAAAATGTAGGATGTAAGGTTACCATGATTCAAAATAGTAGAATATGTCAGAAAAAAAACTAAAAAGAAAAAAAAAAAAAAACAAACTCAGTCACCACATCTGTAGTTTAGCTTACGTACGTAAGGGATCCTTGACATTACTAATTCTTTCCTGCCTAAGCTTGCCACCCAAAATTAGAAAATATTAGGTGATAAAACATTCATCTAAATATCAGACATCTGGAAACTTAGCTAACATACAGCTCACAATTTGACATGTTCAGGTTATAGTCTAATCTATTAGAATAAATCTAATTTCCATCTATTACTAGACTGATTTAAACTTGACCTCCCCTTTCTTTTAGAAATAATTCAACTATGTTCATTTTGTCTTTATATACAAAGCATCAAAGCTGTATCGCTTATGGGCTGAGAGTTATCAATTTGGAATTGAGAGCAAAATACCACCTTCAGCAGCACCCAAAGCTGAAAGAAAATATACACAACTAATGATCTTCTTACACACATTTCCACTGTTTGTATCCCTACCACAAACCTTTCGTCTGCAGTTTCAACCACAACCAGCCACTAGAGCCCTATCGGATTTGGAAGCATAAAACATTATCTTTGGTGACAATGTAATCAATAAAACTATACCAGCTTGTAATACTACATGAGAGCAAAAGGTACAAAAATCAAAAATAAACTTTTTTATACCGGGATAATCTGAAGGTCTTACATACCAGAGGTCATGCTTCATTTTTTTAAAGAAGTCTTCTTTTAATATGATCTTTATACAATTAAAATGTTTTAAATAGAACAGTACATATATGTATGTTTGAAGAGACATAGTTTAAAGAGATGAAGTGCAAATTAAATAAGCTTTTAATAACATATTTAACATTGCTTTACACACTTATCCAGTACCAAAAATACAAATGATGCTTCATGAAAGAGCTAACAGATATTCTCTATTAATCCAATTTGAAAAGTAAACAGGAAAACACAGCAATATGGGATCCTTCTTATTTTGCAAAATTGTTTTAGTTCTTTATGTATGGCTGAAAAATAATCCATATTCAAATCTGATTGTCTACTTGTACAATTTGTAATGTTTTAATCAACAAATGACTTTCTACGTGATATCAAAAAAATTCTCAAGAAGACCTCAAGAGTGAAGCTAATCCATTACAAATTTTAGCATGAGCTTTTATATAAGAGTTCATTATAAAAGGAATCTTCATATGAGAATTAAAATATTGAGAAGACCGGTATTGCAGTATATAAAAATGGAAGAAAAGCATACAGAATTACCTGAACTCTTCCTGCTCACAAAAGAATAAAAAAATAAAAGTCCCAGTCCTGAATCAGAGGAATAAAAAGTCCCAGTCTTGAATCATTCAAAGGGCTTGAGTAGTCCCTGGAGCAGCATGCAGAACCCAGCAGTCTTTCCCTTCAACAGTGGAAACCTAACCTGGCACAAGACAGGGATTCTAGATTCTTTGCAAGCAAGAACAGCAGGACCAGAAATATGGACCTCAGAAAAATCCACAGAAAGTATGCAACTTGGTGTTTGGGAATAGCAGGACAGCAGCACATATAGGACGACCAAAGCCAAGGCAATAAAACAATCCTGTTTTAGATAAGCAAATGATGATTATTTACCTGACTTAGGCTAGTCTTAAGGTAAAAAGTGGGCTTTCTACTAAGCTAGGCAAATTCTTGAATCAATGTCACATGAGTGCTTCTTATGATGCATCGTTTGCCAACTGAATTCTAACACTAGATCAAGATTTTCATTTATGAAGTCCTAAAAGGTTGAGGTGCAAGAGCAAGCTGTAGCTAATTGAAGCATAAGAGTGGTCTATATCTAATGCAATATGAAAGCTGCACTTAAACAAGATATTTCAATTTCTGGAGGACAGAAACGCTGGCCTTTCAGAGAACAGGCAGGAGCAGTTGTGAGGAAGACCTGCAGTTTCCACAAAGATGTTGTTCGTATTTTATCACCAATATTCAGTCAAAAATTAAAATATATCTATATGCTAATGACAAGTTTGATCGACCTATAATTCAAGCCGACATATTCATTACCAAATGTTGTATGCTCAAATGTTATGTAAAACACTAACTTCAAAAGACAAAGCTAAAATATTCTATTTTAAGTGATTAGCTAAAATACATTCATAGAAATTGGATGGTATTTGTCCAAAAAAAAGCAATCACTATGCTAATAAACATTCCAATAACATTCCAAAATAAAAAAAGCTAATAATAAGAAATAAAAAGTTGATAAAATATATAGAGTTAAAAATAATTGGCAAGACACTGCTTTTCTAGACTTCATAGCTAGATTACAGAAATCTAAGTAACCTAATAAGAGAGTATCAATCATCATTTAACAGTATCTTTTAAAAGTAAATCTCAAACAAGACAGCCCAGCACAAATACATACCCCAGTACCCAGGTAAGCAAGGCACTTTTTCGTGCAGACAGAAAAATGTCTTTAAAAAAATAAAAGCAATATTAATCTTAAATAAGTTCTACAGAACATGTTATGGAATGCTCCTGTTTACTTATTTTGGAGTTTTTTTCCATTCATGTTTTACAAACAAGCAAGCAATCTGATATACAAGGACATCACTGTCAACACTCCACTAAAATGAAGATTTTTCACTTAGGCTATGCAATATCTCCATCTGAGCTCAGACCAAGTAGCACAATTAAAATGCTGAATGATATCTAAGCTCTAAAATTATATGATAATGACACAAATACGCTTCTGTTCTTCCAGTCACAAAAGTTTAAAAATGATAATCTAATTACAATGCAAGGCAGACTGGTTTTCTTAAAACAAAAAATTCTTCACAGAAGTTTCCTGAGCAGGAAGACAGTTCAGTAACAAAATGTTACATTGTGTTAAACCAACCAATGATTTGGAAGCCTGTAGCTACCGTTTGGTTTTCAAATCTGCTTTCAATGAAATGTATTTGTACGCTAATCTCAAAGCCAGTTTGGCTGTGCCTGATTACAGCATAAAACTAGATACATACGATAAGAAAAAAGTTTACTTAAATTGCTATAATTTTTTACAGTGATTAAGTAATCATTTCCAGAATCTGTTGAGTTTTCAGCCATATTTAATATGAAAATATAAGTTGTAGCTTTAACATTCCTTTAAAAATGTTCTGTTTCGGTGTCTTTCAATGCTTGAATAAAATTCTATTTCTAAAAATGATGTGATATCTTTTTTAAACAACAACAGTTATGGATCCACCAGAAAATCACCACAGCTTTCGCTTCTATTTTATATCTTATTAAAACACAGGTTATGTAAAATTAGGAAAAACACCTCACAGTGACATTCCACCCCAACATTGTTTACGTGTGACCATCAGTCACTTTCTTACCATCACAGAGTAAATTAGAAGATAGGTAACTATCAATGGAGAAAGGGAGCAATGTATAATTAAGACATTTAACAGGTAGATTAAGTATGTGAAAAAAGCTGAATCTCAACAGTGCCACCTACAGTAAGGAATACTTAAAAAAAATTTTGATTACAAAATTAATAAAATTGGAACTTGAAAAAAGAAATCAATCAACTGAGATCTAAGAGAATTTTATATACTACCTTGAGTTTTATATATTTCAAAATTACTCAATGCCTAAGATGAAAGCCTCTCACATCTGAATAAACATGCCACCATTTTTCCTAAATTCAGGCCTCCACTAAATACAAAACAAAGTAATATTTCTGAGGTTCCAGTTGTTCATTTGGCTTTTTATTTTTTTATTTTTTTTAAAAAAGAAAAACAGGGAAAAAAGAGCTGTAAGTCATATGATAACAGAAAGAAAATAGCTGAAATCTTACCTTGCATTCTACTACACTCTGATCCGATTCACATGTAACATAGATTTCATCAACTGCCCGTCTAAGATTGTCAAAAAGAAATGCCCAGTATCGAGCTCGAAGATCAACTTTTCGAGGCTGCCTTGTTTTTGTTGGGCTTTTGTCAAAGTTTTTATCTCCAGCTGCTGCTGATGTTAATTTACAGTCTATGGTAGCACTCTGAAGCAACAAGACAACAGAAAATGGAAATCAACAAACAGAAGTGCAGTAAGAGGTTGGGCTTCTGTGCAACACACTTTTTTTCAACATATTTAAACATTTTTAAAACAAAACATTTTTCACTGAAGACTACATCATCCTATTGACTTGAGTTTTTAAAAACACACTTTCTTACCTTAAACAAGTTGGGCAGATTTGAAGAAGTAATTTCCGTTTCCTGGACATTTATAACACCATACTTACACTGCAAAATCAGCACAAGATATTCTGCCTTTGGAAGGTTATCTTTTCCAATTACATATTCCACATTACTTGTTCTGACAAGTATGTACATCCAGAGATGAAACTAATGTTTTACTAATAATCACACTAGCAATATTCAGGCATAGTTAAATGCTCTTACCAAGACATTACATACAACTTTGTCATTTTAAAACTCTTATTCTAATATACGAGCATCAGTGTCGGCAAAATGCTGATGTGGTTAGCCCTTTGATTGATGTTTTATTGCTCCACGGAACAGAGGATGCCAGCAAATGCGAAATTAGTGACAAAAGGAAGCTTTCACACTTCGAAAGACTACTGCAGATTTCCACTCACACTGTTAACATTGCAAGCTCAACTCCACCCAATGAAAGTGCTATGCCACTGAATGAAGTTTCTGCTACGTATGCAAAGTCTGAAATAGTCCTTGTTTTGTTCTGACTAACTTGCAACTTAACAGCATTAACTGTAACAAACTTGGTGTTTCATTTTCAATGCTGATATGCAGACTAACCAATTTAGTACTTCTCTTCTACACAGAAGCAGAGGACCACCTATATGCTAAATCTGATGGGAGCAGAGGGAGAACATTCAACTGTCTTCATGAACGCTGGCATAGAGACAAATCATTTCACACCTGCTTGGAAGTATTGTTCAGGGCACTGCAGTGTTATGCATCTTGTGACCTTGTGTGTTCAGCACAGTCTGGAGATCGTTCTTCCTTGATAGATCTGTACAGTCACTTATCCACACAGGATATCCCAAAGGACTCTGAAACATGCCTATTTGGCTGAAAATGCCAAATAAGAACTTGGCCCAAGGGCACTGAGGTTATCAAATTTGAAATTCTCTCCCACAGAAAAAAAGTCCTGCTACCATGCCAGCCTTCTACAAGCTTCTGCACTCCATACAAGCCAGGTGAAGAAGCACCTCCAGTGAACTCGCTGGAGGTGAATTCCCAACTGTGTGCAGTTTCGTTATGTAGGTATTAATTACATGCCACTACAGAATGAGGTTTCTTTTGTGGGGGGAAATATCTAAATAAAATTAGAATGTCAGGGCAAATTTAACTCCTATTTAACATTTGTAAAAATAAACTGCAACTGAAATCCTAGAGAAATCTTTTCAGTATTAAATGAATTATAATTAACAACAAAACAAACAAATTCAGCTCTGCCATATCTGAAATCTAACCAATGTAATGTTACTCTAGTTTCTATACAGGAAACACGTGAAATTCCTTAAAGCAATTATAATTAATAGAAGCTATTTAGCCATGCTAAAAGATATAGAAAAAGGTAGAGTATTATACAGAAAGAAAAAGACATCTCTTTTTAAATCCTTATCAAAAAGTTAACTGTAAAATTGTTCTACTAGAACATGGGGATACAGCAGTCATGGTGTTGAATAAAAGATAATAGTGAGTAAAGAAGTGTCACACTGAGTGCTGCCCAAGAGAAACTAAAAGGATCTTATGGTAGATGATAATGACAAAAATCTCTGAAGAACATCCTACCTCTCTTTACTGTTGAACAGCACCCGCCTTAAAATAACTTTCATGTCAAAAAGTCAAGCATCCAGAGGCTATGAAAAATAAAGGCTGGGAAATGCTATAAAAGCTACCAAAAGGAATGTATCAAAGTTGAACTTTAACACAGATAACCTAAATGCTGGCATTTTTTAAAAATTCTGATTACTTGACTTTGAAATTTCTATTCTTTAAAAAGATAATGTATGCACACTTCGATACATACATCATTCAGCCAACAATGAATTAATGCAAAATATTTTCATGTTGTAAATTTTATGTTGTAACCAAAATAAAAAACGAGCAGAGATACCTGTTTTGCAGTCTTGTGTGTTCCTTGAGTCACCCTCTTTGTTCTTCCACCAGTTTGCCATTTTGATTTTCCTGGGGGAGAAGTAACTGATTTAATCAACAATAACAATTTTGATTAGATACAGCATTCTAAAATGCACATATCAATCTTGCAATGTACTGATAAGACTGCAGCATATGGGATAATGGGCTCAATTAATAAAGAGATTCATAAAGCTATATACTCCAAATATATATTCATCAGTCAGAATGAGGATGATGCTAAAAGGCACATAAATAATTAAGTAGTACAAACTAAGGCATAAATGACATTTTTTTCCCAACAGGGAAAACCTGTCTTTTAAGTGCTTAGTGACTCTGAAAGTCATATTATTACTTCCAAGACATCAAAAACAGTATCAGTTTTCTATATAAACACTCATTTAAGAATAGACATTGTTATTTTAATCATATCTTGTTTTAATTCAGTAATGATATCTATCTTCCTTAGAAAAAACAAATGTAATCATTTAGTTAAGTTTTCTTGAATTGTTCAAACAACCCGAACAGTAGAATTACATATTTTCTTCCGAGAAAGACTGTGAGGTATGTGGGGCGGAAGGTGGAGAGAACTTAAGACTGGATTTAATTCACTTAATTTTAGGTACCGAAAGCAAGAAAAAACTGTTTCCAGAGTGCGTGTCAGTTCACCTAATATCTGAGATGCCCTCTCAAAGTACTTGTCTCTCCCTGCTGGTTATGTGAAACAACTACAGCAACTATGCTTCCAAGGCTGGTTTAAATGCCTACAGTCAGAAAGAATGATTTCAAGTCTCAGAGCTGAGACAGTGACAATTTTTTTAACTGATTAGGAGTTATCTTTGCAAGGCTCTAAATTTGTGTCAACCTACATATACCTGACACATTTGCATTTAATCCTCGGGATTTGCTCAGGGGTAATTTCTAAGGAGTTTTATTGTTTTTTTTTGTTTTTTTTGTTTTTTTTTTTTTAAGATTTATTCCTCCTTAGTATCTAGCTTGCAAAACATAAGAATCACAGAATCCAATTTCCAAAAATATACATAAGTAAGACAAAATATTAACTATGGCAAGAGTACTCTCTGGCACAGATCTACAACTATGTAGAAGTTTCAAGATTATTTAGCTGGGTGAAGCCAAGCAAATAAATGCATTAATTGAATGCAGTTACTTCCTAGACCATGGAAATCATTCTTGAATTTCAGAATTGTCCAGTTGAGTTTTTAACAGTTCCTACGCCAAATTCCCTAATGTAGTCCAGCTGTTTTACATTGCTCTGGTTATGTAAAGCAGCTGTAAATCTGTCTTAATCAAGCAGTTTTACAGCTGGCTTGCATCACTGACTATTCCAGGGAACAAGGCCTTTAATTTTAAGGCAAACTAAAAATTATTTGCTTGATAATTCATTTTAAAGGCTACATTAGCCAAAACAACAGGTACAAATTAATATACTGAATTCAATTTAGCAGTATTCAGAAAAAAAATAGATTTGGCTACTACATGTATTAAACTTCTTATTCACTAAAAAGCTTAAACTGTGGATCAGTCGTATGTCAGAATTAAAATAATTGAAATAATCCAACCACCAAAGTCTTTCTTGTGTTATGATTTGCCTTCTGAAAAGGCAAGACATTACATGCTATGGCATAGAGAACTTGCACAGTGAAAAGGCTTACAAATTAACACGGGTATGTCAGAACTAAAAAATGACAGAGGGATGAATAAATAAAATTGCAGTCTCTTCAGATTCTACAAGAAATAAAAAGACAATCTGTCATCTAAGAACAGAAAAATGTCTGAGCAAGTCACCTGTAAAGATAAAAGCAAGTTTTCAGACACTTTCTATATAAGGCAGATACTCAGAGAGCACAAAACTTACGTAAACACTGGGTTTTGCAAACTTAAAAGCAAATCATAGAATCACAGAATTGGTAAGGTTGAAAGGGACCTCTGGAGATCACCTTGTCCAACCCTCAAATGAGTGGCCCATACAGGGATCGAACCCACTACCTTGGTATTATTAGCACCATGCTCTAACCAACTGAGCTAAACCTAACTGCAAATAATTTGTCAAGGACTAATTTTTCTTAAACAATCTCTTCAGTGTATAGACCAAAAAGATTTCTTTCATCTGAAGCCATACTTCGTAGCTTTATTATTCTTTTTCTTCTAATAAATGTTTCTGGTTATTAGAGGATGATTTCCTTTCTGCTTTTGTCTTATTCATAAATAGTGACAGCAAAGAGCCCTGTTCAACAATTATGTGCATGTTCAGTGGCTACTGGTATGAAACTATACAATACTACATGGTTGAGATGGATGCAAACTTAACGACCTATGAAGAGTGTAGACTACTAAGCATCTACTAAATTTTAAGGAAAGAACAATAGTGACCAAAGAGGATAATATAATGAGCTATTAAGCTGACAACACGAAATATATAAAGTAGCAAAGTTCTGCAACATTCAGGGAGCTACAGACATATTTTATGCCCTTAATTCCTTTTTCTTTTTTTTCTTTTTTTTCTGTTAATGGAAACACAGGGTTTGTGTTGTGAAGACTTTTTGTCATAAAAAGGTGAAGTGCTAATATCTCCCCCAAAAAACATTGATAGATTATGTTCAAAAGCAATCCTTTACACTAACAATCTCAAGAATTAGCAAGCATTGTTTCTTTAACGTCTTTTTTTCAAGACAATTTTACTGATGTGGGAATGTAACTCTGACAATAATGGGAATTGCCTTTCAATTTAGTACTTAACAGCAGCATTCATCTCTATTCTCACTATGGCTCCAGCTGCATAGGTTGTTTCATTGCCTTTGGTACTGCTTATCATCACATGTTAAGCAAAAAATGATAACAGTTTTCTTTTCATCTGTTTGAAAGAATCTGAGCATACAACCAGGTAGGCATTCATTTTCTCCTTTTATATTCTTATAAAGAGTGTGAGAAACCCACTATGTCACCTCTTTTCTTCCACGTATATGTAATATCTCTAAGGAAGAAAGTCTACATTATAGTGCCATTACTACATATAACAAGTTTGTTTTCCAAAAAACTCTTACTAGCCCCAGGTGGTGCACTTGTCCATCCTAAGAAACAGCTTGGCAAAAATGTGGGTTGGGTAAAACCTAACTGCTTGAAGCTCATTTCAAATAAGACAGAGGTGTTCGCCTGAAGGAACTGTGATTATTTCTGAAGTCCTAATTGAGGAAGTATAATGCCTAATCTTATTTAAACCAGCTGCTTTAGAAAGCTCATATAGCTGTAGTATATACAATGTTTCTAATTGTACAATGCTAAAGAACTAGAGAAATGACTGCTTTCAAGCACAGATATGAACCATAATTCTCCATGTTTTTCTACCTCCAGATTGAATTACAACAGTATATTTTACATGGAATTACTTCTACAAATCACTGTCACTGTCTCATCCAGAACATAATGGCCCTGTATTCCACTAACAGCACTACACTGGATTCCCATTCATTAGGGTGAAATTCAAGGTTTGAAACTTATAAACCTTGAATACCTTTCCCATCACGTTATATTCTGCCAGTTACAATTAGTTCTAACATTGCCAG
Organism: Rhea pennata; assembly: GCF_028389875.1. NCBI lineage: Eukaryota > Metazoa > Chordata > Aves > Rheiformes > Rheidae > Rhea > Rhea pennata. The sequence goes on from NC_084672.1 coordinate 21,080,636, forward strand.
GACGCGCGCAAGATGTTTTCAGTCAAGGCTCCTCAACTTCTTTACTTGGTCAAAGACAGCCAAGTCTTAGGGTTTTCATCACATACTGCAAAGCCTATTTACTCCGTTGGGCCCTTGCTAAGGGACTGGATTAGTCTGCAGGCTCTTCAGGGTATGACAGGTACCTTTCAACCAATAAAGTATGTTTTCTTACCCTGAAATGCTTAATCTGCAAACTAATTCTTTATGGTGAGAGGCCAAATGATTTCAAACAAATAGGAAATACGAAGAGAATAGTTATGAATACAGGATTTTCCAATTTTTATGACATATCTCTAACTTACAAAGCCTATTAGCCCTTAAATGGGAAGAGTCAAGCCTCTGGGATATTTTAACTGTAACTGATATTGTAGCTTAGATTTTGTAGTAACATTTGTGTGTAGGCCATATTTATGTATAGTACCTCAAATTAAGTAAATACATATTAATGAATCCTGCGAAGGAACACTCCCACTGCAACAAACTTTTTTTAAATCAGCCAGTACCTCTTCTAAATCATCGCCACCATCGTTTGAGACTGATTTTTCATGTCATTGATCTATTCTTGTAAGTGGAATTTCAGATCTGACATAACAGGGTTCACACAGTTCCAAAATGCATAACAAAAGAGCTATATGCTGTTCCAGAAATCCCTCTGCTTTTTAAGGAAATACTTTGTTACTGACAAAAATTATATCTCCCTCAAGGAATTACAAAATTTTGGTTGCATTTTTTTCATTATTGCTCTTTTATCCATGCCCTCTATATAATCTGCACAAGTCTCTCAGAGAGAAAGTCAAATGGTAAGAACAGAAGCATTTGATTTTTAAAGGAAATGGATTAATTTCTTTAGTACATGGATTCTTGCTTCTTCTAATATTTTAACTTATCAACTCTACGTAACAGCACCAGCAACAGCAAATGTCCATCCCCTCACCGTTTCTCTAGAAGAAAAGACTTTCAGAATGAATAATAGAGCATAATATAAAATATTAAATCACATACTGTTTCTGCCAATGCAATACTTCTGAATAAACGTTATGAGCAAAAGAAAGACCAGAAGGACAAATTCTGCTTTGTCCTTCTGACAAGAGAGAGTTGCTGGATAGGCTGAGGCAACCTGAACCTTTGGCCTGATTTACACAGGCCCCTGAACGAGTTAGAACTGTCCTAATTTATAATATTGCTTTATCATTCCTCAGGGACAAAATACATATTGAAAGATCAGCACAAAATGAATCAGAGCTCACTGACACCAACATATATACCCTCTGTGCAAAGAGGGGGGTCAAGTGATAAAGGATGTGGCTCTGCCAGACTCTCATTAGCCACAAGTTCTTTTTTTCACAGAGAAAATTTCTACCAGACAAGTATCATCAGATTCTTCATACTGTGCAAGAAGGCAAAGCCTATGATTTAATGAGAAAACTTTGGGGGAAAAGAATGCAAAAAAAGCTTTAAACATTCAGTGATGCTAATAGTACTAAAAGAAGCAAATGAATACAGCTGCTTGGGTTTTAATTATAACTCTGCCATAGTGGCAAAGTAAATACAATAACTATTCAAGTGCCACCACTTACAAGGCTAAAAATTCACACTCATTCTTCATATTAAGAAAGAAAATGTTACACTTAGATCAAACATTCATCTACCACTGTAGATCTGCAATAGTCCACTCATTTTTAACTGAAAGTTTCCAGAAGAATATCATAGCAAAGTATAACAGTAACAAACTCTTAAAGAGAAATTGAACCAACTTTCAAGTAGCTCAAAAATACTATTAGAAATACATTCCATGTTCCTTTTACATATATTTGTTCATATTCCTACTCATATTCCTCAAAGGTGCAAGTCAAACTCCGTATTTTAGGCCCCAGTTCTACTCTGCTTAAGTGATATCTATGACTAGTCCGTTAATATCAATGATCCACTAACAAATTTTAGAACATGCAGGCAATTACAAGACTAGCAAATAGATAAATGCATCTTCTGAAGACAGAGTTAAATGAAGCTGCTGTAACAACAGAAAATTAGCCTACCTAAAAATCCACATAGTCATGATAACAAACAGAGCAGCTGCATGCTGTAGTACCTGTTGTTCTGCTGACTGGTTAGTGCTTATTAAAAATTCCACTACACAAAAAGTCTGTGGTTACATGCTTTAGAAAGGAAGTTGAAAGCACCAGGATAGCTAGGAGGGTGCTGAAGTAAGAGTCATAACCTAAAACCAAAGCTTGAAAATTTGGACACTTGCGACTAGGTTGAGGGGTTTTATTTGATAAACAAAAGATACCTATCATTCTGCTTGTCTGTGTTCAGAGATGCAACTAAGCATTCTGAACTGAATGCAGTTTTATTGGTGAAACCTATATGAGCATCCATGCACAAACACTGAAATAGATTTTTATCCACCTTGTTATAGCCTGTGTCTTTAGACTCTTCAGGTTAAAAAAAAAAAAAAAAAGGAGGAGGTGGATCTTGGCCAATCCTGTTTCATTTTTCTCTCGCTTCTGCAACCTTCTTCAGTCTATTTCAGACAAAACTGATACCAAAAAAACTCTAGATTTTTATGTATGCAAGTCCTTCACAGCAAAAATCAAACTCTATTGGGTTAACTAGATTCATCCTAATTCTTCTTGATGTTGTTTTTTTCAGGAATTCTTCTTTGAACTCATTCTTTCATGTTCACAGGACTAACATTAGAAAAAGAAAAACTGCAAATACAGCTTAGCATGCCAGAGACAGTCCAAGCTTTTCTTCAGTAGACAGAAGGTTAACTACCTTGTAATGTAGGCATAAATACATAAAAATACCTTCTCCACAGACAGAATCACAGAATAGTTGATGTTTGAAGGCACTTCTGGAAATTGCCTTAGTCCAACTCCCCAGTCAAAGTAGAGTCAACTAGAGCAGGTTGCCCAGGACTGTATTCAGTCAGGTTTTGAGACTCTCCAAGGACAGAAAATCCAAACTTCTCTGGGCAACTTGTTGTAGTATAAAAGAACTTTAAACACTCCTGTCTAGGTCTCAAAGGCAGCAGCACCTCCACACAGGCATGTGAGCTACAGAAATACTTAAGGTGAGGTCCTCAAGAGCAACAATCTGATGTCTGGAACAACTTGAGAAGTATAACAACTCTAATTCCTGACTGCATAAATCATCAGGCCACAGGAGAATATTACAGCAGTCACAAGACTGTTCTGAGGATTCACCTCCATTAGGGAAAGTTGTCCCCACACATCCCCTTTAAAAAATTCTTCACAGCTGTCTACCACAGACTCAAGTGATTCTAAAAGAAACTTTCAAATTTCTTTGTGTTACAGTACAGAGAGCAATTTGTTGGATTGCTCTAAGCCGTCCCTAAAAATCTGAAACTCCAACTTACGAGAGACTGCTTGTTAACACCCTTTTCCAATTCCAATATTTTAAGATAACATTATTAACCAAGTATCTTGATAATATCAGCAAAAGAGGGTAGTCTTAGATGTTCTTTACAGAAAAAGATTAAAACAACGTTTAATCTGTCACTGTATATGTTTTACAAAGTTATTTTTGAATGACAGTGCACTCATTTTGAAAAAAATGGAAAAATAATACAACACTAAACATAACCATTTAATTTTTTAATGCAGAAATCGTATGTCAGCAGTATTCTTACATGCTAGAAACTCCAGTGGACAAAGAAATCGGAGGGGAAAAAGTTGGGGAAAAACAGCCGAACACCTACCATCATCATCTTTGTTTTCCAATGGGACACTCCACGCAATTAGGTTCCTTGCCGTACGTCCCTCTTCTGCAACTATTTTCCTCACTTTGTCATGACTATTAGAGCGCTGGAAAGAAGCCTAAAAACAAGAAATACAAAGAGGGAAAATACATAGTTTACATTTATATACACATATTTATTTATATGCGCACACACATATGAAAGAAAGGTTTCAGTATACTAATTCCATCCAATAAATGACTAAACTATTCAAAGCATGGATACCTGGGTAATGTATTTTCGCCAGCTAGCAGTAACAGGTGTACCTATTCATTTTGACAATTAATTGTTTTCCTGTGTGATTAGCAGACAGATTCATCAAAACAATCTGAATTGCTACCCAGCCCTCTGTACAGGTATGTCCACATCGGACATCTTTTACCTCAATTTAACTGACTGTCAGTGCTGCACCACAGTAGACTTTACAAGTGTTTTAGTTACCTTCAGTTAATTAAAATCAATTAATCAAGATAAAAGCTACATGATACCAAAATACATGTGTTAGCTGACTGAAGAAAGCCTGGAGAAATGCACAGGTTTATCAAAACCATCCAAAATGAGAAAAAGCTCAGCTCTTTCACTGAGAATATAGAAAGTAATTCCTGGCAACCATTACTACCAGAAAGCTGCAAGTGTTAAAGATACAATAACAGGTGCTGAGAATTAACTTCGTTTACCTAACAAATGTATTTCTTTGCATGTGCAAAATATATCATTACAAGATCTTTGAAAGCATACATATTAAGAAATAATTTTATCAGCTGACAGACGTCGATTAGATAAAATCTTGCTTCTTCACCACAAAATAATTTGAAACAAAGCCAAGCTCTATACAGTAATGCTAAGGCTATGTATTGTGATGGTGCCAAACTGCTGACCAAAGTATCTTTGGACAGTGAGAAACTTAACAACCAAGAAGTTAAGTGAATCTAAACATTATTTTAAAGCATTAACAGACTGATTTTCTATAGCAAGATGCATTCTTTCCCCCTTTTTGTTCTTACTATTGCACTAAATCTGTAACCACTTTGTGTTCAAGTACCAGCACATCTTCAGAAAGTAAATACATTAAAAATGAATAGAGCAAATCAGTGATTTTTATCAGGGTGGTAAGAAACAAAACAAAAATGAAAAACTGCTTGTATTGGAATGTTCATGTAATAATATTTAATCTAAATTTATCTCATCCAGATGTCCTCAATTGCTTATTTCAAAGCCTCAGTGTGCCATCTAGTGCTCTAGAGAGAACTACCTAGACATATTATCATTTCAAAAAAAAAAAAAAAAAAAAAAAAAAAAAAAAAAAAAAAAAAACTCCAACTAAAGCACATTAACCAATATGATCTATTTTAAAGTGGTTCTAGCCTATCCTTATTCTATATAATTGCCCATTCTGTTGAACCAAATTTTTTACTGCCTTTTTACTTAACAGTACATTTTTCATCATAAATCTAAGAGCTAATGAAGTTTCACAAATGTCACATAACCAATTTTAAATCAGTTTAAGCTACTGTATAAACCCCCATGTAAATACTTATGGTAGCTGACTCCAGGATGGAGTCAAATCTCTAAAATGTCTCTAAAATTGTCTCTAAAATGGCATAAAACAAAGTAAGACTGTTCAGATTGCATTTTGCACTAATTTATCCTAAAATCTTTAAAAAATATAAAAATAAACAAAAAATAATACTCACCTTAGCTGGAAATAAGATTCTTTTACTACACCCCCTTGCCAAAAATGGGGTAAGTAAATCAAACCTTTCCTGACAAATATTTACTGGGTCTTTTAAAACCTCCAAGAATAGAATGTGTTCACCCCGCACAATCTATGTAATGTTTAACTATGCCTTTCCTACAACACAAGCCCACTCATTCCTGCCATACAAAGCAGACTTAGAGACCATTTGAATTTTATTTTATTTTCCCCCATCTTTTATGCTGCTATATTCTGTCCATCCTCTATCATTCTTCCCATTTTCCATGCTTACTATCCCTATTCCTTTAAGCTTTTCTCTCATATTTTCCAGATCTCAGATTTCAAGTTTTCTTGGAGCACTTAAGGGTTTTCTCTTCTAGATTGTCTCCAACTGATTCATATTCTTCTTGAAATACAGTGTCCAAAAGCAAATATTGCACCTTAATGAAGGCTTTCTGAGAGCTAAATGCCATGGATGGATTATTCACATCTTGCACATGATACTCCTGTATAAACAACCCGAAAAGATAAATGCTCTTTTGCCACATGATATTGTTTTGTCATGACTTATTATATAATCACTTATACTGTATATGCCATGATACATTACATATAAACTAGCATGACTTACACAATCACAGAATTAAAAAAATTAGGTCTTCTAGTTCAACTCCCTTTTCCCCAGTCAAATTAAAGCCAACTCCTTTTCCTAATACGTAAGTAGAACGTCCCTTGTTGCATTTACGACTCTCTATAATCCTAAGATTCCTTTCTGCACAACTGTGGCCAAGGCAGTTGCTCTTTGTCCTTTTATCCACAGCTCATTACTACCATGTAAGCATAAAACTTTGCATTAGTCCATACTAAGTAGAAATTTTTTTTAATAAGCCATTTTCTCCCATTTGTCTAGGTTATTTTAAAGTTAAACTTTAGCTAGCACTTGCAATCTGTATGCACATGCAAAGCATATGCGTACATATGCTTGACCAGAATCTAAAACAATACTATAGAAACATATCCTAGAGAAAATTTCTGAACAAAAGTTTCAAATTTGAAATGGAGTCCAATCAAAATGAGATTTGAACTGAACATTATTTCTTTCCTTTAAAATATTATCGAAAGCAAACATTTATTATTGCAATACTCCCCTTAGTTGCATAACAAACCTCTAATGCAGGTATCTAAAGTCATTATTTCACAATACCAAGTTTTTGGCAACTTTTCTCTTTTAAGACAATTCTGTCCTCTTCTTCCCACTACTCACACCACAATCCATCACAAACACGCTAGCTCAAAATGCTGGAGGTGAGGAGGAAGGTATATGCCAAGAACATGATTAGAGAACTAATCCAAATTTCAAAAGTCTTCAGGGCTACTACAGGACTGGTGGAAATGTTTTAACGGGATTAATTCCCTTATCCGGATTACAATCTAAACTCTCATGGAATGTGGAAAGAAGTGAATGGTGGAAGGTAAGCAAAAGTATCTTAACATCACATTTCCGAGTACTTTGTATCCTGAAACAAGAGCCTGACCCAAAATTTGAGACTCCATAAGTTGGATGTCAATCAAACAAACAAAAAAAAAAGAAAGAAAGAAAGAAAGAAAGAAAGAAAGAAAGAAAGAAACCCCTAAAGGAGTTCTCAAAAGAATAGTTAGCATTAATGAAGTGTGCAGCCACGAAAGAAAAGCAGAGAAGTGTGAAACCATTGTGCAAAGGCCATAATAGGTATGAAGATTGCCTTTTTATTTGACAGGAGCTAGAATACCCTTTTTCATATAGTGAAACGATTCTGATATATAGGTTTCTAAGAGCTTTTTCAACCTAAACTCCTTCAGTTTGCTACTTAAGTATCCAAAGTAGATATCTTCTTCTTCAAACTGCCAGAGATATAATCATTCCTTAGGTAAGAAGAGCTACTGCCAAATTGTTATTAATGTTATTAATACTACGAAGACCAAGTCTCATGTACCAAAAAAGTATACCTGTATTCCTAACTTCTCATATTCCGACGTCCTTATTTTCATCCTACTAAAGTTTCAAATTTCATAGCAATTGCAGTGACCAATTATGTGGTCACCACTACATTAACCACAAACCACCCTCACTTGAGATTACTGCTCTGGAGTATTTCTTCCTCCAGATCACTGATAAGTGAAAATTTCTGTACAACTTTTAAAAAAAATAGTATTTTCTTAAGAATTTCAAGTACAAAAAAAAAAAAAAAAAAAAAAACTTAGAATTATAAACAGCAGTGTTCCTATTTATACTTGCCTGGCAAATAGAATACTCTTAAAAAAAAACCCTCATCATCTGGACACCAACATTTGCAAGGATTAATCCTGATTTTCTATTAAAAATGCCACTTTTTAACATTCTCTCAAGACAACATAACAATGATATATGCATATGCATACACTGAAGAAAATTTGTCTTGGAACGTTTCTGTAACACTTATATTACTATGTAAAACTTGAATTCTTACTCCTGCTTGACAAGCATATCTTTTGTTTTAAAAATTTCTTGATAGAAATTCTCAACTCCATCAGGGAAAAGCCTCCCTTTTTCACAATATGAAAAGCACAAAATAGCAATACACACCCTAAAATGACAAATGACGAGCTGAATGCTAACAAACGATTCATAAAGAACCGGATGATATTAAAAGAAAAATAACTTCCCCACATAGGTATTTGTATAGGTAAATTGTTTAAAAATTGCTCAAACCCATCCCCAGAGCAGTTGTTGTAAGCGGTCTGCTCTTCCACTATTTTTTAATTAAACGTGGACCACAAAGTTTCTAAGTGCAATCATTCAATGTTACTGAAAGTATTTTCTAATAGAAATAAAGGAATACATTCATGAGCTAATTAAATTGTGTACAGAGTGCTAAATTGTTCAGCACCAGTTTTTCAGAGATCATTCAAGCATGATCGATGCCAAGGCAAATGTCTGTTTAAGTAATTAGTTTTTACTGAAACAAAGACCTACTTAACAATACCTTACAATTTTGCAAGTTCCACTCAGTACTGAAAATGCTGGCACTTACAACCCATGTTTAATTTATACAACAGAATTCTTCAGACTTCTACATAGACTTCTATACTACAAAACAAATAATTATCTAAGTAGTGATTAAAAAGCCACGTCCTTACAGAAATTCAGACATTCTGGTACGTTTAGAGACTCTTCAGAACTTTATTCCCATATAATTATACTTTTAAAAACCTCTCAAAGAATATTTGATTTAAAAAAATGAAAACAGATAAATATCAGGCCATTCCAAATGTAGCATCTTTGGTGCATCTGTGATCTAGTCTTCTGTTTCCATGACTTGTTAAGCGTAACACAAACTATTTTTTAAAAGACGTTTTCTTCATTCAGTACATGGAATTAACAATGTTCTTTACTAGGCTGTTATTTAATTTTTCTTTTGATCCTCTGAAAAGACTTCTAAGTGGTGTTCTCAATGTAACACCAGTTTATGTTAAGATGATGATCTTTACAAGACTTCAAGGTGATTGGCTTTGCTCCCACACTTTACAGAATGACCAAAAATGTCAAAATTTTCAACTTATTTCAAGCCTACCTGATAGTGACAGGAAACATGTCACTGTCACAGAAGCTCTTCAACTCTAAATGTACGAAATACCAAGCAATACATAAATTATGAGCACCAATTCTACTGCAGCACCCCAGGCCCCTGTTCAGCTTTGTGCTGTTCCACCTTGCCACACCGTGCTCTTCCCTCTGCCATTCCTCATGCCGTGTTGCTCACCATCCTCCCCAAAGCATGAAGATGACACCCTCACAGCTTTTCCTCTTCAGCCAGGCAGAGAGCAGGGTCAGTATTTCCTAGTTTTATGAATGAATATCAGAGTTTCTAGCAATACAACGGATGAAGTCCTGGGAGAGACTTCCTAGGGCCCAGCGAGTTTCCATTAGAGGACACGATCCCAATAGTCTCTCTGAACTCTAATCAACAAATCTCCAATCCAGAAATTCATCATCAGTTCCTTACTTTTTATTAATTCCCTTCAAAAACTTCCCCGGAAGTGATTCTCTCCACCAAGAAAGGCAGTAACTGTATTAAAGCTTTATTGATCCTGTTCCCAACAGTAGGCCCAGGAAAGCACTAGAGAGGTGTGAACCTACTTCTACCCCTTCAGGAATTAGGTATGCTGTATTGTACTCTTCCACAATTCGTATAACCAATAACTGGCTCTTGAACACAAAAAATTCTAACAATTAAAGAATTCAACATCATTTTTTAAAAACTAAAGGTTCACAGACCATCTGCTTCAAGACTGCATACTGTATAATATATACATAAAGACATGACTAGTTCCTGTAAGAAAAAAGTATTATGCTTCATGAATATGCATGTTTTTACAGCAGTAATTATTAAAATGATTAAAGTAATTGAATCACCTTTAACAGTTCTTTATCATCATAAAAAATTCAAAATCATAGAATCAGTAAGGTTGGAAGGGACCTCTGGAGATCATCTAGTCCAACCTCCCTGCTCAGCAGGGTCACCTAGAGCATGTTAGACAGGGTTGTGTCCAGACAGGCCTTGAAGACCTCCAGAGAAGGAGACTCCACCACCTCTCTGGGCAACCTGGTCCAGTGCTCCGTCACTCTCACGGGGAAGAAATTCCCCTTCACATTCAGATGGAACTTCCTGTGCTTCAGTTTCTGCCCATTGCCTCTTGTCCTGTCACATGGGACAACTGAAAAGAGTTTGTCCTCATCCCCCTGACACCCTCCCTTCAGGTACTTGTACACATTGATCAGATCCCCCCTCAGGCTTCTCTTCCCCAGGCTGAAGAGGCCCAGCCCTCGCAGCCGTTCCTCATAGGGCAGGTGCTCCAGCCCTCTGATCATCTTCGTAGCCCTGCGCTGGACTCTCTCCAGTAGCTCCATGTCTCTCTTGTACTGGGGAGCCCAGAACTGGACACAGTACTCGAGATGAGGCCTCACCAGGGCTGAGGAGAGGGGCAGGATCACCTCCCTCGACCTGCTGGCAACACTCTTCCAAATGCAACCCAGGAGACCGTTGGCCTTCTTGGCCACAAGGGCACATGTTGGCACAAGGGCACAGGTTGGCTCACGGTCAACCTGTCATCCACCAGCACTCCCAGGTCCTTCTCCGCAGAACTGCTCTCCAGAAGGTCAGCCCTCAGCTTGTACTGGTGCCTACGGTTATTTATCCCTAGGTGCAGGACTCTGCACTTGCCCCTGTTGAACCTCAGGAGGTTCCTCTCCGCCCAGCTCTTCAACCTGTCCAGGCCTCTCTGAAGGGCAGCACAGCCCTCAGGTGTGTCAGCCACTCCTCCCAGCTTGGTAACATCAGCAAACTTGCTGAGGAGGCACTCTGTCCCTTCATCCAGGTCATTGATGAAAAAGCTGAAGAGGATGGGACTCAGTACTGAGCCCTGGGGGATGCCACTAGCCACAGGCCTCCAACTGGACTCCCCGCCACTGATGACGACCCTCTGAACTCTGCCTTTCAGCCAGTTCTCAATCCACCTCACTGTCCACTTGTCCAACCCACACTTCCTGAGCTTATCTAAGAGGATGTTATGGGAGATAGTGTCAAGAGCCTTGCTGAAGTCAAGGAACACAACGTCCACTGCTCTCCCCTCACCCATCCAGCCAGTCATTCCATCATAGAGGGCTATCAGATTGGTCAAGCAGGATTTCCCCTTGGTGAATCCGTGCTGGCTACTCCTCATCACCTTCTCCTCCGTATGCTTGGAGATGACATCCAGAATGAGCTGTCCCATCACCTTTCCAGGGAGGGAGGTGAGGCTTACTGGCCTATAGTTGCCTGGGTCCTCCTTCTGGCCCTTTTTGAAGACTGGAGTGACATTGGCTTTCTTCCGGTCCTCAGGCACCTCTCCAGTTCTCCGTGACTTTTCAAAGATGATGGAGAGCGGCCTGGCAACAACATCTGCCAGCTCCCTCAGTACCCGTGGGTGCATCTCACCCGGGCCCATGGATTTGTGGATGTCTAGCCTGCCCAGAAGGTCTCTAATCCTATCCTCCTCAACCAAAGGAAAGTCTTCCCTTCTCCAGATAGCATCTGAAAGTAATTCAGAAGTCAAACCTCACCTAACCAAGCACTACACATTTTACAGTAACAGAGAGCAAAATAGTAGGTTTTATTGCAGCAGAAAAATCCTAATATAATGTCACAATAGCTGAATGACTTACCATCATGTTATAGTCTTCCTCCACATCAACAGACTCACTTATTACATTTTTGACTGACCCCATTGAGTTCTCATACCTGCATCAAAATAAATGCAACTAGTCAATTTTACTTAAATCACTTCTAAAATTTATTTTAACTTCTAAGCAACATTACTTTAACTTCTAAGCAACATTAATGACAAGTTGGTCATTAATACGGAAAGAAAAATTAATAGGGACATACTGAAAAATCTGTATCAGATAATTGGTAATAAAGCAAAAATAGACAAAAATCTTCTGTTTTCTTAAAAAAATAAAAGAAGAAGAAGAAGAAAAGAAAAAGTGGCATTCCCTGTTCAAATCAACTCTGGAAAAGTAAATATTTGTATCCAGTATTGAACTACAGAACCATTGCCACAAATACAGAAGTGCAAATCTGGGGTTAACCATTTACAGGTTTACCGAGTATTTTCAGAACTGTTATAACAATACTAACATAAAATTAAACTCCTGGCTTCACAGTTGTAATAAGTTCCTACTGGCTATTGGTTAGAGCGCAAAGAACTCCTGTAACAGTTCTTACATCTTCTGAAGAATTAGATATGAAACGTAAGTTAGAGACAGGTCTAAACTCTCAGAAATCACACAGCAGAACAAGATTGACTTTGCGTTAAATCTACAGAGGGATTATGCTAGTCTTTATCATTAATGCTGTCCCCTTTCTCTCATATTACATCTTCCACTCCTATACATTGCCTATTTTCCTAACAGTAAATAATCAAAACATATGTAAACAATCATACGGTTGTTAGATTTGTTTCCTTTTTATTTGTTTGTATTAATGCTACCTCCTGAGTTTAGGAAAACACTGAAATATTTTGCAGCTGCCTGAAGTTGAATTTTTGAAAAAGAAGTGTAATTGTACTTCAGCACTACCTAAGACATAAGATAGTCTTAGGCATGCAGAGGAGCCTTCAAACACTTAGCTAAATTAGAAACCTGTGGTTTTGCCCACAAAACTTTTACTTGATTGTAATCACAGTATAATAAAAGCCCATCAAATTGAGAGGAAAAAATAGATGAGGGCCAAAATATTTTCACAGTACTGTAAGCTATTTGGAAAATAGCTAGACAAAATAATCTATAATTTAGAGAAACATGTCAGGAAGGCAAATCCTATCAGCGAGTCCGTGGCAAGACCGTATTGCGCTGTCTGCTACTGCGCCCATAGCTTGCTTTCTGACTGCAAAGGCCCGAAGAGTGCTACGAGCCTCAGAAGCACAACCACTCGCACCGCTGGCAGCGGTGCTTAAGAGACCCCAACCAGGTTCCTCCCGCGCACGCCTGCAACTCTCACGCCAGGGGAAAGGCCGAAGCGACGGCCGGCGTGGGCAGCGGGGCCTATTCCACACAGGGAGCCCCCGGGCTACGGCGAGGCCCCTCACCCGGCCCGGCAGCAAGCGCTTCCCGTTGCCTGTGGCAACCGGCCCCCCGCCGCCACCCCGGCCCGCCCCGCCTCCCCCGGGGGAACGCGCAGCGACAGCGCCGCAGCCCGCCGGGGCGCAGGGAGGCCGCGCGGCTCAGCGCCGGGGGGAGGGCGCAGGGCTGGCCCGCCGCCATCTTGCCCCGCCGCGCCCGCCCTGCCGCCGCCGCCGCCGCGCCCCTCCCTTCCCCCCGCGCGCGCGGCGCGCGGAGCGGCGGCAGCACTCACGCTCTCCGCCGCGCTGCGCCGTCCCGCCCGCGCGCGTCCTGCCGCGGTGATGTCATCGCGTCCCGCCGCCAACGGCCGCCGCCCGCCCGCCGCCGCGCGCTGCGCCCGCCTCGCCCCCCCCCCCAACACCGCCCGCGCCGCGCATGCGCCCGCTGCGCCGGTGAAGGCCTTGCCCACACCTTGCCCGGCCGCGGCCACCTCGCCGGCGCCGCGGCCTGGAAACGGGCGTCGAGGGGGCGCGGAGCCGCCCCGCGGGCGCTGGGGCTGTAACAGCAGGCGGGCTCCGCCTAAATTTACTCCACTGTTTACTCTAATAGTAAAATAATAATGCAGACATTAGGATAGATTGCTTGGGAGATTAAACCGCTTCATCTGGTGTCTCTTAGAGCAGGACTGCAAACATCTCCCAGAAATGACGTGCCTCGTTCTGTCTGGGACGGTCCCGTCCAAACCCGTTCCTCGGGCAGCCTTCAGTAACACGCGTGGGTATTGCCACCGGACAGCCGTACCACCGCTACTACAGTGGTGACCTTGCATGTGTAAAGTGTAACGTACGTAATCTTCCGTACTGTCGTTGAGACCTGTGTATCCTGTCCCTTGACGTGCTGAAGGGCAGGAGTGTTTTTATGCTCCCATAAGAGTCAGTCTCCGCACGAGTTTCTCCTTGCAGCGAGCCCTGCACCCCTTCCTTCCCCTTGCTTCAGTTTGCAGCTCTGCCAATGCTCTGCCGTTGTAATCCAAAGCTGTGACTTGCTGATTCCTAGAGCAAAGTCTGGCTACGGCTGCGTCTCGCACGCCTTAGTGCTCCTCTGCTTTTGGCCTTCCTCCACACAAGTGTCTAACACTGAACTACGGCTTCATCCTCCTTCCGACACCTGTTAGCACACCCTTCTCTGTGCTTCCTGGTAACACGTTTCAGCAGCTCCTGTTGTGTGCCTTCCGCCTTCTCCTCATGGCTGCACTTGAACACAGCCACGTCGCTGCCTTCCCCTACTGTCAGGTTTGCAAACGGTGACATTTGAGTGCTTAGCCCTGGTACATCTCAGCAAAAACATCCCTGAGTGTCCTCCCAGCCTCCATACCAGCGTTGCCTCTGCAGTGCCCCCGCTGCCATCACTGCGGACGCGGCGGGGGTTTTCGTGTTCCCCCGCCGCACGCAAGCGTGACTGCTGCCGCAGCGGCCTCTTCGGTCTTCAGGAGCTGCGCGCTGCGCCGCGACACTGCGCCTCAGGATCCTGCAGCAACTCCTGGCATTCTCAAATCAGATACTGCAGCAGAAGAATGTCATTTTATAACCCATCTCCTAAGATATTAAAAACTACACTAAATGCAGAGAAGTAGTAGAACAGGCCTATAATGTCTGCAGAGTCCAAAATACTTCAGGATACCTTGTGCAAGTTGTTATAAAATAATTCTTTTCATTAATTAAGACATTCAGAAAGTTGAATTTGGGTACCACTAAAGCAAATTACTATTATTTTGAAATCTGAACACATACTATTTAAACATGACTGTCTTCATAAGTAAACTGTTGCACAGCTTTTTCCCTTATTTAAATGTATAACAAAACCTAGCAATTTTAATAATGGAAGAAGGAAGGATATTCTTTCTACGTAGGTCTTAGATACACTTAAGCATCTTTAATGCAGCTTAGAAAGTTTACATATGATGAAACAGAATTAGAATAATATTTCAAAATTGAAAGCTAAATAAAACTACTGTAAATCCATTTATTTTGAAAGAGTATAAATGACATGTATTGTTTGAAAGAAAATTAAGGTTAATTCAAGTTGGGTACTGATTTATAAAATTAAAATGTGGAAAAGTAAAAAAAATGGAGTCAACACCAGAGAGAGAATTTCACCCGCTAGAAATAACTGTTAAGAAACTGCTGTTTTAGCTGCTGGACAACTGCTGTCATGCTGACAGTCTAACAGGAACAGATTTCCATTTGCAGATCTCTTAGAGAAGAAATGATATCATGGCTGTAGTCAAGTTGTTAGAAAAAAAGGCAAGAATGATCCAATACAGTGGAAGTCTGTGTTGAACATGACCTTCTAACATTAATTCCTTTATGACTGAAAGAACAGCCCCGAACAGATTTATGAAAGGCAGTATGCAATTTGGCTTGAGGGAAGGGGTGTTTTTTCAGAAAAGTCAAAAAGCATAGCACATAAAAAGCTTTTTTGTATGGCATGACTTGTATTCTGATTTTAAAATAGCCTAGCTGATATCCTCTTTTTACTTACAATAGTGATGCATTTGCTATGCACTTGGTTCAAAAACATCGAGGGAACATGGGATTCTCTTGTTTTTTTTCCCCTACATGCATACAAGAATGATTTTTAATTTTACTATAGGACTGATTAACTGAGTGCTAGGAAGTGTCTGGATTGCATTTTGACACAGGAAACTATCAAGAGAAGAATATGATTTCCTATGTTTTCCCTCTTGGAATGCATTATTGCTGAGCTTTAGATTTTTTCCTAACATATAGCATATGTTTTTCTGATTTTGCTTGCTTTCTTGCTCCAGTCATTTGTACTTCCTCCATATCTTATCTTCAGTCATCTTGGCGCATGAATATATTGTTAATGAGCTTGCTCTTCATTCATCTACATTGAATTTGATATTTAGAGGCTATTACAGACGTTTAGGCCTTGAAATGTATAATTTGATACACTGCAGCAAAGAGGTTTGTTTTTGGGGGGGTGTTAGTCATGAATTAGACCAAGAAGGCGAAGCATCTTCAGCACTATTTTGGAAAAGAATCACATTTTATTTTGATTACTCGTTGGATTTGCCTACAAATGCCACAAAGTAGTATGACTTCATTCACATTTTCTATATGTGATTTATATAAATATTGATTGGAAATTTGACAACTAAACCAATAAAAGGTATTAGACTTAAGTCACTTAGATTTTTTAATAGAAAGACATTTCTTATACGGGCAGGAAATTACAGTAACACATTTCCTGATTTATTATGATCTTTTACTCTCGGACCTCCAGAATGAACTGTCTTAGCTTTTCACGGTTAACAGAATCTGAGGCCAGGCAGGGAGCAGCGCGTTGCTCTCTGCACGACGGCGAGCACAGCGCGGCAGGCGAGCCCCATCCTTTCAGGGCTCCGCTCAAACGCGGTGACAATGATCTTTCCGGAATTCCAGAGTTCTTGCTCTTCCTTCTGGTCTCGGCAACGCTCGGCCGTGGTCTGACCGCTCCGCGCTGGCAGGCGCAGTGCGCAGTGACACGCGGGTCGGGACCCCCCGGCAGTTCTTGCGCGCAGCCCGGCCTCGCTTCGCCTTGCTGCGAGCCGCCTCACCGCCAGCTCCGCGCGGGGCCCGCGCCCTCGCGCCGCTCCTCTCGGGCCGGAGCCCGCGTGAGGCCGCCGCTGCCCGCGGCGCCGCCGCCTCCGCCAGCCCCCCGCCCTCCCGGCGCCTCTCCCCGCCCCTCGCCGCGGGTCGCCTCCTCGGCGGGCGCGATGCGGCGGGCGGCGCCGCCGCCGCCGCTGCTGGCGGCGCTGGGCCTGGCCCTGGCCCTGGGCCTGGCGGCGCTGGGCGCGGCGGGCGGCCAGCACCGCGCCGACTACGACCGGGAGGCGCTGCTCGGCGGCCAGGTGAGCCGCGGCGCGGGGCGCGGGGCGCGGAGCGCGGGGCGCGGAGCGCGGGGCGCGCCCCGGCGAGGCCGCGCGGCGCGGCGGCCGCGGGCGGCGGTTACGGGCCGGTGCCGTCCCGCAGGAGGAGGCCGAGGAGTACGCGCGGCTGAGCCCGGAGGAGCAGCAGCGCAGGCTGAGCGCCATCGTGAAGAAGATCGACCGGGACTCGGACGGGCTCCTCACGCACGGTAACCGCGACCCAAACCCTAACGGTCGCCGCAACGGTCACCACAGCGGTCGCCGCCACGGCGCCGCAGCCGCTCGGAAACCGCTCTGAAGCGAATGGGGTTTGGAGGTTCCCGGTCCTGCTTGTGCAGCTCGGGCGGAAAGTTTAAGAGATAAACGAAAACACTGAAATCTAATGCTTTTGTTCGCGCAGAAACTGCAGTGCGGCCATGATACTGCACGTCCGCGCTCAGATACCCGGTTACGCAGAGCCCCCCGGGGGGCTGTATTTGTTCCATCGCAAGGTTGTATCAAACACAACCTCTTCCCGAGCAGCAGGGTTTCCACCTGTCAAACCTGATCTGTGAGCTCCGTGGTAAATTCAGGCCCTTCCTTTACATGTATCATCTTGACACTTTGTTCATCTAGTTTTTAAACGTTTTATAAAAATGCATTTCTGTCATTTTGCTATGATTTTGAGAAGAAATCAAGTGTTTCTCTCTCTCTCTCTCACACACACACACACACACACAGAGCCAAGCAGGACCGTCATTCAGACTCCAAAACTGTGATGCTTCCTTACTGTGATATTAAACATACAGGACACTAACCATGTGAGAGGATAAAATACGGTTTTAAAAAAGAGATCACTTTTCTCTCTTGAATGTCTTTCAGTGTATGTGCTGAAACTGACACTCTGTGCACTTCTTTCCGTGCTCCTGTGTCTGGTTTTGTAGAGGTGAGATGCAATATGACTTTGGCAGGATGGCTAATCCCAATGAGAAGCAACTGGCATTTCACAAAGGGAAGCGGACGGTTAATGGTAGTGGGCATTGTGTGCTTGAAACACCAGAAAAGGAACTATGCTGTCTACTATACATGTTACTCATCTTTAAGTGACATTACTGTTTCTATTGTGGCTTGTAGGCAATGCTGTTTTTTCTGCACAAGCCTTGGTAGTTACACAACTTGGCGTGCATGCCTCCTTGTGTTTAATCAATTCAGAGAACATTTTAGAAAGTTAGCTCCTTCAGTAGTACAAATTCAGGGTTCAGAATATGTTTTTAAGAATCTCTTGCTGCTCTGTGAAGATATTTAAATAAATTGAAATAAATCCTGTAATTTTGTATTGACACTTCTGCTAAGAAGAATAAAATAAGATATTTTAGCACTTTAAAAAAGCTGTAAGATTTTTTTTCTACACCAAGATAGTAATTTCTGTAGTTTTTTTGTGAGTCATCTTCACTCTTCAGACCAGGACTTCAGCTGAGTTAATTTAGCTACGTAATTTTGCAATGCAGAGGAAGTGCTCTTCCCCTTCAGGGCATCTGAAAATAACTGGATGATTTTGAGAGTGGTTGCTCCCAATCTTCTTTCAATCGTGTAATTTTAAGGTATTTGTGGAATTTGCCTATATATTACGTTTTATTTGTTGTAGCCATGTTTTTGTGAAAACAAGTAGCTTTAAAGCAGTTCCAAAATATGTAAGGCTTGATTTCAGCTCTTAGTAAGTGGAAAACTTCTGATATTTAATTTGAGGTAATTAAGATAATAGCAGTGAATTTAGTTTTACTTCAGTTCATAGATTTCTCGAAAAAGATTTTTCCAAAAAGAATTGATTGGAGCAATGTTTGTTTGGCACAAAGTTATGTTTAGAGTTACCTATCTAAAGCATACTTGTCATCATTTTCCTACAGCTCTGAAAAAAAAGGTGAAAGGATGCTACAATGTTGACCTCTGATTTGAGGAGCCATGACCACATAGTCATTTCGAGCTACCATAAATGCCAGCAGCTGCCAAGAGGGGCAGACCTGTGGCTCCCCTTGCTCTGGCCCCAGCAAGCTAGATAAGAGTTCTTTTCAGCAGAAAATTAATCATCTTCCCTCTCCTGAGATGTGTTTGTAGTGATCCAGTTCACTGTGCAGCTGCATGAGCACTACCTGTAATCGCTTCTTCCTTCCACTTCCCATGTGTGTCAGAGTGGGATACATCACCCTTTTTGCTGGCAGCGCTAGCATATGCCAGATGAAAGTAACCACGTAACTCTAGCCTAAGGATATCAATAGGGAAATGGAACTACAAAAGAGAAACCGAAGACTTTAGCTGTGATCTATACTCTCTTTCAGTTAACTTGAAAAAAGCCATTAACATGGAAGAAACAGATTGTTTTGCTTTAACTAACCTCTCACCTATATGCTTACATCTGAATTACAAAGTGTATTCCAACCTGAATAGACCTGTGGCATCTTTACAGTTTTTTATAGTGTAGATGATACTATTTATTTTCACAGATGAACTGAGTTCCTGGATCCAGCAGTCTTTTAAGCATTATGTTACACAAGAAGCTAAGCAACACTTTAGTGATTATGACAAAGATGGTGATGGATTAGTGTCTTGGAAAGAGTATAATATACAAATGTATGATCGTGTAATTGATTTTGATGAGAACACTGTCCTGGAGGATCAAGAAGAAGAATCATTTCGACAGGTAAAATGTTTCAGCATCAGTTTCTGTAAGCTGTTGATAAAAGGTAACAGTGCTTGCTTATTGTAGTAGAACAAGATGGGTAGAGAAACCATAGCAGCTGGCACGTATTTTAAAACTTCCTTCTGTCTGAGATAAGGGAATAATCAGAGAAAAGTAATGAAGTATTAAAACTGCTGCCAACAAAACAAAGACAGGACGAAATCATACCTCCTGAGTATATTTTGCCAGCTGAGTGAACTGTAAGTATATTGGCAGTGTTATCACAGAACACAGTCTCTAGCAATCATCTTAAAACAAAATGCCCATCTATTAGATTAGGCCATACCTAATCCACCAGTGTCCTGCAGCAGTGGCCAGTATCATTGGTTTTGGAGACAGAAGAACCCTGTGTACTGTTTAGCCCTCTTTCTTGCCCTGTTCTATCCACTTTATCAATAATTTCTCAAGCACCCAAAGAGGGGTGTCTATATTGTCTGCTTTTAAAATTTTCTGACGATAGCTACCCCTAAAATCTTTTAATAGGATAAAATAGCATTTTAAAAACATTTTTAGCAAACAAAATGCAACCCTGGTAGATGAAACTGGGTGTACAAACAATAGGAAGTTATGGATTAATCTCATAAATGAAAGTAAATGCTTAAAAGTAGAAAGGGAAGATGCAAGAGAATCAGTGAGGGAAGATGTATCAAGAATCTCCTGTAGCAAAACTTATTTCCCTTGAAATTATGCATTTATAAGTACACACAAAAAACTACCCAAAAGAGAGTGAATTCTTAGGTTCCTCTGGCCTGAGTTTTTTTCTGGAAAGGGTTGCTTTGGCTTCTGCTTTTAATTAGAAGTAGTAGTCTTAAATATAAGGTTTTGACAAAAGTGAAGCTGGAATAGACAATAGTCAGTGAATCTTACACACTGAACAAACTCTAAAGCTTTTGAGGTCACTTAACAGAATAATTACATAGCTTTTAAATAAAAACAACTTGAAATGGAACATCAAGTCAAAATATTGATCTCATATTTCAGATGATGCCAACATATATGTGCTGACATAGAACTCTGTTATTTACCTTTTCAGTATTTTTTTGTGTGTGATACTTTGTGCTGATTGCTTGCTAGATTTTTCTGCTTGCTGACTTCTTCAACATATTTTGGAAAGAGCAAAATTAGTGAAATTGGACAAGCATCATGTGTCAGCCATCGTCAGCATTTTCCTTAATTTTAGGAAGTAGTGATCCTGCTTTAGTTTTAATTGAAAAGTTTGATTATCGTGTTGATTTAGAATTGCTACCAAGTAAAAATATGAGTTTACCAGAAGGTGGCAGTCTTGTTCACCACTTCTCAAGAAAACACTGAAAAGCAGACCTTCTTCCTCACCAGTTCTGGTCTAGTATTCTCTGTAATTAGTCCTTCTGAATTGCCTTCCTAGGTAACTCTCAGTGAAGGTCAGCTTTTCTTAAAAAGTACGTTTAATAATGCTACAGAATAGTGAAGACCTTATAATGGTACTTTGTTGTTATATGGATTAGATTAACCTAGCTTTGAGAGAAGTGTCAATAAATGGGATATAAACAAAGAACTACAATTTAGAAGAGTCATATTTAAAGTATTTGTTATCTCTAATAAGAGATGTTTTTGGCCACTTCCTTATCCAGGTCAGAATCACATGGATAGCACAGCACACTTAATCATCCTAAAATGCTTATAGCTCAAATCAGTTGCACTTGGAGTGGAGATCCGTTATCAATGCTCTGGGTCTTCATTTTGTCTGAAGAAACTGAACAGAATGAACCATCGGGAAAAAGTATAGGAGTTTTGCACATTTAGAATACAGAAATCAGGAAGGGCAAGAAATTAACAAATACTAACTTGCCTGTTTACAGTGCTATTATTTCTTTTAAAAGGACATGCAAATATTTATACTTGTAATGGGTTAGAGAAATGACTTTTCTTTGAAATGTGTTCAGATGTAATGCATGTAAGCATTGTATTATAAGAACCTATGTAATCCTTTACTACCAGAGAATATAGATCCAGAAAGTTAAATGTCCTTAAAATATAAATTCTTGAATTTGTGATGGCTACCATAATAGTTACTGTACTGTACTAGGAAATTTGGGATTCAGTTACATAACTAGTTGTATACTCAATTTTGTATTTGAATTTGGATTGATGACTTTTAAAAGAGAAGTCATCTATAAAGACAAGGCTTCTATATCTTTTCTCTCTCTCTCTCTCTCTCTCTCTCTCTCTTTTTTTTTTTTTTTTTTTTTTTTTGAAGGCTTGGCCAAGAGTGTTTTAAATGTCTCCTTAAATGGAAACGAAGGAAGTTTTTATCTGATTTTTAGGATAAAATTACCTCAATTAAAAGTGCTGCTCTCTTCTCTCTGAATGAGCATTTTTAGTGAAAATTTAACATTGGTATAATATGAGCAGGCAATGCGAAACAATGTACCTGATTAGTCTGCTAGCTGTAAACCAGTTGCTGTAGTGTTGTTTTTCCTTTTCATTAAGTGCTCTAACTAAATCTATTTCCTAAGCTTCATTTAAAGGAGAAAAAGCGTTTTGAAAAAGCTAATAGAGATGATGTTCCAGATCTAAACGTGGATGAATTTGTTGCTTTTGAACATCCTGAAGAAGTGGAATACATGACGGTAAGATCTGGAGAATGTTCTTATCAGTCTATGTATATAGTGGCAACACCTTTTTAATGCATGTGTACTGCAGGAAGTGTGCTTTTGAGCAGCTGTGTATATTTTGCTCTTACAGACCAAACTAAAATTCAGATACTATGTTGTGGATTCAGTACTGGAGTTCAGAAGCTGGAGCAGTAGTTCTGTGCTTTTCTTTGAGCTCTGTTTTCAAGAACTGGGTTTGCACAACTATCTCAGACTTTTAAGAGTGGACTGAATAGCAATCCCTAAACTCTGTTACATTAGAAATATATCAGTAAGATTTCAGTTCGAGGAAGTTTCATGTCTAGGTTAGAGTACAATTCTAGTTAGAGGGATTTATAAGGAAGATTCTTGGTGCAGGGAAAGGCTAAGTGGCAGTTATTCTCACTTTGCTTAGAAGGACACGGGGTCATTTTTCTGACCCCCCCCCCAAAAAAAAACACCTCACCTAAAGCTTGAATTTTAACCATGCTATGGTTTTGAGTGTGTTTTGGGGATTAGTATTTCAGCCAGGAGCACTTCATCGCTGGTCATATGTTTCATCAGTGCTGTGACTGTTGGTGTCACTGCAGCTCAGTACTTGCTCAATACTGGCAGTCTACCTCACGTGCTAGTACATTGCTGCTTTTCTGCACCAGAGCCTTCAGGTTTGGCTGTCTGGTGCTGCAGAGCCAACTGCCAGGAGGAGCCCCATGCAAACACAGCCTCTATTTGTATTGACATAACTGTTGATTATAGACAAACAAAAAAAGACAAAACCAGGAAAATGGTACACATGCTTCACTGGAAAACACAGTATCAAAAGACTGAACATTTTTCCTGAAGATTTTATAAAGTTAAAAAATGCAAAGCAAAGGCAAAGATTTTGAAATGAGAAAAGAGAAATAAGATAATATGGCTTTGCCCAACTTCATGTTTCTCAGTTACATAGTTTTGAAGTATGTTGTTTCCAACTCTGTGTACACTCTTCAGATTTCTTTTTAG
The DNA here is from genome assembly GCF_028389875.1 of Rhea pennata. Lineage (NCBI taxonomy): Eukaryota > Metazoa > Chordata > Aves > Rheiformes > Rheidae > Rhea > Rhea pennata. The sequence continues at coordinate 21,103,992 of NC_084672.1, forward strand.
TAAAACCTGATGTTCTAAACTCTAAGAACAAATCTGTTCTGTTGCACAGGAAGCAGTTATTGCTCTAGTTCATATAAAACAAAAGCAGATTTGAAATGACTACATCTTTGGTTTAAGGAATACATTATTACTCTAAAATGATTTATTGCTGTTTCTCTTAATTTTAATACTGATATATTCTCACAAATTGGTATTTGCTTTTTGTATGTATGTATGCAAAAGGACTTCGTCATTCAGGAGGCTTTAGAAGAACATGATAAAGACGGTGATGGATTTGTTAGCCTGGAAGAATTCCTTGGTGATTACAGAAGAGATCCAAGTAAGGAAAAAAGAAGAGGAGAAGGAACTTCACAAAACTTTTAGAATGGGATGAACTGTATCCACATTTGTTTTCAACTTTTAAAATCTCCACCTAAAAGTTCTGAGTAACATCCTATCTTTTAAAATAACTCAATTTGCTGGTACTGTGCATAGCAGGTCATTTTTTTCAGTCTGCTCTGTATATATTCAGCAATAGTTTGTGTATAGCCCATTTCACTGCTTTCTTGTGAGTTACTTTCTTAATTGTTTCTCAAAGACTAGAATATACTTCTCATCACTAGGCATGTAGCTGAAATAGGCTGCAGTTTGATTAACTGCACACATCTGGGAAACTAGCCAGCATGAAAGTAAGGTTAACCTTTCCTGATCTTTATCATCCGAAGAAGGCTGCTGTCACCTTTGCTTTAGAAGGATTAATGCTCTGTGTGTTTTGAGAAAGATAGAGGGGAAATGTAAGGAGTCCCTCACTGTACCAGATAGCACCTTTCACTTCTTTTCCCCCCACCACTTTTGCCCTTCCCTAATCTTGCTCTATTCCTGCTCTAACAAGAAAAAGAACACTTCTCTGGTGTTTACCAATACTTTTCACTAGCTACTTTGTTACTACATAAATACTTTATCCACTCCATCTGATTTGCTACAAGATAATGTGAATAACTACTTTAGTTCCAAAAAGACCAGCAGCTTGATGCATGTGGAAAGTCTGCTTGGGCAGAAGGAGTGCTAAATCTTAGCTGGTGCGGACCAGCATCGTAGCAGGAGTTTAAGCCGCACAGGGGTATGGAGAAATGGGGAACTAGTCAGTTTTTCTTTTCACTCCAATCAGCCACTTAGAATCCCATCTTTTACTGCCATGTTCCTTAGCCAGAGCCAGAAAAAAGCAATAGATCTTTGACAGAGGTACAGGATTGTTTATCTTTTTCCCTGCACTGCCTCATAAAAAGGTTTTCCAGCCCAGGTTATCTGAAGTTGTTAGGAAGGAGGGAAATAATTCATAGGCTCCTTGCAGCAATAGAGAAGATAACATTGTCATTAAAACATTTTTAAAAGGATTCAGAATTGGCTATAATTCTGTAAGCTACTTTAACTGTTTTTTAGGTGGCCATATCTTACACAGTTGTATTCCTGTAGATCACACTAAAATGACTGATATAAACTACTGAGTCTGGTTTTGTAAGCGTCTTCTGTTTTTGGGCAGCAGTGTATGGTGAGTTGTAACATTAAGAATAAAAAGGGTAAACTAATGTTAAAAAGGAAAGAGAGAGACTTCACTCTTTTTCTCCCTTTATGATAGAAACCTAATTATTTTTAAACTGATATTTATCTGCCTGTGATGTCAACTACTTTGTCCTTTCATGAAATTCAGGGAGTCTTAATCTCTGTTACTGCTTGTAAGCAATGTTTATCAATAGTGAGAAGTCAATTTGATGAAAGGCTTTAACATCTCTTGAAGAGTTAGGCAGGTTAAAGAGAGCTGTCTTTCTGGCTAGGTTGAAGGATACAATACCAGTATAGAAGGCAAATATAAATCAGCAATACAAGTTAAAAAAAAATAATATGATAAATGAAACTGCTTTGAAAACAGATATATCCCAGGTATTTTAGAAAAGGAACAAAATTTGACAGCGATATGAAAGCCTACAGTATTGGCCTGAATCTGTGAGCCTGTGCTAATCGTGAGATTTGCCCTCTCTGTTAACTGTCACAAATGGACTTCTGTTGACTTTTAGGCAGGGGAACAGGTAGTAGAAGGTTCTTTAAAATTGAGTATAGCCTTAGAATCTTCCTAATTATGTATATTCCACAACACTATTTTTCTAGTCGCTTTTTGGGACACTTCTTAAAGCTTTAAAGCTTTTCCTTTTTTATCTTGTTTGTGAAATGCTGAGATGACCAACATAAGACATACTATCCATATTGCTCTTATGTGATCCTTTAAATATGTGGTGTCTGCAATGTGATTGAGTTATATACTAATGGGAGACAGTAAGCTTAACCTAGTAAATGTATATACTGTAAATACAAAATATTCCTGTCATACACTACACTTTTTCCTACTCATATGTCAGCTATCCCAACAAGTCGGAAACTATCCATTTGGCAGCATGTTCTGTATAAAGTATACTTTCTCCACTATCAATTTGGGTAATTGTTGAGGTGTTCAACAGCTCAGCTGATGGTAACCCTTGCCTTTAATGTCCCCTTAGCTTAACTGCAAATTCACAATCTTAATATAATGTTAGCTATAAATTCTGTTTTAATCCGTACAAGTATTTTTTTCTTCATGTGTAGATAGATGCTTTTATTTATCGTATTGAGGCTGGTCTGCAAGCCTTATCATTTTAATGTAATCACTTTTATGATCTCTCAGGTTAAATTAAGTAAGTCAGTTTGCTTAGGAGCAAATGTGAAAACAGATTTTTTTTTTTTTTAAGGTAAAGAATAGCTTTAAACTTGACATATGTTTCTTATTAGCTGCAAAGGAAGATCCAGAATGGATACTTGTTGAGAAGGATCGATTCGTGAATGACTATGACAAGGATAATGATGGGAGACTCAACCCCCAAGAGCTTTTGTCTTGGATAGTACCAAATAATCAGGGTATTGCACAGGAGGAGGTATGTGTTCTGACTAGTTTAATAATTATTTTTAGATTTAAATTAGTTCAGTAGAATTCTGAAGTTATCACAACAGAAAGTGGTAAATACATTCTGATTTACTGCATTGTAGTATTTGAAAAAGAATATGTAGAGCTTAGCATATGTTTTAACCTTTTTTTTCAGTTTGACAAAGAATGCAGGTCCTTAAAATGCATAAAGCAAATTTAAAATTCCTATTAATTTTATGAGTGTTTGTAAAAATATAAATTAACACAGTACTATTCTACATGTTTAAAGATTTTATCTAGTTTGACTTAAAAATACAATATTTTAAACAGTTATTTTAAAGTTATAATAGGTAAGTCTAAGTAATACTAGTAAAAGAGGATGTTTACATACTAACGGCATAATTTTGAATTGATCAGAAAATTGATCATGCTACTTTTAAGTTGATAAATTGCTATAATCTGTACATATAAAACTAGTATTTGCATAAATACAAGAAAATTAAAGTATTCCATAATTCAAGATGCAGTAATGCAAACTTTAGAATGATGATGATAATTAAAATGGTTTAATTGGAGATAGAACATCTTAATGGGTTTAAGTGGATTCTCATTTTAATAGTCTTTTTCAAAATTTTTTCTGGTAGGGAGTAGAAGCACTTAGTGTTTCAGCAATCTGTTTTAGTAATCAGACTGTATGGTAGCTGACTGCTGTAGAGAGGATTTCTCCTTTTCTGCTAATAACTTTTTATCTTAATTAGTGCAAATCTGTTTCCTTTGACCGCACTGAAGGATTTCAGTGTTCAGAAAGGCAGCAACAATATGTCTTCCCATACCTCTGTAATTACTCTTACAGTCAGGAGACAGTTTATGTTAAACAGCATAGCCCATCTTCTGTGTTGGGAAGTCTCATTACTGAAATCCCACTTACTAATATTTCAGCTCTGTTGATTACAGAAAAAGCAACTTGGCTAGGACCCAGCCTTCTGTGTTTACATATCTAACCTTTAAGCTGCAAAATTGCTCTGGTAGTATTTTTGTAAATGTAGATCTGTAAGTCTTTGCACTTTTTTTTTTTTTTTTTTTTTTTTTTTTTTTAACATACAGGACTCTTGAGGGTGGCTGATTCTTGTTTCATAGACACAATACTGTTTTATAGTAACTAAAATACACAGAGAAACTCAACACCACAGAGAATTTATATGTGTTATTTTGTTTATTTGGGTTTTTTTAGCAATTATTTGCTATTCATTCAATTTCTGTCTTACAGCAAGGCCATAGTACTATAATAGTTCTAATCTGAAATAAATAATTTTGGTTTTATTTCTTTAATGTGCTATTTTTCATCTATTAATGAAAGGACCTAGCAAAGTCACCTATCCTAAGGAGAAGGTGGCATTGATTAAGTTGTGAGTTGCTATTTGAAAGCTGAATATTGCAGTTTCATCTGGCCTTTAAAAAGACTTGAGAAGTCTGGCAGCTAAATAACATAAAGCAACAGAAAAAAATATTATACATTCATTTTCCAGGAACTGATATGTATTTACCAAGATGTTTGTTTTAATATCCTGTAAGCTTTTGGCCTGCAAAGTGTTTTTAAAATATAGTTGTCTGACCTTACTATTATTTTCTTCAGTCGTCTTTGGTAATATAATCAGCTTAAATCTAAATAATATTTAACTAAAAAAATAGTCGTTAAGCAGTCACATGAAGACAAAGCAGTCAGTAACAGGAACAGGAGGAGTCTCTAAATCGTATTTGTGGATATTTAGCAAATAAAGATGAAGGCTGTGAAATCCTGTGAACTTCTCAAAAGTAACGGGTACGATAAAGCTGCTAGGTTGTTAGGTTTGAGCTACATAGTACATGTTTAAAATAATCCACATACCTAAGTAAATGTTCTGTAATTGTTTTTTTAACTGCTAAACTTCATCCTTTTGTAATTAATAATAAGCAAAAATTTGAGAACTGTTTAAACTTGCAGCATCATTTGAAATTTGTGTGTTTCAGTATTAAGAAAATTGTTCAGAAAAGCAAGCTTTTGCTTTTAGAAATGAAGGAAACAAATAACTATGCCTATCTTGTCAGGCATGGGGTGAATAGGTGACTGAGAGATAAGGGGGGGGCACTTGTGGAAGGGGATGTTCACCATGAAGACTGCATAGGTTCACATCCTCCCTGAGGTCCCACACATTAAGGAGCTGCTATTGTAGCTAATATTCGGCACTTGAATGCTCAGAGGGTCTCTCTGCAAAGGGAGGCTCTGTGGCTGACGTGCTAAGCTCGCGTTTTCTGCAGATCATAAACAAAAGATGAGTATTCTACTGACCAGGGAATTACAAGGACAACTGGTGCTTTCAGGAAAATGATGAATCTTCACTATACAGAGATTTGTTTAAGTACTGTCTTCTGCCCTCAAAACACAGCTAAAAGGTTTGACATTGATTTGTTGCTTTTTAATTGATTGTGAGGGTAGAGATTTGATTTTATGACTTTGCCACCAAGGGAAAAAGGACAAGGAAGCAAACTGAGAAAAAAAGACGCTGTTCTGAATGCAAAATCTTGCCTAGCTTGTTAAAAATTATAGTGTAGTGGCAGGATGTTTACAAAGCCTTTCCAAAAGCATATTTATAAATACTAGTATCTATTAACTGTGCAACATGGTGTCCATTTATTTTAAAGGCTCTTCACCTTATTGAAGAAATGGATTTGAATGATGATAAAAAGCTTTCTGAAGCAGAAATTCTGAAGAACCAGGATTTGTTTCTTAACAGCGAAGCAACGGATTATGGCAGGCAGCTTCATGATGAACATTTCTACCATGAAGAACTTTAGACTATTTATTTTATAATCTTTATTTCTTCTCTTTCTTTCATTTGGAGCTCTTGTTAAAAGCACTCACTTTTCAGCTATGTTGCAAGTTTTATGCTGTAATTATAATAGACTAATGTTTGTGTAAATATTATGCATTTAGCATGTAATTGCCCTCCTGCAGACTTCCCTGGGCCTCTTCAAATTAACCTTAAATATTTACTTCCAAAACTATATGATGTTGGGAAAGAAATTACTTAAAATATAGTACTGTATTGTGAAGAGTTATGCTACTGTACTTGAAAAAAAATGGAGAGTGCATATGATTCTGAGAGAATGCAAGACATACTTAGCAACTGAGAGACTACTCTTTTTTTTTGTTTGTTTTAATCGGTTGAATTGGGGAGAGGAGTGGGGAATGTTTAGAGTCAGCATTAGCTGCATTTTATTTAATACATTTGGAGAAACACCTAGATGTTCTACTTAATTTTAAATGGGTTCTACAATGAATTTTATTGTATTATAAAAAACATGCTAATTTTACATCTGCAGGAATAATTTTTTTAATGTACAATACAATTCTAAGCATTAGCAATACAATGGGTGCTTACAATGTCAAAGCCCTCTTCATTTGTTGGATTAAAACAGTTGACTATTCTGTCTTTCTGTATTTTCTACATTTATTCATTATTGTGGGTCACCCTTAGCAATATGTTGAAATGGGAACAACCTACAGTAGCATGTTCATCTGGGAATCGCTTCTCCTATGAGAGACTGGAGTACCTAATGGCATCTCAGATATGTCACATGAACGGGATAATATGGATCCTTTGGCAATATTCTTAGCTTTTATAGACTGAACACACATCATCCGATCTAGGTGTGAAAGGAGATTAAAAAAAGCTGAGACTGCATTTAGCTTTTCTGAACCACATTTTTTAAAGCGGAATATGTTTGAGATATATATATATATATATATATGTATATTTTATATTTGTGAGGTGGAACTCTAAAGCATCAAGACATTACACAGGATTTGTAGTAATAGCCTCAGTTGGAAGCTTCACAATTCTCATTCGTGAAAGTGAGTACTTTCCAATTATGTGATTGTTTGAAATAATTTGAAAGGTTAACGGTGAGACAGATTCACCTTTGCAAAGTACATATTCTCACTTTTTATTTAGTGACTAGAAAGTTACTATAATGAGCTGAATATTCTAAACACACAGAGCCTCGCAGGACAGAACATCTGGAATGTGTTAGAGGAGTTAGAGTTATCCAGGAACACCATAAAATCTCATGCTCTTGCTGTGTTCTTCTTATCTAATATTTTCTTTCTTCTCAAATCTCTTTTTATTGAGTAGAAGCAACTAGTTCTGCTTTTTGCTTGTTTGTTTGTTTTTTAATCTCATGTCTTAATCACTTCTCGGAACAAATAGTAAATTTCCTTTGGACACGAGTGTCCAAGTGTCACCATGAGGAGGCTAGCAATTTTGATTTGGAACAAGACTCCATTTAATTTTACTGTACTTCCTAGGTATTCTTATTATAGTTTTAGAAATTCAAGATGCTTCCTCAATTTTAAAGTGTTTTCTTCTTTATTCCTATACATACTTCTTTAGTTAAACTCTTGGAAATGTGAGTACAACTATTGCCATGTTGTTAATGAGCTTTTTTTTTTTTTTTGTTTTAAACAAATCATGTTAGCTGTTATTACATTTTAGCCTACTGTAAGATAGAACTAGAACTACAGCTGTCATCACTTTGCAGCTCTTGTAGAGAAAACTGTAGTGCTTCAAAAGGAAACAATATAATTATACTTGTTAATGTAGCTGAAATGTAGATTTGGAGTAGTGCTAAACTCAGTCTTTTAATAAGGTTGTATCCTGTTGAAGGTTTCTATAATTCCTAGAGTGCATTCATACAGACTTCTTTTGACTTCTGATAATGTTTTTTAAAATTAGATTTCTTTCCCTTTAGGCTTAAAAGCCTAAGAAAGCTTTCTTTCATAAATCACAGTCTTTCAAATATATGTGGCTTTTGATAGTTCAATCTAGTGTTCAGGTTGCCCAAACTGGCAATCTACCTCTTCTATTCAGCCGTGTCTATCCAAATATTCTAGAAGCTGCATGAGAACATTCAGTGTCTGAAAAACTGGAAAGCCTGCATTGAAAGAGTGGCCCTGCTCTACCCAGCATTTTTGACCTGTACAGAGAAAAAACATAATGAAGTAAAATTCTGTCAGATCTTACAGCGATTTTACTGTAGATTCAAATTAAATAGAAACTAGTTTTAATGAGTCAGAGCAAATACTCTTTCTCAGCATTCCAGTGTGGCATAATTTATACGTAAATGTAGAAGGAACTGCTGGTACTGAATCTCTGATTACCAGGTGCCATTCAAGTCTTACACGAAGTAACTTCAGTTAACCCTGTCTTAGCGTTTCCAGCTGGCCCTAGAGTTTCTTTAGTGAAGGCTGAGAGCAGTATCTGGTACCTCCTTTTCCGCTGCCTCTTATTTTACTGCAGGTAGAACTCCAGTACAAACTTCAGCTATAACAAACGTCCGAACTTTAGCTATTGCCGTGTGTGCTCAAACACGGAAAATGTTTCGGAACAGGACTGTGTCTCACCTATCTTACAAGTGCTGGTGCTCTGTCCTGTAAAACTAATGCTCCTAGCATGGTATCCCACAGATCGTACCGACCTCTAGAAAGTGTACTGAAGTTCCCACTCCTTCCTTAGGCCTTCTGCAGCACACAGCAGAGAATACTGTTGGTAGTCAAGACTATGGACTTAGAAAAGTAAGAGACTCAGTTTTTTTAGGGAAATAAGACTTTTGCCACCTCTCCATGTTCCTCTCTATCCCATCTCAGTTATAACTTTATTTTCTCATTTTCTCTCCAATCACAAACTTTACCAAACAAACAAAAACATATTATAGAGGTATTTTAGATGGTAAAATCAGATTCAGCTAATTCTACATTTCATTCCTGTATTTCTTTTGGAAGGATTAGACTATTTTCCATGAAACTGCACAACTTCTACATGCAGAAGTTTTATCAGCACAGTTCAGTAGTTAGGTGGAACAGCTCAAAATAGACAAAACCACATTCAAATTCAGAATTGAAACCCTAGCTTTGACGTGCAGAAAGAGCCCAAGAAGAGTTAGTGAATGTTAAATGTCACTTTTTCTTTGTCAACACGTTGTAGTTTGAGGTAAACTGGCATCCTACCAAAACAAGTTGTACTCAGGGTCCCTAACCTGCTACATCTCATCACACTTTGTTAGCAGCACGTGCAGGATACCCTCAATTCGAATATTAAAGCAGATAAAGGCACTTTGGCTCCACGTAATGACCACGCAGGTATCTAGATGCAGACTGAGCATTCTTGTTGGCAAGGCAACCTCGCTCTCCAGAGACCGATCACCGACATCCTCGGAACAAGTCATCCCCGATTCAGAGCAGACTCCAGCTCTGTGGGAATATGCATTAGGATGATTCCTTGAACAGTACCTGACTAAGAGAGTCCTTCAGAGGAACAAAATACCAGCTAAACTCAATGAAGAGAAGACAACTTCTGCTTGTTCCCAAATCCTTCCATTAATAAAATCAAGGATGCAGCAAAACTGGATTTCTAAACAAACATTGCATGTAAAGTGTCAGGTGAACAGTGCAAACGGAGATTAATATGACAGCAAGTAGATGAAGTATCAATATTATAGGGCTTAGACTTGAAAAATTTCCGGAGCATAAAGCAGCTTGTACATTTTAAATCTACAAAAATGCATCCTGCCAGACACACAATTCTTTTCAAGGGAAATGGATGGATGACAGTACAAGCAAAATTACATTGCCAGTACAAATAAGTGAGACTTCTCAGCAGTGCGCAGTGAAATGACAAGAGGCAACAGTCACAAATTCCAGCAAGGGAAAACCTGACTAGATAAAAAGTTTCAAAATGATGGTGATTAAGCAGTGGAAGAGGCTTGTGCGCAGGGAGGCTGGGGAGGTATTTCCACCCCGGGGATGCTCAGAACTCAGGAAGGCCCTGGGCAACGAGATTTAACTCTGAAGTTGGCTGTGCTTTGAGCTGAGACCTCCAGAGGTCCCCTCCAACCTACATTACTCCATTTCCAACAGTCTTCTGGGAGTGTTCATATACTAAACATATCTAGACAGTCTAAGGACCATTACAGCATACAGTGCATGCTACTTGTATCAAATAACCTAAGAGACACAAATAATCCTGTACAAAGTGACCCCATCTGAGCCCTTAGGCAAGGTGTCTTTATTTTCTGTTTATTTAAAGTGATTTATTTTGAATATGTAGCATTTCCATTTTCAAGCAAACCTTTCCTTCACTACCTGCACAAACCAGAGCTTGTCAGAAGCAACAAGAAAGATCTCTCAGGGTGAACAGGGATCCCCACGTTGGTGTTAAGTGCAGCATCTCTGCATGCCCCCAGTGTGGGGGCTAAGGAAATATTTGTTCATGAAACATGTCATTTTACCAACCCTGCAATGATCTATCAAAATAAGGATACTGAAAAAAAATCCACAATAGAATCACTAAAAATAATGAAAAAGTATAATTGTTCTTTTTTTTTTTTTTTTGAGAAAGCTGGTAATAATCCGCTCAATAGTAACAACAGCAGGAAAGCAACAACAAACAATATTAATGCAAATGCCAGACATAAACAGACAGCTGAAATGTGATTCAGTTCATCAACATTTCTGGCATTTCTGGTTGGCAAAAAGGACAAGAGCTGGTGCCCACGCGTTCCAGACGCTTTTAGCAGCTCCGTCTTCCTCGTCCTGGTGCTCTCCACGTTTATGAAGGTGACAAAATACCTGTGTGAGTGCGTGCGTGCGTGTGTGTGTGTTCTCACACAGGCGGAAAATTACAGTCCTACTTGAGACTAAACGACTGTTTTCTGTCTGCAGTGTTCTGCACTTACGTTACATTTTCCTTGGAAGTTAAAAGACCTGCACTTTCAGACAGAAGTTTACCAACAAAAAATACTCAGATTAAATTATCTGGAAAGGTTTTGCCTTTCAAATACCGTGATTTTTCACAGAACGTAGAAGTACCCTTGCAACTGCCAGCCGAAATGGCTGTTGCCTACCTGCATTCCCCCCAGGGTCTCAATCAAGTAAGATTTTTTCCTAAGTGCATCCTAAACTTCTGTCTAATGTTTATATGAACTCGAGCCATGACGCAAATCTGCTTCAAGCAACTGCATTTCCTCAGGGAGGGGAAAAAAATAAAATAAGAAAAGACTATTTGTGTAAGCCCGAGTTTGTACGCACATATCTTGCTTTCTTTCCAGAAAGGCAGTATTCAGAGCATCCTTTCTGCGAAATGTAAACCTGCCTCCTTGGCAGCAACCACCAAATGAACAGTTACCTGGATTTCCTTTGCATTAACAGGACTGAGAGAGAAAGAATGTTGGTAAAATAAGCAAAATACACTGCAGAGATAAAACCCATCTTGCTGCAGGTACCGGAAGATATGAGAAGAAGCAGGGATAGAAACCAAAATCTTTTCACTTTCTCCTCCACAAACAGGTTATACACAATATTTCCAAGTCACCTTTTGTCTTCTGTAACGCTTTAGAGGCAAGATGTTAACGTGTTTAAGCCCGTACAAGCACAGACAGACCGCACCTCCCTGTGACACAACCCACCATTTCAGGATACGCTGAACAGCGTGATGGCAAACTTCGAGGAAATCCACTGCTTTGCTAAATAATTATGGAGAAGACTATATCTATCTTTCTCTTGGTAAAACGTCAGGGCCTGGATCCACCTTTCTGTGAGGGCCTCCGCTGAAAACTGCTTTGAAATGCTGAATATTTATTAAGAATTCAGTATATGCAATTAATCGTTATGTGGGCTGTTAACTTTACTGATGCAAAATGCCAGCAGGGCTTTCTTGCACTGAAACAATATCTTTTTGGAAAGCTATTTAAATAGTTCCTGCTGAAAGAAACAAAGCGAATACATTTAAAAGAGCAAATCTCCACCCCGCGGTGATGTTGCAGGACTCTGGAGCCTGCTGAATCCTAAGCTCGCCCACCGGGAAACAGAGCGTTTTGCTTTCAGCCGGCGGCCGCAGCCGCCTTCGAAGCAGTTTGAGCAAGCGGAGCTGCTCGGTGCGATGCTCCGGTTGCCATGGGAACGGAGACAGGCTCCCACAAGAAGACCAGGTGATTAAAAAATGTTTAAAGTGGCCCTGCTGTGGGTAAGTTTCCAGCCCCTGGCATCTCCCGCATTGAAATTCTGCTTTCTGTTTCTCTGGAAATGGCAGTGGCGGATGCTGTTGCGTTTGGGCTGTGGTTTTCCACTGGAAGCGGCTTTGCTGCTGTTGCTGCCCGCAGATTTCAGGACTCAGCAGAGCTGCCCGCGCGTGCACTGCTGTAATCGTGAAAACTCCGGCAGAGTGCCGCAGGTCCGAAGTGTAACTGGGAGCCCTGCAAGGGCACGGCCCCACTGCTGGAGTCCGCTCGCACGTTTTGCCTAAGCTGAGGTCCAAACCTGCCCCCCTATTCCCTCATAAAAACCTTTGCTCGATACAGCTGTAAGAAGCCAAATGAAGCTTTCGATCTGATGTATGCCAAAAGGTGAGGCCTTTGAATCTGAACTTTTTATAAAAACAGACTTTCCATCACACTCCCCTACAGAACAGAATAAAATGGTACTGCAGAAAAAACAGCCCTCTGGCCTGCAGACTCATTCGCAGCCTTGTCAAGCACTGGATTTTTACCCTTTACGAACAGCGCTGGGAATGGAGGTGGCAGTAGCTGTTCACCGCCGAGCATCCTGCTCGGTGCGTGGCACCGACACGTCCGGCTTCCTCGGCCGAGCTGTGCGCCAGGACCACATCGGAGGCCCTGCTAAGATGGTGGAGAAAGGGAGGCAAAAGATCGTGCCGGTTTCTAGAGGCTCCAACCAACCAGTAAGGGAATAAATGAACGAACCGCTAGCTGATCGCTTGTCATGTGCTGCCCTAGTCCCGCTAACACCAGGGCAATAGTCTAAAATCCCTGTGCACTCACAGCGCAGCCTTCCCAGTCCGCTCACGATTCAGGCCAATCACTTCAAAACATTAGCGCAACAGCGAGCTACAGTGTTGGTTAAGAACTGGACGCTGCACTGTCACGTTCCTGTTTAATGCAGAGGATAATTTTAGGAAGCGCACCCCAAGCGCAGTATTCATAAGGGGAGTTTTACGGAGGAACTGCAAGACTATTTCAGTACGTTTACCTGCAAGGGAGACACACTTCTAGAGCTGTTCGGAGGCTGCTGCGTCTTGTAGGTACGACAGCTTGTTGGGAACTGCTACTTCTGAAATACCCTTTCAAGCTCTCCTAAATGATACAAGCTCCCACAACAACTGATTAACCACTTAACATTATCACCATAAATTTAATTTATTCTTTTAAAATGGTATTTCAGAAGAGGATCATAGACCTGAATTCCTGGCATGACATGGGAGAGGAACAGAGAAACGCAAAGCACGGGTATAATGATGGAAAAGCGGTGGCAGCAAGAAAAAATGATATTCCCCAATCATACTTTGAGAGAGAGCAGGAAGACTATGCAGCAGAGCTGCACGCATATTTGAAACTGAAGCACAGATGTCAAGTTTTTTTTAAATGACCAATAAAAAAAGAACAGGAAAGTTTGCATGAAATAAAATGCATGAATAACCAAGGAATGGTTGTGCAATTAAAAGCAGTCTTTGAGAACTTTACTATCTTTTTTTCAACTACTAAGTTTAGCTTAAAGCAGGTTCACTTATTAAACAACCTACTTTTAAAATTAAGTTAAACCCTCAAACAACAATCTCAGGTGTTTAAAACTGCCACTTTCACACTGCACACACACGAACATGGTTTGAGATTTCCATTTTGTATTAGCGATTCACTAGATTATAAGCATATTTTTGCTGAGCTCTAAGTGTGATCTTAAGAACTATAAAAAATCCGTTTCATCCTTAGAGTATTTTCTACTCACTTTCTTACCATAATATATATTTAAACAAAATTTATCACACAGGGTGAACAAAGACTGAAAAAGGTGAAAGGAGAGAAAAAACGGATGAATAAATCCAAAGAATGTCATACCTCGATTCCTTCTAATTGGAAATTCTGGATTTGACTGTCCTCAGTTAACACATTTCCATTGGAAACATGCCACTGAGCCATTAATCTTACAGCGACTGAGGAAGAATTGCTGAGACATAACTAGAATTTTCTTGGCATAGGTTTTCTTTAATTCATGAAACAGAAGGGAGTCCTATTTCCTTGAGAGATATTAAGAAATAGCTCAAAGACAATATTGTCCTCCAGAAAGTCTGCAGATGTTTTAGGAGAACCTGGTGGGCTCTAGGTCAAGGAAAGCCATAGCTGGGGAGAAGCTGAAGTCCCCGCTTGTTAAAATACACACAAAAAAAGGAAAAAAAAAAAAAAAAAAAAAAAGGAAAATAAACCCTATAAGAATGAGGTAATGAGGTTATAGGATGAAAACGAGAGAAGCTGAGGATACGTCAAGCAAAAAGCCCTGCAAGATCCATCTGGCCTCAGAAGAAGGTGGATGTGGACAAACAACAACCCAATGGGGAAAACAGAGCACATTATCCCATTTTGGCTGCTCTCCTGGGCTTTGTGGCACCGTGGGGCCAGGACACCTTCGGGCTCCAGGGCTGGAGCTCACTGAGGGCACGGGCCAGCTCCACATCAGCCTGAGGAGCAGCATCCTGGCCTTGGGCTTTCTGTGGGAAGGAGACTAAATCCAGAGCCAGGACAGAGCCACACCATGCTCCCACAGGAGGGGACCCAGCCGTGGACACCCACCTGCCTGCATCTCAGCATCATCCTGGCTTGTGGCAGGAGAAGGGGGCAAGGCATGACAGCCTTGTGCCCAGGGACAGCCGCCTTTCCTCCCAGGTCTCACATATAGTGCTACTTTTTTTTTTTTTTAATTCCCCTGAAAGCCACAATCAAGAGCCTGCTAAATGTTAGGAATCCCCCCATTAAAACCCAACTCTGAGCCCAGCCCTGCTGCCAGTTAAAGGGTGCATCACATAGACAGGATAGGTCTCCTTTTTTCTTCTTTGCACATCATTATTGTAAAAACAAGGGTGACGGCGATAAAGCAGAATGGTGCTAATGGAAGGAAACAAAGCACAGGGAATTAAAGTGCTTTTCAGAAACAGAATCACTCTAAATCCTGGCCAGCAATGCATGCATACCCACGTCGTACTAAAACATACGCTGTGGTTAGACTATGTGGACTACGTGTTGATGAAAGGGTTTTCAGTGAGCCATGGTATTATTTGTCTTACTGTAGATGTATAATTGTTCTGGCGGAAACATCCATTCTAATGGCCTTATTCTTTTCCTTTAATTTTCCTTCTTTAAGAGAATCTTTGTTCTCTGAAGCTTTTTGTTTCTCCGTTACTACTTGTCATCCCTCTTTAGCGAAAAAGACGAATAAGAGAGTCAGACCTTGATTCACGGCAGCCCGGAAAAGCTTACTGATTCAAGAAGGACCCAAAGGCACCTGCGAGTCCAGGCCCTGGTGCCCCTTTGGGCACTTCCAGAAGGTTAACGGGGACTTCTGGAGGGCCAGGTCTGCAGGACAGTGTGCTCAGGCCAGCTGGACGGCTTGCTACCCAGCACTCGCTAGCACTGCTCTTGAGCCCACTGCTGACGTCCATTAGAAACCTGCTGCTCAGAGCATCCTGCAGACCAGTGTTTTAGTAGTCCAGCTCAGTGTTAAGTTCATTAGGGCAGCTGCGAAGCAGAACAACCTGGAGAAGATTCTCAGAAAACCCGTCCCGCGTTACAGCTCTAGCGCCGGCTTCCGTGGCCGTAACCATCCGGTCGCTGCAGGTTTCGGTTTCTCCAGCTGTGAAGCTGAGATAACTCTCTCCCTCCTTCACGAGCACTGCGAAGCCTCCTGCGAGGGGCAGGACCGTGCTCGGGCCCCGTGGGAGCAGCCCCCAGGGAGGGCGTCGGGCGAAGCGCGTGCCCAGGGGCTCCGCTCCGCGGAGCAGGGGCGCGGGGGCTCGCCGCTCTTCGGCGGCCCGCGGGAAGGCCCGCGCGCGCCCGGAGGGCCAACCTGCCTGCCAGGGTTCCCGCTCGGACCGCAGAGGCACCTCCGGCCGCCCCGCTCCCGCGGGCCGCGCTGGGCGGCACGGGCCCGGCGCGGGGCTCGGCGCCACGCTGACTCCGACAAGTGGCTTGTTGGTTTTTCAGTTTGGGGCCAAACTGAAAACAATGCAAAAACAGCAAATCATCCTGGATTGACCAGAACGCTTTTTTCCGTTCGCCTAATGCGTTTCTTTACGAACTCCAGCAGCAGCGAAACTATCAGCCTCAAAACAAAGCTGTAAGCTGCAAATAAAACGATGAAACCCTTGGGTTTAGAAAGACTTAGATAAAACGTTCTTAAAAAGACTTTTTTTCCCCCAGATCAAATATTACAACTGTTTCCTGTGACCTCAAAATGTATTTTTTCAGGGAACTTTTACTCCTAGAAGACAGCTTCACTCGCTCCTCAACACCCTTTGCAAGTGGATCCGTACGTTTCTCTCCCTCCCTCCCTCGTGTGATGGTGCTTTTCTACCGCCACTCTCGGCAGTCAAAGCAGTTTCACATCTCTGGCCCAGAAAACGCTCCCTTCCTTTGGTCCTCCTCGCCTTTCCCGTGGTTTTCCCAGTGCCAAACCGCTGCGCGACACACTGCCCGCGTCCTGCACTGCTGCTCTTCTCCAGACCGTCAGGAAGGGAGCGCGTCAGAGCCCCGATCTCCAGAACATCGGTCACAGTAAATCGCTCGTTAAGCGACTGCTCGTGACTCCAGCCGCCGCGAGACCTCTCTGAACAGATCTTTGGAGCTCGGAGAACCGAAGCGACGTCCTCGCCCCGAAGCAACCTGCCCGCGTGGCTGCCACTGCAGGGACACGCAGGCATCAGGAGGAATTTTGGTTTGCTATGGCAGAGTAAGTCCCGGTGTGTTCGTGCGAGGAGACGGAAATCAGAGAATTTCTCTGTACACCTACAGGCATCTGCACACACGTGTGCAGACACCTCTACCCTTTACGTCTGCAGTTTAGCTGAAGTCTTGAAAAGCATTTTCAGTTGCAAAATACAGCTTTGCAGCTACACTTCCTGTGAACGTGGCTGTGTATATACACATATATAAATATATACATGTGTATAAACACACACTCGTATATATACACACACACGAGCCTTTACCAACTTTACACGATATAGGAGAAAAGTAGCACGTCCTTTTTCTTTTAAAAATCTTTGTAATACCACAGAGCAATATCACAATGTGACTCTGATTTCCTCCCTGGTTTATCTGTTTGCATTGCGCTGGCTTCGTTTGCATTTTAATTGCTCCCTCTCCCCCCCAGTAGCTGATCAAATCCTATCACTGAATTTTTCTTTCTTTCTTTTCCTTTTTTTTTTTTTTTGCCAGCCGCTAACACGCACGCATGGCAAGGGACAGACTGACATCATTTGACATCTCCTTGCTTCCTCATTTCAATATTAACTGTTTACCAGAAGAGAAACGGGTTTGGGGCTAGGGTGCTGAGCGTGTGCA
Organism: Rhea pennata; assembly: GCF_028389875.1. Taxonomy (NCBI): domain Eukaryota; kingdom Metazoa; phylum Chordata; class Aves; order Rheiformes; family Rheidae; genus Rhea; species Rhea pennata. The sequence goes on from NC_084672.1 coordinate 21,121,357, forward strand.
CCTCTCTGGGTGTGAGCAAGAGGTCGTTACACAGAGCTGCCCGGATCTGCCCAATGCTATTTTTCACCAGCTTGGCTCTAGAAGAGACAGGACTGTGGATGTGTTTCACTTGCTGCTTCGCCTGGGCTATAGCAACAACTTCAAAGCTCAGCGCTGCTGCTGCTGCTCTCTTCTGAGAACAAACTTCTTGCTGAAGGATTCCTGCCCCTCCATAAGCTGATAGTAATGACCCAGCTGCAGTTTAAAGATGCATTTTGGGTAAGTGAGTATTTCTTCTGTATTTCCTCTGTTAAATGTGTTTATATTTAACAACAATTTAAAATACAGTTTTGCTTTAAATAGAGTTTAAATCTAATTTAAATACTTTTCTATGTATTTAGTTTAGTAAAAAAGCAAATTTGCCTCCATGCAAAAACATACCGTCTGGGTAGTATAAGTATCTGGTCTTAAACAGAAGGCTGCTTTGTAAAGAATTACGTCCAGTTCACTCTAACAACTGACATTCCTAATTTCTTAGCTATGCCCCCAAACGTTTTTTGGAAAGGACGTGGATTCATCTGTCTCGTTTTCCCAAGAGCACTTGCTTGCGGTGTGTATCCTTGTCTTTTAGGAGTGGCTCCTCTGAGCAGGTGAACTGCTACTAATTACTATTGAATCTAGTGTCTGCACGTAGAATTTAGCAGCATCTGCAATGCCAACCAGCGCCACACAAAACGTTACTGTGCACCCACCCGCCGAGCCCATGCCTGTTTTTACATGCAAAAGGGCGTGCAGGAGGCGTCTAGGTGTCCAGGAGTCCTACGGCACCATACGCAGGAAAACCTAGCAGTGAGGTTTGAGAACGAAGCCAGAGCACTCACAGCTGGTTAAGAACAGGGAATGCTACAGCATGTTGGTGTGTTTGGTTCCTGTTATCTGACTTTCAGTTGAAGAATCTTTGGGTGTCATATTTTCGTGCTCTTTCTCTGCAGTTACAAGAGGGGAAGAACCCTATCCTGCAAGTGTAATCTGAGATTCTCTTGTAATTGCTCCTGGAGGTGAAGTTTTAAGGAAAAAACGAGGAACCAAAAACCCTAACATAGCAAAGTTGGGCATACAGGGTGTTTGTGTCCATGGTTGCCTCCTGTCTTGTCAATCCCTTTTCCAACAGCAGGCGAATTCCTCCTGCCATTTGCACATTAAGCTGGGTCGAACAGACCCTTCAAGGTGTTTGTGCTTTTTGTGCTGTTCTTTCCGTCCACCCTCCCTTCAGGATAAACTCTCTCTTGCTAAAATAGATGAGCAGACCCAAGCACATATTTTGGTAAACCACCTTCCTTCCATCTTCCAGGAATCCTCCCCAGCTCCACTAGAGAACTTGGTTTGAACAGTTAAAAGTAATGTAATGAGAAAATACCAAAATTAATTTTCATTTAAAAAAAATCAGGAATTCATTGATTTTCATTTTCACCACACTTACAAGAGATTCTCTACACCTCTTCTTCTGCAAAGATACTAATTGCGTGGTCAAAAACACAGGATAGGGCATAAAACGTAACCCAGCGCTACTGCAGGAACTTCAGCTTTTGCATTTCTGGACTTCCTCCAAATGGTGCAATCTCACTTTAGAACTGATATATTTTTTATATTTACTATGTTTAGTCATGTTAGCAAGAGTATAATTCCTGTTTGGCCTTGAAGTGTATATCTTCTGTAAAGAAAAGCATCTTTGTTTCTAATATTATTTGGTTGGAAACTTTATATTGCTAGGCTTGATTAAGAGGGCATATCATATCCTGTGCACTAAGGTAGTTTTAGCTATGCAATAAAAATATTTTTAAATGAAAATTTACAGGATATTGCACAATGTGGCAAAAGAGTACAGCTTTTCCCCCAAATTGCAAGATCAGCAGTTATATTTGGTACTCATTAGTAAGATGGAAACATATTTGCTCAGTTCACTTTGGTGAGTAATTATTTCCTTTATTCCATTTGTATTATATGTATCATAATATTATGATTAAAAAAACAAGTATATTTGCATCGTAGTAGATCACTCAAAACAGATCCCTGATCTCTAAGATCTGCCTAAGGACAGCACAACCTCCTCCCCCCCCCCAGGCTCAGCCTGGCCAGGTATTTTTAGGCAACAACTCCCCGCTTTTATCTTCAGATAGCAGCCTGCATACCTATCTCGTTGTAATATAGGTACATTTTTGCAGTGCACACAAACCCCCAAAGCAGCAGATCTTCCCTGACTAGCAGAGAAATGGCATCATTCATTCTCCAAAGTCCCTCAAACTTCTAAGAACAGTGTGCTGTCTCTCAGGAAAATGTAAGCCTTTGCTTGTAACTGGTATAATTTTTAATTTCCCTTTTCCTCTACTAAATGTAGCAATGTTTTATTTTATTTCATCATGGCCCAGGCTAAAACTACTTTTTTTTTTTTTGCTTTTACATCCTCTACACACTCAATAACAGTTTAAGGGATGATTGCTCAAAGCTCCACTAAAATGTGTTTCCTCAGCAGAAATTTCCTGTTGTCTGATAATACTTTTTTGAAAATCTTAGGGAGATTAAAATAAGAATCAGTTCTGATAGCCAGTGCAGGGCAATTACTAATGGATAAGTATTCTGCTGAGCTGCAGTATAAACGTAACAGATCTTACGTGTGTTTTCTCTAAGATCGTATTAGACAGGTATGTAAATTCTCATATTAATAGTAACATGTCTGTGATACCAGCTGAGTTTCATGATAACAGGGTTATGTTACTAGCAGAGATCTGACCAGCGTTCAATTTACTGTTACAAAAAAACAGTAACCAAGATATTTTTTTGCCTTCTGTCATAAATACTGATGATCTCCTTCCTGGCCTCATTCCACATTCTGGTACTGGCCCTTTGCTTTTCCACTGATTTTTCTTTTCATTGCCTTTTCCTTCTATTTCTTATTTTCTCCAAGATTCTGCTCAACACCCCAGCTGCAACCCTGTGAAACGTAACTATTTCTGGTCAAGAGGTAGATAGGGCATTTACGGACATCCTTCGGAGCTTTGTCCTAGCCACCTGGGAAGAAGGAATGAGGAAGACTTTTGGAGGAGGCATTTAGTTTCTGAGCAGGATCGAAAGTGCTTTGAGTTCAGTGGGAGCAAATCTATTCCCTTTGGTAGCTGTGAATGAAACACGAGTAACCAAGTTAATTCTGAAAATGTGTTATGGATTCCTCATGAACTTAAATTAAAAAGATGATGCACAGCGTGCAGTGCTTTTCCCTCCTCAGCTGTGGAATGAGCGCAGGAATTGTGGATGTTGATAACTCAAATTTAAAAGCACTAGTGAGCTGGAGATATGGACCAGCAAACAGGACACAGGCCTTGAACCTGAGATAGGAAGATTTAGTTCCTTGTCCTGCTCTAGACTTCTCTTCTGACTTTGGTCAAGCCACATTCTTTACCTCTAAAATAGCAGGATCCTACCTCCTCGAGCATGCTAAAAAGACTAGACCAAAGATTATTGTCAGATATTATAGCAGTGGGAGCTGTGGGAGCTCCTAAGATAAACAGCCTGTTATAAACAAAGATGCTTTCTTAATCTCTCTTATTTTGAGTTTAGAATATGTTCTGTGACAGGTTCAACACAGAACATACTTCATAAGCGAATCTTTTGGCTATTTCTGTAGCTTTTTCACATAATGGTATGTTGTACATGCCCAAAAGACCTAATTAGTTTCATGAAAATTTTCACCCCTAATGAGACTGTAAGCTGTGATACAAAAGCACAAAAATGATCATAAAAGATCCATAAAACATAATAGTAAAACTATTTTTACAACTTAGTATGCAGTATACCAAAGAAATACAACATTATCAATGCTTTACTTAAAAAAGGAAGTCCTTTTTCATACTAGGAGCCACCCTGCTTTCATGTAGAGGCTGTATGGAGTTAAGAACCCTGTACATGGTTTTGTTTTGTTCGGCTGTGGTTTTCACCCAGGTCTGCCAGGAGGAAGCAGCCCTGGCAGGTCTGTTGGCAGGGAGGGACCAGGTGCTTGGCTAAGGCTCCTTCCCAGCCTCTGTTTTGGAGGTAGGGCTGAGCCCGGTAAGAGGAGGACATCGCTCCTGACCATTTTTATGCTGGCATTTGAGCTTTGCAAGTGGTTCACCATTAACTTCTATTTGAATTGGATTCTACCAGTTGTAACTCTATTTACTGACATTTGGCAAATTAAAATAAATAATCTGGTGTATGGGCAGGCTAGACGCTGTTGTTGATATGTACTGTGGCTGTCTGGACTGGAGAAAATGTGAGTAGGGCTGATCTGTAGCCGCGTAGGCAGTGGTCTTGCTTACGCTCAGAGGATGCTGTTGCTGGTAGATGAGCATGGAGATAGAGGAAAGTGGGAACCGACCCTGAAAAGCAGAGCTGGCTGTCCAGCTGAAGCCTGTTTGTTGTGAGGTCAACTTCATCTCCATGGATTATAGTGCTCTGTTCATCTTTTACATGGACTATCTTCCTATTTTCCCCCATAATAGGAAATAGCTGGTCTGGGAACGAAGCTTTGCTCCTTGGGACAGTGAGAAGCACCCTGTGGAGGGGGCTGCAATTTCAGAAGTCACTGAAACCACAGGATATTACAAGAAGGAAACTTGATTAGTTGTTGTGGCTATGGAAATATTGGTGCTTTCAGGATTCACTTCTGAGCAGAACACAACACAACAGTTAAAGTGAAACTCAAGTGAACTAACACTCCCAGAACAGGTGTTAATAGTGAGACAAACACACTAACGGCTATGTCAACCTCCCATATTCCTAAGACACCGCCTAGGAGAGTGTGCAAGGGCCTGAAGTGCAGCACATCTGGGGTGGTTCACAGAATCACAGAGTAGCCGAGGTTGGACGGCACCTCTGGGATTGCCTGGTCCAATCCTGCTCAAGTTGGGTCAGCTAAGGCAAGTTGCCCAGGAGCCTGCTCAGTTGGCTTTTGAATATCTCCAAGGATGGAGACTCCACAACATCTCTGGGAAACCTGTTTCAGTGTTTGACCATCCTCACAGTAAAAAAGTTTCTTCCTATGTGTAAATAAAACTTCTTGGATTTCAGTCTGTGCTCATTGCCTCTCACCCTGTCACTGGATACCACTGAGAAGAGTCCAACTTCGTCTCCTTTCTTCCTTCCCATCAGATATTTATAGACATTGATAAATTCCCCCTGAGCCTTCCCTTTGTGAGGCTAAACCCAGCCTCTCCTCGTAGGAGAGATTCTCCAGGGTACATCTCGGATTCTCTCTGTGAATCTCATTTTGACATATTTTTTTCTCCCAAGACTGGGTGATTCATTGGCCTTCCCTTTCCTCCCTCAAGCCTTGCACAGCGGAGCGGAGCAGAGCAGAGCAGCACCAGCCCTCTTTCATCAAAGTCTGCAGTCGCTAACCAGGGCCACAAACCTTTAGTTGCTTTGAAAGCACAGTGGAACGCTCTGAATTTCAGTCCAGTTAAATTTACTGCACATTTGTAGGGAAGGCAAAACAGGCTGCTTTGTAAACAGATTTTTTATTTTGTTCTTCAGTTCCTTTGAGCTCAAAACCACCTTGTTCTGACTTTACTTTCATGCCATAGCACAGCAAGGTATTTTCTGGCTGGCAGATGGCAGATAAAACACTTGTTTCATCCCCTGTTTTATCTAGTTCTTTGTAATAAAATATTTCTCAGCAGCTGCAGTTCAGTAATGCCTAAAGTTCATGGTGTTATCCAGACAGAATTTCAGGATTCGAGTCCGGGATGAGATAAAGGCTGGAGTGCAAGGCTCTGCACTGGAATTAGTGTTGCTTAGAGGATAAAGAAAAAAAAATGTTGAAAACATGCATCCAGATCCCAGTATCTTTTCAGTTCCCCTATGAATTTCTCCCTTACTAAAAAGAGGAGTTCAGTACTTCTTCAATGTAGTGGAAAAACATTACTGAACAAGATTGAGGAATTGAAAAGTTCCATAGCAGTTGGTAAAGCTATGCAACTTCATTTTTGCTTCAAATGAAAGATTAGTGGTTGCTGATAAGCTATAAGTCTTGAGAGCTAAAATAAAAACTGAGCAGCAAAGCTTTCAGGCTGTTTTAGAGACACTAGCTCCTGTTTTTCCATTTAAATACAAGAATAAATTAAAACCAACAAACAAACAAACTTTTTTTCCCCTTTTATGTAACATCTTTCCAAACCAAGATGCTGTCCAAACCCGATTAATTTCCAAAAGGGAAGAAAAATGAAAAACAATGGATGGGGGCAAAGGCGAGAAGGAATGGGTAGACGAAAGGAGACGGAGGGCGAGGCGGAACGGGAAGCGGAGTGCCCGAAGCCACGCCGGCCCTCCTCGCTCCCTGCTCCTTCGTCGCTGTCGGAAGCTAACGCAGCAGTTTGTACCTGGGGCGGGTGCAAAGGGAAGAGCCGACGTGACGGAGCCACTGCGGGCACGGCTGGCTAGGACCCATGTTTCTGACAACATGTTTTGCGGAAGGACGACCTTGGACGGGGCAGCGGCCCGGTGCGCTACGTGCTCCGCAGCGACGGGGGCGCTTGGCTCGGCCCGGGAGCTCGTGCTCCCTACGAGCTGCCCTCGCACAGGCTGGAGCTCGGGCAGGAGCTCTCCCTGCTGCGGGAGGTATTTGCTCATACACAAGTCAAACAGCTAGAGAACAGAGAGATTAAAATAAAATTCATCTCTATATAGACAGCGGATGGTGGTTAGAGTGCCAGCTCGGGCAGTGGGATGTCCCAGTCAGAGCTGCTTGACCCACCGCAGGTTTTATCTTTAGAGCAGTGTAAACGTCTCGCTCTATGTTAAAAAAAAAATTATATATTTATTTATTTTTGTCAAGAGGTGAAGTATGGACATTCTAAACATTAAAAAAGTTGCAAGGCATGAAATCTATTTCTCAGCCCGCTCTAGTAGCGATAGCAGTTCATGTCGGATGAGAGAAGCTTACGAGAAAACAAAACACATCTAAGCAGATAGTGCGGGGGCTTATTGGTGAGTGAAACACGAATTTCCTGCTTGCTAGTTAAAGCACCAGGCAGTTCTCAGTGAACAGACACCCCAGTCCTGACCCTAAGGCTGAGGCAACAATTTTAAGAGCTCAAATGGTTTGGAAGTAGATGTGGTTAGGTTAGTGCAATCTCTTAGCGTGCATCCGCTTACATAAACCAGGCCCATTTTCTGTATCCTAGGAGCTCACAGCAGAGCGGCGGTACATCCAGCTGAATACCTTGCTGACTAAGAAATTCCTTCCAAGACAGAATTAATTAATTTTGTATTATTTTTGCATAAGGAAGGAGAGAAATTTATGGAGACAGTGTGCTTGCGATCACAGAGAAGTATCTTCCAGAAGCAAATGTAACGCTGGCACTGTTGTCTCATCTGGACAAACTACTAGAATTTACTTAAATGAACCCCCTTTGGGACCCTCTAAAAGTCGAAAGTTGATTTTCTTCTGTTAGATTACACAACTCCCCCACCCCGAGTTTGTGATACATCATTCTAACGGAGAATAAATTGCATCATATTGAGTAACAGGATATGTTGAAAATGATTATTTAGGTGGTAAAGATCTCTTGTAAAATGGAAATGGCAGTATCTAGCTATCCAAACAATCCTCCCTAAGAATGAATGAAACCTTTAGCTCATTCCCCTTACACTGCAAGACTCTGAGAAGATCTGTGGACGCTTCATCCTTCCCCTGGGCTAAGGAAAGCCACCAGCAGAACGGCTGGTTCCTCTTACAAGCACGTTGTGTTTAGTGGCGTTTTCAGGACTAACAAACTTCTGTAAGTTTTCTAGGACAGGGAGGAGAAAGGCAGATAGGTTTGGTACTGAATTAATGACCAGCAAAGCAGGTCTGGTGCCAGTGGCTCTGTACGGCCTTTAAACTGCTGTCGGTGGACCTGAACCAGTCAGGATTGCTTTGTGTAGCCCTCTGCTTCCCACCCTTGCGGTGGTTTGGGCCCGGGCCTACAGCGTTTCCAGGAAGAAAGAAGCTGTTTCATAAAGCAGAAGAAAACTGCAAGCAAATAAACTCAAGAAGAATAGAAACAAAAATGTAAAAATGATTTTAGAAGTCTTATAAACTGACATTATTTGGTATAAAACAGAAGTATCCTCTCCTTTTAAAATTCGGTTTCTCTTTATTTTGCTTTCAGTTTCTTTCATGTAGCTAATATCAGTAAGGGACTTGAGAAACATCTGATCTCACCATTGACGCACTCATGTATCTGACTTGGGACGGCACCATGGCAAAGCAGCACGGTGCTTCAGCCTCTGACTATAGAAGAAAGGGGCAGATGCTCTCAGCAGGCCTTTCTGTTCCCCTCCTTTACGGATTCAGCTGATGCTAAAGTAACCACACACAAAACGTTAAAGGGATGCCACCATTTCAGATCTGTGCGCTAAGTCCCTTCAAGCTCTGAGGTGAAACTAGTGAGGGATTTTGTTCCCTCTTGTTCCCTTTCTTGTTATCCCCATCATAAAGCTTCTCCAGAAATCTTTTATAGCAGAATTTCCCGAATGGATTCATAACATTTTTCTCCTCATTTTTTGCGTGATGCACGTCTGGCTGCTGTCCTGTTGCTAGCACAGGAAAAACGACAGGGGTCTGGCCAGGTAATAAGAGCACGTCATGCCCGGAAGGTGGTAGGGAACATCCGGAGACCCCCTGAAATCTTCAGGTCAAGGCTAGAATCAGTAGAAGCAGAAATAGGCAAATAAAAGCGTAATCCAAACCTGCTAGAATACATGCAGCTCAAGAGAGAATGCACTATGTTTTCCCTGGCTGCTTTGCAGTACAACACATCTGGAATAAAACAACAGATGACAGCGTCACAAAATAAAAAACAGTGCTCTTCTTTGTGTTTCTTTACGCTTTCTCCTGCTTGGTACAAAGCAGGTGTTCTCGTGAGAAAGGCCAGCGCAAAGTTTCCTGTTCCTGACGTTGCGAGTACTTTTTGGGGATGATTCAGGAATTTAGGCATTACAAGAGATTGGCAGGTGGGCAAATGGAAGGAAGTGATACTATGGTGCGTCTCCGAGCCTCTGCTTCTGCCTTCCAAAAGCTCCTTCCACATAACATTTGGAAGAAGCTGAAAGTTCAAAGATCGCCCTGTCATGTTCTCCACTCCTCCAACAAAAACTGGGAGGACTGATTTCATGTTAATAATGTTATGAGATACAAAATCATTCCTATCCAAAGAGAAACAAAAAACTCCAAAAAACTAAAACAGTCTTGCAATTTTTACAGAAAGAACAAAAATTAATCTATAGCTTTTCTTCTCTAGGAGACATTGTGCATTTTCAGACTATTATTCAAAGTATTAAGAGAGAAGGCTAAAATGAAAAACTCGGGCAGAGTCCTTATGAAACAGAATTCCCGAGTCTGTTCCCACTTTGCCACCAGTTTCCTAGCCAACAAATGACCTGCAAAAGTCAAGGAGGTTCTTGTGCAACTGTCACTTTGTAGCTATGCAAATAATAGGGTGATTAAAATTTGAGAAAGCCAGACTTCATACTACGACTATAAGAATGCCTCATATATAAGACATTAGCAGCCCAGAACGTGAGTGAGGAGGGGGCAGACTAAGGAAGCTGAGGGGTCAATTCCTCTTGTCAGCAGAAGCCTAAAACACCCATTTCCTTCTCTGAGCAAACCTGCGATGTCCCAGAGAGTGAAACACCACTGGGAAACTAATGGTTTGCTCAATGCTGCCAATTTTGCAATGCTGCCATGAAGTTTGTGAAATATCAATTTAAATTTGTTTCTGGATATCTTACCTCCTGCAGGACTGGAGTTTGATGAGAATATCTGTTTTCATTTTAAGTTTACTGGTTTAGTTTGTTATATAGAGAAGTGCAAGACTAATTTAGCAACTCAGCAGTTGGAACGCTGCAAATCCAATGCTTTTTCCATCTAATTTTTAAAGGCCTCATTCAAGATTTGCATCTGTGCTATGTCTGGCAACATTATTTGCTCCCCATGAAAAGTACTGCACCACAGATTTAGGTAACAAAGACTGTAGCGTAATTGCAACCTAAGCCTCATGTTAAAAATCCCCAAACTAACTTGTGAAATTAACACCAAAAAGTCTCAGGATCATCATCCACATCCTTAGCAAACACCTACGACTCGGAGGTGCAAAGATGGAATTTCCAGGAAATGGAAGTATTTGCAATGTTAGCACACCCAGCTCCAGCCCGCCTATGCTCCTTGCTCTTTTCTGTTTATATAGAAAAAATATTTACTTTAGAAAAAGTATTTTAAAAAAATCTGCATGAAAGCTGCAGTGACTTCAATCTCGCAAGAGGCTGCTGCAGTGCAGAACCGGGGCCTCACCTCGTGTAGACGGAGCCGGTGCCCAAGGGCTTCTTATCGCGCCAGGGCAAACTGAAACCGAGGCATCCTTCCTCAACATCACCTCGCGTGCCAGTGCTAGAGCTGGGATTTGAACAGTGACTTCATCTTTTCTTACTAACCTTTCTTTATCCATCAGGTGCACAGCTCAAGCGGAGCTTCATGCTACTGCATTTTATATCACAAGTAAGATAGTCTCAGAGTGGTTCAGAAAAGGAGCAGTAAATTTCCCAAATCACCAACACATGACACGTTTTCATGTGAATAAATGCCTAGAAATGCTAGGAAATTTTAAAGCATCCCACAAAAACATACAAAACAAGTGATTTACTTACAATGAAAGACCACGACATGATAGAAAATATCCAGCCCACTCAAACACACTTTGAGATTACAAAGTTAATTTGACTATTGGCTACTAAATCTGTTTGCTGCTCACTTACAGGATATACCTAGTCCTTGACAGAGCACTTGAAGAGGAGAGAAGCAGAAAAAGAGATCAAAGTCTATAAACACTCTTTTGAAGCTGTGCTACCATTACGCTGTAATATAATACAGTGATATAATTCACTGATATAATTCAGTGAGAGCAACTCTCTTTCAATCTATTCAACCTACTACTGAGATATCAAGTACGATACAACTGTGAACAGCATGGATTTCCCTCTGACAAAAGAAAAAAATACTGGCAAAATGATGCTTGTCCAAAACTATCGCCAATTCTTTCTCTAAGCTTCTACCTCACAGCCAATAATTATTTCCTTTATAAGCCCATAAAAAAGAATCTTCAGTTTTTGTTATACTAAAATGGTCAAGATTTGAATAGTCAACTGAACCAGATAAATTACGGTATAAACAAGAGATGGAGCTAAAAAATTCCTAAGGTATTCAAAACAGATTCAGTTTCAGAATTCTTTTTTTTAATATGTATGAAGACTGATGTCTATGTTGTAACTGTCAGCATTGGTGCTGTTACTGGCAGAAGTCAGACCCTCCCCTGGAAACACAAATCAGTAAGGCCTGATCGATTCACATCACTTTCTGAACATTAGTAGTCAGATGAGCAAGTCTTCGAGTTTGGCAAGTGCTTTGCACATGAGCCTGGATATTTTTGCTTCAATTCAACTTAAACTAACAGCCATGTACCAAAACCATATTTTAATGACCAGTGAAGTGTTTTAGTCTTTCCAACTCTCTATTACTGCATTAATGCCCTTGTGATTTCAAAACACAGACAGACACTTGCTCTTCAAAAAATTATGATCATGATACAGTCACCTTCTAAGCACCCAGCAGCGTGAGGCATGGGGAACAGATGCCCTGTAAGGTTAATTCTCAGTTAGTTAAAAACACAAGACTTAGCACAAGGTTCCTCAGCTTTAGGCCACCAGGATGTAGGAGAACCTATGTTACCTCTCAGCTGTCTTCCCACTGAACTTTCCAACCCTTGGGCAGGGAATTGACACTGTCAAGCTTCCCACTCGCAGCCTTCTTCACATAATCAAAATCCTCCGAACCTCTCCCTAACGAGTCCAGTATCATTGCACACCTCAGAGCCACTCATGAATAATCTTTTCCACAATTAACTCCTGAGGTTTACCTGTGTGATTGCCTATGCAGATGGAAAATCACAGTTGCAGGGCACCTTTCTGCTTTGGTACTAATGTGCGGGAGCAGCATCTTTAAGCTGCAGGGAAAAAAGAAAAGGAAAGGAGAAAGTATATCCCAGTGTGCTATCAACACCTCTGCTTGCAGTCTTCCATGCCGCCTCTCACTTCCATGTCTTCTTAACTTGACCAGTTAAACTACAGTGTAAAATTTGTGCTTTTCAGTCTCATGTTCCCTCTTACATTTCTCTCATCTCTGGAGGGAACAGTGTTGCTCATTACATTGGAGGGAAGCAACTTCTGCAAACAGAGAGAGTAGAGGAAATGCTGCCTCTCCATTAGCTGCGACTCTCCCTATAAGGAGAAAAACCCTCGGCTCAAGGGCAGAGACCAAAGAGCGTAAAGAAGTATTAATGGAAAAAAACAGAACAGTACAAATCTGCCTGCAACACTGAAATCCTTTTGTCGTGCGCTTTTGCTACTAGTGATTACAGGTCTGTTGGACAACACAGATTAACTAATCCTTTTGATTAGAATGACAATGAGCAAATCCTCTTTCACAGCCATGCGTGTTTTGACTAAGTGGAATCGCTTTCCTGGCAATGAGACAAATTACTGGTGGTGATTCAAATCACCCTCTTCCAGGCCATTATTAAGATTTTGCTACAAACAACATTTTACATATTTAATTAATTTATTTATTATCTAATTAAAGCATTTCTTTCTGTTTTCTAAAATAAAGAAAGTAACTGAATTAGTTTATCATTTTAACAGAAGGAAGTATATAACCATCCCAGAGAAGCAATGATCTCTAATTTTCAGTTAAGAAACAAAACTGTCGCTCAAGTATGTATGTTCCACTGCTTACACCATTATGAGACTAGTAATTGGAAGCAGGAACTCTTAATGTAGTGATATAAGTGGATCTCCTACACTTTATTGACAAGAAAGTTGGTCAATTTATTTTTATATTGCATATCAGGATTAGTCATTACTGAGCACTTGGACAATTTAGAGTGATTTTATGAATACAAGATTTTTTGACATCAGTATTTTATGATCATAACTAATTGTTTATCTTCAACATCAGATTGACTATTCACAGGCTCTGCTCTTCATTTCCAGCTCGGGAACTTCAGCCAGAGATCTGAAAACCAACATGGGGACTATAAGCTCTCTCAACCCCCACCAAAATTTGGGAAGGCTGTGAAAATCAGGCCAGGCCTTCTTTGGCTATATTCTGTACATATAAACTTTAGAAAGTAAATTCTCAAAGAGTGCATTTCGAGCAAAGAAGGCTGCAGAGCACACAGTCCCTTCTCCCTGCTTCTGCTCATCTGGTCTCCTTGGCACAGGCTGAGGAGCCACAGAGGAGCCTGTTGTCCATGGTCTGCTCCTCTTTGACTACTTAGTAGTTCTCGTAATCATCACAAAGTCCCAGTTGAGAGGTGCCCAGGCACTAGCTATGCAGTATGACTTTAGCAGGCTTTACAAAGACATTGGCAGTAAATGTTAATTTTAAAAGAAAATGGAAAATGGAAAAATAGAATTAAAGCAAGACAGCTTATTAAGGCTGGGTAGTTGGTTAACCCAAAACCATCTTGCTGCCTTTGCCTTAAGAGTTCTGACAAAGGAAACGTAGAAACGTAGAGTCTACTTGGTTGCTACATCAGAAATCCTTACGAAACTAGATAACAATCACAAAACAGAACTCTGAATAGACAAAGCAGGAGAACAAGAACTATAACGTAGGGAAGGAACTTGTTCTGGGGGAGATGCTGATGGCTTGTGCTAAAATGGCAATCCCTGAACTGGGGGAAGAGTCCTCAAGAGTTGATTTCAGGATTGGTTTTATTTAGTATTTCCATTGGAGATACTGGTATAAGATGTTAATGATATGCTGACCGTATTTGCTGTTGAGACAAACACAGAGAATGAAATATTGTATAGGAGATATCTGATACCCTTAAAGCTCAGGGTAAGAGATAGCAGATAAAATCAGTTTTTCAAAGTGCAAAACCAGGATAAGAGGCCAGTAGCAAAAAAGTCTGATACACTCCGGCACTTTATTAGGTAAAATGGCAGGAGAGGAGAAAAATCCAGGTATATCAATAGATCATAGAACAGTTAGACGCCACTGGTATGCTTTGAGGATGGAAGAAAGCATATATGATCTTCTGATCTACCCAAAAAGTATTTCCTAGAAAGAAGACATTAATGCCCCAGTACAAAGCACCAGTTAGACTTTACTAGGAGCAGTATGTCTCCCATGTTCAAAAGAGATTATTTCAGTCTCAAGCAGATAACATAGGAACATACAAGAATCATACAAGAAGCAAAGGAATGGAGAAGCAGTATCATAGGACAGGACAAAAGAGGTTCATTTGTTGAGGTTTAACAACAGGCCGAGTGAGGGTGTAATTACAAAACACATTACAGAAGAAAAAGAGATTTTGAAAAGAAAGGGCAATGGCTGTGCAAGAAAAGGAAAACCTAAATGAATGATAGCTATGTTGTGGTTGGAAATTTAGAAGAAACATTTCAGGGTGTGAGACCACAGCGGCTCAAACTCGCCTAAATCCAAGTTGCCACCTGGCTGTTTCCTCTCTGCCCTTGCTCTAGCATACGACATGCTAGTGCCACAAACTATTTAGCTTTAATAAGGCAGCTCAGCTCCCTGCACCAGCTCCCTGGGGGCTGAGGCAGCCCTGGTTTAGAGTGATTTCAGCTATTGTGGCTTCTTCAGGAACACAAAGTGAGGAAATAATAGTTTTTGGGCGGAGCCCTAAAAAATGAAGAAATGATTAAATAGATGTTTGTAATGGCAAGAGAACTGATTTGACACCGGAAGTCCTTCATTTAGCAGAGGTCTGCATTTAGCTGGGACCGAATCCTTCTACAAGGGTCAGCTACCAGCACAGAAATCAAATGGCTCCAGCAGCCAACATCAGTCGGAGCAAAATCACAGAATCACAGAACAGTTGAGATTGGAAGGGCCCTCTGGAGATCATCTAGTCCAACTCCCTGCTCAAGAAGGGTCACCTAGAGCATGTTAGACAGGATTGCACCCAGATGGGTAATTCTAGCTCATGAGATTCTAGCTCATTCATCTGTAGCTGCACTAGCTCCATTTTTAACATGTTGAAATCATATTTTGGTTAGCAGGCGACAAACAGGAAGCAGATCTGTTGAGTAAGGCACCGACTTCTTTGTTTTTTTGCATACATATGCACACACCAGCACACAGAGTGAATGATGAAAATACTGCTTCCACATCCTGCCTGGTAGAAGGCCTGTGATCTAGGAATGTGCAAACTTTATGGATTTTGCATTTATACGGATGCCTTTCTATTTGCATTGAAGGGTGTGCAGAGCTCCAACAAGAACGCTAGGCCACAGCACACGACTCTGACTACCCACGTCAGCACAGCTTTGAAAGGACCCTTTGATTCAGACTGTGACAGTATCTGGTTAGACGTGCTGCAAAAAATCTTTCTCTTCCTGTCACCAAGGCAGTGGGAACAGCGACATGTTTTTTAAAACGGCATTGCTTCTTCCCCTTCCACTTTAATAGATTAGAACAAGGAGTCCAAACAGCTGAATCAAGTCTGGTAGGTAGCTTGGTCAGGTCCCTAGGCGGACCTGCTGGTGAGCAGACTGACCCACAGGGGTACTGCTGCTGGGTTTTTTGGTTGGTGATAACAAGTAGATGTTATGTTCTCTGTTCAGGGAATTTAATAAGTGATTCCCAGATGCAAGGAATTTGCCATTATTTCATTACAGCAAATGCTCCAGTTTAAAACTAGGGTGGGGAAGGGGAAGATACTGAGTGAATTTTAGCGCTTACTATAAAAAGAGATATGTTGAACAAAAACAGCGGAGTAACTTTACAGTCTGGTTATCGCTCTCTGTTTGTTACTCACGGCAGTATGCCTGGCTGCTGGGGTCGCACAAACCCATATGATATTTTTACATTCCTTTGGGCAGCATTTCTGCACGTACGCAGCTACGGGATGTAGCTAATTGCATCTGGTAAATACAGTCAAAATTTCTGGGCTGTGAGCTGGTTGTGAAGCGTCTGACCAGAGCAGCTTCAGCCAGGCAGAGGGAAAGATTAATGAGAGACTTTTACAGCTACAGTGCCTGCTGCCACTGGGATGTTCTCAAAGAAAAAAAAAAAAAAAAAAGAAAGAAAGAAAAGAAAAAGGGAAGTGGGGGAAGTGACAATCTGTTGCCAGAGTATTATCAAAAACCGTCCCTACTTTCCTCCACGAGTGCCAGATCTTGCTTTTTCTCATTTATTTCACAGCAGGATCCCTCCTTGGGATCTGTGCCCTCAGAAACATTAGGAAAATTCATTGTTTTTTGAGATCCTGTTTCTTCAGGGGTGATGATATGCATCAGACGAGCATATGTAATCCTATCAGTTCCCTGTGGTTGCGACAGTGCTAACGCCCGATCCATTGTGCGCTCTCTGCATCATCTTTTATCTGCACTGTTGTTTCGCCTGTCTCTACAGTACAGACACTTTGCTGGCAGAGGCATTTGTCTATGTCTCATGCTAGCCATTACCCTGCTGTCTTCCCTGTCATCCCACTGCTCTTGATAAGAGTATCCATTAGGGAAGAAGGAATTGGTGCCATCAGGAAACTACCGTACTGGAAACATTACTCTAACCTACAGGTTTACAAAAATTGGCTGCAAAAATTTATCTTAGTGCTTCAGGAAGCAAAAAAAGGCTCTCAGGTATACAGAGCTGTATTCCCCAGGAGCTCTGGGTCCTGAGCGAGCAGCACCGCCGTGACTGCACCCGGCCCCCAGCCACGGCTGTTCACTCACCCCTGTTCCTCGCCCATCGGGGGAGATTGGGAAGCAACACAAAAAAAAGTCAGGCATCCAAAAGGCTGCTTGCCAGAGGATCCTTCCCGAGTTCCCAGCTTCTCTTCTCCACAGCCATGGGGGAAAGCAACAGGCTAATGCATTCATTACGTGATAACTGCTTTGGGGACAGTGGACAGATTGCATACACTGTATTCAGTTTGTATACGAGCCTTGGCCATCCAGCTCCAAAACATGCCCTGTCAGATTGGGCAATCTGTAAATCAAAGATCGCCTTGGCTGGCTCCATCTGTCATGTGGGGTCGTGAAGCAGGACAGGCTGCAGCGCTGCACCGGAAAAATACCCCAGGCACGGGCAGCTCCAATTACTGAATGCAAAAGCAAGGGAAGCAACCATCACTGGCAAATACTCTTGGAAACAGAGACTTCCAATTTCCTACAGACCTAATGATCACATTCTTAAGCTCTCTGCGTGCTTATGTTCCACCTTTTTTAATCTTGTCATGTTGAATTTACACCAGAGACAGACTGATTCAGACAGAGAAGAGTCTTTACAGATACAGCGTTCCCAAAGAAAGACATAATAGCACGTCAGAGCTCGGCTCTTTCTGACGGCAACGCCATCCCTGCGCTATGAATCCTTCCATTAAAACATCCCACCACCGATGGCATGGCCCAAACACCACTGCTTGTATTGACATTGATACGAGCACAAGTTTTCTACTCACACCTAGACAGCAGGTTACTGCGTTACCAAGAGCCCTGCGGCAGCAAGCTAACTCTGACCATTATTTCTAGAAAACAAATGGAAAGAGGAGCTGTTGCCCGTAAGAACTACACTACACCTCTCTGCAGCGCATGAGTCCCCAGTAAAGGTAGCTTGGGTTGCTCTTCCCACAGCAAAATTTGAGATCCATTTCACTCTCTCATTATTAAAAAGGCAATCTGATTTAAACAAAAATTAGCCAGATTTTCACTTTGGAGAAACTTCACCCTTATCTCCTGCTCCCTTAGCCCTGTCCCAGCTGTCACTGCCCTGGGCAAAGATAAAGGTCCATTTGGATTTTCAGAAAGTTATATTGCTCCATATGACTGACAGTAAGTGCCTGGAAAACCTGCAAACTATGTTCACAAATCAGCTCAGCCGTTTATCTTTCTATTTGCAGTGCAAGGAGTTCACTTTCCACACTGGCTATGAGGTGCTTGTACAACGACTGCTAGATGGAAGGAAGATGTGCAAAGATGTGGAGGATTTGCTCAAGCAGAGGTAAAAAGAATGAGAGTAAAAAGAGTGTGAAAAGCCTCCATTTTCTTTCCTGCTTTGTCCCTGGAAAGGAGTAGTAGGCTGCTTCTGAGTTTTGTAGTGATATTTGTTTACATAGAAAATCCCAAGTGATTTGAGTCCTAAACTGGTCACACCTGTGCAGGCATCATGTAGTTAAATGAATCAAGGAGATTCATTTTCTGCCTGAATACTCATGGCTATTTAGATAAATCCAAATACAGAATAATTTCTGAAAATGAAACAAAATAAATGAGAACTTTATGCTAGTTGCATCGTATGAAGGAGAAGGAAGATGGTAAGTGATGAAAGGGAGCAACGGGAGGGATTATCAGGTCACTTATTTCCTTTGAATATTATTTTTCTCAGAATATTAATACAGCTTTTCTCCCTTAGGATAATCCCTAGCCCTTTGACATGATTTTTGAAGGTAAATAACAAATAGAAACTTCAAAGATTTAGGGAAAGATAGAAGGGTGAAACCATCAGATATACAGAGCTCCATTAAGGCAGTTATCAGTCCATAATTAAACGGTCACACTTACATCTACAACAAGAAGCATTACTGAGTTTCTGCTGTTACAGAAAACAAGTCATTTGCACATTTTTCTTTTTCCTGCTGTTGCCACATGCAGCGTTTCAGTTTCTTGCAACTACCAAAAACGCCTTATTTTTCAAATACAGACAAAGCCATGTAAGATGCTATCAGAAGCCTTTCCCAGATATCCAAGACAGTCCACATTGTTTGCCCACCTTACCTGGTTCTGTTTTCATATCCCCTTTGAATAATAATTTTGTACTTTATCTCCATCCCTGCATGCTTCTTGGGGCCCCCTCAGCAACATCTAGGGACAGCCAACATTCTCCAAGGCAAGAAAATACATACTACACAGCTGTCCTGACTTGACTTTTTTTGGCATTCATTTTTGTACTTCAGACTTATAAAAGAAATCTGACGTTTAGTTCTGATTTTAAATGGCTGAGTTAACAATTTCAGCATGTAGCATGAGGAACGTGCTTATGTAAGACCACACAGTATGGACTATGTGTATACCAGAGGTAATCCTAGAGGAGTTCGTCTCAGAAATGTCGCTTTATGCCGCTTGTTCTGCCTGCCTTGATCACAGCCTGTGCTTTAGTCTCATGCAGTCCCCATCTACTGAGTTTCCGTCTGTTTTCTGCAGGCTTGCTTTCAAGTACTGGGACTGACTTTCACAGGGGTGTGAGCTATCAAACTGAAAATTCATTAAGTTACAGAAGTGTGAAATCCCCCATCAAAATATGAAGCTACTTGAATTGCTTTTCTTGACCGCTACTGGGAGCATATTTTATTGCTACCTGTCACACAGTCCTGAAGTCATGTCAGCCTGACGGTATCTTAGTCCCTTCTGTTTAAAATAGCTCCTTTGTGACTCATAACTTACAGAGATCACAATTAAATCGCAGGTTTCAGACAGGCTGTGCGCTGCAGCTTGCAGCTGATGCTATATAGGTCTATGGTTTTTTCAGAACGTATCAAAGGAGTTTCTGCAAGCTGCAGGATAAGGTTCTTCCTGCCTTGTGGTAGAGGCAGAAAGGACTTTTCACAAAGACAAAAAAGTACACTTACAGCCATTTTGCAGATAAGAAAGCTGAAAGAACATTTTTTTCCCTGAACTTCTGCATACCCCTAAAACATTCCAGTGAATGTGAACACGTGCACAAGTTTGTGCATCTTGAGGAAGAGAAAGAGGGAAAAGACAGCAGCCACAGAGTTGCAAGGGGACGGTATCATTCCCAGTTTATTTCTGAAAGTGGCTTCTTTTGCCTTGTCCTTGTGTCACATTCATGGTAAGAGCAGGGGATGAACTGCTGTTCTTAGGGGCTGCCTGTGTCACTGGTTTGATACCAGAGTTTCAGCAAGGACTCCTGTAGCAGCTGCCCCGAGCTTGGAAACCAGCTGCCCTGGTTGCACTAGCACCTGATGAGTTTTCCCCCCAGGTCAATTACCGTTGCCCACAAATACCCGGCCTGGTACGGAGGAGGGCGTAAGAGCTTGGGGAACGAGGAGGTGGTCGTCTTCCAGAACGAAAGCCGTATTCAAAACCCTAAATATTTTCCAGTTCTGAAGCGCTACAGGGAAACCTGGAAGCTGTGTGCAAGAGTATCTGAAAGTGAGAAAGGCAGCACCAAGGCCTGAAAAGACGGTGTCAGCCCCCCGCCATACCCCTCGGACCTTGGGCTAATCCAGTCCCAGGAAGATTTGACCTAAGGGCTTTGCAGGAGCTGGGATTTGCTCAATAGCTGACTATGCCCTTTTTCCTTGATACACCACACACAAAGCAAGCAAAGCAGGACTGTGGCACGGGAGTTATTCTTATGGTGGTGTATCTACCAGTGCCAAAGCCTCTCTTACACAAATTATTAAAGTCAGACAAAAATAAATCTAACTACTTCTGCAGCTTTGTGTGTCTCTTGAGCATATTTCCACTTTGATGAAATTTCATTCATCTAATGTGGAAATGAAGCAGTACCTCTGTGTGGTCCTGTCACCACATTTTGCACCAAATACTCTTCTTCTACAAGAAATCCCAAATCAGTGACATATGAACGACTGCCATATGCACACGGCCTCCCTAAAACGCAGCTATTTCTAGCGCAGGATGACAGCAATTAACTAGCTGCACATGCAGTGCTAAACACACGGGAGACATGGACAGAGGCTAAGAGCAGCCTGCACGCCTGGCACGGGAACGTTGCGCGACTGGCAGCGCTCTTCCACCCAGCCTGTTGGGTTTCCTTGGGCGGAGCAGAAGTCCCCAGGCTGAGCCTGCCTCAGACATCAGACCCAGGAAGACGGCTGCAAGCGTGCGGAGTTTCACCAGGACCACTCGCACAGCTGGCTGCCGAGCAAAGCGCTCGCAGCCGTCGTACGCAGAGGAATAGCCAACCAGCAGGCAGACATGCTTTAAGGGCCAGCCAGCCAGCTGCAGCGTGGTAGGCCCCAAAAGTCCAGCCCTGAGTAAAGACCTTGACCTCAGTAAATTGCAATTTACAATATGCAAATAACATATTTATTATGGATATATTTTTCTGAGCATAGACCAAAAAAAAACCAAAAAAAAAAACCAAAACAAAACACTTCTTCCAGAGCACAGACGGGAAGATGACAAAAGAAGAAACCATTGTATTTCTTTATTAACCCTAGAAACAGAACTAGTCTCCTGTGTCTCTAGTTACAGTTCCCTATTAGGTGAGGCCTCACATCATATTGTCCCCTCCATAAAACTGTCATGGCTTCACCTTGTAACTAGCACAGTTACTTCCCCCTCTACTTGTGCTGCAACTGCTCAAGAAGTACCTCATGTCTCTAACAGTTAAAAATTTTCCTCCTATTTCCAGCTTCCATTTATTCATAGTCTCCTTTTGAAGGGATCCTTTGGATCCCGCAGTTCACTCGCCTTCCAGCCCTCATTTTGGTAGGTCAAGTCAGCCATAATCTTTTAGGTTTCTTCTGCAAAACAGACTCTCCATTTTCCTGAGCATCTGCACAACAGTTCTCTAACACTTCTTCTAGCTGCATTCAGCTTTGGGGGGACAGAATTTTACACGGCATTCCACAGTTTCCTCCAGGTCATGGAGATGGGCATTCATTTTCCCTCAACTCTTCTGGAAAAACCTCACCCCAAACATTTTAGAGATTCTAATAGCACCAGAATCAGGGGAGATGGAGAAAGTAAATAAATTCTATTTCTTGTGTTTTATACCTCAGAAGCAATTACAGTGAGATTTTTGTAAATATGATTCTAGTACCACGAGGAGAAACTGAGCAACTTTTTTCTTTTAACAGAGCACAGGCAGAAGAGAGATACGGCAAAGAGTTGATTCAGATTGCTCGAAAAGCAGGAGGACAAACAGAAGTCAAGTAAGAACTTCTTTTATCATTAATGCATTTTGGAAGCAGTATCAGACACTTGGGTTTTCCCAAGGAATGGGGTCTTAAGCTGCTCAATTCACAGCAAACTACACAATATTCAGGAAAAGTGGGGAAACACCATGGTTGATCAAAACAGGACTTGTGAAATCTCTGGTTGGGAATTGCTGCTTGGTCTTTACTGACCAAATTTTTAACTTCAGGATTACTAACAGTGTTTAATATTTGCTTCCAAAACCAAACTGAGTGATGGGAAAGGAGGAAAAGGAAGAGGATGGGAAAAGTTTGGGATAGTTCCTTGGCAATTCTGGGAAGGTTGGTAAACACTAAGAGACACAGGTGACACAGGATGGTGACACAGAAAACCCAAAGTGTAAAGATGCTCAATATTAGCTCTGCAGCAGGAAAAGGGCTTAGCTTAAAAACACAAACTTGAACTGCCTTTGAAGAGACTTTACTCAAGGCAAATCAATGAAACTACTGAAACACCCTGAAATGACATCTATTTTTCTCTGTCTCCTATATATTATCTTAGGTCATGTATAAATTGTATTGGAAGGGCAAGATATATGTTGGCATGGAATTTAACTTAATAAACACTGCTGATAAACTGCTATTATTGATCTTTGTAGCAATAATGAGACATTTTGCCATTACCGTAACAAGTAATCATAGAGTAATAAGGTGTAAGAGGATGAAGACTAGGGGTCATAGAAGGTAGGTCTGGAAGAGACCTCAATCTAAACAAAACAGCTCTATCAATCCCCAGGGCCAAATACCATCCTGCACCTCATTTCTTAATTGCAGTCTCCTTTTTAGGCCAATTTATCACTCACTCTCAGCATGAGTGTGGTTTCCTGCTCATATTTTATTGGAAAAACTTGACCTCAAACCCTTGCATCATCAAGGCATGCAAGTTCTAGTCAATCACCTGTAGCGTGGGCTATGGTTTTTGCAGCACATCCAGGCCAAGAGAGCAACTGTTGCAGTAACTCGAGGGTTAAGCCAGCAGTGCTAAGTGGCACTGAGGCTCACTCCAGAGCACATGCAAGTCCTTTTCTTCCCTAGCTGCCCCATTTCTGCCTTGGCCTTAAACAGTGCAGCAAGGTATAGCAGGGAAAAGCAGTTACTCATGTCTCAATTCATGGAGTTAAACAAAGAATCATAGAATCACAGAAATCAGTAAGGTTGGAAGCAACCTCTGGAGACCATCTAGTCCAACCCCCTTGCTCAAGAAGGGCCACTAGAGCATGTTAGACAGGACTGCATCCAGGCAGGCTTTGAATATATTCAGAGAAGGAGACTCCACAACCTTTCTGGGCAACCTGCTCCAGTGCTCTGTCATTCTCACAGTGAAGAAATTAGAAAAGAAAGAAGAAAAAAAATGATTGCAAAACTGAAACAGCAGATTAAGGATGGATGGCTTCTTCTCAAGCCAAATGCCAGATTAGCATTTCAGGATTAACAAAAGGCTCCATCTAAATTTCTTTACTGACAGTGGAGGTCAGGCAGGGCAGAGGCGTTCAGAAACAAACAGCTTTGGCTGCTCTTATGTGACTTAGTGGATAATTCATGGGTCTGACTTTTCCTAAGGGATTATCATAGCCTGATTGAGAGGCAGAACCATGTCCCAGAGCTGTGATATGGATCCAAGTTCCTCTGAAGTTAGGGGAAGGTTGGAGCCAGGCCCAGCTCCATTTTGATCCAGCAATTACATAGCTTGGCATACAGAGAACACACTGAATATACTGATGCAGCAAAATGCAGAGCTGATTTACTGTGTTTCCATAAACACAGACCTGGTCTGGGTAGCAACCTGATATTTTTATTGGAGCAAATATCTCTATTTGGAGCAGAGAGAGCGAGCGCACACTTTACTTTCTGTTGTTCAGCCTCTCTCTGGTTGTTCAAGGAGTTACGCAGATGGACAGTGACGGACGTTTGTCCAGAGTACATAGCTTTAAACTGGAGAAAACTGGTCTCTATTCAGGGCTGAGACAACTCATAAAAAGGAGATATTTAGTTTTAGTGCCTTAAGTGTTTAGACACGGTGTGAAGTTTCTGTTGGTTGATGTGAGTACACTGTTGACAGCGTTTTTGCTCCCAGGATTCGGCTCACAGAGCGGAGAGAGGGAGCCGACATGCCACTGAGTCAGAAAAGCTTCTAGCGGATGAGGCTGCAACGGATCGCGTGCGTTATTGCAAGTCCTTCCTCTTTGTCAAGTCTCCTCACTGCCAAATAGCGCACTGCACTGCGAACGCTCCCGAGGCTGGAGAGGGAGGGTCGCTCCTCTGAACGCAGCTCTGGGTAGCGGTATTTACCGAACAAAACCTAGCTAAGGAGTTCTGCAGGTGCTCGTATCTAACGCTCGCGTGCGACAACCGCCAGGAGAAAAAGCAGCTTCCATTTCTTTTCTCCAGAACGTTTTCCAGAACTTCCTGTGCCGTGTCATAGATTGCCGAGGGAATTATTAGTTTTAAATCACTGAGTCATTTTCTTGCTAATGCAAAATTATCCCCTAGTCTTAAATTCAGTCACCTTTTTAATATCTTGGGTACTAAGGCTCTCTGTCACCTCAGGGAAATTATTTCACAACCTAGTAGTTCTCGATATCAGGAAGATACCTGATACAGCTTTTAAAAGTTGATAAAAAGAAAAAAAAATCCTTGAGCAATAACCACCCATAAACCTGCAGTGTTAGAAAACACCCAGAAGATCCGGAAGGGTCACAGTGAGGCTCTGCAGCGGCTGCAGAAAGCCGAGCGGGAACGCAGCAGCGCTTGGAGGGCCCGCAGCGCAAGGCGCAGCCCCTGCGTAGCCGGCCTGTTTGCGAAGCGCCACGGCAAAGCCGCGCTGCAGCCGCACGGCGGCCGCGGGAGCCTGCTCCCGCGCGGGCAAGGCTGCACCCGCTGCAGCGGAGACAGCCGGCACGAGCGCTTCAGGCAGTAAGCCGGCCTGCAGCGCGTTCCTCGCTTACGTCCTCTCGGGGTCAGTGCAAGCAGCTTTTTTCAACTTCAGAAACGCCATTAGAGAAATGGTATTGGAGGCTAAAAAGCAGAGGGAAAAACCTTGGGCAAGAAGAGGGTCTGCTCAAAGGAGGAACGAGCCAGCGGGGAGGAGATCCTACCCGGTCTTTATTTCTGCCCAGCCAGGACTGGCAAGAAACATTCAAGGAGCATAAACATCGTAAGCAACGGGGAGAAGGCTCCCCATAAACTGCTTGTCTTCTCCTCATCAGCTATCCTGCTAGGCTGAGGCTAACAGCCAGGTAGCAGGAAAAAGAGGTGGTCAGCTGAGGAAACGTGGGAAGGACTAAACCTACGGGAGGAACTTTGAAACCTTGAGTGGGAATAAGGCAGAAGTGCAAATACTGGCTTATTGGTACTCCAAGGTCTCCCCACCGCAAGTCATGTCAACCCCAAGGCAACCTCTTTCAGAATTTTGGGCAAATTAAAATGTTTAGAATTGCTTTAAGGCATTTTCACTTGCTTGTCCCAAAATAAAACGTATTCCCATAGTGCAGAATAGTTTTTACAGGAGAGGATATTTCTGTGTAGCTCCTGCTCAGGCTCTCCTCTTGAAAATTGTTCTGCTTTGTATAACAGTGAAATAGTGAAATGTTTCTGGTGCCTGCTCCAATTCAGACAGAGGAGGGATAAGAACCAGTATCTTCCACATCCAGGCGGGTGCCCTAACTAGTACAGCATGCTGCACCAGGTAATTGCTATTACCATGTCTCATTCCCTGCATGGAAAACAGTTCACCCCAAAGCCTCCCAAAATTTAAAGGCTTTCCATTTCGAATCAGAGAAAAAAAATGTTTTGAACATTTTTTCAGGCTGTTCCCTTCTTCCTCCGAACTGCTTCAGTAGGAGCAAGTTGCTGAGCTCAGTTGAGTGTATAAATTTTTTCAATTGCCCCTTGTTATTTTCTGAAAAATGCAGATCAAGGAATGCACTGCTGACTCAAAAAAAGAGATAGTGGGGATGGCTAACTGAAAGGTAACAGGAACTCTGAGACCATCTGCCACTATTTTGAGAAAAATATACGTGACAACAGCCATCGAGTTTCCGTCTTACATAACACCTGCTGTTTGCTCCCTCGGCATCATTACGAGACATTTGGTTCGAAGGAATTACAGCACATACATAACTGCTCGTCCTGAGAGCGCAGGCGGCTTGCGTTTATGCTCAAGCTCTGCTCCGAATAAATTCCTGGGGACAGACTTTCCCTCTTTAGGCACCGGTTTTGGCCAAGGTTTTCGGAAGAAAGGTTTGTCCTGCGTGCTGTTTGCTGTATGAGCTGTCCTTAGCGTGGACACCTCGGGATCTCATCAGTGAGTTCTTCTGACGGGGGATGGACCCATCAGTCCCTACATCTGCTAAGGCGTAGGCATAGACAGCTCTGATTACAGCCACGGCTGTACTAGGATGCTACTGAATATCAGCAATAATGCAATGTAGTAACCTGGGGAAAGAGGACAGCGTTGTGCCTCCACTTGCAGACTCTTTAGCACCAGAAATGTGAGAAATGACTTTGACTGGACTGCTAGTAAGGGGCAAGCTTTCAGCTCTGCTACGATAGAGTGCAGTAAGCTTCGGTTAGGCACTAATTGTTCTTTCCAAACCTGTACTGGAAGTGGCCTTGCCTGGCCTACTCCTGTAGAAAAATGTCTTAGAGCAGAAAAATCACAGGGGCGGGGGGACCTGCTGCGACTTATTTAATATATTTATTTATTTATTTTGTAAGCAACTCGTAAGAGAAGTTGGTGCTGGTGACAGTGGGCAGGACAAACCAAATACTCCAGCTTCCATCTCAAGAAATAAAAGTTCTCTGAAAGTGCTGGCTAGCAGGCAAAGCACAGAAACATTCAGTAGCACAGCCTGATTCAAACAAATTTAGGCCTTCTGGCTACTTGCTCTTGGAGCACTGCAGCTGGGAGAAGCTACTTCCTTTGGGGAAGGGAGGTGTCCTCTTTACAACACAGGGCACAGGTCCAACTAACTCAGTAGCTGCAATCAGCATTTGCCAGCTCATTCTAAAATACAGAAGGATGCAGACTTAAATCTAAGCGTAAGACTATAAAGAGGGTCACACAGGCTCACACCAAAACCCATTCAGCCTAATATCCTGTCCCCAACACCAGACCCCTAGGGAAGAGTAGAAGAACAGGGCAAGCATATAAAGATATTTCTCAGAAAATAATCTTCTAGCCTTCAGCAACTGGTGGTTCAGGGGCTGCCAAGCCAGCAGCATCTTTGTATTTAATAGCCCCCAATAGAGTTTTCTTGTGCAAATTTGTCGTGTCCTTATTTGAAGCTCTGAAACCCTTTAGCATTCCCTCCACTAAGTCCTGTGGCAAAGCAATCTAATTTAATGTTAAGTGCAGAAGTGTCTTTCTTGTTTGTTTGTAACCTGCCTCACTGCACTCGCCGTATTAGATCAGACGTACATGACAGAGGCGGATTAGCTTCCTTTCAGTGGGGTTTCTCGCAGCATGTCTGCACGGGTGACCTGCAGTCCCACTGCCTGTTCTACAAACACATGGAGCTCCACGTTAACAACTAAAGCATGGAAAAGACTGTCTGGCTACTTCTTCCAAGGTAATCAACTGCCTGTCCCAAGTGATTGGTCCTTGAGGAGTAGGATGGAGGTGAGAAGTGCAGCAGCTGGGATGAGAGGACGGGGCATGTGTTCAAGGGCTCAGCCAGAGTTCCTGACTTGCACGCTGCACAGAAATGCATCTCTGGAGCTCACCTATTAGAAATCAGGAATTCTATTCATACTAATTTAAAAGCTCTGTTATGCCACTCTTTTATATCTGAATCACAATTTCAGAGACTCTACTTATAATACAAATTATAAGGAAGATAGTTACAAAGCTGCAGCCAAGTACTCTTGGCAAAGGCCAGGTTACACCAACATTCAATGGGGCAAACAGAACAACAGAACTATATGCTATGAAGTTTAACCTGCTGTGTATTTTTGCACTCCCCATATTTTTCCAAAAGGGGTTAGGAAAGAAACCCCAACATCCTTTTGTGTTGCACACACGGGAAAGGGTGCCACAGAAAATGGCGATTTTTTCAGATGAGTAACAAGATCGAGTTTGCACGCGTTTGCTGGTCGCTCACACAGGAATGATGTCCTGACACATTATAGATGATTCACAGCTCATGCCTTTGAGAGGAAACACCCTTTCAGACCGCAAGGTGACTGGGAATTTCCATGCAGTAGCTTTGGGCAATTCTGCAGCAGAACAGTATGAGAACGGAATATATTATAGAGCCCAGTTTTCAGACACATCCTCAGCTTCAGCTGAAGCAGAGCCCCAGGAGTTCAGGTCTTCTGTAAGATACCTCACATAAATGTGCAGTAGCTGGTTAAAACCCGCCTAGTTTGACAACAACTATTTTTGTCATTTGCCCTTCTTGTCTCTTCTCGTGTATATGATTTCCTGCTCTTTTCCTCCCCTCTTTTCCACTATCACCATCTTCAGATCTCAGGAAAGGGTAGTTCCTTCAAGCTTATGTCTCCTCTGCCTTTCTCTGCATGGCCCAAAATAGCATTTTTCAATGAGCAGGGGGTGAGGGCATCTGTAACGAAATGCCAAATTGCTGCTTCCTTTATACAAATATAGCACAGCTGTCACATAATATACAGCATTTTCTGTATTATTCACACAAAGCAAACATTTTTGAACTGCAGCTAGAAATCATTTTGGAAGGTTATATTCTTCCATGGTTAGCTATTCTCCTCTCACATGTTCTGAACCTGCAAGGAGTTTATATATACTTTTATTCTGAACTTGCAGGACCCTGTGAAAATGGATCCAAACATGTACTCTGAGAAATCTAAGCCTCTGCTCAGTCCTTGTTAAATCCAATCTAGATAAGCTTTCTTGTGGTGAGGATAGGCATTTTTAGTACTGTGCTGGAGGATTGAGGAAATTTAGTTTTATGTTTAAAGGTACAAAAATTGTTTTGATTGTTTTATTCTTTGATTTGAATGGTGTAAGTGATTCTCGAGTCACAGAGGATCCAATTCATAGTCTATAGGTGTAGATTTACAGGGGAAAGAGGGAATGCGGATGTCCCATTCTATTTCCTTCCCCTACCTCAGCAGGGTCTGGTGTGATCTGTCTGTATTCCCAGGCACCAGCTTTGGCAGTGATGGTATAGCCCCCTTCCCATTCAGTTTGGGGCTATGGCTGCTTCTGATACATATCTGAAAAAACCCAAGCAGCAGAAGCAAAGACTCGTCACGGACACACCACAGTGTTAGAGGAACCCTCCACACTTGCTACATTCAGAAAGAGATGCTCCAGCCTGACACTGAGCCCATCCTGCCTGCACAGTACAGACTCCCCTAAAGACAATATGGCTACTCACGCTAGCAAGCGCCTTGCTATGATTTACAGATAGAAATTTGGGCTCCAGTAGTCAAAGAAAGGGTCTGCCCATGCCTTTTTTTCCACTCCAGTTGCCTCAGACACTACACCCCAGATGGGACCTGTACAGATCTTTTTCTAGTTGCACA
Source organism: Rhea pennata (assembly GCF_028389875.1). NCBI lineage: Eukaryota > Metazoa > Chordata > Aves > Rheiformes > Rheidae > Rhea > Rhea pennata. The sequence continues at coordinate 21,150,900 of NC_084672.1, forward strand.
AAATGGTTTTGCCTTTCTGCTTATACCTCTTCTTAGAGCAAGAAGAAAATTTCCTGGCAAAAAGAATTCTTTGATGTTTTCACTGTATCTCCATTAAGCAATGTCAGACATGATTTTAGCATGAAATATTCTACTATACGCCTGGCCTTGGACTTGCTACCAAGTTAGCTACCTCCCTGTTAAAAGAGCACAGCCTCCCTCCCCACTACTCCTTTTTGCAATGCAGACAGTCCCAGGTGCAAACTGTGACCAAATGGTTCTGAACTTTTTTCTCACACTTTGCCACCACCACTGGGCTTCACAGAAAGAAAATGTTAGTATAACTTCATTGGATTTATCCTATATTGCAGGAGGAGAGACAGATGCAAACCATAGCTTGAAAGAGGGCTGCCACTGAAATAATTTCATAACCATGTTATCAGGATCTAAATTATCCGAGGCAGAGGGTAAGATGACTGCTGGAAAGTGCTCTGCGGGCTTCATCTGACAGAGACCTCTCCCAGTTTCAGAAAGAATGCTTTAAAAAAATTACAGTAAGAACAAAATGTGGTAGATCACATTGATGTTATTCAAGCAAAAACCCAGCAGAGAAGAGGAAGGTGGGGTTATTTTCTACTTCTATTCACCAAGCAAAAGGTAAAAGGAAAAGGAAAAAAAGCTGTGGTTTTCCGGTTAGAAAAACCTAAGTTTTACCTTCTTGCGTACAAGTTTTAAAGGGATTCTACGAATTACTCAGTTAAATCAGTCTCTAGTTGAGGGAGCAGGCAAAGAATTGAACAAAAACCTCCAAACCATCAAGCTTAAAGTTGCAAAAAGGAGCAACACAACAGTGTACATCGTGAATATAGCAGTGGCATAAGCACTGGCACAAGTAGGGCTTGATAATTACATCTCTGGCACAGCAAAATTCAGGCTTTGATGACAGGAAAGCGATAGGTACCAGAGCTCCATTTGCAGCACATTTCCTAGCTGCTGGTGTCGAGCAGGGTTGCCCAGCAGAGCCTGCTGTCCAGTGGCAGCACAGTTCTTTCACAGAAACAAGGTCCAAAAGATGAAGGAGGAGAAGGCAAACAAAAAGAGCAGGTGGAACAAGTTCAGTTTGAAATGTAGCAGTCAGCACCCATATTCCAGCTAACGATAAGAATAGTTTAGCCACTAGATGGCAAAAAATCACCAGAAGTTGCTGCAGAATGGCTTTTGCATAGACTCTATCTGTTCCCCATTACTCCAGACTGAGAGTCAATCCTTTCTCCATCAGAAATTCATTTTGACAATTCCAATCTTTAAATGTCCACAGGGGAGTCTTTAACAAACATGCACAGTAAATTTCTGTCCAACACTATTTCAACAAGACATCTGCAGGTGGCTGCATGTAGGGATGCCCAAAGGGAAGGCTGGTGCTCTGTCTTTAGCTTGAGTGATTTAATAGTCTCCCAGATTTCCAGATTTGTCATGGAAACACTAGAACTGAGCAACTAAGGGGGGGGGGGTGAAAACCTATAGTTCGGCTTGAATTATTTTCAACCCCAGTTTTTCTAATTTGGCCACAACAAACAAAAAGCCCATTGCCACCATAGTGCTAAGCAGCAGAGCTTACTGAGAGGACAAGGCACTCCGTTAAAGCGACCAAAAGAGTGAGCCGCCCTCACTTCGGGCACTTCAGAATAAAAGATCTTACAAATCTTATTAGAAAGTCACACGCAGCTGAACCCTAACATGAGAAGTTTTAGTAGGTAGAATATATACAAAAGGGCACTGATAGAATTAAAATCCACATATATATCTCAATACCTAGGTTACTTCCTTTAAACCCTCCATTACTACATCTAGTGCACTGAAATGATATATTTCACTGATCTAATCAGAGCATCTAGCAGCAATGAAGAGCTCATCTGCAGGACCGCTGCTGCAGCCAGCACATCCCCGCAGCCCCGAAGTCATAAAGGAATACCTGATGGATCCGTGGGGCAAGATTTGATTTACTTATTCTCTGCCTTACATAACTTGGCACAATGACATATTTGCTACTCCCTCAAGCCCCATAAGGATGAAGGATCTGATTCACTGATTTCAGTGAAGTGTTATAAAAATAAGGAAGGAAATGGCTTAAGCCTATTCCAATCTACTTATGGACTGTGGCCTTGCCCTAATCAGAAACTAGGGAACCGACTGGAGAAATCTTTTATACAAGAAGCAAAAGGCCAGAGCTTTCTGAAACGGCAATTAGAGACCATGCAGGGGGCAAATGAGTCTCTTGGTTGTTCATAGCCGGATGCATTATTATACCAGAAGACAGACCAATCCTTACAGAGAGCCAGCAAAAAGGAGAAAAGCTTCCTGTATGGCTTCTGATCACGAAATACCCTGGTAGCTCAGATGCCTGGAAACCAAAAAAGCAGCAAACTGATTTTGTCCTTGCTGTGTATTCAGAATGCATTATTCTTCAGTATCCAGCAATTTTACCAGTCTTGGCATAAACTGAATCACCAGCATCAAAGAAAAAAAAATCTCTAGGAATAATAAATAGACCAACACAATGTGCAAAGAGTATGTGCAGTTTGCAAGTGTCCTGTATTTTTGTGTTAAGAGTTCTGCCTTTTTCATTTCAGTATTTACATATTTCTGGAATGAAGTTGCTAGCACATTCCCCACCTTCCACTTTATCACCTTCCATGATAAAAAAAAAAAGAAAAAAAAAAAAGAAAAAAAGAAAAAAAGAAAAAAAAACCTAATTTTATTCCATTTGCATATTGAATTTTTCAAAATAAGCTATTAGAGTTTTGGAGTGGGGAAAAAGGCTAACTTAACTGGTGATATTCCATTCATCTATTAAGGTCAAGCTTTTATAACTGAGCTGGAAAGAATCCTGTTTGATTCATTTTGTTGTGAAAATTTAGTTTCCACCAGAATTTCACACCAGACTCAATTTTTGTGCATAGGATACAGAAGGAAATGCAAATGAACCTTCAGAATGTTAAAGGATTATTAGGACTATAACCCGACAAATATTCAATCTAGCATGTTTTCTCTGACTCATCTCAGGAGATTCACCACAACAAGTTGAGTTTACTACAGTTATTTCCTTCAGAAGAAGCTGAAAGAGTCAAACAGTAACATCAATATCTGTCATTTCTGGCTGAAAGTCCTTTCCTTGTATTTGCAGTTATAGCTACAAAGTTGTATTTGGATGTGGATTGCAAGGCAGTTATCACTGAAGACAAACCCCATCTCTCCCAACTTCTGTGCATTTCTCATACGCCTGGCAAGGAGGTCTTGCTTCTGCAAGAGCAAGCTTTGATTAGGAAACAGACGTCCAGTCTAAAACAGCATAGGGCAATTAGAGTCCTTCACGTGTCTCTTAAGCCTCCTAGAATGACCCAAGAGATGCAGGATTTCCCTACCCATCTGTAATCACACATGGCTGGGAAGTGATACGCTTTTCTGGGCTGTCCTAGTAGCCAAGCTTCAAGCAGGCAGATTTCAGTCTTCATTAACAAGCTTTTCTCCTGGGCCCCTCCATGGGCCAGTAAGGGCTTTCTGGAGACCCCAGGCTTTTTTTTCCCTCAAGGGAAAAATACAGTCTGGGTCCTGAAGAGATACCTGTAAATCTGAAACACCTCCAGATTACAGCATAACCCTGGCTTGTGTGTCTGCAAGTACTCTTCCAGCCTGCAAACTGGCAGCTAGAGCAGGCTAAGTTGAAAGTGCCTCATACAGAGTGTTTTCTCCTCTCAGCACCTCTATGCTGGTCTTTCCACTGCATTCTTGAAAAGGACAGAAGCTTGCACAAAATCAGGACACCAGGTGATCTATCTGCTACCCTTTTCAGCACCTCTGCAATGCTCCATTGTAGTACCTCTTCCTCATGGCACAGGTCTGTCGAATTGGGCAGCATAACATCTCTTTTTGCTGATCTCCATGCTGTATTTCAGTGTAGTGTTGATGCCCCATTTCACAGCACTGTTTAAGCAAGGGGTGCTTCTCAAAGGTTGAAAGCTCTTAGGAACACTAGGTTTTCAAAAATCTAGGTAGGCGCTCTGAACCTTTTTTTTTTTTTTTTTTTTTTTTTTTTTTTTTTTTTAAGGACAGTGATCTGTACCACATGGTGGTGCTACAAAAGCATAGTAGGGAGGATGCTACGTAGCATAGCTGCTGCAGCTTCATGGGTGACTGAGGAAGAAAAAATTGCTTGTGCTGCATTCAACACAGAGGGTGGAGTTGTTTCCTCTTTACCCTTCAGGCTAGTGCTCCAAAATCCAATTCCATTAATCATCTTTACTTCACTCAGATGACTTGTATCTATTGGCAAGGTGCAGGGACAGAGAAATGTCTGTAAGCATCCACAACTCCAGATACTGTGGGATCAAAAAAGAGAGTGTGCATAAAGAGTAGTGTAATTCCTTGCTTCATGGAGCATTTTATTGCATTTCCTAATGCTAACAGATTGATGCTATCATGCCTGTTAGCATGGTCACTTTTTATGACACGACTAATAAGAATTTTATTTCTATGTCGTTCTCTGAGGTGCTAAGGGAAAATTTTTCCTCTAGATTCAAAACCCATTTTGAAAAGCCTATACTAACAAAGTTGCATTTGGTTTTTACCCCACAGCACACTGAGGGCAGCATTTGAGAGCCTTAAGCAACGTAAGTGTTTACATCTTCCTTTCTAACCTGGGTAAAAAAAGGACACCCTATGCATCCATCCTCTTTGAGAGCGTTCATCCTTTTCCCCCTTTATTTACAACTCTTCTATTCCAGTTTGCACTGTGCAGAGCACAGTGAAAGGACGCTCTCTGGAGAGTCCCTTTCCAAGGGTGGGCATTGAATCTAGTTTCTAGTGGCAAAGAAAACTGCTCATGGAAACCCTTCAGCGGGAACAGTGCTTGCTTCTTTCCCCCCCCAAAATGAGCCCTCCAGGCTCCTCCTCTCATTCGCCACCTCCCTTCTTCTCCCAAGAGATGAAACAGATTTAAATCTGTTCCTTATTTAGGTCCCAGAAATCTTTGAACTGGGAGTCCTGACTCCATATCCTCCTTGCTTTTGAACGAGGAATTAGTTCCCCCCCCTTTTTTTTCTCGTGTGCAGAAAGCAAGTGCCAATCAGTTGAGCATGACTGAAAACTAATTAAAAAACAGACAAACAAGCAAGCATAACTGACCATGCAGCATCAGTCAGTGTCTCCAGTTTGCTGGATGACCACGGTCAAATTCCCCAGGGCAGTGCAGTGTACCTTCCTTTCTATGCCACTGTTCACCCATCAGTCACCTTGTCACTTCTGGCTTCCCCAGAGGATGATGTTAAATGGAGACATAAGCGTCTCCCAATGCTCTTGATTATGGATATCACTGAGTGTCTCTAAATGGAGAAATCCAGAAATCCAACTATATTTTGACTGTGTCCCCACAAAACATGCTGTCTTATCCTCCCTCAGAAAAAGCTGGTCTTTTGCAAACTTTTTGGCTGGTTTCTCAAGTTAGTTTTATCTGGATCGAGTCACAGAAGATCAACTCTGCTCTCTCTTGCACAAACCACGGCCATGAAAGCAATATGCTTTCTAAACTTACTCTAGGCTGAACTAAAAACCTGTCAGAGCCAGAAAATACAACACCATCATATCCAACAGGACAGTATACTTGAGTATTAGCACCCGTTGCTTAGATAATAAAAACATCCCTTTGAAAAGCAGCTATTGAATTAAGGTATTTTTAGAGCCTGGATAGGGGGAACTCAACATTTTTGGAAAATGAGGGGTTCCATTTCAGAGGCACCAAAGCAGAAAACACAGAGAAGTTACTAGGCCCTTCAGACAATCTCAGCCAAACGATCTAAAATTCAACCCATCTTTGTTGACCCTTGCAAATTCTCAGCTTGCAGTCTTCTCTAGTAGCACTTGGGCCAGGCTGGAGGGAACACGCAGAGAGCTCCCTAGAGCAACGATTAGGCAGGAGTGTAGTGGGAGGGAGAGCTGGCACACAGAGTGAGAGCCCTTTCCTCTCCTCCAACACAACACTGACCTCCAGCCTAGCTAGGGGTGAGTGGGGCTGTGAAGGAGCACAGCCAGGCTCTTTTCTTGCCAAGGCTGCTGTGAATGAGTGCTCCAATCCTGCAGTGGGAGGGTTGCCGATGTAACTTGCAGGAACTGAAAGAACCTGCAACAAGCTCTATTCAGGTTGCATGAACCATCAGCAATGGCAATGCATGCAGAAAGAGAGAGAGGCCTTTTTGTTAAGGCCGCCCTGTTCATAGCAAGTCTGCCATATCCTAGAAATGCATGCTAGAAAAAGCGACTTTATACTTAGACCTTTCCACTCACTGCATACCAATTCTGACCTGCTTTAGAAATTGAAAGTGTTGGAAACTCTCATATCCAGCTGGCAGTAATGCTGAAGGATGAACTGAAAGGAATAGAGGAGTTCCGAGAACGACAAAAAGAGCAAAGAAAAAAGGTGAGTAACTGTAGAAATATTGAAACAGGCTGGGTCAATGGACAGTCCATTCTCATGTCCTGTCTCCAGCCATAGGTTGCAAATGCTGCAACAGATGATAAAACATGCCCAGTGTGCCCTGTTCACTCCATACACTTGACTGTGGAGGAAAATCTCTTTCTGATCACAGCTGGAAATAATATAATGCTCTGAAATCAGAAGACAGAGGCTTTAGTCACTTTTACTCTCTCTAGTGCAATTGCAGACACTATTCTTATTCCTGTAAGAACTTAATCCTTTCTTTTTTTCTTTTTTGTACCCTTGCTAATTGGGTTGCTTTATTAAGATTCTGCATGCACTAAAAGAATGTGGTAACATAAACATTTGAAAACAGGAAACAAACATCATTCTGAATGCAGCACCTATATATGCTGAACACCTTAAAAATAATTGGCATAAGTAGCATGCATCTAGCTGGTGTTGTATAATGAAGATTTGAGTATATTTAGGACTGGGCTTCTTCATCCCCTTTCATCCTATTGAGCTCTAAGTCCCTTGAAAAGGTAGCTCTTAACAGAGACAACAGTAATCACTTTTACACCTTCTCTGGTTCCATGGGCAGTTGAATCAAATTTCCAGCTAATTTAACACAAATAAAAAAGCATATGAGCTGTGTGCAATGCAGCAAAATTCTCATGTCTACAGCCCTGACATGCAGGAACTTGGAGCAGCAGACAGCTCTGGAAATGAGAGTTGGAAAACGGTTCCGATTCTGACAACACTGCTGCTCAGCTGCTGCTGCGCTTTGAGGTCCCTGCTGGGATTGCTGTCCCATGAAGCAATAAGGCATGCAAGGATAGACAACCGTACATCAGCACCAGAAATGCTGTTCATTAGCATTTATGGCTCCTACCCCCACTTTATCACTAAGAAATCTGCAGCGAGAATCTCTCTCCTGTTGAAAACAATAAGCTTGTAACTCAAATGGAAGCAGTTAGAGGGGCCTGGAAGAAAGGTGAAAAACTCCTCTGGAGTCACAGGACATTGCAAGCTTCTTTGTCACACGTATGGCCATGAGGGAATCATCATGAGAAATGCTAAGTGTCAGCATTTTTGGTGACTTCCCAAGGCACTGCAATATATGTTTGTGTTGGCTCTGCTATAAGCTCTCAAGATTGTGCTATTTAGCCTTATGTCAAGCAATCCTCCAGGAAGCTCCAGAGAGTTTTGCTTGAGCAGATTTTAAAGATTAAAGGACCAAAAGTCCCACTGAAAAAACCCAGAATCTACCAAATAGGAACAGATCTCAATGTCATATAAGGCCGGACATACCACAATTAAAACTATAAAAGAGAATTCAGCACTGTCCTTCCAGAGCTGACCAGATGACGTTGTGGAAATCAAATCACATAGAACATAAATTCACCAGAAGTAAAGCAACAGACAGGGAATTGCACAGGAATTGCTCGTGTTTAGAATGGACAAATACCCTTATTCACATGGGCGAGACATTGGCTTGCTCTGCAAAAACGCAAGATCAAGTTCTTGAACCAGCAGAGGAACTCTGCTGGCAGAGCTGATGTGCAGCGTGACTGGATGTCACGCTATTTAGTCTCCTTGAGGGGGGAAAAAAAAAAAAAAAAAAAAAAAGGAGGGGGGAAGGAGGAAGAAAATGAAGATCAACATCCTCTCTGCTATTAATGGAAACCCCTGAAGCAGAATTACCTTGGATTATTTCTACCTGGCACATTAATGCTCTCTGTCACTTAGAAGCCTGTCAGTTACAAAAGCAGAGTATCCCAGGGGCACGTGGCTCTTAGAAAGGCTCTGACAATGGCTTTCCTAATCCTGCCACTAAAAAAAAAAGATCCAAAGCAAGAAATGCTTACTTCTGCATGTTTCTTACAGTACGAGTCTGCAATGGAGCACATGCAGAAGACCAAGTTGTTGCATTATAAGAAAACAATGGAGGTAAGTAAAGAGGTTTAGTACAGGCTTCTCAGATGCAAACTGGTTCCAGTTTGAGACAGGATGAAATCTGCATCAACACATACCTATATTTAAAGAAAGATTAAGAATGTATGTGTGAGCGTGTAGGAGCGTGAGTGTGTGAGAAAGAGATGATGTGATTCCTGCTACAAGGAGGAAGCTCATTTTCCCTGTAACACCACTGAGCACTCTCCCAAAACAAACACCCAGAAAGTTCATGTGGAAGGAACAAGACCCCTGTTCAAATAGGATTTGATTCTTTCTAGTTAAAGATACTTAGAGTAGCAAATTTAATTTTTCACCTTGTGTAAACAGGGTTTCAAAAACAGTGAGGGAATCTTGTAAACAGAGCTTACAGATACAGAAACTGCAGGCAGCCGGGATTGGTTTCCAGCAGGCAATTGCCCATAAAAAGAAGTAGCTGCAGATCTGCCAGTGCTATAGCTGGAACTGTACTAATAATTTTTATTTAAAAATGGTTATTGCTAGCAGAGCTTCTACAACAGGCAGTTCTTCTGCTGTAGATAAGGATTTGCTATATTTCTGAGGACTATTCTGAAACAAGACTTCCCACCCTGGGTTTAAGTCCATCAGTTGAACACAATTACAGCTTCAATGTTACATAGTATTACATGGTCCTGTCTGCATGAACAAGATCAAAACTCTGTCTAACCTCATACAGAGGAATTGCATCCTACCTCCAACAGCCATCCCAGCTGGAACATCAGTCTTTGTGTGGAGCTTCCTTGTAGCCACAGCCATAAAAGGAGGCCAAACCAAAGCAAAGTGATGAAGCATAAGCTCAAGGCTTGCATGAACAAAGCCACAGATTAATTTGGAACAGGAGCAGCATAGATGCATGGCAAGGTTTAGCATGGAGTTAAGGGAGCTAAAAGGGACATGAAAATTGGGCTAGACTAGAGAAAACATAATGTTGGTTAGCATAGTTTCAACAGGTCCAGGAGGAGGAGGAGAGATTTATGAAACATAGTTGCAGGACAAACATAAATAAACTTCCATTTTATTTAAAGTATGATCTTGCTTTAAGAACTGACAAAGAGGTGACATTATGGAACTTTCTACTTTTTATTCATCCTAGTGACTTCTGTGATGAAAACCTAAACAAACCCCCAAGTTAAAACAAAAAAGAAACTTTAAGGAAGACAATTACATTTCCCTACTGTCAGAATGGAACATTTTGAATATTTTCATTAAACTTCAAAATTAGAATGAAATATTTCATTCCTGGTGAAATAAAATAGTTGGGTAACCTTGCCTTCTGTAAAATTGAGAGGAGAGGGGCAGATGAAGGACAATCAAATAGAAAATGGTGATGGGATGGTTCAAAACAAAGGTGAATGAGTGGCATTTCATTTATTTTTCAAGCTGTGAAATGGAAAATCCAGTTCCTGATCAAATATTGAGACTGGGGCAGGGCCTGTCTCAGTGTGGAGGGATAAGCAAGTCATCACACTGACTTCAGTCTTCTGATGCTTCAAGTCACACTGGGGAAATAGCAGCATGCACTGGCACCCTGAGGAACGTAGGCTCCTAACTTTGTTTCTCTGCACTGTACCTCAGGTAAATGCCTGATGTATGTACCGATGGTGCTAACGCTCCCCGCGTAGCTAAGAGCACCCAGGGCAAGTGGTAATCTCTGCTGGGAGCTGCAGTTGCCAGGCTGCAAGAAGAGGAGCTGAAATGGGGTCCCAGACAAGCTACTATTTATACTGTCAGCCTCCCTCAAGCTTTTCAGCTCTCCTTTTAATAAATACCTCCTTGTGGCATCATTTCAAGTTGTCTCCTTTACCATCCCCAAACTTGAGCACTGATATGTTCCCCTAGACTGCAGAAGAGGAAACACTCAGGACATCAGCTTGGTTCCCTAACTCTAAACCATCCATTTTATTTCATTCCAACCCAGTCGAAGAAGACCTACGAGCAGAAGTGCAGGGAAGCGGATGAAGCTGAGCAGTCCTTTGAACGGACAAGCACTTCTGGCAACCAAAAGCAAATAGAAAAGGTAACTCAGAGGACAGTGGTATTTGGGTGATGGTTCAAAGGGATAAAGCAGTTTTCCTTCTCAAAGTACGATTGAATACAGTTGAACAGCCCAGTCTGGAGTATGCCAGGGGCTGCTGCTTTCTCTTCTAATTAGCCTGTTAAAACCAAAATTAAAAAGAAGCACCTTCACAAGGAGGTCTTCCTTCACATATTTCTCTACAAGGCTTGGCAACCCTCATCTTGTTCTGTGATAGGCCAGGGATTTTTAAAAAGTTGGGGGAGGGACTGAGTTATCTAATTAATTTATTCAAGGTTATGATCTAATTGCTGTATGAATCCTGAAGGGAAACTGAATGAGACTTTTCTCTAAAATTAATCATAAAAAAGAAACAAGTCAGAAGTATGTCATTCAGTTAGTTTTGGCATTGGTCGCTTACATTAAGTAGGCATAGTATCTTACATTAAAATGCATCTTTTTCTCAACATTTCTCTCCTTATGGTTAGTTTAATTTCAACAACATTTACAAACTCAAAAATAAATCATTGGAAATTAAGGCACTACAGCCCTTCATTGCATCGTCTGATACTTGTAGCTGACAATTCACTAACTTTTAATGGGAACATTTTATAGTGGAACAGATGGAGAAAACAAAATAAATGAACTCCCTTCGGCTCAATAAAAATCGGTGCAGTGTAAGCAGAAAGGATCAAAAATCATCTCAAGGAGTGGGGGGGATGGAGGCTCTAAAAACAGCATCAGAAGCTTACATTTCATATCCAACATCCTCAAATTCTCGATGAGCCAAACCCGCCACCTTAGTTACTAAGGGGGGATGAAATTCTGACCCCACTGAAATTACACGAGGACTCTAAGCAGCTTAAATGGCATCAAAATCTGATCCAGCTCCGTTCATGCAGAAGAATCCCAGGGTGTTTCATTGCCATTATTTCCACACACATGCCAATGCATTTGAAATGCATGGAGGCATCTCACAAGAAACATGTCAGCTGTTTAATTCTGCACAGCACTCGCAAACAGTTTGTGTCAGGAAGAGAATAAGAATGAAGCTTATATTCCCAGCTTACCACACATTTTCCAGCCAGCTGTGATGAGGAACGTGGTCATGAGAACCCCTACCTGAGCACTGTCCTGAAGGGCAGAACAGAAAAATGCGTTACACTGATGTCTAGAGCCGTGCGTTAATGTACTGTCATCACCATCTGTGCAGGAAGACCTAGGAGTCCCGAGCTGTCAATAATGTCTAAATTTTCATTTGCTAAAAGCTGCAGATTTTTTTTTTTTTTTTTTTTTTTAAAAAAAGTTCTACTTGGAGTGAATTTTGCTTTTAGGCTTCTGAGCTGTTATGAGAAATAGTCTGGCATTTGCAAAACATTTTAAAGGCTAACTGTGTGTATTATATGAGGAGCTCAGGAGATGAAGAATTTTAACTGCCATTTATTTCTGCTTATAAATACCTATTAGAAAAGTACATTGAGGATTCTAGGAAAAACTGGCTTGGCCAGCAGACACAAACTTCAGGCTGGATCATACTATCACTTAACAGAAAGAGCCCCTATGGGAGGTATCTAGTATGGTAGGAGTGCATACAAGAACTGCAAATTAATGTCAGCTGTTAGATTGTAGAATTGTTAGATTTCCCTTGGGGTCAGTGGACTTATGGCAGCATCTATGAAATTCCGGTCTGTCCTTCTCAACAGCCCATGTTCTCTAGAAAAGTGCATGCAGGTAGGGCAGTCAAAAAGTGCTTGCAAGCTTGAGCCTTTTCCCTAGAAACTGAGGATTAGGGCAGAAGTAAAAAACATGGTCAGAAATTAAGTTGGGTTGTTTCTTTCTTTTCTTGTTTCAGAGTCAGAACAAAGCCAAGCAATGCAGAGACGCAGCAAATGAAGCAGGTGACGCTCTGTGCGCAACTGAGCTAAGATTTTTCTTGACAAAGATCTACCAGTACACTGATTTTGATAGAGCATCACCCAAAACATCCAGGCTAGCCCTGTTTGAGGTCAGGTTTCCCAAAGTCACCTGTCCAAAGACTAATGAAGGAGCTTCTAAAGAACATGATCAGCCTGCTAGTAACCCACGTTTCCTTGAGGCACGCCATATGCTCTCATTAGAGAATTAATAGAAGACTACTGTTACAGTCTTTACTCAGGAAAGAAAAGCTTTTCTTAAAGCAAATTTGAAAGCACAAAGAATGACACTCAAATTGCTACAAGCCAGCACAAACCAGATACCAAGTCCCTAGCTTCACTGCACAAGAGAATGGTAGCATAGCTACATTCTCCAGCCAGAAACACAGTGTATGTCTAAAAGGTCAAGCCAGCAGATACCTGAACCTGTTCATGAGTTCAGACTTGTCCCTCACTGCTCAGGTACAAGTTCACACTAAATTATGTGCTTTGTTGGTCTTGTCCTGCAAGGAAAGTGCCCAAGGAGTCCTTAGCATTGCTAGGTTCTTGTTCTCTGACTTGTCATCTTCTCACTCTATCATGAAGTTTAGAGATGATTTGAAAACCATGCAGAGAGATTCCTCACTCTAATAAAGCTGGGAAAAAAAAAACCATACAAACATCCTTGTTGTCCATCAGTTCCAAACTCATGTATTCTTGTGAAGCCTGTGGTTTGCTAGAGCAAAACCACAGCAAATGCCTAATAGGAGGAAAAGGAGAAAGACTGCGTCATCTTTGGCCTAACTTCTGGGTGTCTATGTTTACAGAGAAGGTGTACAAACAGCACATAGAGCAGCTGGATAAGGTCAGGACAGACTGGGAACAGGAACACATCAAAACCTGCGAGGTAAACATTGACTTTTGCTGCAATATATCTGTCCGCTCTTTATCTTACCCTACTTACATAGATCAGTTTAAGATGTGAGACACTGTCCCAAGGGTTTTGCTGTTTGCTTTATAGGGAGTCTCAGTAGATGTCTTCTGCAAAAATACTGCAAAAACTAGAGTGGATTTAGACACAGCTCCTAGCTGTCTCTCTCACACTCTCCTTGCTTGTTCAGCATATGTATGTACATAAAAGGCGGGGAGTTAAGTACAGAGGTGTGAGAAGTGGAGCAATATATGAACTAGTACAATCTAGTTGCAAGCATTTGATGCCAGTTTTCACCCACAACATAACATATGAATATGCTAGTTTTACTGCAGATCTTCCATAAGAGCCAAGATAAGCTTGTTTCTAAAGTAACTGCTTCGTGACAAAATGTAATTTGAGCAGGAAAAGAACAGAAATGTAGAAGTGAGAAATCATTTTTAGTTCAAAAAGTTTTTAAATTGAAACAAGAATAATTTGATTAAACGAACAAACAAAAATCCCCTTTAGACTACATCTTGCAAAAGTTTTCCAGAAGGGCTTTTCATTTGAATGCAGGACAATTTTTTGTGTTTGTTTCATTTTTTTGTAAATCTCAAGTTCAACAGAGATTAAAAATAACTTTTTTTCTTGCTAAGCTATATGTTGTAAAAGCATGTATTGTAGCTTTCTGAGAGAAGAGATAGCCAAGCCATAGAGAATCTTTCTGTGGTCTTGGTCTACAGCTTTATTTTGCAGAGTATGTTATATTTGCTTTCTGCCACGGAGCAACCTTGCCATTGAAAGGCTGTGGGGAGAGTGGGAATAAGCCAATACTTCTATTATGTTCAGCATGGACAAGGAGATTTGCACTTGGCTAGTAAATTTTGCACAACAGTTTACAGGAACTAAGTTAACATTAAATCATCCATACATTTGGTCATACTGGTCCTTCTAATATATTTCTCCATTTGCTAAAGTCCAATTTTATATGCTTACTTGTTTCAGTTCTTATTTCCACATAAAATGAAGTGCCGGGAGCATAGCTTTCCAGTTCCCTGCTGACGTTTAGATCTTCCCTATCTGGGAGCACTGGAAAGTCCCATGACTGGCACAGACTTTCCATGGAAATCGTGCCAAGCCTGAATTTCTCACAAAGACGTGTGTTCTTCCCTTCTTAAGAAGCCAACAAACAAGTAAAATATTCCTAACCTAGAACACTATTTCTCCCACATTGCTAAACTCCAAATACCATATAGACCTTGTGACCTGCCCACTGCTTAATTCAAACAATCATTCATAATGGAGTGGCATTTTTAACTCCTTCTCTTAAAAGCACCTATAGGTAGGAGAACTGATAGATTTATTGAAGTATTTCAAACTAGTAACTAGAAGAAAAATCATCTTAAGCTCCCAAACTCCTAGCTGCGCAGCAGGGAATCTGGAAACTCTCTTTGGCCCACAGCAGAGTGCTGGGCATCCACAGACTGAAAATCCTGGGTTGCGAGTGCAAGCACTGGGACAACCTTTGTCACAGAGATGGTGCCGTATTCCTTGTCAAGGAAAGCCCAGGTTTGCAAGCAGCTTGTTAGCAAAGCTGACAGGGCAGGAGGGATATGTCTAACACTACATCCACCTCTAGTTTGCAAAGGGTTTGACAAGTCCTAAGTCACTTTGTTTCCCCTCTTTGATGAGCTGCATTTCCCGGCAGAATGTTATTTATCTGGAAAATTCCCAGTCAGCTCTAGCTCTAATTCAGTGGCCACTAAAGGCTTAAGCCAAAAAGACAAAGCTTTAAGACAAAAGCTTTTGGCTCTGAATGGATATTGAAATCCTCTTTCTCCTCCCTTCAGGTTCTCTTTAAAAGCTCTTTCTCTCAGAAACTTGTCCTGACACCAGTTGACTCTCTCTTGACTCTCTCTCTCTCTCTCTCTCCTCTTTTCTTTTCTTTCTTTTTTTTTTTTTTTAAGATTGTAAGATATTAGATGGCATGCAGTGTACCCAACTGAATGTTTTGTTGAATAGTGCATACATTTGTGGTATTCTGGACATAATTACTAGCAAATGGAGATGGAAACAGATGGCTAGAAGCATCTGAGCTTTTCACACCTTATATAAAACTGAAAATTGATGTTCTACTTATAATAGTACAACTTGGAGATCAGGTTCCCCCCCCCCCCGCCTCTTTTAAGCTTTTAAAAGTGAGTTTATCTGCCTCTTCCTCCCTCTCAGTTCAGATTCCTCCTTTCTTTTTCCCTCTTCATTTCCCCAGACCTAGTCAGCTTTATAACATAACAAATTCAGGCAGATAGGGGAGGAGAATCAATTCCGAAGAAAGAGAAATGTCTTTTCTTTGCCATTAAAATAACCTCAGAAATGAACAAAGACAACCCCAGAGAACCCCAAATAGCTTCAATATAGAAAGGTTTGGAAATACATTTCAGAAGTCAGAGATAAGATATTTTTGGCTCTACCTCTAATTTAAATACAACTCTCATCATAGCACTTTTCTGACTTCTTTAGCATCAAGATTTCAGCACAATGGGCAAACAGGACCCTGGCTCTGAAATCACTGGCTGTGGCCAGCATTCAAATCCAGATACTGATTATGTTCCCTTGCTCTGTTTTTATCTGTATAACATAACTTTAATTTGCAATGCATTAAGAAAACATCCCTGAGCATGAGCGAGTAGATGTAGTTTCCCCAGTAGCTGAAAAGATGTCATCTATGAAGCATCCTTCAGAGCAGCTCACAGAAGGACTTGGCCAGAGGAGTCCCAGCCCCATCACTGCCTGCAGTATGAATAACTAACTATTCTGACACTCCCTCACATCTCTTCTCTGGCTTCAGGTCTTCCAACTCCAGGAGTGTGACCGCATCACCATCCTCCGAAACTCACTGTGGGTTCATTGTAACCAGCTCTCCACACAGTGCGTGAAAGACGATGAGGTAGGGGCACCTGCCAAGGACTTCGCGCATGGAAGAGTCCTTTAACAGTACTGGCCTGCCCTTCCCTACATATACTGATAGTCTCCAGCAAACCAGTCTCTGTACTGTTCTGGCATGTTCAGTGTGGGGAAAGCCTGCTGAATTGAGCTTGTTCCCTTTACCTGAGGTGTAAAACAGATACATGCCTGGATTTAGACAGCCTATGTTGCATTTAATGACACTCTCCTCAGTCTGTCAGGGAATGTTTCCAACTACCAGCTGATAAGTACTCAGTCAAGCATATTTGGGCTCATGCACAACTTTCAGAAAGGCATCCAGTCATGGTCTCAAAATGTAAAGATAGAGAGAGTACATCAACCCATGCTGGTGTTTTGCTCTTTGTTTCAGCCTTTGACTCTCATTGCAGAGTCATGGCTCACATCATGAAAACATGCATCCTATTCCAAATTTGAGTATGTCTGAGTTTTAACTTTCACAGTGGTTGGTTCCTACTGTTAATTTCTTTGCTGCACTGAAAAGGCCTGGACTGCCTCCTTCCTCGTCTCATAAAAGAATGTCCAGAACACAAGGAAACAATTGTATTCCATGTAAAGAAGAATGGTTGTACCAAAGACAGGCCAAAGACCATCCAGATCAGACATGCTGAGTGGAAAGTATCTTTTAAGAGGAAAAGTATTAGAAGAGAATTAATTTCTAACTCAATGCAAAATGTTTACGTTCTTGGTCTCTGTTTTGTAGCTGTATGAAGAGGTTCGGGTAAGCCTGGAGAACTGTGTTATAGAGTCAGACATAGACTACTTCATCAAGACCAAAATGACAGGAACACAACCTCCAGGTAAATTATTCTTTTGGGTCTTGTCAGATGAGTCATTTGTTAAATTCAGGTTGCAGTTGTGCAGTATACCTCCTTCGGGAATGAAGCCCACTGGGAGCTCTTGCTGTCTCTGGGCTCTGGCTATTCACTCCCACTCCCTGCAGTTCACTTCCTCCTCACTGTGCTGCCATTGCTCATTGTGCAGCACTGTAAGTGGGACTGCCAAATGATCAGAGTTAAAAATAACTCTCCAAAAAAGAAGAATTTATTTTGGTTTTTAAACGAGGCTTATTTCACAGTACAGCTGAACTGGCACAGCTAAGGAGGCGGCAAACTGCCTTGCAGAGATGGCATCCTCAATTTCCCACAGTGGTGACTAGTCAGAGCCAACTTATCACGTAACTGCACCCTCGTGCAGGCAAACAAAGAGGGGCTGCCTCTTTGTTTGTAGCACAGAAAAGAACAGACTTTGTATTCTGTTTTGTTCCACCTGTCCAATGGGGAATAACGTCTGACCTGTCAGGAAGTTGTTCGTATAAGCACAAGTCTCTGGTTGGGGGAAATTCTGAATGAAATCGGCTTTGCTCCAGAATGCAGAAGTGATAGAAGGTTCTGAGATCTCTGTCCCTTCAAACTAAAGCAGTCTTTTCATTGACTTCAGTGACCCAAACCTCTGTGCTGAAATGGAGACTGGGAGAGCAAGAGCTAACAGCAATCACAAAATGAAAACATGCTGCTCCAGGGTGGGAGTTCTCTGAACATGTCATAGAAATGAGGCCACCTAATGTTTCACACACCCCAAACAGAAACCATACCCTCTTCAACATCAGCACAAGCTATTTACAGACTAAGTGAATGCCTGCACTTCTCTGCAGCTGCTGCAGCAAACAAAGATTTACAGCCTTCAGGAAAGGAGAGAGAACCTCTGTCTCATCTTTTCATTAGCTGAAGGTGTATATATGTACCTATTCTGAAAAGATCTCCTCCTCCCTCATTTATTTATGCATAGATGCTGTTTCACTTCCACTATCTGCTGAAGCACCATATTGGTATGTCGGAGAGAGAAAATTCCCTCAGTGTGGACTCACTAGTATCAACGGAGCTTACGTCCAGCCAGAATGGGCAGTAGGCTATATTGGGATAAGGACATTTGATACTGATACAGTCTTCCGTTCTAGGAGCTGCACTGGTACCAACATCAGTAGCACAAATGCCCCCCCCACTCCAAGGGATAGTTGTACTGGTACAAGAGCAGCTTTACAACCCTTTGACTTCATTGCAGGGCTCAGTGCTGGCAGCAGCTGCACTGTAGAACTCCTTCAGCAGAGCTGGATGCTGTCACTAACCCCAGCACTGAGCCGTCTAAGGCCTGGTCTTCACTCAGGCTTTCCACCCTTATACTTATGACAATTGAGAGTAGGGTTTTCTGGATTAAAAAGATATATATAGATATAGCAATATATTGATACTGGTACACTGGATGCCATTTTGCTGGTGATAGTTTACTCTTCTTCCAATAGAGGGATTTAAACTTGACTAATTTAGGAGCATTTACTGAGGTAAAGCTACATTTTCACTGCAAGAGAGAACTGTGCCTTGCAACAGTGTGAAACAACTGCTGCATACAAGAAAGCTCTAATTCTCAGCTAGGTTTTTTTGCATGAGATTTCTCATTCTCCAGTCACCCAGGCAATTCTCTGAGAGCAGGTCTTGGCTATGTAAAGACTCATTTCTAATAAAAAAAATATTGAGGAAAAAAAGCCTTCCAGAGCTTTGTAGAAAATGAAGGAACAACTGACTTGTTTTTTTTTTTGCCACCTGCTAGAAGGTGACATGTTTTGAAAGTCACATAGTATCTCCACGGCTCTGGCTAATGAGCTTGCGGAACAGTGCATAATAAGCAGTTTTGCATTGTGTAACCCTCATACTGACAAAAGCTTTGGTTTCTTTAGGTAGAGCTGTTGCTCTCTCTCCTTTTCTACCTAATCGTAACATATATTACAGACTAGAAATCATACCAAGCGACAATCTAGAAGAATAATAAAAGACGACCCTTAAATTGGTCAGAAAACTCCCTAATTACTGTGAGTTACTTGCAGCAATCACTCCTCCGCACATACAGTTGTATGCGTATGCTCCACTTATGAATTTGGCTGGCCCAATGTGAGAATCCTAACACAAACCTTAACCCAGGTTCCCATTTCTTAATTAAATCATATCAAAATGGAGCTAATATGGTCTCATGGCTTCAGAATTGGACTTTGCTTGCATTTGTTTTGCTTTACCACAGAGAAGGCAGAAATGGCGTGTGGCCACCTTCTCTAAGCAGCTTCACTGTAAAGCTCGACTTTGAAATGGTCTCAATTTTGCCCTTAACAACACCATAAAGGAGAGGGAAGGTGCTGTAACATAACTGTGTTTGAGAGAACAAAAATCAAATATCTGTGGGTAAACAGCAAATCAACTCTCAAGGGATGGAGGGGGAAGATAAGAAAAGTAGGAAGTCACTTATGCACAAACACAGACCAGGAAATTGCTCATTATTGCAGCAAGCAATAAGCTCAGAAATTTCCCCAGCTCTGACAAGAGTTCCTGATTCAGCACACATTAAAAAAAAAAACAACTCAAAACAATAAAATAAAATACCCAAACCACTGCAGCCAGTTGAGTCAAGGATGTAGTCCCAAGCTTGCAATGGCCATGTTCTGCTCCTTACAGATGAAGGGGATAGAAAAGGCAATAAAGAAAACAGTCATGGAGGAAACTTGCTTTCGGGATTAGGGTTTAGCCACAGCTATGGAATGGTTCTCCAGGACCTGGACTGTGCTTGTGTCAGCTCAGCATTCCACCAGGGATGCATCTGCATGCAATCACTTCAATGGCTTTTGTCAAATCCCCAGGTCCCTTCAATCTGCTCCAGTAAGTTAAAGGCAAGCGCAGATGTGTTATAGTTTGCTCCACCAGCCCCTGAATGGCCATGCCATCAGTTGCATACTGGTGGAGAGAGGTTTTGCCTATTTGAACATCTCATTTTTATTGCCCTATTGCAGGTGCAATAGGTTATGAGAACTATTATGACAGACAACAGAACAGAACTAACAGCAGCTCAACCCCGTCTTGTGGGATGATGAAAAGGTGAGTGACAAACCTTGGCTCCCAGAACAGGGAACAGGATCTGGAAAGTTATTGCTTCCTTATTGTAGGAAAACCCATTAAACTGCAGTCAGAGTAATTTTGCCATGGTCTAGTGGGAAGAGAGACAAGGGACAAGTTCAGAAAACAATCAGGTGGCCAGCAATAGAGAGCATTCACTTATTTCCTCTTTTCCTGTGAGTCATGGCACATTGCAACAAAAACACTTTGTACAAGAGAGGGCAAAGGTGATTTTTGCTGGGAGTGAAGGCTGGGGATAGCTGTCTTTTTCAGTAATACCTCCTGGCTGACTACACTACACTGCCCAGCTGAGCGGAACAAAGAGCTAGTCTCTATATCTAGACCAAAGCGGAGGGGAGGGGGAACCTCAGTGATGATTAGGGAGTCACTTTTTTTTCCCCTAATCTATTTAGGCTGATAAATGCTTTGTAACATGGATACAGTTTTATCAGCAGTAGAGCATGGTAGCATGGTTTAAATATTTTATACTAAACAGCTAATTCACAGTGGTTTTTTAAGCAGACGATCTTTATATTTTGACAAGCCTTATCAGATGGCAAAGTCAAGGAGGGCATTGTGGTCTCACATTTAAAACATACATGGTCTAGGCTTGTTAGTGAGCTGATAAGGTTTATACATAATACTTTTTTCTTCAGTTAAAAGCTAGTTTTTCTGTAACAACTAGTTCCTCTGCTGCATGCTGTACAATTACAAAAGACAATTGCACTGTAATTTAGAATACAACCATGCTCTGCAAGGGCAAACAGTCTAGAGAGACTCATTCTGAGTTTTTCAGGAACTGCTGAGCTTGTACATCCAGTTTGCAGAAACACAGAGCCTCCACCAGCTGAAAAATCAAATCCCTTAAATTTGTCTTAAGCAGGCAAAGCTATTGCTATCTATGCTTGAAACTCATGACCCATATTCTCTCTCTGCTTGGTCTCCAGTATCAAGCTATGATGTGGAAAACATCCAGGGATAGATTTAAAAAAATCAAAACAAAAACAAAAAATCCTCAAGACTAACAGTTTTTAGAAAGGCTTGTTATAGCTTTTGTATTTTAAGCTGTACCAGTTTTTCTTAGAGACAAAGGGATGGTAATCATATAAACAGTTGATAATCAACTGATAATAAATTTAATAATTGATAAATAAATTGAATAACAAGACAATCAAATTACACATCATAAGCCTTTAGATCAATGAAAAGTATTACATGATATATTTTGTGCACAGTTTAATGATGGCTGAAGGCTCGACAGGTTAAGTATTTTGCTCTATTTCTTTTTAAGTATATTTTAATCTGAAGATAAAAATATCCACAGTATAGATGAAAATACATGGCCACAGGAAGAGGTGACATCTACCTAGTGCTGCAACAGATGGAGGGGAAGCTGAGTCAGACAGCTGAGACTTGCAAAGACTAAAGAACGCACATCCTCAATCCTGTTCACTCATTTTGCCATTGGCTTTTCTTGGTTTTGCAGATTCTCTGGCTTACTACATGGAAGCAGCAAAAACAATGGGGAAAGCATCATTCCTTCTGCCCCTCCTCTTGGTATGCCTCTCCAGAAGTAAAATTACCAGATGTGTTTGTTTAAGATCACGTTGCTAAATGAAGCTTTGGCACAGAGCAGAAGTGGTACAGCAGGCATTCGTGTACTGGTAATCAAGAAGAGCAATCTGTAAACCAGCTTAGTATTAGGCAACTTCCCCAGTTTAAAATGCCAAATAATCCATATAATCTTTGGGTCATAATTTTTCAGAACTCTCCCTGGGCAAGGAAGAACTGTAAATTCCGGCCAACACTGCCTGTCTTAGATTATAATTTCTTCAGAGGTAGTATATGGTACCTCTAAGAAGCACAAGGGATTAAGTTTTTAAACAGATCAGGTTCATGCCTGTGAATGCAAATATTCACTGTTTCACAGTTACACTGTCTTACCACAACCCTTCCGACTAAGCATTTATCAGAGAACATTTAAAAAATAGTATTTTGATTGTGCAGAAAGTAACAGTTTATGACATTGTTATTGGCTTGATATAAAACAAAGAAATTTTAAACTGTGATTTCTGGCTAAAGAACCAAAAATGCTGTTTAGTATGGCTTTAAAATGCACCCAAATCAATTTCCTCCATCAGGCCTGCCTGACTGCTTGGACACCCACAAATGAAGTGCAGACTCTCTGATTTGTTGAGTTTGGTGCCCAGCCAGGGGAGACTCTCCAAAGCTATTAAACACCAGCTGGATCTGCCAGGCACCAGCCGCCTTCCACTTCCAGAGCGTGTATTCAGAGTGTCCATGCAAATACAACCTGAAGGCATCCAGTTCCTCACAAAGTTGCATCATAACTGCATATGTAATAGCATATTAAGAAACAAACAGCATTGCTACATTGCATGTGGATTTAACAGTGCCTCTAGTCCTTATACAAGTAGCCAGTCAACATCTGTCGCGGCCCCTTTTGCTTAGGCCCGGTATAATCTCCCTGTAACTGCAAACAAGCTCTACAGGCTGCCTCTCCTTTCGTTAGGATGTTACCTAGAGCCTGGTATATCTCACTGAGCAGTTAACACACCGTCATTTTTACATTCTGGAAAATCCTTGACTTTGATCAAAGAGTGATTTTTAACCTGGGCTGATCTAGCAGTATGCAAGTAGAGCCCATCTTCCCCTTCCTCTTTAGCTGAGCCCTGCAGCTTGTTGCCTATGTGAATCAATGTATTACTAGAATTTTGCACCTGTAGTAGCAAATATTTTAAACCGGTTTAAATCATCATATTTCCTTTTTCACACTATTGGGATTGTGTTTTATCTGGGTAAATGTTTTCCTCAATCTGGATGAGGCTAAAGCCTGGCCTCCCACAAAGTTCAGTGGGTATATTATCATCTAATCAATGGGACACAGTTTTTGTGCAAAACTTTACCTATGTTTCACAGCAGCTTTTCTAGGCCTGTACATCTCTGCACATAGAGAGAACAGAGACCCTTGTGTTTGTGAACTCTTGCATATGATTCCACGCATTGATAAGCAAGTGAACTCTTTGTTTCTCTTTTTATTTTTTCACCCAGCAGAGAAAACAGATGGGGTCTATGCATCCATTTTTGCAAATGAACAAGCAGAAATCATATCATCACAGGACTACAGAGTACTTTATGACTACACAGCCCAGGTAACCAAAAGCTTAAGAATGAATATTTCATACTGTGCCAGGTTTAAAATAGATATCATCAATCTAAACGTCTTCAGAATGGTAATTCTATGAAGGAGAGTGTTATCCTTACTTTACAGACAGGGATACGTAGAGAATTATTGGTCAAGGTCACATGCAGAAGCCAGGAATTCCAACTGCAAATTTGTGGTACAAATCACTAGACCATGCTGCCTCAAGATAAAACAGTAACATTTTTTGCAAACGATCACACATTAGCATCGTATACCCTTGCCTAAATCAGTGCTGGGCTGTTGCAAGCTCCTTCTACAGACTCGAAGGACTCATACACATGAAAACCTTTATTTTTAGGTGATAATAGCTAAGTATGCAGTTTTACAGGCACAAGTGTATGGAACTGAAACGATTACAGAACGTACTAAAGCTCCTGCTCCTGTGCTAGTATATGCTTAGGCAAGCCCCATACCCTGAAGAAACATATCAAGGACAACATATGCACCCAGAATATAATGGATATAGCATTAATGTGAAAATGTTTCACTAATGTTTTAAGAGAACAAGTGACAGAGCACTGCAGTCAGGTGAAATCAGAGAAATTTTGATTAAAATGGCAGCGCTGGGAACTCAGTAAGACAGCAAGACTGTGGGTCCGCTAAAAATGACCACAAGCTCTTTGCTGATTGAGTGGTGAAGATCTGGTCTCACCATGCCTCTGAAGAACAGCACTTTCAGACACTATCACGGAAGAACTAAACAGTAATGTGAAGAGCATTGCAGCATCAACTCCTGTGCCTTCCAGCTTTCCTTCTAAGTGTATTCTGACCTTACATTTTTGTGAAATGTTCTTCTAGGGAAAGTGGCTACAGATCCTTTACATACTTCTGCTATAACGCTGCAATAAAATTTAAGAACATGTGACAGATGTCTATCTAAGAATACTTTTCCATTTGATCTCACTTATGATGTGGGAAGTCCTACTCCAGATTAACACCCTGGCTTTAGCTGAGGTCTCCTCCAGGCTGCAGTGGACTGAATCACCACATTACAAGACAACTCTTCAAATAAATCATACTGTTTTACTGTACTTTGACGCTACAAGTTGCAGAATCACAGCCCTGGCCTCAGCTGACTCACAGTTCACAAACTGTCCTAGCATTCGTAGACCTCCTTTTAAGAAAAGGGCCTGAAACAACACGAGATCTGGCATTTTCATGCTACTCCAGTTCCTGGGTGATGGAAACAAATTGAGCGCATATTACTTTTAGCTCTGTTTAACAGATCTATAAGGAAAGAAAGGAAATCATTAGAAAAAAAAAAGAACACTAAAAAAAAAAAAAAAAAAAAAAAAGAAATTCACAGGCTTTCAGAGTACCAGGTGCAGATCTTCAGTTGTTTCAGATAGTCAACTGGGTAGTCCAACTGTATAAACCACATTCTCCCCTTGGAAATACCCAGTGCCCTGCCAACTGTTCCTCATGAGAGTCAGTCTTGGGAAAAGGCTCACTGAACAGGCCACAATGATTTTTGGCTTCCTCCGTGGACTGACCAGTATTGATAAAATGCTGGTCTGTGACAAAAATCAGGTAGTCAGACAAGTTATGAACACAGAATGTGCGCTTAAAGGAGAGACACCTTTTAAATATGCTTTGTTTTAAACCCTCTTTTATTATTTGCTTGAAAGTCCATTCAAGCACAGCTAAAAGCACCTCACTGTGTGTGGCAGTTTCCTTAACGGGACTGCTGGATCCCTTTGTAAAGGAAATAGGTTCCTAGTCCAGGACGTACAAAGGTTTTTCGTGGCTGAGAAAGAAGCCTGTTACTACTTTTAGTCTCTACATATATTGAGGCCTCTCTCTTTTCGAGTCATTCTTACCTGCTCAGCTACCTCGGCTAAATCTAATGCCTCAATCCCATTTTTGGAAGTTTACGTTATCCTGTTTTCTATTTTACTACACTGTGGGTAGCAAAATGGTTTCCTAATGAAAAATAGAATGGCACCACTGAATGGATTGAGTGCCAGAATTGCTTGCAACTACTCTGTTTTAGGAATAAAAGTCACCCATTTCAGGACTAGTCACTATACAAAACAGTGGTGAGCAGTGGAGGTATTAAGAGACTTGAGAAATCTATTTAAAGCCTAGATTAGTGAAGGCACAGTTTTTATCTCCCTTGGGAATTAAGCCTTGTGCTATTTTATTTAGCAACACCTACAGGCCAAGGAAAATTCAGATTGGTTGGCTTAGGAAAGTCATGTTTAACTCCTCCTGGCCATCCCTTACAATACAGTAGTCAATTCCAGGGAACGTGGAAGCTGGGGAAGTTTCTAAATATTTTAAGGAAACAGTAAACTCAGTAAGTGCACAATCTCTGACTGCCTGATATTACAGGCTCATTGCCAACCAGAAGAACATTGGGAGACTGTTGATGAAAGGCAGAGTGAAACACCTGCTATATGCTCAGGCCCTCCTGTGCTCTCAAGCTAATGAGATTTCCATTCCCTCTCTCCTTTCAGAACACAGATGAACTGGACATCAACGAAGGAGACATTGTAACCGTCATTGAAGAAAGAGAGGATGGTTGGTGGACAGCAGAAAGGAATGGGCAGCGAGGCTATGTGCCAGGGTCCTATCTTGAAAAGCTCTGATGGAAAGTAGCTGCAGTCCTCAGACTTTAAAAATATTGAAATATTGTACTACTGAAAGAAATAGCACACAAGGTCTGCTTCAGTTGATGAAGGACACTCCAAAATATTGTCCTCTACAATTATTAGTCAGGAAACCAACTGACCATGCTTTTCTCTTCCTTCCTCCACCTTTTGGCCTACATTGTCTGAAAAATTTGCTTCACCTCAGAGAGGCTAAAACTTGTATTTCTTACCAAGCTCCTTCCCACGTCAGCACACTGTGATGCCAATAATGTCTCAAAGCTTGACAAACCCAGAGAACAATCCTGTCCAGAACTTTACTGCACTAAATGAAAAAGATCCAAGAGCTGGATGTTTCTTCAGGATGGGGGATCACCTACAGCCAGCCTGTGACCCACTCATGGTCCCAGCAGCCACATCCTGTCCCTGATCCCCTACTCTAACTGCACAGCCACGCAATTATCTCTGGCAGGGGATGGAATCCAAAGGACCCACATATTCCACAGGCAGACACCTTTGATGGTTGAGGGTCTTACCTGTGCAAAGCAAGGCAGACACTCTTTTAAGTTTCTCTCTACAACACATGAATGTCCAAGGAGAAAGGTGGGGAATCCTCTGTAATTCCCTGTCACGGCCAGTGACAAAAACATGACAAACAACGAATGTAGCTAGACAGAAGCACCTGAAGGGCAGATACACACTAGTAGGAAGAAAACAAAGCCATGCCCACCACAGTGACCATCTAGCACAATGAAAGCCATGTCTTCTATGGCTTTGCTCTGCACTGGATTCTGGAGCAGTAAAATAAGGACAAATGAGGATGCCAAGACTGGCTTTTGCTAGCTGGATAATTTACCAGACACCTCACTGGCATTTTTCATGTTTAAACAAAAGGAACTAAGCAAAGTCTTCCAGCAGTGCTGCACTGCCCTGATCACTCTCCTCTGAGAGAACTGCCAATTACCTTCTCATGTAATCTGCATACAAATATCATTAGTTAAATCTCCTTCCAACTCACTTGTCCATCTGACTGATTACTCCCATTTCACCTTCTTCCCACAGGCTTTCCTGGCTCTTTAAATGCTATCTACAGCCTTTGCATCTCTGAGATTGCTGGCATAGGATTGCCCTTGCTCCTTTCCAGCTACTCATCTTGTGTTTGCTCTTCAGCAAACTCTACTCTTCAGTGAAACTGCACAGGGCAACTTCTCTGTATTCTGCAGCCTTTCAGCTCTATCAGTCTTTTCAGTTGAGTAGGAATGTTTCCAACTGCCACTGCAGTTACCAATGAGCCATTAGATACTTTCAACCACTACTCTCTTTTCGGTATTTAGAGGTGGTTAACAAAAAAAAAAAAAAAAAAAAAAAAAAGTGAGGTGAAGAGATTTATTTCTGGGGACAGAATGACCTTGTTTGCCAAAGTTTCAGATTTTAAAACTGGGCCTAATCAAAGAAAAATGAGTTAAAATTGTTATCCAAAATACCCTGAGCACAGAGGAACTGTTAGCTAAATCACAGTGAGGAAGCCAAAGAGAAATTTAGAGAGAAGACAAAGCCATAGTGGTCAAAAGGATTGTTCCTTAAATGAGCTAGAGTGAGAGTCAAACTTACAGTACTTTATTCTAACTCCTTGCTTCAAGAGTGGAATAAAAGTTGCTGTAGGTCCTTTCTATTCAATGTTCCTGTAGTCCTTTGCACAGGCACCCTTAAACTTCCCACAGTTCCCCATGTTACTAAGCAGCACATCTGTAACAGTGCCAAAGCATTTGTTGTACCTCCCATTAGCAAAGGCTCAGGAGACCTGCAGAAACCTGAACAGCATTTAAAGCACTTTGTTTTATTAACAGTAGCGTTCACACAGGTTGAAGATGCCAATGACAGGTTTCTGTGGCCAAGTCTGAATTTGACAGTGATAGAAACATGGTCCACAATAGCCTTCAGTGAGGCCACCGCACTGTAAATAGCAGTTGTCAGAGACAACTGCAACATAGCTAGCTCATCATGTACCGCGTGAGAGGAAACCTAAAATACGACAGATTTAATATATTTGCTTCTTTAATACCACGTCTTTCACAAACAGAATTATAATAAAGCAACAAATATGTATGTAAAGGTAAATATTTCGCAGATGATCTTGATTAAAGGGAAAATAATATACTTTTGAGATGCATCTCCTTTAACTCTGATGCAGAGATTCTGCTAAGACTTTCACTTCTCTGGGAGCCCAGACAGCCTCACAGCAACCACTGCAGAAGTGATTACCTTGTGACCTTGTTACAGATAGTCTTTGCCTACGTGTACCATAAGATCTGTTTTAGGTGACTGTCAGCGACCGGAATGATAAAAGCTCTTACTTCCCCATCAAAGCATTTCATATTTTTGCTGTTAAACTCAGGAAACCAGTTTCTTTCCTATGCATCTTTTCGTCTATCTAGTAAATACTGTTGTAACTGGAAAAGGCTATAGATACAGATTTGGGTCCCACATGCTAACCCCAAACTGTTCAGGAAATGAAAAAACAGCAGCAGTATTTTCTCACAATTAAATTCCCCTGCTTTACACTGAAGAATTAGGCTGATACGTAGTTACCAAACCATATCTATGCAGTTTGCCCTATCATTGTGGCAATATTTGCCAGAAATAGAATAGAGAGATCAAGAGATAACCACACCCTCTGAGTATACCCACACTTTAGTTGTCATCCATCCAGGCAGTAGGAAAAGCAGGAAGGTCAAATGTTGGTTATTTCCTTAGGTTCTCTCCAGTTGGGTAACACACTGGCAGCAAGATTGATGCATTCAAGAAATCATTTATTTTTCAGGTAAGATTGAAAACTGAAACAGACCTTTTCCAGTGGAAGTCATTCTTAAACCAGACTTCAACATTTCTGGTTGAACTTTTTTTGGATAAATACTTCTGATAAGCCTCTACTTTCATTTTGACCCCTATTGTTTCGGCAAGGAGGTGCCAAGCAACACGAAGGGCCAGAACAACAGCTGCAGACAAAGCTGTGTGTTTGTCAATCTAACTCTTAGCTCACAGCATACTGTAAATAAGCAGAATACCTCTTTACTTACACCGCCAGTGCTCTGGCTCTGGATGGGTTCACACACAAGAAGTGGTTCCCAGAACAGAGGGAACACGCTTTTGCCAATTGCCCTGCAAGAGGGGAACCTAATTACCCATTTATAGCATTTGGCTAGTATGCATACACACACAAACTAATTAAAGAGAAGTTTCAACAAAGTTACTGAGCTGTTTTTGACTCAGCATTACAGAGTAGACTTTAGTTTGCACAACATATAAGTAATATTTCATGCTGACAGTTTTCAGACCTGTAACTGTTAATTCTAGAAACAGTACATAAGTACCTTTATCCATTAAACAACACGGGCAAGACGCACTAAGAGACATTTCCTTCTCAAATCCCAACAGAACATAAAAGTTCATGACTAAAGTTCACACTTGCTGCTCTTCCAGGGAGATTCTGGATTTGAACAACATGGTCACAAGACTGCTACGAAAAAGCATAGCAGTAATCTGTTCCATTATTCCTTTAACAGGAATGGTAAAAGTTGAAACTTTCCTTGAACAGGAAAGTTGAAAGTAAACAATATGGTCCAACAGTGCTCTTACACAAGGCTCAAATATGCACACAGTTCTCCTTTACTATATTATTAAAATCAAGAACTGGAAAATCTGTTTTAAAATAACATTTAACTAACATCAATTATATGTAATTAGACAGGAAACGCCTACAAGTGATAAGTCCATTTCTGCACAGAACAGACTTCAGCTGCTATGTGTGGCATTAAGACCCCCCAAGCCAGATACAGAACTTGGTCAAAGCAGCATTAGACTAGAAAGAAAGGAAACTAAGACAGAGTACTAGAATAGCCAGCACAGTCAGGTCTTAACCACACAGAAAGGACCTCCTGACAAGCTTCTTGATCCATCACTGCAGAGAGATAGCTTCTAGCATTTTTTATGACTAGTCACTGAAAAAAAGGTACAAATCAACCCCTTCTACAGTAGGCCAGCTGAGCAGTCAGCAACAACAGGAGTACAGTGGTTGCCTGAGGTTATCAAGTGCTTGTAACACCTCCTTGAGGACCCTGGCTTGAACTCTATGTTAGGAATAAGTCTGGCCTACCTCAGCTACCGTACTGAGGGAACATATACACGTCACATGAACAGCAGTAACTTACCTCAGATTGCTTCTTGTCTTACTGGACAATTACATTTCTGCAGCTCTCCAGGAGTTGCATTCCAGCTCTCAGCTCCTTTTCCAAAGGTAATTTTCCAGGTGAAGACTTCCCATCACAGCTCAGTCCTCAGTGATTACTGAATGCAGTTTAAACAGAAGCACTTGGAGGCCAAGAGGAGATTCATTACAAGCCAGGCATCAGATACTGCTTAACAACAGCCTGCCTGAGTAAGGATTGAGAAACATCCAACCTAAGCACAGGTAGATAAGCAATACATGTTTCTCTGGTACCGTGTAACCTCTTGACTATATTAGCTTTGCCACCTGCATAGTTTGCCATCTGTGGTTTGCCCATTGGTGCAAACAGTGGTGCCCTGGCCACCAGCGCTCATTAGCTTAACTACACAGGCTTAGAGAACTCCTCATCAGTAGTATTTAAATACAGTTTGCTGCGCTGAAAGGTTACTGTTAACCTTTAGTCTGGAGTGGCTTGAAAAACAGTCTCTACAACTCCAGACCATCTTCCTCCCCCTTATCTTGTTGTTCTCCAGCTTGCACAGCTGAGGCAATCAAAGAAAGGGTAATTAGGAGCCACATAGCTGCTAGCACTTCACCTGTCCTCAATAAACCATGCTCCTCACTAGTGAACAGGAAGAATGGGAAGGTACCTTTAGCTTCACCTTCACCCCTCAGATCCATGCCTGCTTGCTACCATAGACTTATTTGCAGAACTGAGTAGCCAAAGCCCTTTGCAGGTAAAGTAGAGCTGTTTGTTACAAAACAAAACTAGAGGCAGCATCAGGATCAGCCACTACCATCCAACAGCAACATTCACCAGTCTCCTAAATTAACACCAGTGCTGATAGATGCTGCCCCCTACACATCATTGGTGTTTTTATATTACAGCTGTGCCATGTTGGGCATGCTCAGTGTAGCTGAGGCTAAAGGGGAAACAGTTGCTGTGATTTTGCTTCATATCCCTTCAGCTATGCGAAGGATCCTGCAGAACCGTACTTGCAAGTGTTTTCTCAGGAAGGAAGTAGAGGAATACTAGGCCACACC
Organism: Rhea pennata; assembly: GCF_028389875.1. Classification (NCBI taxonomy): domain Eukaryota; kingdom Metazoa; phylum Chordata; class Aves; order Rheiformes; family Rheidae; genus Rhea; species Rhea pennata. Next base: position 21,182,141 of record NC_084672.1, read on the forward strand.
AGGCTTTTTGGAAAGCAAATGCCTGCTAGCAGTCTACGGGGACTGCTGAGCTGTTTTTTGTAAAATACTTGTGTGGTGTAGCTAGAGGAATAGGAATACAGTGTCACATCTGTGACTGGGTTATTAATGAAATGACAATGCCCCAAACACTGAGAGAAAGTTGAGTAATGTAGAAGGAAAAGAGCTTTTAGTCAGTGTCTAGTTATTTTTTTGTTGACAATTATGTAATTCCTGTGGCTAGCTCACATTGTAGATGAGAGAAGCTAAGGGCCACAGTTAGCTCCAGATTTGTGTACTCTCGGATCATGCAGAGTGAAAGTTTGATCTGTTTCTGGAATGGCTAAATGATCGTTTTCCTATCAAATTAGCAAGTGCACACAGTACAGTGCATATACCAGCTTTCTAACAGCTGTTGAAGGACAGATGATACCTGATCTGGTGAAAAGCCTCTTGGTGCAAAGTTAAGAGCATATCTGCAGCCTATTACTGCTGTGTGTCATACGGCTGCAGGATTTCTGTCTGGCACAAGGGCCCTAAAGCCAGATTTATTGTGTTGCTGTACTACTCTGACCCAAGCCACAGACTAAATCTTGCTTCCAGATATAAAACTAATAACTAAGACCTCCCTAGCTATCCTCCAGACTTAACATGTTTGAAATTTTTAAGAGGAAAGGGGGGGGGGGGGAGGGAAGAAAAAACCCTGAGCAAATAGAATTGGGCTTAGAATGGAACTATCAGTTATAACCAGGTGTTTCCACATACCCTCTTGAAGCTTAAGAGGGTACAAAGAAACTTGAGGGGCATGGTGGAGAAGGCAGCAGATATCCTAAGAGATTCTTTGAAATCAAAAAGATTTTTACTTATCAGATCAGAAAAAGCCAGTGCTGTACGGTGCCTGCACCATAATTCAACTAAACCACCAAACTGAGGGCAGTCATATGGAGAAACAACCATCATATTCATCTGTGCAAGACTGAATGAATTGTAACTGCACAATTAGTGTTTTAGCTTAAAAAAAACTGTCTTTAATTTAGTGCAGAAAGCACATTTTGGCATTTACTGCAGCCCCTGCTCCAGGGGATATGGGCAAATAGAAGAAATTCTAGCCTGAACCTGAATTAAATTTCCTGAGTGTGGGATTAGACTTGAACTGTTTAAAGACCTGAGGCTAAACTCTTTATTAACAAGTGACTTGCTCTACAATTTTGGAGAAGTCATCATACATCAGTTTCCCCATCTGTCATGGGGAGTTTGTAAAGCACATTGACATCACCCACTGAAAATCCTTCCGGCACACTAAGTATTTTTGTGATCACTCAATCCCAGACTCATTCTAAAAAAAAAAAAAAAAAAAAAAAAAAAGCTAGCTTTGGGTGATAGTCAGATCAATATTTACAATGGAAAACCTTGTACAAAAGAACAAATTATATTGTGTACACAGTGCCCTTTCTTGTTTTGCAGTAAGACTGGATGGCTCTTGGAAGGAGGGGTGCAGGCATGGATAATATTCACACTCAATGTAGCGGGGGAGTTTTGTACATTCCCTTCCGCTTCGCAAGGAACAGCTGCATTAAGAAAGAATTGTTCTAAAATTTAAGCTGAGAACAGTCTGTGTAAGAACGTCTTGGGAAAGTGGTGAACTTTAACCTTCCCAGGATAAGAACGTTAACATAAATGTGAATGGAAAAGCTTTCAATGCATTGATAGACGTGAGAAATGCTTTGTCTTTAGAGAAGGGCTGTAGAGCCCTTCTTGTGTCTGAACCCACCATGAGAAAGGGAGACATGAGCAACAGTGACTTTGTTCTGCTAAATGGCAGCTAAAGGTTTTAGTACGGTCACTGCACAATTCACTAGCCATATTGGGATTCAAAATCAAAGAGAAGTCCTTACTCTAGGGGTAGAAGGGATCTTAAGAAATGCATCCTCCCTGCTCAGCTGGGATATGTGCTAGCTTTTTATAAACTAGAGCACAATCAGCATAGGTCCTAAATTACAGATTAAACTTGCACAGTCCTATGTTCAGTATCCTCAACACACCAGTTCTCAATGTTGAGACCTTTGTTTCCCACCCAGGCCCCAGGTGTGCAAATACTGCCACATTAAAAAGATGGTTTCATGCTTTTAGAACAGGCATTGGATCCAAAGCACAAGAGCACATTAGAATTCTGGGCTAGAGGGACAAGTACTCTTTGCAAGGATGGGGCATTATCCAAATCCTGAAGGCACCTTCAGGAAACAGCACTGCCTAATTCTTCTACAGTATGTACTGCGACATAAGATCTTGCCTATTGCCTGTATGGTATTTAGTAGAGGCCTGGCAAAAAACTTCATAAGGCAGTCTTTGGCAGTGATGGTTCACCTCTCTTGTACTTACTTGAGAATGTATGAACACTATTCCTGTTCAACTGATTTGCTGGCAGTCTTGTTCAACAGCAAGGATGATTTAATTTCATACCTTTCTACTTCCTTTGTCCAGATAGGAAAAAAATTGCAGAACTTTGCTTAAGCGCAATTTTCTAGACTGGCTCCTTCCCTGTATTTTTTCTACAAAGCAGACTGTTTTTGCATGCAAGCCTATCCTAGGAGCTCCTAAACAGCTCAGACTTAAGTAGCTTGCTCAAGCTGTTGATGTGCATGGAGAAAAGTAGTTGCAGTTCTTCATTCATAGCCTGATGCTAGCAAAGGGCAGACACTACAGTTACATTGGAAAAACCTTTACTCTTAAATGGGGCATAAGCTCCCTTGGTGAAAGGGGCTGTTGCCCACTGAAGCACCACGCATCCAAGATGAAAGCAAAGCTGTCCAGCTTCTGAACTGACCTCAATAGCAACAGCTCTACAGCCCTGAACTGTTGTGGCACAGTCAAGAGCAATAACCCATTTCTGCAGGCCTCCCTCTAGTAGAGAGGAAAGAGTTCTCAACTCAAAGCTTTCAAGTGAAGCGTAACATTCAGGATGAGCTGGTATGAAAGATGAATGGGCAACAGCAAAAAGCTTAATCCATTATGTGTGTCCATTTACACCTACATAGGATACACCCACACAAGCAAATTCTGACACTGTCCCATCAAAGGCCACCCCTACCTAGACATTAGCAAAGCAGCAACTACACTGATCTGGTATCTATCACTGTAATGTTGCTTTCTTCCTAAGCAGTCCCACTACTGAACACCAAACTGAGCTGGACAAACAGCAAGCTCATTAAAAGACAAAAGCAGCCTGGTAATATGAGTAATGATATGTGAGACAGCAGGAAATAGGATAAGACTGCCAGCATCTTATCATCCAACAGCTGTACATTGCCCATAGCAACCAGCAAATACTATTTCCACTTACACTGCATTAAGTTCAGCGGGACAGTGATCATTCAGTCCCAGACAGGGATTTTAGACAACAGGCCAAGTTTTGCTTTGTGGTATGGCCAGTTTAGGTGTAATATAGATGCCAGCTCACATTTCTTAAACACACAAATTTTAAAAGATGTTACCCTCAAAGGATCTTTCCACCTACTCAATGTAGTTTCAGGAGGGAGATCAGCTACAAGAAGGTGGAGAGATCAGCATAGAGAAGATTAAAATTCATCTTGCTGAAGAGCTGGAGGAAGAAAGGAGCTTACTATATGTGAGTTTATTTTTATGAAGAAGAGAAGATGTTTAGCTACTGGGTTGGGAGGAGAGGGGAAGGCACTTAAGAGATTAGGGTGGAAAAAATTAAAGGTGCAGGTGGTATCCAAGCATTGCATTCATCTAAGCAAGTACATATATTACAGGTTACAGTACAAAGGATTCATAGATCCACTTAAGTTAGAGACTTCTGTTACCTTTCACCTATAAAGCAACTTTACTCCCTTATGTATTAAAAAGCTTTGGATGAGGTCTGGCTCACTGCTGCAAGAAAGCTACATGCTTGTGCAGTCTGCACTGGAACTTAGTTCCTTCTTCAGGAAAAGACACAAGAAGCAGGTGCTTTGGATAAGCAGTCATTTCAGGTGGGCAAGTAGGGTGACGTAAACATGCTGCTAGCTATTTGAAGCTGAAATTTGAAGTACAATAAATCTGTACAACAACAAGCATAAGAAATTCACCTGCCCTTAAAAAAAAAAAAAAAAAAACTCTCCCCAAATCTCTTAATGCTGCTGGTATTAGCTTCACAGGCTGAAATAACACTAAAAGTAGTAGCCGCTAAAAAGTGGCTAGGTTTCAGAGATAGCATTATCAGTACTTGAAAATGTAGAACATGAAAGTGTAATCAATGTACTACAGTGCAATCAGTCCTACAGACCTTCTATCAAGTCTGTCAACAGGGGAGCGGTACCAAAAGTCATTTATCAATTCTGTTGCAATATCTTTATTTCGAGGGCACTGGATTTTGGTAGATTGCACTACAGAAGAGTAATATCAGATAAAGGAAGTGGATAGGAGCATCTTACACATTGTTTATTCAGAACAGTTAAGCTCACAGAAGACTCTTGAGAGAGCAGTCAACACAACTATATCTAAAAACTAAGAGCTGTAACATTTTATTTCAAAAAAATTAGCAAGACTTGTTCTCAGCTACAAGATAATTGAGAAGAAATCACCCCTCCTCCCAAAAAAAGTGAAAAATCTTAAACAAAGCAGTCAAAGAAAAAAGCTGGAATGATCTTAAGGCATTCCCTGTCTCCTAAAGGACACTTGGCTATCCCCTCAATTATCTTGGCAAATACTAGTCCATTAGAAAGGACAGATTACAGAGACTCCAATAGTCCTGTATAATGCAATCCAGTGATTATACTTTCTGTAAGGCGGGGGAGAGGGGAAGATCTTTCCTGATGTATCATTTTGATATTTCTTGCTGTAGTGCTGTAAATTTAAGTTCACGATTTTTTGTCCTTTCAACATGAACACAAAGATATGCTTCAAATGCCTAAAAGAAATCCCCTAAAGAGGAAGGTAAGAAACTATAATTTCTCAGTGTTTCCTTTGCTAGGACAATGAATATTAAGAATACTTAAGGCAGGTGGGTGCTGTACCAAGAAAAAAAAAGGTTAATCAATGATGCTAAAATTGATAGAGAAATCAAAAAAGGAAATAAGGTTTTAAATGTTAATGAGAATGTGTTCAAAGCTCAACTTTTAGGGTGTAAACTAACTAAGGAACATAGAAAAAGGGGGAGTAGTGAAGATAAATGCAGAGGTCCTGGGCAATTCAAATTAAGATGAGGCTCAGGCTAAGTATACATTGCAGATCACAGCACAGAAGTATTGAGCAAATCAAACTAGCTGGTGCGAGAAGTAGTGGAGCTGTGTAACACGTGTTAAGCAAAAGCTACTTTATGGTACTTGGCTCAGTAGTATTAAGTAGCCTGTACTGCTGTTTGTGTTGCTGTGGCTCAAGAACCTCCAATACTTGAGCTATCTTAAACTATCTAGTGAGGGAAGCCAGTACTACACCACAGACTAGAGTCCTACACTAAGGAGTATTCATCAGTAATAGCTAGAAAAATAGCTAGAGGACGAAAATCTAAAGGAATGGAGAACTCTCCCATCTTGCTCACACTTAACTTTTTATGCATATGCATAGGGTAGTTTTTTTTTTTGTTTTTTTTTTTTTTTTTTTTTTTGAGGTGACAAAAAATTCTTACCTTGAATGTTTACAGGAGCCTGAGACTTCATTATGATACCCTCATCTAAGTGGAAGTATCCATACCAACTTCAAATTTTCTTCAGGTGAAAAAAAAGCCCAGAGGCAAACTTTGCTTAAAGCAGTTTAGCAATAACTGAAGCAAGAAAGCATAGTTTCACCAGTCTGCTAAGAGAAACAGTTTGCAATAGCACCATCTTTTTCATCCGCAGGACAGAAGTCTAGCTCTTAGCACGTGGATAATTTGCTAAGAGTCAAATTTTATTAGGAGTAGCAGACAGTTTAGATCCAACAGGCATGGGAATTCAGCTGGAAGACCGGCAAATCAAGATCCTCTTAGATGCAAAACAGGCAGTTAGAAATGCATACTGTTCAGATCAAGGAGAAATGAAAGCTCTCTTGATAAAAGAAAGAAATATTCCCTCACATTGGCAGGATGAAGATTGGCATATCATTACATATTTTAATACTGTTGCTTTAATATATTCACAACGTAAGTTATCTTTTTATATAAAAAAGCACAATTACAGTGCTATTCTACTACAGGCAAAGTTAGAAGCCAAATATACCATGATTGTTTTTGAAAAAGGCACAGAGAACAGCACTTCCGTAAGTGCAGCCTTGGGTTTTACAAGGCTGTAATGCACAGCAATAGCATCTCCTTGACAAGCAGGACAAGTTGTTTTGCTTTCATTGTTTAAATCTTACCTGGACATAAAAATATGAATTACCACTAAGTCTCACCTCTGCCCTCTGCCTTTAACATCAATCTGCCTCCATTTCTACTGGACTGAAGATTAAGTTCCAGTGCTATACTGTGGGTCAGATTTCAGAAGTCTAAAAAATTAGTTTGTACTTCTAGAGTACTAAGCAAAACAGATTTACACCCAGTCCAGGACTTTCCACACTACAGCAATATTTGATATTAACTGAGCTAAGCTATACTGAATTAATTGTAAATAATTAAGCTCTCCAGGTTCAGAATTCAGGAGGATTCTACATAGCTAGCACTAACCACTAATACTTTTGGTCATCAATTGACACCGATGAATATTTTCAAGACCGCTATATGGGAATTTGGGTATGCCTTATTTGAGTAGTAGTCCCACTGTTTATTAGTTAGCACACAGCAACTCCAGCACATTTATGATGCAGTATCATTCAGGGACTGCAGTTAGATATGAATACCACTGTAGTATGAGCTAACTATTAAGGAGAAGCACTTGTTCACGGCTTGAATCAGACAGTCACACAAAATGCAACAGATGAGATGCCTGCTTTTGCTTTTTGAAGAATGGCTATTCACACATCCCAGGAATCACGCAAAGTTGTCACCGGTTCCTAGAAATACCATATACAGGTAATATACTATGTTTACTGTCCATCCTTAACCACTTCAGCACTGAATTCAAAGACAGATTTGTGTCTTTCTTACCTCACCTCAGTAGCTCCAACATATACCAAAGATACTGCTACATGACAGGCATGATAGACTCCAACTTCAGCACAATTACAAGCTGGGTTTTTTTTAGATAGTGCTTTATGCAATCAAAAGCTGTAATGTTTATTGATTACACTTAAACTATGTTCTGTCATTATTTTCTGCGTTTTCTACATAAACAAGCAGAGGCTTCTCTGACCTACCAGCATAATTATCTGGTGCTGTACACTGCCAGTCACCTCTACTCCAAACCTATGGCTTACAGTGCATGCACCTAAATCTTGTGGGAAGAGAAAGTTCTCAAAAGGTATGTTAAGGCTCTTCACTGAGCAGCCTATTCCTGCCTTGCAGCTAATGAGAGTTGAGAGTATCTTTATTCTGTGGGAGACAGAAATCTGCTTTAAATCTGTCCCTGTTCTGACTCTTAGACACTAGGGCCCTCTTTCTCTTTAGTCTGTGATCCTACCAAGCATGTCTACAATATGCAATGCAACATAGTGCAGATCTTAAACTTATCCACTCTCCTCAGAGCAGATTCTGTTAACGGGCTTGCTACCATATCAATGAAACTTAATGCCAATCTCATGAGTCACTTGCAATACTGAGAATGAAAATCTAAGTCTCAAGGGCAGATCATCTGAAACACACCTTTATGAATTAACAGACTTCTCAAAGCATACTTTTACATCAGTGTAACTCTAAACAAATTCCTCAAAAGATGTATTGGCCTTTACAGCAGATTGTGCCTGTTAAAGTTGTATTTTCCCCAAGTGATGATTCTTTGCATGTTTGAGAAATTATGATATATATTATGTAGCTGTTAGCATGGCTGAACACATCTACTTTGCATGATAAAGCACCCAGGCAACTGACAGTAATACTGAACATTCCTGACTTCAACGAACAAGGCAACCCAAGCCAAGGAAAGCAGAGCAATGACTAAGCATCTGAATAATATACAACAGATTTATATAAAATCGACATACAGCAGTTACAATATGGATATTCATTCTTTACCCTCTTTTGAGAGGCGACAGATTCTTACCTAGTTATATTCAGAAGGTTTGACATTCCACCAAATTTAATTTATTGTTCTGCTGCAAGTTTCTCAGATATTGTTTCAAACACAAAGAACAAATCTGACACAGAAGTTTCCACCAAACCTTAGGTGCCTTCACTTACATACATCTGTATTTAAAACTGGTGCTTTCACATTAAAGTTTACACTTCTAGCATGCCAGGACTCTGTTTAAGATTCCAGTGCATCTGTTCAAATGGAAAACAAGACATGTTTATAGGGAGGATATACAGAGATTTTATTTAATCAGGTTTACTATTTACAGTTGAGATCACTTTCACATACTACTTTGCTACTCTACAAGGCTATAGTATTTCCAAACCAATTTAAGATCTACAGTCTAACAGTTCACTCAACACATAAAACCGCTCTTCATAGAAAAATGAAATATTACAGAACAGTAGTGCATCCATTGTACTCCTGAAATGCCAGCTTGTATTTTAAAACACTAACACTTGGAAGAATTGATCTCTGATGATCAAAACTGCAGTCACATGATTCTAAAGTTTTGGTTAGTAGTCATTTTGTACAATTTTTTTATATATATAAAGTGTACTGGATTTAGGTGTTTTTAAAAAGTGACACTGGTGAGGGGCAATATTAAAACATTATTTCTCAAATTAAGACAGCTGGCTTCCTTTGTACAACTTTGGCCAAAAAAGTTCCATGTAGTAAAGGCTAACAAATTCTCTCTATATATGCAAGAATCAGTTAATGCTTAGAGGTAATCTACCAAAATAGGCACACATCCTTTGACTTTCATGTCAACCAAATTACACTTGCAAATGGTTCTGAAATTAGAGAGTTTACTAGTATACTAAAACATTTAGATACATGAACAGCTGGCTAAAACAGTGAAAGTCACAGGTAATTATAGGGGTGCGTGGAAAGCCGAGTTGCTTTGCCCATCACCAGTGTACATTACAGCTGTCCTCATCTGTGAAAGGTGTGCTTCAACTAATTGTAGGGCTCGAAAACTATCACAGTAGACCTGGCCCATTCACCTTCCACATAAATGAGATAAAACTGAACCTCATGTTCACATTCTCTTCTAGGCATAGGTTCCGCCAGTGATGAGAAGTTCGTAAGCAGGATCCCGACTCCTCCTACATAGTACTATACAGGCACACAACATCCCCAGAAGCTATGGAGGAAAAAAGAAAACAAACTGAGTACAAAGATGATACTTCAAGAGACTTAATTTCTGCACAGAAATTGCCAGCATCTTTCATAATACTGTAACTGTCCAGAAGGTAAAAGGTAACAAATTTTTGGAAAAGCTTCACTTTGTTGCAAAAAGCGTAGGCCACAAATTCCAGCTTTATTTTCTTGCAGAAATGTCGTAAACATCTTTAACAAGATCCATTTTAGTCAGCAACTTGTATTCAACTATTCAAAGGGATGAAAAAAATAATTTTTGAAAGGTAGTTCTTTAGATAATGTGGTATGAAAAAAATGAAGTTAAGCAACTGTATTTATTAGTCCTTAATTGCAATGATCAAAAAGGGCATGACTTCAGAGTTTCACAGATCTGCCTTCCCCTTGGAGCTTATTTCAAATGCTGAATCTTCATTAACATGCTACACAAGTTAGGTACCTTCTGAATTACTCACTTTTAGAAAGTCTCCTGCAAATAAACTATGCAGTACTGTGATTATGCTGGCACGTTTTCCAGAAATTTAGGTAAATTTATTCACAAGACTGAAGTCAGGTGAACATGATCAGGGACTTAGGATAAATGATACTGTAGAAATGTTGCATGCTTTTAGAGGGCAGGATAAGATTGCACCTTCTCAAAAAAAAGTTTATAGCGATATGTTCTATAGTTTGCAGTAACTGGCAATAGTAAAATGGTAAAATAAGAGACTGTTTTGATTTGTTCATATGTGTACAGGAAGAAGTCTATTCACAGATGCAAATACTTCAAGAGGCTCTGGTCACAGCTATGAAATATAAAGCATCACCCAGCAGGTAGGTAAATTCCTTAAGATCTGAACAAAGTGAACAGAACAGTGAAATAGGTAGCCAATTAAATGCAAAGTTTCTTCATTCGATACAGCAAAAATCCAGTGAAAACCATTATCACTAGGTTGGATGGAAGACTACTCACTTTTATTAAAAAGTTTGATGCAAGTGCCACATGCATTACACTTGTTAAGTTTTAAAACAAAAGCTGAAGTATTAGGTTGCATGTATATGCAGTTAAGTTTGCTGAAAGATTGAAATAACAGTTTTTAAAAGCCTAAATAAGCCTAAAGTAGTAGTGATTGAAGAGATGCATAATGGAACTCCAGTATGAGCTCTTAATTTCCTAGAAAGGAACAAGCTGTAAAGGTCAAAAATATTCTGTCTGGAGTGCATTCTCAGCTTCTGACATACACATTAGTTCAGCTCAGGTCCAGAAAAAGCATCTGCAAGATAACCTAGAGTATGGCACTTCAGCTTGTTGGTAAAACCAGGACTTCCATTGCTTTTCATCAATGTTTGGTGTTTCAGCTCATAGACCAACTCCCAAAATAATTATATTCATGTCAGGTTCAGAGTTCCAATCTTTAAAATTGCCAGTAAGGAAAAACTGAGTTACTTGAGAGTGTCTCTTCATGGCCAGAAACTTTCCTTCTAGGGAAGGAGGCAATATCCACAATTCAAAAAACAAAACCAAAACACTCCAACTCACTAAGTTAGACTTGTGAGATGGAAAGTTTGTCATAGTAGCCAGTGGCTACTATACTTATAGGCAACAAGCCTTCTTCATGAAGATTTCATTTTTTCCCTGTTCATAATAACAGTAAGACTAAGCAAGCACTGCAGAGAAGAACACCTCCTTCAGTCCTTGCAGACTTTATTATATAGAGGTATACTAATCAGAATCATACTCTCAATTCAGGCTTCCGCTCTGATATTAACTCATCTAGGCAAAGCAAAACCAGACACAAATGAACCATCACAAAAGTACTTCAGAAGAGTTAAGCCTAATTCAGTGAGCTGTGTAGTCATTAAAAGCAGAACCATAAGTATTCTTACCTGAGATATCATGGAAATCAAGCCATTGCTCACATCATACATATTATTCCAGCCATGTATTTCAAATACCAAACAGATGGAACCCCCCTACACTTATTCACAAAAATAATCCTAGTCAATGACTCAGTGAAGATATTCAACTTACGTACAGAGTTGTGTAGAATCGTAAGCAGCATCAGGCATTATAGTACAAAGTCATGAAAAACTACTGAATCACTATTTAAACCATTTACATATTTTAGGATGTTAGTGAGCATTTTCCCAGAACTTACTGTAAAACACAGAAATGACTCCCTTATTTCATCTTTCTCTACAGAAATATTTTAGCATGACAATTTGGAAAATCTGCTGGCACCTCTAATAAACCTTCTCTAAAGCAGTTGATTCTGTTTCTCTTCAGCTGTTACTTAACATGGTGAACAAGTTTGTATTAAAGACATACTCACACATCCATACCCCTTTTTAAGAGCATTTATATAAAAAGCCACATCTCCCACAATTACAAGTGGGAAATCTGCTTGCAAAGAGTAATACATCAAGTTTACTTTTATACGAACCAGTTTACCTTCTTCTAGGTGTGTGTGTCGGGGGGGGAGGGGGAGGAAGGGTGTACAGAAAAGCTAGCTGGCAGTATTGGACTAGAAGAAACTATGTGGAAGCCTGTATCAGGAAAATACACATCCAAAACTTAGTATATTGTACACGATCACTACTTAACTAAAAAAAAAGCTACTTTTAAGAATGATTTCTGCATCTACTCAAGCAGCACTTTTACTGCTTTTCACTCTCTTCAGTTTGCCTCCAATTTATTAATAGTTTTAGGCTGTCAGTATGATTGAGACCAGAGACCTTGGTAACTAATACAAACACACCAAAAGTGACCTTTACACAGAGAGATTTTCCACAAATCAAAATGTGCAAAAATCCCACTATATTCTTCTCACAATTTTTTTATTTTAAAGAAAATATTCAAGACTAAGTTTGCTGAAGATAAGCTATTAGAGACAATGAGCTTCTAGGGAGCCTTATTATACAACATACTAAATAAAAATCAGGTCACAGTAGACTATGATAAGTACTTACAGGAGTAGTAATAAAATACACCAAGTATTCACCAATTATTTGCCAGATTATCAGTCCACTAGGTTTTCAGGATGTGACCTGTATTATAGGCTATTTACTGAAGATTATGTTCTTGTTTACATTTCAATAAGCCTTTAAACTGTTTTACTGAGAAACAGACAAATATATACTTAAATTCTCCATAATAGATAAGAGGATGTCACAACCACATTGAAAACTAAGTTTTATGTCTTAACTTTTAGCAAACAGATCAGTGAGTATATGGTTTAATATGAACTCAGCTGAAACCAAAAAGTCCTTTTCTAGAACATGCAAATTTACAGCTGGAAGCATTTGAACTGCATAACAAAGATACAATATGACCTCTTACAGAGTTTAGTGTGATAATTACTCAGCGAATATTACTTAAGTGAAATCTCAAAAGTATCCCAAATACCCTTTATTCTATATTTATTCTATTCATTTTCCAAACAGGTGTCTCAACTTGTTTCATCTTTAAGCAAAGCTATTTCAAACTGTATATTGCAGCACTAGCAAAAAGATCTCTGATGCATAGTTTGTCAAGAAAATAACATGCACTTTCTGCTGATAGCCTGAACTACCAATATGTGGAGACAAATCAAGAAGCACCCTCTAAAAAGATACAATCTGAACTATAGCTTTAAACACCTTAAGTCATAAAAACAGCAATTTAAAAAAGTGTTTTCCTGTAGAAGACTGGGCACAGATCTCAATAAAAACTAAAGTTCTGTATCTGAAATAATCCAATTCTGGACAGTTCAAAAATACTATGATGTACAGTGTTACACATGCTTATGAGTGCAGCACTGAAATAGAAAATTTAGTTTCAGAAGTTGATTTACAAAAGAGGACCTGCCCTCACACATACAATCCAGTTCAAAAGCTGATTTTGAAAACAAAAATGACTAAACCATTTGACTCAATCAGTAAAACGTTTTCTGAGTACAAATGCTGGTAAGGGCACAAAATTAACTTGACATTAGTTTTCAGGTCTTAGGATTCAGCATGCGTAGTACATTTCTCAGACAGAAATACTGCCAGAATCCCAAAAGATTGTGTACTAAGCCTTCTGAACTGAGCGTTCAAAATTCCAAATATACATGTATCTCCAGAAGACACCCCTGGTCTTTCTGAAAAAAAGAGTAAATACTGAGGTATAAATTAGCCTTTATTTCCCTTTTTTATTTATAACCCAGAAAACTAATAATAATAAGGACTTACATGGGAGATAGCCTGCACTCAATCTTAAGTAGGTAGGGTCCTCAGTTTGATTTTTTTTCCTGCAAATCTAGCAATCAAGACACCTTCAAGATACTACGTAAAGCTCAATTTAACAAGAGTATGCTGTCAAAGATGCTGGTGTATCTTTTGGGTGGTTTTAACATTATTCATATGCCATGAAACATACTTAAGTTGATGTATCTCTAAAATGACATTAGTTATGAGCTATCTGTGGTAAAGCAAATATTTTATGTCAATTCAAGTGCTAAATGTCATTAGAGCACATTCATGAGATACAGGCACCTAATGCTTGAATATTTAGTTTAAGACAGTTTAGCATTTACATTCTAGTAGATTACTGCATGTAATGTTTGAATTGTTCAGCCTTCTTCGAATCTAACAGAAGGCATATCCATGTAACAGTAGTATTTAGATCACGCATGATTGAGAAGCTTTGTATTAGAAATACTTAAGATTGACTGCGGTCCATTTATCTCCAAATCAAGTAGGGACTAAAGTTGTTAATAGCATGCACATATCTATAATGACCTGGAGAGCAGTTTAAAGTTTCATTTGGAAAAAAAAAAAAAAAAAAAAAAACTTTATAGCTTAAAAAAAAACCCCCAAAACTCTTACCTGAATAGCAGCAAAGGCTAGTGCTGCCCAGATAACATACATCATGATCTCTTGTAGCTTCTTTACAACCAGAGCCTCACAACCCTGGAACAAGTAAACTCATTATGTATCTATTTGGCAACCATACAGGACAGGCAGGGAGAGCCCCGTCCTCCCCGCTAAACCTCAGATAGTACATAAAAATAACCCAAACACTAAGACAAACCTAAAAATATAAAGTCAGTACTGACAATGCCAGTACTGGACAAAATGGAAAAAATGTTTCCCCTCTCCTTTAGAAACCGTGTTTATTTCCTGATAAACCAAATATACCTAATATTTCATACCCCAACTAAAAAGAAAATTTAGTTGTTGTCAGCAGGTCTACATGGCTATGTAAGTTCATATTTTGTTGGCTATCTTACCTCAGAATAAAGGTCCATTGGGCGGGTCAAACTGCCAGTACAATTGCTGAGAGCTGCTTTGCAACAGCTAAGCGGCACACTGTTATTTTTAGTTTGTTTGAACCAGACAGTATTCTCCCAGTCTGAATAGTTATGGATCCCACAACAGCGCAGCTGAAAAAGATACCAGTAAAAAGCCACTGGGTTTACCAGTAGTGAGATGAGACAGTAATTCTAATTCCACCATCACATGTATTAAGTAACAGAGGCAGCCTAATCGTAAGTAACAGATTATCCGACAAAGTTATTTTATCAAGCTATAGGCTGCATGGTTTATAAAATTATCAGCAGCTTTAAATCATTTAACATATATTCCTTACAAAACAGGCTTGACATTCCAGTTCCTGATGAGCATTTAACAGTCCATTTCACTCCCCTCATGCTCTCCCCCAACAAGACAAATAGCTTTATTTTAGGGTCAGAATAGCTCCATTATTATAGCTTTCTACAGATGCTTGAAACTGTTTTCTGGACATAGTTTGGGATAAAAAAAATCACAGTCCATTTGTCTCATAAAACAGCAGTCCAGAATTTAAGTTAATTTTATATAGTCAAACATGGCTGCATAGAAAGCCTTCAGGACACTCACAGACCACTGTGGGCCTTGGAGTCTTCCAGTGTGCAATACTGCCTTTAACAGAGGTACCAGCTTAAGCGCTGAATTACCAGTTTGTCACCTTTGCTTTTTTCCTTTCAGCAAGGAATCTTGGCAAGGTGTTAATTAGTAGTACACCATTGATTTAAATGCATTATATAAAAAATACTGCATATTACTGATGAAACTGTAAGAATATTGAAAGCTCCTGAATGTTGCCTCATTTTGATGGTTACTTTTGCCCCAAAACAGCAAAATCAGAAGCTTGCAACACTGAAATTTAGCTAGAATCAAGAATGCTTTTTTGTCATGTTCTAGATAAATCTGTGCAGGAAATTAGAGCATTCTATAATGTCCATCACAGAAAAACAGGAGTACTAAATACTTGGATATAAACACCTATTATAGACTGTTTATTATGCAGCAAAATACACCTCCCCAAAGGTTTCATAATTCCACTGGTTGTAACAATTCAAACTAATTACTGACCAATTAACTGTTTACTAGATTTGTCAAAACAGGGGAAAAGATCTTACTGATGCTGTGTTGTTTTCCTACTTGTTAATTTCAGATATAGAAAGGACTGAAAAGCTTCTACAAAACACTATGTGCCTGGCTGTCTCACCTGTCTCTGTACATAGTCAATAGCACGACTGGCTGCATCAGGATTTGTCCCATTATATCCATTGTATACTTTCTGAATGCTGTGATCAACTTCATCCTCCACCTGTGAAATATTAGTAAAGCATCCACATTAGTACACTGACAGAAGTAGTAGAGGTCTAGATATAATCAGAAGTGAAACTATTGTGATTCAGATGATAGGTTATCTCTGCTTACTGAAATCAGTATACTTCAGAGGTACAGCTTCTTAAAATTCTAAATCATTTTTTGCAAGATATTACTAGTTTACAGCTAATGGCACAAAAAAGCCATACTAGTTATCTTACATAAGATTTTAAACAAAGCAGCTTTGAGATATGTCTCAATGGAAACTGCTTTTATCATGATACTGTGGCAGGGATACCATGAAGTTAGGAGCTGCTTGTAGGAGTATGTACTCTTCCACTTCCTCCTACTCCTTCAAAGTTCCAAACCAAAAAAAAAACCCATCACTGTATAAGCACCTGGGCTAATTGACTGGGTTTGGGACCCCAATGAGTTATTGATAACTCATATTATCTGCTTTTCCCATTCTGACTGAAACACAGGTAAATTCTCAGAGACAAGGTCTTTTTGCTGACTATTCTATCCAACAGTGACAGAGCTCTGCTCAGTTTTCCTCCTCTCCATCTCCTGAGAAATGGTGATGGCAGTACATTGTATATAGCAACAGCTACTGAAACAGCTTCCAAAGCTACTGCAGATGAATCAAACTGCTAAAGATGCTGCCAATTACATGTGTTAGAAATGGATGCCACCCAAGAATCATCACTTCTCCCCCAAAAGATGACTGATAATGCCCACTTCTGGAGGAAATATTTCTAGAATCTTTTAAGAAAGATGCTTCACTGTAACTGTTAATTAAATGCACTGAAAATTTTTACAAGTTTGGTATAGCTAAACATCAGTACCAGAGTAAGAAAAAGAAAAATGAGAATTCAGAGCTAATCTATGACATGCAGCAGGAATTACTTGCAAGGAGTGTAATCTGAAGTCTGAGTATTAAATAAGCATGCATATTCTTCAGTAGACTTGTAAGTTACACTAGCAATGACAGTTATCTTTACAAATAGATATGCATGAAGACAGATACAAATTAAAGCCAATTCAGCCTGCACAGGCACTTTTTTCAGACTAGCTTAAATCAATTCTTTAATGATCTAACTAATTTGATTTACAACTCTGATTCTATTTAGTCACACGTAAGAAAACAGACCAGTTTGTTATACAGGTTTTTAAATCATTTATTTCAGTCCATGCTTGTATACCATTTGGCTTACAGTTAAACTAGGACAGTACGATGCCTGTAAGCCATGCAAATTACATACAACTCAAACAGGAAAAATCTTGACTTCCAGCTAACTGGCAAGCTTTTTTTTGGGGGGGGGAGGGGGGGCGGGGCAGGGAGAGGGAAGGATGGGGAGGTAAAGGAGACAGGAAAGAGAGGGAAGGAGCGAATCATTGTTCAGGAAAGCCTACAACTCCACAACCAATAGCCTGTTTAATCCCTGCTGCCATTTTACAGAAAAAAAAAAATCTTACTGTTAAGGACCAACATTGACCTGCTGCAAAATCTACTAATCTATCAATCACAATAGTGCCTACACAAGCTTCATGTTGTTCCGAAGGTGTCTAAACCGGATCCATGCACATGGGTTTACAGAGGCATGTTGGAAAAGTGATTTAAAGGTCACTAGTGATTTGAAAAGGTGCAATGCCACGTCACTGAGGCAACATAGCATTAGACTGTCACATCTGGTACCAACAATTTTGACAACTACTGCCATGACTCCAATCCATCCTTCTGTACAGGTTTGTACAGATTACACTGAAGTAGTTCCAACATGATTTGGGTGCCTTGCTTTTCCTAAAATTCAAAACCACCTCCACATAACAATCCCCCCCCCCCAAATAAACCCGAACACCCACAAACCCTATATGCCATGTCTGAAACTGAACAAAATAAGCAAAGCACAGAGCTGCCTTATTTGGCCTGGCAGCAATAATCAGAAACCTAGGTTGTCGTCACCTCCCAATTCACTGTTAACAAAAAAAATATTTTTTTTACACTCAGATTGCTGTTTTTAAGTACAACAAAAGACACTAAATAATGAAAGAGTAGAAAATTGCATTCTTACTAAAAAAAATCCCATCTCTCCTGTCAAAAGATGTAAGACTTAATTTTCAAAAATAGGCTTTCACAAATGCCTTATGCCAGCCTAAGACCATAAGACCATACTGCCACTAAAAAGACGTTGCCTTCCCTTTTCTCCTAAGCTCTGACTCTGCATTAGTGTTTGTGAAACTGTATGGCAGGTAACTAGGCAAAAGGAGAGATGATAGCAAGGGACCAACCCAATTTTAGATTGGTTTAAATGTGTAACTTAACAGATGGTCTAGGTAGGAAAGACACATGCATCTTATTTTATCTGCTCTGATCATCATTAACTAGAAGAATGCAAACCACTAAGACTGGAACCTAGAAGAGAATGAGATGACCAATGCCCTGTCCAGATCAAATCAATGGTGATGCCTGAATTACTAGACAGTAATACGCTACGCCTGTGCAAATAATGCAGCAAAAAGGCAGCCATTCAAGTTAAGTAATAATTCATGACAATTCACATTCTCCAGGAAGCGTACCACTTTCCTTAACAGTTTAAGGACTACTACTGCTACAAGCTAGAGTCCTACCTAAAAAACCACCCATCTTCTCAAGGCACTGCCAAGATCCAAAATCATATGTAGACCATGAGAAAATACATCTTACGTTTAAATATTTCATAGGGAATTTCTGTTGAAGCAGTCTATTCCAATTGTTGCTAAGTTTGATTTATAGTACATAGTTCAAGGTCCTGTTTTCAGCTGCTTGAGGCAATTTTCTTTCAATAAAGCAAGCAAAATTTTTTAAAAAAACTTAATGGTGGCCTCATCACTTCTTCCCCCCCCAAAAAAAAAAAAAAAAAAAAAACAAAAACAACAACAACAAAAGGCAAGCAGAAAAATGCCAAGTGCCAAACAAGCAAGATCTGGATTCTTTGTTTCTATAATCACAGGAAAAGATAATGCTACTTTAATTTAGCTTGCTATTAGGACATCACTGAAGTGTGGTATGACAGCATCATAGGACATGTCAGCTAAGGAAATGCAGCTATAGTGAAAGCCAGCAAAATCACACAAGTTTGAAATTCCTTTTTCTTCACACTACATTTTGATATATCCCTAATGTAGTATATTCCTGTAGTAATATTCCTAACATACATTTTGCTGGTAGAAGTATAATTAAAGAAACAAAACCAGAAAAATAGTAACAATTTCATTAAATACCAGGACAAGTCATAACTTCTTCAGTCATAACCCTGCCAACCACCTGTAAAGCTAGACTGTATTATTATCATATTCAATCTATTTCACTTGATTCATTACACAGTATCAATTTTCAGATACTAGCAGCTCAAATTAACCCACCTGAGGTTTTTTCTTTAACAGCCACTAACAATTCTATACCATTAAATACAAGAAAGACTATTTTTGTATTTTGGTCACAGTTGACATCAAAACATTTATCAAAATTGAGGGAATATTACCTTTGCTCTGTAGATGTATCCAAGAACCACCACCACAACTTCAGTGATAAAAACCAAGAGCAGAATGATCACGAACTGTAAAACACAATCCAGAGTATTTGTGCAAATAATTCCACTCATCTTAAAGAGTCTCAACTGAGCCTCCAAGGCTTAAAATAAAGCAACTTCCCAGGTAAGGTTTTAATTTAGCAAACAACAAAGCAGGCTATTAAGTTGACCAAATGAGTCCAGAGTTTAATTTCTTGAATGAAATTAAGAGTTCATAATTTCACCAAGTAATAGAGTTAGAACTGCCCAGACAAGCAAGTGCTGACCATTAAACCAATCCAGTGTGGTGTTATGTTTCTAATCAAGTGTTTCTTCCTATCAATTAAAGCTCAATGTTACATCAAAGAGGCTATCTGTGTTGCCAATTCAGAGCAGTAGGCGGATTAAGGAAATTTTTTGTTAGATTAAGCCCTGAAATAACCAATAGAGGCATCAAGCTTGGGGAAAAATTAAATATTGGCCTCTCCCCTCTCCTCCTACCCAAATTCTCAAGCTGTAGTTAAAAAAAAAAAAAAAAAAAGCTTGAAAAAAAGCATAAAATACTGGAAAAAAATTACAGCTGTAAAACAAGAACTTAAAACCACACATTTTAGAAGTCTACTAAAAGGGAAAAAAGGTTAAATATACACAATGGGCAATCATCATCACACAGAAACTCTCAACTTACAGTAGCAAGTCCACAGCGACTTTCTCGAATCGTGGCACAGCACCCAATTAGTCCAATAATGAAAAGAAGCGTCCCCACAGCTATGATAACAACTGCTGGAATAAGCGTGTAGACATCTTCAAAGAAGTGATCATAGTCGTCATATGTGATGAACACATAGGCTCCCACGTAGCACAGTATGCCTGCTGCTGCCTACAACAAACACAGTAACTCGGTAAGTTTCTTTCAACAAGATGTCCTCCTTTCTGTAAGCCTATTTTACAACAATTGTTTTGTCAAGGTCCATAAACTAGTTCTCCTCTGAAATTACATATTTAGACATTGACATCTTTGCTAGGTTATAGGGTATGTCCGTTAGGAATACCTCAAATGGGCTAGCTAATTCCAACTTTCAAATTACATTTAATCTAAGCAGATTAAATGTTTTGACTACACTATAGAAGTTTTCCCTGAGGCATGTTTGAGAATGAGGGCAATCGTGCCACGAACACTAAAATCTTGCTGCCTGTTCTTCCCCAAAACTTTTCTCCTGCCCCATGAACTAAACACTTCACACAGTCTAACACTCAGAACTATGAGGCAGCACGTGATAACAGGACTCCAGCCCAAACAGCAAGCAATCTATAATTGAAAAGTTTCAGAACATACACTGTTACTTCACCTGCTGTTATTTACTTATTAATTCTTCCATTTTGCTGTCCGACTACCACACGTTAGAACAGCATTTATATATGCATACCAAGCTTTGACCTCAGCTAGAGGCGCAAAATCCTGCTGAAGACAGCCTTTTTGAAGTGTTCACAGCACTTGAAAACGTGACTGTAATCGACAAGCCAGGTAAGAATAGCTATACAACTTCAGTTAATAAAAGACTGAACTAAATACTGTAAGACACATCTTCAGCTTTTAAAAGCTATTCTCAAACTGGTCATTGCACAAAACAGTCTTTTTTAAAGGAGAAAAAAATCCCTTTGTGAGTTACCACTATTTAATAGCAAGTAAGGCCTGCAGGATGAATCTGCAAGACTAACTCCACTTCAAATTTAAAACTCTAAAAGTGGAGCACACATTGAGGCACACTTACCAGCCTCAAAATTACCAGACTCCCTACATATAAGCATCTTCATTAACTTAAAGCTGTTTTACACTACGTTTTGATATATCCCTAATGTAGTATATTCCTAACACGCATTTTGCTGGTAGAATTATAATTAAAGAATCAAAATCAGAAAAATAGTAACAATTTCATTAAATTCTAATACATTAAATAGCTGCACCAACTTAACCCCCCCCCACTTCATCAACATTGTTTCACAAAAAGCTTTTTGTAAAACCATCTTTCCCATGCTTGCTGTGGAAACAGTCCTGTTACGCATCAAATGTTTGAGTTCCTCATTAAGTGGGGCATTTAATTATGCTCAACTGATTTGCAATGACAATACTCATTTGAAACTTTTGTGATAAAGATGCACAAGTTGTGTTGCTTTGCTAGGCTAAGCTAAAACACTCAGCAGATGCAAAGACTAAACTAAGATCTGAGGAATTTCACCTTGTGCGAAGGGTACAGCGCCCCCATTACAACGGGGTCTATATTTCAGGTGCAAAAGTTTGAGTGAAATACTGCACGCTTTGCCTCCGACCTGGAGAAGAGAATGCTGCGGGCTGCCTCCAGCCCTTCTTTCCCACTCAGAGGCCTTGTAACTACCCTGTCCCAGGAGTGGGAAAAGGAGAGCAGATCGATGTATAGTGTTAGCTCGAGCAGCTAGAGGGTGGGACACACTGTTGCAGAATTAAAGAATCAGTGAATAATTCAGGCTGAAAGGGACTCAGGAAATCGTTTAGTCCAATTTCCTGTTCAAAGTAGGGTCAATACTGAACTTCGACCAGGTTGCTCAAGGCTTTGTCCAGTTGGGTCTTTAAAATCTTCAAGAACAGATTTCACAGCCCTCTGGACAACCTGTTTTGTTGTTTCACACTGAACAAGCCAAAAGAATACTGATGCCTCATATGTAAGCATTGTTTGCTACTGTGTAATTTAATATCGCAGTGTTACTGCAACTCTTACGGAATAGTGTTTTCTGTAACAGTGCTGCAGAGGCCATCTCAAAGAACAAGGCATTAAGAGCCAACTCAAAAGTGTCATTAGTTCTATGCGGATTTGAGTAATATAGTTCATCTCTGAAAATAAGTAAGTATTCTACAGGAATGTTAAAGTATCCAGGAGGCTCACTTGCATCAGTAAAAAGTGGTATGTAGATACAACAGTAGTGAAACAACTGAAAAAAACCATAATGAGCAGAGACAAAAAGTGAGACTTCTTCACCAGGTAAACTCTGAACAAGCTATTAAAAAATTTTTAAAAAAATATATAGCCACTTTACACAAGAGATTTAGAAACGCAAATCCAATTCTAGAAATCACATCTAACCATGTTAGATACAACCTGGCAAAAGGCAGACACAGTTTCTGTGTACAAGGTATACAAGGCAGAGATCCAAAGCAGAGTCACTGAACAATGGAATTATATTAACTGTTGCCTAGCAGTGAAGCTTATGAATGACAGGCCAGCGATGTCATCTCCCACGTCTATGAACCGCAACGCCTGTCAGAAATGTGGTATTCTGCAAGGTGGGGGGGGGGGGGGAGGGGGAACAACAACAACAACAAACACACTCAGCTGCAGTTGTCAAAGTGTATAGCAGAACTATTCATGAGCCCATTAGGCCTCCTCTGCCGTTTTAATTGAAATTAAGTGGCTTCTTTTCCAAGAAAGATCTGGTTCATATAAGCAGATCCAAAATTGTTAATTACATGAACACACACACTTAAGGAGACATTTGGAAGACAAAAAATTTAAAACAGTTAAAGCTTAAGCTGTCTGCTGATGTTAATTCTC
The DNA here is from genome assembly GCF_028389875.1 of Rhea pennata. Classification (NCBI taxonomy): domain Eukaryota; kingdom Metazoa; phylum Chordata; class Aves; order Rheiformes; family Rheidae; genus Rhea; species Rhea pennata. Next base: position 21,205,166 of record NC_084672.1, read on the forward strand.
CTTCTTTACTTTGAGAAGCACAGGCTTTCTAGAAAATTTTGTTCTTCCAGTATTATGGTGGACAAAATAAGTCTAACAAGCGTAAATTAGATACTCTCTCAAGCTAAAAGAAAAAAACACAGTGCTAAAAGAAATTAATACTTTGTTAGGACTAACAGAAGGTCAGATTTTTCTTTAGACTTTCAGATTACAGCAACCCAGTCTCAAGTCTTAACTAAATCCTTTTCACACATGGTACAATAATGACTAATCAGCCATGACAGCATTTATCCTTTGGTTTACTTCTTCAGGAGTTGTGGAACTACCTTTTCCATATAAAGAGATAGACTAATATACACAGCTATTGCTGAAATGCTCTATCTATAAAGCAGAAAATAAAACTTGCAACACAAACTTAAGAAAGTTGAAAGACATTGCCTCTACTTGATGAAGTGGCCATATCCCTACCAAACAAGCTTACCTTTTCCTCACAAATCACTTGAGCAAATGATCTTAAAAAAATAAAATTACATCACTGGCTGCATTTTAGGTTGAATCACTGAGTGGTCTTACAAGATATAATTGGACTCCTTTTGGATGACACTAATCCAGAAGATGAATGCATTTAAGCACAGCAACTGCTAACAGGTGTTCAGTCCATGGAACCAGACTAGCCTGAGGTTCTCCTTCACTACCCCCAGCGCAGTAGTGTCAACATCTGGTCCTCAGCACAAACCACTTTGCTCCATACCTGTTGTCCCATGTATATATTCATGAAAATAAAGTTCAAGTATCATCATAGCAGATAAAGGCAAAGAGGTAGTTTTACCGATATTAAGCTACCTATATTGAACAGTGCTGCCTCAGTTAAATACACATCTGAAGTTTTAATGCAACATGGACTTACTCCAGATATGAGCTGCTGCAGTTCAGGAACAGTGTCTTTTTTAAAAAAACGTACAGAACGGTATCATGACCTTCCATCATTTGCTTTTCAAAAACAGATCAAAAGAAACTGAAATCACAAGTAAAGACACAAAGATCATTTAAAAGAGCAGAGCAATTCATGTCTCGGTGCTTGGGATTATAGAGTAAACAGTAAGTCTGCAGAAGTCTGGATTTCCTGAAGTCAAACACAAAGGCATTTGAATAAAAAGAACATCCTATTTACTACCAGGAATTTTCCTATCATTAAATGGAAACCAAATATATGAACTGCACACAGTTCAAGTAAGTCTTTGATAAACAGGATTTGAAAGAAGAATTCTCAAACTTCATCTGCTCAAGGCTCTGAATACAGATGACAGCAGCTCCTGAACCTGTGCCAGGTCACATGTATGCTCCAGGGAGACGACTGGTTATTCAGCATTCACACATCCCTTTACAGTTGTTTGCATCTCTCTTGTAGTACCCAACCTGAAGCAGCATACTCATATCTTTGGACGCAATAAGCTTTTAAAGAGATTGCCAAAAGAAGTATAGTGAACATTTGCTGCAAAAGGCTTAAGTACTTAGCCCTCCCTTTCACCATAACAAAAGTTTAAGAACACAGACCTCTTAGAGGTCAGAAAAGCTTGGTAGTGTTGCTTTGGCATGGGCATCAAAGCAATTATTAAAAGCAGAACAAGTATGCAAGTAACTGGAGAGGAGAATATTGAAGAGGTAATGCACAATGCACACAATGACAAAAAAAGCACCTCTCAAAATATCATAAGAAAGTGTATTTGAAGTTTGGTTCTCAGGATAAATGAACAAACTTCCCCATGTCTTTGGGCTGGTCTCACAGAGCCTCCTACACACACACCTATTCCAGAGAAGTAAACCGAGAGCTTTCACCTTTGACATGCACTAAAGTATACAGAGCTTCAGGTTTCCAGACTTACCCTGAAAGAGTTAGCAGTCTGCAGATAAATATTAGGAACTGTATTTCTTTTTCAATGTTTCTCACCTAGAGCAACAATTTGAAAGTTGAAACTTTTGCTGCCTAGAAGGATGAGCAGAAAGCAGAGCTTGAAACTGCTTGTTCTCTTGGTTATTTAGTTACCAGCCACAGACACAGCAAGTTAGTTTAACACTTTATGCTACCCTACTAACGTTCATCCAAAACAGACCTGAAGACTCGCACAAGATTTTTTTTTTTTTTTTTTTTTTAATGTACAAAGCATCATCAGTTACATTACTTGAAGCATTAGTCCATTTAGTGGATCTTTTGCATTTCGGGGCCAAAATGGAATCCACCAGAAAAATTAAGAGTTCTTTCTGATACCCTTAATTAACTGGGCCAATGAAGAATACTTGACCCCTTAGAATCTGCATTTTATTCACTCATTTAAGCAAATAAGCAAGCGAAAGCAGTAGTAAAATATTGTATACGAACGGAAAATATTTACATCTTCTGTCCAAGTAATTAAGTATTACACCTTTTTGGTAAGGACACTGAACCCCGAGGCAAATTCCCATTAGTGTGAACTTTACCACCAATTGGAAAACTTCAGGAATGATATAGATACCATCCTAACCATGAGTATCTGTCATTCCATGACAATGTCTGTCTTGAAACAGATTTTTTTTTTTTTTTTTTTTTAACTAAAATGCACTACAGTACACTCAGATACACCATCTGTGTCATCTTTGATTAAGAGAAGCAAATAAAATAGATTCTTTTTCTTGCCTTCCACACTAACAGACTCTCACTTTTTCTGGCTGGATTCTGTCCAAGGACCATCCTCCCAACCTGCATTTTGCTCTCCTTAGGTTAACCTTAACTGAATCTTGAAGTTTCTGCAGCCTTTCTATGTGGGAACACATTTTTAAAAAGGCCATGTATTCCACATGAAATTTCTGAAGGTGTACAGTTTTTAATCAGTTTGTTTCTTCCTAACAATTACTTCTCTAATGCATGCCAGTGTCTCAGTGTCTTCTACTTGTAAGAAAAAGTAAAGTACAGAATTTAGTATCACCTGATTTTCCACCCAAATTTTTTTCTACTATCTTCAAAGGTAGTTTTTCACACTACTTTTTCATTATTTGACTTCTGCTTTATTCTTCTGATATTTTCAATTGTCACCATCACTAGGGTATTCGCAGCCTCATCTCTGTCAGATGCAAAAATATTTTTCCTGTTCTGAATTTTTGCTGGCTTTCTGCCCTTCAAAAATCTAGTTTCTCATTTTTAACATCAAAAGTCCTATAAGAGCGCTCTGCTATTTATGCCTCCTTACACTCTTTCCAGTACTTTGCTTCTCCCCATCTCCCTCCATGTTCCCCTCTAAAACAAACATACGCAGATACTTGAAGTTATTTTCTTTACTTCCTTAAGCAGGTGCCCATCCATCTTAGAATCCAGCAGCTTCCTGACACTCTACTGTGTTCTCCATGATCATTATCTGGAACACTGAGCTGTGACTGTCTCACAGATCTTTGTGAGAGGAAGACTAACAATTTATTCAATTTTATAACATGGCTGGAAACATTGTAAAGGCTTACAAAACAAAGAAATAGACTATTCAATTATAAGCCATATTTTATCTATACTAGCCAGCTTCAGTTCTGTAACATTACACATTAAAGAACTCTCAATCAGTTACTTTTGCAACTGAAGCAAAAGGCTGAGCTATGCTTCTTTTGCATTTGGCACTACATGTGTCACTAATTGCAACAGGTAGTACACCAGTAGATTGAAGTAATTTATTTATTATTAATTATTTATTTAGCAGACTTATTTTTGAAGAAAAGAGATCTTAACAATATAACCATTCTTTTATGTAAATTCTGTCATCAGGGTTGCAATCTAGTGCTCCACTGTTTGCAGATTCCTTGCTCTACACAAGAACAATGATTACTCCATTCAATGAAGCTGCTTGCCAGATAGAGCAGTACTTTAAATTCCACATGCTAGTCAAAAGATATCACATTTAGGTTTGCAAATTGTCTTTGCTACTGTTAAAAGAAAGCTTTATTTTTAAGCAGAAAACCTGATGCAAACAATTGCAAAAGATCTCATGAACTGAAGACTTAAGATGCATCCTGTACAGATACATAATACTAATACTGCATTTCTTAAAAGAAAAACAGTCTTACAAAATCAGAACCCAGCCCATGCTCACTAACTCAGAATTTGTGTCCAAGTACAGTAAGAAAATTGTTTAGAGAGGTCTTGATAGTTTCAAGGGTTGCAAGATCCTATTTTCTAGTAAAAACAAATCTCTCTAATGCGCTGGATTCCCAAGCAATTACGTGTTCCTGAAAATAAATTCCTCATTTCACTGACAGAGCACCAGAAGCAAACTGCATAATTTTCACATCCAGAAACAACAGTCCTTCAAGGAAAAGGTTCAATCAAGCATTCAGGATTCAAGTAATGCCTGATAGGGAGCCTATTGGCTCATCTGTCAGTTTTAATTTGTGAGCACCAAAGAACACCTGAGAGTTTTCTTAAATACTTCCTACTCCTTCAAAGTTTGGGTCAGAAACAGTTCTCAAACCTACAGCAAAATAGAAAAAAATTACTCTGTCAATTCCTAAATGTAGAGGCAAGTGAGCTCTACCTTTTTTAGATGATCTAACACAAAATGTAACTGGATTTTGTCCTTGTGGTATTTCCTTTCCTCCTCTCCACTAGAAACAAACCAATACATCACACCTGTGATTCTGTAATAGCTACAGTTCCTTTCATGGATAGCAGAGCTATTTTCTATGATTTAATACTACATAATTGCTAACACCAGTTACTGTATGGTAATACGTACACATAAGCTGTAAAGTGAGTACAGAATTACAGGATGTATTCATATTATATAGAACTGAGGTCTTGAGTTTTCTCTGAACAATCAAACCTTACCAAAGAATGCTTTATAGTAGCTTAGTCAGATATATTGTAAAATTAGTGATTTCAAAGCCAGTGAATAGTTGCAAAGTAGTTAAAAAAAAAAAAAAAAGTTAGTTTACAATTACTGAGCAGGAAGTATCACAGAAGCAGAACCAGAGTTCATTCTATTTCTAGGAGTATTTCAAGAAGCAGGTCACACATGCAAACAGATTATCCAGTACTGTTCCAGTGATGCAGGCTGTCAAAGCATGCCTTGAAATTACTTCTCTTAAAGATATACAAATAGATAGACTCCCTTTCTGATGCAAGACTACTAGTGTCTTCAAGTATTTCATCCTTTGATCCAATATCCTAAACACAAGCCAGAATGCATTTCCCTCAAATTTCCATCTTGGTCTTATTTCTTCAAACTGCTTTTCACTGAGTTATGCAAGCCATCTACCTGATAAAGTCTTAATTTAATAGTTACCAAATTTAACAGTTAACAAAATAAATGTTTAACATTCTCTTGAGTATTTATTCCAGACAAGTCCTTCCTATCAATGCAGACTTATTTTTTTAAACAAACTGCTTGAAAAAAATTCCTGTTCTTAAAATATTTTGAGTATTTGTTCAATACCATCCTCAAAACATATTTCTGTTTTTAGAAGTGTTAAGATAGCACCTAGTAGACTACAGTTCAATACTTTCTTATCAAACTAATTATTCGCATCTTTCCCCACTGGAAATCCACCCCCCCCCCCAAAAAAAAAAAAAAAAAAAAAAATCCTAAATCTTCTGACATTCTGGTGTAGGCATTTCCACTCTATGAAAGATATTTTTGAAAATATATCTACTAGAAGTTTTACCATTTCTTTCCAAAGATACATTGCCTGTCACCTCGCAGTTACTTTCTATGCAATAATTTTTCTTTAAGGAAAGAAACTAATAGCACCTAAATGAAAGTGAACTTGCTTCTTGACCAAACAGATCTCACACAGACATAAGAGCCAACTGAAGTATGGCTTTTCCTTTGCAACTTCTCTCATCTACTTCAAAGCTAAACACTAAAGCATATTAATCTGATCCCTGTTTTTCTGATCTTTGAGAAGGGCAAGTTGTAGTTGATGCTTCCTATCAATGTAGGCCTTCGCAAAGTACCTCTGAATTTAAGCATGCTTTCCTAAATTATCCAAATTTCAAGAACTGTTAATATAAAGCACCTATATCATATTACCCTGTACAACTATCAGTAACAATAGTGGCTTTGTCCAAAACCTTTATTTTAAAATAACCTGCAAGTCCACAGCAGACTTGATGCTCATTTCCCTCACAATTAAAGCTCAGGTAACTCTGAAAGTATCACATCAGAAACTTAGAGTGGTGCATAAATCCCATTCAGCTTTCTATAAGACAAACTAGTATTTGTTCTGCAGCTAGAAGAGAGAAGGCAGTTTGCCCAGCCCTTTCTGCAAAGAAAATATCCTCTAGCACACACACAAAAAATACAAGGGAATGCAAAGTTAGTATAAGAATTAAAAAGAAAATAGGAAAAAAATTGAAAACAAGAACTTTTAAAATGTTGATGAGAAAACTCTGGGCGACCTAGCACAAGACTTTTCTGAAGAGAGCGACAGATTTGTATAATCACTGGCAAATTGGGTGGAGTTTGGTTTATTAATGTCAGCAGTCACAGACGAAAAAGTGAGCAAAGCTATGACCTGTTAGTAAGCTTGATCTGCCCAATTCAGAAGATCTGAAAGGCAAATGCTGATTACAGAGCTGGTACATAAAGGGACTACAAACCAAAGTCCAATATTGAAACAGAAGAGAACGTTACTTATCATGATTTAAGACAGTTTGAAGGTATAACTAAGGACACTCCTCTTGATAACTGTTTCTACACATGGGGACAGTTTGTATTTGCAGAAGTCTTTAGTGGTATTGTTTAAACTAGCTTTCTTCTCTGTGCAATAATTTGGCAAGTTTTTTGCTGCTCCATTGCCAGTTTGCTTGCTCTACATTAGTTTTATTTGCATAGCCATGTCAACTGCAGGATTATTAACAACGTGAGCCACACCTATACTAATAAAGCTTAGACACAAAAGCAACTTCGTGTTGCCAGTCTTTTCTAAAGCTTATCTATTATCAAACACTAGTATCTCACCATTGATGTGAATCAAAAGTAGTAACAGAAAACAGAGAATGTATGAATGTAATACATACATAAGCCCGAAGCAAACACATTTCAGAGTACAGTATAACAAACTGAACAGCAGCAGTGTTGCAGCTTCATGCAAGAGTAAAGGTGCCATCATTGAAACTATCCATTTCAGTTGTGGTGGAAGAAGGAGAAGGGAAATCAAACAATGCTCTTTATCTATACGGAAACAGAAGAGCTTACACTACTCCTTCTGTTCTTAAACACTTCAAATAATCAGGCTGCATTTTGATACTACTCTAATGCTGATCTAAAGAGACCTAGCTGCAGTTTAAGTGTAGCCCAGTGCTGAGCATACCTTTCTCTTGTTTCTTGCTCTTTCCTTACACCAGTACTTGTGTCCATCTGATATTTGCCATACCAGGATCAGGAAGCTAAACAAGAATAAAGTTTTCACCTTCACTTTAGGGTTAGTTTTCTCCTGGACAGGGAATTAACTAGTTAACTGCAGGATCTAAAGAACACCAATGCCTGCCCAAGGTGAGCAGCAAAAAAACAGCCCCTTTTAGCAAGAACTCAAAATTAGACTCGCTTGTGAAGCTTCAAATTACCCTGAGAAGGGAAAGATGAGCCGGTGATAGCATCACAAAAGCTGAAAGACTTAAACTAGGTAACAAAATTCCAGCTCTCTTATCAAGACAGCATTAGGTTCAGCCTATCAAAAGAACAGCTGATTAATATTAAATACTCTTCCCTGAACTCTGCTCTAGATTAACATCCCACTAGGGAATTCAGGCCGCGCACTACAGAAAATAGTACCAAAGGGAAAAATCAAGAATCAACATGCTTTGCAATTGAAAATTTGGAATATCAGGTTTTTAAAAGTTACATTTACTACTGAGGATGTAACTGAGGAATATAACAAAAAAAACACCTTTGTTTTTTCTTCAGGCAGTAAAATCAATGAAGTTTTCCAAGCATCTCACATACATAAAGCTCTGAACTATCAAAGCACTCTGAACAGTCACATCATTCTACAAGTATCAGACAAATGTTTGTGTGTATGGGGAGGGCGGGCTATAATTCAGTTCTATCAGTTAGCAGGGGGTTATCAGTAACCCCTTACTCTAGCAGGGTTTTCAATGACTACAGCAAACTTCTTGGGCTTAAATGTGGAAGCTACTTGCTAATACTACAAACCATGAAGATAATGATCATAATATATAAGATTTAAAGACCATATTCTGCACAAACAAACTAAATTTATAAAAGCAATTAAAGGTGCTTTCAAAGCTACTTGACCAATTACATGTAGTTGTCTACTGTTAAAAGTATCAGTGGAAATCTGGGTGATGCACAGAAGCGGTTACAGTCAACTAGACTGGTACTAAACGTTAATATACACATTCAGATCAGTCAACAAGTGAAACATGCTAGATCAAGAACTGAAATTCCCCCTTCCCTTCTGGCATTTAAAATAAGATTATGTACTACTTTTGGTGAAAAGTTGTAACAAAAAAGGGACCATCCATTCTTACTTATTTCCATGTAGCAGCTAGTCAGAGAGAAAAACGTTGATTTTGTTATTCTCACTTTTTTGAAAACCTGCCTTATTCTACATGCAGCTGATTGGCAGTATGGTTTCTGCACAAGCAACACAGTTGCCTCCCTGCCAAAAACCTATCAAGAGAAGTTGATGACTTCTTAAACTAGAGACAACTTACAGAACACAAGATTGGGGACATCTTAATTTGACATGAAGTATTTCCTCTCACCACAGTCTGTCCATTTTAACTGGAGTCAAGCCTGTCTCGAACCAAAATAGTAACTAGAATTGTGCAGCACCAGATTCAACACTACTCAGAATCATCTCTACTCCTGCCTCTATTTAAGCTGAATAATTGCACAAACTTTGATCGTGTAGCTAAATTACTAAGCGTGACAGATAATAGGCAATCCCTTTCAGATACATAAAACAAAGGCTATCAATAAACACTTGGAGTTGGGAGTGAGGTGAAATTGCATAAAGATTTTGTGTTAATTTGTGCAAAACAAAATCTGATACTAGTAACTAAAAAGAAACTATTTTAAGATGTCACCAAAGATATAACTCAAAACAGCTACATATCTAGTCATAAAGTATCACATGGTAGCTATCAAATTGATTTTTAAATGTCATTTGCAACTATATCTAACACAAAAAGCCATGTTCAACAAAGGAGGTTCCAAACAAACAGCAATACTAAAAGGCTAGTGTAACTAAGTAGCACTTCAAAGATAAGTAAGCAAGTCTATTATACCTCAGTCAAAACTACTGGAGAGTCTTAACGTGCATCACAAGTCAAACATGCCTCCTATTTACCGCTCATCTCTCTCCAAACTCCGAGTCTAAGACACAAAAGCCAGTTAGACAGCACAGATGTGCTTTTTGACAGACCGCAATCTGTATTTTAAGTATCTGAGAAAGGCATTCTTTGTAAAAAGCTAAGACAAGAACATGTACCATGTAACACTCGTTAGATTTCATAGAGCTTTCAATATCAAATAGAAAACCATACAGCTATATATACATATATAGCTATATTTATTGTTTTAATAGCCTATCACCCACTACTCTTTTTCAAAACCGAAATTTTTGAACAGCTGGGACAACAGATCTTCTGTTCCTGCAGCTGGGATTAGACGATAGAAAAGACTGTAGCTCAATCTAGAAAAAGCAATCTTAAAATACACACAATACTCTTAATTTTGGTTTAACTTACTTAAGACTTATATTGCCGCCATAAGCCAATTACACCACTGAATATTATACCAGATTACAACCTGCACGGCCATCCTGAAAGAGCGTCTTACAGGAATCTACTGCTCCAACAAGCCAAGTTAACTTTTATCTTACTGTCTGCAGGTTTAGTTGCAGTAGTATGCAACTGTGTTTACTAAAATAAATGAAACACAAAAGCAGCTTTAGAAGTAAATACATCACGATTTTATGTTAAAAATAGGTGGAAGGAAACAGCGCTCCACACACGTCTCCGAGCACTTGGGACTGGCATCTTCCGCAGAAGGCCAAAACTCCAGACGTCTAGAACAGCTTTACAGAAAGTAAACCGGCGAGGATCCAAACGCCCCCACAGCGCGCCGCAAGCGGCGGCGCCTCCACCTCAAAGGCCTCCGGTGCTCGCTTCACTGACGGGCCGCAGATGCCGCGCGTCCCGGGCCCGCCGCCCCCAGGCCGGGGAGGGGCCGCGCGCGCCGCTGAAGCCCCCGCGCAGGAGCGGGTAGCTGCGGCCGGCGAGGCGGTGGCGGCGGTCTCCCGCGGGGCCGGGGCAGCAACGAGGCGGCGGCGCCTCCGGGCCGGGCCCTGTCGGCAACGGCGCGGCTGCGGGAGAGCGACTCCCCCTACCCCCCGCCGACCGCGACCCCTCCCGCCGCCCTCGGCTCACCCAGAAGATGAGGTTAAGGAAGACCAGGACGGTTTTGGAGGAGGTGATGCCGCACTGCCCCATCGCTGCCGCTGCCTTCGCCGCGCCTCAGCCTCAGCCTCCGGCCGCGCGGCTCCGCTCCGGCTCCGCTCCGCCACCGCCACCCGGCCCCGCCTCACGTGACCCAGCCGAGCCGCAGCAACGGCGCAGGCAGCCTAAGATGGCGGCCGCCCGCGTCACGTGGCGGCGGGGGGAGGAGGCACCTAAGATGGAGCACGTCTCCTCCTTAAAGGGGCCGCCGCCGGGCCGCGGGGCCGCAAGCTCCTCGCACGGAAATTTAGAAGAATTCTGTCCTTCCCTTTCCTAGCGGGAAGGAGGCCGTTTGGCAGCTTAGAGAGGAACGGGCCGGCATTTCTTCTCCCGCCCGTGGAAGTCCCCTGCTGCCGCAGCTAACAGATGAGCAGACACTTTTATCGTGAAGGAAAAAAAACCAACAAAAAGACAAAACTGCACCATTTTAATTATCACCTCGGCAGCTGCACCCCGACAGGTCACTGCTTTTGGGAGCCAGAGGCGCCGCTGTCAGGGCCCACCCGGGAATCGTCGTGCGGCTGTGGGAAAGGCGGCAGGAGCGGCGGCGCGCGGGGCCGGCAGGCCCGGAGGCCGTCAGGGAGCGCCGTGAGGCGCGCGGCACGAGGCGCGAGGCGTGAGGCACGAGGCGCGAGGCGCGCGGCGCGAGGCGCGAAGCGTGAGGCAGAGCTTCGCCCCGAGCCAGCGCCCTCACCCAGGCCGCGGGGATGGGGCACGCCGCGGCGAGCGCCGCGTTGACGCCCGCCAAGCCGGGCGCCTTTCCGCAGAGGAAACCCGAGGAGGGCCGAGGAGAGGTGACGGTTTCTGCCAGCCGCGCTTGCTCCGAGCCTGCGCGAGGTAATCGCCACCCAAAACCAGCTGCTCGGTTTATTTATAAAGTTTGTTTTGGAGCAACAGGGATCCACCCACAAATGGTGAACGGTTTGCCATCTCCCCGATCCCGCCGACCCCCTTCTCCCCCATCTTCCCTGGCACCACAATATCGTCCTTCAGGATCTTGCTTTTATCTTTTTTCTCCTCTGAAAGTTGCCGTTCCCGAGCGGATCCCCCTGCGCTCGGTGAGCTCACTGAGCACCTTCACCCTGTTCCTTTTATCGCAGATTTACTTCTCAGGTGGAAAAAAACACTTCCCGTGGCTGAACATTTTAGGGATCGATCTTGTAAATTGAGGAAAGTAGTGAACAGTTATATTTCACTGCTCTGTTCCCATGGTAGCAAAGTTAGTTCTTTCCTCCAACAATTTTGGGAAGTTATATCCAGAACCAGTTCCTAGATAGTGTAGAGATACTAAGTCTTTTTTGTGTCTTTCTTTTCAAGTCTTTGTATGCAATGGATGAAACTTCCCAATCTTGCAAGCCTTAACACAGCACTGTCTCTAGAAATGAATGTATGTACCCAGAAAATGTGTTCAAAGTTTTTTTGCACTGTTAAATGGTTTTGCAGTGATTTTCTGGCATTTAGGGTGTGATAGTGTCTTGTAATTTCTGGGTTTTTTTTAATATGCAGCCAGCTTGCACTTTATATTGTGCAATTCTGTGACATACAATACTTTAAAAACATATTCATGTTTATCATTAAAAAAATACTGAGAGTTGATAGAACAAAAGCCTAAGATTAGTTGGATAGAAAAAAACTATATAGAATTAACAATGACATTTAAAAATTCTCTACAATGCTGCTATGCTGTTTTAATGTTGAGATTACAAATATGTCTGCTCTGATTTGCTATAATAATTTTCTATATTCTGCAATGCTTATGTAGGACCTGGTGTCCAGTAAACATGTTTCTCTCTCTTTTTTTTCCCCCCACATCAGGCCTTGTTTGAGAACTGAGTGTGTGATAGGATGCAAGAAGAGAGTGGGATTTCATACTTGGACAGGAGAAAAGAGAAGAGTGCTTCTACATGACAGCCTCTGATAGGGCTGCAGTTTTACGCATGTAGGGAGAACAAAAGAGGTAAGAGTCACTGAGCACTGGAAAAAGGAATTACAGACTTTAGTCAGTCTTTTTGAATGGGCTGAGAGAGACTAACTCAAGTGTGAGCTGGACTTGCTTTACCTGAGATGGCAAAACCAAGCACCAGGAAGGTGGTGAATGGCAGTTGTATCTCTAAGCATGTCCCCTATGGGAAAGCAAATGCAATAGGGATGACATTCTTTGCTGTGCTGTGCCACTGCTCTCGTGCGTAAGAAGCTGTCTGGCAGTGGGCACCTGTGTAGGATTTTTGTCATGCTCTTGTGTAGTGAAATGTTCTTGGTTCTCTGGAGAATCCACACAAAACTTTCGAGCACCACCATTCTCCATAACTTCTAATCCACTGACTCTGTCTTGTGTGAAGTGTCAACTGGTGCTGGCATCTCATACCAAGTGGGGCATGCCTGTCAGTGTTCTTTGGGTGGGAGATGCAACCAGTAGCAGGAAGCCACCAAAAATTGCCCCTTCTGCCTACATGGGAATGGTTGGAGGGAATTCTAGCTCGTTGCCTGCACAAGTATAGGAGGAGGAGGGACAGCTTGCAGAACTAAGCATAAGCAGTGCAGTTCCCAGGAGAGCAGAGCGAAAGGTGTGCTTGAGACAGGTTATAACAAGTGTTTTGCAAACTGCAGTTTTGACAGCTGGCTTGACTGAGTTGGACTGAACTGTCTCCAGCACAGCCTTGCTTGCTTAGATCTTCTCTACCTCTCTTGATGTGGACAGATAGCTGGGATATATTTTTGTCTTTAATCCAATTAAGCGTCCTTGAAATTCTTCATGCTCTTTAAGCATTTCACAACATCCAGCTTGTAACTAGCATTATGGCAATGTTTTCAGAAACATATACTTGGATATAAGGATATCCTTCACTGCTACCTCTTTTGAGAAAGTGAAAGGATCAAAGACCTCAGGAAGTGTGCAGGGCAAGGGTGGCCCAGAGTTCCCCAGTGAAGAATGCAAGTAGGCTAGCAACAAGGTGTTCACTATGCAATTTGTGAACTCAGTGCTACAGTCTGGCAGTGCTTTAGCATTTAATGTGAGAGGTGACATGTAGTCACTGAAGTGCTAGTGCAGCAGAAACCACACAGGTTGGTTGAGGGTCTGGTTAAGGTAAGTGACAGGAGAAGTTATCTGGCAGATCATCACAAACTTGGACATGCAGAAATGAGTGTGCAAGCAGATACTACTATGACGTAGTTTGCCCTGAAGTGTAATTATGCCTGATTCAACTCTCCAATTTTTTATATATGCAGTAGGAATTAAATTCTGTGGATACAGTGCACTTTACATTGATGCAATTGAGTCTACAGTGTTAAAAATCATTGATCTTGACAAGCCTGTAGACACATCGTGTATCCACAGCAATGATAATTTGCAGTTGCAGGCATGCATTAGAGAAGTCTTGTTTCTGGGACAAAGAATGTAGCAAATCTTATTAAAATAAGGTATCTCTATTTGAAAGAATTAGGTATTATAGAATAATCTCATATTTTTCATCATCTGATGAAATAATCAGAAGCTTCTCTGATACTTTGAAGAATATAAGAGCCTTGGAATGTCCATGAAAGCTGAAGGATGCACAGTGAAAATGCCTGATTGCTTGACACAAACATTTTCTTAATCAACCTTTTTAGTCATTTTATGGAATCACAGTTAGGAGAAGACAGCATCTGTCAGTGTGTTGCAAACTAGTGAACAGAGATAGGGATAGGGACTGTCAGTGTTAAGTAGGGAGGACAACAATACATTAGATCTTTCATTTTTTCTGGAACAGAAGAAATCTCTTACCTCTTTAAGGTCCCACCCGCCTGATTTAGTAGGTCCCAGGAGTACCAGTCAAGACTTGCAATATGTTAATTGCCATTCACTGGTAGCAAATGATCTCATAGGAGTCACTCGTGATCATCAGATGTTGGAAGCAAGGTTCATTTTATTGCCAGAGAAGTGATGTAGAGGGAACACCCTTCATGATGTTGGGAAACAAAAAGATTGAGATTAGTTTATTGTCTTTTCCTTATACGGTCTCTATCATCTGAATTAACCTATATAACTTGCACTTTTCAATAATGAAAACAGACATAAATATATACATACATACATATACAGTGCATTTAAGTAAAACTTACATAAAATAACTATGTAATAATATATACCCTTATTCAAATATGTTGCCTGTCATGAAGGATATTTGCATGCCCTAATTTAGTTTATTCTAGCACACATTTTTGATACTAGACATTGTGGTATTGTGGTAAAGGTTGGCATGTTGGAGAAAGTTCTTTCAGATTTGAGAAGTACTGCAGAAATAAGAGTTTCAAGATAAATTGTAGTCAGGCAGAATCTGAAACAGTTCTGCTTATACACCCAAAGAACCATACAGTAGTTCAAAAAAACAGAATATGAAAAGATTCCACTTAAAAAACATGTCACTGCTATTGGTAGCTTATCCAGAAGTACATTAACATTGTATTTAATAAGAAGTAAGTGTGGGTTGACTTCAAAGTCTTCTCTGATGCTGGAAAGCAGCTGAATCCATGTGGTTCATCCACTTCATTTTGTGAGAAAAACAGTGGGAGAAATCGTGGCACTGTCTATCCTGGGTTTTAGATGAACAAACTACACCAGACTGCAAGTGACACCTTCTCCCTTCCCCATCATCCTATCTGCTACTAGAGCTCTCTGCCAGCTTCTATGAGCTCTTCTTTCAGGGTCTACATCCTGGGAAATGGCTTCAGTGTCACATTACCTTTCCTTTGGCAGCACAGCTTAGCACAGCTCTCCAGTGCCTGCACCTGCAGGCCCCCATGCTCCTGTCCCTGCATCGCCCCACTCCCTTTCCAGCTGAGCCAGTGCAGCTATTTGAAGTGGGGCACTGCATTTTTGTCAACAGCTTAGCACTGCTAAGGAAGTGACTGGGAGATGGGAATTTCTTAAACAAAGAACTAGTGTCAAAGAAAGGTTTGTGAAAAGTCAGACCATGCTTTGGTGAGTTTTGCCTTTCTGCAGCCAGCTTAAGCAACCCTCCACTGTACCTTCTGCCTTCTCCTTAACGCTTCTTCTCATGAGGGTAGCAACGGTACCATTGTAAGTATTTGTGTAACCATGGAAACAAAGCAAGGAGCAGATTATGGTAAAAAATAACTCAGAGAAAAAAAAAAGTTATATTTTTAACTTGGATTTTTTCCCAGTTTATTCACTGGATTGTCCCCAAGACAACATGCACCACCCCACTTATCAGGGCCACACATAGGCAGAAATGAACAGTGGGCAGTTGGGTTGTTTTATTGGCATTGCTGCTGGAAGCAAAGCGCCTCCAGCTTCATCTCCCACAAAACTGAGACTCCTAGAAAGTGTTTCACCTTCCCTGATCTCCTCCAGCCAATGTCTGGTTTAGTCTAGACAGTGTAAGCTGGCTCCCCAAGTTAACTTCTGTTGCAATAGAAAGAGAAAAGATTGTCCATCCCATATGAAAGCAGGTGTGCAAGACAGATGAAATGGCTCACATTCTGGAGGGACCTCACAATCCATTAAATATAGAGGGAGCCTAAATGAGTGGCTTATGCTTGGTCAGATGAGCTCTCTTGAACCTTTAAACTGTCACTGCCCTGCACCTTTCAGCCAAGGGGCTGTATAGTTTCTTACAGAGTTCCAGTGCAGTTCCTGCTATTAGCCAAAACCGTGCACCTCCCAAGAATGATATAAAAAGCAGCATTTAAGAACCTCTGCTCTTTTGCATCTAGTTCACTTTAATTTGAACTTTACATGCTTTAAACAGATATAATACCAACCATCATCACTTGCTGTTTTTCTTGTTCAAAATACAGCTGTTAAGGTCATCTTCTGTAATTACACTCTTCTGCTCTTTGTGCTGTGCTCCTGTTTCTTGCTCATACTCTGTATATCTGTATTGCCTTTTCCCTTTTGCAGCATCCAGTTCAAGCTATTGCACAACTCTTACCTTAGCTATTAAGTTTGTTTTACCCGTGCAGAAAGTGCTTCACAAAGAATATTTTGAAGGTGACATAAAGATAAGACAGTAACTCAGCAACAGGCAGAAAAAATCAAAGAAATGGGCTTCCTTATACTTTGTCCTGTACAAGAGCTGTCTGGCCACATCACCCAACATGCCTGTCTCTCTGTCCCCATTACATGATGGGGATACCTTCATTTTCTGTAGGTGGTGGCACACCTCAGGGGCATGGCTTGGGGAGCATGGGGGTGTGGGAAACGCACTGCAGACAGGGTCTCCATAAGGTGGTGTGGGACCTCTCTGCCTGTAATGCTAAGTACCGTTGTCAGTCGATTACATAGATACCTGCAGCTGAAGTGTATTTGAAGAAAAAAATCTAATATTAAACTGTTTAATCCTTATAGCTGGCATTGCTCTAGCTCAGTACGTCCTTGGAAAGAAGAAAACAAAAAGATTAATCTTAAAAAAAATGCCACAAAACTCCCTAAAAAACCAAACTGTAATCACAAACCAGCTGGGCTGTCTTCACTTCTGAAATGCATCTCTACTGAACTATTCTGCTGGTGCCATCTGTAGCTGCTGTGAGTTGCTCCAAGATTTGGCATCTGTGTTTGTACACAGGCCTTTTATCAAACTTGTTTGCGGTTTACCAGTGATTTAACCCTATAATACTGAGAGAAAGGGGATATTGCAGTCAAAGCACAAAGTGCATGACCTGAGAACCTTGTCTGCATTTATTCTGTGGTACAAGGAAATGTGTGTATCCTCTGTCTTTGCTTTCCTCATAATTTCCTGATGTTGTTTCTCCACCTCACAAGTGTGTTATGAGTCTTAAGTTGATATGTAGGAGACCTGGAGCTTCTGGAAGTCAAGGCTCCTACTGCAGTTGTTACTCTGTGCTCCCTTCCGTGAATATTTTGCCTGCCCAGTTGGAAAGGCCAAGATACTATCAATGGGCCCAGAGCAGATGCTCAGCGTAATCCTGCCAGGTGCTAAACAGTGTGACCTGGCTCCAGAAGAGTGTTTCAGCATACCTTAGCATTCAGGAGCAGTTCTAATATAGTGAAAGATCTGGAAAAAAACCCATTTGCTACTTTCCAGGTGGGTAAGGATAACTAAAGGGAATGTGACTACTTGTCTTTTCTTCAAAAAACCAGCATTTCTTTTAGTATTCTGTAAATGTCTCTGTTCCCTTCTAAATTTTGCCTTTTCACAGCTGGCAGATAATTAATCCTCCTCAACTACTGCAGGGAAAATTAAACGTCTTCTTACCAGTGGTAGTTTGCTGTGTTCATTTCTGAAAACAGCACTCTAATTCTTGTAAAAGCAAGTTGATCGTGGCTCAATATCCAGAAGGAACAACCAAACAAACTCCTATCAAGTACATGTATCCAGCTAGAAGAAACATAAAACACTAAGTTTTATGTCGAGCCCATATCTGTATTTTAGTACCTCTCTAATACTGTAGGCCAGTTTTTCGGGGAATAATTTATGTTCTCCAATATTATGTGTATTTTAGTGCTCACTTAATGACAGCCTAATATTTCAAACAAAATACAACTTCTGTAATGAGATACCTCATTTCTGCCAGGATGTTATTAGGATACCTGCTATAGTGATCTAATGAGATTGACCTTCATTTCATAACAAATTGCTCTCCTCCTGAAACTACTTTTAATAGCCTTCTTGATTTATGCGAAGGGACCTATAGCGATAGCCTTCTGTTTGGGGAATAAATGATTCAAATAATTATAAATTTTATCAAACTGACAAGTCATTTTCAAGTGCTACTATATTTTTACTGTTACATACACGTCAAGTCCAACATTACGAAAGTCTTTATTTTCTCTAACTCTCTGCAAAGAGCAAAATAAATGAGTTTAGTTCATGACAAATAGACGATAAAAACATTTAATTGCTCACACTATTTTAGTAGTTCTTAGGCATTCACCTTGAGGGGATTTTAACTCCCTTGAGTGCTATTTGCTGCCATCTACCGGACATCTCTCAAAATTTCAAGGAGTAGATCAAATTAGTGCTGCAGTGTTTCCTTTCTGCTGATATTGAAGACTGTTGTGCATGTGACATCTATTTTTAACGAGATGAATTCTATTAAATTATTTCTATTAAAAGCTATTAAAAGATAATGAAGGAAAAAATAGAAATACATATTCTGCATATTTGTGCTGACTGTCTTAAAGCTATTGATTAATTGAAGCAGGATGGTTTAAGGCATCCCTCCCTTCAGAGGGAAGATGCTTAGAAGATGGGCACAGTTGGTGTTGTATTAATAATAGGTAGGAATGCTATGCTATTCTGTAGTTTTTTTAAACTGAAAAGCCCAAGTACCTTACTACCATTACTTAATCCTCACTGCATTCTTGGGAGATATCTTTTACTACACGGTGCCAATTTTATGGACTGAAGTCATGTATCCACTGTGAGGTGGGCAGATTTTCAGGTTTTGCGTGCGAGTTTCCAATTGCAGAAAAATAAGTAGTACGAGAGTTATGACTGCATGTTTTCTTAGTGCGGCTTATGCATTTATCCCATTTCTTCCAGCCTTCCTGCAGATCAGGCTGCAAATATCATGCTAGTAAACTCCTCTTCCAAAAATCCACAAAGACTGTTGAGTAAAGAACTTGACTCAAGAAAATGATCTGAGTAAGATGGAAGTTAAATTTAAAAGGCCAGGCTTCCCAAAAATAACAAGAACATTGTATTTCCTCAAAGACCATGCATGTTCCCATTTTAAGATAATGAACTTTCAAGCCTACATGTAACAGCACCATCTGGTGACTTCTGCCACAGCAGGATACCAAAGCAGGGACTCTGCACACCTTGCCAAATCACAGCCAGCGAGTCAGTCAGCATCCCCCAGCGGAGCCACTCCCAGTGTTCTCATTGCCAGGTACAATTTGTTCACAGATATAAAAACACACTTTCACTCCCGTTTCCCGGCTTTGGCTGTTGTCATTATTTGTGCAGACAAACAGGAGGATTTGCTTGTGCTTGAGTCCTCCTCCTCATTTCTTGGTACACAGATGTGCTTTCCTCTTAGCGTCAGCAAAGGGCTCTGCAGGCAAAGCTCCCTGCTTACGGTCCCGGCCTCAGCGGTACTCAGCAAACACGTAGGCCAGTGCCTGGCATCCGAACCTCTCCTGGCTGCCACGTCCTTCCTCCTGCCAGCCTGAAGCAGCAGTTCAGTCTGTCGCTTTCAGTTTTGCTGCCCGCTTCCATGTCAGTCTGTCCTTGACTTTTTTTTGCAGCTGTCCCATGTAATGCCGCAGTTGCTTCACTACAGAGTAAGACTGGGAAACCTGTCCAGTGATCCCTCATGCTGCTTCTCCATGGATGTCGACGGTGCCCCGCCAGAGCAGGCTGCACTGTCTCAGCTCTGTATCTCTGATTGCTCGTGTTGCTTGCAGGCACATTTGAAGTGTTCTTTCCCCTGTAAAGATCGATCCACAATACTATTTTGTCAGCAGACAGTGCTAAGGATAAAGAAAGAACCCCTCAGAGCAGGCCAGTTGACCTCCTCAGTAAGTGCTGTTACTTCCACAAAACCAAGGAACTGCACGATGCATTTGTAGGCACTGTCCCCTGGCACCACAATGGTTGTGTGCCACACATGGCACTGAGCAGTCTGGTCGCAGAAACAAGCAGCCTCCCAGAGATTTCAGGTCTCCTGTAAGCAAAGAGCAGGTGAAAAGATACAGAGCTTAATTCTCCAGTGTGTTACACCATAGTGCCCTTGATTTCAGTACACTTCTGTCTCACCTTAAACCTAATATAATCGACTGGCATATCATGCTTTTAACCCAGAAATGCTCTTGATCCCACACATCTCAGGCAGTCGTCTCATCAGTTGTAGATTTCTGATTCACCTACATGAGTTTCCATGGCACAGAAGAGAATAAATCTCCTTTGCTTCAGCCAGAAAGCATTCTTTGGGTACAAAAGCCTATGAACCTAACAAAAACATCATATATCTACGTTAAGATATAGCAGATAAGATTTTACCTCCAGCAGCAATCACACAAATGCTGCAGGAAGAAGATACTAAGGCTATTCTTTCACATAGCAGCTTCCTTACTTTGTTAGGAAGCAGTTTCTTACAATTTAGAACAGCAAACTAAGCTAACTAAAAATATCAGGCAGTGTTGCAAGCCAGAAGCAGTGACCTGCCAGCAGTTTATATTTCATCTGATGACCTGTGTGCTTCAGCAGGCAGGTGTATGTATTTTAGGGCAGAGGAAGGATGAGGACCAGAGATCTACACCTGAACAAAGATTGCACCTGTGATCAGAGATAAGGATGAGGATTGTTGAGGAGCAAATAATACTGTATTATAAAAAATTTCCTTCCCAGAGTGTCTGAAGCTCTTTGCTTTCTGATGAAATAACACGGCATATATGCCAATGGGTGTGGATTGGAAGCCTGCAAGGAGGCTCTGAGGGTATTTTGGAAATGAGGAGATTTACTGAATGCTAAAATACAGCTTTATACTGAGATTAGATTGGATGGGGGGTGAGCTCCATTGTAAATACAGAAGTTTCTATCTCCTCAAGCCATTGTGAGAGATTATATTTCACTATTTGAAAGTTCAAATTTGCATCTGCATTTTTCATTGGCTTAACCTGTTCGGGAATGTCTTCATAGTGAAAGACATGGCACATAGCATTGTAGGCTATAATAATATATATAAGCAATAGAGAGAGCATGTGTTATACTACTATTATTGATCGATTTTGGTTAAAAAAACGAACAATAAAATCCGGTAAAAACAAAGGCAAAAGATCAAATTCTTAAGTGTAACACAATCCTTCTGATATACAGCACTGGCCTGTTGTTAAACACAGACATATACACTGGCTTTCACTGATTTTTCTGCTCTTAGGGTTCCTTCCTGCTCACCCAGGGATGACATACTTGCTGTAAAAGCAGTTGTTGTGTTTCGTTCTTCCTTCGCTGTCACTGCCAAGCAGAGATCACTGAACGGCCCCGCAGGGAGGAGGCAGAGGACTTCTGCCAACAGGGTCAGACTGTCTAGTACTGCTTGAAGACTCCCTTCCTCTCTTTCCAGTTTGCACAACAGTGTGCATATGGCATTCAGCGTGTCTCTCTTTGGCACTTCTTCACCAAGTGGTGAACAGTGTCAAGGGAAAGAGAAAGAGATTGTTATGGGGATAAGGAAAGGGAAGAATGCAGTGTCCTAAAATAGGCTGCTTGCATCAGCTTCCTTCGGAAACTTCCCGTACTGTTCAGTGAGATTTAGATTTAGGCTTCCCATTCCTGATCAGGACTTTGGGTGGACCAAAAGAAAGAACCCTAAAACATCTACCCCATATATTTGAGAAAAGACGTGATATATTCTGAGTTGGGATAGAACTGCTTACAAGGAAAGTCCTGACCATGATGAATACGTCCAATAAACCTTTGTGCTTTTTTCTCTTGTTAGCAATAGGTGCACCGATGCTCCAAGTAACCTGAGACAAAACAGAGTGTACATAGGGGCGGGAAGCTTTTTGCTCTTGGAGGATCAAGCTTCTCCTTTCACCGATGCCTATGGATATTGGCAGGTCACTGTGAGTACAGATCCAGCTTACTGACTGTTGTAAGCTGAAAGCAGTGCAAGCTTGGTCAGGTTGTGTTTCATGTGTTTCAATTTTGAATAGCCAGAATGTTGGGCCAAAGAAATATTGAGGTAGTGCACCTGCCTTTCTTTCACAGCAAGCATCATGCTCACTGCAAATCCATTGGTGAGGGCGAGCACTTTGCTCACTTAAATTCATGTGGTATAGTTTGAGGAAAACCGTGGTGCGGTGGTCGGCCACTGAACTCCACTGAACCTCCAGCTGTGGCTGTCATCATAGGACAGCTTTGCCAGGGATATGCGGGCTTTAATTATGAGGTTCTAACTTGTGAGGTTTTATAGTTAACTGGGGGTTCCTGTGTTCATGGCCATGCTGTTTTATTATTTGACACATTCAGCACATACATAAGAATAATTTACAGCTGCTCCTTTCATATCCTTGTGTCTGCATTCCATAAACTGTCCTCTCACATGTTTTGAATCAGTGTAGCTCAGTGGTCTTCAGTGGGGCTATCTTAATTTACATCTAGACCTTCACAGACCAAAGATGCATCTTTGTAAAATGCATGAGTCTCCATCCAAGGCATCCTTTCTGCATGTAAATTCTTGCCAAGCCGGAGATCTATGTGTGTTAGCAGAAGGTTTTGTTGGTCTGGGGTCCAGTGAACTTCACATTGAACTTGAGCATTTTTCCTGACCATAATTGTAATTGATTTTTCAAATCAGCCTGGAGAGTTATTCTGTCTCTGATACAAAACACAGCTGCATGTAGCACAAGGAAGGCCTTCTCCAGAGATATAAAGCATTCCAGAGCCCAGCCGTGTGCTGCTTGAGTAAGCACTGTGGCTGGTTTGTGTTTCAGTGGGTTATGTGCAGTTATTGCCTTTACTCTTGAAGTGACCTATTTGAGCAGAGAGTAAGAACTGTTCTGCACAAGGACAGCTATTTTGAACTTAAGATTTTTTTGGAGAGAGGAAGAAGTGCAGTGAAGGATAGAATTAGGTCATAACTTTAGCATGCCAAGATTTTCCTCTTGCTTTTGTTTACTGCTTTTGTAAGGCAGATGCTCACATTTAACCATATTGGAAAGAATAATCTTTTGTCTGCAGTCACTGCATCAAAATACAAAGGTATTCATTGATATGATGAAAAAAATTAATATTTTCTACATTTCTAGGGGAAAGTATGGCTATAAGGACAAGTCAGTCTTCTCAGCTAAGTAAGTAGCGTTTACCATGAGGAGAGAATAAACAGTCAATTAAAATCAGTTAAAGTTTTTCTCAAAAGCTGTTTGGAATCTCAGTAAAATGGCTAAAATGCAGTGCAGCACACCAGCACTTTCCTGATGAAGTCAGATTTGGGGCAGGAACAGCAATGGGATCTTTGATGATGAGTTGGGTAAAAAAAGGCCATTTTTCAAACTGAGGGGCAGAACTCAGCTCAGTGCAGTCCAGGCAGTATCCTGAGCTCAGCGATTGCTTACTGCAGAGAGGCTTGAAATCTTAATTACTTGGGCTATTCAGAGCTAGTAAATGCATTCAAATTAGAAACTGATGTGTAATCACCCTTATTAGTAAGGTATTTTGGGCAGCGTGAAAAATAAAATTATATTAAACCATTTATTAAAGTGTTAATAAACTGATGACCGTATTAAGTTTGCCTGGCATCTACAATGTGGTATATGGCTTTGCTTTTGGAGGTGGTGAGCACCCACATCTTCTAGTCTCTTTTGTAGCAATTGTGCACACATGTGTGTGTGGGAGTGTGTGGGTGAACAGATAGTACTTTTGGAAATCCAGCCTACATTGTGTGAATTAAGAATTTAGACGTGCTCTTATAAGATGAACATGTGGCTCTTATCCAGATAGAATCTTCTGCTATTACGTTATATCCATTCTGAAAATTGCTAACAACTTTGAGCACTTATCTAACTACATCCAGAATAAGGCACACTTTCCTTACATGGTTAAAACAAACTGCTCTTCCTACCTTTTCAGGGGATAGCATAAATTCAGAGCCATGCCACTGGCTTATTTTGGCAATTTGGAGATGTAAGAAATATTGCATTCGGATGTTTCCAGTTTAATTCAATCCCGTGTTAAGTTGATCACCCCTTTAAATCAATCTCAGCCTCAGGAACTAAATCATTTGTATTAAAAATAGCACAATGCCCACTCTTTCTTTTAATCAATGTTGACTGCTTTAGGCAGGTATTAACGGATAATCTGATTACTGGCTACACAGTGAGAGAAAAAATTGGAAATTCAAAAAATAATCAGAAGAGAAAAGAAATGAATCCTTAAAAAGACACACAGCGTTAAACAAATTTGAAGGAAAAGTTATTTTGGCCAAGGATTATTACTGGCACAATCCCTAAGATGTACAGCTTGTTGTCTCTGCCATGAGTGACAGGCTCAGCCATGTGTTTCGGTTGTAATGGTAAGGAGTGTATCAACAGACTGCCAAGAAGAAGGAGGTGTATGGTAAATCTAGCGTCATTTCCTCTTGGATTTATTTACACTTACTAATGGGATTTATGTGTTAGATGCTTACTGGTATAAACTGGCATACCTCCACTGAAGTCTGGCTGCATGATTTCCAGCCCTCTCTCTCTGTGAATGTGGGTGGACACCATTTGCCTGCTCAGTGGCATTTTGTGTCTTGTCTGGGACTTGTTGCTTCCAGATTTGTGCCTGTGTGTGTGAAAGCACTTCTTCATTCAGCTACTTCAGCTGGTAGGACCTTCAAAGCACTTGCTGTAGTTCCCAGACTCTTCTGCCTACCCGCCACATCTGAGATTCAAAGTTCTCTGTGTCGGGGAAAGTCCTGCGTGGGGACATGCCTTAAGTAGGGGCAGGATACCTTGGGTCTGGAAAGTGGTTCTGTAATCAAGGGTGAGCTGATGTCAGGAAGCTAGGAAAGCCTCTGTTTCACCGGTCTAGGAGTGTAGGCAGAAGCTGGGCCAGAAGTGAAGAAACTTCAAGAACGTACTACCTGGCAGGGTCCTGGAATGGTGCAGGAATCAGGGCTGGCAAGAAATATCCCAGCGCACAGCTAAATCCAAGTCATGCCCTGAGCATTGGGGAGCAGCTCTGCAATTGCTTCATACCAGCTCATGGGGAAAGTTACCAGTCAGGCTCACTGGCCAGTTCTTTGATCTTCCCTGGCTGACTTAACTTGGGAGGTCCTCAGTTCTCTGGAGATGGAGCGCTGCCAACTCCAGGGCCATCAGCTTGGCAGTGCTTGACAGAAGCTGTCAGGGACTTAATTTGAAGGGACTGTACTGCATCTCGCTCGGCTTCTTAGAAGTGTCATCCTGGGAATGTGTCAGAAGTGGGTGGTTTATTGTCCACTTTCTTTTCATGCAAATTGGCAATGCTGTTGTAATGACAGGCCTTCTGGCCAGCCACTGACTCCAGAGAAGACTTAGACTGGTTATTTTCTACCCACCACCCCTGTGACTGCTCCTGATGCTTGAGTAATCAGGCTAAATGGAGCTCATGGTCTGCAGCTCCTGGATGCCACTTTTCCAGTGCATCAGCACTGGAACGATACCCAGCACTCTAGGAGAGATCCGAAGCTCCTAAAGAGCCTGCCTGGTGACTGCAACATAAGAAAGACGCCTTCACAGTCTGCTACTTTGCAGGTTGCCCGGTAGCAGAGAGGACAGGGTGGTTTACACGAGTGTCCTAATGTGTTCCCCCGTGCTGTTAATCTTCACCTAAGTTCCCAGAGCTCTCACTGAATCTCCATTCAGTGTATTTCACACTAATGTGGGGCTGAGCGGTATCATATGCCATCTGAGAAAGGACTGCAGACCTCTGACTGGGGAGTAATACGAACCATACATGCTTATCACATAAACCTTTGAAGCTCGCAGTAGAGACTGCTTAAAGTCATCGGCATGATAATACAGCAGAAAGATTTGGGATTTAAACCCACAGGCTGATGCACACATTTCTGATGGTGTGCCCAGGCTGACCACTCCTGTTCATGTCCAGGGAGGCCATTTCTCAGAGTCTCCTGTTAAGAGAGGCTGCTCAGGAATGCCGAGGAGCGAGACCGTTCCCAGCGAGGTGGGGGGGTGTGTGTGCTCCAAGGCAGTATTACTGCCTGCAAAACAGAGACATTGACACTGCTCTGTGC
Source organism: Rhea pennata (assembly GCF_028389875.1). Lineage (NCBI taxonomy): Eukaryota > Metazoa > Chordata > Aves > Rheiformes > Rheidae > Rhea > Rhea pennata. The sequence continues at coordinate 21,231,312 of NC_084672.1, forward strand.
ACAGAAGAGAATGGCAAAGTGGCAGAGGACACAAAAAGTTTTAGTCTCAATCTGAAGGTCTATTCAGGCTGAAGTAAACATTGGAGCGACTCGATCCACTATTCCAGTGGTGCAGCTCTGATTTCCTTTCTTTTTAGAAGCTGTGTAATGTTGCTGTTTTCTTGCTTGAGCAGTTAATGTTAAAATTAACAACAAAATAGATTTATAGTAAAAATTTTGTAATTGATGGAGGCTCTTAGGTAGTGGTGGGCAATCAGTCATGATTCGGTGGTAAACAGCCTGTGAGTAGAAATGTTGTAGGACTTATTTTAGGAGTACTGGACTCGGCCTGAGGTTCTTGCATCCTGTCCCTCTTCAATGAGGCTGCTGTGTCCTTGAACACATCCCTTCACTTTGCTGTTCATCAGTTCCTGAGTCTGTGACATAGGACTTATGCCCTCCTTGTGAAGTACTTTGGGAGTGCCACACATCCCACATTGTATTTTTATTTTCCTTTTAGTGAGTGAAAAATACAGCTTTTTAATCATAGAAACAAGAATTCTGTGACAAATGCAAATTGTTTAGGGAAAAAAGACTATTGTGTCCAAGAACCAGTCTTGGGCCCAAGTTATTCAACATTTCTGATTGCTGATTTGCAGAAAGAAATGATGAATCACCCCGTGAAACTGATTTATGGCTAGCATGAATCGCAGAAGGTTGTGAAAGATTCTAGGTGTGTTTAAACTTCCTGAAAAAGCAGACAAAAGCAGCAAAGGAAATTTAATGTTGGATAAACTCAGACTAGTTCCTATTACTAAAAAATAAACTAAACAGTCTAATCTGAACATCCAGGATTCTCAAAAATCAATGCTCTAGGCCTGGAGATGTCTGCCCAGGAAAAGCAAACAGGTTATTGATGTGCAAGAGATGAAATACATTCTGACATTTCTACAGCGTGCCAATATCTTTCCTCTTAATTTTTCAGTGGTGTGGGCCACATCAGCTGAGAAAACACGGACCGGGAAGGTCTCACTGACGGCAGTGAAGAGAACGGGACTATGTGCCGAGCTTCACAAGGAACGAGATGCTGAAGGTGATACGTGCAGAGGGAGATGCTGCATGCCACAGAGAAACAATCTGTATGGTTCATGGCTGCAAAAAGGTCAGTGTTGGTCAAGCTCTAGTCCTGGGTTTTAGGAAGCAGTGGATCGTTTTACAGCATTTTTAACTGGAGCCATAAAAAATTTGTCATGTGGTATCCCACAACATCATCTGATATCCCATTGCTGCTGCTTGTTTTAAGCTGGGGAGAACCCTAATGTCTTGTGACTGCTTTAGCAGTAACTGCCATACAGCTACTGATGCATAAGCTGGAGTATTTAAGGTTAGGAAGCATAAATGCTATTTTCAGGACTAAAATGGAGAAAGTTTGCAAGCAGACCTGCTCCCCTTGCTGTTTTCATGGTTTAGGTATTGGCCGTCCATGGGGCAGGATACAAGCCTATCTCTGATAGCAAGCTGATTTAAGCATAGTGCTCCTGTAGGACTCAATAGCTGAGTTCCTACAGTTAAATTGCAAGCATGTCTGTTTTTGATGTTAAACTTACACTGTTCGCTGCTGCTAATCTAGGCCAGTAAGACTTCCACAGAGAGGCAACACCTGAGATTGGACATCAGGCCTCTAAGTGCCCCTGCTCTGTCCCGCTGCGCATAGGGGCTGTCCTTGGGCCGCTCTACCCCGAATGGCAGCACGGGGGAGCGTGGGCTGTGCGCCCCTCCGCCGCATCGCTGGCTCTCCCCCTGCACAGGGCGCCAAGCCAGGTGCCTCGAGTGACAGCAGCAGCGGCACAGCACATCCTGGCCCCTGTAAAAAACCAAGCAGGTACCTACATGGCGCACATCAGGGCAGAGCTGGGTGAGACAGCAGCCTCCCATTTGTTCGCTGAACAGAGGGGCTGTGAGTAGGGCTGCCTAGTATGAACAAGAACAGACAGCAAAAACACCTTTGCAGAAAGCCTTTGCATTCCCATTTGTCCCCCCGTGTCGTGTAAGATGTAGTGGAGACCTGTAGCTTTACCTTAAATGACTGTCAGCTACTTCCAGCGTCTGCTTCTGCAAATGTCCTGACTGCCAACTGCAATGTAGCAAAAGAAACCTTAACAACAGCAAAACAAGCAGGTCTCACTGGTCTCTGTGGGTAAGAGCAGAAAATGTTCAACAGCCATAATTTTCAGTTCTGATTTCATACACATGAATCTGCCTCAGAGTCCCTAAGCAGTGCTCTGCAGCCTGCTTTGGCCACCAGACACTGCTCACTTGGCTTCTGTTCTCATTTGAAAGATGGTCTGATAGCGAGGAACCTGCCTCGATCTTCCAACCACGATTTACAGCTGCCTGCTGGGATGGCAGTAGTAGCACCAGGTGAACGGCAATAGATTTGAAGGCCCAAATGGTGTTTGAACACATATCTTTACTCACAGAGCCATGACTCCTCCAGCTGCTGATATTCACAGATAAAGACTAGGTACTTTTCTGAAATACATACTTGCACTTAAATTACTGGTCTCAGGAGATTTCTACCAATCCAGGATACATCAATCCAGTAGTAGCTAGATGAAAAGGGAAGCCTAGATCTGACAAATAACGTAATGGTCCCTTTTTGGTGTTAAAATCTGTGGCTTGTTGTATGATTACGTTAGAGCCATATTGGCTTTATGAGCAGAACTATCTCCTTGTGTAGTTTCCAATATCAACACTGCAGTATTTGAGCATCTGTGCATATTTTACAGAAGCAAACTGCTTTGTTTAGGAAGGGGGAGTGCCATTTTCAGTGGTATGCAGGTCTTGGATTCTTTCTCATTTTTTGAAGAAGAACCCTTGAATGATTAGTGATTTTCCAGTGCATCCATTATTTCCCATCAAACACGTAATTTGAACAGTTTGCTTTGTGAGCTAGCTGCTCTTACCTGGTTCTGGTTAAAACCACTGTGGAATAAGGAGGAGGATAGTGTGATTCATAAATGGCAGCACAGAAGCTCGTAACTGGGACTAAAGGGGCAGCTGGCAGGGCCTACGTGATGCATGAAGATTTCCTAAATCATAAGGGTTTGTCACGCATAGGAACTTAGTGCTTTACTTCACAAACATTGTCTACCAAAAAGTGAGTTTTTGAGCTGGTAAAAAACCTGATGCAAGCATTTTCCTATCAGCTTAAAAAGGCATCTTTTGGCTTCACTTGCATTTGTGTCTGGCGTGAGCTAAAATGAGACTGCCAGACGGTGACCCCCATAAGGACATCCACTAAAGACTTTGCACTGACGTAACTCAACTAGTTTCAAACAGGCTTTAGTTAAACTAGTACAATTACTGTGCCTTGAAAGGTTTCAGACTGTTCTTGGATGTCTTTCCACAGTGTTGGTTGGTGCTTGCCACTGACAAATGGCATAATTCAACCCTTTTAACCGAGTCCATGGCACTTCATTAAAGTGAACAGGGATGACTCTGGTAAAGCCAAAATATCTCTATCAGGCTGTTAAATGTGCTGTGTATTTACTGATGTCTCTGGAGCTGGTTAGCTTTGCATTTTTAAAAAGAAGGACAATAGCTTAAAATGGTTTTGGAAAGCTTTGAAACAGTTACCGAGTGATAGATGGGACTGGCCTGTAGTAGTTACACTGACTCTGATCACGTGCAGCCCTCCTGAAGTCGGTGACACACCTGCACAAAGCCAGCGTAACTGCAGGAAGAATTGAGCCCTCAGGCTTTTTGCTATTTTTTTTAAGAGTATTTACAAACAGTGCTATGCTCAGGCAGAACCACAGCATTGCTGTGACGTATCTGATGTCATCTGGTCTATGCTAATAAATTAGCACCTGCAGCTACTATTGCTACCTATCAAATCTGTGTACAAAATGGAGCTGTTTGATCTTACTAGCACTGGAGTGTGTCTGCTTCATCGCAGAAGACACATATTATCCCATCTGTTTTTCAGCAGAATCTCCATCAGGCTATAGGCTTCAAGGTAACGGATCAGACACAAAGCGAAGTGCGCTGCAGATGAGTGCCTTGGAGGCATCCTGCTTTGTCACAGCATATAAAAAATCACTTAAAGCCATTTATTCCTTCGCAGCAGGTCATTTAAACCCTGTCCACACTAGGGAAATTGCTAACTTCGGCTCAGCGCCTTCAGTGACAGCAGTCGCCCTGGCGTGGACACATCGCTGTCTCCGTTTTCATCAGTGTGTCAAGTCACTTCACTCCACAAAGGCCTTAACAAGACGGCGGTTAAAACAGCACAGCTGCCAGCGGCTGGTTTAGGCTCGGGCTGCTGCTGGGGCTTGTCCAGATGGAGCTGAAATAGTGCCAGCCACGGTGAGACTTTGGAGGAAAACAGTCGGAGGCGGTACGTGGTGCTGTGCCCCGAGCGTGGTGCTGGGGAGCAGGGGAGCCCGGCCCCAGCCCCGGCCGCCAGCCCCAGCTGCTCTAGCTCGCGTCAGTGGCGCCCGCACCCCAGCTGCCGCTGCGAAGCGGCCAGCTCTTCTCCTAGCCAAAACTTCGCCAAGACTTGCCACCTTGCAACAAGCACGCCGAGGTCAGGCATCTTCCTCAGAAGGCTGCATTTTAGGCTAGTTGCCTAAGAGAGAAAAAGATGACGACTGCAAATTTGACCTTCAGTGTAATAAAACTAGTTTATTTACACAGTAACATGAATGCCACAGAGTACACAGCAAAGTACCACAGCAAACCAGAGTGTAACTGCCCCTGATCACAAAGGAAGGCTTGAAGTTTATATACTTATTCATATAAAAATGTGTAAATATCAATATGAAGCACCAGATAAAGCAATGCAACCAGGAATTCCAAACACAAATTACCCACAAGAAATGGAGTTGAAATCAAAAACAAAGAAAAGAAAAAATCCCTTTTCTAAGGGATTTTAAAGAAATCTCATTTATGAAAGACCGTCAATTTTGGAATCCCTAATTTAAAAATAAATTTCCCCTTTTATTAAAAACAAAAACATTCTTAAATGCTCAGCATAATTAAGATTTAAAAGAAAAAAACCCAAGGATTTCAACTGCAAAACCTTCTAATACCAACAAGCCAAAGGATAAAGAAACAGGTTTCAAGTCATTTTTGAAGAGATGTTATTTCTTTTATGAAACTACTCTGTTAAAATTTACACAACCTTAAATATATATTATATATATAATATATAATATATATATTTTCAAACAAAAGGGGCAAAGAATATTTTTGGGATACAAAACTTCATATACATACATACACACATATATATATATATATATATATGCATATATATGAACATGTATTTCTTCCATATAAAAAAATTCCAACCTCTTCTAAATCCCTGAAATCTTCCCCGTGGATTTAAGGAAAAAAAAAAATCTTCATAGCCTGAAGTACAAACCAAGTTCTCAAATTCTGTAGAGTGGTAAAATGCTTATGTACAGGAAAGCTGAGAGTTCATGCCTCACCGGCAACTCTGCTCGATCTGAAAGCATTCTGTGGTTTCCAACTAAATGCTGACTGGAGCACCAATGCAAGGAGACGTATAGGAAATTATTTAAATCATGTTCTACATCTGTTCAAAACCATCATCCTTCTAATACTGTATCCAGGTGAATAATAAAATCCATACAGATCGTCTACTAGAAATTCTTTTCAACACAGCAATGGAAAGGACTTGCTCTGCCTTTTGGAGTTGAGGATACCTTGAAGAAATTACTCCCCAGTATATCTTTGAAAAGTATATTTTGCCCTTTCCTCCCTTGAAGTGTTTGGAATCTAGATGATGGTTTAAAGAATATTATAAAGAAAATACAGGTGTTTTTTTGGGGAGCAGTATTATTGCAGAAGTATTTAAAATTCTATACTGCACTTCTTTCATGTTACCTTACTGCATAACTAAATCATCATCACGTCTCTGTACAGTAACCAAAGGGCTCTGACTGCTCTATTTAGGTTTTCAGGAGTTTTAGCAGAAGCACTACCTCTTCTAAATCAGAGTAAAATTGATGGCCCAGTCATGTAGGAAATAATGGTCTTACACAGTTTCTAAGAAGAAACAGACTGCTTAATTCTTATTTGGGGAAAGGGGGAAAGGAAAGTGCATTAAATGTTCCCTCAGAAAAATTACAGTTGGATTAAATAAAAACAGGACTACTTAATTTATATTTACACATGAATTTAACCGTTTAACTGTTCATTAAACTTTTATTAAAAATCAAAAATTATATTAATTTGGGTGGGGCTTCTCAGCACAAGAACTGAGAAACAGACATTTCTAATGCAGCAACAAATACTATTTTTATGTGCCATATGGGACCTATAGTATGAAGCTGCAGAATAAACTCTTCCAATAACTGATTGCTAACACACATCTGATTTATTTAAACAGCATATTCTTCTCTCTAGTATGTTGGAATTCCCATGTGTTACAATGCCAGGATGATCCACTCGTATCTTGTGGGTGCTTTTGGCACGTGTGGAGCTTAAAAGACGTAAGCTGGAACATTTCTGTAAATGCTCTCTGCATTGTTGCTTGTAGGCCAGCAACAAAACAGTCTAGCCTGAATTACAGATTTCACCGTGTCTGAACTTTAGAAAGAGGCCATGCCTCTCTATTCTGACATTCCAGAGGCTCCAGAGTAAAATTCTGGGTCTCCTTTATTCCTGAAGATTTCTGGGCAAGTTTTTACTAGTAGATTCTCTTTACATTCACCTGGATTATGCATAGACTGGATCAAATCTGAGGCTTGAAAGATAATCAGTGAATAAACAATTCCAACTGAAGAAATACAAAGCAAAAACACCTTCCGTGATATCTCGGAAACGGCTTTCCAGAGCTCCTGTGTTACCAGAGGCTTGCATTTCACACCGCAGAGTACCGCGTGCAGCACGTCCACCGCCTCCGCCAGCGGCGGCCCGGCCCGTGTCCCGGCAGGAGTTGGGCGCCTCTCCTGCGCCGCCTCTTCCCACACCAGTCCGCTTCCTCGCCTGGACGCTGAGTGTCCGGAGTCGATTGTCAAAGCAATAGGCTGCTGGGATGTTGCTGTGGTCAGATGAGACCAATTGACTTCTTACCTACTATTACCTCCCTTGTGCAGATTCAACTCCAAATTTGAAAGCCCACAATTTTGGCTGTTACCTGATGTTACGCTGTATGACAAGCAGCTTAAAGGAACTTGCTCACATAACTGAATCTCGAGAAACAAATGTTCTCATGGACTAGATCCCCTCATCCTCGTATGAAATACACCATTTTTTTAAATGGTCTTTCACATCCCAGTGTGGGCAGTATTATTTGTAGGGCTATCACCAGAAGAATAAGATTCCCATCAACTGACCAACTTCATTTTATTTTTTTGACAAGGCACTAAACATTGTGAATCCAATCACTGTACTCTCTCTGTAACATTAGAGAGATTTTTAATGGCTCTAAAAGAATCAGAAATCACTCATTACAATTCTTCTTCAAACAAGCATTTGACTTTCCAGAAATTAGTTTGCACTGGAAAAATCTGTAGAGTTCATGTTAAAAATATTTGAATGGCAGCTTTTATTAATAGAAAAATATATATTTACAGTCAATACTGTTATCTTAGATTTGCAGCTCTTCCTATTTCTTGAGCTCAGCTGAAAGTGCTATACTACTAAAAAATTCAAGATCTGTGCACATGTCCATTTAAGTTACCTATGCACAGTTAGGGGTTCTGTTCCTGTTACACACAGGATCCCAATTACAAGCAGAATGGGTTTTTTTCCTTTTGCTTAGCAATTATGCTGTAGCATTCTTAGGATTTGTTTACAATCAGTTTAATGCATACATTCTCAGGTACTTATCTGGCACACTCTGTTGCCAGGATGGAGGACCGCCACAGACATAGTTACAATCACCGGTTATGGGCATATCTGCAAAGTCAGCCTGAAGCTCCCACAGGAATAGCTCAGGCCAGATGGCGTTCGACTTTGTTGACCGTTCTTACTTTTTGAAAGAATAAAAGAAAAAAACCACACAACACTACAAATTGCTAAAGTTTACCCAGTGCTGCACAAGGAAGAGATTGGTAGTCAAAATCTATCCATGCTTGAATATACTGCAGAGCTAAAGTGAGTATTGGTTCATCACAAAAAATACAAACTGAAATTAGATAGCGAGAGATACAAAGGCTTTGGACCAGCTGCATTAAATATGAAGGGCTGTAAAACATTCAAAGTTCAACTTCGCGTGTGCGCGCTGACACGAAAGCGACGCTGAGAATACGTGTCCGTATATACAGAAACCTACTGGCTGAAAGGAACGAGCCTGCTGCAGTGGCGAGTGGTCCGAGAGCTGCTCACACAGCCTGTACTACTTATGTGAGAAGTTATGTGCGCACAGGTACTACAGAACAAACAAAACCAGACCACAGAGAACAAGAAGCAGTGCCCTGCTCTCAGCTCGACACACAGTGACTAGCAGGTAGCAGAGAGTATGGGGGCGAGCTGTCACGCCGCGCGTATTCGCGCTCTCCGAGCGCTGCCGGCCCGCATCCCGAGGGAGCGGGCTGCACTGCGTGCGTGACTCCTTGTAAAGGGGTCGTTTACAAGCTGCTCAGCGTTAGTGTAGAAACGTTCTTTCCTGATGTAGTGGAAGTACCTCAACTACATACATTGCACTTGGACTTTCAATGCACTGTCCTCTTTTTTCATCAATGCCGACATCCTAACCTTTTGCCAGAAAGAAAAAAGTATATATCACATTAAAATATATTATTCTTATCCTTGCCTGATCCTTCACTGATACAGGTGAATCAAACAACAGAATAATAATCCCAAGTTTCAAAAATCTGTAGGAAGGTCACAAAAACAGTCTATATACTACTGCACAATCAATGTAGGCTTCTACGCACTATTCAGCTTAGCTCTGATAGATGCCAGAGAAGACTAGTATCGACATTTTAACCCCTCCGAATGTATAGTGTGGATCCAGAGCTAGTTTTGCTGACCTTAAGCCTGCAGGACTGTTTGTTCAGTTTCCATGCATCTGGTCCAAGCATGCATATGCTGTATAAAGTGGCTATTTGTTTCAAGGCTGAAGTGAATTGATTCCTCACAGTTTTAACAATTAAAATGAAACATCAATCCATAAAAAAAACACATGGGTATCGGCGCATTTATGTGCCAGGAAAGTAAAAGAAGGGGCTGCAGATCTAGCATCGGGTAAAGGCTGGTGTGTAAAGTGAACACTGTAATGTACAGCTTTAAAAATACATACAAGAATTGCACATAGATCCATAGGAGAGAAGCACAGGCTCATGACTAGGGCTGCCTGCTGTCCATCACCCCGGTCAGAATATTCGGTGTCACTTTTTCCCCTGCATCCAAACGTATTCTTCAGAGCGATTCAGGAAGCCATTCAGAGCCTAGCAATACTGAGCAAAGACGCTGTCTGCGCAGCCGCAGAGGTTCCTTAGGAAACAGCTGTTACGTCAGGCAAGAAGTCAGCAGCTGCCTTGCGAAGTGCAAAGCTCCTTCAGGCGGATTTTTTTAAAATTCCACCTCTTCAGTACTCAATAGCTCATTTGCTGGTCCCAAACCCTGTCTGCAGTGCTCCTTGAGCTGTCTCCACAACATGCCGCTTTTAGGTTGTTGTCTGTTAGACATCAGAAAACCCTGGTCACACATAAGAAATACGCAGCCAAGCAGCGCTACAGGAAAAGTGGATCACGATGTTGTTAGTTGTGGCTGCCAAACTTAACAGCTCCCTCACTAATTAAAAACCAGCATTCTTGCCCCCTTGTTTTTACCCTTCAGAGAACTGTCTGGAGTAAAAGCATTTTCACGCAGCCTGTTCACTACACACAGATGCGCTCTGAACGGTTCTGCCTCTGCCAACATCCAGCAGTGCCAGTTTCAGTTCCACTCTGCAATATGGCACAAGAGACAAGAGCAAACCAAAATAAAACAGAAGAGGTGGCTGTTATTTTCATTCCTGTTCTAACAGTGATTGTCAGAGAAGGTTATGTACTTTCTATCCATTTCAAATCAGGCTTTAGCGCCTTTTGCAGCGGAAGCAAAATTTCAGTTGTCCACCATGTGTTGTATCGTTCTTGTACAAACACAGTTATATCTACATTACATCACCTATCCAGCCTGGTGAGCGTCATGTGGGAAATGGGAAAGACGGTGTGAGCATACTGTGTTTTTTAATACAGAGATCTTAAGCTAAAGATAATGTCCTGATTAAGGCAGGATCATTGAAATCAAGGATCCATGGTTAGCAAGGATATGAGCAGGCAGAGGAAGAGAAAGGGGGAAGAGGACAGAATAGAGATACTTACTGCTAGCTGACACTGGCCACAGTCAGCAGAATAACCACATTTGGGAAGAAAACAGAACAGTGTTAGAAAGATCTGAATCCTTCTGAATGAGGCCAGGAGAAAGAGGAGTTCAGCCCATTTAGGGGTGACTGACTAAGCTGAGAGAAAGATTCACACGGGATGCGGAATGAAAGGAATAAAAGGTTTTGTGGCCTGGAGCATGGTGGATCATTTGTTTCTCATTTAATAATTAATCCATCTCTGCTGGTGGTCAGTGCTATTCACTGCCACTGCTGCACATAGAAATGACAGAAACCATCCAGAAGATGAGGGGAGTTTGTTCACTGCAATGATAGAAATAGTGGTATCTGTTAAGGTTTGCTCTCCTTATCAACCAGATATTAAGTTACAAAATGTCTGATCCAAATGTAGGAGGATATAACTAAGCCTAGCAGAAAGCAAAGTTTTGGTTGTATCAGGCATAGGATGCAATGTTTCCAACAGAACCTATTTGCTCAGGGTTGCTGGCTTTGAAATCTAGGCTTTTTTTTCTTTTTTTTTTTTTTAACACTTGTACGAAGTGTGAGCCCTAGGGCAGGCTGGAGTGAGGACTGGGGCAGGGGGAGGCTTCATGGAAAGCAACAGGTTCTGCAAACTAGTGCTGCTGCATGATTCTCACAATGCGATGAAGTGAGTCTATAGTGGCAAATGCCAGGTATTGACAGCAAAGCCAGTCTTCAAGAATAACTCCACAGTCCCTGTCCAAGGACTTCTCTGCAAATTTGATCATCAGCAGCGTCCGTTTGATGTCCAGCCAGTTCTGAAGTACGGCATCCCTCCGGGCTGGGTTGGAAGATGTGCTGAGAGCATGAAACAAGTCCTCACGTGGACCCCACAGCAAACACTGAAGGATTCCCTTGGCTTCTGATATCAGGATCCTCTCTGAAGGGTTGGGATTCAGCAGGCAGCTGGCAAGTTGTTGGAGCCCTTGAGAGTAAAGGGAGCGGCAAGGGATCTTGGGGAGATCAGCACGGGTATACTCCTTCTCCTTCAGCTCTGGATTCTCATCAAACGGATTGGGTAAGTGCAGCATTTCATAGATGAGGATACCAGTCTGGAACTCATCACACTTTTTGTACTGTGTTGCAGTGATGATTTCTGGAGCCAGGCGGGACTGATCTCGTAGGACCTCAGGATCCACCATATGACTCTTCTGCTTGGCCTGGGAGAAATTGCTCACTATTAACCTGGCTGGGCAAGCAGTGTTAGGATTGGGCTCCACGGACTCAGAGTTCAGAGGGCTGCCTCCTGGTCTGGAATGAACCAGCAGCAGGTTCTCCAACCGCAGGTCACAGTGTGTGATATGATAGGGTTTCAGGTGCTCCAGGCCCAAACACAGCTGTAAAAGGAGTAGACAGACCTGCCTCTCATATAAATCTGGGCTTTTTGCATGGCGAGATGTAGATTCCCGCACGAAGTCAGCCACTGTTAAGTATGGGACCTCCCGTGTGATGACCACGACACGGCTGCGCTGCTTGCTGATGGTCCCCTGGTTGCTTGAGCTGTCTTTCTGTGAAGCCTCTGTATTGGAAGGGGTCTCTCTGTTCTTTTGCTCAGGTTCTTCCTCCTCTTCTTCCTGCTCTTCCTCCACCTCTGGTGCATCAGTATCCTCCCATGGAAGGAGGCGAACAGGCACGTCAGCAAGGAAATGGCCACAGTCCTGTTGGATGTTAAAGTTGATCGCCAGACTCTGCCGGATGGATAAGCTGTGATAATACTGCTGGGATTCTTTCGCTTTGCTCTTACAAATCTGAGGGAAGAAAATAAACAGAACAGACAATGAAAATCCTTTATTTGTAAATTCTGTATCCTTTTTTAATACACACTTTCTTGATGGGCATCCTCATTCTAGCACTAAACACAAATACTGAAAAAAGTGTTACTGAATGGACCTTGGAAGACCATCTTAAGGCAGGTGAACAGTTACTGCTGGATAGGAGCAACCGCATGTCAGTAAGTGCAAAGTAGCTTTCCCTGTGGCACGTATGGAAAATACAATGGAAAATACAACTTAATTCAGGAAGGTTGCACTTGCAGTGAGAACAACAGCTGATGCATGGCAAATTCAGAGTAAATCTTACTTTACAGTAACTTGTTTATCCACCTCCTTTTATTTCTTATTCTTCTCTCAGGTTTGTGTGAAGCTCCAACAAGATAAAAATGATCAATAGCCATATGAGATGTGAAGAAATCACTACGGAATACTGAAGACTGAAGCCTGCTGAAGAAATCAGCAGACTCTCTGAGAATACGATCAAATGATTCCCCATAACAGAGCTAGCATGGCTTAATGTGTTACCGCCTGGCAGCTGAGTTAAGTGATGGGCTGCGTGCTCCTGGCCTGCTGGAAACTCAAATTACTTTGCTGAAGCTATGTGCAGCGAACACACTTCACATCTGCAGCAAGGTGAGGGGGGGGGGGCAGCAAACTCACTGTGGCTCAGGTAACAAATGGAAACTCGTTAGAGCATGGTACCTTAATTGCCTTCAATCATCTGTCAAGAGCTGGAGTATATGCTTGTATTTTGCCCTACACAGCTGTAGTTCATTCCTGTCTAAAAATACCTTGTTGATAGCTAAATGAGCACCATAATTATTGTCGTTATTATTTGCACTGCCATAACAACTGGCAGCTCCGACCTCGTCCTGAGAGGCGCTGGGCAACCTCTGTTAGTGTCGCTATTCTAAGGCATTTACTGATTGAATTTATTGCGCTGTAAAGATGGAGGCATGTTAACCCTCGCGTGTTAACCTTGGTTCTACTGATCGTTCAGAGCGTGTAAGGTTAAGCGCGTGCTTTAATCTTTACAGGGTTAAGCCTAAGTAATCAGTTGGTATAATGCAGCACGAGGTTTTAACTGTAACGCTCAGACAAAGTGAAGATAGGAAGAGTTTTTTCAGATGAAGTTACAGGGCCTTTTAGTCATCTCAAAGAAAAGGAAGGTCAGATTAATGACGTAGAGGAGGTTAATAAAAGTCAGCACTCGTTCTATACAGTTGCAACAGTCAAGGAGCAGCCCAAGTCTTGAATTAGCCCTAAATGTAAGCATGAGGTGGCTTTTCTGCATATTTTTCACTTTTCTCCTTCTCCTCAGGAACTCAAATAGGGCTAGTTATAAACTAGCCTTTCACTAGAAAAAAAAGCCAAAAACCTCTCCAACATTTTTTTTAAAATCTTTTATGTGCTTACACAGTTAAGAACTATGTAGTTTAATGGGAGATTAAGTCTTTTATGCTATGCTGTTCAGAAAAGTGCACTGTCAGATAATTGTATGTAATTAGACACACACCAAGCGACTGCATTTTGATTGTCCTCCTCTCTTTGATCTTGTGCGTGCTTCCATACTTCACAAGCGTTTAAACCTCCCTAAATATGAGATATACCCTAGTTTAAATTGCCTGTTTGTCACTGCTAAGCACAAACAAAACGAATTTGAAAAATGCAATTTCTAGACAATTTTACTTAAAAAAGGAAAGTCCGCACTTTTTCAGGAAATGCTGGTAGTACTGCCTGCAGGGGCTCTTGCCAATTTATGTTTACAAATGTATTTTACACTGTTAGGGGTAAAGTGAGTTACCAATGGAAAGTAATGTTCTCAAGACTTATAAATGTAAACAGATACAGAAAAAAATATAATTATATATGAAATGAAAATGTCAGCTGTCTTGGAGACTGAAGTCCCTAGATTTAATAAGAAGACAGAAGTAGGAGAGTGTTGTAGAGACTATCCTACCCATATGTCACATGCATGAGCCTAGCAAGACTACTAAACTCTTAACCAGGCCATTAAAAAGCTGTTCAGATTGTAAGTTCTGGTTATCACTGATCTTAGCCAAATTTGAAATGGCAACCCAGAGACAAAAGACTGCATGCAAGATTCCCAGTATGCCAGAGCAGCCAGTCTCCAGCGCTCCATAGAAAAATTAGAAAGACAAAATACTTCAGTGACCTGTCTCTCTCTTATTCAGAAGAACTCCTGAAGAGTTTTACTGAGATCTAGGGAAAAAACTCCAATTTAATTTTGCATTACTACTGCATGATTATACTTTTAATCTGGTCTGTGCTGCTCTTTTATAATGACAGCTGAACAGATGTTCTTACACGTGTTAAAAAAGAAACCTGGTTCTGTGACATTCGTTTACAGAGGTGCAGTAAGATGATGCCTCCTTTCCAGGCAGTCAAGGACAAGTACCATAACCGCTCTAACAAAACACTGTGCAACAGCTTCAGTGTTATCAGTCAAGTCCAATACATACAAAGTCCCATTTCCCCTTTCAGCAATAAAAACATTCTGTGACAGGAAAAGATTTATGATGAATAATCGTAAGTTAAGGAAAGGGACTCCCTTGAATTTACACTCTGCCATTACTAGAGTATGTATAAATTACAGTTTAGAATGATCTATTACTATATATCATTCCAGAAACCTGGGCTGTTTCATAACAAAGTGTATTTATGTATTTAACCCAATTTGTACTTTAGTTCTGCCCTTAACCATCATACATGGAACATGCAGAAGATCAGGAGAGCCAAATCCAGGTCAGTTCAGGCACAGCGTGCCAACATATGCCCAGGCCTGTGTGCACAGTCTGAGGGGAAGAATGGAGAATTCATAGCCATTTCTCTCACCCAAAAAGTTCACACAGATCTCTGCACAGCTTCAAAATATTTCTCATTTGATACATGGCACATAAATCTTGTTTGCTGAGCCTCTTATGGTGCTAATTTATGTAGGAGTATTGCACTACAGGACATAACGTCCTGCACGTATTGCCATTTGTCAAATATTAATTATCCTACTTTTATTTTTTAAGATACTTAAATGACCTAATCAAAAATATGAATTAGTTCTAGAACAGTTTAAAAGTCAAGCTTACTTGCTGATAAGTGTGAAGAAGCACTTGCACTTAGCTACTGTACACAGAGGATTCCCAAAGCCACCTGCCAGCTAAATATGATATTCTATAAGGAATATATAACTCACAGAGTTTTGACTTGCTGTCAAACAAATTAATACCTCTCAATTTGGTGACTAGAAGGCCATTTGAAGTGCAAGAAAAGGATTTTTTCCTTACCTGTGAATACCCAAAAGCAAAGGATCAAGACTTGTTCCTAGTTTCTAATTACAGTCCTAGGCAGCCTCTTTCTCCTATATACTTTAAGAAAAGGCTCTCACTAGTACCTCACAAAAAAGGAGATAATAGTGCTTTCCATCTCTCAAAATCACGCTTGACTTGCTCATTTTAGAAAACATTCCCAATTCTAGAATTATAATGTTACAAAACTACAATTTCACAGGTCTCTCTGGATGTGGCAGTGCTGCCTCCTACTTTTGAAACGACTGGTCACGCACGTCCGCCCCAGCAGGCACCCGGCTGTGAGGGCAGTTTGCTGCTGTTGCAGCCCGTCCCCACGTTCTGAGGCAGAAGCAGGAGGCCAGACTGAACTGGCTGGCAAGGCGAATCTCATCCGTATGGTGCCGGGAGGACCATCCCCCAAAAAGCCCATCCAACCTAGTAAAAACACCCCAAAAAGGAGATCCCACAGTTGTCCTTCTGTATCTTGTCCTTTCTCTTTTTTTCTCCTGCTATTCAGTCCTAAGTCTCTTCCCACTACAAATTAAATTGATTGCCTTTCTCCTGACTGATAAGTATCAATTCCCACTCTTTTAAATAGACTTTTACAGTGTGGAAAAAATATTCATTGTTTTCCTTCCAAAATACCCAAACCTCATTTCCTTCATCTTTATTGCTAACCTTCTGCTTCTTGCTGCTCATTTCTAGATTTTTTCATTTATCACATCTTTCTGAAGAGTGCTACCCCATAAAGAATAGAGTATTTCAGTTAAGACCTCTCTAGCATCAAGCAGAACAGCATTTAATATATAGTGATCATTTAACATTTCCCAGTGTTAACAAGTGCCATTACTGACTCCATTATGCTTGTGGCTCATGATCACCTTTGGATCAGTGTCTGAGTCCACAGCAGAGACATACTTACCCCAGTGCCAAGAGCTCTTAAATGAGATTTTATTTCAGACTCATCTCTAATGAGATGAGAAGTAAGATGATGAAATGGAGATACTAATTTCATCCCCGCTACAGTGCCATTAGATACTATCTTTATAACAATAAAACAGAAATTGAAGACTAAAGTGCTAATGTAGTTAAAATCAATACTAAAGCGGCAGAATTAATAAAAACAGTTGCCCTCCTTATTCTGTTGTTGAAGACAGCCAATAAAGAAAACAACTCTCTAATCCCATAGATGCACAACAGCGATGGCTTTTGGACATTATTCTTACATTTCCGTGCTCCAGGCGGAAAAGCATGCGGGTAGGTGAGCATGCACGCAACCTCGACAAGGGCAGCCGGAGAGCTGAGCTCTGGCTAGAGGTGCATTTGCTGCTGCTTGTGGTTTTATTACAAACAACATAATGCGAGAAGTGACCAAGGCCACTGAATTGTCCAAGGCTGCGCATACGAACACTCACGCTGCTACAGTACATCCTCCGTGGCTGCCGGAGGGCAAGGGAAAGCTCGGCTGTCTGGAAGGACAGGGAGCGTAAAGACAAATCACACAGCTGACTGCGTTCATAGAACAGCTTCTAAACAAGAGAAACCTGCAATTATCTTGTCTTCGCGTAAATGTCTGATTACTCTTCAGACTTCTGCTCGGAAATACAGGTGCAGGAGTCCAGAGAAAAGGCTGAGGTTTAGATCGCGGAGCTTGGATTCCTGTCACGTGGTATTTTATTAGAATGTGGAAAATGAACTGAAAGCAGTCGAGACAAACTAAGTTTTCTTCCTGATCTTTTCAAAGACAGTTTATGGAATGTAAATTTTGTTTACTGACTTGCACTGTATGGAGGTTGGATTAGATGATCTCCAGAGGTCCCTTCCAACCTTACCCATTCTGTGATTCTGTATTATCCAGAATCAGAAAAAAATAAATGGCTAAGAACAAACTTCTTGTGCTTTTCTATCATTTTCAACGTTGCAGTTTCCACTCTATTTTATATTGCCCTTTTGCAAGAGTCTTTAATGCCATTAAAAGGTAATAACCTGTTTACATTAATGTTCATCTAAGCATTAATAATAATACCCCCAAGCTATCACCTTCATGACCATAGATTTAAAATTTTCAGAACAGTTGCCTTACGTTAAGTTATGCAACCAAAGCCTACACAGACCTTTAGACATGATTTGGAGAACAGACGGTGTCCCTATGTGAAAGCTGATGGTCTCAGTAGCGGGTGTTTTACACCTCCTGCGAGTTGCTGCTGAAGGCATGGATGCTTTCCTGATTTGTGACAGGCAATGCTATGTCAAAACTGAGTAAATACAGAGTCCAGTTTTCTCTGCAGCATTTTAAAAGCTTTGTTCCATTCTATTGAGTTACTCAAAAAATACGGAAATCCTGTTGCCTTCTACACAGGTAGCATGCCGAAGTCCTATTGCTGAGATCAGGAAAAGAAAAAGATGAAAACACTCTGACCAAAACTCCAGCAGAGATGAGGATAAGTCATTCAGCGTTTAGTCAGCTGAACTATGAAGAGGTAATATGTGGTAACACCTAAAGAAAAGGGGTGATCTGGGCTTGACAATTTCCAGTGTTGATAATGGGCTGTTCAAAAGATGAGGTAGTTGGCCAAAGCCCTTCCATATGATGCAAGAAAACAACAAGAAAAAAAGAAAAGGAGAGAAATGGAGATGAAGGAACAAAGTTTCCATCTCCCAGGTCGCTGGAATACAATTACCTTGTATCTTACGCAGGGAATCCGTAGGAACCAACCTACAGTTGCATTTATCAGGACAAGCCAAGTTTCTCTATATTTTGCCATTTTAAGCCCCCTCCCCCACAAAGAAGCAAGGTTTTAGTGTTGCAGAGCTCCTAAAAGCTGTTCAGCAGTAGCTTTTACTCTTCCATTATAGGTCCAGTCGGCCCACTGTGCCATGAGCTGACTTCCACTTTACCAGCAGGAAATCTCATTTCCACCCTGTCCTATGCATTTTACAGGGCTTCGGTGAACTTAAAGCAAGATGAGTATTGCAGGGAACGGATTGTAAAGTGATGAAAATGAGAAACACTGAACATCACAAACACTGCACCATCTGTGCTACTTTGCTGTATTACACAAAGGCACAACTGCAAACGAAAATGTGTTGAAGGAAAGCCTGCTAATCCCAAATTGATAGCCTGTTCTTGGCGTAACCTCTTTTTTTTTTTTTTCCTTAAGGAGTCCAGTTGATCTCTAATTGACCTGATTTTCTCGATCTGGCCTTCGAGTGCAGCTTTGTCTTTTTACCAGCGTGGCAAAATACAGAACTCTACGCTGCTCAGACTGAACTTGGAATCGGTTAAAGGTTTAATGTTTATTTTGATCTGAAACATGAAGGTCTGGGATGATCTTTGATAACACTTCTGCCAGGAACTAAATTAAGAAACTGAACTCTCAGAAAAGTAAACTGTGCATGCCCTGACAAACTAATCATAACTAGAAAATAATCGTGAGCTGCAACTAAGAAACTGTCAGCAAAATTCAGCCAAGTGTTAATTTACATTTACCTTGCTATATTTTATACTTGAGACTTGAATCTTAGCAGAAATCATAAAGCTTTACTGCAAGAAGAACGTCTGCTGCCCTGAAGACATCAAAAAGGATTTAAATTTCCAGCTGCTCCTTTGGAGCTACTGTTGGCACCTTTGCAGGTGCCAATTTCATTATATATTTGCAATTACTGATAAGATTCTGGTTTGAAGGGAGCATACATCCACGTTGTCCCAGATCTACCAATTATTTAGATGATGGTACTGCACCTTTTAGTGAAGGAAAAATGCCTTAGGGGCTGGAATTTTATGAAAACCCTGCTTGTAAAGATACTTTATTTTTGTGTGTTGGAAAAGCAATTTTCTAATCTTGGCTTACTGGTTTTTGTTTCTAATGTTGGAGTCAAGATAATTTGCATATGGCTCCCTGCAGCATTTTTGCAAGGACATTTATTGGTAGATTAGGTGAGAAAAAAAGCAAGATGCATAATGTAACACTGTGGTTGGAACTGCACACCCTTCTAAGCAGTGCTCTTCCTCTAATACCCAACCAGACAGAGCAAGTTGGGCTCTACCTCGTTCTTCACCAGATTTATCAGATCACCTTCTTCTGGTGATACTACCTACACAAAAGTTCGTTTTTCTAAATTCATTTCAGTAGCAGTCAAACAGTTAAAGTTTAACACTTAAAATCAGTTTAAATTGCTTTTGTATTCCTCCTTTTGGATATCTGGCATTAACATGCAATTTTTGACTTAAGACTCTGAGCATCTTTGGGGGTCAATCTCTATTGTTGTCTACAACAACATAATAAAAGATATTTTCCCCATTATCACATTCTCTCAAATCAAATATTAAAATCACCAACTTAGAAAGAGTTTGAATCATTAGCCAGCGTTGCTTGGGTATTTCTACTAAACTCAAAAAAACTATACAAATTGACACTGTCAGAAGATGTGGCTCCATATACACTCTGAAAGACTATTTATAAGGCTCCTTCTGCTACTTTCACTTGTTTAAAAGTAACAGAAATACTGTATTTTGGATTCATTAGAGATACCAGTAATTTTAATTTCAATTTCACCATTTTTTGCTATTCTGTTTTGGGGGCAAGTGGTTTTAAATGACAGAAATACATAGCACAGTTGTTGGAGGTGGATGAATATGTTATTTGGTGCACATTTAAGAGGTCCATTAGAGTAAGTCTGGTGTATTTGTTAAATCTAATTTCACAGCATCTCAACACATTCCTATTGAATTATGCAATTATAAGATTTTGTAAAAATTTGATCCTGGACTGAGGTCTTGTAACTCAAAGCTCAACTTAGGGCAAATGCTAAGACAAAGTTAAAATTCACTAAAATTGAATATAACGGGAAACAAACATCCTCTTAACAGTTTAGAAAATGTTATATAAATCAATATATTAGCATAGCAAATGCAGTAATAAAAACATGCACCAAAGAAATATGCAGCTAAAGAGAACCCAACTCAGCTGAAAGCATAATATGTAAGCAAAAGAGAGAAAGTGAAAAGGTAACAGTAGTCCCTTACGCTGGTCCTGCGTGACTTACAAAGAAATCAGAGAGCATTTGTATTGAGAGTATACGTTCCGTTATCACAGTAACTGCTAGGGAGGTTATTTTCAAGAATGACTTCTCCTCTCATCATGACAGCACAACAGTCTGCAGTGACCTCCAGCTCAATGATATTTTATGGATTCTTCCCTCACTCTAGAGACCATCACCCCTATTACACTGCAGTAAATTCTGTTAGGCTGTGCACTGATTTCCAGGGTAGTATCTGTAAATACAAAAGAAAAGCATTTGACCATGCTACATAGTGGTTCTTCCTTTGTGTTAGCTTTGTACAAGAGATCCCTGCTCTCTTTTTAAATACTTCTAAGGATGTAACAGCACAGGTCCTACCTGTCAGGAGATACTTTATGGGCACGTCCTACACTGTGCAAAGAGAAACCAGATTAGAGATAGCCCAAACCAGCATATACAGAAAAGTACGACTTTGGGTCCCAGGAGCGGCAGTCACTTCAGCCTGAGGTCACACTGCTGTAACCATATTCTTTCAATTTTTGAATTGTAATTCATCTGTAGCCTGCTCAGCTAGCTCTGTACTATGCACCCGCCGTGCTACGTAGCTGCCTGGAAAAGTGCATTTCATCAACGGAGGTATTTTAGTCAATATTTAATATAACTCATCCTTCTGCAGAACTGCTAACTAGTTGCAACAAATGAAACAACAAACTACCTGTCTGGCAGACTATTTTTTCATCTTTACATAAAAGAGGCTGAATAATGTCAGACTGTTGACTCTGCAGTCAGACTAGATTGAGGGATATAGAGTATTCATGATCTTATTCACGATCTGGTTCTCAGCTTTTGGTGCCAGCAGACATGGTATCCACATTACATTTCAAATCCTTCCAAAAAAGAGGTCCTAGTTGACTAATAAATAAATATAAATGCCAAAGAATACAGCTATGCCCACAGGTCTGCTTAAAAAGATGCCTTTTCAATTTCAGGAGAATGTTTGTATCATATCAGCTGCAACAATCTTACTTTTTAGGTTTTTATTTCTTTTTCATAAGGAATCATGTGGGAGCCATAACAGTATTTTGCACTTTTTGTAGCACTACCCTTCTGAGAATTTCAACGTGCTCCACCAGGAATGGTCAATTAGGGCTCACATACCCGCGCTGGGCAGGCAATGTTTGTCGCGTGTTAAACTAGGAGGGTCAGAAGTGCAGTGATTTGCTGACGCCCACACAGGAGGGCTGACGGACGATGACCCTCGGCTCGCTGCGACTCTTCTCGCTATCATCCTACTAGATAAGCGCTGAGAGCTGTAGAGCTACAGCACTGGGGAAAACAAGAGCTTACCTCTATAAACCTCAAATAACAACACCTTGCGAGATGGCCGTCAACTATTCATTAATATATTAACAGGAAATCTCGTAAATCTTATTTCTTACATTAGCTAGCTGAAGAATAATTTAAACAAAATCAATTGTTCTTTTTGTAAAAAGCAACAAAACCAACCAACATTGACAAGCTCCACTTCTTTTTTTTTATAATGTGTAGCACACAAAGTATTGCTGATGGCTACACAGAGCTTTTGAAAGGCTGGCAATGAATGCTGTGAAAATTTAAGACTCTGTAGGGGAACATAAAGATATATTAGTCCAGAATTTACATTTAAAATACATGAACATGGAAAACTTTGCAATCTTTCCTAATTAAGGGCAATGATTCAGTATAATCTGTATACAGATGAATGTAAAAGTTTTGTTATTGCAGGTTTCCAGGAAACTGCTGACAGATTTATGTTAAAAATACAGCTGTATTTTCATTTTTTCATTAAAAAAAATAGTAAAATAAATGAGTTTGATTCATTGTTTTAATGGTTTTAGAGTTGCCAAAGAAAAAAAGATGAAATTTAAAGACCAGATACTAACGCCACATGTGGTTCATGAGCGAAGGAAAAGCCTGCATTTGGGGATTTTTACTTTCCATGTATGTTGCAAGCAGCACTTCTTTATATCTGGAGGACCTACCCCAGTTGAGTGTGTTGCGAATTAAGGTTATTGCTGAGAGGTTTTGTTACTGATATCCAAGGCTACGCTTTCGAGACCCCTCTTACCTTGACTGCGTAATTGTTGAGAGGATCTTTTGCGTAAGAAGCTGGGTAGTAAACGGCGTCTCCTGCCTCACAGCACGGCTTGTCACTGGTTAGTCTGAAATCCGACCAGCTGTCCACCCCGAATCGCAGCTGGTCTTTTTGTCCAGCCATGAACAAGTCTTCACATTTCAGTGCCAGCTTTTTCAGTGAGTCGGTGTGAAGGTTTCGGATTTTACCTACCACCTCTTCTCGGTTCTCAATTCCTCGATAAAGTGCTTGTCTTTGTGGCTTTTGGACACCCTTGCCCTGCTTAGTCTGGGAGAGGTGTCTCCCCGTCAGAGACTCCATGCTGTTGGAGCACCTGTCCTTAATACTGATAGTGGTTAGGCTGGAAACACTGTTAGTTGCTGAGGTGGTTGCTCTTAATTTGTCCGTAGGTCTGTCCAAGGAGTCTCCCGATTCGTTGTCCAGGATCTTGAGCTCCAAGCTGACCGATGAGCAGGCACTGCTCGCTTCCCAGTTGGTGTCAATGTCATAGGTGGGATTGGCCACGATGCACAGATTGTTCTCCAGAGCCTGCTTCTGGAGGTCTCTGGGAGTAGGCTCTGTGTTAGCTCTCAAAATGGTTTTCTTTGGCAGTGGAGGTGGTGTTGGCTGTAAATTGTTCATTGTCTCCTGGTCTACCAGTCCTCCAAAGGCAATGGCATCATCCAAAGCTCCCTTTGGTTGCCTTGGCTG
Organism: Rhea pennata; assembly: GCF_028389875.1. Classification (NCBI taxonomy): domain Eukaryota; kingdom Metazoa; phylum Chordata; class Aves; order Rheiformes; family Rheidae; genus Rhea; species Rhea pennata. The sequence goes on from NC_084672.1 coordinate 21,254,601, forward strand.
TTTTGGAGGTATCATGGCTGCTCTAGACTGACCTGTGTAATAAAAAAAATAATATTTAAAAACATTAGAGCAGTTTGCAGAATGCAAATACGAACAGTAGATGCAAAGAAGTTTAAGAAGGCAAAAGAAAAAAGCTGACGAGGGCTTCTCCCCCACTTGAAGAAAACCTAGAAGAATAATCAGAAACCAAAATGATCAAATCAGCATCATGGTTATATTGTCACACAGAGCAAGTCTTCATCTGATTTGAGGTACGTTCATTAAGCTGATGGTTGCAGTAAGAGTAGCATCATATTTTGAGATTACCAGAATGTAAGTATTACCTTTTACCCTACAATTTATAATACCTCTCGTCCTCCAGCCATAACTGTCTCCAGGAACAATTTCCCTTACTTGCTTGCCGTGGGCACCTTTGTTGGGAGAATTATGTTCACGGGTAACCTGATCTAGAGGCAGTCAAGAGATTTCAAACAGCAGCTCTGAGACACACAACCTGCGATTTCTGCTGAGAGGCTCATTGCTTGCAAGCATCTGTGTGCTTCTAGGGAAGATAAGAATGTCCTATCATGTGTTTTAGATGGATTTTAGAGAGGACAATTATGTTTTATAACTGCCTGAGTCCTTGGAAATAAAGAATATACACACAATAATAAAGAGAGTGAAAAACAAAAACCAGACTATACAAATGATCAGCTAACTGCTCTTTGGGACAATTAAACAGTTGTTACTCACGACAATGAGATATTTTTCCTCTCTTAAATTGAGAGCTAATCCATTTTAAAAATGGGATATTTTTCCACTCAATGATCAACCGCTATTTTCAGAGAAATCATTTTGTAAATTTTCTACTACTCCTGTGAGGATCATTGACTATCATGTTAAAGTAGGAAGCCAATTTTTACAACTGCAACACAGCAAGCATGAAATGAACACTCCGGATAATTGCAGCCGAGCATCTTTACTTCAAAGGGAACAGCAAGGAAAAGGACACTCTATGACTGCTGCTAAAAAAATATGTGCTTTGCTGAACCTCTGCGAAGAGAGGACTGAATCGCAACATGCAACCCAACTGTGGGGAACCGCAGATTCAGATCTGAATGTTATTACTTAGGTCCACAATTAATAATAAATGACTACACACTCTCTGAAAAGAAAAAAAGATTATTTACTGCAGACTTTAAAATGTGTATCTCTCTCTCTCTCTCTCTCTCTCTCTATATATATATATATACACACACACATCTCCACAAACCAAAAAGCATTGAATCCTGCATTCCTAACGTTCATTCCCTGCAGACAACACCACAAATGAAAGTTTTATTTCTATCTTTTGTTCACACTCAAGAAACCATTGGAAAAGCCTTGTAGATTTTGAGAGAAGCCTGAAGAGACCCGTGCCTAAAACCTGAATTTTAAGCAGGAAATTCTGTTAGCTTGGTCCACCCCGATCCTTAGCAGAGGCTGCTCGCCTGCGTCATCACGTTGTGGCTCCCACAAAACAAAAACGTTCAAAGGCTAGAAACAGCGGAGACTCGCTGTGTGTCTCTCCTGTCGTTGTAAAGGTTGCTCCAAAAACGAAGCGCCCAGGGGACCCTCTCCTGCTCCTCTCCGGCCGTCCTGCTGCAGCGAGCGCCCTCCACAGCGGCACCTCTGCCCCCGCCGGCTGGAAACGCTGCGGCCGGTGACGCCGGCGCTAACCGAGCGGGACGGGAACGGCGCTGGAAACCCGTCTGCGGCGGAGCCCGAGCGCTGCTACGCCAGTCAAAAGCGGAACCGATACCTGCATGCCGAAACGCACAGCACAATCCCGAGCCACGCTCCTTCCTACGCCCCGTTTCCCTTACCCACCCAAACATTTGCCTTCGTCCACACCAGCTCTACAGTGCTTCCCTGGCACAGCCGTGACCCACGTGCTTCTCCCCCTCCGGCGCCACTCTGTGTTAAAGATCACCGTCCATCTGATCATTCTTGCCCTCCTCCCGCTCCGCCGGGCGGCTGCTGGGCCTCGGAGAGAGGCTGTATCGCCCCTCCCAGCACGCGCTGCTTTTGTGCCCGGCTAATCCCAGCGCCGTGCTGGTACTACCGGGAAACGGCTTGGAAACAAGTCAGAGCCACACGCACATCCCCAGGAGCAGCAAGAGCAGAAACCTCCAGGAAAGGCAGGATTCATACCCGCTTTTCTTGCCGATTCTCTGTTTCTTATCTGCTTCACCCGCTGCCCCGCACAGGCCAAAGGAGCAAAGCGGGCTGCTGCCGCGGCCCAGGCCTGTTGCTAGCTGTAGCTTTTGGAACCGTCACACTGAAACCTGACTAGAGAAGTTCTTCATAACCAGAAACGGTCCCTGCAGGTGTCTGGTGGAAGTCATGTATAAGTCACTATGTAGTTACTTTTTCAAATAGTCTTAACTGAGGAAAATCAGTTTGTAAAATGTGTCACGTTACAGTATAGTTTCTCCCCGCAAGTTTTCCATAATGAAATCCATCCATCCGGATTAAGTCTTTGAAAAGTTTCATGTCTGCACTGCTTTTGTATCGACTTCTTAACCCTGCAACATTTCTTTCATGCTCCCAGGGCCAGTGCTTCCACCTTGCTCTCCGAAAGTGTGCTGGGATACTGCATACCCTGCATTTTTAAAGTCATTGTCTATCAAGAACAATTTTTTCTTTAAAATATTTTCCCTGTCCAGGGCAGAAGAACATTCTTTTACGCACTGGTACTGGCAGAGTCTTTGCTTCTTTTTCTTGCCTATCGCTTCTCCCTTCTCCTCCCATTTGCTTAACACACTTAATTTCCTTACCTCCTCTCACCAATTCTCTAAAAATACAGGCTTCAGCCTAAGCTACCCTCTTGGAGGCAAATGAAAAGGAAAAATGGGCACAATATTGGGCTATCACTTACAAAGATCTTTAAAGTGGCTTCTGAACCATTCAAGGACAGAAAGAAGTTTACGTTTAATAATTTTTTTTTAATACTACACTGGCAGCAGCTTCAGAGAGAGCTTTAAGTAGTTCTACAGTACAATAATATCTTCAACTGTAGAACTTCATGACACTATTTAAATATTAATGCCTTGCAGAAGTACAAAACTCTAAATCAGCTCTAAAGCCCCTTTTATTTCTCTAGGTAACTGATTTATCTTTGGACATTGCATTGCAACCTGTTTATATTAGCTGATGAAACTATCAAATCGGACACCTTGAGCTCCAGTTTAATTCAATTTTATATTCCATAAGCACACACTTTCCTTAGAATAACGACATCAGTAATTTTTGTTTAGAATTCTTAATGCCACCATGTGTCTTTCCTTTCAGCTCAGACCAGATCAGCAGTAGGTAGTGTGAAAAAATTTCAGAACTGTGAAAGAAAATGCTTATTTAACTGGCAAGACCTCTCTTGGTGAATGATACAAGCAAGTGGGTGACATGCTGCGTGCTTCCACCCTTCCTTGAATGGAGCTATTCTCGAGACATTTAATGCTCTACGCTACGTAACATATTTTAGTCCAATACACCAACGGCATTTTTTATGCACCTTCTGCCATCTCGTTTTGCTCGTGGCATGGTAATCTATGTGACATTCCCTTTTACTCTTAAAAACAGGCTTCTAATTATATGCTGTTACCATCTCTGACCCAAGGATGAAGCACCTTGTGGGAAGATGTGAATTAGAAAAATGAGCCAAAACCAACACTCCAGCATTCACAGTTGTGACCGGGCTATTACTTCAACTAACCCTGCTCTCAGTTTTAGTGACTGCCGTAGCACCACTAATCCCTAATCTGCTAGGGCAGGAATTTAGGCGAACGATCAGGGACCATGAGGCTATAATGACTGATACCTCTGTCATTCTCTGGCTATCATAAGCTCGACAAAAATTCCGTATTTTACATCACCAAGAAAAGCAAAAATTCACCATCATCCCCATCATCATTACAACACAGGTAAGCAGCCCTACAAGACCACATCTATCAACGCCTCAGGAGAACTGAAGACAAAACTGTGGGCTCCACTCTGGAGACCAGCAGGACAGGGCTGGGCTGGCCACAGACAGGAGCAGCCTCCGCTCTCCTGCTCCACCTCGCTGCCAGGATCGGGGTCAGATAGCCCAGTAATTCCCATGTCAGTATAACGCTATTTCATGTTGCAAAGCCAAGTCATAAAAGCCACTCGAAGTATTTACAAAGTAAAATCCTCTTGAGAGCCATTGGTTGTCCACCCTTGCTGTACAAATATCCCTCCCTGCCCTTGTTCTAGTATTTCCTCCCCATGCATTTGGATACTGACCATCATTTACATTCTGCATTTTTATTATGGATTAGATTCCGGAAAAGATTTTCTGTATCAGTAGCAGATCAATTATACTGATCTTTATCAGTACAAAATATATCGTTCCCTAATAAACTCTCTGACTAATAAAAAACACTAACAAACCATGAAAAAATAGATGCATAAAATATGTTCCAACCACCACAAAAGCATCCAGCATTCTTCATAGCCACAATTCCAATAAATGCAATATATATACTCCACTACCCTGCAAAATTATTCAGGACACAGATTTAAATGAACATAATAGTTAATTATTCTTGTTATTAGTAGTTTTTATGTTTATTCTTAATTTTATGAGTAAGAAAAAATCTGTTACTAGAATGATAATAAATATGTCCTATATAAAAGGAAGGAAATTTAACATTTATTAACTAATATTCATGGTGCATCTCCTGTTTCTCACCAATAGCTTGAGACTATACAAAATAGCACAGAACTACATTAATATGGTTGGCAGGTCCTAAATAATTGACAACTTGAGATGCAACAGCTTGTCTGCCTTGGTGATCTGTCAGCTCTTGCTACTGCCTCCACTGTGCCACGTTAAAGATGTTACCGTGCTAATATAAATTACACAGAACGCATCAGACAGATATGATAATCCGTGGCACTGACCGCCAGGTTCAGCCAGCGGTGCTTTTGTTACCGTGTTGGTGAGCCGGGCTGAAGCACGCTGCCCTGCTCCGCTCCACTGACTGCAACAGGACTCCATGGCAGATGCTGCGGTTTACGATCCTTTCTAATCTCAGCAATCATTAGAAATATAAATTTCGCTTCTTTTCCCCCTTTTGGTTAGGTGTGAGGAGAAAACAATTAATAATAAAACCAGCTTTTCTTCCTTTAATCTTTTTTTAAAGTATAGAAATACTACCTGGAGTAAGTTCAGAATATCTTAATTTATTTACAGTGATGCAAACTCAACCAAGTTGGTTTCCCCAAGCAAATTCACACAGCAAAAAAAGTACAGATATGTAAAGGAAAAAGTTTTTCCATTGCCTTGTCCTAAGCCACAAGGCTCACCTGAACTAACTTCTGTTAGAATAAGGGCACATCTTAAAGAAAAGATATCCAGTCCTGACCTTACACGTGAACGTTCGTGTTTCTATGTCTGGATTCACCTGGCAGCTACTGCTTTTTGTTGCAGCTTTGTCTTTTTGACACCAAAGGCATCTCTCGTCCCAGCTCTGCTCCCCACATGCGCCCCCCCAACCACGGGTTGTTTCTTTGATAGGCTAAACAGATTCAGCTTCTTGAGCCTCTCGCTATACTGTGCCCATCTCAACATTAGGCATTTTAAGAGCTCTCCTTTGGAGATGCTACAATATTTCCACCTTCTTAAACTGTGGACAGCTGGGCCTGACTACAGCCATCGCAGCTGCAGGGTAAAAATGAGGTATACACTAGCCCCTCTGCCTCCTTCTGTTTATACAGCCAGGAATACTCTGGGATCTTCTGTACAACTCTCAAGTCTTTTATATGGGATCTGATTCCCAGAGGAGAGTCCTCTATTCTTGCAAGGTTTGTCTCTGTTTTTTTTTTTTTTTTTTTTTTTTTTTTTTTTTTTTTTTTTATCCCTAGAGGTATGATTTTACATTTTAGATAAAGTAAGAAAGTAAGAGATACAGCCCATATTTTATAAGTAACACTGAGATGATAATAATGTCTTCTCCTCAGTGCTATAATAGCAACTTTGGGGTTAAACAAGGCAAGTTTTAATAATAGAGCAAAATGTCTCAAGAGAGAGATGGGTTCTTCAATGCAAGAGTTGAAACATTCCTACCACAGCTGCACAAGTCTAATATTATTTATTATTTATTACAGTTTACTACTAGAAATGTTCCCCTGTAAATCAGAAGCTAGGTAAAGAAATGTAACTATAGATACAATTTTAGTTGACAAAGCAAGAGTCAAATGTAATCTAATTATATTACATTATCTCTTACTACCTTTGTTTCAGCTGCACGAATCAATATTTATTAACTCTACAAAATATTTGATTTTGCTGCTTGTCTGATGTAGGATCTAAAACAGAAGAAAAGTTATTCTGTGTCCCTGCATAGTCATCCCTTGACAGCTATCTGAATGAGAAAGTGAGGTTGCTTGAAAAAAACAACAAAAAGTTTGAATGGCAGCCAGAGAACTCAGTACCATTTAGGGTAGCATTGTTTTAACAACAAGCAGCGAGCTTGCCAAGCCAGATTAAAGTGAAGCCGAAAAGTTAATTTAACTCTTTCATATATAATACTCACTCTGGTTACAGCAAATATGAAAGAAGTGCAAAGATGAGGAAAAGATTCTGAATAAAGTGCTAAGAGGTTCAATTTTACATAGTTTAACAAAGGAGCATTCACAGACAGGAAGAATACTGACAAAAGTAATGTTGATGGCCTTGATATTTTATTACTACATTTCCGATGAGTTTACTACTGTGTGTTAAGCATGTCACAAAATGCTAAGGCATCCTTCTTAAAGGAAAGACAGATGTCTACAACCAGGAGCACATCTAGCTCTATATGCTGAAGCAGCTGCCGTAAGGGGTAGTATCTTGCATAAGAAATCTGAGATATAATATGTAAAGATTTAAACAGCAGATTCAGAATATAATTTCTTAGAATATGAAATGCAAGTAATGCCTTAGCCGTGTGAGCATGACAGCTACCAAACAGCAATCTGTTGAATGAATTTCTGAAGTTCCAAGGGAAGCGCAGGCTCCTGCACCTGGGGAGGAAAAACCCCACGCACCAGCGCAGGCTGGGGACTGACCTGCTGGAGAGCAGCTCTGCAGAACACCAAGCTGAGCATGAGCCAGCAACGTGCCCCGTGGTATCCCGGGCTGTGTTAGGCAGCGCGCTGCCAGCAGGGTGAGGGAGGTGATCTTGCCCCTCCACTCTGCCCTGGCGAGGAGCTACATCTGGAGAACTGTGTCCAGTATAAGAGAGATATGGAGCTACTGAAGTGAGTCCAGCGAAGGGCTACTAAGATGATTAAGGGACTGGAGCATCTGTCACACGAGGAAAGGGTGAGCTGGGCCTGTTTAGCCTAGAGAAGGGAAGACTGAGGGGGGGATCTTATCAAAGCATTGAAATGTCTGAAGGGAGGGCATAAAAAGGATGGAGCCAGACTCTTTCAGTAGTGTCCAGTGATAGGATGAGAGGCACTGAGCACAAACTGAAACACAGGAAGTTTTGTCTGAACATAATGAAAAACTTCTTTACTGTGAGGCTGACAGAACTCCGGAACAGGTTGCCCAGAGAAGTTGTGGAATCTCCATCCCTGGAGATACTGAAAAGCTGTCTGGACAAGGTGCTGGGCAACCAGCTCTAGGTGACCCTACTTGAGCAAGGGCATTGGACTAGATGTTCTCCAAAGGTCCCTTCTGACTTCAGCCATTCTGTGATTCTGTGACCATGAGGAATAAACGACATTTCATACGTTAAGTGATACCTTAGCTTCATCAGTCAATCTAGTTAAGAGGACATGGGTAAAACATAAAGAGTTTTAATAGAGTGAGATCTACTGCCTGGAGTTTCAGCTTTCCTCCTTGCTGTTGGAATGTCTTGGTAGATGTTAACATCACTCTTTGGTAGGATGCTTTCCTCTTTGTGCTCTATAAACAGTACCTCATTAATGTTTCATTAGCAGAACACACTAATGAGTCAGCCACTAATTCACATTAAAGCAAAAATACACAACAACAACACTAAATGTCTACGGAATGTATGCACCAGAGGGTTTAAAAATTTCATCCTTGATCATGTGAACACATATGGACATGCCTAACTCTTACTTAGGAGCCATCCCAATGCAGTCATTTTATTCTTGTCCAAATGCAAACATGCTGGTATGCTTACAGAATTGGAGTCTTACTGAAAAAGAGATAGTCACATATTCTTGAAATTAAATAAGTGAAATAGATCTTCTGTTATAGAAAAATCTGGATGTAAGTATTGCTAAATTCCCAGCACTTCAAATCAAAATGCTTTAGAAAATTACACCAATAACATTGATACTGCTTACTGGAAATGATTTTTTGTCTTGCTCACTTGTCTTCCAGAGAAATCCTACCTACAGCTCTAACTTTCTTATGAGAGAGAGGATTTCAGGGGTAGTTGAACAGACTTCAGGGCAGTCATATTTTAAACTTATCTAAAGGAGCAAAAGTAAACTGCCAAATTAGAATAAAAAAGAGGTTATAGTCAACAAAAGAAGACTACAAATATTTTAGAAATTATTATTATGTTACCAAATAAGCCCTATTTCTTGCTGGAGTTCAGAAAAATACTGAAATCTAATTCTTTCTTCTAAAATGTGGTAATTTACTCTGTATTTTAAATCCCCTCTTTCATAAAAATTCCTTTGAACATATACAAACAATGTGCTTTGGGAATAGGACAACAGAATTTTACCCTTCTATAAATGGATATTAAAAATTTTGTCTTTAGGGACGAACTTGATGAAGAGTGCGTTGAGCTGTCCAAAGGACGAGGTCCTTCACAGCCTGAGAAGGGTATCCAAAGTACGCTCCCATTTCAGTCTTCCTCCACGAGGATACACTTACCTAAATTGCTGTACGTAGCGCTGCAAGGATTTACGTCAGGAGAAGTTGCAGCTCCTTCCCTGTCCTCCTCCCCGTGCGGGGCACGGACGGACGACGCCGGTATGACGGAGGCGCTGCCGCCATTGTCCTGCTTCACGAACACGGCTCTGGGGACACGAGGGGACAAATCCTCCACTGTCGTCTCATCGGGCACTTGACTGAAACACACAAAACGAGATCGTCTGGAGACGGGGGGGTACTCGAGCTTAGTATTGGATTAGGAGTAACATATCTTCAGTAAAGGGAATGGGCTAGTAGAGAGCTAAGCTCCTTTCACCCCCTTATTTTATATTTTTTTCAATAGCTTTCTGATATATTTATTTTCCGTAGCGAGATGAAATAGCTTTTGCCTGAAAGAGTAACAACAAGTTCACATCTTTCATGCAAAAAGGGTATCAAAGGGTTTCACAGCTGGCTGCAGCGAGCACAGGTAGGTACGCGGCCTGATTCTGCGCGCTGGCATGCGCAGGGCTCGCAGGACGGCAGCAGAGGTTAACGTGCTTTTGCCAGCCGGAATGAGTTTGCTTTAATCCAGGGTGCCCGAGTATAGCGAGGGCGCTGTACGTCTTGATAAATGCATAAAGCTTCATTGATAAACTTTCACATCCTGGAAGGATGATGGGAATGGACACTTCGGGAGTCAAGCCAGTAGTCCATCTAGCCCAGTATCCTATTTCCCATATAAAATATTCCAGGATTTAAATCCTGCTGCTAATGCATTAGGCCATTTACACATTAGGCCACGTTTTTCTATGCTTATTCTTAACTACGAAGGTTTAATCAAATTGTGATGATTAACAGCACAACGCAGTGAAAATCATCCAGTCAACCACTTTCTGTGGATGTATTTACTATAGTATGATTTAAAAATTAGGCATTATATATCAAACAAGAGAGTAATATTTCCAGATTTATTAAAAATCCCACTGTCCTATTGAAAACATAGCAGCAGTTATCAATAATCTTATCACATGCCAAAGATAGACCAAAAATATTTCTGTGCTTTTATACTCTCTCGCTCTCACAGAACAAATATTCATGACAGGCCAGACCTCGAGAGCCTGTGTCCTAAGCACTAGTTCTCGACGTTTCAGCCTGATCAGGAAGAGTCTGAAACACACGTACTCGCCCGTAACAGATACGGGGCAAGGCACTGCCTTCAACAGATGATCACATCGTATGTCTGTACAGGTGTTCCATTTTTATGGTTAAAATTTAAAATTTAACTTCTGATAAACAGAAAAAAATTATCAACGAAGCATTTCCAGCTAGGCAGAGCAGCCGAGTCTCCATGACACGAATCTTCCCAGAGGAAAGAGAGATTATATCCTCAGAGACTTACCATGAGTTACGGGCACACGTCTCTCTACGCTAGCCCGAAACCGCGTCGCTGCAAAGCACGGTACCCAGTGCCAAACTCCGATTAAAACATGCCGCCGCGTCGCGGGCTTGTTAGCGAAGGAGGGAGCCAGCACGGGCACGCTCGCCGCGCGGCCGCCGTCGCTCGGCGCACGACCGCCTGGCCGGGTTTGGTGCCATGCGCAGGAGCGGTGCGAAGCGCGCGCGCTGCCGCCAGCGCGCCCGCGGCACGGAGTTAACCTGGGACGGCCGCCGAGGAAAGCGCACGCTGCGACTGAAGCGGCAGAAAGGGCTCTTAGGACAGTAAGAGATATCAGAAAGACTTGCAGTCGCTGTAAATCACGCACACACCTGCATTCCTCAGGCAGAACGTTTTCTTTTCAAAAGAAATAGCTGCTAAAAGCTTTACAGCTCCGACATCGCCACATCCCAGGAAGTCTCACATCTCCCAGTGCTTTTAGTGCTGCTGGGCAAGCGCAGAACAGGCTCCTTCTCCATACAGACGCATGCAAGCACATTCGCCAAACCCACGTTCAGAAACATTTTGCCAAACAAAGTAAACCAACAGCTCCAAGGGAAGAAAGGGGGGGAAAAAAACCAAAACCAACTCACCCACTGTACTCGCTCACACAATTCCCCATTAAAGGAAATTCTTTCAGGGCCTTCTTGAGTCTTTTAATCATGTCTTGGGCCTCGGGCGAGCCATTGATTCCGCCGCGGTCGGAGGCGCTACAAGTTGTGCAAGCTGTGAGCGACATGGCCGGACTCTGCACGCCGCCCTACCCCTCCTGCACCTTGGTGTTTACCTTGGCGGGCTGCTCCCAGGGCCCGGCCCGGGCAGGCAGCCCGCGCCGGCCCTGCCTGCTTAACCCTCCCGCCGCCTCCGCGGGCGCCGAGCGGGCCGCTCGCGGCTGCGCCGCTATTTTGGCGCGGCAACCGCAGTCCCAGGCACGTTAATCAGTCATGGAGCAGCAGGCTCAGATTTCAAGGGCGTTTTCGAGAACTTAGACATAACGTTAAAAGTAACCGGACGTCTCGAATGCGTATTCCAAGCGCTTTTAGTATCTGAAACTAATACATCTAAAATGGCAGCAAGGCGGCACCAGGCCACGCGAGGAAACGCTTCCCTGCAGCTGAAGGGTAAAGCGGGGGAGACTGGAGTGCTGGAGCCTGCGTAACGCAAGGCACCAACTGCCCGAGCAGAAGGCCGGCCCATACCGTCACCGCCGCGCGGGGAAAGCCTCGTCGCCGCTCGCTAGCCTCCGAGAGCCGAACTCACGACTGCTTTTGCTCCACGTGATGGTCTAAACAGTTAAAAATCCATCCGTTTTCCGGAGAAGCGGAGCAGCTGATAAAGCAGCAGCTCGTTGAGGTTAGAGCTATTAAAGCCTGCTTTTGTATAAACTTGTGTCTTCTTGATGCCCGCAAGGGACACTTACAGCTATTCCCTTATTTGGGCTGTTTCCAGCTGTTTTGCCAGGGCGGATGCCTCGCACGGGAGCGCGCGGCTCGCCTTCCCCTCGGTGGGGGCACTCTCCGCCGTCCAAGGCTATTTTTACGAACTCCGTAGGAAACGCGTTACCTTAGGGAGCTCCGCTCCTCCAGCGTCTCCGCTGAAACTCAATGACTACTCAGCTAACGGAGGGAGCGGCCGGACACCCACGGAGATCACCTTTGTTTTCCTCAGGAGCTTAGATTACGCAGAGCAAAAACACTTGCCATAAAAATAACTGTCTTTCAGCTGACACCCTTCTGAACCAAGGTGCTTGTGGTTCACTGGGGCACAAGCACAGGACTGCCTGCAAACAAGTTTTCTGCTGGGACAAATAACGCCCCCGCGCCCACCCTCAGCCTCCCCTCCTTCGCAGTATTTGGAGGACGGATGCAGATGATGGGGCTTGACTCGCCTCAGCTCTTCTGGGAACCGCTTGAGATGAGAACCCCGAAAGCAGGCCCCGCGGTGGGCTGATCTTCAGGAGGACAAGGGCATCACAGTGCGACCTGGAGCTCCCCTTGGGGAACGTGCGTTCCCATTTGGAGCGGTCAAGAATCAGAAACGAATATGAAGGGCCGAAGAATAAGGAATACTCGTAAAAAGTGATTTTGAGCGTGCCCTGCTGAATTGGGGTCAGATCTAGCAATGGAGCTGAGGGAGCACAGGTCATGGCAAGGCAGCAAACCAAACCCCAAGTGGCAGAACGGAAAAAAAATTGCAGCGGCCTTAGACCTAGCTGAGGCTCTGATATCCCCCTGCTTGAGGAAGAAGAGAGGTCAATGGCTCGAGGGTGGGCAAAGGCCACCTCGTACAGGAACCTCTATGCAGAAGCACAGGATGACTTAATTTCTGTAAAGCACGCAGCAGAGGAGATCGGTGCTCAGGTTTAACTCGGAGCATGTCATGGGTAACGTTCAATGTAGTGGCTCCTGCACTTCAGTTGCCCATCACTGTCATTAGCCAGAAATAGTCACTTGAGAGGCAAGTGAAAGAAATTTTCACTTTCAATGCACTGTCAACTGACAGTCTGGAATAACTAAGCCATACAGAAAGTTTATTTCTAATTCTTCTTACTTGGAAGTTGGCTTATTCCTGAAGCAAAAGAATTTATAGTCCTTTTGTTTTTTAATCTTGCGGAATACAATGTTTGCATGGATAAAGGGAATACATTGGATAATCCAGTAAAGACATCCTACTAAGCCCTTTCATGGCAGTAATACTTAGTGGCAGTGAGTTCCACAGATTAACTGCACATTTCATTTAAAAAACAAAAAGTTTTCTTTATCCACTTTAAGTTTTCAGTCTTCCCACTTTACAGACTGTAGTAGAGGCCATAAGAACAACATGACTAGGTTTATTAGTTCTCACCTACATTTACAAAATAATGAAAGATAAAATCCCTTCTACTTTGCTCTTTAACAGTTCTCAGTGTCTACAAATCCTCTTCACATAAAGGTTCTCCTATGTTTGCACACTGAGCATGTATAATTTCTGTTTTCTGTTAGCATATAGATGTTCCTGAGAGAAATCTCACAGAAACTTTTCATAGGTGAAATGGTAAAGATAGGTGGCTAATGCTCTTAAGACCAAGAGAAGAGAGTCTTGAAACTAAGAATGACTTTGTTTTAAATAGAGCCCTACAGCGATTTAAAATATTTTGTTTTCTTCTTGAGAGCTTTCTGAAATAGCTATGGGATCTGCACGATCTGAGTCAACGATAATGAAAAGAAACGGTCGTGCTGCTCCTTCCTGCTCGTCTCTGGATCCAATCCTTCTCAGTTGTGGCGCTCTAAATCACCTCACTGGAGCTGTCTTTCTCCATTGCCTATATAAGGAAATCAGATTCCTGACTCGGATTCTTAAAATCACATTTGGCTTAGCGTAATTCAAAGCAAACAGTGTGAACAGTCTTGAGTGACCTCAAGGCAATCAGAACCACAAAAAGCACTTGAGCATCACTGATAGTGCCGAAATCCCTCCAGGGCAGGGAGGAACTGCGCAAGTCTTTGGCCAGTTTTCCCAGCTGTCACTGACATATATGTTAATTTTAAGAGCGGCAGTCTGGCTGGGAAGTTATCGAAGGTGAACTCTTTGTACAATACATAAGCCTAGCACTGGGATAACTTTGGAAGGATAAGATGACATTTCTAAATGTCTTGATACCTATGTGCTCTGGTGAGAATGAAACCTGCTAAAGCACTCAGCATTCGGGGGTATTTCCATGACAAATAGCCTTAACCCAAGCTGCTGAATGTACTGTGCAACTATAATGGAGAAACAGACCTATTTATTTATTCATTTAAAAAGAGACCCCAAACTTCTAAACCAATCTTTAAAACGTAAACATAAACAGAGTAAGCACTGCATTCCTTTCGGAAGCCAGGCACAGCGCGGGGTTAGTGCTCTACTGTCGCCCTGGGACAAGGGACCTCATATGCCTATCCACCGCTCGCTCAGCTTCCAAAGAGTTAACATCATGCTCATTTTAGGAATTAGATTCCTAATCCCAACTTCAGCTATGAAGTAATCTGGTTTCTTATCTAAACCAGAAGGGAGTGAATATACAGACCTCACTACTTGAAGGAAGTGTTTTGGTAAACAGACACAATTCTATCCTTTGTTCATCCAAGCCTGGCCCAAAGAGCCTATAAAGGAAATTTATGAGTGATCTGTGGCTATGAAAGGGAACAATTTAGTTTAAAATGTAACTGAAATTGAAATGACTCTGCACAAATCAGTTGTACCTTGATTTCACAGACACTACCATCTAAAAACAACACTGGAGGAGATTTTTAATTCCACTCTGATGTAGTTTAGGAACATAGGAGAGGAAGACTCAGAAAGCTTTCCTGTGAAAAAGGGAACATGTCTCAATCTAAACAGTTGCTTGAGAACAACTTGCGCATCATGAAAAATGAACTACAGGTGTTCTGGGAAACAGATTTTCATTCTGATTACTGATATGACTGATACAATTGATAACTTTTAGAAAAAGAAACTATTCTATCTACAAAGTCTTGATAAAAACTTGGTTATTATAAATTCTGGTTTGTCATTTTCTTTTTAAAGAAATCAAACTCCTTGAAAAAGATTACAAAAGTGTGAAATTTTTAACTACAATAAATTTGATTTTGGTTTTCAGAGATAAGGTCAGGTCCTACTTTAGTATTTACTAGCTTCTTTTGAACCACCATATACGTGTCCTAACACCAAATCAAAAGAAACTACCACGTGGGTAAAACAACATTACGTTCTTGATACTTTCAGCTTCCTGAAGAACTGCATATTTTGCAAGTGCTTTTATAAAGGATGAACTGACCTTTCTAGGGATAACATAACCACAAAAGGGTGGAAGGTATTTAAAGTTATCAATCTCTACCAGCTTTATAATCCACTGCAAAGCAAGGAAATACTGTATCTTCATTTAATACGCTTTCAAGACCCCCAGTAATCTTACATTTCTTAAGCTTATCTGATTTTCCAGGTCATCAGTTTGGTTTTTTCAGTGAGCTTACAGTTGTTGGTGTTCTCTGTTAGAAAAGTGTCATATTCATTGATTGCTATCTTCATGTCTTCAGTTTTCCTCTAAGGCTTCTGCAAACTTAACTGAAGATTTAAAACATCTTTTCGATGCATATATTTTGGCCTGAATTAATGTTAACCTTTTACTAACATCTAATGAGTTAATACCGTTAACTCATTAACGGTTATTATATAACCGTTATATATATAGATACCAGTCTAGCATCATCTGTTACGTCTCCTCCTTGCGCAAAAATGGAAGTTGAAAAGCCTGATTCTCTTCTACTGAAATATTAAATAATACATTCAAAATCCTTAAACAAAATTAACCTTGTTTCCTTGTTTTTGTCATCGTAATGCTTCTTTCAGTCTCCTCAACAATATTTAAAACTAAGTTAAAAAAAAAAACAAACAAATCCTAAAGGCATCAAATTGCATCAAGGGATCAAGAAGACCAAGTGAAAGATATAGACCATGCAGCCTTCTGACTAGCTATTTCTCAAAAAAACTCAGTGAATGTTCTTAAAAACTTGCAGAAAGACTAAAACAGTTTTGTTAGAAAGAAGAAATTCCAGCTCTAACACTTGGAAAATTCCAACTATAGATGAGACATGGTTTTAGCCAAAATTACCATGACTTGTAGAAAAAAGAAAAGCAAAAATGCTTTCTGGAGTAAGACAGGAGAGAATAACAACTCCTTTCAATAGTAAGGGTAAAAGATACTCAGGGGTACCACAAAACTATAAAACAGGGTGACATCTCTAGGGCGGTCTAAGAACAAATGTTAACTATGAACATGGCCACTAGCTGGTTAGTGCCCTTCATCACTGAGACAAGCTTTATTCTTTCCTGACTGCTTCCCGGCCAGATCACAGAGCTGATCCGGCTGAAAAATAACGTGGTGACTATTCTTCCCTGGGATCGCCTCCCCGGTGGGGTTCCCCACGGGCGACCACAGAAAGGGTCTCGCAGGACAAGAGGGGGCACAGAGGAGGTGGAACACGGGGCTGCGCGACGAGACACGGAGACTCGCCTGATGGCAACGTGTGCGGTGCTGCTGCTGGAAAACCGCTAACACAGCCTTGGTCTCCCCAGGTTCCCCTAGAGCTAATAGCAAAATGGGGTTCACCTAGAGGGGCTACTGAGAGAACGGACTTCTCTGATTCTTTAGCTTGCTCTCTAAAACCGCCTATTTCTCTCCCTTTCCTCTAGGGAGGGTCTAGGCTCTTCCCCGAGCAGTGCTCCCCGCTGTCTGCAGGCTCCCGCTGGAACATGCCCTGCTCTCGCCATCACACATGCCCCACGCTACTGTGGTAACGTACAACTTGCAGAGACGTCAGATGCTGACGGGTGTTATTGACTTCCACAGCCTGTGCAAGTGCTCTGCCTTGCTAAAATTCACACCAGCAATTCGCAGGGGGAGCTTTTTTGCCCTGTGCATTTTCATGTGAATTTTAGTATTATTCTTTTTAAACTAAAAGTCATGAATCTTAGATTGCTGTTCATCCAATCTGCAGAAACAGACAGTAGGCTAAGTTCCCGGAGACTGCCCTTATCTTGTATTTGGGACGATTGCTTACTTGTAGCAACCTCAGAAGACCTTCTAACACATGCACAGCTGTAGTCAGCGCTCAGTGAAACGCACACTGCGCCCACAGGACTGAGTGCAACAAATGTCTCCAACTCCCTTCGGTTTGCGCTGCCATGACAGCCTTAAAAACTGAACGTTACACTGAAAAAATGGCACGCTGGAAATAAACAGAGTTCTTAGTGTTCAGAGACCACCAAGCAAGTGTACCACTGGTAAAGGAACAAATAGGCCTTTAAATCAAGACCTAAAATGTTAAAGTACTACGGATTTAATGGAGTAAAATAAACATATATTGATCAAATAATTTTAGAAAAATCAAACCAAAAATGATTTCAGCAAATTATAATTTAAAGAAATGAAATTAGGGAACGAAATTGTCAGGCAGAAACAGCAATCAGCTCTACTGAATCCAATACTCTAATGGGACAAAATATTCCTCACTGTAAAGGCCTTGCAAAATGGAGAGAGATTATTTTACAAAATAATGTACTTCTATTATCACTTTTTTTACACAGTTCATTTTAGGAGATTCATTTTAGTGATGCTGCACTGTAACATGAAGTTTAATTACCATACCTTGTATTCACAGGTACGTGAGATAAAGTTAACACACATTCTACGAGTTACTGTTCTTTCAATTTCTATTTTTCTATTAAACAATGGCTTTCTGTTTTTTGCAGAGGAATTCCTTACTTTTCCTATAACATAAGAACACTCTCTTAAGCTAGAAATCCAGGATAATATGTCCGATTCAATGTAATCTGGCTATCACAACATATTAATGAACCTGCAACACAAACTCCTAATATTGAGTATTGTTCCTAGTTAATTTTCACAGAGTATCTTTGCTGATAACCAAAACCATGCAAAGATTTTTAAAATGTGCTTTAAGATACCTAAAATAAATAGATTTTTTAAATCTTATATTTAATGTAATAATACTCCTTATTTTTTCCCCTTTTCTGCAGTATATACAGGCATTTCACAACTGAATGAGAACGAAAAAGATGATAGGAATGAAAAATATGAACAGATTACCTGGGGATTTTCTTGGGAATCTGAGATGGTGAAGAATGGCTCTTTATTTTCTGCTCGGAGCTCTCCAGAGAGTCTTCTTGTGTTTCTTCTTTGTCTTTTACTAGTACATCTGCAATCGAAGACTCCACTCCAGTCACATTTTGACGGTCAGCCTTTGGTTCAGCTTGTGCTGGTTCACATCTATACATGAAAACAATAGACGGCTTCTCACTGGAGTCTGATTTTGACTCACTGAACCAATGATGACGTTGAACTGGAGGAGGGGGGAGCATATGTATAACAGTTCCATCAAGACCCACCAGCTTTCCTTTCTCTCTCTCTTTCTCTTTGTCTTCCTCATCATCAGTTTTTCTGCGGCGGAAGAAGCTCTTAAAAGATATCCAGCGTTTGGGTTTTGCATCAGCAGCTCGCCGACCTTCTGAATGAAGGATCGACTCTGCCTCCGTTGACCTAGTGGGACTATTTGGTTTGGTCCAGTTGCTGAAATGTCTTTGCAACAAGTTACTTGCGTGATAGGGTGAAGATGTGGACCGTGGAGGAGGAAATGGTGGTGCTTGCTCCATTTTGGGACTTGTGGTATTTTGCACGCCTCTCACTGGCTTTGGAGAATGGGTGGCAACTGGTTGCACTACTGCATCTTTCTGCATTTTAGGGGCAGCGTTTTCCATGGTCTTGGGTGACTCTACTTCAGGCTGTGATGTAAACAGAGATTTGGGTCGTACCAGGGTGTTTTTAGTAGCGTCTGCATCAGGGGGTAAGGAATACAGTTCTTCTACACTACAAGATTTTGGTCCAGACTGAGGTGTTTCTGGAGGAGTATGTGGAGGCTGGATGGAAGCCACAATCTGGGAAAGGACCGTGCTTGCGTTCTCTCTGCTGCCACTGCCAGCAGATGCCTCTGGCATTACTTCTGTTTTTGCTGCAGGCTCTGGAGTTGTCTTTTGAATTCTTGGTGGGGAGCTGTGGTCAGAACTATGACTTCTTTGTGGTGATATCTGACCTTTACTGAGACAGCTGTTAAACTCTTGGACCTTCTGAGCTACAGAACCCAGCCTGCATTCTGTGCTATTAGTCACCCCCTTTGCTTGAGAAAATTCAGTGTGCTTGTTTCCTGCAGTCTCAGTCATTTTGCTTTCTGTTTCTATTTCTTCATATGTGTGGCTTATTACACTAGTAGTTTTATCTTTGACGGATAGCTCCCCGCTGGTCCCTAGAAAACTTTTATAGATAGCCAGATTATCATAGGCATTTGGATTAATTACAATGGGAACTTTAATAGCGTTTTTGGAACTCTTAGCATAAGTGGGCTCATCATGAATTATAATAGGAAAAGGTGGCATGCCAGCATTATTGTAGCTGTTGAATTTTATCTCAGATAAATTGGGAGATTTAACCGGGATAGTTTTTGAAGAAATGTTTGTAGCTGTAGGGGAAGTAGGAGCTGACTTGTGGCTTGTCTTTCTGGGAGGAACAGAAGGTCCTGAGCTGTTAGCAATTAACTCCACCTTAGGTATCTTCTGTCTTGGACTAGTACTAGAAGTCCACACTTCTTGATATCTGATTGCACTGGATTTTTTCAGATTAGCATTTACTCGTCCAGGTGATGCTGCAGAGGATGCAATAGGTGTGCCTGGAGTTCCTGGTGAATTTGGGTTAGATGATACGTTTTTGGTTTCTGAGGTTTCGGTCTGATTCTCCTTACATTCATTGCTCATGGCAGCTGATACATCTACTACGGTATATGGCTTGCAAACTGGTTGTTCCATATTGACTATTCTGTAAGGTTTGGCTTGCTCTTCCACAGGCACCAGATTTATAGTTACAGCTTGACCAGTAACATCTGAAGAACTTTTATTCTCTGGCTTATCAGTTTGCACAGCGATTTTGCCATCCTTCTCTTCCAGTCGAAGGGCAAGGACTGCCTTGTGGGTTTCTAGACTTTTTGGAACATTTCTAGAAACTTTTGACACATCCTTCACCTGCTGATTATCACAAAGACTTTCATATTCTGATTCTATCAGTTTGACATCCTGAGGAGTACTGGGAGATAACCCCCCATTACAGAGCTTCTGGGAGGAACTGCTGGTTGTTCCAGAACGAGACTCTTCAGTCAAAGAAGAATCAGGAGATGTAGAATCAGAAGATACCATGCTCTGCATGCTCTCCTGCCCATAAAGAATCACAGTCTCTTCTCCATAACCATTTAAAATTTCATCGTAACTATCATCGTAATCTACTGCACAGATCCGCTGAAGAGACTTGTTTCTAAGGGGCACAGTATTCCATTTTTTGTCAACAGAGAACTGAACAGGAGACAGGGTGTTAGCTCTAAAATTAGCAAAGCGAGGTTGGCCCCTCATACGAATTTCCATTGCTAGCAACTCTTCATCACTTTCATCCCAGCTCTCATGCTCTTCTTGCATGCTGCCAAAAAATGCATCATCCTCACTCTCATCTCCACTAGAGAATTCTGGATAACAGAAACGTCCACCTTCATTACTTATTACTTCAGTGCTTCCACTCAGAATAACATGCTTACTGTGTGAATCCTTCATACCACCCATCATGCAGCTTGGAGGGATCTTCCTTTCCAGTGATCTTTTATAGCAGTTATTTATTCTTCCCAAGAAGGTTTCTCTTGAGTTCATTTCATTTCCAGTTAGCTGAGGTGTGGTATCCAAACCTGCAATCTCCTTCAACACTTCTGTCAATCCATTATTATTGTTATTTGGTATCTTACCTACGCCATCATTGTTGCCATAAGGCCTGGGAACATGGCTATAACCTTCAATTTCATCTTCATTATTATTGTTCAGTGGTTTTTTGTTCAAGACAGCTTTGTTTCGGTTCCACCCTGCAGGCACTGATTTATTCTCACAATGATCTGGTACACTGATTTCACCGCACACACCCTGCCCATCTACCACCATCATGGTGGGTTTCACAGCTATAGTGGGTTTCTTTGCCACAGGTGGACGAAAATTTCCTGTATTTCTACCACGATGGCTGTTACTTTGGTTTGCATTGGTTTTCAGATTGCTATGTGAGAGGTTTTTCTTTTCAGAGACTGGGGGTAACTGATGCAAGCTTTTAGGCTTGAAGCAATTCTTACATTCACCAGGTTTCCAGACGTGTTCAGTGAAAGTATTACAAGCAGACATTTTCCCAGAGCTTTGTGCTTGATGCTGTGCTGTTCAGTGCATGGTAAGAACTTCATCCATATGTTTCCACTGTTCTCTTAGTAAGGTTCGTGGTTCAAGCAGCAATCATTCTGAAACATGAGAGAGAATGAGGATAAGAACAGGAAAACAAAGTAAACCATTACACTTGCTCGTATTCTGATGTTCCTACTTTTACCACTCTTAACATTCACTCAGAATAACTAAGTAGCATTTTGTTGATGTCTTAGCTCTTTATACTGAAATCGAAAAAGAGAGAGAGAGAAAAATGGCCATGACTGAGAACTGAGAATAATTCTCTGACTAGTTCGGGACCATTGACCCACAATTTTGTCCAATAAATCAAATGCTAGGAAGGGGTTTTAAAGCCAAAGATTAGTGTATATTGCCATAGACATAACCATTTAAATACGAGACAGGAAAGTAAGAGTATGTTTTAGTCTCCCAAGTGCATTATAGATAATTTGTTTTAGCTTCAAAAGTGAATGAGCTCAGCTTAAGTGGGAAAATATATTCAGCAATTCCAAACTCTTCTGCGATTTTAGCACCTTTTCCTTCAAGTTAAATTATTACTGGCCAGATACTTAGGTTGAAGACACAGGCTGTTATTCTGGAAAAGTTAGATAAAAAATACTGGGGTGACCTTTCTAGAAAGTTACTGTTCTTTCTCACGTAGCTATTCCACCTAACTCCCAAGAAAAGTGTTACCCTCAGATAATTGAAAATCTGCTTCAAAGCGAGTCTTACTATTTCCTGAAATGATCAGCCTCAAGTAAAAACCAAACATGGGTCTGCTGTACTTCATAGTCCTTGGAATATCCAGGATTTGAGCGTTTCATAACCTAATGCCTGCAGATTTTAAGCCTTCTCAGCCAGATCCACAGGTCTGGTCTCTTCATTGTTTTCGCATAAATCAAGAATTATCCTGATAGATTTTTACGGAGGTGAAAGAATCTCCATGTCTTCAGCACTACATCTGTAAACGCCGGCATCGACAATCAATACCTTGATATTCTTTCAGGCTTTATGTGAAAACATACTTGCTGATCACACAGATACACTTGAAGTATACTAATAAACCTGCTCAGTTGAAGAAACAGCTCTCAAAGAGGATCCGTGGTTAATAACTCATCCGCAGGACTCCTTTGGCGAATTCACCAAGAGCACAACACCTTCTCATCAGTGTAGCAAACAATACAAACCATTAGGAAAATCCGACACGGGGATAAATCTGCCAAACTCCTCGCAAACCGCCCTGCGTGCTGGCTCAGTACCGTCCTTCGTTGGGGAGCGCTCTAAAACAGCATTGCTCTTCCAACACCAGGTGGGGCTGAAGTCTAACTCTACTGGAGGATCTTCAGACACATCCGTGCTACCAGAGCTCTCCAATTTCACGTATCAGCTAAACATGTTTCCAGACGAAGCTTTTTGCCAAATAGTCAGTGCCAAAAGCTTTCTCTGTATGACCTAACAGATATAAACTCTGCCAGATGGAGATCCACCAAACTTTCAGCCTTTGTTTTATACACACACACACACACACACACAGAGTTAAATGTCATTTTAGTTTTCTGAACTCTGCCAGGATTTGTTGCTTCAACACTTCACAAGTCCATATATTGTACTCAGAATAATCACATTAAGAAAGAATCCTCCTGAAATCATTAAGAGCAGACTAGAATTTTGCACCCCGGTTAGCTCCTTCCTTTCAACTGCTGCCCAAATAAAAGAAGAAAAATTGCACAAACTGAAATCCAATTTTTGGAAAATATATTTCTGCATTACGTAAAATCTCTGAGCGAATAATTTCAACAAAAGGGTTAGTGCATGTGTGTGCAGTTTTTAAGATTGTTTCTCAGAAATTGCAGAAAAGACTCCTGCTCTGGAATCCTATCACAGACAGACCAGTTCATGGCCTCTCAAGCTAAACATTTTCTGCTAATAAGGGTGGGGTACAATGATGAGAAAGCAGTTTATTTCACACCTTCTATACAACAAATTTTTATGTTCTACTGCTGGCTGTATTTGCTCCCATTTGCTCAGAGATGCTGATACTGCTCCGTTTTCCTCTGGACCAAATCACTGCTGTGCTGAATGCTAACTACGGGCAGCTTAACACAACGGTAAAGCAACACGCCAGTCAGAGTTCAAAACCCAGGCATAGTCACAGCCTTGGTGAACCTGTATTCCACATCCCAGAAGTACCACTGTTGCAATTTAGTTTAAAAATAAAACGCACGCAGATAGGTGTATGTAAATGCAGATGCGTACAGTTACGCATAAACAGAAAACACGTAAGACATATATCCATATTTTAAATTGTTTGCACTTCAGTATCTAATGCAAATGGTTTAAACACAACCCCATGCTCTAACATGGTTTTTGACAACGTGTGAAACAGAAGAGCCGCTGACTTAACGGTTTGATAAACTGCAGATGGGTTTCAACTGGCTCAGGCAGTCGCAGAAGAGCGGCTCTTGTAATGTGCTCTGACACTGTCTGCAGCTCTAACAAAGAGGAAATTGGCCCCTTCAGACAAGAGGAAGTCTGCATTTTTCTTAACGCTGAAGCATTCTAACACAGAGTTTCTTTCGTACTTCGAAATCAGAAATACTTGGAGCCTTTTAAAAACCACATTCATAGTGACCTTCATGTTTGCAAACAAGTATCTGCACTTTTTTTTTTTAAAAAAAAAAAAAAAAGGTTGGCCCATTTCTTAACTGCTGCATAATTAAAACTTATTTTTCTGATATCTTCCTTTCCCTTAAAAAAATTACATGTCTTGTTTCAACCACAGAATCACTACTATGACCCAATAATAAAGCAGACTTAAAGGCTTCTTTCAATATCACAACAATCGAAACCCACATTCTTCACATATTTGATATTGCTTCAGTTGCAGTTAACTGCTACAGCTTGGTAGGGGGCAGCAGAGACCACGGAAGGTAATGAAAACGCACACAGATAACAAAAGAAGTTCTTTCGGCTCGCATGTCCAGGCACTGCTTGCTTCTCGATTAGGTCCGGACAGGCACACACCTGATCTCCTAAGCCGCTATGGTGCTCCAGATACCTCTTCTTCCAGAGTTTCCCTACTTGCAATTACAGCCCACTTAACCGCCAAGGAACAGGAAGGCACCCGCTGCTGGTCCTGCTTCATTTGCAATGACTAGCTGGAAAGACTCACTTGAAGAAAGAAAAGCTCAGCAAAACCCCAGGTAACAACACCCCGAGATGCTAAATACAGAATAGCATCAGGCTTCTAAAGAAAGCGTTAACAGTAAATACAGCATGACAACGTTTTGCACTTCATCCCTCGACCTCAAAGCTCTTTATCCAAGGTGAATAACATTATTTTTCACTATTTATAGATGGAAACAGTAACTAAAATTCACCAAGTGAGTCAGTGGCAGGAACAAGTGCAGCCAGACAAGCTGTGCCCCTAACGTGGTGCTGCAGCTACAGATCATGATGCTTCACCCACTAAACAGTTGAGTCAGCACAGACAGTTCATCAGCTTCAAAGGCCAGATCGCTCCTGGTGCAAACAAGAAAAATGTGACTCACTTCAGCAGGTACAGCCCACAGGAGGGCTCAGCCTGGCCTGTTAAGTTGGTGTCAAGCAAATGGAAGTGCAAGAACGTATTTCACTTTCTAGGGCAGCTCAAGACGACCACAGAGTCAGAGTTGCAGTGCAGAGATGAAGCAGCGAGCAGCTGAGGCATCCTCAGGTCAGGAAAACTGAACCTTGCACAGGAATGCAGAAGTATTTTTGCAGCTCCTATTTATTGACGTCTTTTTTGTTGAGTGCACTAAGATAGTGATAAACACGCGTTTCAGGCATTTCCCCTTTGTTCTAAGCAATTTCAGGCTGGCAGGTCTCCCTTAGACGCATGCTGCCTGAATTGCAATGAAGGCCTTCTCCAGTAATACTTTATACTAACATAATCCAATTAAAAGGAACTTAATTGGTGTGCAACATTCCCTACAATTTCAACATTTTAAAAATGAATAGTCTCAGTAAGTACCAGATGGTGACACGCACTAATTAATCAGGCCTGCTCAATGAACGAGCATATTAAAATCAATGCACCTACTAGACATGTATTTTCAATGCTGTATGCTGCAAAAACCTCCTTTTAAATGAATGCCCGTTACATTACTGGACACTACACACAAGTGTGCATGTCATCATTTCTAACACTGTCACTCTTTTGTCTCCTCTTAGATCACTAGATACTTGCTACAGGTCTCCCTTCGTTTGCTCTCCTTGAGGGAAAAGGCATTTAGCTTGAGCATACCCTCTCATGAAAACGGGCCCACAATTTTTATGCTCGGGAATAAATTTTGTTGATCGACCTTCTTTTCAGACAACGGTCCATTAAATTACTAGTGAACAACCCACGAACCTCTTGCCATCGACAGGCATGTCCACAGACTGAAAAATCAGCAGTGGGAATACAACCTATGTTTCCTATACAGGAATGCCTCAACACCACAGAACCACTATGGCTTTGTGGTCTTGTCTAAACTACTTCTAGTGATGTGGACAGTCACTCACCACCAAAAACAATAGCATAAGTGTAGCATAACAAGAATAAAAGAAGTGTAAAATAGCAAGAATCAAATGGATACCTGATTTCAACATCTGTCACTATCCAATTTCTCCTTCTTTTATTATAATCACAAACATTTTAAGAGATTCTTTGGAAAACCAAAATGCTCCCAAACCCCTGCTTGGGTGGCCCCAGGCTTTAAAACCTCTTCATCCCAGCTAGTGTCACAGTTTACTGACCCAGGGCTGCTGAAACGTGAATATATCCAGCACGGATAACTGAGGCTACAAACCAATGAGGCACGGGCCATTTAAGTTATTTTGTCCTTCATGCTGTTAAAAACAAACAAACAAAAAAAACCCCTCAAGCCCAGTAATTCTCGAAGTTTAGACCTTAATAGAACTTCAAAGAAAAGCAAAGCCCAAGTGAAACTAAATGCAACAGCTGTTACATACACGCAGTAAAACACGGACTGAGGAGCTTTATAGCCAGAGAAGATGGGGTCCCAATTTTAAGGCATGTTGAGATACATGTGCTTGCTCACATTCAGTGCCCAAAACCACTGTGCTTTCACTAATCTGGCAGCATTTATTAATGAAATGTAAATCAAGCAAATAATGTATAAGCTGCCATACCGTACTGCAGCAGAGGCTGAAAATAAAAACTAATCAGTGTTTAAAAATGTGAGAATTGCACTCATAGCTCTCACAGCACTTTGCAAAGGTAAACGAGAATTTAATAATTCAGATTTTGTAGAGAGAGGAACAGTGACTCAAAATCTTGCTCAAAGTCATAAATCCAGGTGGTGGAAGATAAGAAATAGAAACAAAATCTCCTGATTTTCAAGCGTGGATGCTCTGTGGATCATGGCACTTACTTTGTGAGAGGTATACGAGGAAAGAACAGGAAACTAATATTCACCAAATATCTGATCATTGTAACACGGATAGAACCACGAGTATGGCAGAAGGCACAGATGGAAATTTCCATAACTGCTAAGGTTTATCATTTTCATTAGAAAAAAAAAGTTTTATCTCCTTCCAGATTTTTTTTTTTAATTCTAGTTAGAACTCTAACTAGAGGGCCACTGACTGACTGAGCCAATAAAATGAAAATCCCGCAGAATATTTAATGAAACTTAAGCGGATGCTGAGGAGGCAATGACAGACTAACAAGCTGCCAGTTTTCTTTAGAATCACTCTTACCACTCTTTGGACATCTGTATACTCTGATGCTGAAATACAAGGGTTATGATGGATGGAAAGAAGAACAGAAACACTATCGAAATATTGCAAAAAATTAGTTGCAAACTTGCTGAAAGACATTATGAAAAAATCTGGAATACAATCTTACACTACTACTTTTTTTTTTTTTTAAAAAAACTCCCCTGCTGTCTTAACATTATCTCTCAGTTAAAAATAATTTAAGTTACGTTAATATTTCAAAAACTAAGTAAGTGAAGGAAACCCTTGAATATGTTTTTGCCATCTAAAACCCATAAGGGAAAATACAAAGGATCTGATAAAAAAAAATATAGCCAAAGAAACAGAATAAAACACGTAGTATCAAGAGCAGATAGTTTATAACAGAATTAGTAGATTGCAGCCTTAGTTTAACAGGTTGGTTTTAATACGGAAGATAAAGCCGTTCCAGAGAAGCCAAATGATTACTCTGCATCAATCTCAACTACCTCTCCAAGAGCCTTGAGAGGTGCTAAAGACGTGAGAGAATTAAGTGTAAAAATAAAACACTGTCAGCCATTAATAAAAAAAGGTATTAAAAAGTAAGTGATAAATTAAGAGCCACAGCTGATAGGACTGGATTGTGTAAAGCTCCAAACTGTGGAGAAGCCTGAGAATTAAGTGGCTGAACTACTCAAAAATACAAAAGAGAGTATAACTTTAGCAACTAGGTAAGTGTAGTATAAAAGGGACGTGTGTTTCATTATGACTTCCATAAAGGAAAATTGCACTTTTTCCTACCAGATAATGAAATAATGGGCAAAATACATTTGTTTTTTTAAGTTCTCACAAATGAGCAACAGCAGGACATGTAAACGATGCAACAAAATATGCAAGACATTCAGCAAATTATGTGCTTTCACTGTAAGAAAATCAGCAATATGACTTACTGAATATTGCGTTCAGTTCTACTTACGACATTTGAGGAAGAAATGTAGCATAAAAAAGGCAGAGAAAAACATCTTAAGGGATGAAAAGCTTTCCGTATTAATTGAAACTAAAAAAGATTAGGATAGCTTAATTCAAAAATAAGACAAAATAACGTTTGCAGTATCTTCTCCCATGAAACAAGAACAACAAACCTGAGAAACCTGTTTAAAGCTGTAAAAAGAAAATTATTTAATACAAGAGAGCTTCCTGGCACAAGAGACCAAAAGGTCATCTGGATTCAGAAAAGGATTAGATGTTTGTATGAGTGATGAGACATCAATTAGGTGGGATAAATTTAAACCTTCCAATTTCTGTGCTTAAACCAACCATTAATTATCAGTGTTAAGCAGAAAATTTGTGGCAGCTTGTTCCCTTACTCTGCATTTAGGCGAGTTCGACAGCGTAGAGCGCCTGGCCGCAGCTGGAGCCAGGGCGCCTGGTTCGGGTCTGCGCATTTGCCATTTCTGCGCCTCCTGCGAGGTATCTCTCGTGATTTTGTGCACTAGTCGTGAGGCTCTTCACGCTCACAGACCCCGTTCTCGCCTTCCCGTTAGCAGATCCGTCACGCAGAAGAGCCACCGAGCATCGGGGCGCTTCTTGCTGATCCCTCGTCCGTGAGCCTACCCGACGCCGCAGCTCCCTCTTGTTCAGAGCTTCACCTGCAGAAACCTTCCTCTTGCAAAACCCTTCTCCAAATCAATCTTTTAATAACAACATGATTCAGTTTGCTCTGTTTTATCGGAAGTGACTCTTTCTGTCACCATACTAAACTAAAAATACTGAAGCTACCCAAAAGGTTAAGTAGCCGTGCTACCCCTTCTCTCGCAGTGAGAGGGCTTTTCTCTTTTCTCTCCCTCCACCTTGTTTTGTCACTCTGGGTTATGTCATGCTTAGATCTCAGCCCTGGAAACATTTTGGTGTTCATTTCAATTTTTAATGAGTACATGCTCGCGTATGATGTCGGACAAAGGGCACCTCAGGCTGTAAACTACTTGGGGCAGGTGACTAAGTTATGCTAGTATGTCTCGTGGGGATCCACAGAGATCAGTAGTAACGTACATGTAAGAAGGTGGTAATGGCAAAAGTAAGGATTTCATATGAAAGTGCTATAAAAGATTAGCAATGTTTAAATGTTGTCATACTATAGGATAGAAAAAATAGAATAAGATATGAAAAGGATTTTTCTCTAGTGTAAAGTAAACAATTTAACTTTTGAAGAATCATACATCGCTAATTACAGAAAATACAAACAAAAAAATCCCACATACTAATAATATACCTCATTTGCTATGTGCTGCAGCAAGCAATTGGAAAGGAGGACTAGAGTCTTTTAAAAAACTCATTCCATTTCCCGTTACAGAATAACCAGTTACTCACACTTCTTCCTTGCATTTATGATCAAAGACAGACATTCCAATCTGAGGGTCTCTGATAACCTTGGGAAACTAGCTACAGCTAATTTTTTTGGCCATCAAAGCAAATTCAAGTAGCTTATTCTCACTCAGACTACTCTCCTAATTAGTATGTCACTTACTCATCTGAATTTTACCAAACACACTGAATGCAGTAAATTTTAATCTGCAGTCATAAACCACAGCGATGAAACCAGTGATCAGCTATCCAGCAGCAGGTTAAACATTATTGTTTATTAATGTTGAAATCAGGAAAAAAAAAAAAAAAAAAAAAAAAAAAAAAAAAAGAAAAAGAAAGAAACACGCCCTACAACAGATATTCTCAGGCACCTCTTTGTCTGTAATCCATCCCCATAAATGGGAAGTCACTGCTGAGGAGAAACCTGTAGGGATAGAAGCACTGTCATGTTTGAAATTTTGCCCAGGATAGGAATTAGTAGATTAGTAGTGCTTTTTAACATAGTCATACTAAATAAATAATATATATATATATATATATATATATATAATTTTGTGGAGCAAGTGTTGTTTCTGACAATTATCTTTTAAATTTAGCCACTGCTGAGGAGAAACCCACAGGCCTAACTGCACAACACAGGGCATCTAACAGCCAGCTGATATCCTTTTAAGCCATCAAAAAGAACATGATAAAGGACAAGAATAAATCAGTAATTTATTTTGGTCCATCAAATCTGTTTCCATACTTGAAAATAATCCATGCACAGAGGATGTATGCAGTAAAGGCATCATTAAATATAGCCAAGAACAAAACCAGAAAGGAAATTTCATAAAAACTCTGTATTATCTTTTACCTTTACATTCAAGAGTATTTTTTGTAGGTGGAGGATCTGCTTAATTTCCTTCGTGAGAGGAGAAATGGCTTTGGTTTATTTTCTAAGACAGACGTGTAAACCCACGTGAACTGCTATAAGCTCTGCTTCAGCATCCTAAGCCGAAGGACAGAGAGAGGGAATTACTCGGCACGTACGCTGAGAACGGCCAGCTTCACGCGGGCAAAGCACCCCGCGAGGGCCAGCGCGCGCTGCGGGCGGCAGCGGCACCTGGCCGAGTTCAGCTGCTCGGAAGCCCGAGGAAGCTACCGCAAAGAGGAGGCGCAGGGTGCCAGGGTGCCGGAGCACCCCCCGCTCCGGGCTTCCCACCCGGCGGCTCCTGCCGCCTCCGAGCGGCGGCGCCGGCAGAGCTCGCCGACGCTAACCGAGAGGCTGCCGATCACGCTTGAGGATCGCCAGCTGGAAACCGAGCCGCTCCTCGTTCGCGGGCCGGGACGCAGTACGGAACGACAAAACCGAAGCGCTGTAAACGAGCTTTATCAAAGATAGCAAAGAGAAAGGGAATCGGCGACAACTTTTGTTTTCAGAAACGGTACTCCAATTCCTTCTTTAGCTCCTTTTTAAAGATACAGATGTTTTCCCAAAGGAGTCGATCGCCAGTCGTAAATTTGCTGCTTGCACTTGACCGAATGCTAACGATTCAAAGCATTTTGTATCCAGAAGAAACACACCGTGAATTTCCCATATCGTTCTGCTAATGTGACTAATAGGACTGCCTAATCGACACGATCAGAAGGTAAAAGCAAAACCATGCTCCTCTGAATTCCTTCCCTTTCCGGGCAAGGTTTCACGCCGAGGTAGGTTATTAACATGCAAGACCTCTATGAGCCTGCCACGACCGAGGAATGATTTCCACACAAGCCACCTAAGTCCAAGGCAATTACAGTCTGTCACTACCAGCTGGAGTAAATTACGAAGGGCTGAGGATGTGCGCTCCCTCTCCGAGGGCCTGTTTCGTTCCCGGCACACGCAGCATGGTGCCGTTTTGAACTAGTCTGTAAGGATACAAAGAACTAGTCTCACGAGGACCAAGAAAACTGAGAAACCAAGTCCTACTTCTTCTTCCAAGTATTAGGCATTAGGCTACAAGGCAATAATGATAGTTTTTCCACTGCTTCCTATTATTTTTCTGCACTGCAACCCCATTGCTGCCGCTGTAAAGTAGCAGCTAACACTCCCCATATTTCACGGTTTGCAACTGTTCAAGTATACCTCGGAGAAGAATCCAGGTATCTAATTTGACAGACTAAACCTTTATTGTATTACAGTTCCCTTCAAATGGAGTATTTCAAGTGGTAATACAGAATAGGCTTTTGCACCTTTCTAGTGGACTAAAAAAATACACGGGAAGCTTGAACCTAGCACTTGATTTTGCACTTACAGATCTGTCCCTTAGGTGCAGACTGAGATACAGAGGTCCCGGCCGCAGCCCCTACAGGCAGGTTTGGAAGTGAAAATAGGAAAATGGTTCAGGAATCGACGCTGCGCTTTCCAAAGACCATCTCAAAAACACTGTGCGCAAAGAGGCGATACACACGTCTCGGACAGCGCACGGACACGGCTGCCACGGACCTATTTGAGTCCGTTTTGACCGCAGCTACGAGCCACAGCTTCGGGGAGCAGGTGCGCAGCCCGCTGCACTCGCGCCCCCGCAGCGATGCTCCTGCTTTGCTGCCGCCAGCCCCGCTGCCTTTTGCCAAACGCAGTTCAGCACCAACGTACCGCATTTCTGCTCCAGCAGCCAATTCTTCTCTGTCTCATATAATTCCACATGATTAACAAAAGCGTGGTTTCACAACGCTAATGAGTGTTGCACAGTCAGAAGATAGAGTGTGGGCCTATATCTCTACTGTCCTATGTTAAATTTGCTCTCCAGGCAGAGAAGACTGGGACATTAACCATGTCTTATTTTCACATTCTTCTTTTCAGAGCAGCCCAGATGAATGGTTATGCACAGAGATAGTGTGAAACACTGAGCAGATGATTTCTATTAAATCTCAAGTAAGACAAATTAGAAAGGCTCTTCAATCACTGCCTTGGGATGTGTGGGCGATGTATTACATTTCACAAGTAACAGCAGTCTGAAATCCAGTTTTCACTCTTCAGCCAAGGCACTCTTTTGATTACACACTAAAACCTGAAGAATAAAGAACTAGAAAGGAAAATAGCAGGAGATAATGAGATGGCTGCTTGCTGAAATTAGGCAACATCACCATTAATGTCTGCAGTGTTGTGCCAAAGAATGAAAAAGGAGAAAAAGAGAGATTCCCTGTATTGCCCAAAGCAATGCATTTTAGAAGTGGACCAGTTTTGTAGGAACTAGCGGTAGGTAAGACATGCAGTTCTAGCAAGTTAACTCGTTCAATGAGGGTTTGTTTTTCAGAGTATGACAGAAGCAGCAGTTCGAGGCTATGTAAAAATAACTGCATAAATTCTGCCTCAGGTCTCTGTGAAGCCTTAATATGTCATGATCAATAGAGAAATCAAAATCTCAAAAGGTTCCTGGAATCTCACTGCTTGGTACGCCCTTTCATTTCCTGGCACACACTTTATTTTTACAGTCTAAAAATAATGTTTAAAAAGAGAAGTTAGGAGGAACTGTCAAAGTGGTTTAGAAACTCATCTTTTTTCTTTTTTAAAGTTTAATTTTCCAAGACAGTACCCTTTGAAGAATGTGTTTCAAATACCCTTGTAATTATTATGACTAAAGATTGTCATTTTTAAAGGCTATTTGGATGGATTTGATATGTTATCCCACAAGAATTTGGACACATTTCCTTTGTCTTCTTGTAGATGCATGCATTGGATTATTCTACCAAATTTCAGCATTACTACTACTATTAAATGCATTCATAGCAGAACCTAGGTGAGTACTTAACTAGTAACTAAATTATGAACCTTATGTTTCCAGAGGTTGTGCAGTGGCTTAACAGCCTAGCAAACCGAGCTAAAGTACAACTGAAAAATGATTATTTTCATTTAATACGATTGTTGTTGTATTAGGGGATAACTGTAATACAGCAAGTATAGAAGTTTAATCGGAAGATAAACGGCTTACTGGTTCTATCTTTCAGTTCACCTTTTCACTTCATGAAAGTGATTCTAAAAATTACTGTGCCCCAGAAGTTTGGAGAAGAGATTACCACTCCCTTAACCACTACCTAAAATAAAGAATAATTAAGTATAGTAGTAGTTTAGGAACTGAAAGTCACTTAACTAGTGCCTTCTTTAAAAAGCCACATGTACTATGAATATGGTTTGTACTACTGGAGCAGTTGAGAAGGATTTATTGTGTGTGTGTATCTATATGTACACACACACACACGTATAAACAAACATACATGTATAAAAATGGAAGAAATTACAATTATCAAACACTTCGATATATTTCTGAGATCTTGAAATTAAGACACAAAGTATATACGTCACAGACAGAAAGTTAAAATAAGTGTGACCAGAAAAAAGAGGACTCGAGACTGAGAAGACACAATATACTAAAAAAATTATGCTAGCAATGAATCCATGGAAAATTTTTTTTAGACAACCAGCTTATTCCCATAAAAGATATAAATCCACTAACTGCTGGAAACACGTCGTTATAGAAACAGTCTATTATTAGAATATAGCTAACAACAATACACTCAAATCCAGCTGCACACATCTGGATACCTATTGTAGTTGCCTCCACACGAGATCATACGGCTTTGCCTGCAGCGGCGGCTTCAGGGACGGTTCCCGCTGCTGCCGGAGCAGCGGGTCTGCTGCCCGGGCGCTAGAAGCGGACCGGCTCCCCGCGGCTGCGCTCCTTCACCAGGCGCCACTCGGGCGGTCGCCGGCCGCCGCGGCGCTCTGCTCTAGCGATCCTGGTGGTAAGGGTGCCTGCAGAAGGTGGGTTTTTGTATAGTATTTACTGAAATATATGTATTCATGTAGATCTAAGCATTGTTTACAAAGTGTCATTAAACAATTTCCAATGCAGAAAATTAAATTCAGCTCAAACACTCTAAATCTTCAATAAACTGAGTAATGTGAGAGCACGTGCCCTATATATATATATGTATATATTTTTTAAGCAGAGGAGAGGAAAGGTCATACTATTCTAAACCCAGTTCTAAAACTCTCTTCACCTTTGATAACGGGCAAACTGTATTCTCTTCTACAATCTTTCTCCTTTCTCATCCACCCTAGATGCTCAAATGCTAAATCTGATCCAAATTCTTAATGGATGTCAAGTGAATAAACACTGCTATTAACAGATGCCAGTTTCCATTTGCTTTTTAGAAATGGATGCATTACACCTTCTGCGTTCTATACACAATTAGGCATTCAGCGAGTGCAGTATTCCTGAGCGATAATGCACAAAGTGGAGACTAAAACATATTTTTGCATTAACAAGAGGGTCCAAGTGATTTGCACGGTGCGCTCTATGGCCATTCAATTGCTCAACACCGTGTTAGTGTTTCAAGCAGAAGGCATTTAACACTTATTTCTTGCAGGATCAGAATATAAATGCAGGTATTTATGCAATGCAGTTAGAAGATTTCTATCTAGTAATTTTCTATGACTTAAGTGTAAATGTTACACAAAAATGTATTCTTATCAAGTGTTAAACACAAGCGTTGTAACAGAAAAGCAGGGAACGCAGCACTGATCTCTGTATTTTGTCGTCTCCAACAACTGCTGCCCAACTGCCCTGAGGAGCCTACAGCTCCTATCAATCTGCGATCAGACTAATAAAGAGCAAGTGTAACTTCAAAGAAATTATGGGTACTTTATTATGTGCATTCACTAAGAGACTGTCATGAAGCACTGCCTTGTTAAACGTTATAAAAGTTCTTATAAATATTCATGCGCAGCATTTGTACTCTAAGCATTTGATCAGTTCTCTACAAAAAAGGGAACGGGGGGGGGGGAGGAGAGAGGAAGAAATTGCTGTTTCCTCAATTCCACAGGGCTGAAGGCAACCGCAGAGACGAATTTGAGCACGAGGGCTCTGCAAATTCACTAGCACCAGAGACTCACCAACAGGAGACCATTCTTCAGGTGGCTTTTTGTTTTTGTAATTACATTTGACATTTAAAATAGTTTGAAAGTAGTAAACTAATGATCTTTAAATTTGGATTTCTATACTCTCGATTTTTGAAAAAAAAACACAACAAAACCAAGAGATCGCTCGGTTGAGTCTGAGAGCGTTTGCATGAGGACAGACCAAGCTCCTTGTACTACTGCTCTGCACCCCCGGATCCTCCCATCGGGAAAGAAATGAACACCACAACAACAGAAATAAACCCGACTGCTCTTACACTGGCGAGGCGCTGCGCACGCCGAAACTCAACCCGCCGACGCACAGCTGCCGGGGGCTAAAATAGCAAGCCTTTAAATCCTACCGTCGCCCCGTGGAAGCGCTACGTTTCCAGCCCTGCCCTGTGGCATGCAGTCTCTTTTGGTTGCCGTTGATTAAGCCCCTGCAACTTAAAGTCTATCACTACGGCTCTGAATTAATGCAGATTACTGTAGCACATGCTAATGATAGGAAAGCCTGTTCACAAAACAGAAAAATAGTACTGCAAAATTGCTTTAAATAAAGTTGTAAACCTAATACAAAAGCTAAAAGATGTAGAGCAATAACACCTAAACTCCTCAGAAACCACGTAAGGAGCAGAGAGACGGCATTGAGCCTCTGCACCAGCTCGAGGAAACCGGCTCCCTCCCTTTGACATCCCATTTTGAAAATCAAGGACTTTACTTCTTGCACCAGAAGTGCATATGCCACGCTGCAGCTTTGGGTACCGACCGTATTTTTCAGAGTTTCTGGACACGCCTCCCTGTTTGAGATGCCAGCTACATGAAAGTCTTTGGAGAGGCTTGATTTAGACGTGCTCCTTCGCACCCGCCGCAGCTGACAGGTAGAGACCTAATGCTGGCCGAACAAGACGGTAGGGCTACGTCACTGTAAAAAGGGCTTATTGCTGTGGTACCTCCAGGTCCCTTTGATACCAGCCAAGTCCGATTGCTCGGAGATGTTCCGGATTCTGCTCTCAGGTGCAGAGACAAAACTCAGCAGGGTTATTCCGAATATATTCTGGGTTAGAAGTGCAAAGCAAAACCAGAAACACATTGATGCCTTTTACTTCCCTCAGGCAAACTGCCTTTTGCAAATGTTTTTTATCATTTTCATTATATCCCGTTTGATTTGCTTTACCATTTTGACTGGAACAACAATAGCTAGCACATAATAGAAAAACATTTTTCCACGGGTTGGTTCTAATTACATTAACTCTCAAGTGAGATAGCATATTTAAATAAGAAACAACTGCAATCAAGTCTCAGATAATAACATGCCAGGCTTTTTGAGGTGACTGTTAAAATGAAACATTAAACGTTACAGAAGGCTCCAATCAGGTTTCGACATGATGTGGTCTGCCACTGCAGAGGGAGACCTAGCAGTTACTGCAAGTTGACCCCGAACAGCTACAGAAGGCTATCCCTCCTGCTCAAAGTGCCTTCCATCTTCGTAACACAAACTGCAAGACACGTGCTTTAAGGTCCAAACGCAGCGAGGCAGCTGGAAAAGCAAGGCCCTTGCAGGACTCGTAACCTCCTGCACCACAAGGCAAGTAGAGGTGAAGTTTTGAAGAACTCCTAGGTTTTGTTGCAAGTTGTACCTGTAACACCTTGTCGTGATAACCAAGTTCTCTTTTAATGTCTTTGGAAAACATGCAATCTTTAGATTGGCAAAAACACAAAAATGGAAACATGCTACATGAAGGCTACACACACATGTTCTGTTAAATCTGTCACAGTCCCACAGCTTGTGTGTTTGATGTTACAAACCACCACTTGGCTGTGCATCCGGTATTGGTGCCTATGGGACCCCGCAGCAGGTTCTCCTATAGGGAACTAAAATGGAAGAAACTGGATTTAAGGGGGTGGGGGAAGAGAAGGAACTAAATTATGTTTTCTCTCCCCTCCAACCTCCAAAGCAGCTTACCACCTCCTTTAGTCAAGCGCTAGAGCAGGCCAAAGGGAAGAAGGAGAATACCTGATCAAATCCCTTTCGTCACTGCTAATTACTAGACTGATCTAGTTGTAACATCAAACCACCTGTACCTGATTCTACAGTGTGATTTACTAGTGAAAGCTATGCAAAGCTGTACGACTAGTGCTCAAACTGTTGTGTGTATACAAGATGCATGTACAGATTTGGGTATCAGCTACTTATCTTTCAGTTGCTTTTCCAAAGTCGTCATAGTATAGTTTCAAAGATATTATCTAAATACTCTGAGGATTAAGGGACTTATTTTCAGTCAATAAACAGAATCTGAGATTACAAATTCTATGCTTAGAGAATATAAACTTTCATAGCAATAGTTCAGTAAAAAAGACTTTCTTGTCTAAACAGCAAAATGTATATTATTGCTCTATTAATATAATTAAGTACACAGAAGAAAATTGAAAAATTTCAGTGCATAGAATAAATTTTATCGTGTGTTTATATTCTACACTTCAGACTTGCAACTGTAAAAGTGCACTTATGCACAAATTACCATGTCTGCCTACTGAATAGTGCTATGGCACTGAAGAACGATTGTTCACATGCAGAAAGCTGAGCAAGTAATAACAGTTATGTGACCATATTGCAAAAACATTTTCTAAATGCAGCTCACATTTGCACAGCCACTGCTGGAGATGCGTGCCTGAACAAATCTGAATCTGAGAGGGGAACACATACAGATATTAAAGTAATCAGTTAAAGGAAGGTGTGACTATTACTACCTATGAAAATATTTAATTTGCATTTAATAAACAAAAGAGGAAGAATTTAATTTGCACATCTTCCTCTATCAGTTATTATTTTTGTTTAGCAACAATAAGTTAACCTCCTTTAGGCCCTTTTACTAATAAGACCTTCGCAAACTAAGTCAAAGATGGCTCGCTTCAGGTACTGCCAGCGCTTCTCCTGTAGGGGCTACGAACAGCTCGGAGTCACCTCCACCTCCTGAACCGACAGCAAATTAATTTGCGGATGAGGGAGGATAAGTAGTTTTCTGCTAGATTACCAGATTGAATGGGCTCACACATAGGAGCTATGAGCACCAAATCTTCAACACTAGAGGGGACAACACTGCTTGGCTCAGAACGGCACAGAAGTGGCTGCTGTAATTATATTGCCTCTACACCCCAAGAAACAGTGGTCAGCAGAGATCTCGGCAGATGAACAACGGCAATATTTGTGTAGGCACCATGGTAAGACTGATACTGTTCTGAAGCTCTTGGGGTCAAATTGATCTACTCTAGTTGCGTAAAAATCTTCAGTTCTGCTCAAGTATCTCTTCAAAAGAATACTTCAGCAATTTAAAACTGCGGGAGCAGCTTGCCACCACCTCTGCTGCAAGGCCACATTAGCACTATTCTTACGTCCAAGAGATTCCCCAGCGCCAAATGTTTTCCCTGAGAACTGAAGAGTAGTTTGGGTAAATCACAGGAGACATGACATTTTAATCTGTTCTAGAGGTACAGACTGGTGCACTTCACCTGGAGCTATATACTGGTATTACCTGTTTACAGATGCTCTTAAAATAATCCTGTTAATTGCCTTATTTCTTTTACACAGTTTGGGGCATATATCTCCCGCATTGGACACCACAGAAAAACCAGTGTGCAAGTTAACACACAAATTAAGCTAAAGGCTCTTTCTTCTCCAAAGATCGATACATTTGATTGCAAGAGAGTAATAATTTGAAAACTTGCTAGTCTTTATTGTGAGTGGAAATAAAGGCTGCTAACAGCAGAGGCTGCACAGAGCCTCGGTTGGGGTGACCTGAGTCCTGAATACCGACAGCAAGCTGAGCCAGGCTGCTGAAGCTAGGGCATCTGTAAAAGCAAATGCCAGCACTGCAGTGCGAGCAATTCAGCAGCAAGCAGACAAAAAAAGGCAGAGTCACTTCAACAAATTGGATATGATATATTGCACTTCTAGGGCTGTATCCCATGGCTACTGAATTACTGAATCTTCATTGACTGTTACACGTCACGTGTACTCTTGATTTGCCATCCAAGTGTCTTCCCACACAGGCTGGTGGTCTCTCATTAAGACCAAAATTTACAGAGCACAGATTTCAGATTTTATAGAACTCTCCGTGCTTTTTAAAGATCCACTTTTTCTTCTCATGAATTGAAATAACATTTTTTGGCTGACACTCCTGTTTTTGAGACTTATGATGCAAATTTCCCAGGGAGAGCTCTAAGGATGTTAATAAGTTACCCACACAGTCTCTCTTTCATCATTTGCCCCCCTTTAATTCTTTGCGATATGAGTACTTTTCTGTTTCAGGAAATGAGGACAAGAGAAAGCTGTGGATCCCATGAATATAAAAACTGTCTTGAAGGCATGGAACAATCCAACCCTAATTACAGCCAGCTGGAGTCTGCTCTCCTTGCAGCAATACTTGGATAATTAACCAAATACTGCCTGACACAAGCCCCAAGTATGCCGCTACCATTCAGATATTCAAGGTTAATTTTTGTATCCATCACGGAAATCAAGCCTAATGGGTATTTTCAGTTAAAGTCTTGAAAATGAATCAGTGACATACAGACACATGATTAGGCAGGGATTACTTTTTATTCTATGGGTTTGGTGCTACTTTCTTTAGCTGCAGGGAAAAAAAAATCCTCTGCATTAATAAAGCTAAACTAAAAAATTCATGATTACTTTCATGTTCCTTTAACACCCATGAATCTATCCAGTCTAATCAGCCAAGTTTATATACACTGAAGTTGCAATAATGATTTGATAGAATACAAAAGAAAATATTCAAATAGGTATTGTTGTAGTAATACATGCTTATTTCTCACAGTATGCCAGCTTTAAATTAATGTTTTTGTGTTTCTTCCTAAGGAAGCTTTATGTGCATGTTGAAACCAAATAGTACTATGCCAAAAGTCAAAAACATCGATTTGACTGTCTATATATACACTGAAATTATTATAAAAACAGACCTCCTTCTGTTTGTGCTCAAGTATCTTTTTAAATTTCAGCATTGGGATTGTATTTGCAGCAAAATAAAGACAGAAAACTGAAAGAGGAAGACAGTACTAACAAGATAGAGTTGCATTCCCCAAATCTATTTTCAGCCGTCCTCTCCCTGGAAACATGAATTTTAAGCAAAATTAATTCCCTCTGACTTCTGTTTCTCCTTGCGTAGTGAATTAGTGCTGTACTGATCAGGGGAAAACATTCTGCCAGTGCTTTTTATTGAGCAGTAGCTCCTGAAACTTTTATTTCTAATCTCTAACTCAAGAAATCTATTGTGAAAAACAGCAGTATTTTAACCTGGTAAAAGAGACGGTAAAAACTTGGGTGAGCAGTACACAGTAGAAGCGGCTGGTAAAACAATGGTGCAATGGGAAGCATATAGCTAATCAATAATTATAGTCCCACTCAAGATCTAGCAAAGAAAAAGATCACACGTCTCAGCCACATACTTGTCATGTTTTAACATAATCTGGGTGAGGAGGTAAGAATCTGAAGAATTTAGAATAGTTGTTTTTGTTTTTAAATTTATCCTCACATCTTATCTAGTATTGAAAAATAAACAATTCCAATTATGTTTACACACAGCTAACATAGTTCTTCAGCAGGAAAAGTATGAATTTTGTTAAATATTTTCTGAATGCCACAATAACTCATACACAAAGCATCAACCGCAGCAGTTGAAGTTAAACTATAGTTGACAGTTTCTCTCTGAAGAATACACAGAATTTTTATTAGCAGAAATAGAAAGCAACTGATTAAAAATGAAAAGCTTTGCAAAACATAGATTAACTTTCATATAAAAAATGATATACAACACACTGCCGAAAGAGAAAGCAAGCCAGGTATTTCTGGAATGATTTTCAACTAGAACCCTACCTATTCATCTAGGTAGAAGTATTTCTGCTTAAAACATACCTGTGCAAATGTTCATATTTAAGATAGCGATGATTAGGCTGTTCTCACTGCCTGTAGTTGTTTCTGACAGCATTTTCAGAGAGCTATACAGAAAGAGTTAAGGAAATTCATGTTTAAAAGGAAGAGTTGCATCGGGGAGAAATCACTAAAGAAACCCCGCGATTCTGAGAGGCCCTTCCAATATTTTTATTATTGTGTCTTAAAAGTCAAGAGCACAGAAGCTGATTCTAACTTCCCAACAGCACAGTTATTTTCTAGATAGGCACAGCTCACTGGATACAGCTGCGAGAGTGGAGCAGAGGAGCAGGGCTCTCGCAGAGCCCGACGCAAGGCTGAATTTTGGCTGCTGCAATGCCTGCAAGGGGTGGCGATGGGGTAGCACGCCCTGGCAGAACGTGAGCCTTTCTCCAGCTCGACTACTTGCACTCGGCAAACGCTACGCCCCTCCAGAGCTTCACAAACGCCCCTGGGTGACTGCATTGAGGAAATGGCCACACCAGAAAGTGCCAGCCCTAGGCGTCAGTCATTCTCATGATTAGCAGCATCTGAAGTGTTGAACTTGCTCTATGGGAAAGCAGTTCTGGCCAAGGCCACATTATGTAACAGGAGGCTGGAGAAGAGTGGAAGGACTTGGTGTGAAAAACGCAACCTAATAGTCACCAGCCGAACAGTTAACGTATGAAATGACAAAATAAACTAGTTTCATATGATGGAAATTAAGGGAGGGTGAATTTGTTAAGAATACAGAGCAAACGAAAACTGAAGACTTCCCTTTAAGCAAGATCTCTTATCTCCCAGTCACTGAAAATTCAGTACTCCCAGAATAGGCAAGCTACTGTCCCATCACAAAAAAAAGCCAGAAAATCTGATATTCGGCAGCCCAGTAACGGTGATGTAAAATACCGGAGCCTGTTCAAAATGAAGAGCTGCCCTCCTTTGGAACTTCATAAAGTTCATGAGATGATTTTTTCCATTTTGCCTATTCTGCTTATTTTGAAGTTTCCAGGGACAGTCATCACATCACCATGAATTTAACATGCACACAAGCATCATTATCCTTTTATCAGATGAACTGACAAGGGTGGTATTTATAACATTCCTGTAATGGGACAGATTTCATCAATAAACATAAATGAAAATGGAGACTGTAAAGCAAGCTAGTGAAAAATTAACTCTCCCTCTTGAAAAGAAATTGCTTTTAGAACTTTCAATAAATATTTCTATTTTGTTGTAGCTTCATCTGTCAGTGTTTCCATTTTGAATCATCTTCAGTCATTTAAACCTCAATTGAGTAAGTCTAGCTGGACCTGAAAAGCTAGCAAGCTAGGTCTCCAGGAAAGAAAAGTCTTTTTGTAAAAATATCCCTCCTCCAAACCAAATTCATCCTGAATTTAGCATCTATTTCTGAGATTGAGCTAAAAATCTTCATTTTGTATACATGTTTGATGTTAAACTGTTAGTCTGTCTTTTCTTGGTATAGCAATAGGTGATTCTCTGATTACACTAAGAACGAATGCAGCTCACCTGTTTTGGGCAAGAAACGCGTAGGATTCAGCTCGTCTTCCACACAATTTTGCACACAACGCAAAATGCACTTTCTTGTAATTATTTCTCTGAATTAGACTAGGGAATAATTAATATTATCATAAGTGTCTGTGCAGTGAAGGCTTTTTCAAACAATTGTACAAAATAATTAACCGTACAGCTGAAGTTTAGTAAGTTCTTCAGGAATGCAGGAAGGAAATACACTAAAAAGGTACAATCATTAAAGGAGTATTTTTATGATTATTATCTCAAAAATACATTTAAGGCTAGTAGTCCCCTCCTCCTCTTACACAGGTACTTAACTGTATCTATAGCATATTTACGGCTACAGCACAATGCAGTCACATCAGACCCCGCTTCGGTGCCCGTATTTCATGCTCCTTCCTCGTTCTACGTGCCAAGCCAAAGGAGGGAACAAAGGCTGCGCTTGTTCCCGGCGAAAAAGGATTCTGCCGCCACGAGCGGGCCGTTTCCTCGCACAGCCGCACGGGGCGGCAGCCCACCCGAGGGCTGAACCCGCGCCGGGCGGCGTGCGCCGGGCGGCGCGCGGCCTGCCTTTGTGTGGCGGAGGCGGGGACTTCCTCTTCGGAGGTGCTTTCCCTTTATTCTGCTCTTCCTTCCCGATGATAAATCTACTTTTTATTATTCTAAGCAATTCAACATCAATTTTAGAAATTTTATCGCTCATTTAGATTTCGCTCAGTGAGTCAAGTGGAAAAAATGCGTTCTCAGGCTGAGCGAGATCCCTCCCAGGCGAGGGCCCCGCGCCAAGAGCACCCTCCCGTGCAACACCCTCCAGCTGGTCTCAGCCAGAGGCAGGATCGCCTCCCGCGGCAGCCTCGAGCGCTCCCACGCCGGCCAGCGTCCCCAGCGGCGAGGAGACCCGCCCCAGCGGCGCCGCCGGCCTCTTCCCAGGCCTCCTCCTCAAGCTGAACGAACCTCTCGGTGTTCAGCTGACTCAGACCCGCTGCGCCGGGGACGCCTGTCACACCGCATCGCTAGCCCTGCTCCAGCACCACCGACGCTCGCTCTCATCAGCGAAATACTGACAACTCGAATACAGAAACAATTATGGGAAACTATTTCCTCAGCTGAAGCCTTTTGCCCTAACACAATTACGATTAGTGCTACTTTGACAAATGCTGGAGGCATACAGAGAAGGTGGCTTTTCTGCCAGGCAGCAACGTACAAGGTGGCAAACGAAAGCTCTCCTTTCAATTTGCTACGAAGTTTTACTCTGAAATGATGGCAGTTGGAAGCTATTTGTGTCTTCACCTAGCCTGCTGAGTAAGACCTGCCAAGATGGTACCTTTTCCTTAGTAAGCAAGAGCTTGTGATTAGCATTGCTTTTTAACTTGTCCTGCCCATATCTGTGGGCTTTCAAGTGCCTTCCAGAAATCTGAAAGCACATTGAAGTGCCCTAGTTTCACAGCTATGGCAAAATAAAGGCACAAAAACTGAAACTGCCTTTTCCCCTTGTTCTCGTTAGACACGTCAACAAACCAGAGGTCTGGAAATATATGCGCAGTCAAAGAGAAGGGACCAGAGAAGTACGGAGAAGAACAGAGAAAGAACACTAGAAAGAGCATAGAAAACAAACTTGAAAAAAATTTGCTTATAATTCCTTTCTGAGCTGCATTTCTCACCACTGCAGATGAATGCGATCTGCAAGCCCTCCCTTCTCTCCCAGCACAGTAACAGAAAGAAATAAAAAATACAACCAGGTCTAAGCCAAAGAACCTTTAAAGGTGGGAAACCACTGACCAAATAAGTTATCAGCCAAATAAGGAGCTTTAACGTGGATTGCAAATAGGAACTGTTATGCTAACGCTGAACCTTTTCTAAAACCTTACCTTTAACCCTCATAGAAACCATGAAAGAATTATCCTTGAGCAGCAGTTACCCACTGAAGTGTTAATGCAGTCTGTAATG
Organism: Rhea pennata; assembly: GCF_028389875.1. Lineage (NCBI taxonomy): Eukaryota > Metazoa > Chordata > Aves > Rheiformes > Rheidae > Rhea > Rhea pennata. The sequence goes on from NC_084672.1 coordinate 21,299,131, forward strand.
TAGGGGTGGGCTAAAAATGCCTTATACTTTTCTCCCTTGCCCAGCCAAAATATTTGTAAGGTTCAGAAATGCCGTCCTCACTTGTCTACCGAAACCACAGTAAGAATACTACCAGACCTGTCCTCCTTCCCATCTCCTCCTCTTCCCTCCCTCCCTCCTTCTCCCCTCCTCTCTCAAATAAAGGAGAGTATAAGAAGGAACCTTTATAAAACCTTGAAAATCCAGATTCTTAAAATTTTTGAAATTCTGCCAACATATACGTACAGACACATATTCATATGTATATCCCCAGATACATACAGATTCCTTCTTCGTTGATTCATGCCAAATGAAAGCCACATGGAGATATGTCATGTTTGATATACTCAGCTGTGTAATTCACTGCTATTAGCATAACTAAACTAATGGAAATTCCATTGTATGAAAGGCTCAGTGCAGCTTTGAGAACTGCATATATATACACACAACAACTTCTTTACTCTATCTCTCCAAAGACAGCAAAACATTTTCCTGAAGTACTAAAGGTGACGAGGGGTGTGTGTGTGTGTACGTGTATACACACACATATATACACAAATACATACATGTATATGTGTGCGTATGCATATATATATATATATATATATATGCACACACGCACGCACCTTTTATTTTTAGTCATTGGTTAAACTTCACCCATTTTGACAAAGGCACAGTTACTACAGCCTGATAGCTGTTTGATGACTATCAATAAAAGATAAGTTAACAAGGTAGTCCAGGGTAAAACACACTGGATACGTGGAAAGTTAGTTCTCATGCTGTGCTCATGTCCTTGAGAGATTTTGTCAGCATACTGTGCTGTTCAGTATTCTATAGATTCTTACTTCAGTCGTGTACTTACATTTTACATTATGATTATATTAGCTACTTAGTCATGATAGAAAGCTAATGGACAGTCAAGCTTTTAAGAACAGAAAGTATTTTTTTTGCATATCGAAATGTCTAAAATTATTTTATTATAACTAAAGACATGAGAAGCTAGGGTCTTTCTACTCCACCTTTAACTGTACATATCACATTCTTGTATTTGAGTAGTACGTTGTCATGATGAAGACATTGTACAGGTCTCCAGTGTAACCTAGATGAATTTTAAATGTTTCATACTCAATCATGAATTAATGGGAAAGGGAAGAGAATAGGATGAGCAAGTGAGAACAAAGAAGAGATGAAAATGAGGAAATGGAAGAGTTTTTCAGAGGAAATTGTCGATTTTTAGCACAAACAGTCTTCATCAAGCACTAGAGAAATGTGACTTTTGTTATGTTTCAGAAGTTGCACAAGTTACTTGCCATGTAACTAAGAACAGGTATAGAGATGGTTCTGCAGCCTATTCTGAATTGTAGTTTTGCTAGGCATTTGGTAGAAAGACATTCACTAACACAGTAATAATAAAAAAAACTAGCCTCATTTTTCAACCATGAAGAGATAGGAAGAACCCTCAGGAAGAAATTTCTCTAAACTACAACATAAACCATCAGATACTAAAAGTCTAAAATTCCAGCTGCTTGCTAATAAATGAAACTCACAGAATTACAGATTCATCCAATGTTTAGCTCTTGTAAAATTACTCTATTTAAATTCTGGTAGTATAAGAACAAAATTCTCTATAATCCATATAAATTATCTGAAGAAGCTGCACTAGGGAAATAAAAAGATAGCAGAAAAATTGGTTACCACTTAAGTTTGAGGCATTTCATCTATTCATCCAGGTAGGCTTTGCAAAACCTTCTGCAGCAGCTGGCACTAAGCCCCTTTGAAATGTCCAAGAACTTCCAATTTCTTCCAGTCCAGACGGACTTGCTTCACCTCCTTCTCTTCATCGCTACAGATCAGGGCAGTAACATTTTCTGCAAAAGAAAGATAACGATGTTATTTCAAACAAACTTCAAATATGGTTTATTGTTCATTTTCCTTCTGTAATACCCCTTGGATCTCTTAAATGATACAAAGTCACCTAGAAAATTCACCTCTGCTGAATCCTATTTGGAATCTACTACTCTTCACAAGGCAGAAAACTTGAGAAGACTTTAGATAGATTTATATACGCACAGCACATAGATTTACCAAATGATCAAGATCAAGAATAACTCTAAGGCACAATTACTGCTTTACAGTTTTCTACAAGTCCTCTGCATGCCCCTCTACCATCTACTTAAATGTGTGCAAGCGTTTCTTTTATCAGAAGACTGAGATCATTAATTCATTTAAGATTTCAATCCTAAAAACCACAAACATGAACATAACTGAAACACTTGGTCTTAAAATACATTTATTTACTAAAATTAGCTTTTTGTTTTGTAACTAGAGTTTTAAAGTTGTCAAACATGATGCCCAAGGCCATCCCCTCAAGAAAAAAAAAAGGATAGTGTTGAGAAAGAAGGAGAGAAATGCTTTCAGTTAAGAAGCACCAATGACACAATCTGTTACTAAAATGATAACTGCTCAATAAAGCATTTACCTGAGGAAGAGATAAGGAGACACTATCTTCACCCTTTACTGTTTTCAAGCCTTTCTCAAATTTTCTAACAGTTGATAGCACTGTTTACTTTGGAATAACCACATCTCAATTCTGGGATTCAGCCCGCACAGCTGGCCTATTAGACTCTCTTCTCCACTGTAGCAGCTTTCTTTTCTGAACCCCAGAAAAGGAGACTGCAACAGTATGCGTAATTTTATCTGTTGTGTAGTGACAGTGTAACCCAGTACTACAAGTCTTAGCTTTGGGACAAAACCACGGGTTAGAGTGCACACGCTGAATAAAGGACTGCAAAAACCCGCTGGTATAATTGAGGTCTTCGCTAAATAGAAGGAACAGGTGACCTTAACACTTTTCTTAATTCTAACTACAACTCCCTAAACAAAACACAAAGAATGAACTAAGAAAAAAAAATGAGGAACACTAACTAGATGTATTACATGTTTTAACAGAAAAAAAGCATATGGTTTTTGTGTTAACTATGGCGGCATATAAGCACTTTCTGGTGGTTAGACCCTCATTCCAATGAAGGTTACTTCAATAAATAACCTAATTTACCTAAGCCAGGATAACTGAACTCTCAAAGACATTTATAGCTTTTCTCATCTCCTAATACAGAAGCATTTGCCAGTTTTCAGCCAGTGCCCACATGGGCCTCCAGAATTCCCAGAGGTCTTTTAACCAGTTACTTAATGAAACATTACAGTCCAGTGGTTTGGTTTTGTTTATTCCTCTTTTTGTTTGGCATTCTGCTACTGTGACTTCAAATATGAATAACTTTGCAGATGACAAAATTGGAGGAAAGAGGGTAAACACAAATGCCCAAAGAAATTTTTTTTATTACGAAAGTCCGAGGTAACAGGCAACAAAGCATTTTACCAGTACTGTGTCACAAGAAATTAGTCTGATGAGCACACACAGACTGAACAACTGCAGGTCAGGACTGATGAACATGACAAGTAGAACCACCAACACATCAGCAGCGTAAACAAAATGCATGACAATACAATAACAATACAAAATGGTTATCATAAAAACATTTTGGGGACGTATCTGAAGGGACAATATTAGTCTTGTTGAGGTTCAGCTTGTGGCTCATCATCTAAATGGAGATGTTAGACATTAGTCAAGAACTTAATCTGGATGGAAAAGATCTACTGTTCTCCTCCAGACAAGTCTGAGAATTACCAACACGGAGAACATCCTGGAATTTGCTTTTGCAAATAAAATTAGCCAAAAGCACCATGTAGAGTAAGAGCAGAAAGAAGAAAGTAAGAGCCCTGCAAAACCACTAGAAAGAGCGGTGAGAGAATACCACAGACCATAGTCCTTCGAGAACCTCCTTGAGCAGTGAAGTCTGAAAAATTTGGGCATATTAGAGATCTCTGAATCAAGAAAAAACAATCCTGGAAAACAGAGAAACCAGCAAATGCTTTGTGGCATGGAACAGATACATTGAACAAATGTTTAAAAACTTCCTCAATAAGGGGACACATTTGTGTAAAATTTTAACTGCATCCAAAATAATTTTTCCTGGCTAGAAAAACAAGGGATTGGAGAATGTTACTGAACTTTGCCGATGCAGGCAACATGCTCTGACTACATCTTAAAGCAGCTGCCTATGGGAGGGGGCTGGATTTCTCCCGCTTTGAGTTTGGTGGTGGGATACCCACACGGCTCCTTCAGCCTGCAGGATGCCTTCTCGGCACTGTAGGCACCTCTGGGTATAACATCACTGTAGTCATATCTGTCTCTAACCTAAAATAGTTGGGATAAAGCTAGAAATCATACTAGAAGTATAGGGATACCAAAATTTAGTAAGTGTTAGGAAATAGTGTGCATAACATCCCCAAGGTTCCCATGAATCTTGGGCTGCAACTTACCTGCTCACATCTTTACTACTAACTTTACTGCAACTACTAAGCCTAAAACAACGGTGGTTACGTTTCTAAATATGTTCTTCAAATTCAAATGTAGATGAGCAGGAGTATTACAATAAAACACCAACATTTACATCCATTTTCTAAATTCAGTTGCATATAGCCATTTTCACTTATGCCTAAAATTCTGTAAGCTCTGCAGAGCAGTCAACCACCACTGCAAGGAAGAGATTTGCTTGCCACATGCCCTTGCTGGCAGAAACTCCCTCTCAAAACGCCGGCACAGCTGGAGACGGCACAGATTCCCTACCACAGCTTTATACAAATGAGGTCTTCCTGTTAGTTGTGGAGGACTTTTAGGCAGTTTTTAAAGCTTCCATTATGTTTTCTGGGTGCCAAAGAAGACATTTGGATCTCCAGCGTAAGTATATTATTGCATATTAAAAGGCAGCTGTCAGTGACTGCTAAGAGGATCACATATGAAGGTGTTACTGTACTGTCAGCACACTGCCTTAAAAAGCACAATGTACCCCTCACGAGGAGGGGGAGATCAAAAAAGAAAAAAGACTGAAACCCTGACTACTCTATATTTACTTACTTTTCAGTGATAAATATTATAGGCTTAATTTACAACACCTGAAGATAAATGATAAAACTGACATGAAATACTTCCTTCTAGCAGCTGATCCATACGCATTAGCCAACAACACGGACGGAGCAAAGGAAGGCAAAACCCTTTCTTCATTTTTTCCACGGCTTTCCCCAGAGGCAGTAGAAAGTCGCTATGCAAAGCGCTGCCGCGTGACTCTGCTGCTCACAGACCGTCCTCGCAAAACACCAAGCGAGGAATGCTGAACAGTGGAATCGCGAGCCGCTTCCGCGAACCCTCTGCGGCTTTCCGGCAAGCGCCGGCACCGGAGCCGATCCGTGCCGGCCGCCGCGCACGCGGAGGGCACCTCGTCACCGGGAACGCTGCATTTCAGAAACCACCGCACAAGCTCGGGCTGCCGAGCGCGTAAGGAGGCAAAACCAAAGCAATGCGCAAGGAAATCAAAGCCACGATTCGGGAAATGTTTTTCCTGTTAACGTCGACTACAACTGGGCTCTTAACGAGCTGTGAAAGATTGAAGATATTCTAGCTTTGTGTACACTGTCCTATTTTTATCCTAAGAAGTACTTTTCGCTTTCAGATGGCTACTAGGTTTGCCAAACTAATAAGATTTTTGGCATCATTCACACTATATACCAGTGTGTTGGTATCTTGGATACAAAGCCTTTTTAGAAATATATAATCACAAGGTCCAGCAATGCCAGCTTACAGACCTTGCCAGAGCATTTATGCTATCAGGTGTTTCCTCTGTGGAATAAGTGAACTAGAAAGTCCTGTGAAGAATGGCATCCTCTAACCATTTTAATAATAATAATAATAATAGACTTATGACAGTGCCTGAATACAAGGAAAGCTCTGCAAGACTGTCTAGGAACTCTATTTACAGCTTCGCACAAAACGCAAAAGTACCTGGCACCTGCGACTAGCTCTAGGTACGCGAGCAATCGCAGCTGCCACCCTGCGAGGCTCTGCTGTTAGAATATACCCGTCAGGCTATTACTTCTGCATGAGACTGTAAAAAGGGAAACCCGTATTTCAAACTGACTGCACCAGCAAAGCACAGCACAGTGTCACAGGCTCAGTAACAGCAGCCACCGCAGCCCCTCCTTAAAGCACGGGATTTCCTTCAAACAAATTTCATAGGCCTCCTGCAAACGGTAGACGGGCGAGAGCTTTGCCAAAGAGGCTGTATGAATCACGTCGGGTCGAAAATACTAAGCTGAAGACAAGGCTTTCTACAGCTGCCTATGTTTGTATAGAGGTAGCTCAGGCACCAGTTGAGCTCGGACAGCTGTAATACTCAAACCTCCCTCCGAAAGGCTTTCCCCATGCCCCTGCAAGAGGTAGTGACCTGTAGAGGTGACAAAACACAGCAAAAGTATTAAAAATAATAACCCGGGGGACCAAAGCGACGAGATGAATCACAAACACTTATTATTCATAGTACACATAATAAACAGCTGAAAATAACTTGCTTCTTATGCTCAAAAATGATGGCATTTTTAAGTGGCATCACTGAACCATCACTTAGGTAATAAGAGAAAGTGATGCACTCTATTTTCAGACAGTAACAATTTTTCACTTCAAAATTGTCTCCTGGGGTAAAGAAATGCTGCAGACTGACTGAATACATTCAGTCTTAAGAGAGACAGAGGAAGGGGACAAAGAGGTCTAACTCATACCTTTCCGGGTATACTTATGTTTTTAATATAAATTCACAGATGTATAGGAGAAGAAACTCAGGAGAAGGGAGTTTAAAAGTCTATTTTTTTTAATATGAAATACAGAATGATTATACTGTTTAAAATAGAACTGATTCATGGAGAGAAAGGAAGCACTTAATGGCTTGTTCACGCTGAAGGACTCTTACAACAAGTGTCTGTTACTCATGCATCTGAAGGATTTGCATTGACTCCTGAGCCACCAATTTGAAAATGCTTTTGACACTACGACATCAAGAAACATCCCAGTGGGCTTTAAGTTGAAAGTCTGTGCACTCTCTGAACACTCTAGTTCTTCATGGATGGAAGAAAAGATTAACAAGGAGAGGGAAGGAAAAAATCAAGTTACTTTGGATCTGATTGCACATGGAAGCAACACAACCTTGGTTATGTTCATCTGCAATTCACTTTACCAAACAAATGGAAAAACTGAGATCAGGTCTGAATTCATATACTTAAACAACACATAAAATCCACCCTCCAGCCCCAAACCATTCTGACACACCAAAAACCCCCCTTCACATCATAAAAAAAAAAAAAAAAAAAAAAAAACCCACAGCATTGGAAGAGACCACAAGGGATTATCAAGGCCCTCACCTCCCAAGGTCTAAGTTGCATCTTTCTTACCACAATTTATGTTTGTTAGTTTTTCACCTCATGTTACAGACCTAGTATTATTAGACAAGGCAAGAAAAGTTAGCAGAAAGGAGTCAAAACTTACTACTAGTCATCCATCCTTGTGAATGAATCTTCCAGTACAAACTCCTCTTACAGCTCAAAGAAACATGCTTTGTTAAAGTTTGGAGGATGGTTTCAAACTCGGCCAAAATGGTCTTAATAAACCAGCTGGCAGCCAAACCGCCTTGCGAGGGAGGCTGCGAGGTAGGAACAGGAGCAGCATGTGACAGCAAGATAATACAAGTCTACTGTATCTTTTACTGTTCTTTGCCGCAACAGCAAAACTTCCTATGCACACATTTTCTGCAAATCTGCACTTTAAGTAGTATTTCATATTTACAAAATCCTTCTGAAGAGCTGAGCACGGTCTTGCAGAGGACCCTTGGCAAAGTGGCATCTCCCTCAGGTAGCAATATAGACATGGGGGTAGAGAAAGGTGGAAAAAAAAATCAGTAGTGCTGTAGCAACAGGGAAAATGGAAAGCAACAATGTGAAAAGCAAAACAAGCAAACCACAACCCCAAAATCTCAAATGGCTTTTACATAACTTCTTTCTTTCAAAAACTGAACACAAAACTTGCCCTGGGATTAGGATTTGAATTTCACTTTGCTCTCCCCACCCACTGCCACACTGCCGTGCTCTTTGCCTGGTTTTATTGGAACCATCTGCAAGATCCTCCCTTTTTGGTTTCTCTGTCTGTTAATCTAGCAGCTGCACTTTTATCATCTATTGAAAAAAAATCTTTGTTTCAAAAGTTTTTGAGACAGAAGGTCTTTTACAGGCTAAACATTATCTCTAGAATCAACAAAGAAACCACATCATGTGCTGTATTTTATGGATTAAATAGGAAGAAAGCAAATTGGAGAATATGTATTTTTAATGGAAAGGTAAGCAAAGGTTTTAGGAATCAAGGAAGCTTTCACCAATACAATTTTTTCTAACGTAAACAGTTTACTGAAGTATTGCAAGATGCCACTGCAGAGCGGTTTGAAGATCATCAGTGGCACAGGTTGACAGGAGCAAAAGAAATGCACAGCAGCAGCTCATCGCAGCCGCTCCATGGGCAAAAGACAAGCAAGGGCAATACTAAGAGCAGGAGCTGCTCACGTGTTTAAATCAAGTAGCAGAGTTTCAGCGGTTATCGTTATACAAGATACGATTACTGCAAGTTCTTGAATACAAAAGTAATGGAATTTGTCTTTTATTAAAAGTACCTCAGATCTCATTATCACTGCAAAAACCTCCACTAATTTAGCCACAAATCCTGAATATATATACATATATATACACACACATATATATATATACACACACACATATATATGTACATATACATACACACACAAACGGAACTGTCTCTCCAGACCTTTTAAAAGTCTGCTAGGAGCATCATTTGTACACACACTGCTTTTGCCAGCTAAGAGCCATTCATCACTGAGAAAAACCATACAACTTACTTTGCAATCCTCTTCTTACTTTTATTAGCCTGCGCATTTCACTTCTCAAGCTTAAATCTTCATAATCTTCATAAACCATATGTGTTTGTTTATATGTACATATGCATTGCCACCATGCATTTTATCATGAAAGGATAACTTCTGCCTTTAGCATATGGTAGGGCACATCATCACTGAGGAAAAATGGTAAAAATCCTTGTGGTTTTAATTTGTTCTGAGATTCTTTTCCTCCAATCTGTTTCTGGAGAAGCAACTGCTGACTTACAGCAGAAGAGTACAACCTTACTTTTGGGGGAAATTAATCCAAAAAACATTTTCTTCCATTTTTTCCAAGCGCATCTCATCAGATATTTTTAAATGAAGAAAATGCATTTAAAAATGAATAAAAAACCCATGAGTTTTAATTATCCAAGGAAAACTACTTTTACTTTTTGATTTATAATGCTATGATCATTTCCTTCCTTTTCCTCCTGCAAATAAATGCTCTCACTATGTGGTTGCTACCTAAAAAGGGAACAAACACAGCCAGTATCAAACTGCAGTCATAAAGAATATCTGTGTGCAAATTTGAAGAATCCTAGAGAAATGTCTTCTTAATTGGATTTTAATTTCCCCAGGTACCTTAATACTAGAAAGAAGTTTCTCCATGTACACAAAACTGAAATGCATTTAAGTGTAAAACATACCTGGGAAGTGTGCCTTTAGTCAAGGCTCATGACCTTTCTGATTCTGTTTTATATAGTTTACAGCCTATATTTCACCTGACCAATTTCTTAATTCCTCAGTTAAATAACAGGCCATTAAAAGTTTCTCAAGCACAAGATTTTGCAGACTTCTTCAGTTCCATATACTACTAGGATTTGCTCTTCTCTTCTCCCCACTTTCAATCATAATTGAACTTTTTTGTTTTTAATAAATTCAAACAGTATTTCAGAACTGTCATAACTAATAAATTGGTGTTATCTTCTGTCCTGAACTTTACCATAAAAAGTAGACCAAATAAAGATACTCCACTTGTAGAGGCTCAGCAAGAGATGTGAACAAGCTTAATTCATTCTAAGTTAACAGATCACACAAGACAAACTTTAAAGGAGTTTTCAAAAGCATTGGAAACAGTATAGTCATAGTCGACAAATTTTATATGCAAATCTAAATTTGTAAATAAAATTATAAAGTAGATCTGAAAAGGCTTACATTAAAAGAAAATCCATATACATTTTCATATTAAAAAAAAGACCAGAAAAAAAAGATCAGATCTGCTCTACAAAAATATCCTAGATAGTCTCAGAAGAATTAATGAAATGATAATTACAGAGTATATGTATGTACAAGCAATTAAGAGGAGAAAGATTTTTATTAAAATATTTACGAGTACTTTTGTTAGCATCTATTTCATTTCACTAACTTATTGACCATCTTGATAAAGTAAGATCTTCTATGGAAGTAAAAGCTGAACAAAACCAAGCTTTGAGAAAACAACCTTTAAATTTCTCAAATATGAAAGATTAAAAATAAAATGTTTTGATGAAAACCCAGTAAAATACAAAAGAGCCTTTCAAATTACCTCCGATCTTTACAGAATATATATATTTATAAAAGTTAGAAACAAAAATCCCCAAATATATATATTTTTAAAGTCTATGCATATCTCTTTCAGAGTTCACCTGTTCTTCACTACCCAAGCACACAACCTGAAGCCCATGAACGGTAATTACTGGCCATATTTTTACAAACGAGGGCAGAGTCAACTCGTAAAGGTATTTGAACACAGGATACCTACCCAAAATTGACTATCAGAATTTTTTTAAAATTCATTTTTGGTGAATTAAATTTCGGTAAAACCTATCTTTATCAGAAACAGCATGAAAGGAAAAGGTAACAAATACATTTAGCCCTAAGAGAAAGGGGAGACTGCTTGGGACTGCAATGTCCCGCTGCAAACACGAGCTGCTTGCCCTTGGATGTCTGCTGCTGATTCCTGGCTTGCAACGCAACCTCGGAAGATGTGAAACAGCGCCGTATTGCCCCCCGCAACTCCGGGGCTGCCTCTCAAGCAAGCCTCGGCCCTCGACACACACTCGCACGGGCCGGCTGTCAGCCGCAAACGCCCCGCTTGGCGCAAACACGCGCTTCCCACGCGTAAGTTATCAGCGAGTCCACCCGTTAATTACAACATCCCTACAAAAACCCTGGTGGATGGCAATCCAAAATACAGTAACTCACGCGGTGGGAAAAATCCAAAAAGCAACAAAAAGAAAGAAGGTGGCAGATGGGTATTGGATTACAAATAGTAAATTTGTTGCAAAATCTGACAGTAAGAAAACAAGGAGCAATTCTGAGTCATGTAGGCTGAGGACTGACCTCGGTGGCTCTGCCAGAAGGGAATCTCGAATTTCAAGTTCTCATCTGATCAACTCATTAGCAGAAACTCGAGCGATACTTAAGGGTGACTATATCAAGGAAAAATGCCTAATGCATTCACTTGCTTTTATTAAATAGATGTCAATATAGTAACCGTTATCACATCAAAGGCCGAACAGCCGCGATGGGGCAGCATTACCTTCATTCGGAAGAAGTGACCCCCACCGACAGAAGCAAATGCGACCTGCGGTGCGCTGAAGTCCCCGCGGATCTTCACAAAGGCCCTCCCCGCACCTCGCTTTCCCTTCCGTTAAAGCAGAAGGCAGAATAAAATACTTCGAACTGAAATCAGGCACATTACCGAGAATTTCCTGGCGCAAGCGAGCTGCGGCTCTTCCCGCTGCGCTACCTGAACACGCCGTTCCCGACCCACCGGCACCGAAACCGCCCTCGGCGGGAGCCGGGCCGCAGCGGGGCCGCGCGAGAGCCGCGGGCGCTGCCCGCCGAGCGGAGCGGCACCGCGGACCCGCCGCGCCGCCTGGCGCGTCCCCCAACTACGTCCGGGCGACAAAAACTTACTGAACGGAAGGGCTGCAGAGAAATGCTTTAGCTGGACTTTCTTAGCGCTATGCTGAGGTCTGCAGCCTTTACTGAGCTGAACGCTGCTCCTGCGGGTCTCTCAGAATTGACACTGATCCTTAGGAAAATTACTTTAAAAAGACCAGGCTAAAGCACCTGCCATGTACTGCTGTCATTTGTCAAAGTTTGACTTAAAAGCAGGACATCAAAAATCGGCTTGGGTGTTAAGATAAACGAGATGGCTCAAACAAAGGGATACTTCCAAGAAAACAAACGGTACTTAAACTCTACAAGTTTGTGACAACAGCCATTTTGTGAGGCCTGACTGCGTGGTGAAGTACCATTTGACCTTGCCATGAGACAGCAATAGTTTACCAAAAAAAAAAAACCCAAAAAACAAAAAACAAAAAAACGAAGCAAGAAACTACTACAGAAAGCGAGCTGAAACAGCCAAACACAAAGAAATGCAACAAAAACTCCTAGCTCTGAATTAGTCAGACAAGATGTCAAAAGTCTAGCATCAGTTCACTGAAAAAAAAATGATCACAGCTGAGTAATCAGGGCCACCAACAGTAAAATCAGAACTTGAAGTTGGGTCAGAATTTGCAGTGCTCTTTGATTATAAAATCAAAGTGAAAAGAATAGGTCATAACGAGTAGGATTTGCCCTGAGACAAACTGTTTGGTATTTCCCTCTCCTCGGGTTTCTTCTTTAGGCACTTTTCCTGGTTCTGACTGCAATTTAACAATACTGATGGAAAAAACCTACAGCTGCAATAAGGAACTGCAAGAAGCACTTAACATTGCTGAAATACTACATTTAAAGAAGGAATGAAGTCCTTACTAAAAGGAACCAGTGCTACGTGCCAACATTTCTGTACTAGACATTCAGATGACAAGAAATTCAAGACATGTAGAATGGCTCAAGTGTTTTTCCAAAGTCACCTGAAACACTCCCCCCGACAACCCGCACCCTCCTTTCTCCCCATTCCTCCAGCTCGTGCAACACAGCACTTCACTGTTTAAACCAACCATTTCAAGGAACAAAGAAATTCACCTTGGCACAGCAGTCGAGCACAAAGGGAAATTTTAGATCGTAACCTGAAGCATCTCAACTTTCAAAACACCGATGAAGAAAAAGAAAACAATTTCTTGAAACTCTCTCTTTAACTGCAGACAGGTGGGGCACTAAGTGCTTTTGGCAGCTACACAGATTGAGCTGTACGAAGCGGCTGCAAGCTGGAAACAATTTGTGCCGTGCCGTAAGGCAGTGGGCAAGGACAGCAGACAGGGCCCAGGGAGCGTCGCTCCCCTCCTAGCTTGTCATTACACTAAAAGTACAGGTCTGCTGCAGCATCATGTCGTGCTCCTGAATGCATCCGCTGAAAAAAAATCTCTATCTAATCTCTACATAGACATAAATAGATAGATATATCAAGGATTATATTTAGGACCATTTTATAAGCAAAGGAAGTCCTTGAAAATGACACATATCTTTAATGTGGCAATGTATCAATAAGTATCTTCATAGGAGAAAGTTAAAAATGAGGAAGGGATTAAGGCATGAAGTATAAGCAGATCCTCTTTTTGCAAAATAGCTTGCAGGTTAGTTAAAGATGGTGACAGTACTAATACAAGACACAGTAAAACTTGAGCTGTCCCATGAAGGATGGTAGAGCGGGAGAGAGAGTTTCTGAGGTGCTTTCTGAAACTGCACAGTGCCAGCAAAGGCAGCAGATAATTTCAGGTGCGGAAGCTGAGATCGTGCTGAAGCTTAGAATCAAACTTGGAGTTATTACACACTTGTATTCGTATATTAACTGATATGAACAAGAAGAACCAGAGCAGCTACAGTTCTAAAAACTCTTGCCAGAGAAAAATGCTTATTTGAAACCTTAAGCTAAAGAAAAAAAGAAATGAAGTTAAAACAGAGTAACAAAATATTATCAAAATAGTAACGAGAAAGGAGCCACTGAATAACATGCATAGTTGAAAAGCCACGCCTGAGAAATGGTTCATTTGGGAATACAGAGAAGAGAGGCAATAGGTGAAAGCAGTGAGGGAGGAATCCTGGATGCAAAACAAGAACTGCTGCAGGACAGGAGCAACTTGACAGGCTGCTACAGACCACAAGGTCAGATGGTGAAGGCCTAATTAGCTAAAGAAACGATCAGGGATGAAATGACCACAGTGAATGTTACGCTTCAATGAAACAGCCAAGATACAGAGAAATTATTCAATGGTGGTCTTATATGTTAGCATAGAATAAAATGCCAAACTGAAAAAGCAGAAGCAAGCAACTTTCTGAAATGTTTATTCCTAAATGCAAGTTCAGGGACAAAGGAGTAGATTATTGAGAAAAAGTAATAGTGATCCATCTGTGTTGGGTAAGTTATTAACGTTTTGTAAGTATTACTTGATTGTAATAAACTTAACAGAAGAAGGAATGATGTGATTCAGCTGATGAGATGGGAAATAGCACAGGTACCAACTGTAGATTAAGCAAAGGATGTCGGAAAGATGATCACAAGGATCATAAATACCACAAGAAAAAGCCCAGAGGGGATAAAATGGCTAAAATCATGGCAGCAACCTAGTAGGTCAGACCAAAGGTCCACCTAGCCCAGCTGTCTGCTGGAGGCAGTGGCCCAGAGCATAAAGGCATATAACATACAGCACCACTTTCTCTAAACTCTCTCTCTGTCTCCAGTCATTTGCAACTTAAGAGACTTCCAGAATCAGAAATGGGGCCTTTGCATTTGATGGTCTAGGAAGGCTTTTTCCTCCGTAGACTTATCCAATTATCTTTTGAGACCACCACAGGAAATTCAGCCAATGTGACATCCCGTGGATGGACATGGCACCACGCAGCTCCGTGCTGTCCGAGGCGTCGTCCTGTGCTAGCTGGCAAGTTCTTGTTACAGAGAAAAGGGCAGACAAGAAACTTGTTCCTTCGTATCGCCTCTATTTGCTCTTTCCTATGCATTGTGATTTTCAATTTCTGTTACATCGCTCCCTCAACCTGTTTTCCAGGCTGAAGTGTCCTGATACACGTAACACTCTGAGCAGATGCTGTTCCATACCTTCAGCTATCCACACATTTCTCTTCTGAAATCTTTTGAAGTTAGACTGCATATGACATTCAGATGTTTTTGAGAAGAATGTGAAAGAATTTTAGAGAGAGAAGAAACAAAGACATGTTTAAAGGTAGAGAAAAATTTTAGGGGAAATACACAGAGGAAATAGATTAAGGTTCTCTGTGATACCATACATTCTTTGCAAGCAACAGATCTGCTAAGCAAGTATTCTTAAATAAAATTTCAAAATAGGAAATAGATTTGTAGTAGAAATTAAATGATTTTTCTCTGCCTTCATATTGCTTTACAGAGTCCAAATCATTGTGTGCCTGCTCTGCTTCCCCCCTCAGAAAAGCACATAACAGCATTTTATAATCCTCTACCCCAGCTATAGAGAGACGATCATGTGAGAGGCAGTACACTAACGAGATGCCTCATATTAAACTTGTAATTCTATTCAGTGAGGAAAGAAAAGAGATACCAACAATAAAACAAATTGCTGATAAATGGGCAGTGGGTGGTATAAAGAACAACAAAGGATTATTATTATTATTGATCTTACACTTTTAAACTTGTAAGTAAAATACTTAGTTTTCTTTTCTCCTCCCAATATTGAAAACTAACCAGAATCCTAACTATTCACCGAAGTGTAAACCGTTCACAAGACATTTGAGAACGCACAGTGATCCGGCACCCCAGCCAGGCTCAGGAACAGGGTCCCCACGGACCTGGGAGGCCCTCAGATCCCTCCCGCCTGCACTGAAATACTACGGTGCTAGCTACTACATGCCAAGTTGCTTTTCTCAGCTTGCTCCTTCCTGATTGCATACTGGCGGTATGGTAGGAAACAGCCTGTTGCAACTGCTCTAAAGGAGGATTTAATGAATCCCAGCTGAGGTCAGGTGAGGTTGCTGCACATACAACCTCCTTTGGGCTAAACATCGTGTATTAACAAAACGCTTCAAAATACAGTCACACCGGGTTCTGCACTCACACACTCAGACCTGTCCTCTTCAGTGTGAGCTTCTGCGTGAGGTCGAGTGTGAATGTAAGCGGTCTGAGATTCCCAGAGATTGCTATTCCTCATCTGCTTCTAAAAAAACATGGTCTCTCCAGAGAGACACACACAAAACGCATTCCCTGTTACAGCATCCCTGCACTGTAGAAGCCCACACAGAGATTTTGGACAGGGTGCATTTCTTCAGATCAAAAAGCTGGTCATAAACACCATAGGTTATATTTAAAATCTTGGTTTGCATTATTTAATAATAATGTCCTAGAGGCATAATTTATTAGAATATTATGATTTCAGTAGCTTGCCCAGCAGCTACCTTATGAGCTCCTGCATTCATCTACTTGCACTGTTACCATCTTCAGTTATTCAGCCTAAAGCTCTCCAAGCAATCCAATCTCTATTTCTTTTTTTTTTTTGTTAAGCTGTAGCAAATCTATTTCAGATTTTCCCAAGAGAAAGACAGAAATACATTTATTTTCCAGTACTACAAAATCACAACTAAATTTTCCTGCTTTCCTGCTTAGAAATTCAATATGTAATTGAATTTTGGTACCTATGAAAGTTTACCGTTTAGATAAAATCCCTGCAATTTAACAGAGCATGAGGGTTTGAATAACTGCATTTTTGCATTTCAGTAGAATATAAGAAACATTGACAAAATCTACCAAGCATATCTTAGCCCTCTTGGAGATAAACAAGGGGTATTTGTCCCATTAAAAAAAAAAAAAAAAAAAAAAGGCAGGGAAAGATGAGAGAAAATACTGTTTTTTTTTCCTCATATGACTGTACTTAAGAATATACATATAAATGGGACAAGATACAACAATTTTAAGACTCTTGTTATTTTTAAACTTTTCAAACATATCACTTCATATATGTAATTGTGCTATGAACAGCTACAGTATATTAGAAGTCAGTGGACATAAATTGAGTGTATTATGCTGCTGCTCCGCAGAGTCTGCAGCGGGGAATTCTTCCCATCTCTCTGCTGCCCACTCTGCATAAATGTATCAGTTGGAGCTGCTACCCTGCCATGATTTTCCTATTGAAATCTGCTTTTTATTATTCTCTCCAACCCCATTGGCAGGGCATTTTTCTATCAAATGAGCTGATTAAAATTCTTTTCTATTTTTTTTATTTCAAACCTAGGCGAATTTCAAATAATCCAGCAATAACTGACAGGAATTTATACCATCTCTTTAAAATACCTAGACTTTTGTATTGCTGCAGCTTAACAGCTCTATTGGTTTCATACAGATTCTTTTTTCTTTTTCAGAGATGTACATTATTTTGCTGAGTGCTGAGAAGTTTGGCTTAAAGAATAATTTCTATCCTCATTTCCTTTTAAGCTCAAACTTGTTCCCACTGAGAATTTTGAGCATGATTCAGCAATTTATATAGACAGGACAGCGCATACCACTATGAATATATCTACATTAGAATTATTTCTAAGTATTTTTCCTTGTTTACTGATGGTAGGCATAAATCCTATCTCCCTCCATAATTTAACAAATTTGGATGTTATTTTCCTTACGCAAGAGATGCAAACTGATTACTCCTCTGTCTTTGAGATCTAAAAGATTTCACTCTAAACACTTGTCAGCATTTTCCTTCACGCTCGAGGGCTGAAAGATAACTTGACCTGGACAGGACTGTTTCCAAAACTTTTTTGATCTAACAGTCCGCTTAGTTTCATGCTGACTGCTGCATATACTCAAACTTTGCATTTTAAAAAGCTGTTTAAGATATTTTTGCTGACTACAGTTTGAGAACCTCTGTTGTAGGAAAGTGATGGAATAAAAAACACCGGAAAATTTGTTGGCTCTGACAGGGCTTGCAGGTAATCGGGTTTTATACAGCTTGGATCTATATGTTGTAGAAGAAAGGCAGAAGACAGAGCTCCTGACAGCTGCTGCTATCAAAACAAGCTCCCCAGAAAAACCCAAGGTGTCAGGGGTCTGTATTTGTCTTCATTGCCATTCCCAAGTACTGATTTAGTAGTTTCAGAAGCTAAGCTTAAATTTATGTTTCATGCTTCACAGTAAAAATCAACTGCAAAAAAAAGATCAGGAACAGGTATGAGGGTTTTTTCCTCCATAAGCAACAAGTCTTTGAGCCAGTCTCTTGTAAGCGAGACAGAAAGTATTTGTTCTCTTCCCATTACGAGCTGTACAGCAGCTTAATGCTACGCTTCAGCTTGCCTATGCACGACCCACTTCTTAGGTAAACACTGACAGCAGGTAACAAAGCAGGGGGAAAAGACATTAAGTGATGTTCTGATCGTCTGAAATTGCGGCATAAGCTTTTCGGCAAAGATCCGACCACTAACACCCTGGCTGCAGGCAAAGGCAGGCAGATGCATGGAGACCGCTCCTGCAGTCAGAGAACGGTAAAAGATGCAAAAACAACGGAGAAGGATTCTTCTTTTAATGGAGATTTTAAACCTGAATGGTGTCTTGATGTGGCTTACCCCGTGGCCCAAGCAGCAGCTGCTGCACAGCAGCTGGGGCAGCAGCCACTTAGGCCAACAGCGCCCTGGAAGAAGTGTCTATGGGGCAGCGCCGGCTGCCTGCCGCGAGCACCCCGTCCGCCAAGGAAGCTTGCTGCACGGTGAATTTAACCGTCTGGCACCCAGGCTGAAGGCAAAAGAAACGCTCTGTGATAACCCCTCACTGGGCATCTTCTTCTGTATCTTTTGTTCAACAAAAATTCAAACTGAGCAACACCTTTGGTTTCACTGGGTATCTGGATTTCAAAGACTGCATTTCTCTGACAGAACAGCACACACCTTAACCTGCCTTCTGGCTTCAGAAGTTGATTGCAACCTTAACTGGATCCCTCCTTGGCATAACATAATCTCTAGTAACTCTTTCTTAATTTTGTACTATGAATTAAAAAAAAAAAAAGAATCCAGTAACTTTATTACTTCCAGAGTCTTAGCTTTGTTTCAGTGCTTCAGGTGACGTAATGCAGAATGCCTTTGCAACACAAAGCCTGTAGATAGGTACCTTCCACACACACAGAGTATTAATAGCACAAGCAATGCTCCTTACCTGTGTTACCCGTATTATTGAGAGAGAAGTTGCACAAGGTGGTGTTATAGATAAAAGACTAAGGATTCACTGCGTTCCCTGCCCTTGCTGCCAGCCACGCAGCTCTACTTCCTCTTCTGTGCTCATCACCTCACTAACACAGCAGAGACCTGTCTCCCTTTGCTAGGCTCCTCTCCTGCGAGGTGTGCGAGTCCAATCAGCTGATGAAGGTCCGAGGTGCTAGCACCCGTGCGGCTGGGCAGCAGGGACCTCAGGAACAGCAGCAAACCGCTGCATTGGATTAAGCCTTTGCATTTATCTTTACTTTGAAAATACTTTTTGCATTGCTGATCTAACTCAAGCGTACCATGATCGTCTGCCAGTCCTACACCATTAAGAGCATCCAAAAACTGTAGAGTTGCAAGGTTGTCTCTAGCATTAGAGAGAAAAATAAACATAGCTGAAAAAACAAACAAACAAACAAACCCACTTGATATTGAATGCTTGAATGGTAAGCAATTCTCTTCTTCGTTTACCACAGGACACAGAGCTGAATCTGAATCAATGGATCAACGTGCTAGAAAGCTCAAAAATATTAACATCAAAAACCTGTCAGTACGGTTTGCTTTGCCAGCCGCAGTTTACGTAGGCTGCACAAGCTCAGCCAGCGATGGACACACCTAGGTTTCAGGTACGGAGCTGCACAGCTTTCCTCAAAGGAGATGCAACCTGCAAATCTGCTGCCTTGGAGCAACTGCGTGGGGAACTTCTGTTTTAGTGAAGTAATCTTCAGCAACTGAGTAGCTTGCCTAAGCTGCATCAGCATCCCTGATACAGCTATGCTTATTTACTCAAGAATACTTCCCTCATTTAATTCAACTGACTGAGGCTAAAGGATTTCATAGACAGGAACATGCACTAATAAGTAGCGATCATTTTTAATTAAATCCATTCATGTACATTTTTGTTAAATTTCTTAACTCTTATTTTTAGGCAAAACCTTTTAGGGCCATGGTTCCCCTATTTTTTTTTCAGCAAGAATACAGACTTAGGCAGCTCGCACCTTTTCCCCACTAGCTGTTTGCTCCCATGCCAGCCTAACCACCCAGGACAACCTTTGCTTTATGCTGGCAGTTGGAGGGTTTTGGCAGAGCTTTTCTCCTCCAGGTGAATCACCTCCCCAGTGCGGCTTGGCACCTGGCTGCACAAACACACGCGCTGGCACCGCGCGGCCAGGGGCAACGAGGGCCTGGGAGAAGAAAGGGAGCGGGGACTCACGGAGCTGCAGTGCCACCGCTCGGGTGATCACAGCTTTGGTTGGCTTCCACACAAGATCAGCCAAAGACACGTTAAGAGATGGGGAGGACTGATGGAAACTACAAAGCAAAGGAGGCGCCAGGCAAGACTCGGAAACGGAGCGAAAGCGTTTAACTGACCAAAGAGGGAGGCAACTGCTTCCGCCTGCCCCCTCACCACGTTGTGACAATTCTTGACTCTGAAACAACTAAACGTACATAATATTTTGTCAGAACTATTTGATACCAAACTGTCCAGAACTCCATGTTAAGTTGCCCAAAACTTATGACTTAATACTCACAATAGAGAGCGGCATTTCCAGATTTTTTTCTACGTGTCCGGGTGAGCGTTCAGCTACGCTATCCTGCTCAACTGGACAACGAGAGCACCTCCTCCGGGCCAAACGCCACTGCTGAACCTCGAAAGAAACATCAGTTTAGTCAACTACCACAGATTAAGAAAACGTCTTCATTTAGAATTAAAAGTGTTTCCGGGGGTGGAATTCGCCGCCTCCTTTCTGCAGGCGAGATGCTTGGTGTTTCCCGGGGCCGCCAAGCCGCCCGCCGGAGCACTCGCAGCACTGCGAAGCGCCAGGCTGGCGGTTGTTAAACAAGCAACGAGCTCGTCATCTGACCCCGTTACACACCGTGGGTGTCGGGTTCGCGGAACGGAAGGTTTTCCCAAGCTGCGAACGCCTGCTGCAGCGCGCCAGGCTGGGTGATGGGCACGCGAGGCGCCGGGAAGCCCAGCTGGAAGAAAGCCCTGCCCAGTCCTCGAAAGCCCGCTCAGATGGTCGAGCTGGCTTCCAAGCCTAAAATTTCCAGGGATCTCGGCTTCCGAGCAAACCCCTGGGGCTAACTGCCAGGGAGCTTTCCAGGCCGATGGACGCGAGTCCTTGGAGGGCTTGGGAATGATCCAGCAGGGAATCTAGGCAGGATTCTTTTATAGTTTCAGCTGAACATGGTCAAAATTAAAAATCACTCTCTGGAGACATTTTGACATCACCAAAATTTTATATAAGCTTAACAGAAAAATTCCAACTTCTGCACTTCCCAGTGACATATATGGCTGACAAACAAAACCAGAGAAAGGCGTACCAAAGTGTCCCATAGCTAGCAGAGATTTGCTGCCATCTGGCACTCTCCCAGCAGTATGTATTTTACTGCAATCTGCTCATTAAATGTATAGGTGGTCAAGATAAAGAATAGCAACCCCCCACCACCGAAAAAACACCCCCTCCAAAGACTTATCTCCATCACAGCAGGTCTCGTGCAGCAGTACCCGAGGAAGCTCGTGTTTCAGACTGGAACGAACAGGACGGGATACATTTCTATATTTAGCTAACGAGCAGCTTGTTTTTCTAGATTGTGACTTTGCTGTAACTGCAGCCCTGTCAGGGCTAAAACTGATTCCAGTTACCAGCGTTGTCTTTGATTGCTCAGCTCGGTTAAGGCGCCCGCGGGACACACCGCTCAGCACCTCGCTGCTCCGGCTGCCAGGCGCGCCGGCCGCCGCAGCCCGGCCGCTCCGAGCCCCGAGCCCCTCGCCGCGGACCCGGCCAACGTTGCAGCTGTGATGACTATTCCCTTTTCATACGGCATTTATCCCAAATGCCTTTATGTTGTATCCTTCTGCCTTTCTTTTACCCGTCATTACACCATGATTTTCCAGATTAAAACGTGACTTTTTTGTTTTGTGAAGTTCCTAACACGTCAAGTTACGAGAAGTCAGTAACAAGAAATAAAAATCAACATTTAATATAAACACTAACATTTAATTTGTTACAAAAAGTGTTTAGAAACCACAGTCCTATACTAATACTAGGTTTTGATGATTAAACTTTTTTTTTTTTTTTTTTTTTTTTTAATTCCAACAAACTGAAATGACAATGGGAATAGCTGATTATCAGCTGGAAACGACATTTATTCTCTCTACTGATCCCCAGGATTTCAGTGAATAATCAGACCGGAGCAGCAGTTATGAGCGTGCAGTGGTGGAAGGTCCCGTGCTTATGACTCATGCCGCTTTTTTCTCTCCTATTGTTTTGCAAATTCTCTGCTTATAATCCAAAGGGCATGCAAGAGCCAATTAAAAAAACCCATCTTCAGATATTAATGCACAAAACGGCAAATCCTTAACCATCATCTTTCCATGTAAAGCGTTTCTGTCAGCCTACCATCCTTTTTCAGAAGCGGAAGTTTCCACTGTGTCATCAATAACAATACTTTCAGCTATCAGGTTACCTACTAATGAGAAGCTTTTAGTGTCCAATGCCTATTCAGAGAAAGTCAGGTCTGGGAGATGAGAGTATAGTCTTTAATAATTTACAACACTCATTAATCTAACCTCAAAAGATAAGCAAACAAAATTTGATATTTACAGAGATTTCAAAAAGAAAATCAAGTTACAGCATTTCAGAAGCCATTAGGATTTGTCAGTCAATAAACATTGGCAAAATGTTCTTTTGTGGAATAAATACATCAGCAGAAGAATTATCTATCTTAAAAAGCCCCTTATAATTAGAGACAAAACATCAGGAACCTTAAAAAACTCCTGCTATTGAAAATTAAAAATAAAAGTTTGAAAACTATTTGATATGGCAGATGCTAAAGATCTTTACAATTTGTTATATTAAATGGATACTGTGTAGGTCTATTCTGGGTTTGCACCGTATAATACATAAGTAGTCTATACACCTCAGTACACACCCAGGGACGGAATTCACATTCAATAATCAAATAGTCACTTGGATAATAAAAATATAGAGAACCAGGAGTGAGAAGAAGACACTGTATAGAATTGTATTGGAACTAAGTACATGAATGCAAAACATGTTGCCTCAAGTTCTGCTCTTAGTCAGAAGAACAATCTTTTATTTTCACTTGTATTAATATCAAAGGGAAAGGCAGCAATGGATAAGTATATTCAAAAGATGAAAATTACTACACAACACCTAGATATAGAAGTTGCATTATTTTCACAGAGATTATGGCTAGAACTGTGGTGCTTATCCAGAAGTAACCCAAAAGCAATGACACACGCACCTTACTGCTCTGGTACTGCTTCTCGCTCTGCATGAACAACCACCAGTAACAAGGGCTTCACTACAGAGAAAAGCTAGATCTCTTTACTCATATCCCATCTCATACTTATTCATATAGAACAATGATATTCTTCCTTTTGTTTTGAAGTCTTCCTACATGAGATAATCTAAACGCAAAAGGAGCGGGCTGCAACACCTGTGAGAAGGCGGGAGGTCCAGCCTCTCCCACCGGCTTCCTTCGGCAGCACCATGAGCACCATAGCCGCTCCACCTCACTTCTTGTCTCATTTAATGTTGTATGTTCCAAACTCCCATGGATCTTGGAGAGTTTTTTTTTTTTTGGACCTCATAAATAAACTATTGTACCTTTCCTTCTGTATCTACAAAACTGGTCAAATCCTTTCATATGCTAAATCAACGGGCAGAAGTATCTATGAAGTAGGATAAGAATGTTTTAAAAAAAGACACGTTTTATAACTCTTGCCTGTTACATCTCTGCAAAGAGGAGATCATACAACACCTTTACTGTAGATCTTTCTGAAACAGCAATAATTAAGGAATGTGCAATTTCCTTAATTCCAATTTCCTTTCTACGAACTACCGTTTAGATGAATCAGCTTATTTTAAGCGGTGTACTCTAGAACCAGGCAGCCTATACAATCAATGATATTTCAAAGATAAATGTATGACTAACTCTCTCCTAAAGTTCTATATTGCCACACTAATGTTTACTTCCAACATAATGCTTATTAACAGAATGTCGTAACACAAAGAATATTTAACTGATCAGACTATATGATAACACTTCAGGGCTACAAGGGGGAAAAATGTGGTCATTTAAAAAACATAAAATAGAAGAAACATGAAATATACTTAAAATCAGAAAGATATCATTATGAAACCTTTAAAATATTCAATACTTTCTATTCCTGCAGCAGATCACCAGAAGAATAGTGTATGTTTAAAAAAAAAGTTTCCAAAGTCATTATTCAATTTCTAAAATCATTTTTTTAAAATTTTTTCAGCTCAGTGGTAGGATTAGAACCTTGAGGCACAGCCAGCTTTCTCCCTTTTATGAGAAAGCACGCTAATAGGAGTAAGGAAGAAGACCTGCACAGACTTACTGAGAAGCAGTTTTGCAGAAAGGTGCGGAGTTAAAGCACGTAATCTGATTATATATACAAACCCCTGATCTGCTCCTTCGCTACCTCTACTCCTGCCAAGTTTTCAAAATCTCAGAAGACAAAGATACTATCTGGAATTGCTACTTATCTGTATAAAGCACCTACCTGAATACTTTAACATCTATGAAAAGTAGTACAAGCAAGAAATAACAGTTCCATAAAACCTATTGTTACTCTTGTTAACATAGCAAAAAATCAAATGCATTAGTTGAAATATACTGCATGCATATATACACACATACACATAACTATCTTAATTCATATATAACTATCTTAATCCATATATAGAGTGCATAAAATGCAATTAAATTATCCCATGAAATTGAAAATATACTGGAAGCATCTTTATATTATACTAACAGCGTATGGTAGCATCCTGCAACTACATAGCTTTCATTATCCATCTCCACCAATTTTTACTATGGTTTTTCACTGAATATTGTTTTAGAACCTAAGGTTTTGCACTGAATATTGTTTTAGAACAGGACATAAAAACCGACGAATAGGTAGCACCTTTGCAAATCTTATTTTGCAACTACAGTGCATCCAGTTAAACCTAATTAAACTTAGGCCAACTAAATCCAGGCAACTGAAATAAATGGTCAAGGATTTTACTTGGCCTCCTTCTCTGGGTCTATGCAATCTTATGCAATCAAATACCGATACTTCAACAGATTTTTAAAGAATGTTGTTTACTGCACTCTTACAACACTTCAGTGCATCTACAAGAAAACTCGAAACTTTTAAAATTTGTTTTAAGGGATGCTAGCAGTCGTCTTTCCCAAATGATCATTAAATATTCTTATGAGAGTTGCTTCTGCAAACTATTAAAGCGGTGTTACTATATTATGTTTTTTTCCCCCCAAAGATGACCTCAAATGACCTACTCTGTGAAAAACACTTGCAAAGCTAGTCCGCAGTTGCTTTGAGCTGTAACTTCACAGAACTCTGTAAGCAACAGAAGTTGCGTTTTTCCTTCAGTGCCTGTACCCAACTTCTCCCCACGCCCTCTCAGAGTGAGCACCAGGCCCGTGAAAGGGACCTGACCCAGCCTACCAGAGCCCAGTCACCCATGCAGTCTCCAGCACCAGAATGAGCTCGTTAAAAGCTAGCTTGGGTCTCCTGATGCATCTTCCTTTTGTATGCCTCAAACCCCTGACCATATTGAATGAAATATTTGGATACCAAGCACTGAGGAATAGTAAATTCAGCTTTCTTACAAGAAAGCTAAATTTCCCCAAGATAGAAATGTTAAGTGATTTCTAGGTTATCTATAATGGAGTAAAAAAAATGATGTATAAATACTTGTTTTTCCTCTAAAGGCAAACAGACCTAGCTCCTAGATCTTCTAAATTGCAGAATCATGGAATAGCTGAGGTTGGAAGGCACCTTGGAAGTTCGTCTGGTCCAGCTCCCCTGCTCAAGCAGAGTCACCTAGAGCAGGTTGCCCAGGACTGTGTCCACTTGGGGTCTGAGTATCTCCAAGGATGGAGATGCCACAACTTCTCTGGACAACCTGGTTCCAGTGTTCAACCACCCTCACACTAAAAAAGTGTTTTCTTATGTTCAGAAAAAGTTTCCTGTGTTTCAATTTATGCCCAATTCTCAATGCAGTTTTGGTTAGGATTGCTTCTAATTTCTTTTGATAGAAATACACTCCAGCTGGCAGTGGTTTTTATTTTTCTTTGACAGTCTGATATTTCACTGAGAATACCAAATATTTGCACCGAATTCAGGAGGGTAGAAGACCAGTTCAATATGGAATTTCGTTTGTTTAGATTCTTTTCAAATTGGCAGCATATTTCTTCTGGCCATTAATTACCACAAACAAAAAGTTATGATACCATTGGTTGCTATTAGAGAACTTTTACTGGAAGGTGCTGCTGCTGGATAAAGTTTTGCATGCAAATAGTTTCAGGAAAGATTTTCTCACATACAACTCCTGGCATGAATGTTCACATACAGCTGAAGCTGGGGCATAGCAGGGTTTTCTCTTAGCATCTGCATTTATATTTATATATAATATATATATAAAAATAATATATATATTATATTTATATATATTTTATATATATTTTATATATATATATAAAAAAAAATGAAGCACCACATCCACGCAACTGCATACATAAAATAAGAACAACATTTATACGTATAAATACAGTGCTCTGAAACAGTTTTAGTATGTATAAACTTGAGCCTAGAGGCAGGGGATACTAGCCTCTAACCAATCTTTTAATGGCTGGGTATGCCTCTATAATTAAAGAGTAGATGAGAACAGTTAAGAAAAGCAGCTTTAAAGAAAAGGTGATCTGATGAGGATAATGAATATTTCCACACAAGATCTGGGACTCACTAAAGATTAAGTATTAGCAGCATATGGCTATGGAAAGAAAAAAAAAATAAAACAAAACCCTACCCTGATACAGAACAGTTTTTCCTGTGTTCTTCCTTATTAAAAACCTCCTGGCTTTTGCAAGGTTGCATCAAAATCATTATGCATAAAAGCTTATCTACTACAAAATGAAACATTTTGTATATGATTCCTGTCAGTTCAACACAATTGAATGCCAAACACATCCAAAGATGCACTGAACGCCTCAGCCTGCTGGTATCATGCCCTGACCTAGACAACTCTGGCTCATCAAACGTTACTCCCATCTTACAAAAACAGCATAACAAAAATCCCAGTTACTAACCTCCCCCAGTTACTAACATCCACCCCTTGTTGTCTTTGAACTACTAGTTTATCTTTAAACTTGTTTATCCAAAGTATCCCTTCCTAGAGGCCCCCGTCCCCCACACAACCCCGAACGATGGGGAGTCTGCAGGTTGATTTTGTCACGGGAGCTGGAGGCAAGTCTGCCGGCAGCTTCCTCCAGCGTAGCTGGGGCAGTCACCCTACCGCGGCCCACAGCAACGGACGAACACGGAGAATCAGGCTTTCGAGCGGGTGAAGCGTCTACTTTAGGAAAAGCAAGTATTGCCGGACTAACAAACCTTAGCTTTGGGAACATTAGGCAATCTTTAAGGCTCCTTTTTAATTAAAAGGAGTACACTAAAAATAGTAACTAGTGGAATTTATGCAAGTATTCCACTCCCACCATACTTCAGTTTCAACCTATGAACCTTTTATCCACAGAGAAGAGCTTTTCTAATATCCGGATGTAACAGAATTTTTGAAAGACCATTCTGCCTCCAAAGATTACGATTATGATCAGCTTTCCCTTCTAAACAACCTCCCCCCATCTTCTCTAACAGCTCCAGCTTCTCCAAAATAACCAAACCATCAGGAGCTTTCTAGTGTACTTATCTGCCAGAAGAAACACCCATACTTCTAACGGAGGAACAGGGGAAAAATGAGAAGTATTTAATGGCAGTGAAGTTTGAATAGGAGAAATATATTCCTGCTTTTCTTGGAATGTCATTTCTCAAAGGCTCGGCCTAGAAATGCTCTTTTTAAATTAGGCTAGTAAGACAAGCTGCCTTTACTCATTCCCTTTTTCCACATACTGGTATCTTTAAATGTCTCCCACATTTTAGCAACTTTGGGTTGACCTATGTTAACACTTCAAAAATTCACATTTGAGCATTTTTAAAAAAATACATCATATCCAGGCTATCCTGAATTTTCTAGATCAATATTGCCAAGCATTTTGAATCTAAAAAAAAAAAAAAAACACCTCAGCAATCTGTTTTTGCACATACCATTATAAAAGTTTTAACTTAAAATCTTAAAGATAACATGATCCTGGGAGGTACTTACAGTTACTCCTTAGCCAGGCACAGTAATGGGTCATATATACCAGCTATTCTGTGCTATGCGATCAACAAACATATATACACTCTATATACTTGCGTTAAATTCAGTGCCCCAGAGTATCTCGCATTTCATCTTCCTGGCTCACACTTTGCTCAAAAATCCGTCCCGCTACTAACTTTATTTTCCTGCACAGTGCTCTCCTCACCTCAGCGGCTAAAAGCTTTAGAACAACTTTCCTCCTCGCAGCGAGCGGGGACGTGCCGGCGACGGGCCGCTCTCAGAACGCTCCGTGGCAGAGGGAAGGTCCTTCGAAGGCCGCCAGCACGCTGCCGCGCGAGCTCGGCGCCGGCGGTTCAGCCGTCCCCGCGCCGCGCCGCGCTCACAACCGCCAGCGCGCCGCTCTGCGGGCCCAACGGCCGCGGAGCCGGAGCCGGAGCAGGAGCCGGAGCAGGAGCAGGAGCCGGAGCAGGAGCAGGAGCAGGAGCGGGCAGCCCGCGCTCTCTGTCCCCGCAGTCCCGCCGCGGAGAGCGAGCTTACAGCACCTACACGGGAGGCAGCAAAGGTGGCATCTCTCAACCGAACGGTTCCCTCCTTCCTCGCACGCGAACGACAAAAAAGATATATTTTTTTTTCAGCTGGCTTCCAGGCTGGTATTTTTAACAGTAGATTTTTCCTTAAGTTACTGACACCAAACTTTATTTTCATTTTCAAAACTGTGGAGGTCTGTTTGTTTGCTTGTTTTTAAATGGGGAAAGGTAAGTACTCCCTGTGCAACTTAAGTCACTTTATTGCTATAGGTTAGTTTTTCTCCGCTTTCACCCATTTGAAAAGATTTTTTTCTCACGTGAGGAAAAACAAAGCTAGTATTAAAGTATCTAAGTCTATACTCCTGGTAGTAAGAGAATATGATACTACAGATAAAGCATCTTTCTTATTGGAATTATGTTCCAATAAGAATTTTCAGATTTATGGCACAAAAATCTTACAAAAAATTGTCATTTTCTCATTTTTCTGATGTTCAGTTACTATGTACAGTAATAAATCACTACACACACACTTTCGCTTTGAAAAAATCCACTTAAGCTATTCATTTTAAATAGAACTGATAACATTAAAATCCTGCAAATGCCAGAGTCTTTCCATCCAGAGACACACAGAGGCTTTACACCTTTAGTTTTCTCTCTTGAAGGAAGCACTGAAATCAAATAGGAAATGCTCCAAGGCACAATAGTGCAGATGTTCCTGAGGAATGGTTACAGTTATATTGCTTAATCAATCAAAATTTTGTTAATAATGTAGCAGAGTGATGCTATAAAAATGATCTGATACTATTGTGCATTCATTTTAATGACTCCCTGGAAAGAAATGCCAGGAGATATCCAGGTCTTCTGAATAAACAGGAACATTCCTGCACTAAGATTAGGAACATCTTTATTTTATACAGATCAGAACTTTCCTTAGTGATCCTGAATCCCTGTTCTGCTCCAAAGGAAAGAAAGAAAGGAAAAAAAAAAAAAAAAAACAACCCACGGTTATAAAGAAGGTTGCTTAACTGAATACGAAAATCAGTGCCTGAGCTAACAAATCCTCCAACCTCAGCTTCCCCCTCCAAGCCTCAGCATATTAATCTCTTTTCCTTTCAGCTGCTCTACTTCTTGCATAACAATGTCTTTTCCTGAAATAAAATCTCTAAAACCAAACCTTAAGGCTAAATAATATTATATTAAGGTCTATGAATATTTCCTCATCTAAGTACTTAAGCAGAGTATCCTTTTAAAATGGGGATGCACTGTTGCAATTCAGCATCATTTTCTTAGCACTTTCAGAGTAATAATCAGAAGCAGGGAAGCAATCAGCAACCTAATGATCTCTCTGAAACATAAAACTACTACCTCCAGAGCAGATTTTTAAACAAACTACCAATACATATTTTTTAAAATTCTCATCGCTATGTGCAGCAGGCATTTATTTCTCCATAGATGTGTATTTCACAAGCTCATAAAGAAATCCTGTACAGGTGCTCTAAAGGAAAGAAAGCATGCTGTTAGTGTCCTCTGCCTTTCTGTATAGTACAAAAAGGTATAGCTTCCCAGAGAGTTCAAAATACGAATTCTTAAACTGTAATATAAATGATTATTTCAGCCAAACACAAAAAAACCAAACATTCAATCTATGAAAGATATTAGGTTTTAATCTGCACGCTAGGTAGCTCCTTCCTCTACCAGTATTGTTAGGAAAAATGCACTCTTGAGGCTAAAAATAAATGTGTAATTACTATATTCAAGCTCATGCTTTTGAGTATGTCTTTGCTAAGTCACGAATTTGAATTCCTGTGTTAGATATTACCTAAATTGTGCAATTTGTGTGAATTGCAGGAGGAGGAGGAGGAAGGAAGCTGATGGCAAAGACTGCAGACAAACAAGGGCCAGAGGAGAATCTCGACAAAAACGGTATCAGAAGCAAAGGGCGAGGGGAAGCCTTCGCTCAAGGGCAACTGCTGCGCTGCGGTCTCCTCCAAGACCTTTTAGGCCAGTTCGTCTTCACGGGATTTGAAAGCTCTGAAGGCAGAGCTTCATGGGGATGCAACTCCTCCCTGTAGCAGAGGCAATGAAAAGATTAAGACCTTGCTTTACACAAGCATGGCTTGCTTAGGCCTGCTTGCTCTCCAGCTCTAGGAGCTCTCTTAGACCTACCAAGCTCTCCAGCTAAACAAAAGCAGTTTGAGTTATTTTGAAGAAAAAAGCATTTATTCTCTGTAAGTAAGAGTAAGGTCAGAATATGTTTTACTTTTAGTATGTCCTGCATACAGTATCTGTTTCAACATAGACCCTAATGTAAAAAAAAAAATTTTGAAATATGAAGAATTCCTTTTCATGCACAAAATAGATAACTAGCAAGAATGTACTGCTTTATCATGCATTTTAAAATATGTAGGCATCTTGTCTTCAAATGATCATTTTAATGTCCTTATGTGTACTACGGTATTTGAGTGTATTACAATATTTTATTGGACAAATAAAAGTATCATCTTCAGAGTATTTGTAAGTAAAGCAATTTTCTTAGAAAGAAAATGGTTAAAAAAGGAAATTTAACTTTCCATCTAACAATGGAAATTAATTAATCCACCTATTGCAACAGTAACATCCTACTCTCCACCTGTGCTCTCCCCTCTCTGTCCTATTTTTTCTATTGGCATAATTCAACCACATTTACTTAACATACAGCTTGCACCCATCCATTCCCACTTCTCTTCCCCCCACTGCAAAAGGGAAAAAAAAAAAAAAAAAAAAGATAAGGAAGCAGCATGGCACCTGGCAGGCTGTCTTCCAAAAATGGGACCAGTTCACACAGAGTAGAGAATTACTATAAGGAATTTCTTGAACTTACTAATAACTTATACAACTCTTGCTTTGTAACTATGCAATCCTGGCACCTAGTCAAAACGAATAAAGAAAAAGCAAATGTGAGTATCCTGTACAGGCAAGTGTTAGGGAGACAAAAACCTGCATTTCAACTCTATGAAGACTGATACGAAAGCAAAAGATGACAAAAATGGATTGGACTTCAAAGTGCAGATTTTATTTCATGATTAAGTGCCACCAGTTGATTAAAACAAACTATTCACTACCACTGCTGCATCATCTACTCAAGACATAAATCTCTTCCCAAAGGGCTTAGAGAATAAAAGTAGTGTTAATAAGAAAAGATGAACTCCAGCTTGCACATTTAATATTTTTAGAATTTCTTCATACTTAGCCCGAGTGAAAAACATTGAACATTGGAAGACATTTAACAGGACAAAATAGTGTTTTGCACACTGGAAGCGTAGAGTTCATTGCACAAGGAACCCAAAGAAAGGACCTGAACAAGAAGCAAAAGGACATCATCTTTTAATGTCCCTAGTCTGCCTTGATGACAACTTAGCCAGTTTTAAATTTGCCACACAGCAATATGTATATCAATCTGCCCAAAGTCACATTACTTAACTGATGGAACAAGTACTCTGAGTACACTTAGAATCTTAATTATTTATCATAGCAAGAGAATGCCAAGACCTGAGTATCCCATGGCAAGATAAAACACAAAGTAGTGAAAAGAGCAGGGCCAAAAAACACACTGTGCCGCTCCAGCAGCACCTTTCCAAGGAAAGAAGGATAGACCCTAAAGTGATTAAAAAAAATTGTCATGAAAATGTACAAACCAGGAAACAAATCTCATAGCTCCTGAAGTGATACTACAACGATCAAGATCCTGTTGTCTATCTTCCCACATCTCCTGTAATATATCTCAGCATGTGGATGTTTCAGAACTGGGATGTACGCCTCCTGCTTGGGTAAAGACAAAAAGAAAGGAGAGAAATAGCAGTTGCATCTTTAGCTCTGTCATGTTCAGCCTCCTTTCCCTCACTAAATCTCTGCATGGGCCCCACCCTCTAAGCTGAACTCAAAAGTCAACTGAAATTATGTGAAAAATCTAGAATGAACAGTCAGATTTTAAGGTACATCTATCTAATGAAAAAAAAAGAGAGAAAAGAAGAAACCAGAGGACAAAATCACACTTTAACAACAGATGCACTATAATACAGTAATCCCATAATACAGTGAGCTGGAAAGCTCACTATATTATTGACTTCTCTTGAATTCCTAATATCTCAGTAGTTTTGATATTTGTCTTAAACTCTGAACGTGAAGCTAAAATTTGGGCGAGATGTAGTATGAATGCAGCAGTCTATAAAACTTTATGGACTACAGAGCCTTCTTTAGTTTGCAAATAAGTTTACTTTCAAAATGATCTATTACAATATTCTCAAATAGGTTTAAAGCAACAAGCTTCTGCATCTTTGCTTTTCTCTTTAAACATTTCTTAAGGTGCAGATTTAAACTGCTTCAGCTGCCTGAAATCCGCCCCTTGGGGTGGAGGCGCTATCCCCGGCGCCTCGGCGGCATCTTCCCAGCGGTAGCTGATGGCAGGGCTCATGTGCTTGCACAATCAGCTAGATGTGGTTCCTAATCTGGCTGGAAACTAATCCCCCGCACAAGAAAATTTCCAACTAGATTAGGAATCTGATTTAGCTGGTCACATCTGCACAAGTGCTAATACTGCTGAGATTCCCCTTTCTTTGGCAGCATCATCTAAAATCAGCTTAACACAATGAAGAAACTGCAACTGCAAAATCTGCAAAATCTCAGTTAGCCATCTCTGGGGTGTTTGCTTGTGAACAGCTCCATGCTTTTAGCATTATTCCACTTCAAGATTATATTTACAGGCAATTCCAGCTCTCCTCTAGCATATAATTTGTTTTTTTTCTCTGCAATTTATTTCTGACTATGGAAATATATTTAGGGAAAAAAATCCTTCCAAATATTAAGATAACTCTTGGGTAAAAAGCATGAATTGGGCATGATGAAACACCATACCTTAAATAAACTCAGATTAACTCTGTCTGTAACATTTTCCTATTACTCATATGTTCATACCAGTATTCTAAGAAAATGATGTTTATTGCTGTGTGTCCTCCCTGAACAATTTTGCCTACTGTCAGCCGTCCTTAAAGGAGGATTAGGATCACGAATGTATCTTTGAAACTGCAAATCTTGCAAAACGCATTAGCTGGTACAACAGGAAGAGCCAAGCTAGCGTGCCGCTGAGAACTCGGTTGAGGTCGGCAATCACCTCCAAACAGCCCTCCCGGGCTCAGCTCCAGCAGAGGTACACCGGGAGAGGTGCCCAAATGGCCACGGTGGCCTTGCAGGACAGAGGCGGTGGCTTTGGAGCAGCACTAGGGAAAAGGCAGGTGCTGGTGGGAGCTGACCAGAATGGGGACAAAAGGACACATTTATAGGACCTTAGGCTTTGTCCTTTGCTCATTGAGATGATTCAAGAAAAAAAATCCTAGTTTTCAAAGCTGTTAAATGAGGTAACTTTTAAAAT
Organism: Rhea pennata; assembly: GCF_028389875.1. Classification (NCBI taxonomy): domain Eukaryota; kingdom Metazoa; phylum Chordata; class Aves; order Rheiformes; family Rheidae; genus Rhea; species Rhea pennata. Next base: position 21,333,272 of record NC_084672.1, read on the forward strand.
AAAATTTAATGCTCAGTAGTATTCTGTAGTTCTGTGCTTATGCCAAGCAATAACACCATGCTAAACATTTCATCTCCATTAAAGGAAAATGTTTAATATAATATATTTACACTCTACTGGAAAAAAAAAGTGTAAAGTAGTTCAGGAAAATTAATGTATTTTTAAAAATTATTTTGGCCACGAACCTAAAATTTTCCATTGCAAAAGCAGTTGTCGACCTTTTCCAAAAGTCCAAATGTGAACAAATAACTTGCCTTTCCACCCCAACACTCTTATCTGTCCACCCTAACACTTAAAATTTTCCAGTGACCTCAAGCACTTCCATTTCCTTAGAAATCCCAATAGAATAATCAACATCACAAATGTTCCGGCTAAAGACATTCCATTTTATTGAACTACCCACCATTATATATGATTTATTTACATTTGGAGCGTGGATATCAAACACAACCAAGTTTGTTAGGCACTTTGGTCCAAGCAAGCGTTTCTTTCAAGAACTATTCCAAGCTTTTGCAAGAAGCCAGGGGAAGTTTCAGATCATCCCAGTTTAATATATACTCAAACCTATAGCAAAAACGTATTTACAAGTTATATTTCCAATAAATTCTCATAGAATCATCTCATTTACTAATTTTTTTCTTTTTCTCCTAGTCGGTCAAACAGCAATGCTCCTATTGCCTTAAAGTAGTTGTTGCTTCATTTTTGTCTTGTGTCACTTCATCTGGAATAGAGAAATGAAAGACGCTTGGCAACAGCTTATCTCCTGAATACACATTAAAAAGTTGGCTTTCAATTTTGAACTTCAGATCTGAGTAGTTCTCTGAAGAAAATGCAAAAACTGGCAGTTAATACCTAAAGAAACTGTTTTCTTTTGAGGAAAAACTTTGTGCTTTTATTCTTAGACTGTTACAAAAGGTGAAGGACCTAGCGGTTTTAAGAAAGACAGGATTTCAGACCGGTCATTTTTCACATGATTTTTTCCCTCCAGTACTCCTGCGGTGTTTCACTAGAATTACCAGTGGCTCTGCATTTGGAAGGAGTCAACTGGCAAACAAGTTCCCTAAGACCTTCTCCAACATCAGTAATACTGAACTTGAAGGCGAATGGAAAATAACAATTAATGTAGCATTTGGAAGGTTATCAGCCTATCAGTACAGTACAATCTCTTTTTATTTTATGCATAAGCAAAAATCCAGGAAGGAAACAAGAAAAATGGAGTTAACCACATACAACTACTGTAATGCATTATGTCAACAGATACTCATCATCGTATCCTAATTTATTTTGTTAATATGTGGTGAAGATATTCAGCATATCAGAATAAAATTGCTAATGAGTGCTGCCAAAATGTTTTTCAGGCAAAACTTCCTCAATGAGAAACTGATGACAAGCGGACAGGAGTTTATTCTGATTTTCGTTAATAATGTGAAAACAGCAAGACTAACCATCAACTCCAACAAGTTACAACTCCGCCTGTGAAAAGTCAACCACTCCAAACACTATAAAAGATCACCAAAATTATCAGGAGGATCGTGCACTGGGAGGAAGAAAGCTCATGTAAAGACAGGGACTACAACCAGTTAAGTCAAATTTTGGTTACTACAAGTGCAGTACGTTAAGTACTAGCACAAGTGTAGCCCAAAAAAAGCAGTTTTCTTAGTTTATGAAAAGAAACAAATCTTTTCTGTTCTAGTCCTGTTCTGCGAAGATACAAGCCCTACCATTCTGAATAGGAAGCATTATTCTAAATACAGAAACAATAGAAACAAGCTTTCCAGAACCGGAGCACTGATGGCAATATTCTCGGAACACAAACTCTGCTTACCTTTTCCAGCATTAAAAATCACATTTTTTCTTGCATTGTTTAGCAACACTTGACCATAAAGTTACACATTTAGCCTTCAAGCGAAGAGTGAATATAATGGGTCCCTAAAGAAACAACTTTGAGGAAGGTAAAGGAAGTTAATTCAATTTCTCTTGCAAATGGTGGACAGAAGGGTGACAGAAAGAAACAGCTTCTAGCTGTCATGCTCCTGATCTGCGCAGCCTACAGATGGCCTGTCTCCAGGCTTCCCTACCAAACCCTATCACAGCACAACCCTTCACTGTCCTCCTAATATGCATATTGCAAGCTGTGTGGTCTAGTTAGACTAGCTCAGGGGAAGCGTTTGGGTTTTGAATTACTATTTTTTAAAACCTGGGATAGCAAAGGGAGGTCATTTCATTTAAAGAACCCACAGGAATCGCATAATATTTCAAATATTTTTATTTGTGTGTGAAGATAGACATTTGAATGGGATGTGGTGGGCAAATTTTGGTTTTGTATATTAGTTTATTTTGGACAGAGAAAGATTGCTAGTTTCCTACCAGTGTTTTTGCTAGATTATTTTTCAAATCTGCTTATAGGATTGCTTGCCTATTAAAATCTGAGATTTTAAACTTGTGGAATTCATGAAGACAAAATAAGATATCAATGTAAATGGTCAACAGTAGAAACTACCAAAAGGGGAAAAAACATCTGTGTTGTTGGGGGTGAGGGAAACAATGAATAAATACCTCTGGTATACTTAAATAGCAGAGCTACATTTAGGGAAATGGACTGCATTCAAGTACATACGGAAGAAGGAGGGAAAAGTGGAAGGAGAGTAAATAAAGGGCAGAGGAATGAAGAGAATGAGGACTTGATTGGGTAACAAAACTGACGCAGGTCGGGCCATCTTGGAGACCTGATCTAGCATACTACAAATTCTTCAGCACGGGACAGATAACATCTACAGAGAACTTGAAAGTCAAAGCGTGTTGCTTCACCGAGCCTAAGTCCTGAAAATAGCTTCATTTTAACCACATCCTAGATTTCATCATACATGCTACTTTATGCTATGAATGTTTCACTGTATTTTCAAGCAACTAATTATTGACTTAGTATCTCCAATTTCCTTATTTTATCTGAATAAAAGCATCCGAAAAATACACAAATCATCTAAGAATATTGGTGCATAACTGTTCTTGTGGCAAACTCAGCTTGGGATGCCATCTCCTCCGCACCCATCTCCCAAACCCTGCTACTGCTGTTCCACAGCTCAGGTCCACGGAGGCAAGTCGTTATGGGGCCAAGTCACAAAATGGGCCATTTACCCCATCCCTCCCGCTGCAGCGCAGGGACTAAGGCTGCGGCCTTTGCTGCTTTCCCTACAAATCCCTACCGGTCTGGCTAAACCATCACTCGGCTTAATCATCACCAACTCCTTCCTGGTTTTTCTCAGATCCTTTTCTTGATACAGCCACAGCAGTACTTGTGCTAGCACAGCACAAAGACACACAGCAGGGGGCAGGAGGAGAGGGGCAATTATTTAAAATGGCTTATGCAATACTTCTGCCAAAAGAGCAACCAGAGACTGAGGGTGTGGGTTCAGGTTACAACTAAATTACATGGCTTGTTACAGCCAGAACGGATAGTGCCATTTCCTCCTCTTCTGGCCCTGGAGCACGATCCTGTATCTTCTGACATGCTCCAGTCCTAGTGTTCATCCGACTAGGGCAAGCTGATTCAGGGACCAAAGCCAGCACAAGAGTTTAACTAAACAAAAATTCACAGCTGAGCAGAGCTAACAGCTTACCATTGCTGTCAGGGATCTTCTCCCCCACCACGTTCCTGGTCCCAAAGTCTGACTCCCTCTTTTATGCTTGTTCTGATGCTCGTTAGCCTCCTCACTGAGCCAATTGAAATTACGAACTTATTGCTGAAACATTTTTTTTCTCCCACTAGATCTGATTTTCTGCTGCTTTATCAAGTTGAATAAGTTCAGTGGAGGGCCCACAGGTGCTGGTACAAGGGAAGCAGCAGAAGCATACAGCTGGGGAGAGGAGGGAAGATGGAAGAACCAGGCTATTACTTTTCGATTAATTTAGGTGCTTTTTCATGCAACAGCTGAGAGGAAAGGAAATAAGATCTATAAAGAGAAAAATACTGCTGCAGGGTAATTAAGACCTAGGAGTAAACATGCCAAATGGTTCTTGCCACATGACAACAAATGTGAATCAGCACCGTGAATCAGTACTTGAGCAGAGGAAGGAGCGTTTCTGCCGCTGTTCAGGAAGCACTTCAATTGTTTGGAGAAGGTGTGAGTCACTGGCTCCAGCATGTGCGAGTGAGACGTCCAGTAACTATAAATACCTGACATACCTCAGGGGCTCTTTGAAATGGAAGAATGGAAATCTATATGTACTTTCGCAAAATTACAGCAGCATGAAGCCAGGCATCATTTCACATATTTTGATTTGTTGTGTTTAGGCTCTTCTGAATTACATTATCCAAGCACGAACAGCTATAACCTTGAGAGCCCAGTTTTCTTGCTTCTGACACTTTGGATAGCAAAACAGCTATCTGAGATAAAAGATGAGACGTGCACAAGACTTGATAGCATAATAATTTAAAGCAACATTTTAGTATGTCTGAACTCGTAACTTATCATAGCCATTAAGCGAAATTAGTTTTTTGATGGCAACCAAGAATCTCATTGGCAACAGTCCTGTGTCATAAAAACAATTCGTCTCCTCCTTGTTTTATGTCCACTAGTAGGAGCTCAGCACTGAGGAATTAAAAAAGTTGTACTGCAATCTCACAACGTCCAGTTTTACTATAACTGTAGGATTCTTCAGCTATAATATGCCCAAGCTCCTGTTAATCTGTTTATAACTCTTAATACAATTTGTTTCTTCCAAATGCAGGGTAAAGCTCTTGTCTTTCTGCTTCAGAAGGAGTTTTCATTCTCAAGTGAAAACTATCACAGTATCACAGGATATTAGTGGACCGGGGCTGTCCAGAACCTGTGAAGGGCGCTGTTCCAAACGCAAACGCCGCTATGCAGGCGGCTTACAGCGACACGTTACTGCGTGAATCAAAGCACAGCTCCTGTTCCCTTGGATATGCATCTTTTAGATCTCTCCCTGTGAAAGCCATCAAGCTGAGAAAGTATTAAACTCCTACACAACCCTTCCAGGGAAGATGTTTTTTTCACATTCTGTATTTTTCAAAATGATTGTTGCAATGTCTTCTCCTTTGGATAAAAGGGATTCCAAAGTGCCCTGGTAGACTACAAATGACCATGTTACAGGCACCTTCCACACGAAAATATATAAAATATACCAGGTGGTGAGAGTTCTGGTCAGCACAGGTTCAGACAGTAAAGGAGCATTATCCCCACCTGAATGACTCACAAGCTCCAGGGAAAACTGACTGCACATGAGGAAGAGTGAGGGGAAGCAAAGGCTTAGGACAAGTGTGAGACTCATTGATCTACCCCTGTCCCCCACTCTCAGAATGGGAATATGCAAAAGGAAGACAAAAAAAATATAAATATATATATATATGTGTGTGTGTGTGTGTATATATATATATATATATATGTATGTGTATATATATATATATATATGTATATGTATATACTAGCCCCTTGGACAGGCATACTGAATGTGTGATTTTACAATATCATAAACACTTAATTACACTTTATATTATTAAGTGATACCTTTCCTTAATTCAAATCCCTTTAAAATTTCCTTATTAGGAAAAAAGACTCTTTAGAACTATACTTTTTCCCCCCTGATTTAGCAGACTTATCTACAAATATTTTTATGAGGAACTTAATTTTCCCCTCTACATCTACCCAGCTATTTTATCTTCACAGAGAGTGATCAGTTATCACTGTAAGTTATTGTTAAATGAAATGATCCTTAGGCCCTTCCGTTCCTTGATTAAGGGTTTTGGAACATAAAAGCGTAGCTGTCCACAATATTACTGTATTTGAAACATTACAATCTGCATTTAACTAGGGCTACAGCACGCACAGCTTCACTATTGCTGGGAAACCATTAGAATATAAGGCGATATCTCTTCCTTTGCTAACAAATCGCAAGTTGTTTTAAATTCTGTCACACACTGAGGGCTTTTAGCAGTTTCACACTCTGTATTAGTCTTTTCAGAAAGTGAGCATCTTTCTACATGCTTTTGATAAAACAGCCTTCTTTTTGTAAAAACCTAGAAGACTGAAACAAAATTTCAAACTTACTGCTGCAGAGCAGATCAGGAAACACTGCAGAGTTCTTATCAGCAAACGTTTCTGGGAGCTGGAGCTGCCCAGAACGCAACGTGAGAACGTGGGGAAGCCTGCAACTCTAACAGGATTTTCCCACCAATACATTTATACATAGTCACCGGAATAATGCCGATAATTTTAAAGACATTTAAACAGCATTTAATGAGCTTGCACTGTGCCACCTATGAATCTTATCTCTCCTACCATGCCCTGGAGCAGAGGCCCACTGCTGCTGGCCGGGTGGAGAGCTGCTGTGTTCGCCTTTGCACAAGCCGCTGAAGGACAGTCAGGCTCAAATAGCTGTTGGTGAAGTCACAAGTTAAATTTGCAGAACGTGTCATACAGTGGTTCTCCAACGTGCAAGCCGTAGGAATAAACTAGCCTGTCTCACTTTCAAGACAGCTAAGGTATTGATAGTGCTTTCACACTGGAATCCCAAATCACCTAAGCCATGGGCAATTTAAAAAGTCTTCAGAAGCAGCAGGTTTTCTACAGCAGGGCCCAGTGGAACTGCTGAGTCGGCTAACGATCTCCTACGCCCTCCGTGAACGCCCACGCTTGGACCATGCAATGAAACAGGCAGAGATAGAAACTCACTGATTAAGAAAAAAATCTCTTAAGAAGTCTCATTCAAATAATGTTAATGTATTATTATACAGTAATTCTTCTGAAAACTAACAGCATTAGAAGGCAGCCATGGAGTGCCCCTCCCCGGAGTCTCACCCACTCTCCTTCCACGAGGCTAAATTCATCATCTTCTACCAACTTTCACACATACAGGAGAATCTGTTTACAATCTAACAAGTATGAAATAGAAACACGTCTAATTAAAGTGCTGAACAAGTTAACTGCGAGTGCTATCTGTGACTGCTACAAATTTCCCTGTTTTCTCTAGGATTTTATTAAGACTTAGCTTAGTATTTTCTTCTGATTAAGAAGCGGCCTCATTTATTCCACCAGCTGCCCAAATCAGACACAGCTTGCAGCCGTAACAAAACACCACTGTCCACCCTTTCAAAGACAACACTTAATGACTGTTTTTTTCCCTACAAGATCCTCCTCGATTCACAGGAAGAGCAAGAACCACTTCTCTATACATACAGCAGTCACCCGCGACAAGACCATTTGCTCTGAGAGATCAGAAAATGTCAACTGCAAGCAAACCAACCCTAGAGAGCTAACCGGGAGGCTGTCATCTCCACATCAGACCACTGCATGGTTCTGCCCTCTCTCTAGTCTATTATCTTCGTATTTCCTCCTGCGCAACTTTGTGGGTTTTGCTTTGAGAGAATGATCAGTGTTCTCTTAGAGTGCACATCCCCACTAATCAGTGAGGTGTGATGCAGAAACTAGCCTGAATTTTACCTGGCTTTCCATCATAAACCACATCAATTCAACTTCAAAAGTGTGTTTGAGCAAACTGCTCTAGCAACTGAAGCTATTCACAGCAAGCTAATGCCAGTAAATTTCATTTTCTAAACTTACTCTTAGTTATGATTAATACGACACAAAGAACTCTCATTTTATTAGGAAATTACTCAACCTGAGGACTTGAGAGTAACTAAAACCATGCAACTGGGATAACTGACCCTACCAGTCAGACCTTCACATTCCAAACACACACTCCTCTTTTTCAGATTTTGAGGAGATCTCTTCAGAATTGAGCAAAACTTCGTTTATGCACTATATACACACTTGGTAATCTGATCAGTTTTATTATGACAAAATTATTAAAGTATTTGAAGCTGTTAACAAACTGTCCAAAATAGTATTAAGTTGTAATCACAAATATTAAAGAAACAGGAAAAGATCTCCTGCAGAAAAAGCTCAACAAAAAGATGGAATTAAAACATATAAAGCAATGGACAAAATAAAGGAGAGCAGTAACTTGTCTACCAACTCTCAATATACATCCAAGCATTCAATTTAAGGGATAAGTAACAAATTTGAAATTGATTTTGCGTTTACATATTTGACTTCGCCACCAACAGTATTTAACCACTGGCTTCTGAATATATTAAAGATGATCACAGCAAGGTTTATAGACAGGTAGTGCCTTTAGTCTAACCAATAGGCATGAAAAACAGGTTTTAATGTGTATTAGTCCTTTCCAAGGGTTCTTTAGATGGAAAGGACTAATACACATTATTAGTCATCTGGTCATCTGGTACAAATACCCACCCTCAAAGCAGGTTACTTAAGGCCTGGCCTCATCCAGTCAAGTTTTGAACATCTGCAAGAACTGAGGCTCTACTACTTTCCAGGGCCCCCATTCTAACATCTGACCATACTCATGGTGAAGAAGCTTTCCATTATATGTAATATGAATTTCTGCCTCGCTTACAACTTGTATTCATTACTTCTCGTCCTCTCACTGTGCACCTCTGAGAAGAGTCTGAGTTTATCTTCTCTATAAAGCTTCCTGAAGCTCACAAAAGCCATTGGGTATATATTGCAGATACTAAACTAGGGACTGTACCACATCTAGTACAGCCCAAACGTGGCATCTGTTACAGTTTCCACGCAAACAAATCCAGAAAATGATCGAATGTGACATTCAGTAGGTTATGCTGCGTTTTTTTCCAATTACAGTCTTGCAACCATCTGTGTGCCACTGCTGTCATCAGCACTCAGCAAAGAAACAAGGATGCTACAGTTCTCTCTGATGCAATCAGAGGTGAATCTAAGACACACCATACGTGAGTGCTATTAAGTTGTCTGGGCAGACAGAAACGCATGACAGCCCGGTTTTGCTGTGGGAACATGTATGAATTCCACATACGCTGCTGTCAGTGCTTACAGTGCAGCCAAAAGGAGACATCCCTTGGGACACCTTAATATAAGAGGCAGTAACACCTGGTAACTCGGTTGGTTCGTGCAGTACAGGCTGTCAAACACGGAAGGCAAAGCTTGCTTCACTCAGTCCAGCTCTTAAGCTCAACGGCTCTTCACTCAGTTCAACACCTTTTCCTTTAAACAAGGAAGTGTGCTGATGGATTTGCCTGTTGCATCCACATATCGTATTCTCGCACTACCAGTCAGCTGAAAGAATGGAAAAACACATCTATCAAAAGTGGGCTGAAGGTATCAGTCAAGAAGTAAAAACTTGTCTCGCCAGTTAGAGGGAGCGATTTATAAAGCTACTGTCCCTCGGTGAGAATACAGCGATTGACTATGCAAGTTCGCTCCAGTGCAAAGCAAAGCAAATTAGCTTAAAGTTTAAGATGTTCAAACCCCTAGCAGTAACATAACGAACTAAACTGTTTTACTCCAAATTGAAGTCAATTAAGAGATACTGCAGCTCAGTTCTGTATCCCAGCTGCAGGGGCAGGAACCACCAGTTGAGGGATGGGAACTGACAGCTAAGTAACAGTATTTCCTTAATGTCCTCCACCCCAACTTAAAAAGAACACATGAGGCTACACCCACAGAGAGCAGAACTGAGCTGAGAGAAGGTGGCTGGCAGGTATAACAACTTCCTTCATAAATATGTGAAGCAAAAATAAAATCTAAACACATTTAGTATTCTGCGAAGAAAAGTCATTGTTGACCAAATCTTATTTTTAGATAGTAAAAAGCCTCGTTTTTAGAAATACTAATGGGAGGAGGAAGAGAGAGAAAGACAGACAGAAAGACAGATATGATGGTCAGCAGGAGTAAGTCATCCACAAGAAAGATTTCAGGAACACACAGGTGCTTCAGGCTCTCAGCTTCACCCCATCCCATTTTTACTTTGATCTCAGGAAGTTAGTCATCTAATTGGTTCAAGCTACATCTTTTGATCAAACTTTTGTAATAAATAATTTGGAAATCAGTTTCTTAGAGGAACAAGAGTTGTCAGAGTAACTGGTATCAGATCAACCTCAATAAAGTGGTGACAGCTTAGGACAAGTTGGAGCCAAAGTTGGAACTTCGGAGTGTACATGCAAATTATTATTTTTTAAAAACCACAGGGTTGACATTACAAGGGAAGAAAAGGGAGGAAAGATCGTATTTTCTCAATCCTTGATCAAATTACTTTGTAATTCACCCACTAAACCTATCCCCTTGTTCCCATAAGAGACAGCAATCTGAGACAGAATGAGTTTGTGGATTTTAGAGCACTTAAGGAAAAAAGGAAACCATCTACAATGTTGCAACTAGATCTCAGGACATGTAGAAGCATTCAAAGATATTTTAAATAGCTAATTTTATGGAATTTTTCAGATATAAAATAGGGAGTCAACATTATCTAAGATCTATGTGCAACTTACACAAATCAGGAGCACAGAACTATATAGTATCTGCAATTGCCTATATTTTCTGTAAGTGAACTTCTTTTTCAAAGTAATTGTCAACGATATCAGTTTCCAGCATTTCTAAGATGGTACCTGACACTTCTTAATTTATCCTAGCCTCTCATCTTCAAAACAATTGATTTCCTGTCACAGCATCTAATTTCCATTTTACACATCTTGTAACTGAGTTGGTCCCTCTGTCCTTGAAAGTTGACTTCTAAAATGATTCTCATCATTAACACATCTACAAAGAGCAAGATGTGTAGCTCCTGCTACAAAGAGCAAGGAGTTTTTAACCAACTCCTTTGGTTAAAATCTACTGCTAATTATTTTTCTTTCATGTTTTGGAAAGTTGGAAATTGCTGTAAATGGTTGCCCTTTTTTTTTTTTTTTTAATAAGAAAAAAAACCCCTACAAGACGTATGTGTCCAAGTCCAACGTGCCTGGATGCTTCTCTGTTCTGGAAGGAATATATTTTGTGGAGGCTTTGGATTCATAATCTGAACCAACCCGAATGCATCCTGTTGCATGACTTACTATTCAACTTTATCCGCAATCAAATTGTCTTTGGCCGTATTTTAATTCTTACTAATTCCCTTTGCATACTTAAGAACTATTCCTCTCAGCCTAAAAATCTTACACAGCCTTTCTAAAATTCCCTACTATGACTTTCAAACATTTTACTTCACTTCATCTACTTCCTTCCTTAAACGTATAGTACTCTCTTACTTTCTTGGAGCAAGATACATTGTTCTCCTTCTTAGAATATGAACATGCTAACGTTTTTTAACCCAATAAACTAAAAGCTGTTAAGTACTCACCAAAAAAAGTGAAAATATAACTCCTAACATTTATTGAGCTGTATATATTTCATGATGAGGATTCATATATATATATATATATATATATATATATATATATATACATACATATATATACACACACACAATGTCCACAGCCCTTGGCCATTAAATGTCTCCATAATCTTAAAATTTCTGCAAGTGCCTGCACTGCTTACAAACATGCTGCATTGACATAAACAGCACAATAACATTGAGACAGTACATCAAAAAAAAACTCCGTAAGTGTAAATTTTTACTAAACCTAAAAGTGTCACCTTCAGATTTAAAAATAAGTGCAAGTTAATCAATTGCCCAAGAACAAACTGATGTTTTGATCCCATAATCCTGAATTCTTGATTTCTACGAGAAAGGAGAAAAATAAAACTTTGCTTTGAAAGCATACAGCCAAACCACCACCCATGTACTCTTCCACTCCTCAGTGTGCTTGTATACTGTAAATATTCAACATTCTCCCTGAAGCTCACGACTTGTCTTTTTTTGACTAAAACACCCAGCAGCCCCTGGCAGCAGAAGGGATGGAGCAGTAGCCCAAAGAGTCTGACAGATTAAAACAAAGCATCAGCCTAACAGCCAGGCACAGTAACACGACTAAACACAGGCTTCATTTTTGAGTCCTAAATAAACAAGTCACATCACATAGCCTATATGATGATAACAATAGTAAAAACCCTTCATTTTCAGAGCTCTGCAGCACACTAAATGAAACTCTAAAATAAGCTGTATATTGTATGTTATCTTCATTTCATGAACAAAAAACCTCTTTAATCTCTTCTGTCTCTCAGTTTCCAAGGCTACAAGAGGCATGACAAAGGCAGGAAGAAAACCCAGATATTTCTTGGCTCCCAGGTTTCTTGCTGTTTGGCCATGTTATCTTCCTAAAATTTAGGCTTTACTCATAGCTATTTTAGCATATGTAGGATTTCATGAGCAGCCTATTTTGCTGATGATTCTAATCAGCTTTCTTTTCTCATATCTGGCCAATTACTTGGTGACCGAGTTTGATCACTCCTTGCCTGTATCTACTTGCAAATAATCAAGGAAAGAATACCCCAACCAGCTCTAGCTAAGGGAGGACACATTCCTGGAGAAGAAAGTTAAACCAAACTATTTTTCAAGTATGCAAATGGTGTGAGTGAAGACAAGAAACCACATTCTAAGTGTGAACTAAACCCACTCTTCTGTAAGATCACTGAAAACAGCTTTATCTACACAGTTTTTTTCCTTTTGCTGTTCACTGCAAAAGGAAACATGTGGCAACAGGAAAATCAAGTGACGCTCCTCTGCAAAGATGTAATGAAATCACCTCCTTCCAAATGGGATCAGAATTTGCCAACTTCAGCAGCTACTACAGTATTTGAAATAAAAATGAATCACAAAATGTGATTTGGCAAACAGCTGCTGAAAATTCATTCAGTAAGTCCATTTTCCCACTTTTTCCATTTCCTTCTACCATTTGAGTAACATCTTTAAAAGGCTTTTAAGCACCTCAAAGATTAAACTCACACACAGCTAACAACCAGAGAAGGCACCCCTGAGCCCCATGAGCTTCAGCCCAAGCACAGCGTTGGAATCGCATAGACCAGGCTTTGTAAGGCGAGTGCTCCTCATATGACCAGTTCCTGGACTGGTGTGACATTTCTGGCAGCTGCTCTCGTTCTTACGTACAGTTTGGTTTTTCGAGGAGGTTACCTACATGCCTTCCTAGACCTGAAAGCATTGGGCAATTTCTCCCAGTTGATTTTTCATTACAGAAAAGACAATACTATCAGTTTTAAAACTCGTTCCATCAATTTTCAAGTACACAAAGGCAAGACTATGATTTCCACAACACAACAAATTATCACCTACACCAAAAAAACACAGAACACACCATAAAAGCAGAAAATGGGAGATCCATGCCAAGGACAAGAATTGCATTTGATACAAGGAAACCCCCCCTTTTTAATTGAGTTTGGGTTTTTATTGTCTTTAAGATGATGCAAATCTCTACTAGGCATTTTGCAGAGAACATGCCATGCTATACTGAAAGAAAAAGATATGGACAAGAGCTAGTAGATAAATTAGAGATAGGAACCTGCCACAGGGATATCCTAGTACACTGCCATACTGATGGACGCTAGTGCCACTATACAAGAAACTCTTCCAGAAACAATTACATATATATATAAAAGAAACAAAACTTGTCATACTTACCACAGAAGTTTGAAGCAATAACAGAAAACATTTCATTAATGTAGGTAGAGAACTGCATGTGAAGAAGATACTTACTCCAGTATACCTTTAGATAAACATTTTCACATCAGACAGGAGAGTCTAGCAACAAGTCATGGGACACGGATTGCAATCACAAAACAGCTGAGGCTGGAAGGGAGCTCTGGAGATCTAGTGCAACCTCCCTGCTCAAGCAGGATCACCTAGAGCACGTTGCGTAGGCTCACGTCCAGGTGGGTTTTGAGTATTTTTAGAGAAGGAGACTCCGCAGCCTCTCTGGGCAACCTGTTCCCATGCTCTGTCACTCTCACAGTAAAGATGTTTTTCCTTATATTCAGGTGAAACTTCCTGTGTTTCTTTGTGCCTGTTGCCTGGCACCATTAAAAAGCGTCCAGCCCCATCCTCTTGACACCGTCCCTTCAGATATTTGTACACATTGATGAGATCCCCCCTCAGTCTTCTCTCCAGGCTGAACAGTCTCAGCTCTCGCAGCCTTTCTTCATAACAGAGATGTTCCAGTCCCTCTGATCATCCTCGTAGCTCTACGCTGGACTCTCTCCAGTAGCTCCGTGTCTCTCTTGTACTGGGGAGCCCAGAACTGGACGCAGTACTCGAGATGAGGCCTCACCAGGGCTGAGTAGAGGGGCAGGATCACTTCCCTCGACCTGCTGGCAACACTCTTCCCAATGCACCCGAGGAGACCATTGGCTTTCTTGGCCACAGGGGCACATCGCTGGCTCATGGTCAATCTGTCATCCACCAGCACTCCCAGGTCCTTCTCCGCAGAGCTGCTCTCCAGCAGGTCAGCCCCCAGCCTGTACTGGTGCCTAGAGTTATTTTTCCCTTGATTACACTACTCCTTTACTGGATATATCTTTAAAATCACTGACTTCTCACTAGAAAGTGCTACTGTATTTAAATTATTCTGTCTCAAAGATTCACAGAATAAAAGTAGTAAATATTTCTGAATCAGTAAATAAGATCTATCATGCAACTTGCCAGACTATTTTATATAGTAGCTTCCATTTTCAACACAGGCAAAGATACCAAACCACTATTGTTTAGGATCTCTCAACTTATCCTCAGAAAAATCTCAGCATAACAAAAAAGTTAAAGATTAACAAAGTATCTTCCTCTTTGCAAGAACAGGGGAACTTCAGCAATATTTTAACCAACATTTTCTCTTCTGTATATTTTAAGTTTGGGAATTTTTATCATCTAGTACCAAGGTCCGACAGCATTTCTACTCCACCAACAACGAAACTGTCAAAGGCATCCACAGGAAAATTTAATAACCGATTTCACAGGTTATTGGTTTGGTAGTGTTTGTAAACTGCTGACCCCAAAACACGAAGAATTGCGAGGGATCTGTCTACTGGAGCACGACTTCGAGCCTGCAGTACACTGGGAATTGATTAGGGAGCCCTGGGTCCCAGCCAGTCTTTTGGAAAAGACTTTCAGAGAGTTTATTCTAGAGTGAATCATATTAGCCTACATAAGCAAATTAGCACATTGTTCTGACTTCCCCTCCCTCAAAATGCATTGTGTTCTCGCAGTATAAGACTACTGCACAAAAAATTCAAGACATGCCAAAATTACCACAAAGCCCTAATTACAGCAGTATTACTCTACATATTTTAAACCAAACAAAATCTGTATTAGCCTGCTAAAAATCCAGCCATTACTCCAAAGTCTTCAATGCAGATTAACAAAGAAATCTCTGCATTAAATCTTAGACAGATTAGACTGCTTTTGGATGTCCATGCAGAAAGAACCTCAATTTTTGCTGCAAGACAAGATTGACAATTTGTGGTGTGCATACAAAAACTGCAAAGCAAATGAAGTTTGACATATCTGACAGTACCAGAACACTTACCTGCATTTTACAGTTTTGTAGTCAGCCTGTCTGATCTCGTCTACCACAACTACTGGAAAAGCGATCTTAGGGTCAGAAATGAAAATTCTGAAAAGGAGGCTTCCTTATTTATGAGAAAAAATATTACTGAATCTTCAACTTGGAGTTTAAAGGCAGTATCTGCCATACTCCAAACAAATCTCCAGGACTCTAAGTGCTGTTCTTTATATTAAAGTGAACAGTTCTGGTATGAAAAATTATCCAAATTATTCCTGTCATTGAACAACACAGAAATTAACTCCAAAGATTAACCTCAAATCACAGGCTAACGTTAAATATTCAGACATCAAAAAATATGTAATCAGCAGATTTGACTGCAGACTTCAGATACGCAGTGTAGCTCTTCTAGCTCACACACAGAAATACTCAGCTGGTGAAGCCTAGTGTTACTCTGAACAGACCACATCACCCGATCCAAGCTGTGGTTTGACAGTAAGTTACACTAGAAAGGTAACAACACAACAGAGTTGCAAACAGCAAATACATGCCAGGATATGCTCCTAGAAACTCTTTTTGACATGAAAACATAAGTCTTTACCATATAATCTAAAGATGTAAACCTCTCACAACAGAAGCAGTATCAGCCTAACAGCTGGGGTCAATACCCATACTGTATTATGGCAACCAAAAATATTTAGTGTAATTCACTGTTTTCAAAATGCTGTGCAGCAAAGTATCTATGAATGACCATGAGAGTGTCTTGAGTCCTCTTTTCAACTCTGGAAGAATTGACTTTAGCAACCTTTTAGATCTCTGCTTTGTTAAATCAGTGAATGGTTGATTTCTGCTAGCATGACTAGACTAGAAATGACTTCTCTTGCCCTCTCCCCCCCCCCCCCCCATTTATTTGCTTCTGGTCTGCATGGACAACTGAGATGCTCATAAAACGTTTCTTCAACCACCACTTCATAGGCAAACATTTTTAGATAAACCCAAGTCAGACCAAATTTCTGGACAGAGATACAGGCACCCTGTTCACCTTCACCAGACACTGAAACGTGACATGCTGTTATGAGCAATTTTAAATCACTGTTGCCTTCTCCTGTACTACTCTGCAGGTAGAAATGCAATCATCCTGAAATACTAGCATGACTGGAGATTTAACACTACTCCCTAAAACAATAACAACAATCAACAAAAATCTTTCTGCGAGATATACATACTCAGAGAACACCCAAAGCTGCTTCACAGAGTATCATAGAAATTGGTAAGGTTGGAAGGGACCTCTGGAGATCACCTAGTCCAACCCTCAAATGAGTGGCCGCTACGGGGATTGAACCCACAACCTTGGCATTATGAGTGCCACGCTCTAACCAACCGAGCTAAACCTAACCCCAACCTAAGAAATCTAAGCTCAAGATACAGTTATTTTGTCAGTAGAAAAGAGATGTCTCCTCTTTCAATCAAAGTTTGTAGACTATATTTTCTTCCCAGTTACACCAAAAAGTTGATTTGGGGAAACAAACATTTCCTTAACCTCAGGATTTCAGAACAATGTCACGCAGAATGACCACGTCCATTCAAAATCTTCCCAATCCATGATCAACTAAAGATATTTACAACCAGAGAGTACTCTTCAATTACCAAGGGGAATTCTATACCTTAACTTTCACAAATATTAAAATGTACTTGCTCAGAACGGTTGTCTATAAAAATATAAATATTCAAGTACATGTATGAGACGAAATTGCAGAAGTTGGGGCATCAAGTGCTAGAACTAACAAATCTGCAGAGCCCTAGTCCAAAAAAAAACCCCAAAGTCAGCCACAATTCCTAATTTTTTTTTTCCCAGTTCAAGGACATTGTTTTCCAAAGAAGGCACATCCTCTTTTCCAAGACATTTTTTTCTTCGTTTCCTTTTTCTTTTTTTTTTTGGTCAGATTCCAAACTAGGCTGTTTAGACCAAATTTTGCTTTGCTGACTAGCCTGTACCTATGAAGCCAAGGAAGAGATATTCCAGAGAAAAATGAGTAATTTGAACAAAAGTTCCAAAAAACTAACTTTCACTATTTGTGCCAGTATTTTTTTTTCAGTTATAATTTTAGACAGCACATTCCAATGATTTTGAAATATGAAAGTACTAAAGAGAACGTTTCCTACTCAGGAGACTGCATTTTCAAGTCTCGCATGTGAACTGAGGGGGTCTGTGGGTCTCACAGAGCTAGAAGACAGAAAAATCATCTCAACTTTTACAGGGCTACAAGCAACAACTATTCTATTAAAACCAAAATAAAAATAGATCGAAGTAATGCTAAGAACTAAAAGCATAAACTTTATGTACTAAAGAGCACAAAACTCTAGAGAAATGCTCATCTGAAAAATATGCAAAAAAAAAAAAAAAAAAAAGGCCTTTCAAAAAGACACAGTTATTTCAACATGTCCTAAAGTGGCAGAGATTATGTTTGCTCTATTTTCACACTGCATGCAGCTTATCTGAAAAGAAGCATTTATCACAGGTTCTAGTAGACATAGTAAAAAACTGTAGACCCTTTAGGGTTGCACCAAGTAGCAAAGCACCATTTAAAAATAAAACCATATTTGTTATGAGAAGTCTTCATTTTTCTTTCTCATGGAAAAAAAAAAAAGGAGGAGGGTCATTTATTTCAATATGTTTTTCTTTATATTAAAGGCTAAATTTCTGGCATTTCAAGTACTTTTCTTGATTAATTTCAAGAATCTCATCCTTTTTGCTCTCAAAATATTTCTCGTGTTCTGGAACGACACTCGTGTACACCCAAGGATACTAAAGCAATGTGTTTATGTGACGCACAGAGCGTGCTCCTTGTCAGCCTGGGCAAGGTGCCTTGTGCAGGTATTCACCACCACTCTCCTTGCATTTTTTAAGATCTCTGAGTATGAGTCAAGGTTTAGTTAATATCTCAAACTAATGAGCACAGTTTCTTTTTTGTGATGTGACATCTTTTGCTTCTAAACTAATCATAAAACCACTGCCAAGCACAGAACACGTTCAGAGAGAACTGCTAGAGGTACAGCCCGATGCTGAGTGCAGATGCACTCACGAAACAACTCCCATGCTGATTAATCCTGGAAGAATACAAGAGCTGCCCAGACTTTTAACTATCCACTGGAAATAATTTTCTGTGCTCTTATGCTGATTGTGTAGTCAGGACAAACATCTTACTGCCCACATCCCAGTGAATATGCATATAGTTAACATACGTTTGATATTCCCTGCAGAACCATTACACCTGAAATCACTATGAGAGCTCATGGGAGAACAGTGACAAAGAAGAAACCTTGAACCAAAGAGCAAATTCAAAGTTAAAACTAGCTGAGATTTACTGACTTGAAATACCTAGGATGCAGACGTTTTATAAATGGATGGGAGAAAGCCAAACAGAAATTACAAGAAATCCGCTCTTGCCTCATGTTCACAAAAAGGAAAGGAATTAAGACTTCAGATGATAATCAAAACTCTTTCCATATCACTTGAAACGCAAGTTTGAATGGATAAACACCTCATTCATTAAAAGCAACAACAGAGACAAATGTGAGAAGCTGTATTATTTTGCTCTAGAGACTGACTTTGATATGAGACTGCGTTGGTGAACACTAAAAATACACTAAAAATATAACACTATCATGATTTTAGGAAAAGCACAGCACACATTTGCTTACCCGTTGACACTTATTTTTAATTATTTCACTTGTTCAATAATTCGTTCATCTATGACTCAGCTATTTGCATCCAGCACAAATCGCAGCAACTATGAATATATGCTGGCTGCTCATCTTTCGAGGTATTTTCCCACCTTTCTTTTTGCTTTTGTAATTAGATGGAAAAAGTGAACAACTCTGCTAGCCAGCACAGTCTAAAAAAAATTCAGTGTTATTCATGAAATGCAGTGTCACTATTGGCTTACTCTCTCAGTAAGTGGTGCTTGCCGCTGATAACAACATTATTCATGACATGGGCTCTGTCTGTAGGTACTTCTGTCTGTATTCTACAGATTTCATTTTGCTCAGACATTTGCACCTTTCAAGGCATTCAGAAGTCAACTTTCCATGTAGGTAGACTGCAAACTTGATAAGCAGACAACTGCAGATATTAATCCCTAGAAAAAACAATTACATAACATTTGAAAACTGAAATTAAGAAATATAATTCTCATTTATATTTAAGTGCTGTTGCTTTGGTATTTCAGCTGTTTACTGTGATTTCATATACGAATTATTAGTGTACACATGTGCCTTCCATCAAGTGCCCTGGCAGTTGAGTTGGAGCATTGCATATAATACTATTACATGGCCTTTTCCATAATCTCATCAGTAGGGGTGGGGGGGTGAGCAGGACCCTCTGATAACCCACACTGGTTATCTTTTTTACCATGTTCCCATACAAAGCTGTTACTCAGTTTGCAAATTGGGCTTCAAAAGCTCTGTCAGTTGCTATCTCTGTTGTTCAGGAATAGGGTTGTTGATTTACATTGATAAACAAAGATAATGTACAACATAAGCAATGAAGTCAATCTGCAAAGGACAGAATAGGGAAAAAGCCTGCAATGTTATCACCATTACACACTACAAAGAAAAATTACAGGCTTATAAAACAAAATAGGGTGAGAAATAAGTTTCATTTTTTTTAAAAGCATCACTTCTTGCTATTTACAATACTATACAGTCTACTGTGGCTTGCAACATTGTATTTAAAGAATGTATTTACTCAATACCATAGTGAACCTGATATCAATGAGAAAGCAAACTGATTCAGCTGTTTTCATTAAAAGCAATTACACAAAAAAAAACAATCAAATACTTCTCACATTCCAACAAGCAGAAAAACAGAGATAATTATACAGAACACAGGCAGAACTCACCATGACTAAAGCTCCAATGCAGCTGAGGAATCTCTCTCTAATCGCTTTGCAATTTCACCTTAAATCTGCAAAGCTGTCGCAAGAGGTTTTTTCATGGCAACTGTTACTAACAGTATCTCTCTAGCTACTGCTAAAACCAGGTACTTCCTACGCTAGAATGCAATATTCCTTCTGATGTAGCAGTTTCTGAACAACTCATAAAAAGAAACCACCTTTGCAAGAGATTCTCTCCCCCTCTAAGATAAATGGGTTAACTTGCAAGGAACCAGGAACCATGAATGCCAACAGGTTCATGGAGAAAGATGACAATTACGATAATGGCCAAAACCAAGAGAGATCACGGGGTAAATGAAGTGCACTTTAAGCTCTGCTTGTCCGGGCAGTTTCTCTATAGGGATTGTAAAAGGAATTCTTACTAGGCAAAACTCACAGGCACTAGAGCACTTAAAGCTTCAGCAAGCTTTGTCCTAACATGCCTTCTTCGTCTGCGTTTCCCAAGCAATCTTTTCAAGCCAGACAGAGTGACCTGTAAGTATGAGTGTGCCTTAACTTAAGAAGTATTTTTGATATTTTATTGTTACAATCAAACCAATAGCTTCATGAGCTGCAGAGCAGGCTAGAGATTTTTCTTGTGAACAGTCTAACTGATGTTCATCCCCCTAGACAAACAAATTTTAAGAAAATACCAGTCGTCTTTGAAAGCTTAATTTGTACAGATATAAAGCTCTCAAACAGTCAACATTTAAGCCTTGAATGTGTATTTAATACCAAGCTCAGTGAATAGTTCCATTGACTACGGGAGACTGCAAATTTCTGCGTGATCAAAGCGTACCTAACTGACCATATTGAGAGTCTTCTTTTCCTGCAGATTCGCCACATCTTTACTACGAACTATCTTCCTGCCTCTAAAAACTAAGAATGTCTACAGTTTATAATACAAAAGTCATTAAATAAACTATCTTCTCCAAGGATCATTCCAAACAGTAGGAGTCACATTCCTTAACCATATAGTTACAGACTTAAAGTCTGGAACTGGAGAATATTGTGCAACCTGTTTTTAAGCAAAACTACCCAATCTAGAAGAGAGGCAGAGGAAGATAATTAGCAAGGCTTAAAACAAATGGAAAATCAATTACACAACATGATTCCATGGAAAACCTGTATCCTAATATTTATTCTCTCAGATCTTGTATGTATTTGCATTTAACTTCAAAGTTTATGAAAGCAATATTGATGTAATCCTGAGCCTCTGTACAAAGTAGAAGTGGTTTTAATGAGTTTCCAAACAGCCTCAGAAACTACCCTGTAGAGCTTGATTAGGGACAAATAAAAGGCGGAGAGAATGGCAAAATTTGCCCCAGGAGAAAAAAAATAAAAGCTAAATATTAAGAGCTATACAAGGATATTTCCAGCCCAAGAGTTGCATGATTTTTAAGTGTGGGCATTACCTATGCGTGTTTCTGAATTTACCTGCCAGTTTTGGAACGGGGGAGATGTAGTATCTTCTCTTTTTCAAACTGTTCTTCCTTCTTCTTGCTTAAAAAAGGCCGCAAAGTAAACTGACAGGGATGGAAGGAACACAGTGATACTGACACCCGGCTTGGCAGCGAGGACAACAGCAACAGAATCCACTATGGAACAGATACAGATATTAAGAAGGAATTTACATGAAGTCAGCATAGAAGGCTGTCTGTATTTGTTCCTGTTTATAGTGCACATTTAAATGTTCTTAAAGCGTGTACGAAGGTTTTTCTGATAGTGAGAGTTCTCAGAGGTGGAACAACCCTTACATCTTTCGTATTACATACCATCTTCCTCCTGTGGTGAGCTTGTTGCCTGTACAAATACAGGCATCCGCACAAGAAAAAACATCTTAAGACTTAAGGTGTATGTTTATTGATTGGAATTGCAAAAACATTTAAGGTCAAACTGCAGATGTATCACTAAACACTCTTCTACAGAGCCTCCACCAAACACTCCAAATCAAGTACTCCAAATCCATTTAAACACCTACAAGGTTGTGTTTATTTGACCAATTTCGGGCTAGTCGCAATATTTTCCAAAACAGAACTGACTTCATGAAGTAAGGTTCTTACTTGTTAGCACCTCATTGAACTAGTGTCTCAGACAAGATGTTATTAAAACAAGTATTACTAGAAGCCTGTGATTTTATCCATTTGTTCACTGCGATTTCAAAAACTTCTCTGAGAATGTCTTCCGAAATCAACAGCACTGCATCAGAACAGTTAGGCACTTCTCAGCATTTAACTGCATGCAAGGTTTTTTTAACTGAAATAGGACAAATCCTACTAATGGAAAGATTTTTTAAAAAGTTTTTCCCATACAATATTTTTATAACTTTCTGCTATCAAAAGTTTAAGAGTGATTTTTTAAAAAAATGTTGAACACTTCATTTTAGATGGAATTTAAGCAACTCTTACTCTAAAAGCCTGCAACTAAAAAAAAAAATCTAAGCAGGAAAAACTAAGAATTCTGAAGGCATTTTGAAGTATGGATAGCAAATTAGTGCTGTTAAATATTTTACCGCTATATATTTACACATATTTAAGCTCAAATGCAAGCATTTGATGATCAAAGTGCAGATGTCCAATAAACATCATTACAATCTTCATTACTGCTGCTATAACACGTAAGTGTAGCTCAGTTAAGGCCAGGCTCACAACAGGTACAGCAACGAGCCTGCTAGGAGGTCTAATACGTGGGGTCAACCACAGAAGAAAGTCAGCCACAAAAACTGCTACAGCTCTGTACCAGTATCACCGTGTAAACAAATCCAACCTGCCTTACAAATACTTACACCAAAGGAAATTAGTCAGGATGCCAGTTTTCCCCCTAAAATCAAAGACCCAGCTTTTTTTTCTTTTTTTTTTTTTTTAATCATTTACTAAATCACTATCTACTAAAATGGCTTAGTTTTAATTTTACTTTGCATTCATGCTGCACAGCTACATGTGATCACAGGGAAGAGAAATATGGTGAATCTCTAGGGAGGTTCTAAAGTTCTGCGCTTGGTGTCATCTAAGCAGACCAAACCAAAAACATTTGTAGTAAAGCTGTTCTGCAACAGCTAATGTAGTAACTTTTGTAATAGTAGATGGAGTCTCATAAGAAAATCAATTTAAAGAAAGTGACCACAGAGCTACACCTATTGCCCAATTTGCTTCTATCCACATTTTCAAAAATCAAGCAATCTAAGACTAAAGCAAACCAACTCAGTCCACTTAAAGAGACAGTGAGAAAGAAATCGCTTCAGTGACTCAGTCCCTTTCTGTCTTAGGAAGAATGAATAATGAAAATTTCTTACATGGTTGATAATTTCTACCCATGATTTCACAAAAAACAAAGAGGAAACAACCCACAATACCAAGCACAATTTATTAAAATTGCAACTAAAATACTGGACAACTAATTAGAATTGTTTCCCCATAAAAACAACTGATTTTTTACTTGCCCCCAGCACTTCAGAAATACTAATGCTCACCTATTTGTCTTACGGTACCCTGGTCACTTGTTCTGTTTCACTCTGCTTTAAAATACTGAAACTCAATGAGCAAGTCTTATTCCAGTTTACAGTCTGTATTTTTCCACTCTAAATTTAACACTGTATGGTAATGGAAATTCTACATTATTGTGCTGATACTATGAAACAATGGAAGTATTTCAACCTTAGGCCAGTGTAAATCGCAGCGCAATGCTTAGTCCTTAAACAGTGGTCGTGTGTGGGAGCACAGAAGGGAGAACTGGTAATACTAATAAAAACTCTGCAGACAAGGTCTCTGTACCAGTAGCCCTCCTTTTGCTGTCACAAGAAGCGGGATCAGGCTCTGTCGACATTTCCTTGTAGTGGCAGACAGACTCTAGAGCCCCTGCCTTCCCTTGGCTGCAGAAGGGGCCGCAGTTCTCCTCCCCCAAAATCCATGTTACTCTCTATGTATATAAAGTAGCTTTTGCCCCTTGGGGTTTTCGGTTCCTGCTCACAGCCAATAAACACTATACTTGTTCACAAATAACTTTGCATTATTTCTTTGAACTTTGCTTGAACTAATAAATGAAAATACTAATAAATGAAAATGAAAACTGGTTTATAAATTACCATTTTGTCTCACAGGTAGGTAAAAGCATCTGGAGTTGCTACAGATTAGTTAACAGAAAGATAAGAAAGCTTCATATTCAGTTTCCAGTGCCAGGTGTTTTCTTCACTATCTCTTCTCACATCAGAGAGCCTCATAGTGTTCACAGTAACACTGCAGTTGCACAAGTGAAGTGCTATCCTCCTTATTATGCCCAGGTCATTTGCATTTTGATGGTCTGCCCTTACCCGAATATTAGCTATGACACACTGACTCCGCATGGGAGGGAGCAGCTCGGCCAGATTCCAGCAGGAGCTGCACCCACATGGGAAGCGGGGACTGTGTGGAAGCCGGCAGGGCACAGACCTCATCTCAGGTCCATACCCAGAAATCTCTTTAGACTGTTTGGGCTCCCTTTTCAACAGATGGGGAAAAGAGATCCACAGCCATTCATTCAAAAAAAAAAAAAAAAGACAGGGCTATAGAGTTAACAACATCTGAAAGTCAATCTCTCAGAAAGCAATTAGAATGAAAAAAGCAATGACAAGAAAGGTGGAAAGCTGTAGATCCTTTCAGAGAAAGGGAAAAAGAAAAAAAGGGCAACTAGGGGGGATGGGAGAGTCTAATTCCAGACTAGGATGAGGGGTAACTCATCCCAGGGAAGTGAGGAAGGGAGGAGGAAAGCCTAAAAGCAAAGACTGCACAGGAAAAAGGAAAAGGAAAGTAGAGATGTAAGAGCTAAAATTCAGGAAACAAGGTAGAGAAGAGGAAAACATGCTGCAGCTTGCTATTTTGATAGTAAGCTTTTCACATACACATTTTTTCCTAGCACAGTAGAGAAGCTTAACAGCAATTACTAACATCTGTGACCCTGGAACAATAACTTACGATAGCTTCCTCAAAGGTTTGATTATCTTGGTTAGACGAGAACCCACTGAAGAGCCATTTAGCCGAACAGTGTCCTCTCTTGTTTATCTTAAAACGATCAACCCCAACCAATTTATTTATTTGGTAAGTACATACAAAATCTGTATTTTGTTACATATTTGTTTGTAAATAGGCTTTTTAAAGAGCTGAAGAGTCAGGAACACAAGTCACCTAAGATATTGGAACGGTATTCTCAACTCTCTCTATTTTACTTAAGTAACCATAAGATTTACCAAAAGAGAGGAAACATCAGTGTTTCAAAATACCTATTTACTCGTTTACATCTATGTGTGTTCTAAAACACAGGCCAACCCAAGCCGCGTGTGCGCGAACCAGGCTCGTTCGCACACCAACCGCTTGTTTGCGAGCGGGCGCAGCTGGGCGAGCGCGCCCGGTGCCAGCAAGGCCGGGCAGCAGAGGCTGCCGGCTCCGCGCTCCCTCGCAGCCGGGGCCTCCCGTCCGACCCCGGGAATCGCACCGCACTGGGGCCGCCACAGCCGCTCGCGGGCGTAGGCGGCGTCCCCGTCACCCGGAGCGAGCCAAGAAAGTCATTTCCGAAGTCTACGAATGGCATTATCTACACAAGACACGCTAACAATAAGGTAAATCCATCACGAAATGGATACGTAGGTTTAATCGTGGAAAGTTACTCATGGAAAATGGGCAATTCTTCTCTTGCATACTTCTGCATTTTAGAGAACAAAATGAGGTTTGCCTGAAAACACACCAAGAGCAGCAGCTCTGCCAGGAAGATGCTTCATCTGGGTAAGTCATAGCTGCTGTACAGACAAGACTTTCTAAGCCAGTATGGAATTAGATTAAGAGCTCTAACTAGTCAAACCGAGCAAATAAAACATCCACAAACATTTCCTGCTCCGCGATGCTACTGGAACCAAACCGTCCGGGGAGGCAGTCGGTCACCCAAGAGCCCTACAGGGCCCAACGCCTCTGGCTCGTAACAAAGGTACTCGCGGAGCTGGCAATTTCACACGAGTTTGTAACTATAGAGCTTAATTACTGGAATTCCATCAAGACTTGGCTCTTGAGACAGCTGCGAGTTCTCGCCTTCCTGTCCATACATCTCGTGTAATATTTTTTCCCTGAGTATACAAGAATAAAGTGCTTTAGCAGACACCGGACCGCTTTAAACCGCCAAGCGTAAGCGGAGAAACTTCAGAGCCCTTTATGAAGGGAAGAGAGGAGGGAAAAAGGAAAAAAAAAGAACAGAGAAAGTCGAGCTCTCGCAAACGAAACGGCCGGAACCGGCAGCGACCAGGAGCCGCCTCTCCTGGGGGAGACCGCGCTGAACCAGCGACCCGCCGGGCAGGGCGCCCCCGCCCCGCGGCCCCGGGGCGGCCGGGCCGCGCCGAGCAACGGCCGGCGGCACCGGGCAGAGCGCGGCCCCGCGCGGGGAGGCCGCCGCCGCCCCGGGCCGCCCCCTCCCCCGGCCCTCCCCGCACCCTCGGCGCCCGCCGGCGCTCCCCGCCCCCACCCCCACGCCGCGCCACCGACCCCCTCACCTGCCCGGGGCTCGCCGGCCCCGCGGCGCCTCCCGCGGCCGGGCGGCGGGGGGGGGGCGGGCGGGCGGGCGGGCGGAGGCTCCGTCAGCGCCGGCTCCCGCCGCCGAGGCACCGACGGGCGGGACGCGGCTGCGGCTGCCTCGCCCGCGCGCAACGGCCAACTCCGGGCGCCGCCGGCCGCGGCCAGAGCCCGGCCCCGCCCCCGCCGGCCGCGCGCGCCGCTCCCCCCCGCCCCCGCCCCCGCCCGGCCACGCCCCCTCCTCCGCCGCCGCGCGCGCGCGCGCGCCGCCACCCCCCTCCCGCCGCCGCGCGCGCGCACGCTCACCGGACGCGCCGTGCGGCGATTGGCTGGGACGGAGGGGAGGGGGCGTGGCGCCGCCGCGGCGCGCGCCGCCTGCCAGACGCGGCCGCGGGGGGAAGCCGCGGAGGCCGGCGGCGGCTGGAGGGAAGACTACGGTTCCCAGCATGCCCCGCGCCGCCGGGCGCTGTAGAAAGCGGCCGTTGCGCGTGCGCGGGCTGATGCGTAGTGTTCTTCCGCCCGTGAGGAGAAAGTAGTGCCGCTGCGGGTTCAGGCTGCCCGCCCGCCGCGCCGGCTCGGCCCGCGAGCGGGAGGCCGCGGCTCGTGGGGGCGGGGGCGCAGCGTCCCCTGCGGAGCTTCCCGGGGCGGGCGAGGCGGTCCGCGCCGCGCCGCGGCGGGGCGGAAGGATCCGAGCGGGGCGCGGAGCGGTGCGGCGGCCGAGCGTGTGTGAGGGAGGGAGGCGGCTGCGCGGGCCGAGGGCAGCGCGCCCCGCCGGGACCCCGCGGCCGTGCGGCAGGTCAGTTGGGAGGGCCGCGGCGCCGGGCCCTGCTCCTCTCCCCTCTCCTCCCCGCCGCCGCGCGGGGAAGGGGGCCGCGGGGCGGCGCGGGCTGGGGGCGGCTCCGCGGCCGGCTTCCCCGGCAGCCGGGCCTGGCCGCTTCACCGCCGCCTGCCCCCAGCCCCGCGCCGAGGGGGCTGGAGGGACCCGCCGGAGGTCGCGCTGCGTGAGGGGAGGAGGTGCGAGGTGCTCCGGGCCCCTCCCGGCATCCCTGTCGCCCCTGGAGCGACGTGAGGTGATGATATTTGGCGGTCCCTTCAATTTATTTCTTAGATGTTTCACCACATCCGAGCACCTCAAGCAAGTGGTTTATTATAGTATGGTTTTCTAACCCTTTTTTTCATTAGTGAATTTTCAGCCCGTTTTTCAGCCCGACACAAATGTCTTGTGAAAGCTGAAAAAGAAGGAAAAGGGGGAGGAAAAAAAACCTAACCCCGGAACCTGAATACGCTGGAGGCACATCTCTTGCAATGTACCATTCATTCAGATTCCCTGGAACACCAGTGTAGAGTGAACCTGGACTGGTCCTGGCTGGAGCAGAGTGGAAGTGGTGGGAAGTTTCACAGTACTGTGGTGTCACACCTCAGGAGAGAGCTAGGAGTGGATGCAGAACTAGCTGTAGGAGGTATTCAAAATTGGCTTGGGAGTTAGATAGATAGCGTAACTTAGTGCTACTTAATGGCATCCAGGAAAATGAGGCAAGAAAGGGTGAATGCTCTTTTTTGCTCAGGAGAAAAAGTGTCTTAGTGGCAAGGAAAGGTAGCTTTTGCTTTCTAAAGCACTTAAGTTTCAAAACGCATTAAGACTACTCTCTTCTAACCAAACAGAAGCCGGTATCCTATCAGTGACAGTGCTGTTGGAGAGGAAACTTCTTCACCGATGTACAGTTAATGCTTCTGTTGGCAGGTGAGCTCATGGCAGATCTTTGAAAATCCCTTTTTCTTCTGTGGAAAGAGACATGTGTAAGTGTCCTAAGCTTGGCTAAAGCCATGTACAAAGTCAATGACAGAATGGGGCATAAGAATTTTGAAGGACTGTGCACTAGCAAGTTTACCTATGTTATTTTGAAATGTTCTTTCTTAAAAATAGTGCGCTTATTGTGCTTCTTGCACTTTTCCCCCACCTACCTTCATCCCTCAGGACTGTGACTGAAAAAAAGAATCACTCCCATTTACCATTACAGAAGCAATCACAGAGCCGTGTTGTCTGTTGGAGTACAGCAAGTTGTGTGATGTGCACTAAGAAACTGTGGTACTGCACAGGATGTTGCTGTGCACATGAAGAAGCTGGACTTACAGACATGGGAATAATACAGTTACTTTTTCTAAGGTGATTTGTGAGAGAGGGGGTAACTCAAAGGAATAGATGTCTTTTTTTTTTAAAACCAATTGTTCATGTACTGTAATGAAATGTTCTTTCCAACTGTGATTTGATTGGCTTTAGGGCTTGTCCAAAACTGTTTGCTCTCAGTCTTCCTTTAAGCTCCCTTATTTTACTTTCGTAACTTTTGCTCTAAGGAGAGGGGGAATTTCATCTGTTCCTGGGAACTGTTAAAAGTTCAATTCCTTTTAAGAGATGAAGAGTGGTAGTTAACTGTACTTTGCTGCTAAGTGTTCAGTGAGTATGAATTTACTACAAACAGTTTCTTTTCAGGATTTTTTTTTTCTATTAATCCAGCAAATTTGTTCATGGAAGCTGACAAGTCTAGCTGGTATTCACTTCATCCAGTGCAAGCAGTAACTAAAGTTTACATTAGCAGCGTAGCTTAGCCTTCATGGGGAAGATCTGCAATGTTGGCCTTGTTGTATCACTACTTGTCTACAGAACTGGCTTGTGCGATGAACAATAGTGAGGTCAGTAGTGCAGGTACGACTCAAGTGACAGCTATTACTTTTTACTGTATGTTATCTGATACAGCTCCTGTATGGAATTATGGGTGCAAAACAACTGAAACTGAGTTTATATATGCACTTCAGCAAGATAAATAAAATGAACTGGTCTTGTAATAATCTTTTCTGTAGTTGTGGTATTAATATCTGTCTGCTGTGGTATTAATATTTGTCTGTTAGGGACAAACCTGAAGCTGCCATTATGTTTCTGAAAGGCTGATAAGTAACAACTTGATAACTACAGCTTTTGATGAATTGCAGGTAGAGCTGGATCTGAATAAGTGTTTCTAGCTGAGAGGAATTTTTGTTCTGGAATACAAGGGAACAAAATCAATTACTGTGGAGTGAGCGAACACTTCCAAATTCTAAATGTATTAGGAAATCTTCCTAATACATGACCTTATTCTTCCAAAATACTGAATGAATTTGAAGAATGCTTGTTTTTCAGAAATGATGACATAAAAAACTTCACTGACTACATTTTTTTTAATAGTGAAAATATTAAATGGAAGCTTTACTAGGTTCTCTTCAGAGTGGCTTTTTAAAGATGTTGATCCTAGAAACAAATGATTCTGCTTTCCTTCCAAGGAGAAGAGGGCAATAGCTGACTTTGGCTGACTGATTTTGTTTTTTTTTGCTGTACATCTTATGTGGCAAATAATGAATATCAAAATGAATCCTTACGCTTACTTCACTGTTTTTGGAATTCTTGTGACTCAGATTGCACTTTACTTGAAGAAGTAGTAAGAACAACGTAAGAGCTTGGAATATGCCTTCTGGGCATTGTGGCTGGCCTAAGTAATAAGAGGGGCAACTGACACCCTGAGCTTGTAGGTAAAAGTTATTGTAGTATGAAAATGAGAATTACCCTAGTTGAAAGGCTAAGTGACATAATGTTGCTGATAACAGCAATACATGTGAACTACATAGTCAAGAGAACGAGTATGTTGAAAATGTCAGCTATGAATTGGATTTAAGAGACTTAAGACTGATGGACTTTAATTTCTGAATACTTTTTCCATACTTCCCCCCCCCCCCAACTAGTGC
Source organism: Rhea pennata (assembly GCF_028389875.1). Lineage (NCBI taxonomy): Eukaryota > Metazoa > Chordata > Aves > Rheiformes > Rheidae > Rhea > Rhea pennata. Next base: position 21,363,799 of record NC_084672.1, read on the forward strand.
AGAATGCAGGGTTTCTTGTCAATTTACTGCATTACTGGGGAAAGTCTTGTCATCTATAGAAATCATTTGGACTTTCTGTCATGGTATAGGTGAATCTGCCTCTTGCTTGAGGGTATAATTTCAAAGGGGCTTGAGCTGCTGGTGCCTTCTGATGCTAGCAGTCATCACACTGCTTGAAGCAAGAGTAACTTAAATCTCATTAATCCCCAATTTTATAGGATTATTAGCTCAGATGAGCAAAATTTCAGGTTCTCCAATAGTCCAGAACTAAATAGGTGTTTTAGGATGCTCTTATTTCTCCTGCAGGGTGTATTTTTTAATGAGTTCTGCATTAGTTGTTTCTTGGATCTGAATGTTTTAAATAATTTGTCTCAAAGGAAGACTTATAAAACAAGAGGTCTGTGATTCAAAACTCAGTACCAAAGTAGTTTCCCCTGGAGTTTCAGCTTTGCCAATGCAAAATCAAACAATAGCTGCAGACAAAAATATGTTCTTTTTGTATGCCTGGCAATGTAGTTGTCTAGAAGCATTACAGGTTCTTTCCAGGCCTGACATCTGTCCTGTTATCATGGGCAACTAAAATTCTTTTTGGAGCAAATTTGTGGCTTAGGATGCATTTTCTGTAGTATGCTTTAACTGGTGCTGCATGTGACTCATGCTGTGGATGAATTGAAGTGAAGATAACCAATATCTGACTAAATCTTCACCATTTCCACAAGTGGAAAGGGTGACAACTTCAGGTACTCTTCTGCTCTGTTTTAATTAAGATACAAAAGCATATTTGCTGTAACTTTTCTAAGAAAAGAAGAGCCAATGTAATAACTACCCTCTTAGAACAAATGAATTGGAATTTGTGGAATTCAAGTACTCTGCTTCCAGAGTCATGGGAAAGAATCTCAGCTTGCATTAGGAGTATAAGTGTTTAGCTTCAGATTGGAAAGAGGAAAAAATGAAAATGTCAAGTCAGCTTATGAGATAATCCCCGAATTTTGGGGGATAAACATATTTCCTCCCACTCATGACTATTCTGGGCCCTCAGTTATTGGAATTATTTCAACTATTCATCATTTCTGACACCTGTAGAACTTCAGTGAGAGAAAAGAGCTGAAACTCAGGCTGTAATTGTATAGAAATTTAAATCACTAACTCTTGGCCTCTTGCATCCCTTTTTCTTTTATGCCAGCTGAAATGCTTGTTGGACCCTTTACTGAGCTGTTTCAGCTTCTAATTTGGCATTAACTAACTTGATAATTCAACTGAAAGCTATTCTTTCTTTAGCATGCTGAAACACAAATTGTTGTCCAGTGAACAGAAGTGCTGGGGCTGAAAAGGATGTGATCGGAGTAGTCAGTAGTTAAATAGGCTCAGGCTGTTGAACTATAGCCTTAGGTGGTAGAAAACTGTTGTCTGTGCCTTCTAGAACTTGGCTTGTCTTCATGCATGACTCCTCTGAATGCTTTTCTTGAAATGATCTGAAAACTCTCGACACCTGGATAGTAGCAGAATGAATCTAGCAAGCTTTCATTGGTGACTGAGAGTGGCTCAGGTAGCTGAATATAATGGTTTACCAGTGCTGGAAGTGAAAGGGTCCATATGGATTCGTTCGTTTTTTCTGCAAGCTCTATTATTTTTGACCACTTCTTGAATCCTTCCAAATTTATAGCTGAGCTGGCAGAGGACAAGCAGCTTGCTCTCTTCCCTGCCTTCCCCAAAGGAAAGGGATTAGGGAGTTAAAGCAACTCTTTTTAATAGAGTCCAGTAAGAAGCTCTGGAGATGGTGTAGCCAGGTGAGAGAGGAGAAGGGAGTAAGGCCTTCCCTGCTCTGTGTTGCAAGCTACTGCTCTTGCTCAATAGCTTCTTAATTCGTCTTTAAATCTAAGTTTTGTCAGAGCACCTAAGGCTTGAAAAGGAGGCCTGAAAATTCTGTGTTTTTCTGGCATTCAATTTATGCCACCAGTGTTTGGTCAGCTTCATGTTCTGTTTCACCAGTTGAAAGTGGTGTGTTAATTGTCAGGTGACATTACTAGGATTCTGCAAACTTTTTACTAATACTATAAACACTTTTTTTATCAAAACAGAAAATCATTTTCTTACTCTGAGCATAGGAAAAATGAAGGCAGAAAAAAAAACTTCTGATTGATAACTAGTTTGTGATCCCTAGCTTTTTAAATATTAACATGAAGTCAGAAATAGATTCATGCTGCTTTCTGAAATGGCATCAGTTTGAAACTTGCTGGGTTACTTGAAACGGAATGGCAGCAGGTCACTCCTGCATGGACAAGGGTCCTGTGAGCTGAAGTGATCCCTCTTCACGGATGCTGCAGCAGGGGAAGTTTTACTTCCTCTCTGTTCATCTGCCTGCTGCTTCGCACCAAGGTGCTCGGTGGCCTTCTTTCATGTGCTGATGCATTTCCTAACTGTCAGAAGAATAAAAATGGTTATTGTTCTGTTGTGTCAGTGGTTGAAATTGAGTTGTGGAAAGGATCTAAAAATGCCAGTGCTGATGTAAAGGAGGATAGAGATCGTGTAATGAATATGAAACGAAGTGGAAGTAGCAGCTTGGGGGAGAGATAATGAGACCACCCCTTTTTCATTGGTAGGCTGCTAAACTGGCTTAGCTTTTTGCTTTAAGTGCTGGACTTAAGCAAACAATATGGAGTTCATGGCTACAGGTTAAAATAGTATATCTCCAAACAGGAGAGATTGTACTTATAGTTTGGGGAAGTCTGCTTTGGAAGCAGTGACCTGAAGAAGTTTTGGAGATGATTGTGGGTAATCCGGCTGAATGTATGTGTTCAGTGCAGCTCTGAGCGAATGTTCTAGGAGGTAGGAGCCTTAAGTGTAAAAACAGAGGACTGTAGCAGGCAAGTGATAATGTATCTTCTCTTTTACAGCTGGCACTGCTACAGCTTCTTTTGGAATTCAGAAAAGGTTGTTGGCACACTAGAAAAAGGTCAAAGAGGAATCACAAAACAGCTAAAGGCATGTTTTCAGTCCTAAAATGATTCCAAGAGCTACATCTTTTTAATTTTTCAAAAGAGTAAGTTGATCAAATCATGCCTTAATCAGAATTTATTGATAAATGTTCTTGAGTATCTGGCTTTCAAACAAAAATCTGACTGCTCTCAAGTTGTACAAATTCAGATCGATTGTAATGTACAGATTTTAAGAATGCATAACTGCCTTGTGGGACAGCTGACTGCAGTGATTATTGGAAGTCTTTAAAACAGTACTGGGTAACCCTTATATATATTTGAATTCATAGAATCATAGAATCAGTAAGGTTGGATAGGACCTCTGGAGATCATCTAGTGCAACCTCCCTGCTCAGCAGGGTCACCTAGAGCATGGTAGACAGGGTTGCATCCAGGTGGGCCTTGAAGATCTCCAGAGAAGGAGACTCCACCACCTCTCTGGGCAACCTGTGCCAGTGCTCTGCCACTCTCACAGGGAAGAAATTCCCCCTCATGGTCAGGCGGAACTTCCGGTGGTTCAATTTCTGCCTGTTGCCTCTTGTCCTGTCATGTGGGACAACTGAGAAGAGTTTGTCCCCGTCCCCCTGACACCCTCCCTTCAGGGACTTGTACACATTGATCAGATCCCCCCTCAGGCTTCTCTTCCCCAGGCTGAAGAGGCCCAGCTCTCACAGCTGTTCCTCGTAGGGCAGGTGCTCCAGCCCTCTAATCATCTTCGTAGCCCTATGCTGGACTCCCTCCAGTAGCTCCATGTCTCTCTTGTACTGGGGAGCCCAGAACTGGACACAGTACTCGAGATGAGGCCTCACCAGGGCTGAGGAGAGGGGCAGGATCACTTCCCTCGACCTGCTGGCAACACTCTTCCTGATGCACCCCAGGAGACCATTGGCTTTCTTGGCCACAAGGACACATCGCTGGCTCATGGTCAATCTGTCATCCACCAGCACTCCCAGGTCCTTCTCTGCAGAGCTGCTCTCCAGCAGGTCAGCCCCCAGCTTGTACTGGTGCCTACTGGTGCCTATTTATCCCTAGGTGCAGGACTCTGCACTTGCCCCTGTTGAACCTCAGGAGGTTCCTCTCTGCCCAGCTCTCCAGCCTGTCCAGGCCTCTCTGAAGGGCAGCACAGCCCTCAGGTGTGTCAGCCACTCCTCCCAGCTTGGGATCATCAGCAAATTTCTGTTTGTGTTCTGTATTTTCTTTCAGTGAAGACATATGGACATGGGAAGATATGTCCATTGGGTCATTCTAGGTAATCACAGTGATCTCTTCTGGTCTCTCTGTGTGCCAGTTTTCTAGTTTTACAGAATGGACCTAAACACAAATACAGACTTATTTTTTTTTTAATTCTAGCCCAGGAAATATTCTTGGAAGTATACAAATCTTGCAAGTATGTGTATTAGTCTCACCAAAGTGGTCTTAACCTAAGATATGATTTGATTGTTAATCTGCTTAAGTTTGAATACAGGAACTGAAGAGTTAATAATTGTATGTTTAATTTAATCTGAGACTTTGCATGGATTGTTTTGAATGAGTAGTGATATGAAGATCGTGCTAATATGAAAGGTACTTACTGTTATTTGAGAAACCTCTTCTGATCCTGTTTTCTTAACCTTACAGGAACTTAAAATACTTTGCAACTCTGAAGAGATCTGAACTCAGTTATAGATGTTTTACTTGCATTTTCTCTGTAGAAAAATTCTTTAAATACTTTTTTAGATAAAAGAATAACTTGATTTCTTACTGCTATTCATAAAAAATATGTATTCTGTCCTAATGCCTCTTATACAAAGTGTTTCCCAAGAGAATTGTAAAAAAAAGATGCTTATCAGAAGAGTTTGCAAGTCATGCAGAGAATAATAGATTACAAGGAACTTTCTTGTGTTTTTTCAAAGTTGAGTTTTGTGCATTGCTGTTGTTTGAGAGAGTTTTGCTAAATATGCTTATGCAGATAAGCAAGCACAGAGGGTTTAAAATTTTATAATGAGGAAAGATTGTGAAAACAGGAGATCACAAATTGCCTAGAAAATGACCGAAACTTTCAATAAAATATAATGCGAGCCTTTAGCTCAGGTGTCTTATACTTTTGGGGCTTAAATATACAAAAAACAATTCTCTCTATGCAAAACTATTTATTCTCAAGTCTAAGGTCAGTAACATTTGTCAGACATGTCTATAATTTTTTGGGAGGCATTTAAATAATGCTTTTGAGAATGTAGGAATTTACTGGTCTGTAGGTGTATTGCATGCCTCCCCCGCAACTTATGTGAATGTGGATCTGGGACTGAATGGCCAATAGGAGGCTGTGGGTGATGATGAGAAAGGATTGTGATAATACAGCCTTGCAGTAGTATTTAAGTTATGGTTATCATGAAAAAGGGCACACTAGTCTATCATATGCAAATATATTTCACTCAAATGAGTTGTCAGTTTACTGTAGAAAATGTTATACTTGGATTACAAATCTCAAAAATAGAGGTAGAAGGTTTTTCATAGAGGTTTTGAACTTGCTCATTAGCATCTTACTCCTTCAAACATGTTTGTGTAACATTATAATTTAAAAAGCAGTTGACGGTCTCACCAGATCAGACAGACAAGTTACCTGGCATCCTTCAGCAAATATGCTTTGTTGTGTGTTTCTACTGCTAAGTAAGTTGGTGCTTAAAGGATAGATGAAACACAAAGTAGTCACCCCAAAGAAGCTAGACAATACATTGGCAAAAATTAACAAGCAATTAAAATGGCAATTGATATTAGAAGGAAAAGATAAGGAATGATGCATCAGTGAAATAATGTGGGGTTTTTTTGAATGCTGAATGCATAGGAGAAATAGCAAGTCTATTGTGTTAAATACTGCAAGAGTGACAAACCGTGATTTGTAAAAGTGGTTTTGATGAGAAATTCAAAGAGTGTGTGGGAGGCTTACTGAAGCACATGAGGAGATGGTGGTATATAGGAGGAAGGTGGTGGAAGTGAAAAACTGTATGGCAGAGAGGAGGCAGAGAGGCTGATGAGATCTAATTTTTAAAGCTGCTATGAGACATTGGGGCATCAGGTATCAGTTCTCATTGAAGTAATGATTTTTTTTTTCTAATTAATGTCTCTACAATTACTAACTAATGCATCTATAGCCTGTGTTTTAGAAATGAGTGACCTCATTGAGGTTACAGTATGGTCAAGCAGCTGGTGCGAATTAAGAATTGAGAGAGCTGAATTTTTCTTAGGCTTATTCTTCCAGTGAGTTCTTTGGCAGTGTTTTCACTGGTATCCACCTCTAATTTTATTTGACTTTTATCCAGACAGAGGTATCTGGCAGTGTACCCTCTGGGCTCTGCAGTGTAGAACAGAAGCAGGCAGACTCCAGCGAGCCCTGCATGGGCCACCATGGTCCTAGGGGCTGCTGCAGGCAATGTGTGTAGGGAAGGTGAGGGGAGCTGGGATATTGAGCCTGGAGAAAAGGTGAAGGGGCCTTCTATTGCTGTCTTCAGGCTCCTCATGGGAGGTTATAGAGATGAGAAAGCCAGACCCTTCTCAACGATGCACAGTGAGAGGACAAAAAGCAATTAACACAAGTTGCAGCAAGGGAGGAACTTGTATTGAATACAAGGGAATGTTTTTTTTGCTGTGAGGATGGAATAGAGGCCCTGATAGGTAGTGGAAGCTCTCTCCATGGAGATGTTAAAAACCTGACTGGATGAGGCAGTGCACAATGTGATGCGACTTCAAAGCTGGGCCTTCTTTGAGTGAGTATTTGGACCAGATGACCTCTAGAGGCCCCTTCCAATCTGAACTTGTCTGTGACAAGTACAGTATAGTAGAAAGGCTAGCTAAAATGGAACTTTTCTTTGTTCCTTCTTCCCTTCCACGCTCCCAAACTGGGTGGGGAGAGCCAGCAAAAGGAATAAAGTGATTAGACAGTCTTGCCTTGCTCATTAATACTTTCCTGGGTCAAACTTAGCTGGCAAAGCTAGTTGGAATCTGCAGAGCAGGTTAGGAGGTATTTATGTATAAAAATCAATAGTATGAATATTAGATGACCTTAGGAAACCTGTACTAAGGAAAGCATTCTAAATAGGAATAGATACAAGGTGATAGTGATTGAGAAATGGATACTAGTGTATGGGAAAATTCCAGTGTAAAATGGATAAATACTTCTCATTAACTGTTAGCTGAAAATGAAACATACTTCTATGATCAAAAAGTACAATTTTTATGAGCTGAAATTTTGAAAAATCTATTTAGCTTGATTACTGAGTTTATTTTCAAATAATAGGCTTCCCCTCTTGTTTGTCTTTTACGTTCTAAACTCCAAGACCTAGATGCGTTATGCTGCGAATGGGAGATACTGAGTAGTATCTGGTGCAGTGTTCCTCTGTGGTCTCTCAGGGCTCTTTATCCACACACTACAATGTACTCCTGAAGGTTTACTCATTGCTGCATTTATCTGGAAGTTTAGACTTTGTCTGGACTTTCCTATTCTGAGAATTATAACTTTATCCATCGCTGAAGAATCATTCTGTGTGTACCACTTAACAGCAGCCAAGTAAAGGTTCCTTAAGAGTTGCTTTTGGAGAGAATATTTTGTCAAGAAAAAACAGTTTAGTTCATTATGGAATGAACATACAGAATTCTTTTTGAGACTTTACTCTGGAGCATTGGAATGCTGTGGGCATGTTTTGTCCACAGTTATACGTAGATGACTCTTTTTAGAGGTCAGGAAACAGTTCGAGTGTGGGAATAAGCTGTTTTGGGGGGCTGATAGAAACCAGGAAAGCCATGCTTCCATCACTGTGACACAGTGTTGTGTCTCAGGAAGTCTGTAAGCTCAAATATGATTGTTAAACTTAAAAAAAAAACCTTAAAAACTTAAAACTCATAAAAACTGAATGCTTTTTACTTTTAAAGTATAGTATTTAAAATGTGATGTCATGCTTTTTTGCCTTTGTTCTGGGAGATGTTGTGGAGGAGCAAAATACAACTGCAAATTCTTTTTGAGAGTAGCTCTTTAAAAAAAATGGGAGTGCCGATGGCTGTGATAGTTGTCTAACTGAAAAAGCTCTGGCCTAAAGTACAGGAGTAAGTCTTGTTATTGATCCTTGGGTAATTCATATACCTTTTTCCAACAGGCGGTAAAAGATAATGAAGGAAAGTAAGTTTTCTAAATTTGCAGTACTGTACCTGCAGTTCTCCTGGGAAATGTTTGGGGTCCAGAAATTCAAAAAGACAGAATATTAACAAAGCTCACTGTGTTCTGCTAGTTTGCCAAGTCTTTGTGTGATCAAGGTAGTGGACTTCTGATTATTAGATTATATTGAGGTGAAATGTATGTTATAGTCCTTCTGAAAATACAAATCTTTTTCCATGTTCCGTATTCCACTGCTTAGTGTGAATAAACCAGTGTTATTGACCTTTTGTCAAGGACTGTGCAGACTTTAGATCTCATTTTATGTTGTAGTAAGAGTTGTATAATGTGTATTCTAATCAGATTGTCACAGCTACTTCTAGATGTCTGAAATCGAGTAATGACTAATAATTTGATATATACGAGGTAAAGTGGTATAATAATTGGTTGGAGATACCCACAATAAAAAGGTTAAGATCATAGATCATGGAATGGTAAGGTTGGAAGGGACCTCTGGAAATCATATAGTCCAACCCTCAGCATAGCCCCGTATGGGGATTGAACCCATGACCTTCGCGTTAGCAGCACCACGCTCTCAATAGCACTTCAAAACATCAGACTGTTTCTGAAGTTTGAATGTATTTTTAGCTCTCTTATAGATTTCCTATATAATGTCCTTTAATCCATCTATGCCTCTTTATCCATATATAGGGATGTTGGGATACTATTTATGCTTCAGCTTGGAGGAACTGTATTTACTTAACAAATATATATAGAAATGAAATCATCAAAAGGAAATGTAAAAACAGTGTAAATTTTTACCACTTGCTAAATACAGTAAATACTCAAACCTGAATGCCAGATATATTTCCAAATGCTTAAAACTAAACATGAATCAGGAATCTTTTCAAACGTAAGTGCTTGAAACGTTGGCTGTGTTCTATGCGAGAACTCCATCCTCTTGTCCGTTCAGTATTCAGTCTTCTTGAAGAGACTTTCATTGTCTGTTAGGACTGAATTTACTGTGTGCATAGGTCAGCTCTTCTTTGTGAAGCTTGCGCCTGTTTCCTGATTGCAGCTCCTCCTTTCCTATGTCAGATGAGCAGCTGGGGAAAAGGGAAGTTGGATGCAGGGTGCTGTCATAAGAGCAGATGTAGGTCTCGGCCACTGAAACTTGGGTTCTCCTGGTTTGCTCTTTGGCTTTGAACTCTAGGCAGTGATGTGCTGCTCTTAGTCACTGTTTTCCCCTGGGTTCTCTGGCATTTTGGCTATGCTACAATGGGATATGTGCAAAGAAGAATGGCAGCATCAGTAAAGAAAGATAGTGGGTGGAAGAAGTTAGCAGCTATCTGCAAAGCAATTTGTCTAAGCTACTGGAAATGACTTGAGGATCAGATGAAACATTGAAGATGTTTACAAGCTGTTTTGAGCACTCTTGGCCTAGAATATTTAGCATACTGTTGGCATAGCTTCTTTCTCTTTGGTGCTTTTTCAGCAGCAAAATTGGCGATTTTAGTTTTGTATGCCACCAGTGTTCCAGAAATACACTCTGTGCCTGTTTCTTCCCATACTTCACAAGCATGTCTGATGTACTGCTTAAAATTCGAGAACAGTCAATTTGTTCCAACTATCTATACCATTCTTCATTTTTTTTCTGTTTTCCAATCATGAAAATATGACGCTCCTGAGGGTGAAGATGAGGATAAATAGAACTTTATTCTATCATATCTACATCCCACTATTGATACAGGCTTATACCTTTACGAAAGTACGTGGGGCCTTGTATAATTTTATAACTTCTGTATGATTTTCTTTTGTGATGAAATAGGAATCTTGTTATGTGCCCATTTAAGAACCAATTTCTTTAAAATTTTTACCAAAGTTTTGGCTGTAATCTTTTCTTATATCACTTTATCTTTATGCTTTTTAGCAGTGGGATAATAAAAATTAGAAATCTTGTTAGCACTGGTCAAAACACTTGTCTGCCATTCCAAAAGAGCACTTTGGCAGAATGGTACTCTGTGAATGCCATTTTTTTCCTTTTTTTCGTGAATCTTGGTGAAGTTCCATCATGTGCCTGCTGATTTCTTGATCTTTGCTTGAAGAAAAATGCCTATTCTTCTGTCCTTGTTTTCATTCCTTTTCTTGTTGTTTTTCCTTCATAGTCTGTTCCTGAGGGCTGTACAGTTTGTGTTCTGTGATGCAAACAATGTGTGCAAAAACCATCCCAAATTAAAGACAGTGTTTTGGAAGAGCCTTGGCTGAGAAGAGATTTTGGTGCATTTAATGCAATATTTATCCATACTGTCGTCATTCCCTGATCGAAGTTGGTCCATCACTGCAGAGCTTTAAGACCAGATTAGAAACTAAGCTCCGCAAGCTGTCTATTCCAGTTCTTCACTACTTCTGTTATCAGAAAGATTTTGCTAGCATTAGTTTTGTTGATCCTTTAACGGGAAAGAAATAGCAGATCAGCTTGAGAGCATTTATGTAACTATTATTTTACACAGTTAATGCTATCTAAAATTGTGATTTCTTTTAAGATATCTTGTAAGATATATAAGTTGTTATAAAAGATAATATATGTATCTTCTAAATGTATCTTCTAAAGATATGTTTAGTTTAGAAAGATACTACAGGTTTTTGTCTGCTAAAATTCTTTCTGTGTTGGAATAGTTCAAGGCAACAGCAAGCATGAGAAAAATGGGAGGAAAAGCATAGAAACTGGTATGTCATCCTTTTCTAAAGATGAGCTGTTTCTAAAAACAGGCAGAATAAGTTGCATGCTTTGTGTAAGAGTCATTTACTCTTCCCACACTTCATTTCCTGTAACCTTTGCCCCTGTACCCCTATCAGCACATTAAGCATCCAGTTCCATGCTGTCTTTGTTGCTCTTGAGGTCAGAGTAGATACTTTTGCATTGGGTCATGAAGCCTGTGGTGAGTCATTCTTTTAAGTATATATTCAATCTCTCCAGTATATTCTCACATCCAAAATATTCAACCCCCTATTCTGTAAAATGATAAGTAATGGCTTATTTTGGTGGGTATGTGCACGAGAAATTCCAGTCTGTCTTCCTCTGTGGCAATAGTTACGGTTTTCAGTCAAGGAATTTAAGTGAGCTATGAGGATATGCTAGTTTTCCTGACAACTTTTGTGATGAGTGGGGCCTTGAGAGATAGCAGAAATGAAAAAATTAATTTTAAAATAACTTACCAGTCTCAGCAGTAGTTGTATTCACTATTAAATTAATTTGTTTTCAAATATGTAACTTAGCACTTCACTCATTAGTCAGAATCTGAATTCCCTGACACTGAGTTACTCTTTATAGTTCATAGTAAATGTATAGTATTTAAAATCATTGCAGCAGCCTGCAACCATTAACTAATGCTGTTTCTTGTGTCACTTATGTGATACTGGTAAATGTTAGAGCTGGGCAAATGCCATAAAAAGCTTTAGATTCTGTTCATTTACATATTTAATTAACTGCTTTGCTCATGACACTTATTTGCATTGTATAAACACAGAAATGATTGAGTCTGACATAAGTATTCAGAGGAACTGAACTTTAATTTTGAATAAAAGTAACTACTGAATGAGGAAGCTAACTACCTGGTAAATTCGATGGTTGATAGTCACTGGTTTCAGAGAAGTGTCTGTACTCAAGGCATAGTTTGTGTGTCCATTTGTGGTGGTTTTGTTTTTTTTATGGGGATAGCTCTTCTACCTTCTTCACATTAAAGTAGCTGTTTGAAGACTTGGATGTGCTGTGAAAAATGAAGTGTTCAGGTTCTGTTAGAGAAACTTTCAAATAGTAAAGGAAGTGAAATGGGAAACTAGATTGCTTACCGTAACTACGGATACTCAGACAAGGCTTTTTAAGAACAAACTACCCAAACCTGCGTCATTCCTGGTAGAGATATACGTAACTTAGAGTCATGAATTAAAGGAATTCTCAGTATCTGTTCCAGTACTTAATTTTTTGTGATCTTAATGTTTTAGATGTTCTTGAACTATGACATGATGATTAAATTCATTTTGCAGAGATTTGTATGTTACGATGTTACCTAAACCAGCAACTGATGCTAATTAAGAAAGTTAACTCAGAAAAATATGAACTATCTCAATCTTTAGATATTTAACACCTGCTATCAAGGACTGGATGACAAAGCCTTCCCTCTTGGTACCTGCCTAGCAGTTAATGATCTAGCTGTCTGGAGGTGGATAACAGGACTAATTGCATGGTCATCTCAAACTGGGGTTTTACTTTCTCTAAAGTAATCTGAAAAAGCTTGCATTTGGTGCAAAATTTATTTCATGTATTTGAAGGAAATTGCTCAGGGTGGAGATGGTTTTGCTTCTGTCTTCAGAAAGTTGCATATACATTTTTGCTCTCTGAACAGGCCCATAAAGTCTGGAAAACAGGATTTTGTACATATGAGATCTCATATATGACCCAACATAATGCATTCTTATAAATAGGAGCTGAATATAGTACCAAACACTAAGGGTTTTCTTAAATATGCAACTCTTTGGCAGCTATTACTGAAATTTGAGTATTAATAGCTTTGCCAGTGTTTGCCACAAAGAGCCAAATAAACTAAACATAGAACTAAGCTTTACATCTTTCCCTTAAGTTGCAACTCAGGATTTTTTTCCTGAAAGTCTTTATTTTGATCTCTCTCTCTTTTTTAGTAGCAAGAAGTAAGAATAAAAGCAATTGGCTGTTCTCTTATGTATACTTCTTAGTCAGACAGAAAAACCTTCATCCCATTAGGTTTGACTTGCAATTTTCCTGAAGACACACAGACTTTTGTCTAATGAGTTATCTGTAGGAAAAAGTCAAATCTGATTTTACAGTCAAGGATGTTGGATAATACACTCCAATAACTCCAGTTTGGTGGAAGACAATGCAGCTGTTGAGAGGATCTGAAGTTTCTCTGACAAATTCAAAAGTGTTATGGTGTTATTTTGGAGCGTACTTTAGTTTTCTTTGCTCTTCTGACTTGACTTAATGTGGACAGACAGACAGAAGTGGTGTTTTTGTGGTTTTTCTCTCAAATCATCTGAGTTTAAGTTATGTAAGGCATGAAGTGTTTCAATTCTGATGCTTAGCCAAGGAGTACTTTTCTTTGAAATAGCAGAAGGTCTTTTATCTGCTGTCCTCTAAAAGGTACGTTTTGGAGCCATTAGTTATGGCAAAGAAGTATTGAGAGGCATCGAGACCAGGAAGTATGGGAGGAAAATCTTCCACTCTGCAGTAATGTTTCTAAAACTGGTGTTGGCGATGAGGTAATCGGAACTCATGCAGTGTTTTATTTACAGGCTATGTTTCAGATGTTGACTTCATATTTAAATATACCTTATAATAAGTATATATTTATAGCTTTGCCTTTTAAGTAGATGACTAAATATTAATTCTTACTTTTGCGTAGGATCTGATGTGATTTTAATTCATTGAAAAGATAACTTTACTGAGAACAGTTTTCACCATTCCTTTCTAGTGTTTAGGGCTATCTTAAGCATATCGTTGGCATTGGAATGAGTTGGAAGTCAGTCTGCATTTGACTGTAGCTTGGTGCATGTTCAGCAAGACAAGACATATGGCACTATGGAGTCTAATTTTACTTCACATATGTTATGAAGTCACTTTGCACAAGCAAAGCAAGTTTTGCTTTTTGGGAGTGATGAACATACTTTGGAGTATATACAGTAAATGCTCTGCTTTGGGTCTGGTACAGACTTTTTCATGGCTTGGACTGTCACGTGAGATAACTCTGCATAGAGTTAGGGAAGAATGGCTGCTTATAGCTTGCGCAATTGCACGAGTACTAGCCGTGAACATGTTTCTCGCTGAGTCTAGTCTCAGTCTCTGAAAAATCAAGATGCGAGTCTGCTGTATTCAGATGGTCTGATGGATAAAATCATGTTTGATTGCAATCAGGTGTATTTTAAATGACATAATGCCATATGAATAAAATGACTTGATTCCTTGAAGGAAAAGTTAATTGTTACAAATTTTACTTTAAGTTAGTCTTAGGCTTTATACTTGATGTCAGCCATGTCTTTAGGTGTGGGGCCTAATAGCGTTGTTACACCGCAGCCACAGTAATGGTGTTATGGAGAAGTTGCTCGTTCTGTCTAGCGTCTGTCATGATTTGTTCTCAGCTGCGCTGTGACAACAACCTTCTGAGAGATGAGGTAAGGAGGAGACAAAAAGAGAAGAAAAATTAAGCCAGATCTTTGAAGGTTTAAGATAACATGGAGTCTTTCCTAAGTTTGTAAAGAGGTTTACCTAATGTTGGTATAAGTGTCTCATGAATCTTTGGAAATCTTACTGATGTTTCAACGCTCAACATGCAATAGTAGGAGGCTTGTTATTGAGACTTTTCTTGGTCCCATCTTGGATTTTTGCTTACCCTGTGGTCACACATAATGCTGCCTTATTCTATGGAACTTAAACTTGATCCCTGTCTTTATTTCCTTTGTTCTTGTTTTTATCTTATTCTTTTTCTCCTCTTTACATCTGGCCTAGTAATGCACCTTAAATCAGATATTCAAGAAGTTTTTCCAGCTTCTGTAAAGCAAATTGTCACTGCTGTTCCACAGCTGATCACTATGATGCTAGGTGTATGAAACACAAGAAAGAAACCCAAACTTCAGCTTTATTTGGAGTTTACACTTGGAGGAAAATCAGTACAAGAAAAGGCCTGGGGGTTTTTCAAACTACAGTACAGTCAGAACAATGTATCACTCATGATATTGGGTCAACTGTAGTGGAATGGATGGTGTATGTCTGCTGCTGGCAGTCCAAGAACAGTGTTGCAATACCGAACTTAAAATTGGGAACAGAATCTCTACAGTAATCTCTACAGTAAGTGTGTTGTGGTGAGATAGAGCTCTGTAGTTTTGGTTTTCTGCACTCTTTGTTTTACCTTATGTAAGCTCTAAAATATAACTGAGCACGTGCTGAATCTTTCGGAACTGGTATGTACCAAAATACATCACACTTCTGCAAGCTCTTTAACTAACGGTGTAGTCAAAATCAGTCTTCCTTTGTTCAAACTTATCTTTTTCCTGAAGCCAGCACAACTGTCTCTAAACCTTTATGGTTTATTTCTGCATTTGGGTATGTGTATCCTATTTTCATTTTTTAAACTATACTTGTAAGCCATTAAAAATGTAAAAGCAGTCAAATTTGTCTCATTTTGAGCTCCTTAGCCAGCTTCCATATTGACAAAACGATGCAAATATTATTTTCAGAACAGATCTAGTTAAGGCTTGCCGGCTGCCTTTTTCAAGGCCTGCAAATTGTGCTGGAGCTCGCTTTTGAGGAGCAGTAATTCCCTTTTCCTCACTATCACTGTTTTCTTTAGGTTTTGTTTGTTTCATTTCTGAAATGAACATGCAACTCCAGTGGGTTTGAAACTAGATGGCAGTGGCTTTGAAGTGATGGGATGGGATGTTAAGCACAGGAAGTGCAGCTGGAAGACTTGTGTAGATTCCCACAAGTTCTCAGTCAGCTTTTTGGTAACAGGCTTGTTTTCTTGTTTACCGGGATAGATTAGAAGCCTTTGTAAAATTACTGATGTTAAACTTCTTTCAGCTGATACTGAGCCAGGTCCTAAAGAGTTAGTATCTAAAGCATATGGGTTAAATAAAACAAACATTAAGGAAGAATGAAGTATGTGTTCTCCCAGCTTCCTGTGTTTGTGTTCTGTTTGTATGTTGTTAAGGTTGATGTCCGGCTGCCTCCCCGAAGTTTGAAAGCAAGCTTACTCTGCTGCAGCTGACTAGGTCCAGATGTGAACAGGCAAATGGGGAACCTGCTGAGAAGGTCACAGTGGGCATGAGGGACAGAACCATGTTGTAATTGTATGTTCAGAGCAGATACAGAGAGCATGTGTGTGGGAGTGCTGAGTGCCACCAGATTGACATGGTGAGGTTATGAAGAGGCCCTTGACCCCCTGAGAAGGCTGCTAGAGAAGCTTGGGTAACAAAGAAAGCTTATTTTTTCAATGGCATGCACAAAGCTTTGCAAATACATTTCAAAATATGTGAAAGGTTTTGGTCTAGTTGCCTTTGTTTCATACGGTGATCAAGTATGCCATATATTTAGTAGTTGTGCTTGAGCAGCTTTCTGGCCATCAGAGAAGAACAGTCATTTCAATTTTCAGATTTTTCTTGTACTTAAAGCCCCGACCTTGATTTACCAGGATTTTCTACACATGAAAATAGTGCTGAGTGTGTTCACCCCTCATTAATCGTTAAAATAATAATTATTCCACAAGTGGATTTTAAGACCTTCCCTGAAAGCATTGCACTGTTTGGGAGCTTTCAGTCAACTTTGTCTCTTTCTTTGTAGAAGATCTTAGCACTTGGAAAAAAGCATGATATAAGTTTCCAGTTCGTAGATTTGTAGATGTTGCTTGGAAGGGACATCTGGAGGTCATCTTAGTCCAGCCTCCCGTTCAGAGCAGGACTATTGCCAACACTAGTCTACATCAGCTACAGCTTTGTCTGAGTATTTAAAATCTTTGAGGATAAAGATTCCATCACCTCTCTGGTAATTGTTCAAGTTCTGCGCTGCTCTACTAGAGACATTTGTTTTCCTCATATCCAGTCTGATCCTCCAAAGCCACAGCTATGGCCGTTGCCACTACTGAGAATTTGATTCTGTCATCTTTGGTACTTCCCTTCAAGTATGTGTAGGCACCTGTTAGATTGGCCCTTAGCCTCCTGTGCCAGACTACACATGCCCAGTTTCCTCAACATCTCCTGGCAGATAACATGCTCTGGGCCTCTGTCCATCACAGCCCTTTGCTGAACACTCTCTGGTTTTTGCCACACTTCCCTTGAACTGGGGTCCACCAAAACTAGACACAGTTCATGGTTTATAATATTAGAGCAGGAATTCAGTTTCCTTCTTTCCTAGCTGAGTCTGACTTTTACATGAATTAAAGATGTTTCTCTCCTAGGGGTCAAATTTGTGCCATCTGGAAACAGTCTGCTTAGTCTAAATTATTTTCTAGATAAGGGATTGGAATGATAGGATTCTTAAGGACTATAAAAATCTGAACAGTTGGAAAAGCAGAAGAGAGGGTGAATGTCATCTGAAAAATGAAAGAGAAGGTAACTACACTCCTTTCTTGCATTTTCCTTCATGTACAAGGATATCTTGTTTGGAAACTTAACTTTACTCTCTGTCTGTAGTGGAAATAGATTGACTTGATGCCTGTTTCACCTAGACCTCCAATTGATGTGCTGGTGTAAGCATTAACTGAGCATTTGCTTAGCTGCCCAAATTGGAGTGATTTTTTTTTTATTATTATTATTATCTAGTGAGGCCTCTAACATCTGTAATAGCTTGTGAAGGTGTAGAGATGATATGTTACTAAAGGGAGTAAATATTCCTGTGTTTTCAAAGTGAGTCATAAAATTAGTAGAGCAGAGCTCACAATCTCAGAACAGGATGTCAGATTTGGTGTTCTTAGCAGTTAAAATGCTCTGATTTTCCTTGAGCCTTGGCTACTTTGATACTCAAGCCAGTACACCTTGCTCTTCTAGTGTGCTCTGTTTGCTTAAAAAAAAAAGGGCGGGGGGGGGGGACACAATATTTGTTGTGATAGGGATCTGCAAGAGATAAGACATAGGAAAGTGCCATTACTTTTGCTCTTAGAAAAAAATTCTCTATGAAATTGGGGAGGGAACCCATAATTTTAGAAACATGGTGGAGGATTTTGAGACTCAGATCACCTTAGTTTGATCTCTGTGCAGACTGGAAAGCATACCAATCCAGGAGAAAACAGCAAAAGATTATAAGTTATATTAGCCTCTCCAAGTTTAAAGCCCAATTATACTAGCTGAAAGTCTGATAGCAATACTCAGGTGCACTATCTGATACCCCTTTAAAGATGACTGCTAAATGAAAGGAACAGAAAGTTAACTGATATTTCCCTGCAAAACGGACTGAAAACGCAACCAGTAGTCGTGAATTTTGTGTTTAGACTTTTTGTTTTGGGTGTTGTTTTTTCTCCAATACAATGATGACATTTTAGTAAGAAAGGGGATGAATTTCAATATTCTTGGTTTTCTTATCTAATGCATCCAATTTCCATGAGAGGCAAAAAAAAAAAAAAATTAAAAAAAAGAAATGGATTCTAACTCGGGAATAGTTTATTTTGAATGGAAAGTTACACTGTGGCTCAAATAATTGATTATTCACTTCTGTATTTTTTAATGGAAGTCTGTAAGTTGAAAATAACACAGCTACCATTGCTATGTAGTCTTATTTAGGAATAACACACAAATGCATGTACAGCTATATTGTGAAAATATGGACAAGGAATTAGCAAATGCAACCTTGAAATGAAACTTCAGGGGAGATTTAGAGTTGCAGACTAGAGTTCTCTTGGGCCAAGACCGGGACTGATGTGTGGTGAAGATGAACATTTGTAGACTGGATGGCAGGGTAGATTGAAAGAGTGGGATCTGTGTAGTAATGTGGTGACTATATGATGAATGGAAAGTTGTTTACAGGGAGGAACTAGGATGCTACAGTGTGATTTCCAGCCATAGTGTATTATTGGCCCTAGGCTCAGAGGTAAACTCTGGATAAAGCATCATTTATGACCTCTTTTATCTCTGACCTTAAGCACAGCTGCTTATAGGACCTGTCCTGAGGCTGACCAGCTATGACTGGCATGTTGGTTTATGGAGTAAAAAATGAAACTAGTTCTGTGCTGTCACTGCAGATATATTGTGGTATCTGTGCAGTGGCAAAGGAGCAAGGAGACAAATTCTGTGTTGCACACGTTTTCAAATAAGGTGGGTTTGTGGGATCTGAATTGCCTTGAAACCGAAAAACCTTAAAGTTGAAAAGCTGTACAACATAGTTAGCTTGGCTGATGGTTAAATAGGCGGATAATCCATCATAATGGATTATGATATATCTATGAGCTGACAGTAAATTAGACTTACATAATGTTTAAAAAGAAGTGCTGCTTATGGGAAACAATGAAATAACTTACACTTTCCCCCTTTTTTACTAGAGAGATGGAGAACTTGGTGGCTGGCGCCACCCTTCCTCCGCTTTTTGCGGATGAAGATGGATCTAAGGAAGGTAGTGAAATTACTGTAACTGGGTAAGCAAATACTTTTTTTAAAAAAGAAAAAAAAAAACTTTGGCTGATAGACACCATCTAGATTTGTCAGGGAAACTGTTTTTGTGGGAAGAAAGGTATGCTAAGGAAACTCTTCAGAAGAAGGAAGAACTTACACAACACTCCCTTGACCTTGACAGAACAACGTAGGACCTTGCATGAAGGGGGATATGGCTTTTTCTGAACTGATTAAAAGCTATCAAACTTATCTTTTACATCCCTGTAACTTTAAAAGTTTGCTTCCATAGATTTTTTGGTTTTTGTTTTTTAGAGAAATTTAGACAATATAATGTGGGCAGAGAAGGAGGATATATCACTTGGCTAGTGTGATCCCTGTTGAATAGATCATTTCTGTTAATGATATATAATGTTCATCAGTGATTTCCAGGAATCACTGAGAAATTAATACTTTTCATTTTTCAGATTGACTTTTTTTTACAGAATGTAAAACCATTGCCTCTTAAAGTCACCAAGGCTAAAGAACCTAGTCTTTTAGGATTATGTGGGCTTCTTGCTGTGTGTTGGTACATGGAATTTTTCTCTTTCATAAACCTCCAGGCTATGAAATTCAGACTTTGCAGACAGGTAAAGCTCTATAAAAATAAATGTGGAGATGTTCACTTCAAACTGATCCTAATTTGGCTCTGCATATCTGGAACTTCAGACTTGCTGGTGCCAATGAGATAGATATTCAAATCTGGATTATGTTTAAGAGAGATTAACGTGTTGAATGAACATTCATCCATTTTCACTGTAAATGGCTAGATCATATTGAGGTTTTCCCTGTGTGTGTAGTTTAGAAAGTTTTTCTGCTAAAGAGTAACTGTATTACCCAGCAGATAGGAAAGCTGAAACACTCTTCAGATCTTAATGATGATTCTGAAAAAGTCTAACTGCATTGTTGCATATTCTTTTTGATGCATCAAATTTAGTTTATTTTTTTTTAGTAGCAGGTGTCTGTTGGATTCTGTTCCTCCCTCTCAAATTGTTGGTAGTGTAAACTCTATCTGATATCTGAAAGTCAAGCACAGACCTCTTCAGCTTTTGTATCTTTACCAGTAATTATGCCTCAACTGGTGACGGCTGCAAGCAGTAAAGATACTGTTTTCCCTATTTAAAGACAAACTTTTCTGTAGGTGTTCAGCTAACAATTCTGTGATTATACCTCACTTCTTCCATAGCTATATGCTACATAGTTAACAGGAACAATTATTTTGAATATGTGTTTTGTATGTAAGCAGCTCTAGGTATGAGTAAACAAACAAAGTGGATTTGAAGCATATGTTGTTCTTGTAGTAATTTTCATGAATGTAACTGCCTAAGACCAGGCAACCTTCAGCCTGGTTTAAGAAGAGATTAGAATCTGTAATGAGAGTCCCAAACTCTGTTAGGAATTTGCCCATTGAGCACAGTGGTTAGAATGGCTAGGAGATGGTTGTCAGAAAATGTGTTCATCTATATGTGCCTCTAGATATATGCCTGTATATATCTGCACATTTGGCTTTCTGCCTCCAGGTCGCTGGGCCCCTTTCTAGAGTATGGTGGATTGATACGCATCTTGCAACAGAATTAGATAGCGGCCATTCCAGAGCCTGTAGGGACCTACTCATGTTTGTGCTTTAAATACATGAATGTATCAACAGGATTTCCTATTGAGCGAAGTTCCATTCAAAATCATACACAACCACAGTACTTCAATAGTATTTATAGAGAAAAATGCATCCAAAAGGTATATATTGGTTGAATGAGACCTTTCACTTAAAATGCTTCCAGGTATTTTTGAAGTGTAAATTCATGCTTTTGTTTTCTGATCCAGTTGTTTGTTTGACAAGTTGTTTGTGTAATCAAAGGCTTCAATAGAAATTAGACAAGATATCATTTTAAAACTCAAGTGGTGTTTGGAAGTCCCTGGCAACTATGGTGAGCTCTTATAGCAGTTGCTTGGATGGAACAATCAGTTCTTCATCAGTGACTTTTTTGAAATGCTTTTTTCTTGCTAGTATTAGAAGTGAATATATTTTCAATATTTTTGCATCTTTTAGCAGACTAGAGGAAGTGATTTAGCAATATGATTAAATTTTTCTCACTGTACTTTTTCAGATTAGCTCATTCTGAGAATTCATTTGGTGGTGGAACTTCACAGTCTGTGAATAACCCAGATTTGGTGGAGGATTTGTCACAAGCTCAGCAACTGCAAAATGAGTCTTCTAATACTGCTGAGAACACAGAGCAGAAGCCTGAGGAGGAGGTGAGGTGAAATAATAATGTTAAAATATTGACTTCTCAATGGAGTTAAGCATGAAATATTGTCATTATGATTCCTTTTACTTAGATTTTTTTTTTTTTTTTGGATAGGATCACAAACTTTCATCCATTTGCCATTTTCATCTTTTGATTCTATTTTGTGTGTATTGCACAACCATACACAGGCAGCCAAGGAAATCTAGCAGTTGGACTGTATAGAGAAAAACATGCATCTCCTTGGCTTAGCCAAGAGAGTCCCCAGACTTGTACTGCCTCTGGCTTTTCTGAAGACTGAGTATTCCATTGCCTCAATTTATTTCATGTCTTCTGAGGCAGAAAAGTGAGACCATTACAATTCTTGGGAATTAACTGATGTCTTAGGAAGCGTTATACTTGCTTCTTTAAACTCACTTATGTACTGCTGCACATGATATTTGGTGACTAAATCGTGAAGGACCTGAAGTTTGACATGAAAGTGGTTTGGATTCTCTTATAGATTAACTTGATATTCCCCTCTTGCTGTTTGTCTTCAGTTTTTGTCTTTTTTCTAACATGGTGAAGGGAGCACATTGATCATGAGTTGATTATGATTAGAAGTACAGAAAGAGCTATATGTATATAGCAAAGGAAAATAATGTTTTCCAGAGATTATGGTAGTATTATGAAGCTGGGAAGATGGGTGTTAGTTATGTCATTCCCTTGGGACTTGCTGTGTGCCACAGGCAAGTCTTGCAGTGTTCCCTCCTTAGCAGTTTCATCTTTTCATTAGAGAGGATGCTCAACTTCTTTAAAGTTCTTTGAGTTTTTATTTGAAGGTGTTTTTTTCTAATTTATTATTTTTTTTTTTTTGAAATTCCAGTATGTTTGGTGGTAAAAATACAAGAATATGTGGGGGGAAAGAAAGTGTATAGAATGACTATTCTGTCACATGTGTTTTGGTCATGTAATGCTCAAAGGCAAAAGATTTGGAAGGGAATATAAACTAGTTAGTAGCAACTGCTAGTCAATATATTAAGTTTCTTAAAATATGATGTTGAGGCAAATGACTCAAACTCAAAATGAGGATTAGAATAAAAATAATACTCACATTTGCCTTAGTGAGAATAGTGATTTCATGAAGTTTCACTCCTCATGATTCATAGCATAAACTGCTATTAGACTCTGGTCAGACCTAATCTGTGATATGCTATCATTCAATTGTCCAGTAAAAACTTGGAAGTTTGATTTAGCTTTTCTCTCTCAGGTGACCGGGTCTGAATCATTACTGCAGTAAGATAGGGAAATGAAAGGGACAACTGATAAGTTCCATTGTTGTTTGTACCAAAAAAAGAGGGTGGTTATCTAGTTATATGTTCTCAGTGTATTAGAGTATTTCTTAATTTCACGGTTTTACAGGTAGAAGTTGCTAGAAATGTTATTTTATTCTCCCAGTGGACCAGGAGTGATGCTACAAAAACCTTTTAGAAGGAGACTTACTTGTCTCTCTACTTAGTGAACAGTCAGGGTTGCTAAGTGAGGTTTGAAGTTTAGTGAGGATCGTCTGTGGACAGGATGTATTGCAGCAACATACTCCCGATGAAAATGTGTGAGATGTGAATATTTATTCCTTCCAGGGGTGGTAATTTTTTTTCTTTCAATCTGAATTTTCTTCCATTTTCATTTTGCAGCAGCAAAGAACTAAACGAGGAGGCTGGGCCAAAGGGAGAAAGAGGAAGAAACCCCTTAGGGACAGCAATGCCCCCAAATCCCCCCTCACAGGGTATGTGCGATTCATGAATGAGCGTAGGGAGCAACTTCGAGCGAAGAGGCCTGAAGTCCCTTTCCCAGAGATCACCAGGATGCTGGGCAATGAATGGAGTAAACTGCCTCCCGAGGAGAAACGGGTACCATTAAACTCCCTTTTCCTTGTTGGAATATCATTATTGTTAAATGGGAATATTGTTTAGTGAGGAAGTTAACATAGCCTTTTGATTTAAGTTATGTTTAGGAATATGTTTTAAAATAAGGTGCACACGCCCTCCAGAGTTCAAATAATGAACACTAATAGGGTCATAGGATCTCATCCAGATGTTACTTGGAGAAAACTGTATCCTCTAAATAGTACAAGGCTATATTGGGGAACTTTGGAGAAGGCTGTAATGAGATATCCCATGACTTACATGATTTATGGAGATGAAATTCTGTTCTGCCTAACCCAGATACAGCTGAGAATTACCAATTTCCAAGGCCAGAGCCATTAGAACGGTGGGGCAAGAGTTCATTCACTGTAGCTGCAGAGTTCAGCAGGGTTTCAGAGCTACTGGAAGGATTTCATGATTCTGTTTATTTTACAAACTCACAAATGAATGTAAACATCTGGTGTCTTAGAGTAAGACAAGTACACCTGAAAGGACATGTTACTGAAGGAAATAAAGTAAGCAAGTTTTTTAAACAGTGTTTTAAAGGGTTGCTAGCCCTATAAGGGAAGTCAAGATCTGTATGGGAAAGTCAAGATCTGTATGATGCACCAGTGAGTTTCCTATTCTAGTTTCTGCACAATATGCCTCAGGAAAGCTTTTTTTTTTTTTTTTTTTTTTTTTTTTTTTTTTTTTCCTCCCCCCTCCATTTGATCAGAATGTGGTATCTTCTCATTAGAGCTACTGAAGCCTTTTGCATTGTCTGATACGTGAGTGAAAACAAAGTCAGTGTTTTTACTGGTCCTTTAACTCCTTTTGGTGCAGACCTTGTTACCCCTCATGAGTGTCTTATGATCCGCACCTAATTTTCATTCGGACATTAGAGCAAAGCAGTAGTTGAATCACAGTAAAAGGTGGCGCTATAATATGATTTTATCTGAGTATTTCTGCCTGTGGAAAATACTGTAATGACAAAATGATGCTCAAAGCTTGTATGACGGCTAGATGAAAAATGAGATAAAACAAGAGTTCCTTTTGTCACTTTTTAAGTTGGATTGTCTGACTTTTTGTAGTCTTTATTAGAAATCTAAAATGCACTGACTTGCCCTTTGCTAACATGTTGCTGTTTGTGAGCAAGTTCATAGAACACCAGTTACACAGAGATATTATAAAATGATGTATAGGCAATCGTGTTTTATCCGTAATGGAAAATGTGTCAACTGAGCCAATTGATTTGGTAACGGATTTGCAGCATCAGAATGCTGTCCCTGATTGCTAGGGGAAGGGGGAAGTGAGAGACTGAATTAAAAACTCTAGGTTAAGAAACTGTCTCAGAGGCTGTTAGAATGTCTGGGGAGGGAAGGGGGGTGTCTCAATCTCCTTTTTCCTATTTCCTGCTGCCTTTTAAATCCCCAGGGAATCTGTCCTTTTTTAAGAAAGGCCCTGAAAACCCAACCTACAGTGAGTCAGGGAAGGACTGCTGAGTACTTTGTTTCATTCTGTTCTTACTGCCTCTCTTTACTAAGGCTGTGAAGGGCATTGCTGACTTGGAACCCGTGTCTCTAACATGACAGGCCCCAAATTATTATTAAAGATGAATTAGCTTGGTTTTGGTTGTGTAACCACTATAATGTCATTATTTTCTTAAAGCAAACAGTGAGCTAAAGGTGGTACTCTGCTAGTGTGTGGGTTAATATTGCATATTCCGTAGGACAAGCATGTGTGAAGTTCTCTCGTGGCTGATCTCCAGCAATTAGCAAACTAGCTGTCTGATGTGACAGCTGAAAAGAAACAGTCTCATATTTCCCCTGTTCCAACCCAATAGTCTTGCTACTTCTCTTTGCTTTTGTCCAGCATAAGGATGAGTTGATTGAGCTGGCGCAGCTCACCGAATGCTTCATCTGCCAAAAACACCAAGCCAAAGCCCAACTTTGTAGCTAGCTGTTACCTTGCTGTAGTCATAAAGTAAACCGCACCCTAATAATCATTACTTTTTTTTTTTCTTCTTCTGTATGGGGACATATGTAATGAGATGTACAGATTTGTTCTAGAAGACCTAGGACATCTAGTTACAGATAGTGCAGCATAATTCATTCTTACTGATTCAGAACAATTCATTCAGAACACAAGAGAAAAAGTTATTGTTTTCTTCACTCATTGTCTACACTCTCAACAGCATATTTTATACTTTTGTAAGGCATTAGTTCCTCTCTATCTGCAGCAATGCCCAAAAGCAGTGAGACCAGCATCATTGAATTTACCCCCCAATCCAGAATACAAAGAGTAAACCTCAGCACGGTCAGGACAGTGTCTCAAATGCATTGAATATATAACTGTGAAGTGGCTTGATTGGAATGATTTCATGAAGATAAAAAGCATACCAAATTACTAAAGCTTGCTCTAGTTTAGTTTCCATTGAATTTTAAACTTGAAGGGAGGGAAAAAAGTCTTGGTGGTGGGGAAGACAGCTTTTTCTTGGAAGAATCCCATTGGTCTCAGAGCTGCGACCGCTTCTTAAGTGATTTTCACTTCATCAGTATCCTTGAAGTATCCTCCAGTTAGGCTTGTTCCGTTATACAGATGCTGGAAATTCCTTCAGGCTAGAATACAATAATTTCTTTTAACCTAAATACAGATACTAAAGAAATTGATAGAACCTCCTAGGGCTCTGTTCTCTTTAAGCTCTTCTTTTAGAGTAGCCACAATGCTTTACTTACCCCACTGAAGAGGGGAAAGTGAGAGGTGATAGAATGATAGTACTTTTCATCTGTGGGGTTTGAAAGCGAGTGCATACTGGAATCCCATTGCCACAGATATGAGCATTGAATGATAACCTGTTAAGAAGGGATTCTTGTAGGGCAGCATTTACTCACAGCCACAGAAATGCAATTCTTTGATATTTGGTCTATAGTATGTATATAGTATTCTGAGTTGAATAGCCTATCAGCCGATTGCCTCTAGGGCAAACAAACAAGAAGTTAGTGGGATGATGATTTGGATAAAACTGACAAAAGGACACCAGAACAGCGGTGTTTTATCCGAGACCTTAGTTCTCTGCATCTCACACACATTCTCATTGTTTCTTCACTACTTTACTGTTTGCATAGGTGAGATGGATCAGGAATTTATTTGACAAGATGTTTTTCTTCCCCTCTTCCTGAAGGAGAGGAAAATCCCTGAAACTCTTGGACTTTTTCATTTCAGCGATACCTCGATGAAGCAGATAGAGATAAGGAGCGTTACATGCGGGAGCTGGAGCAGTATCAGAAGACTGAAGCCTACAAAGTCTTTAGCAGGAAAGCACAGGACAGACAAAAAGGGAAATCGCACAGACAAGGTATTAAACAGAACAAAAATTTGTGCCTAGCTAGAACAACAAAAAATCCCCAGTTGGCCATGTAGCCAGATGCTCATTAAAAGCCTTTGATTGTTACAAAGTGAATGTGTTTTCTATAGGGTTCACATCTACTAATGTAAACTTGACTGTTTATGCAGATGTAACTGTGTCTGCATTGTACTAGAAAAAGTAGATTAAAAGCATCCAAGTTAGATGCTGCTTCTGCGTGACTTCTTAGGAAAGCTGCACAAGTTTTCTGTCTGTAACTGTTGGTTGTATGACTATGGTTGTGTAGCTGCTTTAGTTTTTGTTCCTTAATTTTTTGGGTCTTGTGTATTTTTAGATTTCTTGTTTATTTTTTCTTTTCCAGATGGAGCAAGACAGCCAGCCCATGATCATGAGGTAAACCTCTTCATTCTGCACATCAGTAGGTAGATCTTCAGATGAAAGTCACTACTGAAGTCAATAAAAAGTTTATGCCAGTTGATGTTATAATTGAAGGATTTAGGTTGCTGTGCATTCTTCCTCTTTCTATAGAGTTTTAAAATCAAAATTTAGAAGCAACTGAATACTTTTATGCTTACATTAGTATGATGAAAACCAAACAAAGTATCTGAGATGAGGTGGAAGTGTAGGGTATACCTAAGCAGGGGCTGAAGGGAGTGTTTTGTTTTTTTATGTGGTTTGCATTTCAAAACAGATATATGATTGGAAATGTTAAAAAAAAAAAAAAAAAAAAAAAAAACAGTGGGTGTATAATTGGGACTTTAAGAATCTGATGTGTTACGGGTTCAGTTTGCAAAATTTTGCTTTGTAGTTTTTCAAGGCTTAGAAGCCTGAATTCCCCCTTCTGCTGCTTATTATTGGGTGAATAGATATCGAAGTAGGACTGATAAATAGCTTGAGACCTAGATAAACCTTTCAAGGGTAGTTAATGCCTTCAGTCTGTGGTTTTGAGATACTGTTATTTTGCAGCAGAGTAAATGTGGATTCTTTGAGAAAAAAACATGGAAAGGTAACAAATTATTGTGAAATCTTTGGTTTAACCTCCCACCTCCCCACACATCCTTGCATGCATAAATGTAAGAAAAGAATAATAATGTCTGGAGGTATCATGCTTATGCTGCAGCTGATAGGAGATCTATCATAAACCTCGTGTGTCCTGGCTGATGATGCCATCTCCCTTCCTGAAGCATGGAAACTTTTCATCTCTAGTTGTCTGTCTTAGGGCCACAGAACTTCTTGCATAGTTAACAATAAATTGCATACAAAAAAAAAAAATCCTGTTTATACACAACCTTTTTACTAGGTAAGCCCTAGACCTTTCTGAAAGATCTTTCCATTTTCTTTGAGGATTTTATTCTTCCCTTTGGGAAAGCAATCAAGTTGCTTGCTAATAGGTTCATGACAGTAGTGACTAGAATGTGCAGGGCTGAGAGGCAACCACTGTTTTTGTCTACCTGAAGTCAAATATGTTTTGTTTCCAGGGAAATGCTTTAGTAGCATGCTTTTGATATGTTTTAATTAACACTTAAAGGCAGTGCTCTCAGTAAGGTTGATTTTCAGAGGTACACGGTCCCTGAGATTTCTGATTTTGCGGTCTCTGAATCTAAGTTCATCTTAAATTGTACAAAGCCAGATTATTATAGAAGGTTTCAAGTACCAGGTCATTGACAGTGACATTTGCACACCCCTTAAATTGTACAGATGACAAATGACAAATTCACTGAGTCTTGACTCTCATCCTTGTCAACACAAGTTATCACTGTTGAAATCTCACACTTCATAAATCCACTTCCGGAAGAGTCCTCCGTATTCTATAGGGCTTCTAAGCTTCATGAGATAGCTATTACACAGAACACAAAGGCAGACACTCTATTCTGAAAGCCTGCTTTGTTTGCTTAGCAGTTTTCACCTGTATGTTAGAAATTCCCCATGCTTATCACTAATATGCTTTCACATCTTTTCTGCAAGTTAATTAAGCATTACAGTCCTCCACAGGCAAGGAACTGCAGAGTAGGCTTAGATTGTTTTTAGAAATATATACTTAGTCATTACTCAAAGCCAGGCTAAAACTGCTGTCAGTCTTGCTTTTTTCTCTTACTTGTATTGACTATTATAATTGTGTTTGTGATTAATAGTTATGAGCTGATTAAATTATTTTTGACTGAATAAGAGAACTTGTCAGTTAAGACTGAGGAAGTCTTTTTGCCCCTCAGCCTGTCCAGGTGTTCATAATTTAAATTTCTATGAATCAACATTGAACTCATTCTAAATATTGTATATAGAAGTGACTTCCAAAAAGCATTGCAATGAACACTTCAAATTAGTAATATTAATTATAATAAAATTATGAAAAAGATGAGATTTCAGAAGGTGAAAGTAAAGTTTTCATGTCCAAATATAGCTGTGAAAAACATAACACTGTCTCTAGGAGTTCATTTGTGGGCCTGAAATAGAATATTTATCTTTCTTCAAATCCTATATTATAAATATATTAAAATACATATTAGAGCTGTTAATTGTGATCTGCAGTGACTGAACATTGTGATCTGCAGTGACTGAACATTGTGATCTGCAGTGACTGAACATTGTTCTTACTTTTAAATAACACAAATTGTGCTGATTTTCAGTGCTTCAGACTAATTGGAGGCAACCTTACAAACCTCAAATATAACAAGGATGTCTGCAATGCTTAGGCCTCCCCTCGTATTCTTCCCCTATTACCTAACATTCTCTGTGTCCACATGACCATTTCTGTTCTGGGTTTGTAAGTCATGCTTCCCCCCCCCCCGTTCTGTTATTGCTTCTTTCAAAGATGTAAATGAACACTTCAGGCAGATTAGACATTACACCTGGTTATGTCTAAAACCTTCAAAGATAGGCAAATGGCTGCTGTAGTATGAGCACACAACAAGAAAACATATTCCAGAGAACTTCAAATCTAGGGTGTTCTGGAATGTCCAGAAGTTAACTACAGTTTAATAACCCAGTGAGAAGGGTATTATTGGTAGAGATGCTTCCCAGACTGTCAGTCTTGTTTAAGGCAGAAGATAGAAATAATAATTTTGATTCTTTTTTAATTTGAGGAATGGTAATGTGGTGTACAGCCTGAACAGACTGGGCCTTTTCACTGAGAAGCTGGTCAAATCCTTATGACTTTAATCCCAGGTGAATCTCAGAGCCCTCAAGAGGATCTTTTATAGGTTAGGTAGCCTCTTCTGTAAAGGAAGAGTGCTGATGGCTTTCATTGTCATTCTTCTATTAAGTAGAGTTTCTTGGTTTCAGAAATTGAACAGTTTCATCTCTGTTCTTTATTTTGCACCCAAATAAGCCATACTCTGGGGTGGCAAATAGAGTATCAGCAGTGCCTTCTGCATCATTTATACTCCAGGAACTAATCCTGAGCTGAGCCATTGCTGGGCCAAGCCAGTGCCTCTTGGCAGACTGGTAGCAATAATAAGCATGAATTTTCTAGGCTCATTGTCCTCTGAGTGTGGAGTTTTATTGTTGTTCTGCTTTGCTACTTAATTTCTTTTAACCAAGCTTCGTAACTGTCAGCATTTTTTAGGGTACATTAGTGCTAAGG
Source organism: Rhea pennata (assembly GCF_028389875.1). Taxonomy (NCBI): domain Eukaryota; kingdom Metazoa; phylum Chordata; class Aves; order Rheiformes; family Rheidae; genus Rhea; species Rhea pennata. The sequence continues at coordinate 21,394,119 of NC_084672.1, forward strand.
TTCCAGATTTCAGGGTGAATTTAACTTCTGGCTGTCTCAGGGGCTGTTAGGACAAAATAAATGCATTATCGTGTGCTGCTCTACCTGACTTATCAATTCTAAATATGTAATCAGGAGACTTTTCCTCTAATACCAAGTATCAAAACTCATGCAAAAAACTTGTATGATGAAGTAACCCTCAGAGATGCTAATGCATCTTACTGCTTCTCACAGAACTGCAAGAGCTTGTTTTCACACCCCCAGGCTCTACCTGTTCCAAGTGCTCATTGCAAGTGAGCTTTGAGTTCACTCATTAAATCTGGAGCTTCCCAGCTATATTTCTACCAGGCCATAAAACTCAGCTTATCTTTTACTTTAAAAAAATTAAATAAAATGAAAATTTACTTAGGGGCTTTAAGAGCATTTAAAGAGCATCCCTCTACCCTTGTCTCTTGGTTAATGGCATTCAGTTCATCCCAGTCCAGCCCCTTTATGAGACAGACCCCAGTATGAAACTCCTTAGTTGCAGAATCCCCTTGTATGCCGTTAAACACTTAATGCATGTTTTTTTTTTTTTTTTTTTTTTCTGTGTACCAAATCGTGTTTGACACTTCATTTAAAGCCCAAGATGTTCAAATACAGAGGCCTCTATCGTAGTGGCAGAAGTAAGAGTGGTAATTTCTCTCTGAACATAATTTTGGAGGATGAGTTCTTGGTGCACTTTACCAGCTGAGATACTGAAACAAGCTGAGGGATTGAAAACTTTGTTATTTAGAGAGATTCTCTAGAGATTAATTTTTGTTCCTATTTTAAGTAACAGTTTGATTACTGCAGTTCATCAAATGAAAAAGAGCTTTAATTGGCTTTGTCAATAATGATCCAGGCTTTAAGCATTAATTCCTGTTGATTTTGATTTGTGGAAAGGGTGACTGAAGTATCACTAATACTAAATTTGAATTTAATCTCAAAAATCCCTGAAGAAATACAGTTGTTACAATGTGTCTTTTTCCTTTGAGTCACCTGTTTCATTAGCTTAAAAAAAAAGCCTATAGTCACCAAATGTAGCTGTCTCTTAGATTGTAGTAGTCTTGAGTTCACATGGCTGAACTCACCAGCTTCATCAGAAATCAGGTGAACAGGTTTGAAAGTTGCCAGAAAGCCTTTGACTACAGATTTTTTTCATGAGCTGCTTTTTGTGTCTTAGCACAAATTTTGCAGTGTTTGGTTTTGCAGTATGCAGGAGATGGCAGTCCACTTCCTTGAGGTGATCCCCACATTGATGCACACCTGCCATGATGAAGACGAATGGTTGCTTTCTAAAAGCAGTATACAGCTGTACCTATTTCTTCTTTCTCCCTTTCTCCCTTCAAAATATGGCATATATTCTGGAAGAAAGTTTCTCCTTTAGAAAGTGCCATGTTCATATATTTTCTTTTCATCGGAGGCAGCATCCTTCTAAATATTTGGAGAAAGATATGGCCAATTTGAAGCATCTCATCTCTTTTTGAGACAAAATGTGTGTCTTGCAACTCAGCAGAAATGTGGAGTTGGCAAACTGTGGAAAAGTTATGTTTTTGTCTTAGCAGTTCTTTTTCCTGGCTGTTTTCTCTTTAGCTTTGGTAGTTGAAAGACAAAGAACTGTGATACTTACCATGAATGTTGCTTGTTTTATTTCCTGCTTTTTGGTATCCTCTATGAACAATTTTAGACTATGTCATTTGATTGTTGAATGGTTTCCATTAAGATATAGAAAACAGATGAATTCAAATTTTCAAGTTTTGAAACTACTGCATAGTTGTCCCATGTGTAATGTCTTCAGGGCAAAAAGTATGTTTTAATAATCTGTAAGATATTTCTTGATCATAGTATTCAGCTTCTGATAAAATTGTCAATAGGAGTTAGAACCATCTTTCGTTCATCCAGTTCTTGTTTTATGTGCCTCAGTTTTAGGTTGTCTTTCTCTATTTTCTTGATCAAATTTATTCTGTTTCACTTATTCCTGAAAGCTAACAGTATTTAGCTATGTATTACTTTTTCCTTTATAGAAGGAAGCAGACACAAAGGAGAGATCCGTTTTTGATATCCCAATCTTCACAGAAGAATTCCTGAATCATAGTAAAGGTAAATTAAACTCTTGCAGGGATCCCTTCTTCTCCCAGGTTTTGCCACAGTACTGTCAGCTGAGCTGATGAGGGAGTGTGAGGACTTTTCAAGTAATGACTTGAGTATAGTTGGTCAGTGTGTTTGTGATACTACTTTGCCTCTGTATGAATGCAGTGGTTATTACAGTAGTTATTCCTTGCTTATTGTCTTCCAAAATTATCATTTTAGAGGATGGTGCTGTAAGTGTTTAAGCTCCGCTGGCTGTTTTTCCAGCCGTTCTGAGATGGAATTGCTGTTGTATAGGATTAAGAAATATCTGAGGTGCAGCAAGATGATGGTTCAGGCTAGGTAGCTGTATTTTAATTTGTAGCACTAGAAATGTGGAAGATTCCCGTGACGTTCTTTGTTACTTTATTTGGTTTTGGTAGTTGCATGTCTGAAGACTTGAGGATTTTTTTTTTGTTGGGTTTCCTGAATACTATTTTTAACCAAATAGACTTCAAATTCAGACACTTCTCATGATCAGTAGAGATGTATTTTTGTAACTGTTATCTTATCCCTAGGCCTCTTATCACTAGTGCTAAGCATATCATACTGAAAGCATTTGAAATCATTCTTTCACTCTTCCTTCCTAATAAATTTCTCTATTCACTTTTGCTCCTGTGCTTTGAATGTCTTTAAATTTGTCTGTCTCTAGAAATTAACTGCTATTTAAATACTACTCTAGGCAATACCAGAACTCTGTGATGTGTTGCTTTTTTATGCATAGTCCAGAACTGCACTGTTTCAATGATTAATTGAGCAGACACTCTAGAACATTGTTTTGTTAACTACCAATCATAGGGGTGTTTTGTTTTTGGTGTTTTTGAGATTTCATGACTCTTGGGATGGGAATGGGCTGATATTCACAGCACGAGAAGCTGAGCTGCGACAGCTGCGTAAATCCAACATGGAGTTTGAGGAGAGGAACGCTGCTCTGCAGAAACATGTTGAGAGCATGCGTACGGCAGTGGAGAAGTTGGAGGTGGATGTTATACAAGAGCGTAGCCGCAACACAGTGCTACAACAGCATCTAGAGACCTTACGCCAAGCGCTCACAACCAGCTTTGCTGGAGTCCCACTACCAGGTAAGCTTTTTGTCCTTTCTTTAGGACACTGTCCAAACTTAAATTTAACTTCTAATGTTGATGTTAAGTTGCATGGCTTGTCCTTGTAATTTTGTAGTATAAGGCTGTTTCTGAGCCTTTTTTTATATCAGATACTGAAGTCTTAGAGTACATCCAGGGGAAGGTTAGCGTCGACACAACTTTATTTCAGCATTGCTTCCTTTTCTTGTTTTAAATATACTTGCTCTTTGTTATGTTCCTGAAAAAGTACTTATTCAGTCTTTGTTCGTCTTCTCTTTGTTTTGTGAAAATGTGTTACTAAATAGAAAAGACAGGACTTGCATGTTCCTTGATTAATGGAAAGGCTTCAGTGTTAGCATCTGCATTGTTAGATGCCAGAGAATCCGCTTAGATACTGTGAATGCCTAGCTAAAAAAGAGTTTCAATTATAATCAGCCATGAGACTCAAATCAAAGAAAACCAGGCTTCATTAGTCTTGATGTCCTTGGAGCTATCTTTTTGTGGAGGTAGGTGGAAACTTTGGAAACTTCCTTTTACCGAATCATACAGACGAGGTGACAAGAGCGCCTTTGTAGCAGTTAGCACGAGCTGTCCTAAGCGTAGTCTTAACTTTCTGGAATTGCTGCAGTCATCTAAATATTCTGTGGCTCATTTTATCATATTAACTATAGGTAGCGGGGAAACGCCCACAATGGAAACTATTGATTCGTACATGAATAGGCTGCACAGTATTATTATGGCTAACCCGCAGGAGAATGAGAACCTCATAGCCACAGTCCGAGAGGTGGTAAACCGGCTTGAACGCTAGTGGTTGGGTAAGTGCTCTTGTTCTTTAGGCTGGTTTTGCTTGGTATCTACTCTGTACCTCAGGTACTTGTTGTGACACTGATTTTTGTGTAGATTGCTATATTGTATAACCAAAAAAAGAGTACTTTTTCCTCAAGAGCAGACTGACTTACTGAAAGTCAAAAAAAAAAAAAAAAAAAAAAAAAAGTAACTGCTCCTAAAGGTTCTGAAATTCACCTCTCTAGCCCCAAGATATTTATATATACAAAGGCATAATATAGCTGTTTGCCCTGTTACTCAGTGGATTTGATGTGTGACATCAATAATAAGAACACTGACAGTGTAGGAAAGGAAGAACAATTATTTACATTTGAACGACAGGGTAATTAATTGGGATAGTTGCTTTCTCAAGTGAAGTAAATTTGAAGAGTTCTGCATAAATGTAGGGTCTGGTTATGGATAAATCTCATTTGCCTCTATAAGTTACAGGTGAGCTCATTTCCATTATAAACTGAAAATACCTTAAAACTACCAAGTCTGTAGCAACTGTAGTCAAGTTCTGGATATGAAGGTTTACATGCAAGTGAAGCACTGATGTGGGGTTCAGGCTAGATGTAGCATTTGCTAAGACTGTAATGATCATAGGTTTATGCATACAGTGTTGCAGATTTCATGATTCTGCACTTTTGTTTCTGTTCAGTGGCTTAGAAAGCTCTAATAAGGGATTGAATGAAAAAAAAAGATAGAAAAAGTCTTTGTTCATTACTGTGCTTCCCTGCATTTCCCAGCCCATTTACTCTTCCCTTCCCCTCCACCGCCACCCCAAAACCCTCTACAGCTGTTGGGAGCTTGTCTTTTTTCTATTGTAACTATGCACATACCTTCATTCTTTAGGTGTATATTATGAAGAGATCTACTGTACATTTGTCTTGGTTTTTAGAAATGCATATAAAAATCTGAGTTGTGCCGTCTGCAAATATCAGGACAAGGCTTTTCATCCTTTCTGATTCTGACCTTTTGTGATATTGTCTAGAACAATTAATTACACTTCCCCCATTATAGTGTGGCTTAAGCTAAAAGATCATTGCCGTTCCAGAGGGCAGCCAGATGGAACAGGCTATAGTTCTAAGATAACTGAGCTCCCAGCAGAGTAAAGAAGTGGCTGTACTGCTGCTATTTGTAAAGGGGAACAGCTTGTCAATCCAGGTCTGGGATTTTTCAGTAGCTCATTGGCCACCTCATTTTTGTATACTGTTTTCAATTAGCACTCGTGTAAGCTCAGAATTAGAATTGGGGAATATGGTAAGAGGGAAAGCAGTTTCTCAGCAATCATGTATTAGAAGGGCATACCAGGCCCTGAGACGGATGTTTGCCCTTTAAATACCTCGTCAGAAAAATTGTGTCTCAAAGCTGCTGAAATCTAGACTGATTCTCGTGTCCTGAGGATTCTTATTTCCTAAACTTTTGGTATTTTTTGTTCTTAAAATGCACATATTTTTCTTCTGGAAAAACTGGATTCAGCTGTAAGTGGCTTGGAAAAACTATTTCCTCTAGAATTCTTCATCCAGGTTTACAGTTAAAAAGTACAATTTCATTTTTCCCTCTTCCCTAGATCACTCCAATACCTTTCCTGCTTTCGACAACAGAACAGCATGAGGCAATTGAAAATGTGGTTAATATAGTCTCCTCATTTCATTGTATAGATGTGCATGTAGCTGGATCTGATGTTCCGGTAATTCATAGGGCTATTCATTGCTAAGCAAATGTCATCTTAATTGTTGTGTTTTGTGGCATAATCTTAGATGGGAAGAGGGCTTTATGGTTGCAAATCTAGGAAGAAAAGGGTTTCCATAAAATAGAGGGAAGCTTAGGACAGAAAGTTTCAGCTGGCCTCTCATAAACCCTATCACCAGACTGCTATTACCATTGTCCCTTTGTTAACATGCGTGTAAAACATTATACACTAGTTCTCCAAAATGTAATCTCTGTTGACCAAATGGTGTCTTTGTGGTTGAGATGCATTGCAAAATCAGAGTTCATAGAAAATCTGTTTATTACAAAAGTCTTTTAAAAATGCTGTATTACAGAACTTAGTTGGATTTCTTTTTCTGGTAGCTCAATTACCTTTTATTTAATGGCTGACTGTAGTAGTTAATGTTTCTGTTCTTTAGCATGCAGTACAGAAGAACTTCTTTGAGCAAACATACGGTATATGGTCGGAAGAGGAAGTTGTTTTGTATTTAGCAATCTGTTCTTTGGATGGAAGCAGGAATTCATAGGTATAAAACTGGTGGCTATCCTGACAGAGTTATGTTTCTGTAGCTTCTCTGTACTTTTTAATGCCGTGTTTCCAAATAAACCTTCAGAAATAATGTCACCGTGTCCTATTTCATCCTGGCAGGTTGTGCTCTTCTAACACTTTTTTTTGTTGTTTTGTTTCATCTGCAGGTCTCATGACCCAGAGATGCATTACAAAAGCTTTTCGGCCAGTGTGGAATAAGAAGCCATGAGGGAAAGACTGGGGATGGGAGGCAGAATTTGCAGGTTTGTCCTGCTTCCTGCCTTTGCAGTTTGTCAGTGGGGCAAACAGATCAATGCATTAAAAGGTCTTAAGAAGCCACGGACACCACTCACTAAATGTTTTTGAACTGTCCTATATGTAAACCTTTTAAGAGCATGTGACTTTCGTGCAATCTCAATTTTTTATTAACTTTTCTGGGTGTGGGGGTACATATATTCTGTGACCTGGCTGACTATGGAGGTGAGATCTGTTTGTGAAATGAAGTCAGCCTGCTGGCCGGGATAACAACTTTGTCGTGTTATGTTGCTTCATGTCTTATGATGTCCTTTATTTTGTTTTCATGTTTATCTTATGGGATTACATTCCCCCACTTCAGTTTTTTTCTTCTGATCTTGTTACCTGATACTTGCAGTACTGGGTAGCAGCACCTGTGTTCTCTGCCATGACAGGCAGTCTTCCTTGGTGCACGGTGTTGTCCTACCCTGGCTGCTGTGTTTATATGAGCTTTTCTTCAGCAGAACGCTGTTTTTTGTTAGCCTGTGACTTCTAAAATGTGAATTTGCTCTCTGAAACTGGCTGTGATTGGTGCTTTTTGACTTGATTCCAGTACAAGACAAACTCTCCCACCACTCCGTCTCTTCTAGTATCCTTCTTGCACATGGCATCCTGCTCTTCTGTGAAAATAATGAAATATTTTCTCTTGAAAATACTTGGTGGAAATTTTATTATTGCAAAGGTCAGTGGTAATCAAGAAAGTGAAAGATTAGCTCTTAGTTGGTGGGGAAAGTAGAAGTCTCTGTTTTATACTAAAAACACAGCTTATCTTTTCTCCAATATGTTTTTCAATCTGATTTCATGTTACTGCTTACTTTTTGAGAGATTGATCTCATAGTGAGAGCTCTATTCTATACAAAGAAAATGGGCAGGGGAATTGTATTTTCTGCCCTTCTGAAACTGTAGTGCTGAGAAACAATATGCCTAGAAACAGCACATGTATTTTTGCGTGAATTATTATAGCAGAGAAGGTTATTAGCAGCTCGGTCCGCACAGCAGCCAGCAGGATTCTAAACTGCAGCCCATAAGGGCTTTCACCTTCTTCCTGTTCAAGTATGGAGCCTCTAGCATTCAACATACTATGTTCCAGTGTGACCTAAATGGCCTTTCACTCGCATCAAGTAGAACTTTGCATGCTAGAATCTGTGATCTTTCTAAGCTTTGCTGTGCCTCCTGTCAAAGATGAAGGCACCTACTGTCTGCACCAGCTTCTGCGAATCATTGCCCTTGGGTTCCTGTCAAAATGCAAATTCAGACTTTGAGCACTTGTTGAACACCTTTGGGCTTTATAGTAATGATTGGAATGCTCTCTCTTCCACATGAGTTTCCTGTTTCTCCTTCAGAAATCTTTAAGGATTTCCCTGTTATGAACTGGAGATTACTTTCATTACTTGAGTGTATTGCAATCGATCACTTTCTTTTATCTGTAATGCAAGTATTTGAAGATTTAAAAAGTAGTTTCTTCTTTCCCATGCTATACACATGGACTTCGTGCTTGCCTGAAGCCTCCTCCAGGTCAACACCTTGCATGTCAGGTCTTTGTTTGCTCATGGCCTTATTGCTGTAGCCAAGCAGCAAGGATTTCCATTTAAATTCAAGTCTTCCTTCAAGGAGGAAACTCCTCTCCTGTCTTCAGTCTCATTTGCAAGATTTCACCAAAAAGAACCTCAGTTTGCTGCATTGACCTGCACTTTCTGCAGTGTGGACAAGACCAACTGGTGTTGGCATGGACATTTTAGTGGATTCTACAAGAAGCATGGTGTGGTAAAAATTCTACAAATTAATAATGTCTCTGGAAGAAAGCACCCATACCTTCATGTTCTGTGCATATCCTTTTTAGGATTAGTGATACGTGACTTTCATTGAAGTGGCCAAAATGCACTGCCAGCCAAAAGTTGATTTACAAAATCCTAAAATTCAGTCTGTGGCATCTTTCTTATAGCCCATGAAGACTCCAGAAACTGATGTGTAATACAGTGAGACACAGTTCCACACACACACACTCACTCACTCGCACTCTCTATACATAAGGTGTGTGGCTATAGACTGCCCCTGCTTATATAAATTCAGTGCAAGTATTGGCTCATAGCATACCGCTAATGTTGTCATTCTGTTGGGTAGCATACAAGTGTTCTTGGATGAGAAACTTGAGGTGATTTTATTAGCTGGAGACTGACAAATCTTCTCCTTTTCCCATGAAGAAGGAAGCGAGATGGTATACCCATCTTAAAGCCTCTGGGGAAAGATTAAGTTCGAGCTCACCAACAATAAGACAGATGATGTTTTGTCTTATTAAGAAACTTCCTGTCTATACTGGTTAACCGTAAATAATGGATTTTGCCTTTCCAGTGTTTTTCTGAGTGTCACTTCAGTTTACATTTTTCAGTATTGGCTGACAAAAATGAGGTGGGTATTGATGAGCAGGATAAAAAGCTTTCTCTTCGCTTAGAGAAATGTTAAGAAAACTGTATGAAAATGGAGTCCTTTTGTTGGATCAATGTGTTTGGAATTGTTGAGATGCCAAGTTTTCTGTACGATGTTTTTGTAATTAAACTTTTGGAGTTCCTTTGTTTTTGAGAAGTTGATGTGCTTGTTTGACACTTGCTTCATTAAAATTGTTCAACATTGAATCCATTCTGGTTCAATTTTAACTACATTTTAATGAAAGAGCCATTACTAGCATTGCTTTCTTGTCTGAGAGACTTTGTTGACAAACTCCACATTAATCACCAGTGTTCTTCAGCAATCCAGATTGGTAATGTATGGTTTTTTATACTTATTCAGATGACTGTGTACCTGGTTTTGAAGGCTTTATCTATTTTAATGTATCTTGGAATTACAAGATAGGCTGTAATTTTCCTTCATAGGAAGTGGTGATGAGTGCTCTGATCATCTGGCAGATTGGATAAAGAGTGAGAACTAATGGCTACTCCATCTTCTGGCACTTCAGTGTGTTAGCTCTTGATAAAGATGATCTTTGAGAGGAAACAGTGTTAGCTGCCCCTTTCCCAGCCACATTACAAGTACATCTTCTGAAACAGCTAAAAGAAGTAGCTACGATTTGAAGTGATGAAAACTTCAGAGACTTTTATGAAGAATTGTTATTGGGACCCTTCATGTCATGTCCTTGTTCGCCAACTTGAGTCACCTTAAGAAGGCCTTGAGTCTTTTTTCCCCCTTGTGCTTTTTTAATATCCCTGTCCTCCTCTGCCTTCCTTAATTTCCCACTACCACATTTGTTTTCTCTACTTGTAAGAATCTTTTGTATCACACTGTTCCCCCTCCCAGCTCATTTTCTCTTCCTCTACTAAATTTTCTCATATATCTTCCCTTCTGCTTGCTGGGTGTGGAGCCAACCTGTAGACTTATGGAAATTGTACTTTGGTTTTGGATGATTTACTCCTGCACTGTTGCTCCTTCTGAGGTCATAGTGCTGTAAGCAACCATTTAGGTTATTTCTATAGTCACATCTTATTATTTTGATTGCCAAATTAATGCCTGGTCTTTCTATATAGCAACATGCTTGGCTTAAATATAACTCCTTCTGCTCTCTGGGGCAGACTGCTCATTTAGACTTACTGCGCTTTGGATATTTTGCAAAACATCAGCTATGAGATGCTAAAGATTTCAAAAATAGAAGGCATGTAGGGAGTTCTCCTGTATGACTATAGCCAGTCTGTGACATTGACTAGTTACGAATTGGGGATAGTAATGTCAGTACTGGTTTACACCTGTAAAAAAGTAGCAAAACAGCAGTGCATTCATAGTGAGGAAAGGGTCCAGTTTCATTCCACCCTGTAGTGCTGTATGCAACATCAGGAGCAGATGGTGGCCTATCGTGCTGAATTTAAAATAGTGAATTGTAATATTTCCACTGATTTTTTTTTTCTTTTTTTAAACCTGGTTTGCTGCTGCTGGATGGTATCCATGACTAATAATCACTTGAGGGAAGTGAGGGGGATTTGAGTTTTTGGGCTCTTTTAAGAGGAAAAGATCATTCTCTTCCTGTTTTTTAGGCAGATTCCTGTTTAATAATGTATTTGGAATCTTAAGTGAGGTCTGTAGTGTATTGTTTTTTAATCTTGCTTCAGTTGTATCCTTTGGAGTCAGAAATGCCCTCAGGCCTGCAGGTTAATGTTTATCCTTCACTTGTCCCATAGAATATTTCTGCTCACAAAAAGTGAATAGTTTGCTCATAGTACTGAGATTTTCTTTTTATCTTTTTAGAATATCTTGATCATATTCAAGATATACCTTAACTGCAAAATCTGCAGCTTTTGCTGCATCTGTTACACCATCTTGGTAAGTAGTAAGGTGTTTGCATCCATTACAAAATGCAAAAAGCTAACATAATTTTCAGAACTGTGATTTACAGGATATATTAATAAACTTGTAATTCTGATGGTGTGAGTTTTGAGGTTTTTATTATTTACTGTGTAGGCAAGTTTTGGTGATTTTTTTTTTAATGATTTTTTTTTAACATTTTTGTGGAAATCATGACAAATGCAGTTGGGATTTTTCTAAGCATAATTTTAGAGGGTAGCAAGATGAAAGAGTGACAAGTCAGACTAGGACACTTAGAAAAACACATGGCTTTCTACTCTAAAAGATTTCTGGGCTACACTTTAGTGAAAAGAGGCATGTTATTGATGGCAGATATCTCTGAACTTTGGCTAGTGTGGTAGACTCCATTTCAAAGATGTTGGGAGGGAGATGAGCTGAATTATATAGCAAATTTTACTTTCCATCTTTGACTTGTGGTTCACTCCAGTGTAAGGACAAACGCAACACAATTTTTTCATATTTGGGTTTATTTGTAGCCATAAGGGGATGTTCAGTTGGCTCAGTAAGTTTGAAAATGCTTATTTTAGCCTCTCCAAGTTTTATTTGCATGCGTATCCCAATAAGTTGAATGTAGTACTGAAATGCCATCAGTTCTGTTAATTATTTAATGAGGTGCTGAAGTAGTATTTCAAATGATCTGTGTGGAGATGAAGAAGTAGAGAAACAATGTAGGAGGAGGGACTGTTCAGCTGAGTGGAGAACTGGGTCATGGGAAAATGATTAGTTTAACTAGAGATTAGGGTCTCGATCCTGAAATATTTAGGCAGGAGGTCAACTTTGTACATGTGAATAGTTCCACTGAGTTGACTAGACTCCCCAAAATACTTGTCACGTCAGTGCAGTAGACTGGAAATTAAAAGAAAAATGTCAAAGTGCCTTTTTTAGGTTCTTTTAAAAAATTATTTATTTAATACAATAACTTTAAGAGAATATAGAAAAGAGTAGATCCAGTTAAGCTACATTAATGAGTTTGGAAGCCATTGCATGTTGTTAACCGGATATGTTACTTTATTCGAATGCTGCTTTTTCCTTCATCTCCTTCTTCGTGCTGCCTTTTTATACTCGGGTTTATATCTCACTAGAAATTTAGTCCTCATCCTTCGCTGTAAGTATTTGTAAACAGTTTGCTGATGTTAGAAAAGCTTTTTTTAAACAAAGCTTCTGCCCTAGTTTGCCTGCTTTGCGGGGAAGAAACCATATGATAAATAGTACAGGGTGATTCTGGGTGGGCCGGTGGGGGGCTACAGCAGTTCACCTAGCAACGTGGGACAGGTTATTTTTGCGTTACTAGAACAAAAGAAGTTGTTTCTCAGCAGACTTTGTATTTCTGTGATGTCTCTTAATGTGAAAGTGTGGATGTCTGCGTTTCACCAAATGAGGCTCCTGCCTAACAAATGAAACTGCCAGTGGATTTTTTTCACATGTGAAAAGACAAGTTTTAGGAATTGAAGCTCTGGTTATAATAATCAGGAAATCTTTATTTTTCTACTGTTACCTGGAAAAGACACCAGTTAGTCACAAGTACTGCCTTTTACAAAATACAAGTTTAAAAAAGTAAATAAAATTTAAACAATTAAATAAAGTAAATCTTGAATATACACAAGATACTCTTCCTAGCTTACTAACGTACATATATTTAATCTAAATGTAAGTACAAATCTCTTAGCAATTTGTCAGAATTCATCCCGGCCTTCATATCTGCAGGCCTGGCTGGAGGATTCTGGTGCTGCTTCTCCTTGGCCCTGTACTTGGCAGTTCACAGAATAACACAGGGACTTAACACTAGTACAAATTTGCCTCAGTGATATTAAATCATAATGATGTATGCATTTTTTAGTTAATGCAATTGATTATTCTGAGGTATAAGACAGGGTAAGGTTGATTCTCTGTGTTTTCTCGTTGAAACAGTTTCTCTTAAAATTGTTAAAATTACTGCTGTTGAAATGTGGTAGCTTTGCTAGCTTGTGCTCTGGCAGGTAAAACGCACTGTCAGTTTTCCCTAGAGGTATGTCAGTGCATTCAGTTCTGTTTGAACTTTCAGTTAATAAATTCTTATTTTAAACATTTTGCTGCTACTCGTATAAGAACTTCTACCTAGCCACATCCTTAGGCCAAAACATTACCTGGTACGTATGAGTTTGACTTTATTGAATTCTAGAGAATGACGACACCGATACCCGTGGAACGTCTCTCCGGCTGGAAATCAGAAAGGGGGGGTAGCTGATTTCAGTCTGTGGTAGTAATATCATTGGATTTCTCTGCCTATCTCATGTGGGCAGTATAAGTTTCATTAAAGCTGCTCTACTGTTAGTTAAGAGAGAACTCCCTCATCTAATTTATTTGAAATAATATTGGTTAAGCCCAGGACACTTGCAGAGAAATCCCAAGCTGAAGTTTTAGTCCTATCTATTAACATACTTTTTCTTCCCCTAACCCTTCCAAGTGAATGTTAACAACTGTGTTGGTATTGTAATTCCTCTCAGAGGAAGCTTTTTTTCCTGTGCAGCACTCCTAATTCCTGCCTCAATTGTTTTTGTTTCTTTTAATATTGGAGGAAGAGAAGGAAACTGTTCTGACTGGGGGAAGAGGTGCAGGAAGTGTATCAAAAGTGCAAGCTAGCAGGAGGACTGAGCCCAGCAGAGTGAAAAGGTCTGGAAACTTAATCCCCTATCTTACTTGGAAAGGACTGTGGCTTCTTTAGCATGAATGCTGACTGTACAGTGACACAACAGTATACATGCTGTTTTTCTTGTGTATAAGTGTTGATTCTGGAACGTGTTAACATTGTCATCAACTGATTTTAGTTCTCCTGAAATATATTTCATTACTGTGATTATATGGGAGTAGAATGTCTGTTCCTATGGAAGAAATATGGCTGTATGTAGGCATGCAACTTGCAAGCACATATTGTGAACTTGATGTGTAGAAGGGAAGGATGTATTTTTTATTAGGCATACTAGCATTAATGAGTGTCCCTGGTATGTGCAAATGCACAGAGTCAAGTTCTGCTTATACTCCCAAAGTTTTTCTAACAGTTTGAGTAGGATTTCTCTTTTCCTGCCCTCATCCACTTAAACTCTATTAATATAAAAGGGGACTTTGTAGAGAAAAGATGATAGGAATAAGAGGTTAAATTTACAGTTGCTCTTGAAGTTAATGTTCACATACTGCCAATGTGGAAATAGTTGATTTATTTTTTATTTTTGCCAGAGTATGTCTAGGCTCAGACCTGCAAATTCCATACGTTCTTGAAACAGTTTTGATCAGAAAAACTAGCAAATGTGAAAATGGAATTCTAGCTGCACGCTAGTTCCAGGATTTCACAGGTAGATCTGCATTTCCAGATGTCTGAAATATCTATCCTCATATGGAAAAGAATCCATTTCCTATTGGGCGAAACAGTGCCCTCTAAAGATAATTCTTGATATCTCAAAATGAAAGCGAAAACGTGTTAGTGGAAGCCAGAGCCAGAGAGCTTCTCTATGGGGAAGCTTAAGTCAATGGCCTGATTTTGTTTTAGACAGATGGCAGTTTCTTTGGTTGTTTCTACTGGCTTTTACTACATGCTGATATATTGTCCTTTTGTCACCTTGCTTTAAGGGCTGGTCAGGATGGAAGAAGTACAGCAGGCATTCCTGTGTTGCAAGGAAATTCTGGCATAGCAAATAAAACCTGAATTCAGTCTACATGTCTTTGAGGTGGGCATTCAGGTGACAAAGAATGGCTGTGGTAAAGGTTTTGGGCTGGCTAAAGCTGATGCTCTCTGTTGGCTGTTATGTTAGAATCAGCACAGCTGATTTCTTTTCTAGCTTCCTTACTAGCCGGAGCTGTGACTACATAAATCCATGTAATGGAAGCTTAGCAACTGTTGATATTTACATAGTTTTATGTTTTTGCAGAGCTGGTTTTCATGTTGGGAGCCTGCTGCAGCTTGACATTTACACATATTTACTGCCAGCTCTCTGGGGCTGGAGCGTATATGCTATGATAATAGCTGCTCCACTGTGATCTTATTCCAGCCAAGAATATCCATGCCCACTTGTGAGCTGCCTTAACTTATGGAAAGAGCAAAGAACAGCCCAGCTTTTTCTCGCTGAATGCTTTCAACTGTTTTTGTGAATTGGATGAGCTCATGTAGAGGTTCTGACAAGAAATAGAGTTTGTGCAAAGCAAGCAAGGGATCAAAGAGGAGAGCTGGAAGGGGGAAGTTGGAAATCCCTTCTAGAGGAATCCTGCTTTCATTATGGCTCACTGGAATTCGTGAAACCACACACCGAAGTAGTGTGGGAGCACTAACTATAGAGAACCTCCTACATTTCAGCATCTAAAGTTGTTAATGAATACGTGGCAATCTAAATCAGTCTAACTCCTGGCTTCAAAGCAGGTGCCCTTAGCTGTATGTTTTTCCTCTCTGACCTTTCTTTCCCTGTATCCTCAGTCCTTTGTGCTAAGCTGTTTCAGCAGAAAACTCTGCCTCTACCAACAAAGAATTTCTTGTAGCAAGAAATGTTTCACAACAAATATCACTGTGGGAACAGTGAATTTGGAAGGGCCTTACAATTACTGCAGTCCAAGAAGTATTTAGAAAACACAAAACTATAGAAATAAGTGCTTAAAATTATTCCTCTCTTCTGTGAAATGAGAGGAAAACTAACACAGCAACAGTGCCATTCTCTCAGGTAGCGGTTGCCAAGCCAGGGTGAGGTACTGACAAGGTCAACGAACTGAAGATATAAAGCCGTGATCTTGATCTGAGGCCGAGGGGAAAGGAATATAATGTTACTGAAAAAAAAAATGTAGTAAATAACAAATTTAACACATTCCTGTCTTACTCTCTTGGGGTACTTGTTCAACTGTGGAAAGAATGTTTATGGCAGAATCTCTTGTGCTCTTTAAGCATGCTTCAGAGAACGTAGCCTTTCTTACCTTGTAGATATTCCTCCCAATGGAATTCACACCCAAGCATTCAGGGTTTTTTTTCTCATCTCTTTTAGGCCATAAGTCAGCAGAACTGATGTATTTTACCCATGGGTCTGCTTGTGCAGAGGTAGCTTAATCTGGGCACGTCTCTACTTTGAATTGAAAGTCTGCTGTATTTAATGGGGTGTTAACTCAGTTTATTCTCTGGGATTTGTGTAGTAATTTTACTGTCTGCAGAACAAGTGATTTGAAGCAAGATGAAGTGCATGTGTAGCCTGTAACATACCTGTTGAGCTTTACAATGATGCCTGAACATGCTTGCCTCGTTTCTGGTGTTTATATTTTTTCGTTACAACCCTCTCCTTTTGTGGTAGTCCTGTTTCGTGAATTTGAGGGTTATCTCCTTTCTTTCAGGAAGCAAGACTGAACATCCACCAACATTTACAGGTAGCATCATCTAGTCTGTTTTAAAATTTAGTAACCTTTGTTGGACTAATATAATCCTTTGATTTCTGCAGGTTTTCATAGGCCTAACCACAGGCACAATTTGGTCTCTATCTTCTATGGCCTCGATACATCCCAACTCTGACATAGTCTGTGTCCCTTCTCACCTTCAGTCATGGCCTCTCCCCATGACTCTTCACTGCATGAAGTTACTCATTTGGTGCTTTCTCCATCTCTCTAAATTACTCTGTCATTAGATGAGAAAAGGAAATTTATATAATTTATAAATGGCTGCAGTGGGAATTCAAAGATCTTCTCTAGAAAGTGACTGTTACCAAAAAATGCAACTGTGCTTTGATTCCAATCAACAATAGTAACTGAAAGTATCTCAGAATATTTCACAGACAATTGCTGTTAGTGCATTCAGTTTTTAATTAAACTATGCTGAAGACTATAGTCTGCCAAGGCTCATCGCACTTGGTTCTTGTTTGTTTTGTCCTGTCGGCCGCAGCTCATTATATTCAGTTATTCTTGACCAAAGTGAAGTCATGATGTTCCTGTGAAATCCTTTGTGTGGAAAGAATCAGTCCTGGCAATCCCCATAAAAAAGGTATGCTAAGTGGTCTTGGCAGTGCAGAAAAGCCTAAGATGGAGAAGGATGGATACCGAAGTCCCTTTTGTTAGTAGGGCTCTTTGGTAGTTCATGTTGTAGCAGAACCAAACGTTAATAGTGTTGTGAAAGCATGGAAGTGAATTACAGCCCAAGACAATGATAGTGCTAAAGAATGAGTTCCTGTAATGCTGAAATGATAGCAAGAACAAAGACAAGGGGGGGATCGGAAGACAAAGAAAAAATAAAGTTTTAAAAAAAGTTGCCTGACCTAAATTGTTAAGGTCAGTTTAGGTTGACCTTAAGTGCTTTTATTTTATTTTATTTTATTTTTTAGATGCAGCTGTTCTGTAAGAGGCAGTGGTGTTGCTATTGGGGTGTTGCTAAATTGCTAGGCAATATGTATTTGATGTGAATTAGACACACTATCATTTCTGGTGAACTGGCCAGAATGCATGATGTGGTGTTTATGCTGGTTATAGAGGACAGACAGCACTAACTTCATCAGAAAGTTTTCTGGGCAAGCTTATGCCCTGAACCATTGTGAAATATCAGAGCGAATTTGTGCCAGTTCAGTTTGTTGTTGTTTTTTGATCTAGTAGTAGATACTTTAAAATTAGATCTGCTGTCTTGTAGAACCAAAACTTCTGGGGAAAGTTTTGGTCCCATTGAAATAAATGGAAAATTTAGTCACTGAATTTACTGGTGCCATGACTTCATCTGCAGTTTTCAACAGTTATGTGTAGTTATGGATTATCGGTTTGTAGGAAACTGGCTCTGCAGCTCTTCCTAGACTTATCCAGTACCTTCAGTCCTGTAGTGCAGCTTCACAGGGATCTGCATGCAGCGTATGCTGTGAAAAATCAAGGAACTCCTGCAGTGCAATGCAACACTGAAAAGCCATACATTTCCTCAGTTCAAATAGTAATGCTCTTTCACCTTCAGTGGAGTATGTTTCTCTCGTGTGACTGTCATGTCAGTGATACTTACCAGCTAAGTTCAAGTATGATGATAAAATATCTGCGTTGTCATTCTTGGCAATAAGAGTTTCAAATCATTAAGTCAGTCATTAAAGAAACATTTTTGTTATTTTCCTGTTTACTGCTGCTACTTTTTTTTTCTTTTAATAGAAAGCTTTCTGAAGTTCTCTAGTAGCAAATTCCTGGGACTCAGTGTTTCACTATCCAGGGCCAAAGCTTGCTCACGTTACAGGAGATTTGTTAGAAGGAACCTTATCCTCAGGATGAGGTGGGAGGACTGAGCCTGGCTCCAGGCAATCTGCGGCAGACCTTGGAAACTAAACCCGGACTTTCTGTATGTGATAGATGCTACTTCTAATGCATGGTCTGATCAACATACTAGCAAAAGGTACTCAGACACTTCAGTAATGAGGGAAATACAAGAACTGATGCAGAACAGACAGAGTTCTTGCTTGGGCAGTTCACTTGCTTTTGTCTGCCCAAGTTCATCTTGCAACTAAAAATAGTAAATATCATCCATTTAGTGTGAAAGCTGCTTGAGAAAGGGGCTGTGTTCTAGCTTACATATCAAGAGTATCTAGGAAAATAACCCTGTGATCTAAATACTAAATAGGAATCTATAGATATTTAGTTAATAACAATGAATCATTTACCTTCAATGATAGTTTTGCATATGTAAAAAGAGGAGGATTAGGGATGAGAAAGTGTCGACTTTTTATTATATAAGATAAACTTTTGAGATTATGTGTATGTATTATATATATATAATTATAGAGATATATATCTTATTTTTTTCCTGTTTCAGATGTAGTGCCTAAAACTGCTCAAACGTTGTGGTCCAATCTTGTTTTCATTTTCCTTTCTCAAACTGTGACCTCTAAGAACACAAGTGGAAGTGACATTCATACAGCTAGGTGGCAAAGGTCTTGCGTAGTTCTCTGAAAACAGTCCTTTTTAGTTTGCATGGCGTAGTCAGAAATGTGGCAAGAAGGTATAGTAAAGAAAAAGTCATGAGTGTAGGACCTAAAAATAACCTTTTGAGTCAGCTGCTTTCCCTAGCCAGATATTATGAATCTAGTAAGTGTTGAATTTTAACTTGTATGATGCAAGGCCTATAGGTGGGCTGCCTGGACATATTTTCATATCGTATTTTGGTGTGGATGCATGATTAAAATGAAATATTGATATTAAAATCAGTGGCTACACTATCTTTTACATAATTCAACTATATCAGCTTAGAAATTGATTTTTATTATATATTAGTGACCTCTGTCTGGGTACATTGTCTGCAGAGACTGAATAGTAAATAATACCATTACATAAAATATATCATTTATCAAGACCCTGAATATTTACTAAATTGACTGCTTTCCAAAATCTGTATCTTCTTTTCACAGGGCTACCTAGCCTCTTTCTAATTTCAGGCGTGCTGCCTCCCACTTAGGTCAGTGTGAAGTGCATTTCCACTAGATAACTGCTTTTCTGGAGATTTAGAACAAATGACATGCCACTACAGGGGACTTTGCTGAAGGAAACTTGATTACTTTGAGTGCTGTGTTTCAACTGGGGAAGAAGGGTCACTGCCGAACTTGCATTGCTGTTAGAAGCTGGTCATCATCCCGGGAGATCAGAGCTGTGTACAGAAGAAAATTAGTTGGTGAGAATGACCTTTTCCCTTCTGCACAAGAGGGAAGGCGCAGATGAGAAACCTTATTTTATTATCTTGGTATGAAGTTGGAAAGAGAAGAAAGGATACAATAAACTACGAATCAGATTAGACCACTGGTAGACCTGGAGCAGGCTCTGCTGCCCATGAGATTGATTCTCATCAGCTGCAGGTGTCCCAAGAGACTCTGTTTGCTCAGCTTCTTTGATGAGAAGGTTCAGAGCTAGTGTCAGTCTAGGTGGTTCATTAGTTTAAATGTCTAGTTTTGGGAGGTATGTTCTCAAGCAAAGGCTTCTAAATATAAAATAGTCTTCTGAAGTTTTCATCTGATGAATATTTACTTGTTGAATTTACATTTTGTTTTTCATCTCTGGGCTTCCAGAACAGAGCCTTACACAGAGGACTGCCCTCCCATCTGTCTCATTAAACTCTCTGATAGAAAGATTTTGAAAAGCATTGCCTTGTTTTTTATATGTACCTTCCCTTCAGTTAGTTTCTTTCAGAAGACCCAGCCATTGTGTGGTGTGCCAACTGTAGTAATCTTAAGGCTTGAGTGAAATTTCCATCTCAGGAATACCTGTGAAAATGGTGACTGCAGTGGAAGTGCAGGTGGAGCTGATGGTAGAATTTCACTCTGAGAGCCTGATGTGATTTGGTTAGCTGTTATCTGTATAGAAAGTTTTTGATGAATTTGGGAGAGAGCAAGCACCTCTGACAAACACTTGTTCGACATCTGCAGTGAGTGATCTGGAACTGCAGCGAGGCCTGTCTGTTAGGATGTGTGGTTATCACTAGAGCTGCAGAGGTCTCTGCCTTCTCTGTCTAGACATTTCAGCCATGCTTGTCACCTTGGCACGTGATCTCTTCCAAGAGTATTAGCTATTGCTGTCAATCCTGTGCTTTCATATACACTAAAATCACTAGTGAAGATCAAGCCCTTTAAATAAGAATACATAATCTTCACCAGAAAACTGCTCTTAGGTGCTTGCTTCTATGTAGATGATTTTGTTATTCTGTACTCATTTACTTTCCTTTGTGTATCAAGTTATTTCCTAATCTGACTTCACAAGGTGGCTAATGGAAGAGAATTGATGCAATTGCTCCAAAAAAAGTCTTTTAGTCACTGGATTCTAATTAAAGCAACCCTTTTTTTCCAGAGAAGAAGAAAAATCCGTAATCAAAGAGCACACTTTCTTTGTATCAGATGAATATATATGAAATAATTTGCCATCCTGTTGGATACAGAAGATAAAATATGCTTGGAGCAGTTGTGTTCAACAGTATGTAAGTGCTGGCACTACCTGGAGTCTAGTTCTCCCACAAGGTGATACTTTTACCATATAATCTATCTGCTTCCTGCCATAGGCAGTATTAGGGAGAATGTGTCAGAAAAATTGTCAAAACAAATTTTTTTTTTGACAGAAGATTTTCATTATGGTTATGCCCATGGTGAAAAAGTGCATAGATTTAGTTGAAAATTTATAGTTGTGAATTTTGACCAGCTTAAGTTTAGGGGCAAGTCCATATGCCCAACTGCAGAAGCACTGTGTTTGCAAATCCTACCATCAAGTCCTCTAGGGAGGAAGGTATCTTTGATCTTGCCTGCTTCTTCCATGTGCTCATTTGCAGAAGCAGAGATGGAAGAGCAGCTTTTGCAAGCATGTGTCTGCTTCTGGAAAAAAACTTAAATAGCCACTTAAATTGCACATGTCTGGA
Source organism: Rhea pennata (assembly GCF_028389875.1). NCBI lineage: Eukaryota > Metazoa > Chordata > Aves > Rheiformes > Rheidae > Rhea > Rhea pennata. The sequence continues at coordinate 21,415,369 of NC_084672.1, forward strand.
AGGATCTCGATAACTAAAGCTGGGTGCAGTCATGAAGACACAAAGGGAGGGGGCTAGGTAGTAGTGCCAGAGCTGTACTGCCATTATGCGACATCAAAGTGCTCATTGTACCAACTGGGTCTATTCTGGAGGGAGGGGAAATTACCTTATCTCTAAACCTCATCTCCCTTCCAAATCTACCCCCTTAGTCTCAGACGGAGAAATCGGCTGTTGTGAGAACAAAGAGCCATTGCAAATACACCTTCCATCCCAAGTGCCAGGAGCATTTTTATCTGCCTTCAGTATCAGTGAGTCTGTCTGACAAGCCTTACCAAGCTAACTGAGTCCACACCCACAGCCAGCCCCAGCAGGGGGAGAAGGGATGAATGAAATGCAGCTGATACCAGCCAGCTGCAAGACTGGAAAGACATGGTGCGTAAGTGTACAGGAGGCTTGATAGCACAGAACCTCTGATTATCTTCCCTGTATAACTGTTGCTGTTGTTCTGAACAGCCATCCATAATTCCTTTCCTGTTCTGTCCCTAAATAGGAAACAGCTTATTACTCCTCACTCGGAGCTTTTGGACTCTCCGTGATGAGCACCTGCTCCCAAAACACCCTATAGAGCACAAGAAATTATATCCCTGAAAATCCTTCCTTTCTGACATCCCTGGTAAAGACCCTCTTTTCCCTATCTCTCTCATTCCCCCCACCCCCTCCAAGTTTCCTTGCACCTGAGCTGGGCTGTGTCTTTGAAGCTCCTAAACCTGTAAGTAATGCTGTTTGCCTCTGACTCAGAGAGGCTTTTAAATCTGAGTATAAAATGAGACTCCTACAGCAGTAAACAGAGTGATCATACAACTCCTTTGAAGTTACCATTTAAATAACCTCCAGGGCTTCACTAATGCGGGAAGCGAGCAAGAGGAAATAATTCCCTTTCCTCCCCACTCCCCTCTCAGAAGCAGGGAAGTGAAAATGAATTCCCTGGCAAAGGAGGGACGCCGGTTTTCAAGGCATTGCAGAAGAGATGAACAACTCATACTTATGGCTTAGTTAATGAGTCAGCACATATTCATTCATGGACACAATTTATTGATCCATAAACACTGCATATGATGGTGTTATCGCTGTGATAAAGTTATTTTAATTAGCTGTATAATTAATAAGGTGCCTCAAAGGAAACCGTGTGCCTGCTCGTGTCTGCCAAGTCCTGGCTTGTTATGAAAGAGGGAAGAGAGGATCAGGGAAATGAAAAGGAGAGGTCCTGCAGGAGCTGGGCTGATTGCAGACTATTCTCTGCTGTTTTCCCATCCCTGCAGGCTGTTGCTGGTGTTGGTAATGCAGGAAGGGTGAATGCATGTGAGTTGAGCCTCTAGCTCTGCATCTGAAGTGATGCTTGGATTTTCCCTGAGGACTGATGGACAGAACAAGAGCACAAGTGAGCTTGCTTGACATCTGACAGCACTGGAGGGATGCTCAGTGATGCTGGAAAGGAGGTCATCCTGTGCTGAACGGCCTGCTGCTGCTGTAATGTGGAAGGCATCATTAGATGCCTCTAAACTTATAGCGGTGTCTTCTCTGTGGGCTGATGCCAGATGGCTACCAAATATGAGCAGAGGGTAGCCTTCGGAGACCTTTGTGGCTAGGGAGTGCAGCGACAGGCCAGCCTTCTGGAGAGGCAGCAGGCTTAGCCGGTGCTAGAGGGCTTGAGGGTAAGAGATACCAAGTAACCTGGAGAAATGATAGCAGTAACTCACTTGGATATTGCTTGTTTGACAGGTGCTTTAACTAGTCAATGGTCACTCCTTTGTTTAGTGATTTATTAAATACTAAAGTTTATTCAAATAATTAAATAGATTTTTATTAGTATAGCATAGTAGCTGAAAAAGACCCTAAGGGCATCTTAGTGTAAGTCTGAGTCTTACTAAGCAGCCTTAGGTCAGTTTCTGCTAGGATCAAAGGGTAAAGTATTCACAGATCCCTGTATTTTCAGACTGTTTAATCAAGTATTTTGGCTTATCTTTCATAAGGAGAAATAAATGCATGCTTGAACATGTTACTAGCCAGCCTTAGGCCCATCTGAAAATGGGGAGTTTCCAAGGCAATTATGCCTGGGCTAATCGTAATTTGCTCCTTAGTCTAGGGGTATCTGTCTTTGTGTTTACGTTAAGTTGTTGAACAGTTTGATTAGGTGCTGGAATAAGCGGTGTAATTATGCGATAGACATTCCTGGTGCCTACGTTGTTACTGTGGCGGTGCAGTAACACTTAGAGGCTGCTATTAGAGCCAGCTAGAGTTGTGCTAGGTGTTGTACAAATGTTTAGCTAGGCTCTCCAGGACAGCGTGCAGCTATGGTTTGCTGAGTACTGGTGTACAACAGCTCGTTATAGCACCTTATAGACATTAGTGAGTTATTTCGCATGATGTCACTGTGAGGTTGGAAAGTGTAATGATAAGGGAATAGCTGATTCCGTATGCCTAAAAGGGAAGCCATAGTGGTTACCAGTATACAACACCTGGTCACCACTCTATTTCTCATCACAGGGCTCTGCTGCCTTCCTCTGAGAACTTGTAGTGATCAATTAGCTCCCTTCTGCCTGTAGGATGGGAGCAGGGCCATAGCATCAGAAAGTGGGAATAGTTGCCTTATTACCAGGGGAACTTTAGGCCTCTCTCCCTCCTCCGGTCTTTAATGCATCCACTAATCCCAGGATACGGATATTATTTCCTTCTCAGTCTCATGCTAGGGTAGTTCTGTTTCACTGGGGTCTCTCTTAACTCTTAGGAACTGTATCAGAGGGCACTTGTAATTTATCTGTCAGAACTTGGCCAGCCACGTGCTAGTTTCTCTATGAGACAAGCCATTTCCTCAGTCAAGGACATGTCTTTATGCCAGCAGCAGGAAATATCTCAAAATTGCACCAATCTCACTGATCTGTTTCTGATCAGTCTCCAAACTTCTGCCTGTTTCCCAGACACCTGCTTTACTCTCCTCTGAACATCATCCACCCCTCTATTATAAATCCTTTAGCCTAATCCCTTCAAGAGGTTTTCTAAGTCTTACCTATCTTCATCTTCCTATCTTAGGCTCCAGATTAGCCGTGATATTCACAGCTGGATTTTTATAATCTCATAGTCCAAATGAGGCTTTATACATTCAGGTGCACAGTATAGCAAACAAACAGTAGGTTGAGTCTCCTCCATGTTCCTCTTCCAGTGTACTGGACTCTACACACTCTTTAGCCAATAACATAAGCTACAAGTCAGGCCCTGTCAGCACTACAACCCATTTTGGTTTATGTTTTTATATAGCATGTGGTATAAAAAATGTATTTTTAAGCCTTTCTGCTAAAGGCAAGAAATTGTCCACTTAAACCTGCTGCTGTTTCCTGAAAAAGAAAAATCAGGGTAAGCAAAATAGTTGCATGGGTTCTGTAGCAGAAATCACCTGACAGAACCTTTTAATCCACAAAGACAATCCACCTTTGTCCATATTCTTTCAACGTTATCAGTATTGAAGCTTGTTAGCAGGTAGGAAATGGTAGAACTTCAAGTGCTGGAACTGGCCTCTTTGGCTTTCTTGGTGAGTCCTCCTGAGAGCGGAAGATTAGAGCCAGACTGTCCTCTTTCATATCCTCAGCATGGGCTTATGTTTTATCAAATGCATTTTGCAAGCTGAATTCTTTCCCAGCTTTTTGTGCTTCTGCAGATTCCCTTGACTCTGTGCCAATCAGTGACAAATTGTACAAGTCCCCATTGAAAATATTGCAGAAGCCAGAGGAATGGCAGCTTAACTGTGTAGTACATTTAACTGAAAATATTTTAAACTTAAAACTAGTGAGTATGATTCTTCTATTTCAATCTACTCCTTCAGATCAAAAAGCTGTTAAAAGCTTCAGCTTGTCTTGATGCATCTGCAGCTTCATGACTGATGAATGGCATGTCCAGGGCTGGAGGCTGTGGGTAGGAGGATGGTATTTTGTGATAAATGTTTCTGGTGGTATTTTGTGTTCAGAAAGTTTTTAAAAAGCCTGCTACAGCAAATGATCAATCTGTTAGAGAGACTGTTAAAATAGGACTTGGTACTCTTCTGATTTCATGAGGGACAAGTAATGTCTGTAAAGACTGCAGACCTCTAGTGTATGCAGAGTTACTTTTTGCTTACACCTCTTGCTTCCCTTCCCCTCTGCTGTGTTGTTGCTGTGTTAGATGGGCTATAACAGTAGAATATTCTGTAATATATTATATGTTAGGTGTCTTACTAATTATACAACTCTTCTACAGCTTTGTAGCTATATGATTAGATCTGCAAAGTATTTAAACCAAAAATATAAAAATAATACCGTTATTTTTCAGTTGTCTTGCATTTAGTTTTTGATGTCAAAGGTTCAATGAGGCAGACTGTATGCTGATGGGAGTCAATGATGGTGGAGTTGATTGATTTGAGTTTAATGGTTTGAGAATATGAGTAAGCTGGGAGGCTGAAAGCATGTTCAAAGGCATAGTTGGCAGAGCCAGTCTCTAAAACCTTTGAAACAGTAAAAAGGCATAAATCTCAAGCTTCTTCCTGTCAGACAGCTGTGATCTGTGATAGCAGCAGTGGTAGAAGTAGTAGTACAGAGGCTATGAAAAGGAACAAATGTTTCTAGAAATGGCTGGTGGGATTTAGATCTGGTTTTAGCTGGGATGAGGAGATCTGGTTTTAGCTGGGATGAGGTTTTGGGACTCAGGCCAAGTGCTATTTCCAGAATTTGAGGTTGACCCCTGGCTTGGATTAAGGGCTTGAATTCAATGCAGTTTAAATCTGAGGCTGAACTTCAGTTGACACCTGCTGGCTGGGATTCTAGGAAAGCAAACCATAGTAAACTCTTTGAAGCTTCATTGACTTATGGGAACTTCACTCTTCAAATACTGGTTGGAAGGCAAAATTTGAGCCGTGTTCCAACAAGAAAAAGAGAACCCAAACAGGTGACATTTAGGTCTTGTCTCAACGCCCTCATTTCTCCTGCATTTTGGAACCTGAGGGGCAGAGGAGAGAAAAAGATGTCTGATAAATAGAAATTCAATTGGTTTAATACACCGACTATTTTACCGCAGTCTTAACTGGAGCCCCTTATTAAGAGTCTGATGGCATTCCTGAGTAGGGAGAGCTGCTCCCTTGGTGGGGGCAATCTCCAGTCATACACCAACATTGCTTTTGACATATTTATGACTCCAATAAAATCTCCCATCTGGTATATTTTAAAATAAAATTGAAAATTTATCACTTTCCTTTAGTTGGTTTGTCGTTCTCCCTGAGAGAAGATAGCTAGGCTAAGATTATTGCATCGGCAGCCTGTCAGCTGAGGTTAGACTGAGGTGTGATTTAAATTTCAATACTTTCCACATTACAGCTGTCTGGGGTGGGGAAATTACAAGGAGAAAAACAGAGTATGTTTCTATTATTTTTATTCATTAGTCTATCCTGATTTGTTTTGTTTCTGTTTTGTTTAGCTCTACTTGCTACACAGGACACCTGGGAAAAGAAGATCCTCCCTGTTTTTCTGTATTTCCACAATCTGTTTGGTCAGAGACACTTGGAAGGAGATGAGATAGAACCTGAGTGCAGACTCTTCCTTCACTGAGCTCTTAGGCAGGACTGTGGTAACAGGTAGAGGTCCTTCTCCAGATCAGGGCACCCAGTATATGAGGTACAGTGCAAGTTTGTAGCATTTTTTATAGCTTATAGAGACTGTCTGGAAGAGACTGATTTTTTGGCAGGATAGAGCTGAGGGTGTTGATTCCCATTTCTCTGGAAAAAAAAGACTGAGGGAGAGAGATGGGTATTATTTTGTGCGACTTGGACAGTTGGATCTAAGTCATCTCAGTTCCATCACGGTGTAGAGAAATGGACATTACTGGAGGCAAATGCCAACACATCCTGGATGTGCCAGTGTTTTTTAAGCCTTGGTGATAAGTTTAGACCAGGCATTTTTAGAGAGTCTGTGTTAGGTAAGATGAATCATCTGCCACTGGAGTTCTCTGGGAGTCCATAGCTGAAGGAGCTCTGGAACCTCAGCCAGCTATGTTCAATCCTGTATTTTAGTTAAAGGCTGGAATCTGCGTTCCAGTGGATCACTGGGATTTTATATGTTGCCTGTGCTGGACAGGCTGTGGAATAAGGGTTACATGCAAATTAGGTGCCTGCACTGATTCCTACTAAAATGATACGCAAACTTTTCTGAAGTGGAAGACTCTAGGCTTTATGGGGTCCAGAAATGCAATATATTCTACCTCACCCTTCAGGCTAATAATGAAATCATACCTGCCTTGCTGGCCTAGCATTACCCTCTGGTGTGTTTGCTTAGGTGAGTATGTTTCTGTTCAGCTGCTGGATCATCTGGGTGTAAAGTTATTGGATATCTTGTTTAGGCAGCAAACACTTTCATTCTCCACCCCTGCAATTGCTTCATTGTTCAGATTGTGACTGTAGCTGTAGAGGGACTTGGGCATCTGATGCACTCTGCTGTAGGTAATAAGCTGGGAGGGCAGGGTGGTGATAAGACATCTGGGTGAAGACTGCAGTAACTTACCCCAAATCTCAAAATGGTTGCTTGGCTGGTGCAGCAGCCTGGAAGCCCTGCCCCAAGTAGCCTATATAGTTATAGGCTAGCTCTGGGGAACTAAATCTAGCAATGCAGGTGATCACTCTGGGAGAGGATTAAATCCTATGCATGGTTAATGAGCCTTAGGTATTGAACCTACATGCAGCCAGCGGGAAGCTCAAACCCGCTGTCTTGTGTACTGTGATGTGCTCTGAACTACAGTGAAAATGCAACTGATTGCCTTAGGCTTATTAAATGCAGCCTTCATTTAAGACATATAGGAAGCATTTTCTAGGGAGGGCACGTAAACCTTTTATGCACAGCTTGTGTATTTAGGGACTTTTCTGAAGTGTGTAGTTCTGTCTCCTGATTTGTTACATGTATGGGGATTTTGCACTTCTGAGGTATATTTGTGCATATGAACACATAGTTAAAGATATGCCTATGTGTGAGCATGACATTAATGTATGGACAAGTCTTTTGGCATTCCTGTGTGTGTGTTTATGGTGTGCTTTCGCCAGTGTATTTTTTGTACATGTACAGTATATGTGTACGGGTCATTTCATTTGATTGTTCTATTTTCCTGTTTTCAGGACTGAACAATTAAGCATATTTTTGCATGCCTCAGGTGTGTTATTTCCTTTCACAGCAATTGTCTATATACTAATGTCAAGTTTATTCTAAATGGATGTGCTGGTGCAATTTTTGATTGTGTAGACCTAAATCTTTGGCAGACGGAATGAGTAGATATTTTGTTTGCGTACTCAGTAAATGTATACTCCAGCAGTACTTTTGTTTTCTATAGAAGCCAGAGGGTACTTTGTGCTGAAAAATACGTGCTTGCCTTCATTATGCATTGTACATGAGTGTTTGTGGAAAAGGGGTTTGCAGCATGCGTGGTCAGTGTATGTAGTAAAAGCATTTTTTACCCCTAAAAATCCATGTGCTCAATTTTATATTTGTGCAGTGTAAGCGCATATTTTCCTGTATTTGCTGGCAGAGATATGGAAGTGTTGAGTCTTTATACTGTTAAAATAACACAATAGTTGTCCACATATCTTCTAATTTTTTAAAATGTCTTCCAGCTTTCATGGTTTAAATTTCTGTATGTCCATCCAAGTGATATATGTCAAAACATCAGGAAAGATATTTAGGCAGTTATGTCAGTGAAATGGAACAGAGTCATGAGTTAATGCTTTTCGGAGGCTATATAAAAGGGAAAGTGGTGAAGAAGAAGCACGAATAAAATACAAAATGAACTAGATCAGCCAAGGTAAGGTTGAGAGGTTTGTTCTTAAATTGAGAGATCTACAGCAAAAGAGTTCCTATGGCTATATTTCTCTTTTATGCCATCCTATGATAATGCCACCCTGTCCCAAGCCTCACACCCTCTAGGATCAGTCCCCAGGAACCAAGAATGATGATGTAGGCCTCCCAGCCTTGTCGCTTCCTCTGTCTGCACTGTGTCCTGGGCTGTCTTCGTTAACCCACCTTTTCTTTTCAATAACATTTTAAAAGACCTGACAATGAGTAGGAATGGTTGAAGTAGCTGCTGCTTTTGTCTGTAATTATTCGGGTCCCCTGTTGGGACCCAGGTTACCGCTGTGCAAGAGAGCAGCTTATGTATTCCCGCTTAAGTGAGAGCTAGTCAAACACCAACCTGCCTGGTTGTGTCTAACATCATTCCACGTATGCCAGCTGCCAGGCTGGACCATGGAGTAACTGAGTGCAGACCAGAGTGGAAGTGGAGGAAAAGCAGCATGTGGCTGGACCAACAGCGTGCTCCGACGAGGCAGGCAGAGGAGCCCAGTGAAAGGGGACAGGCAATGCATAAGGAGGCAGACAGTGCCAAAGGACAGCACGAGGCCGTGAAGACAAGGATATGAGGGAAATGACACTGCTTTGAAGATGGGGATCTGTGAAGGGCTTTGGGGCACTTCAGAGCTGTGATGGCCAGTGCAGAGTGCCTTAGGCCAAGCTTGGAGAGGTCTCAAGTCAGCAGGATCAGTGCTGTGATTTGAGCGGTAGCGAAGCTCCGTGCAGAGTCAAGGCAGGCGCTGGTGTGCTAGTAGTTTGTCTGAGAGGTACGTGTGAGTAGCTTGCCTCCTTTTCTGTTGCTCTTTTTTAATGGTTGCATTCACCTCTGTTCAACAAGATCACTTCCTGTTCCTCACCTGGATGCTGATCTGTGTAATGCTTTTTGTGCAGAAAAATGGGCAGATCTTCTCCCTCTGTATCTCCTCCTGGCTCTTCATACCATGTGCTGTCCTGCATTATGGGTACTTCTCCCTAGACAGAAGATGGAAGAGGGTGTGTGAAGGGGGCCTGTGGATACTGGCTGTATCCCCCTGTGAAGATGACTTGTGTCCTGAAGTCCCTGTAGACTGCAGGAAGAGCACCCTTGCAGTAGTATACTAGAGCAAGGAAAAATGGTTCCTGAACTGCAAGTAGTCCTCAGTCAGTTTTTGCCACATACTGCCCAAACTGAAGGCCTTCCCTGTAGCCTGGGTTAGGATAGAAGAACATAGAGTCGGGGGTCCAAGGGACAAACAGGAGAAAAACAATGAGTGAGTTGAAGTCACAGGAATAAAACGATGGTTGAGGAAAAGCTTGTTGATTTCAAATCCTGAAGAGTCAACAGTTAGCAACTGTGGTGCTTGAGTCTTGTCCCTCAGGAACCTGCTGAGAGGCTGCTCCATCTCCACCTGGACTGCAAACTGAGCTCTGAGAGATGCTGGAACGCTAGTCGGTGGATGTGCAGGGTGAGAGGATGGCAAGATGGGAGGATTAGGCTGAAGGATCAATGCAGTAAATGACTTCTGCACTCAGAAGGCTCCCTGCGATAAGGGAGGAGGCAAAAAAGAGGCCCTGCATAGCGGCCTTTGAGGTCTGTGGATAAACCCTATCTCGGCCTTCTGGGTTTCCTGGAGCTTGACGCATTAGCACCTCAGTTGCTTGGCCTTCACTTCCTGCTTCCCTTAGCAACATGCGCTACCTCTTCCCTGCCCCCTCTCCCTCTGATGCCTTGTGACAGGCTTACAGATCCTGAGACCCCTGATGCTGGAATGGCATTTTGGCCTAGCTGGGATTGTTTATAAGCACTGAGCTTTGATGCTGTCTCCAAAGCCTCTGGAGAGCTGAGAAGGGCTATTTTTTCATGTGATGCTTTTGGAGAATGCTATGGGAAAAGGTCAAGGGACAGAGTGGGAACGAGTAGGTCACATACTCGTTGGTTTAGGGCACTACGACAGCATCGGTTCTTTAAGATCTCAGAGCCTGCTTTGTAAAAATAAGCACCTCTCACTGAGCTGCCTGGGAAAGAACGGGGCACGCCTCCTGCAACGGATATTCACAGCGTTCCTCCGGGTCTGTTCTCTTGCCTTGGCAATCGCTGCCTCTCAGCGTCCCTGTGAACCAGACAGATCCCTCAAACAGTGTGCAGCATTTTAAAAAGCCTCTTTGCTTACCACTTTGACCTTTGTAAGACAAGGAGAAATTCTGTAAGAGCAGGGGCTGGCCTTCTGCACTCTGCACACATGGCTGTCTTGTAGCAGGGTCTGAGCTGCTCCGCAGAATTCATTAGTGCATCTTCATGTCACCAAGCTGGATTTGTGGGCAAAAGAGCTCACAGCTGAGCAGCTCTTTGGCCCTTTATTTTTGCACATGCTGGCTTTGCTCCTTTGAATTTAGAAGAAGAGAGGAAAAAAGAAAAAAAATAGCAGTCTAACAAGGATTGCCCTTTTTCCTTTCCTCCTCCTTGGTGCACACATTCTGCAGTTATCAGCCAGAACGTGGGGAGTGCGAGAAGGAACAGGAAGCAGAGGGATGAGGTGGCAAGTCATTTGCATTGGAAATAGAAGCTGAATGTGCGTTTCCCTACTCTGTTGCCATCAATCACTCAAATTTCTTGTACACTACAGAATAGAGGAGTAGAGTGTGCTTGCTTCCCACTTCCCCTGGGGATGGAAACATATTCATTTGTTTCATTGGCTAGAAATGCTGATCACTCAAAACATTTGTTATTCTGAAGAGAGACACAGTTCTGAAGCTGAACTTTTTGGCTTCCTTCTATCTGGTCTTCAGAAATGCGTTTAAATGTCCTGCAAACCTGGAAGATTCATACAAGTAGTGTTCTAGCTCAGTAAGGGATGGAAAGGTGCTGCTGGAGTGCTGGAAAGCACATGGCCAGCTCAGCAGATGCTTTAATGTACTGTAACTGTGCAGAACATTAGCAAATGTCCTCTGTTCTCCGTCAAGCCCTCTGCTTTTATCTTGTTCTTATGATGTTGCACCTGATCCAGTGGGGTAAGATTTTTCAGAGGCCCCAGCCCTGCTTGTCATTGAAAACCTTTTTGTGGCCATTCTGTGGGGCTAACAAATTGGTTGCGCAGAAAATAACGGAATTTTGGGGAATAGATAGACCACCCTGTGTTTGCTACTGCTGTTGTTTACAATTTAGCTCTGTTCAAAGGGTTGGGGACAGTAGTAGAGACAGCGTGGGACTGCGAAAGGAATGGAAGGAGAAAAAAGGAGAACAGAAATAGAAGGAGGAGTAGAATGAACAGGGAAATGAATGAAAAGTTGTCTGTTTCCTTCCATAGCAAATAACATAAATGAAATAAATAAGCATGGAAGAATTCAGAAAGTGCTGCTTCCTAAAAAGGCACAACAGAAAATGACCAGCTGTGTATTCACCCTGTAGTAATGCTATGGTCTGGCGTGCTTCTATAGCTCTTAAATGGTGTCTGGTTTCTGATTAAAAATCTTTTGTATGTAACAATCTCTAGGCAGAGTCTTGTCCTGCGGAGGAGGACTGGGCTGAGAGGCTATAGAGGCTATATTGTTCAGGCAATAGACAGTTCTGGGCTGAAGGGTTACGGGAGGGATAGGGCTTAGATAAAGCATTTGCACGACTTCCCAGCCCTAGGCATCCTGGGATCTTGGCAGTGGCATGGTGTCTCTGGAACTTGAGGGATGTGGTCACGACTGGGATGTGGTCAGTGTTCAGTTTGGTTGCTGTGATAAAGAGGCTGGTGAGGCGTTGTGTCCTCGGAGCACAGCTGCGGCCAGGAACTTTCTCCTGGCTGTAGGCGACTGAAATCTCGTTCCCTGCGGGTGTGAGCTCAGCAGCTTTTAAGGGCTTAGCCATTGTGGGCCTGGGCAGAACTCACAGGGGAGAGCTGTCGGGAAAACCCATGGGCTGGAAGGAAACGCTGCTGATGACTCAATAGGCAGAGCTCTTCCCTTTGTTGATGTTGGAGCTGGGCCACGCAGATGCGTCCCTCCGTAATTACCTACTAGTTGCTCGTAGTTCATGCTTTCTAACCACCAGTGTTCTCGTTGACATCTAGAGATGCGAAGCTGAAATCCACGCTGTGGGATCTGTTATCGCACTGATACCTGCAGCCTCTGAGAAGGAAAGATGTGTCTGCTTCTGAAACGAGGTGTTTTACCATATACACGTGCCTCTGGCATGTACAGAGGTCATGACTGTGCAGACAAATCTTGGGCAGTGTTCAGTGTAACTGGCTGCATCCATGTTCTGCTTGCCCAGGAAAGATTGCACATGGGAAACCCAGGAAGATGCTTCATTAATCACTTGGTTTGGGACTGCTGAGACGAGATGAGGAGTTAGCAGTTTGGTGTTCTGGGGGGTGGGGACTGCAGGATGGTTTGGTAGGATGGATGGAGGAGGAGAGAAATTTGGAAGAAAACCCAACATGACTGAGGGATAAAAATGTCTGCTGTGTCCCTTGTTAAGCAACAGAGACCCTTAGTGGTCATCGGGAGGAAAACCCTGGTGCTGAGCTTAGAGCTGTGTGAATGATTGCTTTTTCTCTGCTAAGTAGGTTGGATTCCATGCTCTCCTCTTCCGTCTAGAAATGCACACTCATTTCAGACATGAATTCGTGTAATAACTTTAAGTTTAGATATAAATGACAGTTGTGTGGTTTCAGACGTTTTGCTTAACCCCAATGAATGGGTTCACCTTTTTTTTTTTTTTTTTTTTTTAAGTTTTTAATGATCAATTTTGAAATGGAACATTATTTTGCAGGACTGACACATTTTTCGATTTGTGTTGATTGCCATATGATATTGCTAGGTTTTATTCAGCATCACAATAACTACTTTATTCTGAGAAGTTTTTACTTCAGATCTTTTTATAAAGCGGTTCTGGCTGCTTTTGTACTTCTGTCCAGCCACTCTGGCTACCTCTTCTCCCCAGATCCCCACGAGCACAGTGTCTAAGTGTAACCGAGTTTCAATAACTTCAGTTGACCGGATTCTGCGATGCCTTCTGCCGCTTCCCTGGCAAATGCACAGGTAATCTGATAAATGTTGCCAGCTCCTTCATGAGTTATTTCTATGTACTTATGTCGCTGCTGTGACTGGCGATGGGGTCAGCCCACCTGTGCAGCAGCTAGGTTCTGGCACTGAAGCAGCTCTGCTTTGTCCTGCTGCTGACACGTTGAGCTGCTGTTTGCTTTTGTCTCTGACAGCTCTTTATGAGAACAGCTTCACTAGACTTACTCCCCCACCAGCAGTAGGGAAAAATCATACCAACTCTGGCAATGTTTATGGCCATCTCAGTGGTCAGGGACTGCTGCCTCCAGGGGATCTGTTGTTGCAGCTTGATGGATGGCAGGCTGGGAATCAGAAAAGATGAGCTGGGCATTCTGAAGGGTGGCTCACTTTGGGCAAGTCACTTTGGGTAAATCACATGGAGATGTGTATAACAAGGATGGTGGTCTGACTCACAAAGAGGCTAGAGAACTCAGCTGCAAAGTGCTGTGAAAAAGCTGTGCTCTGTTACAGTGACACTGCCTGGATCCACCAACCCCAAGCTCCAACCAAGGCAGATTCTCAAGACCTCCTTCACGACTTTGCTAGCATTTGTACTGATCTTGGGGGGAACACAGCAATGTATTGCAAAGCTCTTCCTTATCTGTCTGTCTCTTTTAGTGATGTTCTGTCAGTGATACACAATTTAGCACTGTGACGTACATTAGAAAACCATCATCGCCATCATTAGGTTGCTGTGTGTAATCACCACTCTGAGCAGCTGTTTCCTGGCTTTCAGAAGTGGAAGTGACTAATCAAAACTAGAATGGTCCTGCAAAAATAACTCCAGAAGGCTGGGATTTCTTCTCAGCAAAAATTCCCTTCTGCATTGTTGTATGAATTTTCTTATTTATCAGAGTTACAAGTAGTAAACTTTCTGAGGCCATGAGCTGTTACATATTGCATCAAGCATTACATACTGCAAGCAATACTGTGTGCAAACGGGTGATGGACATACAGGCTTGGAAGGGCTTTGTGATCCTGGACAAGTTCTCCATGCTGTAGAAGAGATTCCAGTAGAGGCCAGACCTTAAGGTTAGGGTCTTAATCACTGTTAAACCTATGCAAAAAAAAACCTGAACGCCTCTTGATTAATGGTCAGTGGATTCTGGCCCTGTTAATAAACCTCCACTGAGCAGTGTTCTCTATTCTTGTGACAGGGGGGCCTCCACTGGGAATCTGCCTTATGCTCAAACCCAGTCTGGGCACTAACAGCACTCGTTTATTTATGCAGGGGTTTCTTGTGAATCCACATCTATAGGAGACAGTATATGCTTCTTTCAAGGGCACCTTCAGAGCAAGTAGTGGTTGTTTCTTTAAGGCCTCCCTCCCCTCTCTTCCCTTCTCCATTACTCCTCTCTCCATATTCCTGCTGACACAGATTTTCTCTTGCTCAATTTCAGTGCACCTGCTCTTGCAAGCCAGGCTGCACAGGGTTTGCTCAAACTGAGCCTGTATGTGATAACAAAAGCAGCAGCACCCAAAAGCACATTCATAGGCTGAGAGGAGTCATCAATATGCAGAGAGAAGCCTGGCTTAAGCAGCTCCACAGGTAACCCACAAAAACTGGTCACTAAGATATACCTTTAGTTAAAGGTCAGATCAACTGAACGGGAAACAGCAGGAATATTTCAGATAAATAGTAGACAAAAAGCAGGCTTTCGTATTAGATCTAGATATTCAGCCTATCTGTCTTCATTATTGCCTTATACACTTGGTATATGCTCACTTTTGCACTTAGCTATACAGCTCTATGTGCTAAAGACATTGCGCTCAGGTTCAGTATTGCAAAAGACAAACTGACCTGAAATGTGATTTACCAGGTTACATTCTACTTGAGCCTCCAGCACAGGCTTGCATTCAAGCAGCTAACATCCAAGATGTGTCATCTTCACTCCTATTTTAACTGCAGTTAACTAACCTGGCTTTGTTAACCAGCTTGCATTAAGAACACATCTTTTCTTTCCCCCCCCCCCTTTCTGGGTAACAAGAAGGACATAATGGAAGGGCTTTGTGGCTAAGCTTCAGGAAGGGTCTGGTTAGAGGGATCTCTGTAGGAAGCTGACAAAGGAATGAAGAAAACTGAGAAAACAGGGGCAGCAAAGGGTGGTAGAAGACAGCACAGAGCTTGAACAAAAAGAGTGGATTTTGGAGACACAGTGACCAGAGGCTCTGATTTGATGTACTATTGGCTGGAAAGCCTGTGGAGAGGCAGACCAGGCAGTTCCCACTTGTCAGCTGCTTGTGTGCACTGAATTTGTGCATACTCCTAGCCTGTTGCAATTTTGATGGAAAACATAGTCACATAAATGGTTTTGTGATAGCTCATTAGGCCATGCTGCATGCCCAGAGAAGGGAATAGCTTGATCGAATGTACAGGCACAGAAGGTGAATTAATATCCAACTTTCAAAACACAGATGTCAGCCCTGTGGATGATACTCATGTAACCAGTCTGGCAGGATCTTCTTCCTCCCAACTGCATGACAGATCTCTCCAAAATGCACTTCCTGGAACATTGCTAATGCTATTCCATGTTCTTGGCTATTCCCCGTGGCTTAGGGGCTGTAGTGTAGTCACTGATCTTCCCCGACACACGTAAGCAGGGCTAAGAGGCAACTTGGCTGGTAAAGTGGAGATCTGAGAAAAAGCTGAGGTGTACCCCAGGCCTTGTAAACTTTTCAGATACGTGTGGTGAGGTTTGATGTTACATTTCGGAGAAGGTAGGGTTCTTTAGATTCTGGATGGGGGTTAATCAATGTACATTCATCATTAATTTATGCACGTAAGGGGGTTTCAGAGTAGAGTTGTCATGCTGGTTTTGATAATACTGACTCTATCCACCCTGCCAGCTGCTGCAATGTCGTAGTAGTTTGTGTTGCTGCATGCAGAATTGTGGCGCTTTTGTGGGAATATTATGTTCCCTGAATAGAGCCCCACAGAGCAATTTGCTTCATCCTTACAAACCCATCTAAATAACTGGCAGTGCTTTACAAATACAAAACAATTGAGAAAATAAATGTATTATACTGTACATCTGTGACAAAACAATGCTTTCATGTGCAAAGAGAGAAATGTGTTTGTTTAACTTACGGTCTCCCATTTAGAAATAAATGCATTCATTTAAATCAAAATGGGACATTCTTCACTATTACAGTATTTTGCATGCCAGATGTAAGAAATATGCTGCTTGAACAGCAGACTAAAAACTTGGAATGGTTGGTGTTACCAAAAGTATGCATGTGCTGGATTGTCTCAGATGCTACCCCCTTTCCTACAGGGTGTCTTCTGCACGTAGGTGGGAATCCCCTTGCCTTGCGTGTGAGGGACCTTTGAGCAGGGCAGTCTCTACTGAGGGTTTGGGAATTTGCTTCTCTCTTGTATGGCAGAATCTAGTGTCCTTTGCACACACGGGGAGTCTACATTTCTCCAGGATTTTGCTACTAAGAGTGCTAATCAATTGGCACACATCAGAACTTTGTCTTACTATAACCATGTGGTGAACTGATTCGCTGCAAGAGTTGTGGCAATCCAACAAATTTGCAATCAGTTCCAGTTTTTCGGTTAAAGAAATCTTAGTTCCATTTGTATGGAGCAGTGAAAATGTTAGATGGAGGCAAAAGAAATAACAATAAAATACAGATTGAGTGTGCCAATATTTGTTTTTAAAAGTGTGCCACATCTTATAATTTCCATTCTTTTTTTTTTAAAAAAAAAATCGTTAAGCTTTTGTAATGAAAATCTGCTGCATTTCAGTTTACACACAAGCTTAACATCATCAAACCAAGTTTGTTCTGGGAGTTAACATTTGCATTTTTGAAAGTAGCAGCCTAATCCAGAGCAAAACCAGATGAGAATGTACTTTAATAAAATATAAGCTGTATGCCGATAGCTGTGACAATGCGAGCATCTCAAAAGGATGCTGAAATTTGGGTAAGTTTTCATGAGTCTGCAAGTTTAATTGAACATAACTCAGGTTCTGTGCTACCCCTAGTAGAAGTTGTAAGCTGGAATTCTGCTATGCAATGACTGTTAGAAGGAAAACTAGAAGGAAAAAAAGAATTTGAGTTTTTGTAACCTTTATTTTTTAATTTAAAAAAATCTCAGAGAATCTTCTAGGTTTATTACTCTTACGTAATCAAAATAAGCACCCATATTCATGGGCGAGAAGGAAAGAGTTAGGAGTTTTGGCCCTCTGCCAATGTTGGCTGGCCCACGCTGTCGTATAACAGTATTTTGGTGGTCTTCCAGGTGTAGCAGCAAGTGTGTTCAAACATGTACTGTCCTGTAGTTGCTGGTGGGCCAGTAATGATAAGAATCATAATACAGCAAGTCTAGCATTAATAAATATTATTTAGTTCCATTTGGAAATACGGCATTGTGCATCTGAAGTGCAAGTATCCTATTGTTACATTCATCTAGCCAGGGACTTGTTACACCATACCCAGCAGGAAACATGCCACATTGATAAAAGCCAACACCTAAGTATTGACTGATTGACCACCAGGGCTATGCAGCAAGGGAAGTTTGGCCAGGTATGCTTTTTCTCTGGACTGATTAATCAAATACTTCAAATAATTGCTGCAGTTGTGATTGATGTCCATTGCATAGCTAATTACCCACAAGATTAAAATGACCCCTTCTGTTTAAAAAAAACTGTAAATGAGTTAATTATTTACTCTACTCACCTCTCTAACCTTGTTATTCTTGTAAATGAATAGGAATATTGATCTTGGAACTGATTTGGGTGTTGCACAGTTTAATTAGGGGTTTAAATGTAACCCTATTTGCTCCTTCTGACCCATCATACTATCTTTCTACCTTGCTTTTGTAGAAATCTTGAGTGTGGACCTGGGAAGAACTATTGGGGCATAAATAGTCTCCAGGATTTCTAACACTTCCCTACGTTAGCCCCATTACTATTATATCTAGACTACTGCTGACTCCTTGCAGCAGTGCCTTCTTGACCATGTCTCTTGAGAGCAGACTATACCACCCAGTGGTTGTTACTGTTAAAACAATCTTCTCTTACTTCACTGAACTGTTTCCTTCTGTTAGCTTCAAGCCACATCTTATTCTTCCATGTTCTCAGTCTGTGAGTATATTTTTCCCCATATGTGTAAAACTACATTTTAAGTATATCCCTAGTTGATGCAAAGAGTTGCTCCACCAGGACAGAACAGTGTCAGAAGGCTACAGCTTTGCTAATAGGTACCCCCGCTTTGTGTATCACTGTGGGATGGAGACATGATTGCCTCCCAAACTAGTTGGTATAGCTAGAGCTTGTGTGACCCATCACTTTTCCCTTCGCAAACAGCAAGGCCTCCTGAGGTCCTAGCAAAACGTGGGTTTCCTTGTTGAACTGACAAAAACAGTTTTTGGAACAGTTAAAAAATATACTACTTGCTGAAAGGAATGAAGAGACAGCAATCCAGAAGGCTCCTCTGCTCTTACCCTCCTGTAGCTATAACTATAGGAAGCTTTACGGCCAACTTCTATTTGAGCTCATATCTACCCTTCAGTCAGCTCTCTCTGCTTTTGTTTCCTGGCAATTTGTTTTCTAAAATTTCCAGAAAAGATTTGGCTCTCTCTGCTTATAGAGAGGTTGTATCAGACATTGCCAAGCTCAGCTTTGTCCGGCTCCAAGGAACTTGTTCCTGTGTGTGGCCATCTGGATACTTTGGTGGAGCTTGGTCTCCCTTGCCGGTGGAGACAGTGACATCCCTTCCGGAGCTCTGCTAGAGGCTGCTGCCATTTTGTGTTTTCTTCCACTCCAGTCTGATGCAGAGGGCCTTCATCTCTGTAATGCACTGGTCTGTCTTATGTTTCCCCTTTGTTTTCAGTGCAAATAGGGTGCAAGTCAGGTATGGCCCTCACCTCTGGAGCCATATGGTTCATATCAAGCTGTAGATACTCATATTTGCCCAGGAGGACTCTTGTGTGGTTCATGGAGAACTAAAATAGTGCCTATCACAAATCCTTTTCTTTGTTTTTTCTTTGTTTCCTGAAGCTCTGAGATTGTTGTTCAAGAGTGGGAAACATGGTAATTTGGCCAGCAAAGTATCAGTGCATCGTGGGGCTTGTCTTGACTCTTTCCTTCTTAAATGAGCTGATGTGCTTGAACAGACTGGACAGAGACTGTCAGAGAGAGCTTTTCAGAAATGCAATATCAGCCTGCAAATCCTAAACCATCTGTCACGGTCAAATTAATGTAACCTTCTCCCTGCCGTCGGTGAGAGCTAGGAGAGTATAACAGCAGACAGTGCTTGATCCAGCAGGACTGGTCTATTTGCATAGTTTTCTCTCACATACTTGGATCTGTTCCACTGACTGTTTTGTGGAGGGCTCTGTTCTCCACCAGGACAGGAATGATCTGAGTAGATGCTGCGGTTTCCAAATGTTGTTTTTTTTAGTGGGAGGCTCAATTATGGTAACCTGAGGGCTATACAGATTTGGTACAGACATGGCTAGTGCTAATGTAACCTAAGAAGACTGATGCCAGAAGGTTTTTTGCTCTGGGCTCTGTGGCTTCTAGCGCTCAGTGCCATGACTTCATAAGTTACAAGCTGAGTGCCAGACTGGTGTTGGCAAAGTTTGTGTTGCCAGTTTATGCGGCTTGGCAGCTTCGTGGCCAGTGCCAGGTTGACTGTGCAGGACCTGATGCTGGAAGGGCAGATGTGCTCTGCGCTCTGACAAACCAGTTCTGAGGTGGCCAATGCCAGATACCATCAAGGGAAGTTGATGTATTTTCTTGTAGTTTCTGAACATGGTTGTATTTTTTAGCAGCTGAAGAAAATGGCTTTGAAAAATAATAGCTTTTAGTCAAATTGGTGTCAACATTCAGTCCAGGCCACTTAAAGCTAATCAGTTTAAGCTCCTGTTTTGGCAAATGAAGTTTCTTCCTTGCTCCCCATTCTCTCTCTTTAACCTAGCTCTCATGACTGCCACTTCTTTTTCAGTCTCTTTCTTTCCCACTAATGTATCTCTAGTCAAAGAGATGTTTGATTGCTGAGCTGTAGAATCTGGTCTGTTTTTGAAGGTACCCACGCTGTCTGTGTGAGCTTGGGCCTCTCTCTTTTTTTGTAGGCTCTTTCTTGTAGGAGCAGAGAAGGATGACAAATGTTGGTGAAGCTTTTGTGCCTGCCTTGAGCAAAGTTCAGCTGATGAGAACAGTTACTGCTCTTATTGAGAGACCTGATTCCAACAGTCATGCGTGGACCGAGGCAAGTGGGCAGGGAGGATCCTTGGGGGAGCCATTATAGGCTATTCCAGGAGAACAGAAAGAGGAGAAGCAGCTTTGCTGCTTCTGAATAGAGAGAATCAGGAAAGCAAGAGGTGGATGGACTGATTAAATAATACTGTCTTTATCTGTGAATAAATAACAGCATCACAGGGGACATCCAAGGCAGCAATTTTAAGAGGTTAAAATGAAGATTAAAGTTACATTTAGGATTAGGATTAGAAAAATCAGGAACCCTAAGGCATACATGGTGGATGCTAAGTATAGAGACGTAGGCAAAAACAGATATGTCTGGAGTAATCTCTAACAGGAGTATATGTACACATGTATGATACTCTGCATCTTTTTAACTATGTTTATATATTATATGTACATGTTATGTAATAGCATGTATATGTACATGGTATGTAATGTTATTGCTGTTATTAGCAGATTAGGTATTACAGTGTATGTAGCCTAACTCCTTGGCTTTATAGAACTGTTAGAAGTTGCTGTGCCAAGGAAAAGGTTTCCTCTGGCAGCTTTTTACATCAGCTCCTGTATGTCAGCAGTTTACACACGAGGCATTTCTGTTGCTCTGAGTGATTAGCTGTGAATGCAGCCTTTGCTGAGACTGTAGGTTTGTCTGGAGCTCCTCCTGCCTTCCCTTGAATGTTCAGGGATAGTGTAGACTGTGTTAGCACGCAATGCAGATGCTGATGAATGAATAAAGTGGGAAAGGAAGAAAGAAGGAGCCTGTCTTTGTCATCCCTTTCAGATAGCAGAGGAAGGCATTAGCAACCTCCAGAGGGAGTTTCTCTTCTCAGCTGGCCAATCTAGACGTTGGGGAACTGATGCCCAAGGGAATCCCTTGACGCATGAGCCTATTTTACTTGGTTCTGTCATGATCCTTCAGAGGGTATTCAGTTCTTGTTTGGTCTTGAAGGATTAGGTTTACTAGACACTAATTTTGTATGAGGCCGTCAAACCTTTCAGAAGAACAAGCGCACCAGAACAAACTGTCTTCTAGCTCTGCCAGGAATACATATAGCATTTTGCATCCCAGCCTGGGGTGCTACAAGATGGGACTCAAATAATGGACCTCCTAGTCACATCTGAGGCTGACCGTCTGTGACTACAGAGTCCTGTATATTTTGCAGGGACCAAATAATGTAGTCATTTTTTCCACTTTTAGAGCCATATCTGGTCTGATGTGTAAAGGTTGACTGAGTTGTTTTGTAAATCTCAGCAGTAAAAATATGTCCACAATCACTCAAATAATGGAAGGAAGAGATGAGAGCATAAAATGATTATGCTGGTGAAAGAAAGGAAGACTAGTGGAGTCTGAAAGAGATGTGGGCAGGTAAGCAATGGGCCTTGTGAAGCAGAACAAAATGCTTTATTATTTTTAATGGAAATTCAAAAAAGGCTTTGCAGATGCATTGGGCAGAGGATGAGCAGAGAAATTGCTAATTCTGTTTCACAAAGATGGTGGGAGTGATGCTGGCTTTGTTCTGCTGCTCAGGCAAATGGATGTGGCAGCCGGGAAAGACTAGCTGGCGAGGGATAGGAGGAACCTCACATGGGCATTGCGCTTCACACTTGCCAGCTTCTATTCCCGTTTGTGCCAAAGTAGTCCACTTCTGTGTGGTGCTTGGTGTGAAACTCTGCATGCCCGGCAGAGGGATGGAGATAGCTCAGAAGTTTCAGCGTGATGCTGATGCCAGGCTTCCTACTGCCCCTTTGACTTGAGTCTCAAACCTGACCACACCACATGTTTTCTCTGGCTTACTCAGTACCTGAATAATCTTCCTGGCTTGGACTATCCTCCATCTAGCATCCTTCCAAGATGTTTGAGGCTTTCTACTCTCAGAAAGCTTCCCGCACATAGGATCTGCAATCAAATAATAGGATCTCTGGAAACCGTGAGCTGAAGCATTAGTAACTCTTGCTCTGAGAGTGTTGAGGGGAAAATTGCTGTGTAACATTTTTGCCATCAGACCCAACTCTGTATGGAGAAGTTTGCATACGTAAGTAGGTGAACTACTTTCATGTTATAGGTAGCCAAAGAAATGCTTACCATCATGCTCATGAGTGAGTTACAAGGAAGGATCTTTGTGTTGATTTTGATCACACCATTAGGGAGCAGAGGTCCTGACACTTTCACAGATTCTGAGGACCTATCTCTCCTCCTTTCTTCTGGTCAGGGTACCTAAAGCTCAGCTTGCAAAATTCACAATAATCTGGCTAGGATATGGAGTGGTGGTGTCCTATTGGACATTCCTGTAGTGCTTAAAGCTTCTGACAAAAATAGTCCCTGCCTCCTGTTCCAGAGGCACAGATAAAATGTGGCACAGATTAAAAAAAAAAAAAAAAAAAAAAAAAAGTCTGTGTCCATGAGGAGAGTATTTCCAAGAAAAGCATTTGTTGAGAAAGTGTGTTTACTCTGCTTCAGGCAGAGTCAGAAGTAATTAAATATCCTAGTGAAGCACTAGGAGTCGGCAGACTTTAGTCAAGAAGCTGAGCTCTCAGTTTAGAAGAATTTGAAACCTAAGAATGAACAATTGCAAGAGAGCTGGTAGTGAGGTTTCACCAGGAGGTGAGAGTCTGGGGCACTGAAGGTGGCTTTACTCAGTTATGGGCTGGAGGAAGGGGAGAGGTAGAACTGGTAATCCAGATACTTTGTACTGAATCAGAGCACTTAATCAAGGCTTCAGACTTCTACTGTGGACATAGAGATGAAGATCAATTCAGCTCTTAGCTTAGCTGCCAGCTAGGCACCCACAGCTGGGTAGGACTAATGTGGGCTTTGGCAAGATGTTGTAGAAAGCTGAAGCGCCAAGTTGTTGAAGTGCTTTTACTCTTTAAGTCACTGAACTCTGTCCCCATGTCCAGTCCTGATGGTGCCTCTGGGAATGACAAGCGTCCTTTGAAAACTGTAGCAGATGGAAAGATACCATAACCTGAAAACTCCCTGAGGGCATGCTGAAAGGGGATCTGTATTTAGCAAGTCCCTTTGAGACAGGGAAGGGGCTGGCCGGGGGGAGCACATGGCTCTGTAGGAGTGGGCTAGTTTAACGGGAGCATGCCGAGTGCCCTGTGGGGACCTGGAGATGTACTGTGATATGCTGCAGCAGTGCCCTCTAACTGGCAGAGATTGGTCATGCTGGGCATGCGGGAAACTGTGCTAACTCTCCCCGATTTGCAGAGAAGAGAGCTTGAACATGGGGTGTTTGAGGTAGTGAGTTATTCAGATGACCAGCAAAGAGTGATGTAAGGAGCTATGACAATCTCCAGCTTTTGAGAGCCAGATAAATGGTTGGTATCTTCTGGAAAAGATATATAACTGCCCCAGCCTTGGGACACATCCCCAGTTTGAAAACCAGTCTGTCTGCCTAAAGAAAGGTGAATGTCTGGGAAGGTGGGTGAGAGTGAGCGTTTGGCAGGAGGGGAAGGAGATTTAATGTCTGTGGTCAGAGAGTCGAGCAGAGCTCCAGGGCATGGTAGAGGCAGTGGGGTTTGAGCCTGGAAGCACCAAGGGCTTCAGGGACAGGAGCAGACGGCTGAAGGCAGAGGCTTGGAGGCTTACCAGGAGCATACTGGGCTGAGCCTGCAAATGTGTGAGTAGGATCTGGGGGAAAATGCAGCTCTTAAATATGGTATTGTTCAGTTTCAGGAGCTAATGGGTGACTGTGAGAAAATGAGAGAGAGTGCAAATACAGATCTAAAAGGTCTAACTCCAGTTTGGCTTTTGTGCTGCAGTTTTCTCTTTTCTCTGCATCAGATACTCATTCATAAAGAAGGATGCATGCCTTTTTCCTATCTTTGTGAAGGTCTTAGCCCTGGGGATGGGGAGTTGGGAAGAAGGATTTTCAAGTGCCAATTCTGTGTAATAGCAAAGCACAGATTCCCCAGGGGCAGGCACAGCACCTGCCTGAGGCAGCTTCTGAGATTGGTGGTAAGTTATGTGGAGAGATTTAGGTGATGATAACACACTGTGATGGTATTTAACAGGAAATGGTGCTGTGGTTGTCATATTCTAGAGGATTTAAGCCTCCTGGATGCACAATCTTCCACAACACAAGCTTTCTTAGCATGAAGTTATGTTATGTGCTACAGACATGCTGAGACTTCCCTGGGGAGAGCTGCCTGCCAACCAGATGGTACAGGTCTAGGGTAGGACCACTCTAACCTAATGAGAAGTAGATAACAAAATAGTCTATCCCAAGATGTGCCTGATCACTTGTGCTAAGTCCTGTTTTACTCTGAGAGATCACAGTGTCAGGATGGGCTGAACAGTCTTATCAGGATACAAATTCTGATTCTGGCTCAGACATTTTCACCATTCATGCCTGCATGTAGCATAGATTCTGGGCGTGCAGCATGACCTCGGTCTGGCATTTTAAGAGACAAGCTGAACAGTACCAGGGCCTTCATGAGAGGAGTCTGGTGCCCTGGTAGGGAACTAGGAGCCCTTGCTTTTCGTATAAGGCTCTGGCTGGATCTTGAGATAGCAGGACCAGGTTCATCTCCCCTGCAGCTCACTGACACCCAGCACGTGCTTTGTGATAGTCCATGTCCCAAAGCTTGATCGCTGTGCAGCGGAAAGACTGTGTCTGCAGGGAGGGGTGGTGAGGAGGAGAAGGAGTTTCAGGATTTGCTTTCTCAATGGCAGTTCATTCTGATCCTCTGTGTCTGTGCTTGTGGAGTGCAGGAGCGGAGGGGATGCCACTGCTTCATTCAGTGCTCCAGAAGACTAATGGACCTTGACAACTGCAGCACAACATGGAAACTATTAAAAAGGGAGGACTGATTAAAGCCCCAACCATCCCGGCATTCCCCTGGGCTCTTAACCCCGTGTCGGCTCCAAGCAGCTGAGCAATGCCTCCTCCCCCTCTGTACAATTAACATCTCTTGTCACTAATTGATTCCTGTGGTGCTCACAGGACAATTAGAATTTAAATTGCCTTTTACAAAGGTCATGAAAACATGATAAAAGACGAATCTATTAGGAAGGATCACTCAGGAGTCTCTTTCCTCTTCAGTGGCACTGGCTGTTGGTTACCATGCAGACATGAGTGAGGGGAGCTAGGAGAGTGTTTCAGGCCTGAGTTCATTTTTTGTTGGTGTTAGTTCAAGGCATAAACTCAGCTCTGTCTTCTTTCACTGAAGGTGGCACTTAACTTTTTGCCAGGTATTTTAGGAATGTTTGTGTCTGTATGTGCTATCCTTTCCCTTCCTTTCCTGATGTACTTTGATTAAATAGCTATTTTCCATTTGGCTCTCAATTTTGTTTCGGAAGAGGAATCTGTTTGCAGTGGAGGGGGAAGGCTTAGCCTTCTCAGTGCGTGTTTGTCCCAGTACTTTCATGTCTTTGCCTCCAGAGAGTAATGGTTTAAACTCTGACATGATTCCCCAAAAAGCAAAAAGTTGTGAGTGAAAGGGCAGCTGGAGTTCTGCCTGCACAAGGTTGTGTGTGAAGATCTGCCGATGTGGCTAAGCCATACTGTCACTCTGGTTTTCTGTAAAACAGTCCATAATGAAGAGGTCCTAAAAGAGACTGCAGGGTTACAGGGATGTGAAAGCATGGCTTGTAATTGTGTCCTAGCAGCTTTTCTCATCTGCAGCTGATGCTTGCAGGAATGGTATTATGACTTTGGAAATGTAAAGAGCTCCTGCAATCACATCTTAGCCAGGAGCAAACCCTGGATATAGGTGCCTGTGGCATCATGGCTCAGCAAATTGTTTGGGTTTTGTCACCAAAGTAGAATATGGCAGTTTGGGCTGGGGTTAGAAAGGGAGGTGGTATACTGCTGGCGAATGACAGCATTCAGACTTGTTACAGTTACTGCAGCACTCCCAACCCTTACCCTCAGATCTTAACAGTAGGAGCTGATTTAAGGCCTCATGTGTCAGGCTTAAAGCAATATCTTGTAATTGCAGCAAATCAGGCAGAAATGGATTTTGGGAGGTTACTTAGTTCATCTGCATTCTCCAAGACAGGATCAGCGCTACCTGTGTCTCTAAATTGTTATCCTGGAAACTTCTGACCATGGCTCCTTTGCTGCAGTGGGGATTAGGATGGAGGCAGATTACCCCCTGCAGGATTTAGTGGATCTTGTTCTGAGACATCCAGTCCAGCCTCAGAGGCAGCGTTCTGAAGTAGATGAATCTCGGGTCTGGGTCCAGTGAAAGGCACTCTTAAATCCTCTAGTTTGGTGATTTTTCAGCTGTGGTCTGTGAATTGCATTGAGCCTCACATTCAGTGGGTCATGCTCTTTGGCTACAGAGTAGAGTTGTGCTATCTGTTCTGACATTTGTGTCTCCCAGTGTGTGAGTTCACAGGGAAAACAAAGTTGAGAGCTACTGATATGGTCCAGAGCCGGTCTTATGTAGCTACAGCAATATTTCCTGCTGAGTGGGAAAATCTGTCCTGAATATCTGATTGCCCATCCCATCCTATCCCAGTGGCATCCGCATTATAAAGGAAGCAGGCTGGCTATTGGAGAAACGTGTGTCCTTTCCAAGTCCTGCCTTTGACTTCTTGCTATTCTGGTTATTGAAATTGATTTTGCACTCCAGGCACGGGATTTTCCATTGCCAAGTTTAATGTTGGAGATAATAGAAATTATGTTTCCACTCACACATAAATCTCAGGGCTGTTTGTGTTCAGATGACTGGACAGTAAATGCAGGTGAAATTGCTCCTGTGATTGTTTCAGTAAAAATGTAATATTGTTGTAAGATTTTATAAAGTGTGTTTAACTGGTTTACACAGATTTCTAGTAGTCACTGAGTGGATTTTTTATTAGAAAAAATATAAACCTCTAAGCAAGGCAGCTAATTTCTGTTCTTGACAGTGTGGGAAATCAGCTGTTTTTGAAAGTAGGTCAAAGAGTGCAGGAAGACCAGCTGGCTGTTGTGCTGTACCCCTCTGCTGAGCTTGCTCTGCAGGTCTATGCTTGGAAAAGCTAGCCTTTGGAAGAAGTCAAAAGGACCTTGCTGCTTTTGCACATCTCCTCATGTGGGGCAAGCATCAGGCTTTGTATTGACTGTGGCACAGTCTTGTCCCTGCTAAATCTTCCCATCACTAGTTGATGCCCATGAGCCTGGCTTTGAAAAGACTGGGGAAAAAGTAAAGGTGAATCTCGAGCCTTAAGAGCAAAACAGTTTGAGAAGGTTTCTTCGGCTCCCAAGAACTGATGCTCCTGATGTAGTGTCAAGCCTGCAGGGAACAATTACTGGACTGTAGCCTTTGAGGTCCCCATGTCCTAACCTAGCAGCTCTTTCTGCTCCCAGGAGGAGAGATGTCCTGTTGTTCCTTTTCAGAGGGTGCAAGATTATCTCACAGAGTCTGTAAGGCAGACGGAGCATGGAGGAAGGACTCCTGAGTGATGGAGGGGCTGTTACTCGAGCCTACATCCACTTGAGTTACGAGCTGCTTGGGCTAGACATGAATCTGCTCAGTTCTGCAGTCCTCACCTGGGCGAGATTCCCATGATCTGAAGGCCTTAATTAGCTTCCCAAGCAGCTCTGTGTAACCCAGCCAACTGGCTGCCAACCAGCCTTGAGGCCATCTGCTACCCTGCGCCTCTGGTGTGTCGGGGCCCTGGATGCCAGCATTGCTGCTGTTGCTCCATCCTGAGGGAAGCCCAGACCCTGATAATTTGGATATTCTTCAGACAGTATTCCTCAGCCAGTAAACAGCTAATCGCAAACAGCCAAGGGATGCTGGGTGGTGAGCAGAGCCCCACAGTAAGGAGAAGGTATGTGAGACATTGTCTGTGTGGCTCCCTACCTGGCCTGAGCCCATATCTTTTTATGCTTCGCACGTCTCATGTCCTTGGCTGAAGGAGTATCATTAATGCATGTCGGATAGCACCCAGCGTGCTGAGGCCTCAGCTTGACTGGATGTTTTAGGGATTGCTGAAAATAAACAGTTAAAAATAAATGCACTTACATTCTTTTTGTATTTGCCTGCATCTTGCAGTGTTGCTTTGTGGTACTACATTGTTTCCCACCCAGAGATGTCTTCACTTCAGCAGGGAGTGAAGGGGCTCAATTTATCTCTTGCCTACCTTGCAGGGGTTTGGTGAAGCTCAGCTAGCAAAAACTTGTAAATTGCTTGGAGATCATTAGAAGAGAAGTGCTGTAGAAGAGGATAGTATTATTTATTAATGTGTCTCTGTCTTACACTGCCATAAATATCAAGGTTTTAATTGCTCAGACTTGTAATCTGAGTAACTTCCTGGATCTTTTTTTTTTTTTTTTAATGATTACCTTGGTAAATAATTTCATGGCGCAGTCACTGCACAAAGTTATGCACGAGTGGTGTTTAAAAGCCAGGTCTGTTGGCGTAGAAGACAACGGGATGCCACAGTACTGCTTCTAGCTTTCATTTGGCTGCTCTAATCTCTCCTTGCTCAATCTTATCCTCTGCATCTAAACTTGCTCTTGTTCTGCCCTTGTTTAAAATCTCACCTCCGCTTGTGAGGAGTGTAAGAAACAGTGTTACAATGACAGAGAGAGATCTTGCATTGCAAAGGGCTCTGCCTCACTTCATCAGCAGTATGCAACTGTTGAGCTCCAGCCATGCCAGAGAATTTGCATTGTGCTCACTTCTGGGCAGGATATGAGCAGTGTGGCTGAAGGGCAGAGTGGAAGGAAACCCTTCCCTTTGTGCCACTAGCTTCAGGTGGCCTGGGGAGGTGTGTGCGGGCAGTGGCTGGGACTGCATAGCCTGCCTTGCTCTCCTGAGCATGGCTGCGGCTGCCTCTGCAGCCAGTTTGAAGCAGCAGCGCTGGGTGTCACAGCATAGTTACTCCGGGAGGAGTTTGACCAGCCAAGAGGCACTTAAATATCCTGAAGCTTTTGCAAGGGCAGAGGTCAGGGTTTTTCTCTGCATCTGAGAGCTGTCCACGGAGGGATGGTATTAGAGGCATATCAATTGCCATCTTGGCCATCCCACCAGGAGTTGGTCTGGGGCCTTTTGAGCATCTATCTCTGAACTTGTGAGGAGGAGGTGAGGCTAGTGTGCTCCGTCCACAGAGGATGACGTCAGATACTGGGCCTGATGGGATGATATCAAATCATCCGCAAAGGACGATGTCAAATGTTGTGGTGTCTGGGCTTAAAACTGAACCCTTTGAGCAGTATTTCTAATGTGCAGTGAGAAAATTCTTTCCTTCTTTCTCTCTCACTCTGCCTTTCTTTCTTTTTTTTTTTTTTTTTTTAATTGCCTCAAAAATATGGCAAGGCTCAGCCTGCTTCTGTTCTCCCACGTGGATGGGCAGCCAGCTGCTTGCTTGTGCGTTTCTAAGCTCTGGGATAGGCTGTTCTAATACATTGTTCATAGGCCTCTGAGATTACCCCATTTTGTACAGAATTCAGCAGAAGTAGCAGCAATTCTGTGTGTATGTGATGTTTTTATTCCTTCCCAGCTCTGGCAGATCAGCACCAGTTTTAAAATGTTTGCATTGGCTGCCAGTGAAACATAGAGCTGACCTGACATTTCTTTTGGGGTATGAGGAACAGTGCAGTACTCTCGCCTCTCTGTGTCTCCTAGGCTGCTCATTCCCTCTGCTTCTTAGCAAGCTCGCTACAGGATTTCTGATGTCTGCTACACGGCCATCTAATACCATCACTAAGGGATTAAAATTCCATCTCCATCAGTGTCGTGGAGAATCCTTCAGTTAGGGTGGTAAGCACTTCCCAGACAGTCCTAGAGTGTTACACCTCAAGGTGTAGTGATCAGATAATGTCTCTGTGGTCACTGCAAAGACATGGAAAGAGTGTCCACTGTTGTGACCTTCACACTGGGACCCTGAGACCATCATTGAAATGCCTGGTCTCCAAGCGATGGACTTCTAGTTGGCAGCAGAACTTAAAGCTACATCTGACATCTCTTGGCCATAACCATCTGCCTTTTCTGCTGTCTCAGAGAATCTCACTTCCCGTTCAATTATCAGCATTCCCCAAGGGACTCGATTATGCCACCTGAGGCAGAAGAAGGAGAACAAATGGTCCATGCTTCAATGGAGAAAAAGGGAATGTTAAGTCCTACTTCAAGCACAGTGGCAGACTGGCTTTTCCTAGTGAGATAGCACTAACACTTCTAAGAGAGAAAGCCACCAATGTCTGCTGCTGCTGAGCCAAATGTGACTTCCAGAGGCTTCATGTGTAAATGAGAAGGCATCTCCAAATGTTGAGGGGCTTGAAATGTGGACCAGAGGAAGATCTCTACTAATGATTGTCCATTATTTGGAGAATATCAGTCAGGGCAAGTCCCAATCCATTTAGCTATGCCAACAATCTTCACTTGATTAGTGATTCATGCACCCTCTTTTTTTTTTAATTATGTGGTCGATATTAAAGAGATGCTTTTTAAGTATTTCAGGGGCTTTGAAGGGCTGTGATTGTGCTTATAGGAAAGGGAGCCATGGCTCAAATGTGTAGATGAAATTATACCTAAGTGAAAAAGGAAGAAAATAGCATTTTTCTCCAGCCTCCTATGAAGGTTTGAGAAGTATTTTGAAACCCAGTGAAACTCTTTGCAAAGGGCAGTACCCTTTCCTCATGGGTCCTGGCTGAGATTTACAAAGTTTTTGCAGCATCACTGCAAACTGGAGCTTGGGGGAAAAGTGGTGATGGATTGTGTGTATAAGAGCAATAGCAACTATAGTGCTGCTGAGTTCACTGGTCCAGTTTTGGTGTCAGGAGAGAGACGTAGCGTGGAGTTTACAGAAAGTCTAGTGAAAGTATGGTGTCTGTATTCATTGAGGCTCCAAGAGCTGACTGAAGAACGTAGTGTAATGACTGCAGAGCCATTGGTTATACAGAGCAGACTTGCTGGAATGAGACTGAAGTTCATCGTGTGTATCACTTATGCACAAACCTTATACTCGCTTTAATTCAAGAGTGACTTCCAGCTCCTCCCAAAAGGTGTTACGTTTAGATGTTCTTAGCAATTTGGATCTAGTTTATGCCTGGTGAGCTTGGTCCTGCTAATAGCACTGTGTGTTTTTTCAACCAATGAAGAGGGGATGCATCTGGATTTCTATCATCCCTTATAGTCCCTATCTCTTGGTATTACATTTCAGGTAACTTTTATGTATCCACGAGAATATTGGTGGCTGACATTGCTGTTATAAATAATTATAGTAATGTTGAGAGATACTGGAGGACACTGGAGTCCCACCAAGCAAGGCAGTATCCAAGCGCGCAGCACAAGACAATTTTGGGGACAGGAAGAGCTGTTCTGTCATCATTCTTCTAATAGGCATCTGCAGAGTATGTGACAAAACCAAGGGAGTTGTGTGGGTAACAGCTCTGCCCATCTGCCCTGAACTGCCAGTCCAGATGTGTGCCCTTACTGACCATATTGCTTCCTGACTCTGTGTCAGGCCACCTCTCTGAATCTTCCTCCTCTGAATCTAATCCCTGAATTAGTACATTGAACAAACCTTGATGAACACTCCAGTTATCTCTCAGTGCCAGATCCATGGCCAAGGGAATGATCATTGTGCCTTAAGCTTGCATGTTGTGGCTCCTGGCCTTGCCTTTGAACCCAATGCTAAAGAAATTGAGAGGGGTCAT
The DNA here is from genome assembly GCF_028389875.1 of Rhea pennata. Classification (NCBI taxonomy): domain Eukaryota; kingdom Metazoa; phylum Chordata; class Aves; order Rheiformes; family Rheidae; genus Rhea; species Rhea pennata. The sequence goes on from NC_084672.1 coordinate 21,447,085, forward strand.
TCTCTCCCAGAGACTAACCGTCTTGTTGCAGCCTATGGAGACCCATGCACCAGTCTGACCCCACGATTATAGGGAGCCTTTTGCACTGTGCCTGTTAACATTCATCAGGCAGGCAGCCTGGCGCTCTGAATGGCGGAGATTGCGTCTATGTCAAGGGTGAGATTGGCTGTGTTATGTGCTGGGGCCTTGCTCACGCAAGACTTGTTGAAGCCGCAAAGGTATTGACTAGTAAGAGAGCTGGTGCAGACTAGTCAATAGTGATACCATCCGGTTGTTGCCCAGCCTAGCGTTAACGAGGCCTGATGTCTCAAAAATGTCTATGTGATCAAGTTGGAGTGATTTGAGACACTCCTGCTCCCTTGGCTTCCGGTCACTGCCCTTCAGCTCATGAGTGGCAGCTAGTCAGTTTAGTGAGGGGATCTTAAAGTACTCCTGAGATTTTTTAGGGTATTTGGTTGAACTGTGTGCTGAAACCTACCAGGAGTGCTCACGTGCTCATCTCTGAAGCCAAGAGGTGGCAATTTTATCTGAGTTTTCGGTAATGATATTGGCACCCATCTGCACATTGTTACACTTGCTGTTGCTGGCAGAGCAGTCCTGGTGGGTACAAGGGCAGATGGCCTATGGGCAGATTAAGGAGCCTGGTGGCAAGCATGCTGGCTGGACTAAGGAACCCACCAGGATTCAAAATGTGGTTTATCTCAGTTCTAGCCTTTTGAGTCTGTCTCAGCTTGGTCAAGGGCTGCACTATACTTATCTTTAAGCCTGGAATTAATTGTTTTAATGTTGAAAAGCAGATGAAATAAGGCAAGAGGGAGAAAGAGAAAGGACTAAGCACAGATTTGGTTCAGGTTTGCCTGTTGGTTCCCTCAGCTTGAAGAGCTTTTTGCAAGCTCATGTGGTTGCCTCTGCTGGGTTCAGCTGAATGCATGCTGCAATGGAAGGCAGCAGTGAAACAGTTAAGATGCATTGGCTGGACTGCTTTAAAAACCCACTGTGGGAATAACAGGGGCTCTTAAGACTGAGACTAAATTGTAATGACAGGCTTTTGTGGACAAAGCCAGTGGGGAGGCTTTAATTTCACCTAGTGCTCAGGAATGGAAAAGAAATGGAAGCTGGCACATGATTCTGTTTCCACTTATGAAGCACCCATCTGCCTTTTTAAAATTCAATTTATGGGAATGGTGAGTAAGGCTGGGCCAGATTTTAGCTATTAGATCCATGCCATTAACATCCCAGCCTCTTCACTGTATCAATAGCATGTGCTGAGTGAGGAATGTCTCTCATGCAGGATTGGAGAAATTGATATTAATGAATGAATCTAATATTCTGAAATCTGTATTCCTTCCTAGGCTTGCAGCGACCCCAAAGGGCAGAAGAAATAATAAGTAAGGGCCTAATTCATTATTTATAACCAGGCAAACCAGAGAGGTAACTCGAGGAGATTACCCAGATAATCCAGCATTAGCATCTTGTTTCAGGGATCTTTAATAGGACTCAGGGAAGGCTCCTGGGAGGATGGAGACAGTACAGTAAATTCATATGCTAGCCTTTGACCCTGTCTGGTGCCCTGGCCTTATAATTTACTTTGGGATGTGTGCAAGTTTAACAAAGATAAACACTGTTGGCTGAAGCGAAAGGAAAGGAAGCTGAAGAGAGGCAGTACCGTTTTAAGCTGCTCAGAGTGGTTTTCACAGTGGTCAGCAAAGATGCCTTCATTGCAGTCACAGACCACAAACAGTATCCAGCTGCTGTCCCCTTCTTTGACTTGTTTATGTGGCCAAATGATTTTTGGGAAGTACTCCTCAATCTTTTGAACTCTTATTTTCCAGAATGGAAAGAATAATAGCACCTCACAGAGACCAGGCTCACGAGGTTAATTGTGTGATGCTTTGAGCTCTCATAGTCCAGTGTCTCTTATTCTTTCTCAATGCAGGGACAGCCTAGGCCTTGTGAAAAATGGTAACTTTGCTGCCCTTCGTTTTGCTTGCTTTTGTGTATGATATGTGGATGATTTTGCAGAAGGAGAGAGGTACGGGATTGTTTCATAGACCAGTTGCTGGGACTTTTTTGAGCCACAGGCTGAGCAATACTGTCCTCACTGATTTTTGTTTCCCTAATGAGGTTCAGAAGAGTCTCGGGTTGCCTTGTATGGTCTTAGGGAAGACACTGTTGTAGTGTCTTGTTGAACTCATACTGGTTCTAACCAGGAATGGGAATCGCAAGAGAGGCAAAAATCAATTTTCACGGGAAGATGTAGAAGAGAGCACCAGGGAGAGAGGGAGAGACTCCTCCTGAGATTCTCAGCTCAGTTTCACAAATGTGAAGTCCTTGAATATGTTATGGTAAAAACTTAATGCACGTTCAGTCCTGACAATGCCTTCAACTCTTTATACTTGGCCAAGCAATCCTGTATTGCATGGAAAGGTTTGCTTTTGTGTGCAAATAGCTAGGAGATGGAACATGCACTTCTCAGAGAATTCATGGAAGCTCCCCTCTGGATGGCTCTTTGACTGGGACTGTTATTCATCCTGACTCTTTGCAAAGACGATAAGTGACCTAGAGTTGGTTCAGAAATGTGGGCAGACAGTTCAAACGCAGGAACAGAACAGGCTGTCAACAGTTAATAGAGTGGCAGTGCAACTACTTTGCATTTATATTGCACCTTCCCTCTGAGAATCTCAGAGTGTTTCCAAATATTAACTGAGCCCCACAAGACATCTGCCAGGTAGGTACAGTCAATAATATCCCCATTTCAGATGAGGAAGGCTGAGGGGGAGCAGTTTAACGGTTCCATAACAGATCAGTGGCAGTGCTGGGAACAGAGCCCAGGACTCCCAGATGCCAGTCCCCAGCTCTGATACACTCTTCTTTGCTTCTTTTTCATCTGAATGGATTTACCCATCCTTAACATAAAGCAGATCAGATCACCTACCATGTCGGCATACACAAATTTCCTTTAAACACTGGCTGTCAGTGGGCCTTTTCATGAAATTATACACAGAGGCAAGATAGAATATTACCATCTGGGATATCATATCAGCACTTCTAGAGATATCTGGTACAGGATGTATCCAATTATAAGTGAACTAGAAGCCCACAGTCTAACAAAAGCAGGTGGAACCTTATCAGCAGCAATGAACAGTTTAGGAAAGGAGAGTTAGCAGGATTATTAACCCCCCTGAAATAGATTCTGCCTTCCAAAAGGGAAAATAATAATGTCTATAACTGAAATAATTGACAGAAAAACAATTTGCAACACTTAACGTAATTAAATGGAAAAGAATATGCTAATGCAGAGTTAAGACTACACAAAGGCATCTACTCCAGTGCATGCTAAGTATGCAGTTTTCATACACTCATAACTTTGTTAAATCAAAGCCAATTTTCTTTCAATTTATGAAAGCACAGACTCCTTATTGAGGCTTTCTGTGCCAACTTCCAAGCACCAGACTTACTTTTGGGGGAGAAGGTTTTGGGTTTTATTCTTTTTTCCCTGAAGTGTGCTTTTTCGTCATTCTGTATCTTGATCAGTTGATGATATTTTTTGGAGATGATTCTCTGAACTCTTCAGCTTTGGGAAAACATTAGCTTCAGTAATAGCTTTTCAAAAGAGTACTGAAGTAGGCTGAGAATGAGAAGTATCTCCTAGCCATACCTGCTGAGGATGTTGGCAGCTCCTTGTGCAACAAGTTTATCATTCTGTGAATTGCATTACTACTACAAATTGTACCTGAAAGCAATGAATACTATACTGCTGCCAGAGAAATATTGTGATGCCAGATATACATGCTACCAAATGGTACCTAAATTGCTAGGTGTTGATAATGTTGTGGTACCAGGTCTGTGCCACTGTATCTGGCCCAGCTGTCTCACGTGCTAATGTGGCCTTGTCATTTCATCTAAAGGCTGGCAGAAAGAAGCACAATCCTTTCCTTGGACAGGGCTCATGTATGTGCTAAGAGGCAGGATGAAGCCAAAGACCATTTCTGGGGGCATCAAAGTGCTGCATGGTCTGCATGCTAACTCTGTGCAATTTTGTACAAAAAATGTACATGAGAAGAGCATGAGCTCTCTCATGCATGAGAAGAGCGGGAAGAGGTGTTGCTTTTTTCTCATATGATGTCCTTTCTTCTCTGAAAGTTGAGAAAAAGAAAAAAGACATAAGACAGAGAACATTTTGTATCCTCTCCTCTGGAATTCTCCCCCCGCTGAAATTAGGTATATTTGTGAAGGTATTGATAGTGGAGCTGCTGAGTGGATTTTTTGGTATCACTCTACAAACATCATCTAGTGACACATATGATGCCCCAATGATCTTGGTAGGGCAGTGTGTTCTTTTGGGGACTTGCTTGCCTTGGGATGAGAACTCTTTTTGGTTCAGATTTGCTTACTCGGTGGCGAGGAGATGCCATTCACCACAGAAGCATTTCCAGGCAAATAGGATTGCTGTTGTAGCAGTGAGCCCTGTACTGGGTTAATGACTTTTTAAGCTGGAAATATCCTCTTAAATTTGAAAGACCATATGCTTCAGTGAATGTAGTGTACTGGAGCTGACAAGCATACATCAATAGCAACAGCATTTTTGTGGAAAACACTATTAAACATAGTCAAGGGAAACATGTTCTGGACACATCAAAATCTACTTCAGGAGATGGCTCCAGCTCTTTAAACTGATTCCTGATGTTGCAGGTCTCTCCTGAGAGTACCAGTGGCATTCCTTAGTTGTCTAGTCCTTTATATCTAGGTTTGGGTGCTGAAGCTTTAGGGTTGGGATGTGGGAGTATGGGAGGTCGGTTAGAAAGGATGGATTGGACTGAAGAGATGGTGAGAGCAGAGGGCTGGAGACTTCCCAGGATGAACATGAACCACTTCTCTTCCTTGTCTGCTGTTCACAACACCCCTGCTGACTTCAGCAGGTGTGGAAGGAAAAGCACAAAAGTGTGGGAAGAGGAGGTATGGTTCTTATTTTTACTTTGCTGGGCTCAGTGTACATTTCCTCCTTCCTATGAGAACGTTGAGAAGGAAGTTCGTTTGAGGTCCCCAAAACAGGGATTTAAGGGAAGAATGTAGCAACAAGGGGGAGAAGAGTACGTGAGCCTGGTTTTAATAGCTCATTTGAGGCAACGTAATCCAAAACAGAAGGCTCTGGCTCCAGCACAGAATGACTTACTCCCATGCTAACAAAATGCACACTTTTGCTGCTGCTGTCTACTGCTTCATGGCTCTTTTAAGATTGAAATGACAGAGAATTCTTTCCCACAGTATATGATTGTGAGGATTGCAGGCTGTTTGTTAGGTCTGACGCACCGTAAGCACAGGTGCTTAGGTAAATATTGCCTCTGTCTTATCTGAATCAACACCCGTGCCGATCACTTTGCAAATTGATGTGCTTTGATGAGAGAAGAGGGTGCAATTTGCTGTCTTACAGTCATTCTGGAATATCTTTCTCTTCTGATTGTTTTGCTTTTATGGGACTCTGGCCCATATTCTGCAAATAACCCTGAAATTTTAAACAGTTAAATATAGTTGGCCAAATTCTTCCCTTGGAGATAACCATGCAGTTTCTGTGGCATTGCTGAAAACCCAGAACACATATCTGAGGATAAGCCTAAGCCCAACAGAGCCATTTCACTCCATGCATAACACTGTTCAAAGTCAATGGAAACATGATTTGAGCCCATTGTGTTTATATTTTTACAAGTGCTTTTCTATATTCCTTTATTTCCAGGCTGGACTCCAACAATGCAAATGCCAGGCAGAAAATTACTATTTTCTTCTTAATCCTTGTTATCTGTGAGCTGGGTGAGTGTTTGGGGAGTATAGCATGGTGACAGTGGGATGATGGGGTTGTGTCCAGGACAGTACAAACTTGGATGAGCAAAAGGTAGGAAAACTGGTGCGGATTTTTGAAGATGTTATGGTTGGATTAACTTTGCTCCTGCTGAAGCTGGCTTACTGTTGACTTTTAAATCAGCAGAATGAAGCCAGAGTGGAGCGCCCTGGAAAAGTCTCATTGCTACCCCCAAATACATGTGTTTCTTACCATGTAGGATCACGATGGTGACAAAGCAGCCATGTTTTCCTCCCAGGTTAGCTCTCTGAGGTAAACTGTAAGTACTGTAGACCAGTTCACTTGTCTTAAAGCAACACCACCGTGCTTTTGCAAGGTTGAACATATACCAATTAGCAAAATTTGGCTTGACATAGGTTAGAAGTTCTCTGAGGGAGATACTGGCTAGTGCTGTGTCTACATTGCAGTTAGTTAGTCTGGGTGATAGCTAGGCTGGATCAAGCTATCTGTGATAACAGTGTCTGCAGTTCTACCTGCATCACTGTGTCCTCACTGTTTCGTCTCTAGCCCATGTGTGCTTGGGGCTTTTTGCATTGTTCCTTGCCCTGAGATGCCATGGGAGCCTTTTGTGGCCAATTGTAGGAAAATTTGTGCATCTCTTAGGAGAAACTATGAAAAGGCTTTGGAAGGCTACCAGTGTTTGGATGGGTGAAAGGAAGCAGTATATGGAATCAAATCCTTACACCTATATCAAAAATATGTCCAGACTTGGATTGGAGAGCTGTGTGTTGATGATAGGGAACTTTATGCTAAATCCTGGGTCAGAGGGACTCCAGTGTGCACTGAGGGCATGCCGTAATTGCACAGCTTTATGTCCACTCAGGAAGATTTGGGCCTATCTTAGAAAGTGATTGCAGTGCCTATGTGGTTGTGTTGTAAGAGCAGTTTATGATGAGTGAGTCCAAGATGGGTTGGTGCAGTTGGGCATGTACAAAATGTCTAGGCATGTGCAGCAACTGCTGTTCTTGGACATCAGAAAACACTCTTGGCAAATTCCGCTGTCTCCCCAGCAGCTGGCAAGGTGACAGGAAAATTGGCCAGGCAGATATCCAACAGACTTGGTGGCAATCCTGATTTAAGATGAATGTTCCCTGTCAGATTTATTTAGAAGCTAGAAATGTGTACTTCCTGGTCTCTCCTCATCTGCTCCCTTACAACTCAGCCTCACTCTTTTGCTGTCTGCCTTGCACCATCTTATTTTCTGCCCATTTAAGTGAACTGTTAGCTAGCGTGACTATAACCTGCAGTTACACAAGAAGTGTGGAAGCACCTTGCTCATCGTTCTCCATTCAGACCAGTTCACACAGTGAACGGGATATACCTTCTTCCTTTTCCTACTGAACTTTGGCATGAGCCTGTCCTGTGTGCCTGGAGACTGGTCCACTGCTTGGTGTGATGTGCTGGGGGTAGACCTTGCCCTTTCTTGGAAGCTGGAATGCGAAGGGGTTGTAGGGAAGACTTTGGTTGTTCTGATATGTCCTGGCAGAAAGGCACGGGGCTAAGGGAAAGGTGTGTGAGGATGGGCTCAGTGGCTAGTGCATTGCTGAGGATGGCACGCCATGCCCATAGCACATAGGGCAGTGAGTGCCTTAGGACAGCGACCCGTGGGAGCCAGCACAGAGCACAGCTGCACTGCAGGGAGATGCTCTCTGTGCACTGACCTGGGGAAGCTGCACCTTTCTATATGCTGGTAGAACTGTTTTGTCAAGTTACTTAAGTGTGGTCATTTAAAAACCTGTTTTAACAGTGTGTTGAGAGAGTACTTAGCCGGTTCTACTTGGGAGAAGTGGCTGTTGTGAAACTCTCTTGGGCCACTTAGATCCACTTCCTGTCCAGGCTGGGCCCTGGAAGAGCTCTTAGGCTGAAGAGGCCTTTAGTGCAGGCTTTCCCAGCCATTTCCACCATGCAACAGCTTCAGGCTGTGCTCACAGAGGGCAGGTGCCCCAAACCATGCACCCCTTCTGCCTCCAGGGCTGTGGCCAATGGGTGCAAGGGAGGGAGAAGCAAGCCTTGCAGGGAGCTGGAGCCACCTGATCCTCTGCAAGGGTACCACCATGGCACCCCACAGCAGCGCCTCCACCCAGCTGCCCAGCTCCAGTCCCCTGGGGTGCCTTGCGGCTGGCAGCCCTTCCCGGTCCTGGTGCCCGGATATAAAAATACTTCTGTCATGCTGTTATGGAGGGAGACAGTGTCCTGTCCAAGCTGTGGGGTTGCTGTGCTTGCCCCATGCAGTTCCCTTATCATTCAGCCTAAAGGCCTTCAAGGAAATACTGGAGACACTGCGATGATCTCCTTGTACTGCATCTCAGAGCTTACAATCTGATATTAATTACATTTAGGCTCTATATGAAAGCAGAGATTTGGCAAGTCACCATAGAGGTTTGACTATTTGATTCATATTAATTTAAAGTGGAACTAGATATTCCCTCAGGCAACTTTGGAAGTCTTGACCTCATAAAAACAGAAAGATAGAAAATTTGCTGAATATGCCCTGCTTAGCCAGAGAGCTATCTAGTGGTCACTTGTGTAAGCCACAAGCAAGGGCTGTCTGTACTCTTTACTGTTTGCTTTGTCGCTATCCCTTATTCTGTCTGTGTTTGGGCCCAGGTCCATTGCCTGTCTTCAGAGGCCCAAAAAAGGTACAACACCTCCAACCTCAGAGCCCGATTCTCTCTTACCGCGTGCAGCTGTGTTTTATGCTGCTGTCTTAAAACAATGCTATTGCACTTGGGTCTCATATTAATATAACTTCGTTGCCTTTGAATCTTGGAAGGACTTGACTATTGGTGTCACAGGACTGGATAGCCACATGACTGAGCAGTAAGGTGGCTCTACAGGGCTCCCACTGGGATGGGAACTGGCCTGGGGTGCTTTTGCAAAGTAAGTCTTTTTTACAAAGGGAAGCCAAAATATGCTATGAGCACTGCTGTGCAGTGTAAAATGATGGAACATTGGGAAGTTCACCGTGTTTTGAATAGTCCAGGCAAAAGGGCAGAGTTTTTCCAGGCTTCCAAAATAAGCTTTCTGAACCAAGGAAAAGCTCCTTCAAGATACCCTGTAAACCACTAAGAATAAACTAAGTCCTACCATCCACAGCAAGGCCTGGTCATTGTAACAGAACCTCTGCTCTGCCCAGCCTCCATGTGGCCTTTGGGTGAATGTCCTGCAGCAAAATCTCCTCCTAGGGTTCTCCACAGATGAGGAATTGCCTCTCTGGCCCCAAGAGCAGGCCCTCTTACTGTGCTGCCTGCTGAAAGTTGTCCCTTCTCCTCCTGACCATGCCCCTAGAGCAGGACACAGGTTCAGTGTGTCACAGGGTGGTATGAACTCCAGAGAGCTGCCTGTCGCATCTTCACCAGAGAAGAAGGGTGCTTCTGAGTCATGGTAGAGCTAGCTGGTGATCTTTGTGGTGCTTGGAGAAAGGGGCTGGCATGAGGGCCTGTGTAACTGTTTCATGTGAGCAGGAATGATTTCCTTCCTCTTTCTAGTGATTCTCATTTGGCTATCTGCCTTCTCTTTTTTTTGGTTTCCCTTTTCCTCTTTTCCTTCACCTTCCCTTCCTCCTTTAGCATCTGCTATCTCTCCTAGTCTCCTCCTAATCTCCTTCAGCTTGATACTCCTTGACAGCAGCTTTGGAAGCAGGAAACAACCTCCAGCAGCTTTGATGCCTTTAGAAAAGTCTTTCTGAGGAAAAGGAGCAGCAGACTTGGCCCCTAAAACACAGCATCTCCCTGTCAAGGCCCTGAGTGCACTGATAGGCCTTAGTGGGCCTCACTGGTCTCAGGTGGAGCCTCCACCCACTCTCTCTGCCTGTAGGCCCTGGTGCTCCATTTAAGCTCAGGCCTGAGGTTCAGTCCTTTTCTGAACTATGCTATAGGTGTGCCTCCTCTCAGCCCCGTTTCTAAATTGTGTCTTGTGGATTGACTTTAGACTTGGCATGTTACCTTTGCCCCTGGACTGAGGACAGGACCTATTGCTGTCACAGCCCTACTCTGCCCACCTGGCTCAGGTGCTGTGGGACTGTGCCCCATCGGTGAGGTCACTGCCTGGCCTGCGTTGTGCCATTCTAAGCTCCTGGCTCACCTGCCCCTAGAGAACAGTTGGCTCTTGCTGCTCCCTCATGCCCTGGAGAGCTTAAATTTAGGGTAGTTATGTCTCAGGTTAGATACAGACAAAAGGTACCGTACAGATTAATCTTGCTTACAGGCAGTCTGTTTTTGCTGAGTTGATGTTGTGTAACTGGCCTGGAGAGGATGTGATGTGTGGTCTACGTGTGAGCAGACGAGTGTCCTGGAAGGCAACGGCCGTTGCCTGTATTCCCAGGCTGCGCAGCGCTGGTGGCAATCCCAAGCAGCAGTAAATTCCCTTTTGCTTATATCTACCAAAGCTGATGCAGTCAAATAAAGCTGTTCTGACAGCAACATTTAATGGCCCGGCTGTCTGCAAAAGTCTGGGTTCCCATACTCACTGACAATGGATGTGTGTTTTTTAGAAAGCTGAATTTACTATCTTAGAGCTAGATTTACAGCCCAACCACCTACTGAGTACCTGTATACATAAGCTACTATAAAAGAGAGAGGGAGAGAAGTGTGGGGAGAAATAATGTATGGTTAAACAGACAAACCAGAAATAAGGCAGCTGCTTTTGTTTCTTGGCATGCTGAAGCCAGCGTATAGTTAACCCCTCCATCCTGGAGGGAAGAGCGAAGGCAGTGAAGGGAGGCCGGGCCAGGCCAAGCCATTGGCAGGTGGACACTTCTCTTCCCACATCCTTTTGGCTACTGCCATGCGAGAGGGAGATGTGATCAGAGACATGCTACACATGGCAGAGCACAGAGCTACACCTCGTGCAAAGTCCAACAGGCTCCTCCTCATCCTCATCCAGTGCCTTGCTCTGTCCTTACAGTATCCTTGAGCCCTGCCACACTTCTGCCATGAGGCAGGTGCAGGTGGTCAGGAGTATGGGGTGTCTTTGCAAAGGGATGAGAGCATCTGAGATGTCTTCAGCCTTTGGAGTCACCAGTGATCACTGTGCATCAGTGCTAGCTGTGAGGTTAACAACAGGATCTGGATCTTGTTACTTTCCTCTGACTTCAGTAAAGTTGTGACAGGGCAGTTTTGGCTCTACTTCACTTCTCTTGTGTTTTGGCTGGATGTAGCTGCCCTTATTCCCGCCTAAAATGTTAGGTGCTGCCACTGCAAGCACTTTCACTTCACCCTGGAGCTGGCTGCATTTTCGTGATTCATACTAGCTGAGAGGAGTGCCTACTTCTCATTCTGTCAATTTGATGGAAAGAGGCAGCTGAACTTGTTGTTCATATGATTGGAGGGTGCCTGTCACCGTCTGCATGGTGGAGAGCTGTGCTTGTAATTAATATCTGTATCAATAGCTTAACAGTTAGTGATCTTTCGCTGTCGTATGGGGATTCTCTCTTCTCCTTGCTGTCTTCAATGGCCCAGCCTTTCCTTGATGTTGTGGCTAAAAGCCACAATGGTCAGGGGGATAACTAGCTGTCCTTATATCTTCTAGACCCAAGCAGAAATGCTTTAAGTGTGCATGGTCCCTCCTCGGAGGGCTAGGTCAGTATGGTGAAGACATGCACACTTTTCCAAGTTCTAAAGCTCTCCCAGCCTCAGAGTTTTAGTCCATTGCAGGAACTCATCCCGGCTACAGTGTCAAGGAAGAGGTGCTGATTTCCAGATCATTTCCCCAAGGGCCTCTTCAGCATCCACTTCCCTCCTGCTAGGTGGCATGCACTGCACAGTGGTGCGCTGCTCAGCTCCTCTGGTTCCTCCTGTGAGTCCCCACGCTCACTTTCTTCCCTGCTTCTGCTCTCCTTTCTGCACTGCTTTCTTATTTTGCTGCAGGGTGTTTGTATTCAGGACGCTCCTCTTGGGCCTGGCTTCTGCGTTATCCCTGGAAAAGTCTCTTACAGCTCTAGTAAGTGTGTGTCTGTGTGTGTGCATCTGCAGAACATGCGGATATAACGTGAGTGAGAACTGGAGGGGTTTGTGCTCAGCGTGAGTGGCAATGGCATGAGCTACTGCTGACTCCTATAGCGTGACAAGCCCTCAGGGCTAACAAGCAGAAGTCAGGCTTGCAAGGGTACAAGGCTCTGTGGGGCCTGGAAGGCAGCATGTCAGCTTGGCAGAGAGGATGGGGACAGGTTAGGAAGGGCCCCGTTGTTCTTTTGGCCACTACTGAAACCTGTCACCACCAGGCCTTGGTTCAGGCTGAGAGGAAGCATTTTCTGTGAGCCCCCAAAGAGCGTATAGGTCGTGCGTTATTCACTGGTGTGCTGGCATTTTGAGGGAGCTCAGCAATGTGGAAGCAGAAGGAGGAGTGAAATAAGTAGATGAGAGGTGGGAATGTCTATAACTGCAGTGGTGAGGCAGGGAATGGGAGGCCTTGTATGGAGTTCTGGGGCAAATCCTCCTTGGGAAAGGCCTTGGGTAAAACACTTGCCAATTAGTCCAGTCTGAATCCTTCCAACAACAAAAATCTCTCTTCACAAACAGATGAGCCCTGGCAATATGCAAGGCACAACGTTTGCATTATCTAGCTATTAGGGAGGGGAGAACCAGAAGGCACAGCCCAGCTTTCTCTAGGGCAGAGGGGAGTTTCTGCAGAAGGCCAGTCTCAGACACATGCCACCATTTTCACCCCATCCCCATATGCTTGTTTTCCTAACTCTCTCTGTTCTCCATCAGATGGAGTGTTTTGGGACTGCAGCCCTGTCTTCCAGGGTGTTTTGAAAACATTTAGTACGTGCTTGGTACTTAGTAAATTGCTGGTATTGTTGTTGTTGTTATTGCATTAATTAGCTCAGGGCTCCTTTGCATGCATAAGACCAGATCATTATTATCAATTTGTTTATAGTGGGGTAGTGTAATAATCTGGGGCTCTCCAGCAAAGCTCTGGGCCTGCTGTGCCAGAGGCTGCAGATGAGCAGGAACAGTATGGACTGAGGGGACTGGCTGGGAAAGGACTGGCTGCAGCAGGGGCTGCTCTCCCCTCGGCTGGTGGATGGTGACTGGCACAAGGGAGCTCCTGGTCTGCTTCCGCATGCAGTAGAACAGGTCTGCCTCTACCACCACAGACCTGGATGGCCTTCCCTCTGTGTGCTGTCCTGGGAATGCAGCAAGCAGCTGAGCAGGGTGCAAGGGGCTGAGAGAAGGAGGGGAAGGGCCAGAGCTTGGGGGAAAGCACTGTCTGGTGTGAGAAAGAGCCTATTTCTGACCTTTGTAGAATAGGGGCTTGTTTCAGCTGATCACTTCTGCTCTCCTACAGTGTTGTAGGGTCTATGGAAGTGATACAGCCTCATGGGTCTTGTGGCTGCAGGCTACAGTTCAGCTCACTGAAAGGTGGTGAAGACCTAATCTAATTTATTTCCTCTGAGACATCAGTGCTGTTCGTGAAGGCTGTGTGCGGAGTTTTACACCTCTCCAACGGTTCCTGGTTGGACATGGCAGACTTTGACACCATTCACAGGATGATCCAAAGCAAAGCAAGCAGTGACCTGAAGTCCTATGATAGTTCTTCATTTTTGTAGTACTCCTCAATCCTCCTCTTCCTCCACAGCTGGCTCAGCAGGCAGGATGTGCTAAGCGGACATGCATAGTTTGGCCTGGAGGGTTGATGTGAGTTGCCCAAGATGACACATTAGAGTTGGGAGGAAACCAACCTTGCTACCCAGTCTTCTGTTTTAACTGCTCAGTCTTGCTGCCCAGGACACTTGGATCCTGTTGGAAGCACAGCAGATGGAGCCAGGTGGCATGTCCTGCTCCAGCTGGCTGGCAGGGAAAGGGGAAGCAGCAACACCAGTGACCTTGCTGATTTATTCATTAGACAGTGCTTAGAAGAAGGGGAGGATTGATTTATCTGTCAAATGCAACACCAAACCATGTGGCCTGCAAGGGGAGGACTAATTGTGCCTCTGACACAAAGGCCAATACTGACTCACACAGCCAAGCACCTTTTTATTATATTTTCCGGCTAGTCAGCCCTTCTTCATTTCATCTATCCTATTATCTTGGCTATTTATTGATGTGAACCTAAACTTAGGGGGTTATTTCCTCTGTAAAATAGAAGAAAAAAAAGTCTAGACTAAATACAGAGAGATGTTGGATCAGCCTCTGCGTTACTGTTATTTAAAACAAATTTGATGCCATCTGGCTGCGCACGGCACAGTAACACCTCTGTTGTAGCGAGATGCCTTCAAGAGTCTGAGTCCCTTGTTCAAAAGCACTTCATGGACACTTAAGAAAATTATTTTGGCCTCAGAATGTAGATTCTGGATTCTTGAATCCAAGGGACTCTTGAAAGCACTGAACTCCCTGACTCCTTTGAAATCAATGCCAGAGCTGGCCACTTACTTTTTTTTTTTCTTTTCTTTTTTTTTTTTTAATGATGGGAGGGAACCTTTCTGTAAGGACAGTGTGATCACCGTTGGGCTGCCATTTTTGGGAGGCAGATGAGAGTCAACTTTAAGCTGTCTGGGTGATGTTCAGATGCCACCAGTGATGCTGTGGGATGGCAGGGGATGTTGGACAATGCATCTAGGGCTTTCCTGTGGTCATAGGTGGCTTTGCAATTATTTCTGTCCTGTGGTGAATTGCAGCACAGGGGTTGCCTGGATAGCAGACATACTGCTCTTTGGTCTGGACCTCAGGTGCACAACTCTTCTTCCATTTGGGCAGCAAGTTCTGCTCCAGACTGTGATGTTGTAGAAGTACCTGCTGTTTCAGGGGTAGATCTTTGCAGATAGCACTAACAGGCACTGCCAACTCTCTGAGCTGGTCAGACACAATCGAGTCCAAAAAGCAAGGGTCTGAGTTAACATGTGCCTGGCTGGCTTGCAGCATGGGGCAGACATGAGCTCGTGGCCTGTGATACATCATGCAGGCATCCTCTGAGTTCATGTGCTTAGTGTGAAATGCTCAGTGTTCACCCCTTGCTTTGCAGTCCTTGCCAGTTGGCAGAACAGGCTTTGCATCAGGGCTCCCTTCAGTCCTCATGGATATTAGGAGTGCTGTTGTCTCAGTAGTCTCTCAGCCAGTGGTGTTTAGCACTGAGTCTTCCCACTCTCTGTACAAGAGGGTAAATATTTGCTTCCACCTCTACTCCCCTGAACTAAATGCTGAGCAAGTTGCTCCTCATCCTTGTCTTTGGAAAGAAGATGCCATGCCTTTATCCTTCCTGAAGACAAGTGAGTCAAGCAATGAATGAAGTCAACCTTTCTTTTTCAAGTTGTGTTTCTTGTTGTGCTTGGTGGCTTCAGCAGGACTTCAGTCTGGACTTCAGCTGGACTCCAACAGGAGGTGATGGGCTGTTCCCTGCACAGCTAAAGAGGTGCCAGATCACATGGGATACCTTGGAAAGTTCATATTTTGTTCAGTCCTGGATAGCTCCTGCTATTGCTTCCTACACCAGGCCTTTCTGGCAGCCTTCAAGGGTCGTTACAGTCAATGGAAAGATTTCCATTGACTGCAGCGGGTGCTGAGTCAAGCCTGCACTGAGGGCAGAAGAAGAATTCATTGTCCTTACTAATTTGGCTCTCAGATTCTCCCTGACTGCTCTGGTAAATAGACCTCAACCCTGATCTCAAAACAAGCACTTTGCAGAAAGTTATACCCCTACAGGAATAGAATAGCTCCTCCATTTACTTCCAGCATCTTCTTTGCAAATTTTATTCCTCCTCCACGATTTTTGGAGGCCATTTATCCTCTAGTTACAATGTGTACCTCCCCCTCCACTACTCTAGCTCCTTCCTGCTATCAGTCTGTTGAACATGATTCCATCTTGTGTTGCAAAAATATTTAGCTTGTTATTTCTGTAAAGGAAAGAGGTATGTAAAAGCCATTTGAAGTCCAGTGTCTCTGAGTCCTGTTGCAAAGCAAAGGCAAAATGAATCTGGAGTTTGTGTTCATACGAGCTGTTCCTTTAAGCTATGTATTATACCCTCTACCAGTGTCTAGTCATGAACGAAAATGCCAGCTGAGAGATTCCTGGGCTGTTTTGAAAGCAAAGAGGGATTAATTTGAGCAAGAGCTGAATGCCTTCCTCCTAGTTCTTTTCATCCCCACAGAGAGAAATTAAGAATACTCTCAGCATGAGGACAGCAGTTGGAAATCCAACTGTTCTGCAGAGAGATTTCATAAAAAGTTGTGGATTTGGCAGAGAGGATATCAGTGAAAGTAGCCAACCACCTCTCAAAGGTAAACCTCCCTGGATCAGAGAAGTGCTCCTTGTGGTTTGATTTGGTGCTTTCTGTCGCTCTGTGGTACTCTGTGGACTTTACCGGGACTAACAAATCAAGGGACACAACTCACCCATTCTTAAGACTTCCTTTTTGCTATGATGCTTGTGTGAAACAATCTCCTGTAATAGCAAAGGCCTTTGAGAGATCCATTAACGTCTCTTTTGATAATTACCTTCAATTTACAAATAGTCTGTAAATAGGATGCTTGTGAACAGATGCCATCTTGTGCTTTTTTCTTTTGCCTTTGCCCTGCTTCCTTCTCCTTTCATAGTTCCTGCCTGAAGCGTTTCTAGAGATTACTCTTGTGCATTTGTATAGCATGTAGCACTCCCATAGAGGTTTGGGGCAGGTGGTATAGTCTGCTGTGGGACCCTGTTGCTCTCGTGTCCCAAGGTGAGTGTTCCATTGGCTGAGTTATGGAGTTATTATACAGTTTTCTTGGCATTTCTAAAAATCTGCCTCTACCTCTGGGCCAAGATACTACCCCTTTGGGTGTACTGTAATGTAAGTACCAGATAGAAATTTAAGGGGCAATTGCTGTCCATTTCTTATAAATGAGAAAACCTTGTTAAGAGGCCTTCCCAAGCCAGTCAGGCAATACAGTAGCAGATTCAGGATCTCCAGCTGCTAGGTCACATGCATTAGACTAGGTCATGCCTTCTGCTATGGGAGGAAGGAGAAGCTCCAGTTTTGGATACTTGCCTGGAGTTCAGTGGGTGACTGCTCAAAGAGGAAATCCTTCATGACTGGGTGTTCTCCTAATCCTCAATGCCTGAGTTGTGAAGAAGTTGAAAAGGCTACAGGAATATAACTTTCCTTCTGGGATTTTGGCAGGGCTTAGGTGAGGAATGAATAAGCCTGAAGAACAAACAGGCCTGGTGAAAAACAACAAGCAGACTTGAGCTTTTGGCGTGAAGGGTCAGGGGAAAGGCCAAAGGGAGATGAGATGGTGAGGGACAAGAAATGAGGAACCTGAAGATTTCTACCCCAGCTCTGCTCTGGAATTAAAATGCAAACTTGGATAAGTTTTTGCAAGTTGCCTTGCCTCAGTTTCCCATTTGTAAGATAAGGTAAGTGATTCAGAGCTATTTTAAAGGGATGCAGCTGTGCCAGGGAAAACTGCTATCTGCAGAGAGAATTATGATCCTTGGTGTGAAAGAAGGGCAGAGTCCTCTTTATTTATTGATACTGCATTGTATCAGTCAGCAAATAGCTGTGCTCAACTCTGGAAGTCTTCCTGCTCTGGGAATGATTAAATGACCAACATTCTGTGGACAGGAAGACCTCAGAGGTTAGGCAGTATCTCTCCCTGGTGGAGCTATGTGCTGTAAGCATGTGTTAGCAGTTCATTTACATATTATACGCAACTGCAAGCCTGAGAAGCAGTCAGACCAATGATGTATTCTGCTGTCGCCTGGGGATTCAAATCCTGTACAAGTCACCTCATCTCTTTATCTCGAAAAGACAAAAGTAGTAAACCTCTTGAAAGGAGGTTGCTGTTTGTCCTGTTGTACTGCCACATTGTTTGGACACTAGTCGGAGGCTAGAGTCAAAGCAAAAACCTGTTGAATGAATAAATCGGCTTAGAGGGCTTCGTAGTGATTTTTTCCGCTCTTTGGTCCTTTAGGCTTGTGTGCAGCTCATAAACGAGCTTATTATTCTATCGTGATTCATAGCTTTGTGGTGGGAGCAGAGGGTATATGTGCCACGAGGGAAGACAGAGAGTCTGGAGATGGAATATTTGACGTGGAGATCAGGCAGAGGGCAGCTTGGGATGGAGTAGAAGAAGGAGAAGCAGAGGCTGTCCTCGGAAGTGAAGTGAAGTGGAAGTGAAGTGAACGACAAGGCTGATGGATCACTGCAAGTGCAATGCAGCCAGTGTGGGAGATGACCCTCAGTGATCAAGGCTTAATATTGTCTCTGGCTTTTTGGTGTTCATTTCAGAGACTTTAGAGATCTTCTAATTATGGGAAAATGCTTTATAGATCTCCTAGCAATAGGAAGCTTTGCGATGAGTTACATACAGGCTGTCTTGGGAGCGGCTTCCAACTCTCTTCTGCTGTGTTCTGGGGCTTCTCTCCTCTTCCTCCTCGTCTTTAAGGGGCCCATTCCCTCTTCACTCAGGCAATTTCAGCCTTCCTCCATGTCAGGTGACTGAGTTTCTTGCTGGGATATTCTGCCTCAGCAGGCACCAAGGCATTTTCAAAGTCCTCCCTGCGCCCAAATGTTGAGCTCCCCTTAGCATATATGACATGTTGTCCTACTTAGAGTGCTGCACAGCTGGTTTGTGCATCTTGGGGGCCCCTCTGTCACTGGAGATTAATGCTGCAAACAGAAATCAGTAGGCAGTTTGAGATAGGCCTTCAAGATGTCCCAGCCCATCATCCGTGTGTCTGATCTAATCTGTCAATCAGAGTCTCCTTGGCAAGGGGGTGACAGTGTGAGCCAGGCTGCTTAGCCAGATGCTGTGGTATGTTTGGTGTTTCAGAGCTGTCAAGGTTAAAAAAAAAAAAAAAAAAAAAAAGAGAGAGACTCTCCAGCCTTCTGCAGCTCCCTTTGTTTTTCCAGTGTGAGGGTGAGCTGTGTCTGAAGGGGATGGCCCACAGCTCCACATGCAGAGAAGGAGCAGAAATGCTTTCTTCTCAGTGCCCGGGTCAGAGAAGCCCAGCACATTGCCTGTGTCTAGTCCCAGTGCTGTGCGATGCCCTTTGCTTTCCCAGATCCACCCTCAGCAAAGGCTTCTTGGCAGATCCAGATGGCTGCTGGTGCAGCTGTGGATGTGTTTTCTCTGCCATGACCTTGGGAGCTCTCCTTTTGCACAGCTCTTGCTCTAGGATCACTACAAGACTCCAGTCTTGTTTTCTTTCCCTTTGGCATGATGCAGGAATTACTCTGCTGAGGTGATGTGGCCTCGCTGGCATAAGACCCAGGGAAGTGAGAGAACAGCAATGCTCACAGTGGTCCCAGAGACACTGTCCTCTACTTCCTCCATGCATTTTTCTTAGACTCAGGAGCTGGATTAGTTTTGTCATACTGGGCAATGGCATGCAAATTTTACTCTATGTCTACACATCACTGAAGTTTAGATTCATCCCACCCAAGTGGAAGAATGTAGCTGAGGCATACAAACTGTGAGCGCAGTTGTGTGTTGGCAGTGGAATCGTAGTTGGGCAAAACAGTCACTGTGGTCCACTTGCCTTCTAGACATGCCCTGCTCTCTCATCAGTTATGAGCTTGAGATGACTGTTCTGTACTCTGAGTGCTTAAGGTAATTGGGATAAATGTGGGTTGCTAACCCTAGATTAGAGCCCTTTCCAAAATGTATTGAGAGGCGAGTGTTTCTAGATGAAGCAGAGCATCCCTGAGTAAGCCTGCACTAAGCAAATCCCTGTGAGTACTGAGCTTTGACACACAATGCTGAAATATATTTTATTTCCCACTTATTTGGGGACCTAAGTGGGAGTCAGATCTATGTGCTAGCATGATGCCATGGCTCTTTGTTGTAGCTCTGGTGCAGTGCGGGGACTGGCAGGCACGATCGACAGACCCGTGAGGTGCTGTGCAAGTAGTTCAGAGAAGCAGGTGAAATTGTGACTCCTTTGGTTACCTCAGCTGCCTAAGAGCAACCACACTGTGTGGTGTCAATGGTCCGTCTGGTCAGTTTTTGTCTCCTGCTATGATAAATAGTGGATGCCTGAGGAAGAATGTAGGAACAGGGCAAGCCTGTAGTGATACTTCCTAATATACTCTCTCTACCTCCAGAGATTTATGGTTTTCTTGGACAAAAATAATTTCTTTGTAGTCAGTAGCTCTAGATGGAGTTTTCTCCTGTGAATCTGTCTAGCCACTTTTTTCAACTTCTGTAAATGTATAGCATCCAACATCCTGAAGTAAGGAGCTTCCTTGCTCAAATTTTCTTTGTGTCTAAAATATGAAACTTCCTGTTGGTTTTGATAGTAAAACCGACCTAATAAATCAGAGCTGGAATTCCCTGTCAGATATCACTGACGCTCCTAAAAACTGAATGGATTTCTGTGGAGGTGTGAGTCAGCACAGCGTTGCCTGTAGCTTATAAACATGTGTCAAGACTCCAGGCACAAGTATTTCTTAAAAAAAATAATAAAAAATAATAAAAAAAAAAAACCCAAACCACAAGTTCCAGTTTGCATCCGCCTGTGCTCCAGGACTGGGAGCTCCCTGAAGATGGTTCTGCAGACAGGTGGTTTTTTTAAAAATCATCTAGGAAACAGTAAGGCTGGGAAAGAGAATTGGTTTCTTTCTCTGCTTTGCACTGGGTCACTGTTATATGCAGTAGTGCAATCAGAGATGCCTTTTATGTATGCTAGGGGTAGGCTGTGTTTGACAGCTTTCACTGCCTGTGTGGTGCTGTAGTAATATTGTCACAGAAAAACAGACATTGACTGTTGGACAGGCTCTTTGCCACGTACTGCGGAGCGTATGACACTTTTTGCTGGAAAGGGACACTGAATGAGTGAGACACCAGCAAGGGAGAGCACAGGCATGGTGGAGCAGTTTGGTGGCTATGAGAAGTGCAAGAGATGATAAATGGTGGAAACTGTTGCAAATAAAGGTCTTGCTGATAGTAGAGGAACATTGAGCAGTCTCATCACGCGCTCTGATCCAGAACACTACTGATCCAAGCTAAAAAGACTGCATTTTACATTTTGCAAAGAGGTAAGAGAGGTACAGGGTGAGGCAGCTATTTGGTCATCTTGGGAATAGGTTAGAGAGGCAAGAAATTACTCCACTTCTGCTGCACTTCAGTTACGTGTGCAAACCACGCGACCGTTCTTTCAGAAATAGTTGGGAGCAAGAGGCCTCCATCAGGGAGACAAGTCCAATTCAGGGTGCACACAGATTGATACCACTTTGTCAGAGCTGCACCTGCTTAGACCAGCCCTGAGTGTGGCTCAGGGCCAGACAGCACTGTGATAATCAGATGGGAGATATGGAAGAAGTGAGTTTGATTAAAGCTGAGAGACAACATGTGGGGGAACAGTGGGAGGAACCACCACTCTAAGCCAGTGGAAGGGAAATCTACTGGAAAAAATGATAGGGAAGGGTTTCTGTTGTTTGAATGGATAAAGTAATACGAAAAGAAAAGCTCAGAGAAAGCTGCAGGTCTTTGGGAGACATGATGGTTAAGGACAGTAGCCGGAGAACAGCCAAATTCTCTTGTCATCATATTTCAGACCCACTGTGGGCAAACATTGCAGCAGCTTTTTAAAAGAATGACAGAATGCTAAAACCCAAAGACTATTCCTAGCAATGTGCCTCTCCGCTTAGGGGAACAAGGAGAATAAATGAGAAGTCTTGATCCTGAGATGTGCAGGCAGCCTTCTGTTATATGCCAAAGGCCCTCTTGAACCAAGAGTGCAGGGTTTGGCCTGTGCTGGGAAGCGCTCTCTGGGAAGGCTTGGTGCTGCATTATCACTACATTCAGGTCTCTGCATCCTCTGGGGATCTTGTTGGGGTTGGGGGGGATCTTTTGAAGCCTGAGGGTTCGAAGAGGACGGTGACCTCTCTTGGGTGGTGGAGGCAGAGCTGATTGGGAACACTTCTGGGGTATCTGTGTGGCAGGTCAGGCTCTGTGTCCATGAAGTCTCTGAACCTGTGAATCTGCTGCAACAACTCTACCTTGCACCTCTTTGGGACATGGAAAAAGGAGAGAGTGTCTTTGCACTGGTGCATCTATCCCATAATACAGACGGCAGTTGGCAGCAAGAGCCTGCCCGCTGGAGAGCCTGCTTTCCCACAGCTCCAGGGCTGCCTGTGCTGTTGGCATGACGTGGGGGATCTGCAGAGCATGGTGGGCTTTGCTGCACACCATGGCCGGTTTTCCCTTGGCTTCCCTGCAGAATCTCCAAAAAAAAAAAGAAAAGAAAATATGTGGGTTTTCTTTGTTGTTGGGCATTTTTTTGGTTATTTTTCTGGTTTTGACCCCCCAAATAAGTTTGCTTGTCCTTTTAGTGATGCCTGTTCCCTCTGATTGCTGAGATGTATGTAAAGGTTTTGGTCCAGGATGTGATGGAAGATGAGAGGTGTGGGGGGAGGAAACTCTCTCAATGAACTGAGAGAACAGTCACATAACCTTCCTTTTAACCTCAGGACTTGTGACTTGTTAATGCTGTTAGATTTAGACAGGAGGAAATTGTAGTGGGGAGGCATAAACTGCATCAGAGCTTTGAGCAAGCCATTTGAGACCCGATGTGATTGAGTCACTCTGAAGGGAGGTAAGTCTGTCACACATACCCACTGCAGTGAGTACGAACAAACCCAGAACAGCTGGCTGTAGCATATGGAGCATCCAGAAGGGAGCAAAGCTGAAAAAACTCCCTTTACTCCACTCTGCTTATCCTGGCCCTGGTTCAGGAGAGCACTGGGGACCATGCTCGTCTTTAGGCCTATGCTTAGGTCCCAATGATTTCCATGACACTGAGTTTTGATTTTCCTGTGGCAGCCAACACAGCATCCCTCGATTACAGGCCCAGGAGGGCTCTGGCCCCATGGTGACCAGCGCTGGCTCCATAGGCAGAGCTCAGGCGGGAACCCCACGTGCAGGCTTTTACCCTCGTTGCTGCGCAGGAGCTGGGTCTGTAATGGTTCGCTGTGAGGAAGGGACGCAGGGTCCAGTTATCTTGTCATTCTCCGTTGGCTAATGGGCCACTTCCTGGTGTGGGGTATATTTTCCCTTCCCTTAGAGTTGAGGGGGTTTGATTTTGAAATCAAACTGCTTCCTTCATCTGCACACTACGCAAGTCAGAATAGCTGCTTGGGGAAACTCGGAAGTGACAAGTCTGCTTGAGCCTTTATAGAGAATCAGGTTCAACTTTCTTGCTTTTTTCCACTTTTTTCCCCATCTGTATCAGACACAGGAACAGAAGGATACCAGCAGATAGTTTTCTCTCATTATTACAACTATAGCTGTAATAAAGCAGACCAACAGCAAGAGTGTGGCCTAAGCAATCCTGCCCATAATTTCTAGCACTAATGCCAAAGAGTGGGTTATCACGAGCCTCCCTTGTGCAGGGAGGCAGTGGTGGAATTGGGGAGCCTCTGTTGGAAACCAGTAGAAGGAGCAGAAGGATCCACAGCAAAGCTGCTTGCTTCTTGTTAAAAATCTGTGTGTTTGTGTTGGGGAGAGGGAAACACACTTGTGAGCACGCCTGCACACAAGCGTGTGCATTTGGGTGTTGCACTTGCCTCAGCGTTTTTGAGTGGTACATGGAACAAATTTCCTAAGCAACCTGCACCTCCTGCTATGCAAAAGCTGGCCTGGGAGTTTGTTAGGTTAGTAAAATGCATCTTTGTGGTATCCTCTAAGCAACTGCCTTATTTTAGATGAAAAATTAAATGTGTATCTGTGACTTTTTGGTGGCTCTTCCAATCTCCTGGCTGCTATGATATTCTGAATCTATTAGTTCTCCACCTGTCCACAAAGTCTTCTAGCGGAAGCAGGAGAGACAAGACCTGAATTTCTCTCTCTCTCTCTTTTTTCTTTGGGGGGGGGGAGGTGGGGAGTAGGGATTAAAACAATCAAATAAGAGAATCAGCAACAACAAAGAAAAAACAGCCCAAATGTTTCAGGCTCTGTTTTGTATGCCATAAGGAGAAGAATAAAATTAATACAAATATGATTCTTTCCTTCTGCACCTCCCTTGTAGATAGAGCATACTTAACCACGCTCCAGCTTCCGGTAGATGGACTGGGACTGCACCCCTGGAGAAGCTTGTAAACCCTGTGGCAGCACTCACCGTCATAGTCTGTATTTGGAGAAGCAGCCTGAAACAGGTCAGAGCAGCTGTATCACGTGGTCATTTATAGATAAGTGCTTTTGGGGGGATCCTGTGGCCCCTTGGTCATGCTGTTGCTGAGTAAAGACCAAAAGATGCAAGGGGAAACAAAGAACCTAGAACAGAAAGGATTTTTCAGTAAATCTCATCATTGGCATTACAGCATATTTCCCAGCTCATAGGCAGAAGCAAAGCCTTGCTATTACCTCCTATTCTCAAAGGCAAATTTCAGCTGTAGTCAAATAGCCATTCTGCACCAGGTTTTTTAATGTGATCTCCGTAAGACTTGAACGTTAACATTAAAAAGATAACAAAAACAGGCAAACAGACAAATCATGATGCCCAGTGCTCTTCTTTCTCATCGATAAAATGCAAGGACAGGCCCCCTTGTGAGATTTGGACTTTCCGTGCTGCTGATCATTTACATTTTCATTTACAAAAAGTAGAAAAAATGAGTTACCGTCACAGCGCCCAAGCAGAATGGAAAGGGCAGGCCTTTGTGCGTTCTGCATGGGGCTGTGCTGTCAGACTGTGCAAGCAGGTGATCATGTGATCTCTCCTCTTACGGCCCTAAACCTGCCTTCCAGTGTGATCACAGAGCTCAAAAATATGTGTATTTGGTAATATCCCTGTCTGGCTCAGTCACAACTTGCTACTCTGTACTTTTTTCATTTTGCATTTTTTTTGGGGGTGGCAGAAGAAATTTTGTCCCTGTCAGCGCTGTTTGCGTTGTTGTTGTTAATAATTATCTGTATTTCAGTAGTTACTAGAGGCCCCAACTGTTATAGATTTGGTGCATGCAAGTAAGAGACAATCTCTGCCTGAGGAGCTTAAGGTCTAAATAGGCAAGGCAGATAGTGGAAGTGTTATCAGTCTTATTTTTACGGAGAGCTGAAATGACCTGCCGAAGGTCGCACGGAGCCTGTTGCAGAATCATGACTAGAATGCAGAATTCACGAGTTTTATTTAAGCATCTCAACCAGATTCCTCGTTAAAGACAGTGTCTGTGAGATGCTAGGTGCATGGGACTCTGAGCGCGGTCCTGGGGTCAGGTATTAGGTTTGCGTATGCCCTAGTGGTACCAGCATGACCCCCAGGGCCTTTGGGTGCTGTAGTAAATGCACGCGTAGCAAGCAGCAGCTGCACGCTCGCGCACACACAAAACGCACGCTCACCCAGAGCTCACCTGCACTGCACATCTCTGACCAGGTAGTTCAAGGACAGATCCATTGATGGGCTGGCAGAGTTCACTAGTGCTTTTATTTAAGCCTTCACTACTTTTGACTATGTTACAAGAATATGTGCAATACTTGCAAAATATAAGAGATAGTGGTAAACATTTTGATGTGGGCATGAGGTACGAGATGTGTTCACAGGAATGTGGTCCTTCATGAGAAGTATGGTCATTAAAATTAATGTTTACATATGAAAATACATATGGTAATACTTTCCAGAAGGAAGTATGCATGAGTGTCTTCTGTGTAAGCCTAAAGCCTCAAGTCTGGGATTCCTGTTTAATGGAAAGAAGCAAGGTTCCAAGGTGTGAAAGTATTTAGGGGGCAGGTTTAGCTTGGTTGGTTAGAGCATGGTGCTGCTAATGCCAAGGTCGTGGGTTCAATCCCTGTACAGGGCTGTGCTAAGGGTTGGACTAGATGATCTCCAGAGGTCCCTTCCAACCTTACCATTCTATGATTCTGTGATTTGTGCATGCCTTAAATCCATGTATACTTAGAAGACCAAAAGTAGGGGAGCTATTTCTTGAGCAGGGTGTAACTAAAGCTGTGCAAAAATCCAAAGCTGTCAAACATTTTGGGCTGATGAAGAACATAGTCCTGTGGCTGCTGTGCCTAGTTCCATGGACTATTCAAAAGCAGATACATCAAGAACCCCCCGCTTCCTGTGAGAGCCAACATTTTAAAGTGTTGTTACAAAACCTACACTTTAAAGCAAAAAGATTGAGAGATGCACAAGCCCATTTGTGATGGGGAGATATGTGAGTGCTGAAGATTGCATCCACCAGCAGAAGGAATTGTCCTGTAGAGCTTCCTTCTGCCAGAAAGATCTGTGAAGGAGATGGAGAAAAATGACAATCCTTCCCCTAATTCCTTCCAGAAAGTCGGAAGAGTTACCTAGACTGTATCTCGGTTGTATGTCAGAATGTGGAAATGGCTTCTCTTGTGCTGATGTTGTGTAAGTAGAGTTCCTGAGTCCTTATTTGGCTGAAGAAGTACCGTATTTTTTTGACCATCATTACTTGGAAACCAGATGCAGGTGGGATTCCAATCTCGCAGAGTCAGCACAGCCGCCTTTCTTAGATGATTATTTTACAGGACATTTTAAGGAACTACCATTTCCTTAACACTTCTGGTCTACTTTTCCATTGCTCTGAAGTACAAAATTCAATTTTCTTAAGTGTCAATTTTTATTTAAAATAT
This sequence comes from Rhea pennata, assembly GCF_028389875.1. NCBI lineage: Eukaryota > Metazoa > Chordata > Aves > Rheiformes > Rheidae > Rhea > Rhea pennata. The sequence continues at coordinate 21,473,449 of NC_084672.1, forward strand.
AATACTTATTAACAGTTTCAATGTATTTCAATGTATCTTTGTTTTTTAAAATTAATTCCTAAAGCTCTTTACATATACAATTGAAATTTACTTTAACTAAAAACTCAGCCGTCACTGAGTCAATATTTCTGCAATCTGTCCAGGCTTGTTTCTCAAGGAAGATATTATTTCTATTGCTGTAAAGGAGAAGGAATGGACGTGATGTATACTGCAAGTGTTGGGAGGTTATGATCCAGGATTTAAAAACAAACTGTGGCCAGGGGTGAGTACAGGACTGCTGAATCCCACACACACTGCACACTACCAAGTCTTTCAATATACACTGTACTCAATGTACAGCTGCACAAAGCTTTTTGACATATTTCAGCCTTTGAATAAAACTCATGGTTTCCCGAGAAGTCAATGGCTTTTTCAGTGGCTGGATTGGATTAAGGCAGTTTAGTTAATTGAAAAGTAAAGGCTGACATTTGAGAGCTAATGCGTGTCGCTGAATGCAATTCCTTTATATGTTTTCTGGACACGATGTGTTGTTAGATTAAAGTTGCATTTATGGCCAAATAATTTGTCTTCAACTCCCTTTTGTAACTTACCTTTCAATTAATGTGTTTTACCATTGTTTTAAATTTAAATCTCTATCATTATAAAGCTTTTAGCACATTCTGAAAGGACCGTTAAGTGGCGTAGAGTCCTGAGAGTGCCTCCTGTTTCGTTAGTCTGAAAGAGCCTAAAAATTGCTACTGAACAATCCAGTCTTCCCTGTCACCCTGCACAGAAGTCACTCCAATAGTTTAAGAACGTTTAAAAAACTCTTCTCAAATGTAGTGTATAGAAATGCCTAGTGGGAATACTAAAACACTTTTGCAGATGAGACAGAATGATTTAAAACTTTGTAATTCAGCCTTCTGGATCTAAGGATGATACATTCATAGTATATTTGCTGTATGATATATTCTTATATTCCACTGGCTTTGGGACGTACAACTCCATATACAAATGAACCTGAGCACGACCCGTTACAGGTGGAGATACTTTGCCAATATTTAAATTAAAGTAAATCTTGAGCTTTTAAAAATAGTCCCAAAGAGAATTTCAGTGCTGTTTTCAAAGAAATCAGGAAGACAATGTGTTGTCTCCTTTCCACCTTTTAGTTATAAATTATTATTGCATATTTTGATATTTTCAAGGTTTGTAGCATCAGACTCCACAAAGAAAAAATGTCCTTTTCAATCACATCTTTATTTCCTCTATTGAAAGGGAAGTTAATGTATTTTTGTAAATAAACAAGAATTTTGCCCTACTAAGATGCAGCATTTTAGCTATGGGTGAATCTTGGAGAAACATTATTTAATTTGCTGTTGCATTCAAGAGATCGCTGCAAATAACTGAATTGTGCCGTTGTATGCCTTAGTGGTTTCACAGAAGCCACTCTGCTACTTTCTATCTTCCTTAACCAATAAATGTTTTCAGAAATTTTGTTCTTAGAAGCTATTCTGTAATAGTCTTTATGATCTGTGCTGTCTTACATCTGACAATCCATCATGAGCAACTGGGAAACATCTACATAGCCTGTTGTGAGTTTTAAGAAAGTTATAGCTACTTATAATCATCCGTGCAAAAGTGTTTCTCCATTCATTTTGAAAAATACAAAATCTCTCTTTCCAGGAGATGTATTTTGAGTTGTTGTTAAAATGTTAAAAATGATGCCATTGCTGTCAGGATTATTTCCTGATCAAGAAAGAGAACCTAAATAAACCTTAAATTCATTTTTGATCAAGTATCTCTGTCTGCTCGTTGTCATGCTAGGTAGAGGGCCAGTAACCCCCAGATATGGAAATACAGAAAAAGAATTTAGGCAGTGGTAAATATAGGGAATAAAACGATCTGTAGAAATCGACAGATTGAGGAAAATATAATAATCTAGGTGAAATTCTCTTTCAAGAATTCTCTTTCAGCTGTAGACTGTTCACTTTTTGGATCTTAGTGACAGTTGAAGTCATTTCTGTATAAAGTTTGTATAAAGAGATTTAGGATCCCTTGGTTTGGAAGATGCTCTATAAATCTGGACGGCTGCTGTTGGAGATCACTTGCACAACACTCACTCTCCAATAACGTGATGGGCTGGGGAAGTGAAACAGCCTTGCCAAGCATGAAGCCGGTATCTGCTGCACCTCTCGGTCTGATCTCGTTCTTCCTTGTGCTCACTGAATTCCTCAGTTCTAAGCTAAGTAGGATCATGATCAGGAGGAAAATCTGTGCTTGCTTTTGAGGCGATCTTCCATCTCTGTTGTCCTCCAAAGCTCTGGTCTATTTCTTGCTCTAAACTGCAGGGGAACTCATTTCTGGTTTTAGCTTGCTGGCAGCTTTCCTCCTGCCACCCCACCTCTTCGGGGGCCAGGGGTGCCCCCCATTCGTGGGCTGCTACGCCCAGGCATAACATGGGCAGAGTGCTCTGGGGTAGCCTCTGCTTAGCAAATGGAAGAGCCTACCAGAAAGATCTACTATGTTTCAGACTCCTATTTTGCACATGGTAGTGTTAAATCTTTGCAATAAAATGAAGTAATTCTTATGTGATGGGTGTTTGCTATTTGTATTACCTTTAATAAACTCTCCAGAACTGTTCTTCCTTGCTTGTCATTTTCTTAATTGGGCTGCAAAGCCAGGACCAGAGCTTTGGGGTAATATCGAGCAAAGCCACCTCTGTGGTTCTCATTTCTAGTCTGCCATTTGGTGCAGGCTTAGTACAACATTTACAAAGGATTTTCTTTTTCTCATTGGAGATGTGTGGATAATTTTTATCAAAAGTTTAGGTTTGTTCAGGCTGAACTCTCTGCTGAAACAAGGTTTAGTCAGCAGCTGCATTAGTCAAGTGTTCCTTTGCAATAGTTTCTTTGACTCTATTGTCTTTCTCATGATGAATGAATGAAAAATGAATGCCTTCTAAAAGAAGGGATGCTAGGCTACCCTTGCACTGAGATTAGCTGGTGGGTGTGAAAATGTGGTCAGTGGTGGCTTCTGTGGGTTGAAAAAAAAAACGTTTCTACTATATTAAACTTATTGTACTATATTCTGGTTTTACTCTACAAATGGATACAATGTGGAACTGAGCTGATACTGAATTGTTTTGCAATGCAAGCAAAACATCTATATTTCTGAATGTGTCATTATTTTTTAAAAAATAGTGAAAACATAACAAAGATATAAGAGTAGGCAAAGCAAAGGGTAGCCTGAGAGCTCATAGACTTCAGAAATCTCCCAAAGGGAATGGCTGAAACTCTGTTTGGGGTATAGAGTGAACAGGAACTATTAGTAAACATTCAGAATTGGTTTTCATTAAGTCACTTATAGCTTTAACATATTTTGGAGAAGTATCAATCACTCAAACACATCTGAGTAAGAAATACTGTTAAAGGTATATGCCAATAGTTTGCCAATAGTTCTCTCTCTGTGCTGTAAATCAGGCTCCTGCAGGGTTTTGTTGGTTTGTTTTGTGGAGGTGCTGGAAACCTTGCAGCTTCCACTGAATTCAGTTGGTTTTGAATGAGGTTTCTGGTGCACAGGAAAAGGAGAAAAAGGTTGGCTGAATCCTCTTCCGTCCAGGCCATGCCCAAGGCACTGGCTGTGGTGTGCGCAGGTGTCGGCTCGATTTTTGGGCTCTTGGTGGTGTTTAGAATGGAGGCTCAGGCTCTGGTCCCTCACCCTCACAAGTGTTACAAGTTAACCAAACTCATCGCAAAACGGAAAGGTGGTAAACAGCTAAAACTTCCTCTGAGTTACATGCCAGTTCCAATGAAAAGCAGGCTGTGCAAGCGCCTCTCCATGCAGGGGCTGGCCAGCGTGCGCCCACTGGAATGTTAACAGGGAAAGGGAGGATGATTTTTCTTGCTGATGAAACACTGCTTTGCTCAGGGGACCATATTATTGCTGTTATTTATTATTTATGCACTGCCGAAGGTGTGCATGGTGCTTTATAGGCCAATAAAAAAATGACTGGTGTCCGTTCCCTCAGGATGTTGTGCCACTGCTGAAGCATTGCAAAGGGGCAAGTTGAAGGAGCTGGTTCTCCCTTGAGGGCGATGTGGAGGTTGGTTACAGTTGCAGTGCCGACTGCAGGGTGGGCTTGGCTGGGGTATGAGGGTAGCTTTGTCACCGTTTTGCACAGTTGTCTACTGATAGTGTTTGCAAGGCCATGCACCCTGTTTGATATGCATTCGGAGTCTGTCGGCAGTGCAAATGAGTGAACAATAAAAGTGCCATTGTCACAGCCCCATTTTTTTATTATTATTATTTTTACAGATTCCCAGCCATCTGCTGCCTCACCAGCTGCTCACGGTGTGGTACAAAACTTATCTCAATTCAGGAACTCAGCATCTCAGTGAGGGCAGTGGAGGTGGGTTTGAAGGACCATAACTGAGCTCGTGTGTCCTATCCACAGGACATGGGCTCAGAGCAGGTGTCAGACTCTGGAGGGGTGGGGACCAGAGAGTGCAGAGAAGTGGAAGGAGTGAAGTTTAAGCATGGTGCCAGTCTCCTGTTTTCCCTGTGCAGGAAGCTGGCATAGAGATGTGCTGGCCTGGAAAGTGGTGGGAGGATAGTTGTAGGCATGAGAGGGCTGGCTAATGGGAGATGGCCCAACCAGGGATTTCGTTTTTCCTTCAGCCAGCGCTAAGCCACGAGAAATTAAGACTCAAGGGAATGGAGGCTGCAGGAGGTTCACAAATCTCTCCCTGCTATACTGCAGGCAACCCTTTGCCACGAGGTCCTTTTTGCTCTGGAAGTGGGAACAAGCTTAGCAGCAAGGTAACTGAGGGCAGCCAGGAGGAAGAAGCAAGTTCTGCTTTAGGGAAGCAGAAGGTAGAGGAATAAAGAGACACCCAACAAATGGAGATTTTGGGACCTAGGGGGCCCAAGAAATCTTACAGCCAAGAGAGTTGTATATGTATTACTTACTGTCTTTGGGGCACCTAGCTGAGCACTCTCTAAGTTCATTAAATTTCATTTTCATAATTCCCTTGGAATCAGGAGAGCCGCCCTGAATGCTCTTTAAACCTACCCTGCAGTCCCTCCCACAGCTGCTCTCCAGAAAGGGAGGTGATGCTGGAAGAGGCAAGGGAAGAAAACGCAGGTTGGCCGCATGAGGCAAGAGGGAGTGACTGGGTTCCCTCACCCGTTTCCAGAGATCTCCTTTGCTTTGCGCGTGCCACTTCAAACCACTCAAAGCACCCTCCTCCCTCCTTGCACTTCTATGCATTTTCCAATTAAATTTCCTCCACAAGAAGGAGAGAGGCACTCTGAATCCATTAGCATTAGTAATTATGCAAACGCTTCAGGGAGCTGACTGCCCATCATTTCACATCATTAATGTTTCTAGTTATGAATGGAGGGTTTGTTACTTTTTCCCCCTTTTTGTGCTGGTATAGGGTGGGCTAGAGGTGCAGGGGGGGTGATGTTGCTGTATTTAATTTGCATAATCAGGAACCCTGATTGGGTATGCATGAGGGTAGGGGCGAGGGGACCTTCTCCAGTGTGTGCTCTATTAAGCCGGTGGGAACTCTCTGGAGGGAGCTGCAGAATGTAAAGTAAGGATGAGCACAGCAGACTGTAGGCAGGGAGAAACTCAGTTTTAGGTAGGGCAAACTAGGAAAGGAGGTGGCTTTGGACTGTTAGGGCTGTGCACAGGTGTCCTATGCTTGGACGTGCCTGTCCTGTCCTTTCACTTTACTTGCCTGCTAGAAATGACAGCGAGCACAGGACGGGGTTTCTGCAAACAGATTACCTTCCTGGCTCTTCCCTTGGGCAGCGCATCCAGGCTAGACTTTGCAGCCTTCAAGGTGTGCACACACCGTGTAATACAGAGCTGGAGAGAGTGACCTCAGCCAGCACCCGGAGAACTGGCTTGGGACTGGCAGCAGGACTCAACATAATGCTTGTCTTGTGCCTCATTTCTCAAAGCTGATCACTGAGATCTGGATTTGAGTATCTAAGTAGGGAAGCTGATTCTCAGAGGGGCTTTTAGCAGGAGCTATGGATGTTCAGTACTTTTGGAAAGCAAGGGTCTTAGAGGGGATGTGCATCAAGATGGACTTGGCTGCCATTTACCAGCACTCAGGGCAGGCAATGAAGCTGTAAATCTTTAGCTCAGGGTGCACCTCTAAAAAGAAAGAGTCAGACTTTACCTCCTGTGTCAAACTTTACCGAGGCCCAGGGTAGAAAGTTGCCTATGCTTGTTCTAGCTACAATGTGTACCCTGGAAAACCTCTCTGGAAATCTCCTCACTTCCCAGTACAGGGCATGTGGAAAAAATGCTTTCTGTCCACTGCAAAACCTTTTTTCCTTCATATTCTTCCCAGTCCTTGGTCACTTTCTTTTTGCTTTTTGTTTCTTGCTTTCTTCTATCAGTTTCATTCATCCAGGACTCCATTTCTCCTTAGCCTCATCTCAAGTACCCTGCCTTGTGTCTTTTCCCACCATCTCTCAACATAGACAATCTTCCACTGGCCTCCAAGCTTTCTTTTCTTCTAAGTCAGAACTGCTGTGATCTCCCATTCTTCCCTAAAACGTATATAGCTCTTATCTTTTATATTTTGGATGATAAAGGACTTATAGAAACAGATATCTGGTGAAGGAGGATTGGGGGGGGGGGGAGAAGATCCTGGAGAGAATGTATGCTGGAGTTCTGTTCAGTGGGATAGTGCCTGAGAGGGCTTGAAAGGTGCTAAGCAAAGGAGAGCCCAGTGACTCTCAAGATCGAGGGAGATGGACCTGAAGGTACCATGGAGATGAGGAAAGCATCCAAGCAGCACAGATCAGATTGACTAGAGACTGTCTCATTCAAAAAAAGAATGAGGGACAGGCATGGGGAGAAATTACTTAGGAGTCTGGTGCTGGAGAAAAGAAAAGGAATCTGGGAGTAAATTTGATCAGTTCAATTTGATTCTATGCTGTATGCAGTATTGTGGCCTTCTGCTCTGTGGCTGGCATTATTTTCTCTCTGACTGTAGTCCATTGCTTGGAGCACAAACGCTAGGAATTGGATGGAGCATTTCCCTCCATTTCCCTCCTTCTGGCATTTCCCTGTTTGGTCAAAACAGGCAAGGTGTAGGCTGTCCCTAATAGTGTAGGGGCATATGTTTCCAGAGTAGACAGGGAGAAAATTGGCTTTATTTCCCAGCCTCTTATCCCCCAGAGCTTGTAGAAACATGAAACAGATTTCCATAGTAAATTCCAGCAACCTTTAGAAGAGGTAAGGAGGAACAAGTATATAAAAGGAAAAAAAATGTGTATGTATTAGGGTTTAAAGCAGAAGAAAAGTGAGGAGAACTTGAAATTCATTACAATCCTTTTGAAAAATGCCTCAGCCTCTTGATAGTGGAGCATGATGAGAAGACTGGTTTTACACTAAAGATTGGCTTTTGATGCAAGTTGAAGCAATACTGAATTCTGTTCTTGTCAGGGTTTTGTTTTCTCTGACTGGAAGGTGCTTTGGAGATTTGTAGTTCTGAGGTTCATGTTGTTCAATATTTTGTAAAGCATTTGTACACTTGGTCTGCTGCTGGAGGAAACCACTGGGGAAGACTTCCAGTAAGCAGAAGCATCTGTAAAATCTCTAATGTACACAAAACGAGAAAGATCTGATTTCCTTAGACCAAATACTTTTCTTATGGATAAGGGAAGTCCCAACATTGATCAGGAGAGTGATCTCTGAAGGACTGGATGAAGTCTCGGAGGACACTTACTAGTAATAGAGTGGAAGTCTCGGGGATTTATGTGATGAATAACTGGTATAAAATCATAATAGCAAGTGAAGGTGCTTCTTTATGGGGTAAGGAGGGAGCTTTTGGCTGTGAAATAGGAAGGTGTAAATAGCTCTGCCTCAGTTCTCAGTTTTTTGTGACATACAGCTCACAACACAACGTGCCACCGAGGCACCGGGACAGCAGTGAGAGACAGCCTTACTGACCAGGGGAAGAAGTAGTTGTCTGTGGAATAATTGCACATGGAAAGCAAGGTGAGTCCATCTCTTGAGATGATCCATTGGCTTAGGCCTGAGATTGTTTCCTGAGGTCAAAGCAAAGGAAGAGGGAAACAGTTGTCAAAGCAGAGGAGAAAGATGGGTGAGAACAGGAACAGCCAAGAGTCAAACTAAAAGGAGGAAGAGGAGGGCAAATTGACTGATAATACCTCAATTGCATGTAGTGTCTCAGCACCCAGGAGGATGCTGGATGTGAACGTAATGTAACTATGGTCCAGCAGGACGTTGAGCTGCAGGAATATAGAGTTTCCAGTGCACACCTGGCTTTCTGTAGGGTATCGGCTTCCTATAGCAGCCTGACTAGTATCCACTGAAGTTAACAGATGATGAAGTAATCTACTTCAAGATGTCATTGCACAATTCTGTGGGAAGAGGCAAAGAACAAGAACTCTGAACCCCTCTGAACTGTGCTCTATAGCAGCTCCATGAAGTTCACATTGCTAGTTTGCGTGCTCATGGCTTTTTCTGTTTTCCTCTTTCCTTGTGAGGTGTGGGGAGTGAGACGAGGGCTCAGGTTTCGGTGTGCAGCAAGGACAAACACGGCAGCACACATATGGATGCATGCACACACAGTGCATGCGTACACAGGCACTTGAGATCGCTAAAGGCACAAGTTAAATCCCACATCAAAGCAGAGAGCTATCAGAGCAGTGTTGTTCAAAGGCGCCAGCTTCCTTCCTGGGAAAGACAGATTGTCACTTTGATTAAGAGATTCTAAAAAGAGAGAAAAAAAGAAAGGGAATGAAAGAAGGGAGAAGAGAAAAGAGTGTTTTCATTTATACGTTTTCTTCCCTTTGGCCATCCAAATAAGGTTTTGGTTTGAAGAAAAAAAAAATCCCAGTTTAAAATAAGTTTAACGTAACAATGAATTATTTAAAGGAGAAGAAAACACAAGCTGCTGCTTAAAAAAATAGAAAAAAGCTATTATTGAAATGTCAGAACAAATACCCAGCTTGATCTGCATTAATATGATAAATAATAATATATTCATTTCCCCTGGTGCTTCTGGGCTTGCAGAGGTACATCTGCAGTGCGTTGCTTATGGTAATCAGGTCACAGCTTCAAAGGGAGACATGCAAGGTATTCTGGGTGATGTTGTGCAAGCTGCTGTTGGAGGCCTTACAGACAGATCATCATGCAGAGCTGAGGGGAGCTGGTCAAGGGTCTTCTAGAAGGTCTCTGAGTGCTGAAGGAAATTCAAAACCTGGTCTTAATCTTGGGTGGGCTGAGTCGTGGGACAACACTGCTATCTGGCTGTCAGTTTCAAAGTTGCCATTTTGCTGTAGATGATTTAGTAAAGAAAGAAGGAAAGAGAAAATGAGATGGAGAAAGCAAATGAGCTTCCTGCCTTCCATCTCCACTGCCTAATTCTCAGCATCTCTCTGTAGTTTAGGAAAGTGACCTGTAGGACACAGCTGTAAGTCAACCACTATCTCAGTTTTTACTTCCAGGGTCTCAAAGTAAAGCTTTCAGTAACACTTTAGAGGAGTTGGTGGCTTGAAGCTTCGGGAGCTTCTCTGTGTTTTCAAAGTCTAACAGTTTTGAAACTGTGAGTAGAGTGTTTTTGGTAGGAGCAAACATTGCCTTTTACTAGACCTTGTCTTTGCCTACTACCATTCTTAGTGTCTGTTGCACAAGAAGTTCTGTTGCCAGGGAGCTGCAGTGTGCATCAAGTTTGCCAGCTTCATCACCACCTGCACCTTTGAGAGACTAACCTGGAGATCACACCTCTTACAGATTGTTTTCCTTGTCTAAAGTCAAGGATTAAATTTAGATAACCTTGATGCAACTGGATGTTGACAGAACAGCCACCATAGTTCAGAATTAAGAGAGCTTATGTGTTAATGGTGTCTAAACAGTTGTTTTCTAATTTTACAGCTGATACCATGGAAAGTAAATGCAGAATGCAAGTATTAGATGAGAAGACTGCATTAGAAAGAAAAACTCGGAGTCAGGGAATGGAAGAGAGAGTTGGGAAGTGTGTTTGGAAGGAAGTGGAAGAACACAGTGACCTAATGTGAACCTATCAAAATGGCAAGATGTTTTGAAATAGAGTCGGGAAACATTCAGATTGGTTTTTGACTCTCATGGTCAAGTATTCTCATTGAGTACTTCAACTGAGATAGCTCGACTGTACTTAGTTAATACATTGCTAGTCTATCCTGAATTCCTTTCCTGGTAAAACTTTTGTTTGGTGCTCTTCCTAACAGTGGACATCTAGGTTGTAGGCCAGAGCATGACTCTCTGAGTTTGCCATGTGCCCATCTCGGGCAAGCTTTTATTGCGTCTAAGGTAATTCAGCTGATCAGAGGACCTGGAATGTCCAAGTAGATTAAAAAAAAAAAAAAAAAAAAGTGAGCTTAAAGCATAGATGATGCTAGTTAGAGATCTCTGGAAGATGTGCCTGGGAGTCTGCTGGATAGACTGGACTAACTTTAGAAGTTATTTTGTGTGTGTGTTCCTCCATGAAATGTTCCCAAAGAGCGCTGAAGTGCTTTTTCAGTAGATTTTACTCACAAATGCATAGAGTTTTAGCCTATCTGCTTCTGTCCCTCTTTCCCTCTATTGCTTATATTTGAATGTTTAATGTTGGATTTGGGGTACAAGTGTGCTGTGCCCAAGCTATAGACCTCAATTAAAAGATACATACACTTAATTTTTACCATTATTGTTTTTTTCTGGAGAGACTCCACAGGGTCTGTAGTTTCCTGGAAACCCCAGTGACAGCCCCTGGTTTTGGACTTCAGAAGGCAAAGTCTCCTAGTGGCCCTTTTCAATACAATCAGTGGGAAAATGTGATTACTTCTTATTTATTGAAGTTAAGTATTCCTGCTTGTAGCCACTACGGCATTAAAGTAAAATGTTCAGCGTTTAGCACGACGAATGCAGAGACACGAGGCTAAATGCAGTGCATAAAATCTTTATGGGGCTGTAAACAGGCTCTCAGAATATTTCAGCTGCTTTGTTGTGACTCAGGCTGGGGTCCCCCCTCTGCCAGGCAGCCTGCCCTGGGTGTCCTTGAGAATCAGACCAGACCATGTCGACTGCCTTGGCCTTCGGGAAACCGGAGAACAAAAAAAAAAAAAGACAGGGCCTGCTTACTGGCAGGTATTGCTTGTGTCAAGATGGGCCTTGGCCACACTTGATGGCTGTTGCAGCATAAATGCAGATCTAGGGGGTAAACAGACAATGCTGCTATAGGCTGTGATTGCTCTAAAGCAGCTTTCTTCAGTATCAGTCTCAGATAAAGAGCGCTCAAGAGAAAATCAGTTCAGAGTGAGTTTTGTCAGCTTCAGAGGAGATTCATTCGTGGTGTTGTCAGTCACGGGAGACTGATGGCTGAGATTGCTGAGGAAAGCAAGGCCTGTAGGCATTAAAACAGACACTGTTTCTGGAGCTCTGAGTTTAAAGACCAGATTAAATCTGGAAAGTGGATTTGTATAAACTCTCTTTGCCCCATCCATTTTCTGTCTCCGAAGGCCAAGCTCCCGTGGGCACGCTCAGGTTCCTGCACTCTGTCTGCGTTCATCAGCTTTCTGACCAATGCTGAAGTATAATTTGTACCTCCTGTTTGTGCAGGACACCAAGTGTAATGCTGAACATGGGAGCTAGGTTCTTAGTTAGCCTTGTTCTCTGCCAGTGGGGCTGCAGCTAGACTGTGTCCTCCCTTGTGGACGGATGCAGAAAAACCCTCAGCAGAACGACCATCTGCTGCCCTCGAGGAGAGCCTCTGGGGTCCCAGAGAGCCCACAGCAGCACTTATGCAGCTCAGCAGCTCCTCAGTGCGGAAATGAAACTAATGCCGTTTGGCGTTGTCCATGGGTGAAGGAAAACCGGTTGTGCTGCCCCAAGTGACTGCTTGCCTAACACATTTTCTTGCAGTATCCCATGTCATCCGTACCTATCTCTCTGAGTTCTAGGTATGGTCCAAGCTCAGACCCAAGCTCTCTGTATCTTGATTGCTTTAATAAAAGACCGTGGAAAATATTTAAACAGCCTCCTGAGAAGCACTGGAACAGCATCATTCCCACAGAGTAAAGCCAAAGGCCATGATTCCATGTTTCATGGCACAGAGTATCAGTGATGATGTTTGTGCTTCAGGGAGGTTAGCACAGCACTGACCGACCTTCCAAAGTCCTTTTCTGCCATGCGTTAGGCTCACTGACAAGCCTGAGATAGTTTTTCCCAGGGGCTGATCCTCTTTTTGATTGTTCCAAAATTGTGTCCTGAATTTTGGAGTGGCACGTCCCTAGGAAGTTAGCATTTTGCAAGCCTTGCTCTTGGTAGAGACTTAATGTGCCTGTTGGGAACGCCCCTGCCTATCTGCAGTAAAGTGATTAGGACAGCTTTACATCTTTGCCCTCCCTTGATTGCTCTGGATGCTTCATTGCTACAAAGGTTCCTGTCCCACATCTATGCCTCCTCCCCCGCCACCTCCTCTTCCATTCAGTAAGCGTCTCTTGTTTCTAACATATGGTTGGAGCATATTCTCAGCAACGCCGACACTTCTGCTTCTTCACTTCAGCAGCCGCAGTAACTGTTGAATGGGAAATCTGTCGTTTAGCTCAGCCGTTTGCAGTCGCTGAAGAGAAGTAATTACAATGTCCTTAATTGGCTGACTGCAGAGCCACTGCCCAAGTAGTAATAAATAGTGCATGCTTAGGAGCTGGATGAGGTGTAACCATCCCAGGTTTCTCCTCCTCTTCTTCCAGCAGGCCTGAATCCAGCCCGCTGATGATCCTAACAAGGATGTCAAGCTGCTGCCTTACAAATCTGGCCCTTAGGGGAAAGGAGTGCCAGTAGCTGAAGGCCCCCAGCCCTGTCCTGAAACTCTTGCAAGGGATCCTGGCAGGGCAAGCTCTTGGCGGCTCTACTGCTGCCTGGGTTCCCTGCCTTCCCGCTTCTCCCAGCGCTGCCAAGCTATCACACTTTTTTTTTTTTCATTAGCAGTGATGCAGGCAGAGCGGGGCCAATTACTCACTGCTTTATGCTTGCTGGAAAACCCACCCAGGACTGGTAATAGCCATTAAGTGAGGGTGCAGCTTTAACTACGTGCCATTACATTAAGTTTCAAGTTGATATATGGCCAGAGCAAATTGAATTCCTGCTGCTATCCGATCTGACATTTGTTACATTACAATGCCTGCTCTTTTGTTTTTGAGTCAATAGCTGCTGCTTTCGAGAAATATGGATTATTAGAATTTATAGCCCGTCCTATGCGTCTTTTCAAACACTCATATCCTTTTATCATTTTATTTTGTTGTTATTCTGCACAGGACAGTTTGTATTTCTTCAGGTTTTAGCACCTGGGACTCTTGATACTTGTGCTAAATCAATACCCTTTGTCCTCATTGCTTTAATATACACAACCATTTGTGTGATGCATGAATTGCAGTGGGTTTTCTGCCTGCAATAGTCATTTACTCCTCCTGCTCAAGCATTCCTTCCCCTGTCTGCGTGTGGGTCATGCTTTGCAGTAAATATAACACATCTGCATTTAAATACCTTTATATAAAAATTTCCAGGCACCAGGCTGCATTGGGGAAGGTGAATTTGCTGGCTCCTTAACAGGAATGTTATCACAGGTCTGACAATATTCTAGTTTCTCCTAGAAAGTCATAGTGCGTAGACTTTAGAGAATCCACCTTTTGCTCTTATGCAGGGTTCATGTCTTAAAAATCTAAGCCTTAAGACAGCAACTTTTTTTGTAAAAAGAATGCACAGAGTCTCAAGGAGCAATAGTAGGGTAAAAGTGGCCTTTGAATTTTTGTTCAGATGTCCTCAGGTCAGTAGCAACTGAAGTTGTCATTGACCAAATGGCAGTTTTGGAGGCTTGGGGGAGATGAATTGTTCGATGCTTGTTCCACCCACCAGCTGCTGTGGGTGACAGGAGTGGAGAGGCCCAGGTTTGAGCCTGGAGTCCAACCTTCCAGTTCAGAGCTGATTTGCAGTGAGAACACAGCACAGCCTGTGCCTTCACTCGGTCTGCTCTGCCTGTTTTGCACTTACGGAGGTGTTTCTAATGCTATTAATCTAGTACCTTTTACTCACAGGTGGCTACCGGAACAGGCCACTGAGGTACATAGTAGAGATTTGGATTTGTTTATTCATGTGCTTGTCTGCTGACCCTTTTGGCTTATTCCTCTTTGCTGTGCCGAGTGTGGAAGTGCAGGACATACCCTGAGAGAAGGAAGAGCTGCGTGTTCCCTGTGAAGGCTGCAGTCCTTTGCAAAATCAGAGTGCAGGGCCCGGGAAAGAAGAAGAGAAAGATGAGACCAGAAAAGGAAAGGCTTAGCTTGACCAATCTGCGTTTCCCTTGTGTGCCTCCACTGGTCAAAATGTTCAAACCTGGGGCTTTGCACTGGAGATGTTATGTGATTCATGGACTTTAAAAGTCAGGCCATAGGATTTAGGTGACAACAACAGGCTTACGAGTTTAGTCCTGTGTGATGGTAGGTCACACCATGCGCATAGTCCATGTGTAGCACTTCTACATGTGTACATTGTTGCCACAAAATGTGAACGTGTATGTAGGTGGTCTAGTTCCAGGTTTGGAAATCTTGCCCATAATTTTGGCCTGACTCAGAACAGGTCTATGCACTTCCCTTGCTGTGCGAGTGAGATGGGGCAGGAGGGAGAGAGGAAATGGGGAGAACTGGGCAGAAAAGACCTGGTTCTCCTTTGCAGCAAACAGCATGCCAGCCTGCCCCAGCCAGGTAGCCTTACAGAGCCATCTTCCTTCACCCCAGCTTGCTCTGCTCCTGCCCTCAGCCCATCAGAAAAACTTCTTCAAGGGCTGTGTCTCCAGTTAGTGCAAAATCCCTCGTGATGTTCAGCAGAGAGCCGTTCCCCTTTGGAGGGAATCACCTGCTCCTCAGGACGCTGTGCCCCTCCGTGTGCTGGGGACATGGGTACAGAGCAGGGTGCTGCTCCCGCTTTAGCACTTGAGAGGTAACCGTTCAACCAAGTGCAGTTTGCAAGAATGATGAGTGTGATTTTGAATGTCTCATTGAAACACAGAGCAAATCCTTCATCCCCAAAGAGAGATGCGTTAAACACGGCCTCGGAATTAATCTGAGCGGAATGAATCTCCCTGGCACGTGAGTGAGGAGTGCCGAGCCTTCCTCCTTTGTGTTCACAGTAATCTTGGGTGTTATCTGGGCCACTGCTGCTCCCTCCCTGTCCAACCTCTGAAAAATGAGATGTCAGTTCTCTTCAGAGCGTGTGTGTGTAGGAGTGGCCTGGGTATCCCTGATAATATATTTTCCCCATAAATAAATGGGAGTGATTTACCTATCGGTTACACTAACTGAAGTGGCGACTGTTAGCAGCACAGAAAGGAGTGGCTGCTGCCGTGCTCAGCACGGGGTCCCAGCAGCACCAGGAGGAGCTGCTGGGTTACGTGCGGGCTCCCAGACACCCTCCTACTGCCCCGTTCTGCTCTAGGCAGCTGCGATTTAGACATAGCTGTGGCCTTTGCTCTGACTGTCAGAGCTAAGTTGCTCCAGATTTGTAGCAATATTGATGGAAGTGGGATTTAACCCTCTGACTTCGGGGAGGAGGTGAACCATCTGCCCTTGACTGAAAGATTTTCCATGGGTTTCAAATCCTCCTGTAAAGCCCTTTATATTCCTGGTGAGGCCTTTTCCATCAAATGCGATTTCAGGCCTTTCGATAACGTACCCATGTCCCAGATCCAGGAGGCAGAACCCAGCAGGGATATCAAAAAGTCCTTCAGAAATCTGTTGGTGCAGGTGTCATGTGCCTGTGTGCTATTTGAAACATAAATGCTCCTGAATATAAAGATTATTTACATTCCCAAACAAAGCTGCCAAACACTTTTTAAATACGTTAACGGTGCCTCTCTCTTTCCGCTGCACTTGCTGATAAAGGGCCATAAACAAGCTTGACACATTTATAATAACCTTTCTCCCCTCCCTCTCCCTTGTTCTCTCCTCTTCCTCTTTTGCCTCACTCACAGGCTGCATTGGGTGATTTTTTATTCTTCTGCCATTAGCTGGGGATATATTGTTTGATAGAGGGAAATAAAATGTTGAATCTCTCTTTATTTTTATTTTTATTTTCCTGTTCTAGCAGCAGCTGTTCCAAATGCCAACAGCGGATGTTTGGTTTTAAAATTTTGTTTCCCCTTGCCTTTTTTTTTTCTTTTCATCCTCTCTCCTTTTCCTGTGTCTCCCTTCTAAAAGGTCATCTTAAATGATGCAAGGATATATGTTTTTGCAGATTGTTTTTATCACTTATCAGCCCATTCCAAAGGCCATCTAGTCTTTTAGGCAAAGGTTGTAGCTTTCAGTCTCCTTTTCCCATTTACAAGGAAAAAAATGGCTATTATATCTCTAGATATATAAATAGGTATAGATATAAGCCAAATCCTAAGCCATCTAAAATAAAAGACCCTTATAATTTCTTTGTCTCCAGTCTGAAGAGGTCTCAGGTTCATCTTTTTTCATGTCGCCTGTTCCTCTTAGAGATATTGATGAAAGTGTCACATCTAACGATTCCTTCTCTGTCCTGTACTGATGGTGCTGTAGAAAGGCCCACTTGCTGGCGATGAAAGGTGATGGTGAGCGTTCCGGGTACGAGCAGTTCCACTGGGCTGCTCTTGAGCTTTTCTTGTTCTCTGACTCAAGGCTGTGAGTGAGGGTTTGCCTGTGATGGGTGCAGGGGCTTAAGGGAATGCCTCATGGGGCCAGCACAGTTGATGGTGTGTGTTTCTCGAGCTGTCTGGGTTGGTCCTGATTTTGGAAGGGGTGTCTGATAGGTGCTTGTGTGTGTGTGTTGGTGGGACCATGCAGGTTCCCCTTTCTCATAGCCATCTAGAGTGACTTTTATGGAGCTGAAATATGTGTCAGCCCTTCCCACCTGCTGCAGGTTTCCTTGCTCTTCCAGGGCAGCAGCGCTCAAAGATAAGAAACCACTGACTAAGGCTGACCTTTCTTGAGTGACAGGCATATTCTCTCTCATAAATAACCAGGGATGTTAAGGGAGGCCTCTCTTTTTACTCAGTGTTTGCATGGTATCCAGCGCAGTGGCCTCCCTGGCCTCCCCGTCCCTATGATAGTATGCAATATGCATTTAGTTTGCTTTCTCTTGAAGTGCTGGCGAGAGGGAGAGAAATGGATGTGGTAGACCCAACTTGGAATTGCTTGTCATCTAGAAGCAAATGAAGCCCTAGTGAGGTAGGCACAACCCCTGCCATGGGGTTAGCTTTGCAGGAGAGGCATTGCGGTCTGGCAAATCTGGCAAAGATGCAGCATCTAAGGAATTTGGGACTCTTGGTAGCTCTGCATGCTGGACAAGCTTGGCCAGGGCAGGGCTTTGCCTTGCCGTTGCTCTTCCAGTATCAGGCACTAGGGCTATACTGGGCATTTAGGCTGCCCTGATAGTGACTGAAGAGAGCAGCAGCTTCACTGGTGGGCTCAGCCTACCTTGTACAGACATCTCACAGAGAAGAGCGTGAACAGGCTTTCATAATTCACCACCCTTTTTTGTTTATGAGAATATTACCTGAGATATAGCTAAGATAAGGTGAAAAGCATCTCTGTCTCCTCTCCCAACTTTGTCTTGTTCATATAGTATGTCTTTGGGGGCCAGAACTGTCTCTGAATAGGTATATGTCCAATGAGAATGACAGAGGAGCTCCTTTTATGCCATGGAAATAATTATGCTGTGCAGACCTTAAATGTGTTTGAGCCTTTCAGATCGGAGTTGAGGTTTTTTATGACTGATAAATTAAAATTGTTGCTTTTTGTCTTCACTTAAAGCGTTCTGTTGTATGCACTCTATAAATTTGGGGAGAGATAGTTGTGGCTATGGAACTCTCACAACACAATCATTAAGTGGTCTAATTGTAAAGTATATTATATTCACCATTGCACTCGTCAGCTGTTCTATTGCACTTCCTAGAGGAATGCAGTAATTATGAAAAGCTGACACAAACTTTCACTCTTCAGGTGAACGCAGCCAAATCCAAATTTTATGAGCTGATCCCACATCTCTTTATGGTGGCATTTGACTTAGAGATTGAAGAAGTTGGAGGCAGGGACGGTAATGTACAAGAGGCAAATCACAAGATATTTGTAGCACAGAGGGAGCCAGGACAATTTCAACTTAGATACCATCGTGACCCTCTAAATCTCTTCTATTGCGCAGTGCTCAGATCCTGGGGAAGATACTTGTTCTTTGCAAGAAAGGTAGAGTTTAAAGAGACAGGATCACAGACATCCATAAATGAGATCCACCAATCTGATGAACAGGTAAATACTCATTTCTTATTCTTCCGGAACTATTAAGGCTTCAGAGCCAGCCCAGAGAATACCTTCCCTCACAGAACATAGCTGGTAATTCCTAACTTCCCAGATTTATTACAACCAATTCTAGACAACACAAACTTATCTAGTCTGGTTCTCCTGCTGATGGTGTCAGAAACTAGGATTTTCAAGGCTTGCTGCCCAGGAACCAGGAGGTCCTGGATGCCTGACAAGTCTAGGACAGAGGCTTCCAGCAGGTTTGGTTCACAGTCAGTTATAATCCTGAGAAGGAAGGGCTGAGATGGCAGAGGTGGTGAGAGGGACATGGAGATTGAGCAGTGTTATTTTCTCCAAGTGTTTCCCCCACCTTTCCCAGTCCACGTGTGTGTCCATAGTTGGCAATGCTGAGGAGGCCGAGGCAGTTAGCTGGCTAAAGCATGAAGAATTCAGGAACCTTCCTGATGAGATTTGTGCCCGAGCCCAGTTTGCCTCCAGGGGTGATTTTGTTTCTCTTGCTGCCGTGGGCCTGAGCTCTTCATTGTGAGCAAGCGATTCACCCTCTGTGGTCCTGGCTGGAGTTGAAATAGGCCTGTGCTAGATATCCTGAGGCTTTTGTCAGGACCGGGGGCTGATGCTGTCTAAAAAATGAGGAAGGAATGAAGTGTCCTCTCTATTATGACACAAACTCCACATCACCCGAGCCGTTTTCTAGCATATTAATATTCATTTTGCACTAATGAAGGATGAATACATTTAAATGTTTGGCCAGAGCACATCTGTCATTTTTATGTCATGCTCACAGAATGCATCAATGTGATATATTGTGTATTTTACCATAATAGTAGACGATGCAGCTCAGTATTTCATTTGGACAAGTAGCAAGTATGAAGCAAAGGGACAGCCATTGCTGGACAAGGGGTGAGCTTGGGAAAACAGAAATAAATTAAAACATGTTAATCTGGAGTAAAAAGTCATTTCTCCGGTAAATTAAAAGCAGCAATCTTCACCTCTTGTTGAATTGCCTTGTTAGGCTGCTTTTGAAAGGCCAGAAGGTTTTTCTGGATGCAGCTTCAAATGTAATGAGTTTGGCCATCTTGGCTTTGCAGATGCAAGATCCTTTGTGAAAGGCAGTACCTGAGAATGACAGTGCCTGGGGGAGACTCAGGGCTGGAAGATCAGGGGTGTTGCAAGGCGGGTTCAGTGCCTACAGCCAGACATGTGATGGGAGGTCATGTTGTGATAGTTTTCAGACCACTGCCAATGTTGGCTCAGCAGGGGAGATGTGGTTGGATGAGGTGTGTTTGTACTATGAGACGTAGCAGTGGAGGAGTGGTATTTTAAATCTTGGCGGAAGAGTACTGGTAAAGGTGAGCAGAGCCACTAAAGTGGGCCAGAGCGAAACAGGAGGGGCGAACCATGCCAGGATGGAGAGGTGGTGACGTGGTTGGTATCTTGGGCTGGAAATTACCTGTGGTAAAGGTGAGGTGGCTCTGGGTGTGGGGTGGGAGGGAAGCAGGCAGGTGCTTCTAGAAGGGGTCCCAAAAGCAGCCAATGAAGTCCACACAGTTAGTGAGTGCTCTGTTTGTTCCCATGTTCTGCCCTGGGCACTGTTGTTTAGTAATTTAGACCAAAGGGATCTGAAGAGTTGCTATAAAGGGTAGTTCAAAAATCAATGGATGTTAGAGAGGGTCAAATGGTGCCATAAAGAGATTAACAGCAGCATGGAGAGATAATATTCCCCTGACTGCAGAGCTGGCCCTCAGAGCTTTATGAAGGGGAAAGAAAGAGCAGAAGGCAGCCTGACACCTCTTTCCCCACTTGACTTCTCCCCTTCTTGAAAGCGCGATGCTGGCTGAGGGAAAAGGGGGCAGCACGGATGGGGGCAATGACAGGGGAATGGCCGGAGGGACAGGAGTGAGAGGAGACGGGCAGGTGGGGCACGCCACTGCCTGATGAATTCTCCCTCTAATCCAGATGAACTGCAGCTCCTTCAACAGTCCCTGCTAAATCACCCAGGAGGAAATAACTTACTCAGCAATCAGCCATAGGTTTATAGTGCGAAGGTCAGATTTTATGAGGGTCCCCTGGAAGTGCAGGCTACATGGCCGTGTGTCACTCTCCCGGCATTGGATGCGAAACGCAGGGCAGCCACTGTGCTAGGCAACGCATGGCTCTGGCAGGAGCTGCCTTTCCACCCACCCCCCTTCTCCTCAAACCCATCTGTACAGCCTCCTCACTGAGCTAGGGAATAAAATCAGGAGCACAGCCCAAGGGACCTGGGGTCTGAGGAAGAGATGATACTTGGTGATCAGCTGAATGTCCTTGTCAGGAGCAGGAAAACTGCTCTCTGGGGATTTGCTTTGTGCCTCTTCTTCTACTGTTCTGTGGCTCCACGGCATGTTCTTGGCATTGACAATAGCCCCATGTAGGAAAACATTCAATTAAATAGCTCCATTTTCTCCTGCCTGTCTGCCAGGGCTCTGCCTCCTCTGTGGGGTCAGGCAGAATGAAGCATCGGCTTTTGTTATTTAGTAAGTGCTCTTGACGCACACAGACCTGTGCAGGATGTGTGGAGGGGCCATCTAGGCCCTGCGTCAGGCTTGTAGTTGGTTGGGCCCTTTGAAGGCACCTGACAGAAGCAAAGAGGCTAAAACTCTGTGAGTTCAGCAAGGATTGCCTGGGAAATCTCATCCTGACCCTCTATGACAGCTTTTCCCAATGGAGAGCTGGTGGGATGAAGTGGAAACCATTACGTAGAGGCAGCTTCCCCATATGGCCCAGCTGGTGCCCAAGGACCCCACGCAGGACCCAAAGCGGCTTGCACACAGGGACCTTGCTTCGGAGCATGCACAGTCCTGATGGGCACACCCCCTTGCAGCAGTAACAGTTTATGGCAGGATAAGGCCAAGTCAAATCTAGAGAATTTAGTTTCCTATGTCTCCTGGAATCACATTGCAGATCTTTGTGTTGTGGGAAGTTAAAAATCACACCCAGTGGTATGGGCTACTTTGTGGATGAAAGGTCCTTTTTCATGGATGCTGCAGATGTGGGAAAGAGCTCACCAAACAGGGACCCCTGACTGGACCCCTTTGGCCTAGGAGCTGTGAGTGTGCTCATCTGGGCAGGGAGAACATCGGGGAAGTGGGGCTGGGTTTGGTGTTGTAGTTCAGTAAGTCAGTGCATCTGGAAGAGATGTGTTGAAGGGCCAGAGGGTTAATATACTATATTAAAGAGCTAAAAAGGAATAAAGGAGGTGGCTAACCCTTGAGAAAAGATGACCTTGATTCAGTGCCCTTTAAAGCCATGAAGGCATCTGCTTGCTTGAAGAAACAGCTGCCATTTTACGTGGAAGCATTGGAATCAACATGTGGTAAGAAGACTGCACATGCTGAGCTTCTGCTGCCATGTTTGGGTGGCTTTCAGCCAGCATGAGCTCACAGCCCGCTTTCCTAGGAGAAACCTGCTGTGACTCTCTTGCCCTTGCACCAAGGGGCACTTTTCCTGCTTGCCTCCCAGCCTAATGCAGCTGAGTCTCTGGTGGCCATCAGGATGTCCAGCCATCCCAGGCAGCACTGTATTTGCTGGGGACTGGAGTCTTGTCCTAGGAGGCAATGGGTGGGCAGGAAATCAATGATTATTGCTGAGCCCCAGGGCAAAGCAGCCTGTGTCCCAGGCTGGGAAGCAGCCGGCCTCCCAGACCCTGGCATGGACCAGCGGTTTGACCTTGGGTTCTCTTTCATCTCCCTTGCAAGGAAAGCACCATTTTATCGGCGGACTTTCTTGTGGGTGTGCGGCCGTTGCTTTTTGCCATGTTGTCCCTTCCCTCTCGCGCTGCTAGTTCTCGTTGCCGTTGCACTGTTTATCTGGCCTCATGCCTGTGCATTTCTCTTATTCTACTTTTGTTCAGCACTGGTTCTTCTCCACTTCTTGTTTCTCTCCCTCCCTTCTCCCTTCCTGCCAGGCTGGTCCCAGACGCTCTTGCCTCGCAGGCAGCCTTGCTGTGGCCAGCTCCCGACCTGGCCCTCTTTAAGGCTTTATTTTCTTGTCTCACACCCAAGTGACGGCAGATGAGAGACTAGGGTGCTGGCACTAGATTTCTGTGCTAGCTTCCATCAGTGCTTCCTGCAGAGCCTGGGCGATTATTATCTCTGTAAACGACTGAAAGAAGTATAGTGATAAAAGGATTAAGCCAGACATATTTTATTTTATTTATTTATATCTTGCCGCTCCTCCTCCCATCCCCCTTGACAAATCGTGGAGCATATTGTGCTGCAGCTGCTGCTGCGGTTCCAGGGAAGAGCAGTGCCGTGGGGACCCAGGGGAAGGGTGCAGAGCGGGCCGGGTGCTGGCGGAGAGCGCAGATGGGTGCTTGGGAGCTGGCAGATAGGCAGTACAAGCGACTAAAGCAGGAGAATGACAGATCTCCTATTTCCATGTGAAGTTTATTTCAGGTCTCCGTGTGTCTGTTGAATAACTTGCAACCCACAGAAATACAGCTCCCCTACAGACAACCTGATCTTGCCCCCAAACTTGCAGAGCTTGGCATTTGTGGTGTCCCTGATTTCCCTCATACGGGCTCCCACTGTGGGGAGACAGGGAAGCTTTCAGACCTGCTGCTGGGATTGGAGTTGGACGGGGTTTAAACCAAGACTGAGGCTCTGAGTACAAGGCAACTCGCCCTGAATATTTGAGTTTTCATGTTGTATCCCCCATCCCATTCTCTGACCATGAAGGGGTGTGATGTGGTGCGGTTTGTGCTGATACAGCTAAACTTTGGCCTCTCCCATGCAGTTCACCGGGACAGCCCCTGGCTCGTACCATCCCCTGAACTGTGCCTGGGATTGCCTGGGAGAGTGCAGGCTAGCATGGGCTGGGGAGCATGTGAACAGTTAAACATCCTGGATGACCATGGCACAGCATCTTAAGCCTATGCCCTGGCCCTGTTTTAGTTACCAATATAGATCTCTCCTGAGATGCTTTAGCAGAGTAGAGGCAAGTGCCCAGGAGTTTCAGGCACCTGCTGGTCGGAGCTAGGCACACGGGATTTCTCTGCAGTGCTGCTCACTGCCAGGACAGAGTCATCGCAGCGGAGAGCAGGAATGAGAGTGATGTTGGGAGGGAGTGGGGGGAATTCGAGATGGAGAGGGAAGAGTGATTTGCGGCAGGCTGGGAAACCTCAGCAAGCGGGAGCAGACACAGGAGAACCCTCTTATTCTTTTCACTGTAGTGTCTGTGCTGGAATGATTGCACTGCCGGTGCCTGTGTCAACGGGAAAGAACTTGGCACCTTCCATGTCTCTGAGAGCTGCGTGGAAACAAATCAGCTGCTATATTTGTATGACTAAAGAGACCCAGGAGCACAATCATTAAGGAAGTGAAACAAAATGATGGTAGCATTTGGGCCAATTCCTTCAACAGTCATAGGGATATCGGAGATTTTCAGGCAAGTAAAGGAGCAATTAAAACCATCTAAAACAATGACACATTCCCCTGGACCTTGGAAACATGAACTAGCCTAAAAGGGTAACAGCACTGCAGTGATAAACCCTTAGGAAATCCCATCCCTGAAGTGGTATTGTAGATATTTGTCTCGTAGGTGTATGTTGGCAGCAGCTCTCCTTTTTTTAATTCTTCTAGTTGTGTTTCATGCTGCGGTAACAAAGCAGCTGATATTTCCCAAGCGGTTGGTGCTTTTGGACCTCAGCCTCCATCACTAAAGCTAGAGTTAAAGGTCATCTCTTCAGGTTTATGGTCAGCAGTGGTGCACGTGTGTGACACGACCTGCTGATGTCACCTCTGTTCAGGACGGGAATATGGTTTCCCTTACTATCACCCCTGCACAAGGCAGCCAAGGGGCTCAAGACCTGGATGTGTGGTGGTGCCACAGCCAGACCCATTACTAATGGGTCTAAGCAGAAGCAACGTTTTTGTCTTTTCAAGCAAACTTATTATTTGGACGATAAAGCTACATCAGAAGGGAGTTCATGGAGTCCCCTCCATCCTTGCACAGTTCAAGCAGAATGAGAATGCAAGTTGTGACTGCAAGGACACCTAAATGATGGCTATCTTCTCCTGGCTTGACACAGCTCTTCCTAAAGTCAGAGTGATCCCCAGGGCCCAGGCAGGCCCTTGTCATAGTAGCTTCTCCCCATGCATCCCTTTTGCCTGTTGATTTTCCTCATCTTTCTCTTCTCCACCATCTCTACCATACCTTCCACCTGTGCCCACAATGAGCGGATCAATCCAGTGTGGCCCAGTTTAATATTCCACAAATCCTCCCAGGCTGATAAATGAGAACAACAGAGGGAAGGAGGGGGTGGAGAGCCTGGTGTATGAGGGGGATATAAAGCCCTGAGCCTGCATTCAGAGCAGCAGAGATAACAATAAGCGAGAATAATAGTCTAACAAGTCGGAAATGTCACATGCGATCTGGTGCCATTAACACAACATGGATCTGAAATATCACATAATTAGTTTTGTGCCTGTTGTTCTGATTTGGAGAGAAGAAATATTAAAGGGTAGAGGTGGGGGGGCAGAGAGGGGAGTGCCAACAAAGTGAACTCGTAAAAGGGCGAAGCCTACAGCATCTAATGTTTTTGGAATAATATAATAAAGCTCTATCGCCTTACCCATGTTTGAGGCAGAGATTTTTATCTGGCAATGTGGGATAAAAAGAAATGAGAACTTGAAAAGGGTAGATAAAATTGTGATTGATCTCTCTAGGACTGCCTTGCCTCCTTTCAGGGAAGCTTGTGGGCCTCACAAATTGCTCCACCCCCAAGACACATGATCCCCTGCCCTTCCCATGCTGTCTTACTAAAAAATGAAGAAAATGAAAAAAACCCAATGTTTTCAAGGCTTCTGTCCCCATCTCTGTATTTCCTAGTGCACAAAACCTGTGTTTGAAGGCTGTGAGATCACTCCAAAGCTGTTCGTTCCCTGAGAGCATGCCTAATGCATTTATATTTTTGGAGCCCCCTAGAGCTACCCACTAGCATGTGTCCCCATGCCTACAAATATGCTGGTCCAAACATTTGGCCCTGCAGGCTTGTGTGCATGGCCAACCGCAGAGAGCAAAGCTCCTGCCTCTGCCTACAGAGCCAGTTTGCTGCTGGTGGTATTTTGCAACTCTGAGGGACACAGGCCCTATCAGAAGACACGGATAAGCCCAGATCTCTGTTGTGCAGACACTGTACAGAGACAATCATATAGGGATGGGAACAGGGCTCTTCTTTTCTCAAAACTGTTAGCAGAAGAGGAAGGTGCAGTTATGTGGGACAAACATTGTCAGTCCTTTCCTACATTGCAGCCTGATTACTTAGGGTACATGTAAAACCCTTGTTAGACTCTGGTAGTCATGGCTACTGTATATCTGATGGGCTGGGTTTAGGAGCAGCTTTAAATTTAGGGGAGCAAGACACTTGCTGGCTGGGCCAGCCCAGCAGCCTCACTGCATTCATCCACTCCTCCTGAGTTGTCTTCTGGCAGGAGCTGCCCCTCTCTGCAAGGCCCAGATGTGCGTCTCAAATGCTTGTTTGAGACTGGAACATTTGAAACTGGAGGTAATGGACACTTCACACCTTTGCAATCCTGAAACAGCTTGATGTTTTCATGGTCCTTTCTCTAGAGGGGACCTTATGGAGCAGTAGACGTATGCTCCCCTCTGAAAGGATTTCTTTGAGATGCTTCATGTAGCATGTTTCCCTTTCCACTGGCTTTTTTTTCCCCTTGTAAAAAGCTATTTAACTTTGGTGATCAATGAGACATGGAGAGCAAACGTTTTGCCTCTTTGTCCAATGAGAAAGCTGGAACTGCTTTTATTGAATCGTGTGGATTTCTTCATCTCCCAAGTCCCTTCTCCATCCCATGGCTGTTCAGTGGCCTATATGAGACTGATGGAGGACTCAGTCCTGCTTGTCTTTGCTGGCACTAATCGCTCATTGATACTTTTCCAGGCAATGCTGGGGAGAGGCCAAGGACCGTATGGTGAACAGAGGCTAGAGCTGGATTTGCCAGGTTGTTGAGGAACTGTTGGTCAGAGGAGGTGGGAAGGACATTAATTCGTGCTGCTTGTGCCGTCCCTGGGTCTTGCAGATGGCTTTGCGCTCACCCACTCCCAGGGTGCCCTTTCCTTTGCTTTTCTTGCTCCTGGGGCATGGAGAGTGGAGGAGATGTGCTAACCACAGGTTTGAATTTTGATGAGTAGTGAGGCCTTGTGTCTTTTTTTGTGTGCCAATTGCTAATTACTTTTAAACATATTCTGGGCAAGAGGTACTTTAAAACAAAAGCTACATTCTTCTGCCAAATGTGTGGATTACTCTGTCCAACTCCTGTCCCTGGAGGATCCCTGTAGGATTGCGATTCAATTAATTCAGTCCCTGGGGGATTCACTGCTTTGCCACTGACGGCCAGGTCCTGACACAGGGTGCGACAGGCACTTCGCTCTATTGCTCACTGCTCTGGCCAGTCATGACAAGAGGTTGCTGTCACTGTAGTGCTGTCATCTCGAGGGCCGAAGGCTTTCACACATGAAATCAAGGATATACAGAATGGCTGAAATGCAGCTGCATCTGGGGTGGAGCACAGCAGCTGTTTAACTGAAATCTGTGCAGTGAATTTGCATGGGAGATGGAAGTATTCCTGCATTCTGTTAACACCAAACAGAAGTGATAAATATTAGGACTGGGAGAGAAGTGAGTTTTCTTTCTGACGAGAAAGTCTGCAACATCAGTTTTTCTTTCCACTCTGAAACAAATGTTAAAAATTCTGATGAAGCATATGTTCTTCCAAAATTAAACATTTCCTTTCTATTTCATCCTTTGCAGCTTGTCAGGATTTTAAAAAGATAAAAACAATGTTTTTGTTTGGAAAAGTAATTTTGAACAGGATATTTTAGAGTTATCAAAATGCTTTGTTTCATTTTCAAAAACCAAATGACTATTGAACAATCTACATGACATTAGTATCTTTGGAAATGCATTGATTTAAATGAAAATTGTTTTTTGGTGGAAAGCAATGCTTTGATGAAAAAATTCTGATCTAGTTTAGCAAGATAGGTAAGGTCTGTGTTATATATTGGCCTCTATCCAAAGAGAGAGACATCTGCTACTGCAAAAAGTATAGGGAAGCTTGCATGAATAATGCTATCAAAAAGCCTTAAACATATAACTCCTCTGTGTCATATGTCAATATAAAGAGTTAATTTCTTCTAGCAATTTGCAAGGAACTTTCTCAAAATGAAGCAAACTGACTTATTCCTAAAACTTTTTCTTATATCCTCTTATATATCTTCTTATGTCACTGGTTGTAATCCTGCCACCTCCACCTGCATATCTGCCCACCATTTCAAGACAGGCTCTACCACATCAGCTGCAACTTCTGGAGCTGTTTCCCCTTTTGAGTTTCTGGATCTCCAGTCATGACAATAGGCTGATAAACAGTAGTAAAGATAAACTTGACTGTGTCAGTACTTCCATCTGTTTTAGTCTGCTTGAATTCTCACCAGATCAGCCAAGTCTCGACTTATGCTGAAGATTCAGGTAGATGCCTAACACCAAGCAGAGAGTCTGCTGAAAGTACATATCCCAGGAGGCCAGGCAAGCCCTACCAATTCTGTGAGTTTGGGTTGCAAGACTGAGATCAAGCCCTGCCCCAGCTATGCACTGGAGGCTTGGAATTGAGAACACCTGGGATTACAAATACCTTGCACAGCTGTTCCAGGGCAGTATCAAACAGTGGGGGTAACACATCTCCAATCCTCCTTACTGAGCCCAGGCATAAGTGCAAGCACATGGTACTAACGAGGGAGGAATAGTGAGGAAACCTGATACCAGGTGAGTGTTGCAGCACCTGGAATCAGGTAATGAGAGGTGATAAATCTAGCTAGGGTGGAGCCCCTGTTAGGGTGAGGAGGCTAATGTGCTGGGTGGAAGAGTGCAAGTAAGGAGAGATTTGTGGGCAGCTCTGGTATGTAATTTCAACTTCAGGCAGGAGAAGCCTCTGGAGAAGTGTATGAAGAACTGTGAATGGTCGTTCAGTGACGGGTGAGTGATTTAAAAGGGGAAAACCTCAGGAATGGGAGGGCTGGAGATGAAGATAGTTCTTCTTGCCCTTGTTCTTTCCCTCTTCCTCAAATATGAATCTGGGTTGTTATAGTAGACCCTTCCCTGTGAGAAGGGACATAGGTCAGCTGGCAGGTGTGGGAACAGTAGCTGGTGGTGAGCTGTGTTTGCCAGTGCCCTGGGCCTTAGAGGTGTTCTGTGGGTGCCTGGTAAAGAGGGCAAGGAAGGCTAACCACTTGGAGGGGGACTGGGCTGCAGGCTGGCTGCTTGCCGGGGTCAGGGGAGAGCCTTTCTGTTAGCAAAAGTGGATTGCTGAGCTAGAAAGCAACTTGCTCTGCTGCGTACCTGCTCTTCTGCATCAGCAGAGGTGATCTTATCAAGTCTTACTGGGAAAATGGACTCCAAATCAAGTGGCTCTAAGACTAGAGAAGAGAAATGTAAGCTTGGTCCATTTAATTTGCAACCCTTTGAGGAACAGCTCTTCCCCCTCTAACTATGAGGGTTAGAAACATCCTATCTTTTTCAGTTGCTTTAAAAAGTGAGGTTAAGCACTGCTCCTAAGACTCCAGGTCTGGAGGGCATGTGATTCCCTGAACTCGTAAAATCATGACTTGGCAAAACCGTGTTAGCTGCAGAGCTGCTCATGCTCTTAACCTGTATTTCTTATAAGCCAATTAGCTTGAGTTTCTAGCGAGGGCAATAATGGTTGGACATACTCTTTTGAACCAATAATATGGGTGGCTGGAGTAGACGAGCGGCCTGCTAATGAGGGAACGGCTGCCTGCTAGTGATGCATAGCTAATGACCTCTATCTCCAGCAGTCCACAGCCAGGCGGAACAAAAAAATCTGTTTCCACCAAGTGCTTCATTAGCATCTGGCTCCACTTGAATGAACAGTTCAGTTTGGCGGAGAGGGGAGGGCAGTGCGGCTGAGATGTGGCTGTTTGAGGGAGAGGGAGCTTTTCCTGCGTCACCTTGGACGAGCCCCTCTGGACTGGGCGCTCAGGCTGGGAATGTGCTCTGGGCCGTGCTGCATCTCTGCTCTGGGAGGAGGAAAGTGCTTGGGAGGAGCTACAACCTCGAGAGCTGGGATGGTCTGGTGCAGCTCTGGGGGAGGCCAGTGGTGGCACTGGCGTACATAGCAGTGGAGGCACCAGGCGCTGACCACCAGGCATGCTCGTGCTCAGATGAGAGGCTGATGTTGGCCTTTTTAAAATGGTTAGGCTTGATCCATGGTGCTTTATTTTTTGTTGTATGACTTGGGCTGGGGGACAGGAAAGATGAGCAGGGTAGAAAAATCTGCTGAAAAATGTCTTCCCATGAATAGATTAAGCTCTTCTCACAGTGCTCCTGTGCCTCTCCCCTCCTACTTGAAATTATAAATACATTTTTATGTGAGTTAGTGAAAAATTTAAGCTTTCTACAGCAAAGACCTCAACTCCCAATCAGCTCCTATGAGTCCTGTGTGTGCCTGTGGATTTGGCCTCACGTACTGCTGTGGTTGATAAAATATATTGAGATGCCTACAAGATACTAAAGAAGTATAAATGATTGCTATTAGGCTAATTTATTACTATTTAATAGAGAACAAATACAGTTTAAATGGATAATGGCAAATTAAAAATCCTATTAAACAAATTTGCTTACCTAGTACTTAGTAGCAACTTGGGCTTAGATTCTACAGTCACTTAAATACATGCACAACTTTACTCAAGCATGCAGGCCCAGAGAAATCTTAAATCTCTGTGGGATCAAGAACATGGATATTAAATGTAAAATAATTTTAAAAAGAATCAAATTAGTCTTTTGCTCTTGGCAGCACTAGTCTGCTCCTGATTTTCTGCCTTTGTTTGGAAAATGAAAATCGATAGGGTCAGTTTTACTTCTGTTTCTAGTCAGTGTCAGTTCTGCGACCTTGCCCCGGTGCTGGTTCTGCAGGAGTGTTGTATTGATCCTCTTTCTGATCTGTGGCACTTGACAACATCACACGGAAACCTGCGCTAGCTTAAGAGGTGGTGTCTGTCTGTATGCTGGATCGGGTGGGCTGTACTTGCTTTTTCGTCCCTGGGGGTCTGCAAGGTAAGGTACTGTCTCCAAGTTAGGTGAGAAGCAGATTGGCTGGCTAGATTTGAAGAGCTGGCCAGCTGCTGTAGTCCAGGGCAGGCAATTGGGCTGGGGGCTGCTGAATGGATGCTCTCAACCTTCTTTAGATGTTTCATAACTTACCCTCCATGGCAATGCAGTGACAACAGTGCTCAGACTGTTCTGCTCCATGCGGTTCCTGCTTCCTGTTTGAATGAACAATCAGCTGATTCAAACAACTGGTTAAGTCTCCTCTTTCCTCCTCTAGACAACTCCAAGAATTGATAGGAATCGGTCTCTAGCTTTCTTTGGTTTCTAGTTTGTACTGTAAATCAAAGCACTGAACTTTCTGCAGGGCTGGTTGAGAGACTGGCATTTATTGTTAGCTACAGCTTTTCCTGTGTTCCAGTTCCAGGTAACAGGAGCCCCTCTTGAACAGCATCACTCGTGGTGCTTCTGCAGAAGTCTGTTGTTGGTGTGCAGTGGTGGACAGGGCAAAATCAGCATAAAGCCTCAGTTCATCAGCTGAAATATGCTGGGGTCAGTAAACCCTCAGTGGAAAGCCCATGCTGAAGTGTTTTGAGGGATGTATGCCAGTGGTGGTTTGCTGAGAGCTGCTCAGAAAGTCTCTCTCTTGCTCCCTGGGTTACACTGACAGACCTGACTGTGAGATGGTCTGGCTGAACAGGCAGCTCCAACCAACTCTGGCAGCGCAGCAGAGACGCAGGTGTGCAGGGAACCACAGTGCGAGGGGAGGATGGAGCAGCTGGAGGAGCACAGGGTGCAAAGCAGTAGTGGTGGGGGAAACTAGGCACAGCTGACAGCAGTGTACTGTGGGCTGTATCCTGGTGAGCTCTGACCTCCTCTTCCCTTAAAAAAAAAAAAAAAAAAAAAAAAAAAGCTCTCAGAGTTTCAGCTCTGGTGCAAACCTAGCGGCTGTCCTTGTTACTTCCATCCCTTGGATGATGAAGCGGTGGTAGGAGCATGAAATCCCGAGTGAATAAACCCTCACCCAGAAGAGATGCTCAGTGCAGAGCTGGCTTCAGACCGTTGTTGCTGGCCCTGCAGTTTCTTCCGTGTAAGCCTCACAACTTGCAGGTCTCTCTGGATCTCCTAGTCCTCCCTCTCGTGGTCTCTCCGTCTCTGGCAATGCAGCTGACAGGCTGCAGCAAAGGCTGCCCTGCCCACTCAGCGTGGTGGTGGAGGGGTGTCCCCCAAGAGCGGTCGTTACTAGCTCTTCATTAGCAGTTGGCCGGCTGAGGAAGGCCTAGGGGGAGGCTGGAGGCAATGCTGTCTGCAGGCATCCATTGGTTTGTGCCTGCTCTGGCCGTATTGCAAATCGGAGATGTTAGTGAGTCCTGTGCATGTGCTTGTTAGAAATGACATGTGCTCTAATTCCTGTGGCAAAAAATATACTTGTGAATACATTCCCTGGGAACAGCGCTGAGCTCAGATGATGGCTCTCGGAAATCCTTCCTCGTATTTGTACAATGACTTCTGTTTATGTGAAAATGCGGCTTCTCTGAACACCCTAAATTTGAGCTGAATTGAGGTGAAGAGGTTTTTTTTCAGCTGAAAGATGAAATTCGAATAGTCAAAACACTTTCAGATATAGGAAGCAGTTTTAAATGATGTCTTCGACCAAATTAACCCGAAACTAATCTTTTCTCTTAGAAATAAAATGCTTTAGAGCAACACTTGGTTGCTTTGATACAGAAACAATATTTTTCACTTTGGGATAGCCTAAAGCACTTTTGGAAGGTGACTGGACTATTCAGCAGCCAAGGATTTGTACAGCAGTACCTCTGTTTCTTAGGTCTCCCCTGCTTCTTTCTCCCGATTCATTGACTGTTGTCACTTGGTCAAGGAAAAGAAACAATATGAAGTGGCCCATTGCAGAGTGTGAATAACTAGTGAAAACGAATGTTGGCCCCAGCTTTTGCAATGCGAAGGACTTACTGGACTGCAAGGATGCTGGTGGCCCCTTGTGGTAGTGGTCCAGCTGGCTGTACAGGATGACCTAGAGGGAAAGGAGTAAGTTACCGTAAATTGTGATGCACTGTGATCTATCACTGTGACTCCCTGCACACTGTGATAAAAATCAAACCTGGAGATACTTTAATGCAAAAGTAGCATCTTCCTTTGAAAGGGGACTGCTGTTCCTATTTTTAGTCAGCAACACTGCTACTGTAAGCTTGGTGATTTGTGGAGCACTTCTGTTGTGGTAGATCCATTGGGCAAATGCTCCTCGGAAGAGACATCAGCTCTGTCACAAGCAGATATTGCTTCATTTTGCTGGGGAGCAAAGAACTGTCATGGGGAGAGCAGAAGTCAGTTGGTGTTGCAGTGTCCTCAGCCTGCTCGTGTGGTGGGCGACCCTCCTGCGTTGGAGGGATGGTGCGGATGTGTCACGTGCTGCCCTTGTCATTCCCTTGTTTACTGAGCTGCGCTCGCTCGTCTTCCAGAGCGCAGGATGTGGCTGGCTTTATTTGGAAGGTTACAAGCAACCCTGTCTGGGCTAACTGACCAAGACAAACTTTAAGAACCCTTGTTATTAATATTGAGGACTAAGAGCAGGGAGGTAAAACACATGCTCTCTAGACATGCATTAGCAGTACCTCCACCCTTCCTGACTCCTCCTGAGCTACTATGGCAGGGAGCTAAGGTGAGTTACTTTAAAATTAACTTCTAGTCCCCAAGGCAGCCTCTAAATAGAGTATTTAAGCTCTGATTGCCCCTAGTCTTTTTAGGCTGTATAAGAGTGAGTCAAGGAGGAGAAGAGCACAGTGGTTCAGGAGACTCCTAACTGCTGGTGACTGGCATCGTGACCATGATCCTGGGCAGCAAGACTTTCTTCATTGCAAACTGAACTGGAATATGGAGCCATGGATACCAGGAGAAGGAATAGTCCTCTCCTCTGCAGGGCGGTCTCCCTTTGCTGCTGGGTTGCCCTTTGCAGCCCTAATCTGTCAAGGTCTTGCTGCCCAAATGGGATCCAATTGGGTATTGGTCCCAATTCTCTTGGGCATCAGGGCCACTAATGTGCCATGCCAAAAACTCTGCTCTCTGTGTGTGGAGGGAATGGGTGACGTTGCTTTGGGTGCCAAATGTGTCCTGAGGAGTCACATTGCTCTCGGGACGAGACAGACTCATTGCTCCCATCCCAAGGGGCAGAGAGCTTTTTCCATTTCTTGAGACAGCTGGTTTGAGCCCAGGAACACACAAAACTAAGAGATGAAGTGTTTTTAAGGAGAAAGCTTCTTCAGAAGGGGAGAAAAGCCCCAGGTGGCCTCTAATCTGGTAAGCAAGATGACAGCCTTCTGGAAAAAAAATACTTGCTCCTTGGCAACGTAGTGATGTGACTTAGTCTAAACTGTAATGAGGCCACCTTTACCGTGTCAAAGCATGACTACCATGTCAAAGCATGACTATACTAATATATCTGTTTTCACTTTCCCTTGCTTGTCAGTGCTGAGTGAACATCCAACAGGGTGATGGTTGCTTTAGTGCAAGTTGCATACATTCCTCCAAAGCATTGGAGGAAGTTGTTACCCCAGCTTCTTTGCTTCTAGATCCAGATAGAAATTAGAGATGAAGGATGCTCCTGAAAGCATCAAGGCAGCAGCCAAAGGAATATCTTCATTTGCTTCTGGAAATAGGCAGAAGTTCGAGTCTTGTGGATGGTTCGTTTCTAAAGCTGCTCTGATCTGTCTTGGGGCTCTATGCTCGCGTGCCATGCTCAGCTGAAGCGGTCCTTGCTGGCAGTCCATCAGCCTGGATCTCCTCTGGAGCTGCAGGACTGCGGCTGTACCTCTCGGGTTGATACTGCCCAGCCTTGCCGTGGGATCAGTCACTCGTAGACTGCTCGTTACCGCTGTCTAACCACTTGCCTGCATCATCCCTTTAACAGCCCTCCCTGACTGCTGCCGAGTCGCAACAGGAGTGTTTAGCAGGCCTATTTACATGCTGCATTTCACCAGTCCCTCCTTCCCCGGGCTCGCAGCTTGCCATCTGCTCCAGAGCCTCGGAGGAGATGGGAGGTTGCGGAGGAGATGGGAGGTTGCGGAGCGGGGACCGCAGCATCCTGCCAGTGTGTTTTGTCTCTATGGTGACCGAGTGTCCTTCCTTGTGGCTGCCTGAGGGAGGGGACGGTCCCGGGTCTGCCCGTTTTTAGAGCATCTCTGCTAGAACCTTTGTTTTTTTTTCCAAAGGATCCTGGCATTGTGCTTTGCTTTTATTCTGGCTTTGCTACTGATTTTAGCTGCAGCAATTTTAATACACTGTGCATTTCGATCTTCTCTTTGTGTTCGCGCTCTCAGAGGGGAGGAGAAGGCTTAGGATGTTCCTAGAGAGCAGCTTTAAAACACTGGTTTATTATTTATAAATAGGGGGATGGATGAGATCTGGGAATGGAGTTCCTGTGAGTCTATTAGCTGGGCAGGTTGTGCCCCATGTCACTGCAAAGCCACTTTCCTTTGTATCACGGTGCAGTCTTAGACTAGACTCCTGACCTTGGTCAGGAGCTGTTAATGATCTCTGAAGAAAGAAATACACTGACACACGCACACTGGGGGATTTTTGGTATGTCTGCTGGTATGCCATTGAGTTACACGCACCAAATCAGAGTACTGTGTTTTTTTCAGTGGCTTTTACTTACAGTGAGGTCTGAGTTTCAACCTTGGCCTCTGATTTTCACAGGCAGAAGCAATTGTACCCTTGGGAGCAAAGATGCAGATGATGGCAAGAACTGATCTGTGCACGCAGGCAGTGGGGCTGGGGAGGGTGGCCAGGAGGAGGAGCGGATGGCAGAGCAGGAACAGGAGAAGACAGCGGCGCTAGAAATGAGGGGAGGGAGCAGGCTGGCTGGACCCCCACCTGTCTTCCTCCCTAAGCCTTTTTTCTTGACTTTAAAACCGTAGCTCTTTGCTTGGCTAAGCAGTACTGGGAGTACTGCTGTGGCTGGGTTTGCATTCTGTGTTTCTGTGCTGGCACCTTCTGACGTAGCTGCCAGGAAACCCAGGCCAGCCTGGGATGCTGGGACCAGGCCTGTGAACGCCTGCCCCAAGCCCCACGGTTCTGAGGGCAGCTCGGAGATGTTGCTGCTTTACAGAATGTAAATGAAAAGCACAGAAGAGTCTCAGGAATATCTGCCCCAGCCGGCAGAAGGGCGCAGCAGGAACACCTTGCTCTCTACTGTACTCTACCACGGTGGAGCTGCTCCCTGGCTCCAGCTGGCTGCTCCAGCCTGGGCACGCCTGGGAACCAGGGCTGGGAACCGGTTCCTTGAAGCTGGTGGGATTGGTAAGCCTGTTGCGGAGACGTGTGTTGCTGTTGCTCAGAGTGCACTACGAAGGCCCTCTCCTCCTCTTGCTGAGGTGACTCCTCTTCCTCCTCACTCTCTCTTACAAGACAGTGTTATGGGCCCAGACAGTGTTGTCGTGCAGAAAACCGAGACAGAGCTACGTCTGCATCTGTTTCTTTCATTAGCTGTGTTGTGGTGGTGTCTGAGACGCTCAGCCACAGTGTGGGAACCCCATGCTCTGGCACTGCAAATGCAGAGAACTGAAATGCAGTCTTGCCCTCTAACTCCTGACACCAGTAATGAGGGTCAAGTTGATGGATATACCATCCATGCTGCATAAAATCCATGTTTTCATGAATCTTAAATGCCTCACTAAATTACTTTAAGTGAGCATCCTGGGTTTTTTCCTGGTTAGCAGAAAGCTCATTTAAATATGAGGGCAAGACTTTGTTCTTAGCTATTTAGGGAGAAAATACCTTTCATTCTACAGCAAAGTTGTGTTATTAAAGATGTATTTACTTCAGTGTAAATGAAAGGAAGACTTGCTCCAGTAAGTGTATGGGTGAAGAATATTTTCCAATCTTATATCCAAAATCACTGCCTGGTGAGGGACCTCCGTTTGTTTTCAGAAGTGGGGAAGAAATGGCAGCTTTAATTTCCGTATGACAGTGAAAGCAACATATTAAGTATTGAGGTGCGCTGTCCACTTTGTTTAATGCTAGGATGGAAAGGGAGAGGAACGGCGCTTTGCTTGGAGCTTGTGGACAATTGGAGAAAGCTGAGCCGAATGTTTTCTTCTGTCACAGTCTGTGAGGCAGCTGGCAGAGCGATGGCTTGACTTCCGGAAAGGATCAGGGGAAGACAGCCAAAGACGTTCCTCTCTGCCTCTTGTGTGGAACAGTCCTTGCCATCCGTGCATCTGCCCTGCACTTCTGCGTGTGCGACACAGACAAGGGGTGCGGAACCCAGTGAACTGAGGTTTCCATATCCATGTCCTTCCACGTGGAAGTGGATACAGTGTTCTTGGGAACGCTGGAACTTGTCACGTCCTTGCCAGGGTACTGGCAGTGAGTGTCGAGCCGTACTGCTTGCCTAGCGCTGAAGGCAGGCTTGCGCAGGCACGCAGTCTGCGTGCCCCCCAGCTGCCTCTGCAGCCGCCTTTTCAGATGCTGTGAAGCTGCTAATGCTCCCGCCAAGAGGAAGGCTGCAGTACAGGGCGCAACGTATTAGCTTACAGGATTACAGAGAAGGATAGCGGAAGACAGGAACTGAGTGCTGAAATCACGAGAACATTTCCGTTGGCACTTGTGCTTCCTGACACGGCAGTCACTGACGATGAGGCACGTTTGTAGGAGAGCAGGTTCAACACAGTGCCCATGCTCATGAAGTTACTTGTTTCTGGGAGCCCCATCTCCATTGTCTCAACTTATGACAGAAAAACCTTGAAAGTGACTTTTCTTAGCGTCAGTACCATGCACTCTTTAATTCATTTAAGTGTAATTTTGGAAGAATTTGACACAGTTGAGGGGATTGGGGTTGGCAGTACTGCAAACTGATTTAGAAATACCCTTTGCTCAATCTCTGTCCCTCTCTAAGCAGCTTCCTCTGGAGGCTGTGGTATACCATGTGCAGCATTGACATGTTGCTGCTTTTCCTCAGAGTAGAAGTTTTTCTAAGTCCCCAGGATATGTGTGTGCGCACACATCTTGGAGAACATGTCATGGACATAACTTCCTGCCCAGCCAGAGCTGCTAGCTTCCCTTTTTGCCCAGGCAGAGGGTTAGCCTCTACTTCTAGAACTTCTAGACTGGTGGGAAATGGGTGAAGGAGGTAGGCATGCCAGCTGACTCTAATAGGAGTGTACACTCTTAAGGAAGTCTTTAGTTCCAAGTCAGTATTTCTCTTAGGAAACTGTTCCCTTTGATCACACTGACCTGACTGATGAGGCTAAAGACGAGAGAGGAAAAACAGATGCAACTCTTAAATCCTTCTGGCCTGTTTTATATTTATCTTTCCAGAACTGGGATTTGAAAGGCCAAATTTGTTTTTAGGCTTCCGAACTTGATTGTCCCAGGAACTGGGATTGTACATTGTACCTGCAGGCTGGGTACTCAGAAGTCAATAGGGCTATACCAGAAAACAGCTGTGGGAAATAGTGTTCATTCTTCAGCTGGAGGCTGGGGAAGAGCTGTACAGTCCTCCTGGTGACACAGGGTGATACATGGTCTCTGAGGTCTAAGCAGCTGTCCAGTCTATCTCCATTTCAATCCGACCTCAGCTGCCTCTGCTGCAGTAATCCAGATGCAATCGATCTGGCACTTTAAAATATTTATGAATCACTGATGGATTTTTTTTTGAAGTCTGAAGTTGTAGCTTTCATGGAATTTGGTTTGATTAGTTGGAAAGTCAATATTTTTGCTCTGCTGTGTCTAAGCTGCATTAATTCCAGCCCAGGCAGCAGCAATAACAGCACTGCTCTGCAGCCATGCACTGCATGGCTCTCTGCCCACAATGGCTGGCATTCAGGTAGTCTGGGATGGGCTTGGAGCATGTGGAGAAGCCTTGGGAAGAAGATGATAAAGCAGTACAACTCATGGTGAAAGTTGGCAGAGGCAGGTAAAGAAAAGACCTACAGCAATGTTTGGGAATCTGCAAGACGAAGCGTTAAGGCTGCCTTTTACAGTCATTTCTTCCAGCACATCCAAACAAGGTGGATTGCACTTTACCAGAATTCTCATTAGCTCGTCTTAAAAGAATAAGGCACCTTCAGAGCAGTGAATCAGCCTCATGAGACCAGACCTTTAATTGTTTTAGCTGATGCAAATCTCAAATTGATAGGTGAGCAAAGTTATCCTCGTCTTTGCAGATGAGGAAGCTAAGACAGAGGAACTGTATGAGCTCAGTAGAGGTATGAAAATGATCTCTCTTTTTTCTCTCACTTGATGCCATGATAGTCAGTGCTTCAATGAGCCTACTTCTGTTTAGGTCTGTGTAATATCTAAGAGTCCTGTTCCAAGTAAACTGTACAACTTTCATGTTCACTTGATACGGTTGAGCAGGCTGACCGAGAGCCTGTAAGCTCTCCACCATTACTGCAGACTGTAGACTGCTTGTGCTGTGTAGGTGTATATTTGGGCATGTTTGAGATATGCACTACAGCAAATTTGCCTATGTCTGTCAGAGTCTGGATATTTCATTGCTGTCACAAAGGCTAAATGCCTGCAGTGGAATGATGACATATAGGGTATTTCCTTTAAATATGCATGCCATGATGTATTTCTATCAGATCAGGTAACCCAAAGAAACTCAGTTTGCAGTAGGAAATATAACCTATGTTCCCTGGGCAAAGACAGTTTGACAGAAGGCTGAGAAGGTTGTCTTCTCTGTATGGATGAGATCCTCCTTGGGTAATACAGTGGTGCTCTGCAGTGATTGCACCTACCAGTTCTAGGGCTCCATCCTAGAGGATAGCCTTAGCTCTGCCGATGAAG
This sequence comes from Rhea pennata, assembly GCF_028389875.1. Classification (NCBI taxonomy): domain Eukaryota; kingdom Metazoa; phylum Chordata; class Aves; order Rheiformes; family Rheidae; genus Rhea; species Rhea pennata. The sequence goes on from NC_084672.1 coordinate 21,512,684, forward strand.
TACAGAAAATGAGGACCAAGCCCTTGAATTTGATTTCTCATGGATCTCTGCAGCAGGATCTGTGAAGCAGAGGACCAGCCTGATGTGCTTGTGGTAATGGGATTACTGAGCACTCATGAATGCGGAGCTTACTTCAACTAGTTCCATGTGTGCAGCAGGCTGCAGGGTAAGGGCTGTCATATTGCTGCAGCTTAGCTGAGAGGTGACAAAAGGCAGCTGAGGCTGAAACACTGTTCTCAGGCTGAGATGATCCGAGATCGTGGCATTAATAGAAAGTGTTGATCACAGATGCAGTGATATGATAGCTTAAAGGCAGCAAGAAATACAAGAAGATGTAAGTTAAGAACTGAATTGACTGTACCAGTAGTACCACTAGCTATGAAGGTACTGCCAGTACTTGAAATTTTTACTGTGAACTGACATAGCCTCAAACTTACGTTCAGTTTCCGGTGTGGTCCTTTACCTATGAGCTGATTTTACGCAAATTCCAGGACACTTTTGTGGCACTGGTATCCTCGTGAATGACGGAAGTGACAACAACCCCATTTTAAACTTCACAGCATTTTGGCAGAGTTAAGTGTGCAATAATGATACTCAAGCTCTTCTGAAGGAGGAAATGCAATGGCAGACCGAAGACCCTTACCTGGCCGATCCAAGGTGCTGTGAGACTCCATCTGGGTGTGTGTGTGTAGATGTGCATGCATAGCCCATCCTTCAGGAGGAAACTGCAATAAGTTACAGTGAGAGAGGTGGCAGCTTCTCACGGATTTGTGCTGATCATAGAGGTGCTAATGCCTTGCTCTTATGGCTTGCTCATACTCCTGTCTTTGGTGGTGGCTAGTAAGTACAAGCCAGTTCATCATCTGCTCTGACTCTTCGGGTGACCTTTTTTTAAAATCTGGTCAAGTTTCTGATGGATAGACTGTCTTGCCCTTCACCGTGAAAAGGCCTGCCCTGGGATGACCTTGGGTCTTGCTGTAATTTCTGCTGCAACACTTTATTTCTGATATTGTACTAAAGGGATAAGACTGCATTCAATCATGCTCCACAGGGTGCTAAAAGCCTGTGGTCTGGGTGATGTTCTGTGTAATCTGCCTTGTCAATACCCATCGCTCACATCTGCAGCAGTGAAGATGGTTTTTACCAGCTGACTGGTTGCTTCTGAAACCAAAGTGCAGTGCTAACTCTCCATTCCCAGCCTGGCCATCCTGCTTTCATTTCAAGTGTCTACTTCCCACTGGAGGTTCTTGGAGCACGTGGCAAACGCGTGTCATTCACCCCTCGACAAATACACACGGGCAGTGCGATGCAAGGATTCCCTTGTTACATGCTGGGGAGGTGCCTTCCTCCAGGAACAGCTGTGGGGGGCACTGCCATGTAGTCTTCTGCCTTAGCTGGTGGTTCATGTTCCCATTAGTCACCTCCTATAGGAGTCCATCAATCCAATACTACTTCACAGTCTTTTTTGCACTGACTGCCAAAAGCAACTCTTTTCGGGAAAAAAAATGTCACTTATTTGGGAACTGCTTTCTTATTCCAGCAGTGAACAAACTTCTCTTGCAGACTGGGGAATTTTGCTATTCCAGACCTAGTCTCGATCAGCTTATGCCAAGATAACCCAAATACATAATCAGGGTAGCTGATGATATCTGAATTTGCACAGATGGTCAAAGGGTTTCTTCAGGTTGGAGGGGAAAGTCCGTGGGTCATGAGGAGATGGCTGCAAGTGGGTCTTCCATGCAAACTAAAAATGTAGCTCATTGCAGGGCTTGGCTGTAGCTCTTCAGAAAAAGTGCTGTGTCCAGAAGTGCTAGATCATTATTTTTACATGGGATTTTTACTTTATTTATTGTTTGTGACCAGTGGCAAACTCAACTAGAGACAGGAAGTCCTGGTGTGTTAGAGACTATAGGTTAAAATGGTGAGAGCTGTAGCGGGGGGAGATGAGTATCACTTCACAGCAGAATTGGGTGCAGCTGGTTATGGAAAAGACTTGAAAAGGCAGTTGGGATAGCTCTGTGAAGCACATATGGTGTACACTACAACCAGATCTAGTATGTGTTTGACTGTCATTAGCATGATGTACTGCTGCTGGCATAGCAGCACCTTCCCTGCTTAAAGTGGCTTGCAGAAGAGGCAGCAAATGTGCCAGTTGCAGAAGGTGACCCTGATGCAGGAGACACAGCATGACTGGGTAGTGGGAACTGATGTTTTCTGGTCCTGCTCAGGGCCCTTCCGCCTTGAACAGCTGACTTTATTGATGCAACTGTTGGCAGGCTCCTGGGAAGGGATGCCCTGGGTGCATGTCCACCTAGCATAATGTGATGCTGGTCTTGCTTGGACACTGTAAATACTTCTGTCATAGGCTCGTGAATAGGATGCCACCGACTCCTTGCAGCATCAGCAGCCCTTATTATGCCAGACTAGTCAAGCAGTAGTCTCTGAACTTGTTCTTTGTATTTGAACGTTTGTGTTTGGACAGGCAATTATTCCTGCCCGAGAGAAATACTGGGCCCTTTTACTTACCTTAGAAGGGATGAAATTCAGACTATTTCTCAAGATACCAAGATCTTCTCATCAATCTAATTCTGTCCTCTAAAAGTACTTGCAGTCCCTGCCACCTTCATGTCACCTACAAATTTAATAAGCTTCCTTTCTGCTTCATCATCCAGGTCAGTAGTGAAAGCCCTGAAGAGAGCTGGTGTATGACAAGCTTCTACAAAACCCTGCTCTTCAACATGCTTTTCCTTTACAGCAGTGGAGACCACTGGTATCTGCCTTCTGCATATGGCTCTCTGAGCAGTTTTATACCTGCCCTGTAGTAGCTTCTCTTAGGAACATATTTCCTTCATTTGCTTGCAAGAATGGCAGGCAAGACAGTGTCAAAAGCCTTACTAAGTGAAATGTTTGACAGGTAGTGCTCTCTGTGCTGAAAGCCTGTTACCCTGTTATGGGAGGAAGACAGATTGGCTTGATGTGATTTGCTCTTGACAAATCCATATTGGCTGCAACTCATCTCCTTGTTATCTCATTGATTTTCAGAGGGCGTTGGATTGGGCCCTTGGGCCCAGGGCGGCGTGTGAAGATACAAGGGCTTCCTATTTGCACTGCTTAAAATACATTGTTGGCTCTTACCCCTGAAGTCTCTCTCTCCTTGTCCCCAAATTGCCTGTTGCTCCATAGCATCAAAGTGGCAGTAGGGTGGGTATCCATGTGCCCCTGTCACACGCTAGTATCTAGATGGCACAGGGACCATGGAAGCCATGGTGCTGCGGGCTTCAAAGGACTCACTTTTCTCTTCCACAGGAAGCTTTTGCCCTCAGGTCTGGGGCCTGGGGTTCAGTCCTCCTTGCTGACAATGTGCCTGGCCATCTCCCTGCAGGCGCTGACAGCATGCATCCCCAAATCTTCCCCCCTTACCTCTATTTGGCAGCCCTTGGAGTGTTGATGGGCTGCTCTGAAAAGGGCGTGAAGCTGCAGGAATGATTTTTTTTTTCTTCTGTGTTGAATAGAGTGTCACTTTTTTCCTCTCCCATTAAGAGGCTTGGCTGGGAAAAGGCAGGATGAGGTGTGATTTCTTTAGTCCCTCTCCTTTGTGAGCTCCTGACAAAGATGTGAGTCATGTTCTGGCACTGTAATGACTATGCTAGCAAAAATGGCCTTGTGGAGTCAGCACCAGTTCCTGCCCAGTTAGAGGAATATTTGTCTGAGATAGCTGGGTTTACTTGCTCTCCTGTGGCTGTTGAGATCATTAGTGCTTTAGTGATGGGTCTTGTGACCAGCACCTGACTTATGGTCTGGCACATTTGTGTGCTGTGGGCCTGAGGCCTGACTGGTTTATGACTTGAACGTATTGCCTGCTGTCTTAGAGGAGATGGGAGGAGTGAGGCTACCTCCATCCTGGAGAAAGCCTGTTGCATCCTGTGGTTGCAAATGAAGCTGCTGTGACTTCCTAGTGGGTGCAGACACCTTGTCACAAGCTCCTTGCTGGATGCTTCTGTTTTAGAGCTCTCCTCTCCTTAAGTAGGGGGTGGGAGGTTAATGGAAAGCTGCTTCTTTACGTTGTCTTGAGTTACCAGTTCCTAAACTGACTCTTGTGGCTCAGTCATGAGACCAGTTCTGCACTTGTGGTAATCATGCCTGAAACCATAGGGCTGCTAACGTGTTAGTACTGGTGCTTAGCTGTCCCAGCGATACAGAGGTCTGGGGTACAACGCACTGCTTGGTGTGAAAGGTCCTTGTCATGGTGCAAAGCAGGGGATCAACTGTGGGCGCTATTCTGGGCTCTTGGCTGCTGGGCCCGTTCTCTTCTGCCAGGAGATACTCTGCTCTACTCTGGGAAGGCTGTCGCTCACTAGGCAGATGTCTTGATGTTCATATTTGGGTCTGCAAGAAACAGAAGCTATTCCTGGGCCTTTAAAATCCAGAAATAACTGGAGCTGTGAAAAGCCTGCATCAAATTCCCATCAACTTACCAGAAGAAAACTGCTGAGTCTGTGCCCTTTCCCTCATGGAAGCAGTGAACATGTTTTCTGCTTACAGATGTACAGGAAGTCAATGTTGCTGAGATCCCATGTTGCCTTGCTTAGAGAGCTTTTATCTCACCTTTCTCTTGTGAAAGGGATGTAGCTGAATTCTGATTTCCTTCTAATAGGACTCTTGTGCCCTTACTCTTGCCCTTCTCCTCTCACTTTGATCGTGATGTCTTTAAATATCCATTTCCGAAGTGTATCCGAGTAGTATCTGGATTGAATGGAGGAAAATATATTTTGACCACAAAGCTAAACGCAGGTTTTTCTCCATAGTGTCTTTGTTCACAACATGCATCTGTCAAAATTCCTTGGGTCTGCAGGATGCTGAGCCACAGTGCCACGCAAGATTATAAAGCAGGAGGTTTGCTGAAGATTTGGGGTTTGAACTTGATGCCTAAAGATGGCTCAGGGCTGTTGTGAGGAGGGGCTGAGGGAGAAGGGGCACTTGCAGATGACACCCATGATAGCCAATGAGGAGTACCTGGTGGTGGCTGTGCAGCCATGCACCCAGCATTGGAGCTACCCTACTCCTCAGGCTGTGCTTGGCAAAGCTAGTCTTCTCCAGGTCGCAGTCAAGCCTGGAGATGCACAAACTCAGCTTTATCCTAAGCATTTTGATAGCAGGAAGTGTGCTGAGAGCAGGCTGGCCCTGCCTCTCTGAGAGAGCTGGAAGCAATCAGATGTGAGGAGCAAAGCGATGTCAGGACAGGAGGGGAAGGCACTTTTCTCTGTTCTTTAGAGCCTCAAAAAAATCAGCTGGATCTGGGGCAAAATATCTGGGCTGTCTTACTTTGCTGATGCTCTTTTTCTACCTTTGTTCCAATCAGGAGTAAATCAGTTCCTTGAGTCATGTGCAAACTCAAGGTCTCAGCCACTCTAGTGTGGTGCTGAGCTCATGCCTCCAAGGAAGCAGCGCTGGCCATTGGGTTTCCTGGCTGGAGGTGGCTGCGGGCTCCTGGCAGCCTTGCTTGCTGCACTGCCTCTCAGGAGAAATGTCAGCAGTTTCAGATGTGTTGCAGCTTCCTCTGGTCCGCTCCTGGGCTAAAACAGGCCTTGGTGGACACTCAGTGCCTGGACTTGCTCTGCAAATGTGCTCTTGGTTTTCCTCCTGTCTTTAGACACCGGAGGGCAGGCAGCAATCCCATAATTACTAGCCACTGGGGAAAAAAGCACTGGAATAATTAAAAAGCAATTCATGTTTGCACTGCAAGATCTGCTATGGCATTGCTCTTTCCAGTCACATTCTCTGCCGCTGGTCCCCTCGCCACCTCCTTCACTTTGTAGGTTTTTCTTTATCAGTTGCTTTTCATTTTCAGTTGAGCTGACTGTGTGAGAGCTGAAGTAGAAGTTCAGATTAAGCTGCAGCTGAGATCTGCTTTGCTGGAGGGATTATGAAGTTTGCTCTTGTGTGTTAGCCATCAGGTAGGGCGAGAGAAGCAAAGCCTTTTAGCAGGCTCTGATCAGACAGGAGCCTTTGCTTTTCAGGGCTGAAAATGCTGCCAAGGGGCAAAATGTTCTTAGGGTCAAGGCTGCACTGGTATAACCAATACCGCTTCTGTTATGGGACTTGTTGATCCAGGCTAACCAGGGCTGCCAGGTTGTGCTGGAGCTTTTGAACTAGCCCTGCAGAGCTGCCAGCACTGACGGAGATTCAGAGAGCAGCTGGAGAAAAGCAAAGCACCTCCCATTGGTGCGTTCCAGTCTTGGGAAGGGTCCTGCATGTAGTAGAAAAATGAGAACCTTGAGATATCTCAGCCTTTTCTGTTGTTTGGGTAGCTTGCTTCAGGAAGTTCCCAGGCCGTGCCAGTTCTGCATACTGAGAAAATGTATCACCTGAGAATTAAAATGCAGCTGCTGTGAGATGGGAAGCAAAACAGGCCAGGGCCAGAAGCTGCCACAGTGGAACGTCAGTGCATGTTGTACGTGGAACAGGACCATTCTGAACAGAAGGACTCTGCACGAAATTAAAATAACTAAAGCTGAGTGGATGCTTCTTTCAAAATGATAAAAATATCCCAGATTCTTCATGAATCTGAGATGCAACTGCAGTTCCCTAGAACAAATGTGGATGACTGTCCTCCCTCAGAGCCCTAGTAGGAGCTGTAATACTCGCACTGAGCTGGTATTTTAAGGACTTTTATGGAATAAATTGCTTTAATCACTATCTTTACTTGGGCAGCTCAGCTGACCCAGCTGGGATTTAAAACAGTGGCTCAGGGCACCTTGCTCCTTTGAATAATTTAGGGTGCACTGTCCAGTGTGGAACTGCATTGCTCTTGCTTGGGACAGAAGGTCCAGCCCGCGAAGTTGTCTGTGCATCATTGAAGCTAAATGTTTTGAGTAGTTTTCTGCCACGTTTCCCAAAGAATCCTCTCTGAAGTGAGAGCAACCCCTATCCCAGGGTGCAGGGACCTGGTGCTCAGGTTATGAGAAGGGATCCTCTGTTCCCGCACCTCTGGATGTTGGTGAGCATGCCAGGCTGTGGTGTTGGATAAAATCTTTTTGATTGCCCTCACACACCCTTCTGTCTTTGTCTCCAAGAACAAAACATGCTGAAAAACCAACTCAGCTTGGAGGGATTTATCATACACTGTCTCTGCCCTTCCTCACTACTCGTGGAGCAAAGTGAGTTGTTATTTTTCTGTTGATTTAAACTGGTCATGGTAAGGTTGGAGCATGGGGCAGCAGCCAGAGTAGATAGGGATGCAGGGTTGGGGAGAGCAGGTTGCTGGACAGGGTGGACAGGCTACATGTCCTGAGTGCAAGAGACCTTTGAATATACCTACCAGAGATAAAGCTGATCTTTTCCTTGTCTAATCCTGCCAGACCTTTCTCTTGCCCTCAAAGCTGCTTTCTCATTGCCCTGCTCGACTGGCCCTATCGTAGTGTTTTACAGCTGCAGTATCCCTCCCAGCATCGTGCCACAGCACTTGGCTTATATTGTTATGGCAAAAGCACACACTGATGCTGATAACAGCAATGCTGTGCCTTCGCTCTGCCCTTCGCACAGATCTTGTTTCAGCAGTGCAGCACCAGGTGCCTGCTGGCCTCCAAGCCCCAGGTGAGGGAACAGTTTCCATCCTGCCACCTCCAGGCCTTTTTTCCACCTTGCTCTCATTTTCCTGAGTTGCTTCAGGAGAATTTCAACAAGTCAGTCTGCCTTTGCTAGAAGGACTGCTGTTTTCAGAGCTGCAATCTCACCTGCTCTGAGCCCCCCATGTCGCAGCTGCAGCTTTGCTTGCTGTGCGCTTCCAGGATGCACGAAAGATGCACAGCTTGCAGGGGCTGAGGTGATCTCTGAAAGCATCTGCTTGTTGATAAGATAGTGTTTATCTGTTGGGAGAGAGGTGAAGAGTGAGTAGGCCTGACCTCCAGAGCACAAATGAGGCTAAAGCCTCATGCCTGAATCTCTTAGCTGATCCATCAAACACCTACAGAAACAGAAAAACCTGTAAATACAATTAAAAAAAATTAGTACATGCTAAAAATACTTGGATGGAAGGTGATTATACTAATGTATATGGGGTATGAGGGTTGTGTTGGTACCAGCAGCCCTGAAGACTGCATTTGAGATCAGGTCTTGCGTGGTGCTGAGCACTGTCACAACGTATGAGAGCCATGTGAGGGCTGCAAAGTCTCTGAGCCCTTTGGCAGGTGCCAACTGCCACCCAAAATGGCTCAAAGCCAGTCTGCTGTGCCTGCATCTCCTCCCACCTCTTGATGTAATCATGGCCTGGGTGTTTTATTTCCTGCTCATAGACTTTGTAAAGCAATTGCTTCCTTTTCCTGGGGTTTGGAAGAATTTGGAAAGCTGTAAAAGCAAATGTTTCATGTAAATGTTCATGTCAACAGCCTGTTAATTTGTTGAAAACATTACAGACCCCTCCTGCCCTCCTCATTTGCTTGTTTCCTACTGAAAAGGGGCTAGGATGTGCTGAACGAGCAGCAGTCCCAATAGTTCATGTCCAAGTTGAATTCCTAAAATGATAGACAGTGAATGTTTGTTTAAAGTTTCTTTCCACCTAATCTCCACAGATGCTAGTGAGATAGCAACATTTTTGCAGGGTAACTCAGCAACGCAAAAAATATTTGGGTCAAGTTGAGCTGTTTACATTCATCTTGGTTTATCCATCTTGTAGGGAATGAAAAAAGTTTCTTGTTAGTCTTTTTTTTCCCCCCTCGTTTTATTTTTGTCTCTGCTTTGTATAAAAATCTTCCATGTGAATCATGGCTGTTGTGATTCCGGTCGTGATGAAGGCCCTGTGACATCTCTTTGCTGTGGTGGTACGTAGGGGTGTACTTGGTTTGGTAAAATAAGACCCAGCTGAGTATCCCTCTCCTGCACTTCCTTGGTCTTCTGGGTTTGGATGCAGTGGCCGCAATTTGTGAACTGCTGAGAGTAACAGAAATAAATTAAACCCTTCTCTTCTAATGAGATACCCAGTAGGCAAGGATTTCACACACAGCCCCCCAGTCTGTATATGAAAAAGCTCTCAAGAGAACAGACCTGTTCTTTAAACTCATATTTTTTGTGACCTTCTCTGCTTTCTTGAGTCTAAGTGCAAGAAACAAGGGCTTTCAAAAGCTCGTTTCTGCCTCTTGTTTGATCGGTCTAGGAACTAAGTCCAAATAAAACAAGAGGCTTCCTGAAAGAGTGTGCTGGCCCTTGCCTTGTGGAAAGCTTAGAAAGCATCTAGTTTGTGAGGACTTCTCCATCCTAAAAAAGAAAAAAAATCAACTCACTGAAGCTTCTCCTGTGGCTTTAGAAGAAGCCCCATGTCTGTTGCCATATACTGGGCTCTGATTTGTGATCTACGTTGTGGTACTCTGTTAGTCTTGTTGAATTAAAATGGTGGATGCTGGAAAGCAAGGAATGGATCATCATCACCAAAGTAGGTGGTCTAGACTGATGAGCTCAGAGGGCTAGTAGAAGAATTAATCTCTCCTAGGGCCTCACTAAGAGTATAGTCACTTGAAAAGAGGATTGAGGAAAAACCGTGAAGGAATGGTCCAGGGGTGATGTTGCTGCACTCGCTTCAGGGAAGTGCCAGGGCCATACCTGTTGTTAAAGTCAATAGATACCATCTTGATACCCAAAGGCCTGCCTAATGCACAGAGCTGCTGGTGTTGCCACAGGGCTTTAGACAACGTGAGGATGCTGTTTTGAATGTTTGGGGCTGCCATGGGAGACGAAGTATGTCACAGGCACATGAATGAAAAGTAGGTCAGCAGTGGGTAGCCGGTCTCTGTGGCCATTAACATGCTTGCATATGTCTGGCAAATGTAGGAGATGAAAAAGACTGTTTTCAGCCTTTCTTTCTAATGTGTGCTGTGCAGGGAAGAGGAGGTCTTCAGGGACAGTGGGCCAGATTCTTCTCTGGAGCAAATCTTTGTAGCTCCATTGATTTAGTTGGCACTTCAGTGATTCATACCGGTTGAGAATCCAGGCTGGAGTGTTTCGTATGCTTGTAAATAATTGAAGATCATTTGAATACAATGACGTAAGGGATGATGGGAATAAAGCAGAGACTGAAAAAATTTAGAGTTTTTGCAACAAGGCTTTTATGTGGAAACATATCGGCATCCTGGCTGCAGGGCACTGTGGTCGAATGTGAGTTTCTTCATCATAATTATAAGGTCTGGAGCTGGAGAGCTGTTGAAACTGTGAGAAATGGCAAGCCCATGTCAGATGGGGAGAGGGGGGTTGATGCCAGCTGTTTCCCCCTCCCGGCTGCCTGACTAGGTTTGATAAATATACATTATTTTCTAATACTAAAGATGAGTCCTAGTTCTGGCAAGATGCTAAGTTGACAAACCTGGAGATTAAAGCCCTTGTTATCCAAGGCATAGCAGTGACAGCACAAGCTTCCCTCAGTCCTCATGCTGAGGGACCTACTGAACATCCAACCACTTCAGTGGATGCCAAAAGGGAAGCCAAGTGATACGAGTTGTGGCAATGGCAATTTATGGTGTGGACAGCAGTGCTTAGACTAAAGGCTCCTTTTGCGCATTGGTTGCCAAATCCGTGTCTGAAAAACTGCTTTCAAGTGCCGGGATTGGTGGGAGCAGAGGTCAACCTGCCCATCTCCCAACCACGCTGCAGATGGTGGGTTCTCAGAATCCTCACCGAATGGCTTGAACGTGAGGGTCTGCCTCCACTGTCTTTCCTGTTTGCCACTGTGTAATGCTTCTGTGGCTGCTCCAGCCACTGCTCGCAGGGAGGTGTGAAGTTAGGAAATCATTTGATGCATTCTAACCAACCTACCGACAAAAAGCGAGCGAGCTGAGTCAGTGGCACATGACCCAACGGCTGCCCTCAGACACCAGGTAGGCGTTCCTGTGAGTGTGGATGGGCAACTGCTGCTACAGGGGTGGGAGCTGCAAGGTCTGGAGGCTTCCCAGAAGCTCCTCTGGGAGGATGTGAAGCTGTGAGCTGGAAGTGGGCCTGGAGATTGTGTATGAGATTCCTGGAGCTTTGTCATGTGTGAGCTAGTCGCACAGGGGAGGGGACTGTGTCTGCATTGTATCACTTTAAAAACCAGGAAGACTAAAATGCAAATGCTTAGAGGGACTTATTCCTAAAGATTAATGCCTGAGTTCTAGAAAGATTCATGTTTGGCTGGAGCCTGTGGATTGTTCTTTTTGCCCATCACAGAGTAAAAATTAATGTCCCTAATTTCTCGTCCACCTCCTGAGATCCTGAGTTAGGACTGAGCTGGAGGCAGCTGTGGAGCAGCAGGAGCTGCCACTGACTTTGCTCCGCATATATGAACACCAGACAACGGTTTTGCCCGCCTGCAAGAGCAGCTGCCATTTTGTGTCTTGTTCCAGTTAGGCTACAGAGTGAATTACTGTGCTTAGCTCTCAGGGAGGCTTTATATTCGTTCTTTTCTTTGTTGCTGTCTTTAACTTGCAATAAAAGTCACTCAAACAGATGCCCATTTTGCTCTTGACGTGGGACAACATAATAGTGGCTGCAGGTACCCTCCATTTCCTGGACCAGGGGTGCAGCTTAGCACCAGAAGTCACTTTTATCCAGGGCTTGAGGTCTTGGACTTTCCTTTCTGTAGTATTAATCAGTTAACTATTCACTACACTGCAAATACCCTTCTACTGCAAGATACTGCATGCTGCCAGCTCTCTGCTCTGGGTCAGGGCAGCTTGTGCAAAGGTGCTTGAATTGTGGTTGCCACCTTTTGCTGCTCTCAGTCCTTGCCCAGGATAGGCTCTGGCAAGAACGGGGTAGCAGGGAATGTTGAAAACCTGACTCCAGGAACATCATCTAGAAGACCAGCCCAGAGAGCAAAAAACTTGTATGCAGTCTCGGATGCTGGCCATGTATGGTGCACATGGTGAAGAACATACTTTGTTCTTCACTCTGATTCCACATGCGTGCAAGTGCTCTCATCTGAGATTCAGATGGTGTCAGATGGTCAAAGCTGGCCAAACCAGATGGTTAGGTTTGGTTCAGACTTACCTGGCCCTTGGAGTCCTGTAGAGAGATCTAGTGCTGAAGATTGTTTCACAGGCACCCACCAAGGAAACTAAATTTCAAAACAAGCCAGCCCTGAGGGAGTATTCCTGAAAGGACTTCTAAAGCAAGTATAGAGCTCCCTGAGAAGCATTTTTTTTTTAATTGTAGTGAGACCTAAGGTGCAAAGCTGCCCACTGCAAAAGTGAATGTTTTCAAGAAATGGAAAAGCTAGTACCTGGGCCAGAAGGTTTGCAATCTAATTTAAGCATGTGAAAATGGAATTAGGTAACTAAATCATTTCCATGCCATTCCTCAAACTAGCAAAGATCTAACTTCTTTCTAGGGAGCAGAGCCAAACAAAAATGGAATTTCTACGTTAGAAATGCTAGCATTATGATACTGCCTTGGGGGGGGGAAGCAGTAGAAAAGTGCTAAAGTAACAAGAGCATCACAACTTTCAAACCCTCCTGTGTCTCACATGTCTTCATTTGCTTCATGCTTCCCAGAGGTCTGCCCTGGTTGATGGGCTCCCCTCAGGCCATGTCAGGGTTGTGAAATTGTCATTGGCCAAGTCTGGGTAGGGAAGTGGGAGCCAAAAGTGTTGTGTGTGGACCCACACAACCTGTTACTCATCTCAACTCCTTGCTTTTGGCTGCTGCTTGTAGTCTGTCTTTAGCTGGACAGTGAGCTTTTTGTGAGCAGATCCTGTTTTTCACAGAATGGCTGAGGTGGGAAGGCACCTCTGAAGATTATCTACTCCAACTCCCCTGCTCAGGCAGGGGGGCTAGAGCAGGTTGCCTAGTTGAATTTTGAATATCTCCAAGGATGGAGGGTCCACAACTTCTCTGGGGAACCTGTTCTAGTGCTTTATCAGCTTTACAATAATAATAATAAAAAAATCTTGTTTAAATGGAATTTTCTGTATTTCAGTTTATACCTATTTCTTCTTGTCCAGATTCCTGGATACTGCTGAGAAGAGTCAGCTTCTTCTCTGCTCCCTCCCCTCAGCTGTTTAAACGCATTGCTAAGATGCCCCTGAGTTTTTGTGTGAGAGAGTAACTCAGTGTGGCCTTGCCCAGGGCCTTTGGCATTACTACAGGAGAAATGAGAAGGAAGTATAGTGGCACAGGCTGGTTGCTCAGCCTAGTGAGACAATCCTAACGGAGAACTGGATACCGGGAAGCTGTTTCTGTTTGAGAGTGGGAGGCCCAGGTCATCCCCCTTCCAGTTCCTCAGCCGCAGACAAATGCTGGCTGACAGCTGATGTGGAAGGGGGTGTCCCGTGGTGTGTAGGATGTGTCCCATCCAGGCACAGGCTCCAGTGCATGTCTCCCAGTGCTGGGCGCTGGTGAAGGTGGAGCTGTGCTTGGCAGTGCTGTGGGGTTACTTGATGGGCCAGACTGCAGCTTGCAGTGTTTGCAAGCCCTGGTGATGCACAAATATTTGTGTATTGGAGAGGAAGCCTGAGGCTCGTCGCTCTAGAAGAAAGGAGTAATTTCCCCATACTGGCAAGGGAAGAAACATGTAGGGAAATGGCTGGCAGATGATTGTGTGCTTTAACCCTGTTCCCTGCCTTCTGTGCTCTTCAGGTCAATCTCCGTTTATGAAGAGCTCTTTTCTGAGTCCCTATGAACAACTTCAGATAATAGTCCACACAGGAGAAGGGCAGGGTGGTATCCTCGCCCAGTTTGGCCTTGTCATGTTAAAGCATCAAGTTAAAACAGGAGTCAAACTGCAGCGGTTGTTTCGGGTGGGTTACTGCGAGGGCTGTGGATTGCTAGAAAAGCCACAGATCTGTCTCCTTGTCCCCCTGCCACCTTCCAGGCTGCAGCAGCCCACTGAGCATGACTTGCTCGCTGCTGAGCACAGTGGTGTGAAGGGTTGGAAGCTGTTGTAGAAAAGCAAAGCTATTACTGAAATAGGCCCAAAATGCTCAAGTGGTGCCTTTTTCATGCCTGCATGTTTCAGAGGCGCTTGTAAGAGTGCTATTAAAAAAAAGGCAAGTGAGATTTCTAATCTATTATTCATCCAGCAAAAATCATTTCAGAGTAAAATAAAATATTTTCCTTCTCCACCTCATTCTTAATATACTCTCTTCTCCCTTTCTCTTTCCCCCTGCCTTCCTTCCACCCTGCAGGGCTCCAGAGAACAGTATATATGAAATTATTTTGTAAAATCCAATAAAAATTTTAATCAGGTCAGCATCATTACAGGAAAGGAAAGTGATGGAGCTTTCCTGATGCAGAAAAAAAGTAAAGAAAACATAAACATGCATCTGTAGAGAAGGACACACAGCTGCATGCCTGGACCCCATGCAGTATCTCTTCCTCTTTCTTTTCCTTTCTATGTGCAGCACAGTTACAATTCAGCCGCACACATGCCAAACACACAGCTGGTCATTGCTGCAGCCAGAAGCATGCATGCACGCACTGTGTCATGCACACAACCTCACTGTCTTCTGTGTATCTGAATTATACCATGAAGTATGGAGATGAACCTATGGAAGCATCCAAAACTCCTGGGCTATTGCCCTGTAGGAGGATGTCTACCTCTGCCTATAGATCTTGTTCTGGTCTCAAGCAGAAATTGCCTCATAACACTGAAATTTCCTCAGTTATAGAGACCCAGGCCCATATGTTAATCCATGTTTTTTGCAGGGTGATTAGGAAGGCAGAGGGAGCAGCTACTTTAGTGGCAGGTCTGCTTTTTAATCCTTGTCTCTCTGATTACTATGGAGGGGAATAAAAAGCCCTGGCAACGCATGGTCATGCTCTGTGGATTTGCATAGTATATTAAGGCATGCTAAGATCTCATTCCTATCCTGACATTTACAGAAACTGTGGCTGGTGAAGCTTCTCTCCATCTTCCATCTTTCAGATTAAATGTGAACTTCTAAATCTGCCAGGGGGAGCGAGGGGAGGGCTAGGTAATCTGTCTCACACCGACCTCTGCTCATTACTGTCATCAGAAAGATGGAGCCAGGCCAAACGATAGGAGTGATGGATCTGTTCATGCAGGTCAGACCCCCTGTGGGAGAGGAGCAGACATGCCAAGCCGTAAAAGTATGCTGTTGACTCTAGGGATTTGCAAAAGTCTCCAGGAATGAGGCAGCTGATGCTTGGAGTTGCATATTGTGGCCATCTAGTTCCCTGGCGAAGTACAGGAGGGGTCAGCTGCCTACCACGCCTTTCCACATTATGGTCAAGGCAGTGACTGCAGGAAGCAATGCCTAACTTTGGCGGTGAGTGAAATACTCTGAGGAGTCCACCCAACTCAGTGAGAGAAGTATCTCCTGAGAGCAGCACATCTACTGGTGGAGATGCTCATCTCTCCAAAGTAAGGACTTCCTCCATAGAGTTTGCTGCTGTGCTTGGAGAAGCAGGGACCCGTGAAGTAACCACTGGTCCTTGTGCTTCTCTGCCTGTGTTGGGGCATGGAATTGCCCTGAAGGACTGGGGTGTTTTTGTTGCAATTCAGAGAAGCTAGTGATGGTGGCTTTCCCTCTTGGGGATGGGGGTGTTTTGGATCTTTGAGCTGGGGATAGTTGAGGCTGAGGGGTATTTGAGCTTTCTGGTCTCTGTAGGACTAGAGCAGGGATTGACAAGGCTGAGAGTGGGGTTGGACTAGATGATCTCCAGAAGTCCTTTCCAACCTCAACCGTTCTATGTGAGAGCTGCCCTGCAAAATGTGGCTGAAACCTACCATAGGTCAAGGTGTATCTATAGAGGTTGTATCCCCAAAGTGTGTCAAGTCATTCAAGTTCTTGTGGTAAGTGTGCCAACTTACATCAGAGGAGGGTGCCCCAGCTCATCACCTCATGTGTGTTCCTTCCTTTCCTCTGTAGTCGCATTTTACTGCCTTCCCACATCCTGGGCCAGGTAGGGGTGACTCATGAGAGACAGTTCTTTTGGCAGTGGGTCAGGCAGGACTCTGAACCACCCTATTGATGCTGTTGCCCTTCTGCCCAGTAGTGTCTAGTGAGGCTACAGGAGTGTTACTGGCTGTGGTGGGAATGTGCGGAGGGGCCTGTGAGCTGGAGCCCTCTGTTTTCTACTTGCAGATTGGCTAAAATAGGAGTTGAAACATTCAGTGCTTCTGGAAAGAAAAATAAACTCCTAGGCAAGTGCCAAGTGCAGCAACCATTTTGGCATGTGAGTGCCTTTGAGGGGGAGGGGGATAATCATCCTGCGGGCAACGAGAATATCTGTAAGTGGAAATGGTCCCAGCCCTTCTCCAGCCCAGGTTAGCGTGTGCACACCCCTTCCCACCCCTCCTGGCTGTGCGCGGGCTGGGAAGGGGCCTGCAGACCTTGTGGGCATGTGATCAGGAGCACTCAGAAGAAACCCTCCACATGGTGTGTGTGCTGGCACCTCTTATCCTCCCCACAATATTTCTTTGCCACCCTGTGAGTATATATGCACATACATTCTTCTACAACCTTGATGTTTTTATCCTTTGGTTGCTGTGAAGAACTTAAAAACATCCATTTTAGGGGTTTTTTGTGTGTATTTTGGGAGCCAGACTGAAAATCTCTCCATGGTCAGTGACAAGCAAGTTATGGGAAGCGGATGAACAGTACTCCCAGGAATTTCTCTTGTTGCTGCCTTGTTTAAAATCTAAAGTCAGAAGGAGAAGGGGAAAAAATAGTTTTGTAGGCTTGGTTCCAGTTGGGTGCTATGACACGCTGTCTGCAGCTCTCCCTGTATGGGTAGAGAGCTCAGCTCATAGAAGTGGGCACAGAAAGTTTTGATGTGCGCAGATCTGGTTTCGAGCAAGCCCCTGGTCTTCCGCTGGAAAGCTGGGAGAAGGGGTTAGTCTTCCCTGGAGCCCAGAAAGAAGGGACAAGCCCAGGCAGAGAAGACCTGTGGTGGCAGCCTCTGCATGGTATACCCCAGGCAGGCCCACCTAGCTGTGTTTGTGGAGGAGACCATGCTCCTGTGACCTTGCCGCAGTGTGAGGCAGAGTGATTTGCTTCCAAGTAGCCTGATGGTGGTGGAGGACCTAGTGACCAACCATCTTTAGTTACTGCTGGCATCTGCAGCAGGGTTTGAACACCCAGCTGTGGCCCTTCCTAGGATCATGGATGTGACTGTGTAGGTTCTACAAGATTGAACATGGAGCACACCAGGTCCTTGCTGCTGGCTCTTTTCACTGACCTGTGGACTGCTACCAGCAGGGCTGTGCCCAGTGTTGTCCAAAGGCAGAAGCTATGCCTGAACCCTGGGAAGGGAAAGCTGCAGCTACTCATAATAGATGGCAAGAGGGACTGATTGCCCCTGTGGCAAATAAATTGCATGGGCTGGGTGATATAATAAAGCACTTGGCCTTTGCCCTGGTGGTTTATTTTGTAATCAGTGCCCAGCGATTGATTTATGGGATAATCGATCTCTCCCTCCCTCCCTCCCTTCCGCTAGCCTTGGCAGCCTCGGCACCATGATCCTCGCTTCTGAGTGATGGCTCCAGGTTATAAACTGCACCCGGGGACCGGGCTGCCTACCCCTGCTCCCTTCCCCCTGCCATGCCCAGCTTGGGGGGGACGTGCTATTTACAGCCTCGTCTGCCCAATAAATGTTTATTAGGTAGCTCTCGTTACTCTTGCGTGGGCAGTCCTCTCCACCTTGCCAGTCTGCAGTGCTCCTGGCCTGACAGCTGGCTTCCTAACGCCTCAGTTTTTAAGTCCTGCAACAAATTGTGCTGAATGAAAGGTTTTCGTGCCTTGTGATGGATTCCCCTCAGGTAAATTGAGGCCGTGAGTGTTCTTGCTCTTCCCAGGATTGCTCTACGTAAGGAAGCTGTGGTTGGAGCAGGGAGGTTTGTGCAGGGGCAGAACTCGTGCCCAGGAGATGCACCTCTCTGTTGCATGTTCATAGTTTGGCTGCTAGAGGGTTCACCAGTACTTCAAAGGGCAGCAAAGAGCTGCTCGGTAAGGTGGGGATAATTTCCTCTCTAGCTACAGTGTAATTCTTCATCTTTGTGGCTGTTATTTCCCTTCTTTCTCTTTTGCTGGCACCACCTTTGTCTCTCCCCAGCAGGGTCCTGCCTGATGGTGGGATACAAGCTGTGATGTGGATGGGTGAGGTGGAGAAAGGGAGAGGATGGTAGCATGCCTTGGGATGGGGCTGGCAAGGACAGAGGCTACACCCTCTTTGGTGCTTGATAAACCTGTTCCTACTGGACCCCAGTTCCCCCGTGCTCCCAGAAGGAGCCTTGCTTCTCTGATAGCTGCTGTGTCGCCAAGGCTGCCTGAGCAATCGATAGCAACCTTGGAGGGATCTCGTAAATATGTTACTGTAAGAAGTGAAAAGACAGCAAGTGAGAGAGTTCAAAATTCAGTGGCTTTCTGGTGGAGAGCAGGTTCGTGCAGTCGGTGATGGCCTGGAGAAGGTGTTGTAGCGCTAATTACAGCCTGGTGGTGTTTGTGAGGAGAAAGCAAGATACGAGCAAAGGAGGAAAGGTCTCAATATCGCTGGGCTTTACTGGGAGAGAGGCAGCAGCACCAAAGCCTTGAGTTCCTGAAGGCCCCGAAAAGACTGCCCTGACTTTAAAGATAATATATTTGGGCCTATATTGCTATCAGAGGCCCATCCTAGCCATGATTACCTACCAAGACATGCATGTCTCTCAGCCATCCAGCATGTGGGTGACACCATGTGCCGTGTGATGGCCAACCACAGTGAAATGTTGGCACCAAGAGAGCTGTCTTTTTTGATGGGGCACCCCCCCATAGGAGGGACTAAGAGGAACTATGACGGAAGTAAATAGCTCTGAGCAGGAGGCTACTGGTCTGCCAGCCCTGGCTTACATGGTCGGTAAGGTTCTTCTGGGGCCACCACTGTGTGTGTGAGACAGAGCTGGGCTGGGCTGACTAGGCTTCGCTCCCTGGGGATCATTTTATATGACTTCAACTCCTTTTCTTGGCAACTGCTTAAACATCTCCCTCTTCCTTACGGGAAGTCTTTCCTTATATCTATTCTAAACTTGCCCTTCTCTCATTTAAGGCCATTCCTGCTTGTAATACATCATCCTTGGTCAGCGTTAAAGGTTGGCAAACCCTGAGGGAAGAAAGGAAAGAGTTATAATGTCTAAGGGACTAAAGGTTTGATTTGGATGCAACCACATTTATTCAGCAGCAAATTACATCTTCAATCAAACCAATGCAAATCAGACTCCCACTTCAGTCTATTTGTTTGGACTTAGTGAGTGCAAGGGGATTCATTGCTTCTCGTTCTTCCTTCCATCCTGCAAAGTTTGTATGTGCAGGTACAGTCTTGTGCACGCTCATGGCTTGTAACCCTTTTTCTGCCAAGATAGCATGCTGTAAGGGAAGAGGTGCCTGGGGATCTCTCGGCTCCGCTAGCCCTTTTCCCTCAGGAAAAAGGTGGGAAAAGAGCAGTCTCTGCCCAAGATGGTACCGTGCAAAGGAAGGGAAGAGTTACCTTGGAGCTGCAGTTAGAGCTCTGTGAATAATTCATTTTTTCAATGTGGTGCCTGAACTGGAACAGTTAAAAATGTCTCTGGGAGACTGACAGCGATCCCTTTCCCCTCACACACCCCCCAAGGAAAAGCAAACCATGAAAATCCATTTGATTTGTTTGGGGTCATTTCACTTTGCTTTCTTGTTCGTGCGTGTTGGCTCACTTCCTAAATGTAAAGCACTTTGTTTCAAAAATGCCTAGAAAAAAAGGACAAAACTGGGTCTGAAATTTTCATTTTCACTTTTTTTCCTGAAGTTATTCTCTGAATTTGACCTGTGTGTGTTGGGGTTGGTATGAAACCTGCGTTTGGGGGGGAGAGGCGAGAGGGAAATGAATCACTCCGACGACCGGTTCCCCTCGCCTCGGTCCGAGCCCGGGCGAGCCGCTCGCCCCGTGCTGCGGGCTCGCGCGGCCGAGGGCCCTGCCAGCTCCACACGTGACAGCGCCAGTCGGATTCCCCCTAGGCGGAGGGAGGCTTCGTCCCTTGTCGTCGTCCTTAGCTTTGTGGAATATCCGTGACCGTGTTTGCTGAGAAGAGTCCACTTGTGTGTTTTAACGTGTGACGTGCTCCAACGGGGCTACGCGGCCGCTGAGCCGAGCTGGCGGCGTGCGCCCCTCTCCAGCGCTCCTGTGCCGCTGCCCGCTTGCCTGTGCCCATCGTCCAGCCCGGCCCTGACCCTCAGAGGCTCACGCAGTCACTTAATTTCATGCACTGTCAAATTCAATAAAATTTCTTGGGCACTAAAGCTCAGGTGACCTTTACAGACTTTGCACTGCAGGTCGTAATCCCTTTGCAGCAGGAATTGTCTTTACGTGGTGTGTGCCTTGCATGGGGCTTTTGCTCCTGCTGGGAGCCTCCCATTACCCCTGCCTAAACCCGCTCTGGATTTGCTGCACAGAGCGCTCTGAGCTGAAAACAGCTCGCAACACCTCCTGGAAATGGGAGGAAAAATTCCTATGCTGAGGATGACGAGCAGCGAGTGCAGAGGAGGGGCACAGCAGGAATGCCTCTCTCCTAAAAAGTTGTTCTGAGCCCTGAATTTCAGTGCCACAAAACCCTTGGAGGATTTGGCACACGGCTCTGGGGTGGTTTTTTCTTTTTTTTTTTTTCTTTTAGCTCCTAAAATGGGTCAAAAAGCTTTGTCTTATCTGTGGAGCCAAAATTTTGTATCATGTGATTTCTGAAACACTGTGACCGCTGGGTGCGGAGTGGCACTGTGTTTTTGAAGTGATGTATTCCCGGTAAACTTCAGTCCAGCCTGGGGGTTCCAGCATGGCGGGGGGATTGATTCCACCGTATTTAAGGCTGCCCCACTTTGTTATTGCCCACAGGACTTTGCAAAGGCCAGTGTCCTTTTTGCAGACAGTTGCTGCCATTACTAACCAGCTGGGTTAGGCTGTGCTCCTGGTGCCTCCCGTGCTCAGCCCCGGGAGGCTTGGCAGAGCTTGCAGATGGGACAGTGACTTTTCGCTTGTACCATGATTCCCTCCCCCTCCCCTTCCCCTCTTTGGCCTTTCTTTTCTCCAACAGTTCTGCTTTTCTTCCCTTCTGCCTTAAACCCTGCCAGCTCTCCCTGCCTCCCCTTTTCCCTTAAGTCCTGGAGCTTTATGAATGGGCTTTTTGTCTACCTAATTCTTTGGCATGTCTGTCTGAAAATCCTCTTCATCGCTCCAGCATATATTCAGGGGTGAAGGGAAGGGAAAGAATACCCCGAGTTTGTCCTCAGTTGCCCCCTCTACCACGCCTCTCCTACTGCTCTGCCTGAACTTGAATCTCGGCATATACATTTAAGCTCAATGTAGTTAACTTAGGGCTCTTAGCTGCCCAGTTCAGCGTTGCCTGGAGGTGAAACAGCTCCCTCAACCCCCGTGTCCAGGCTGTGCCTTGGCCAGCACGTTCCTTCTGCTTGAAGTTGCTAAGGTGCAACGAAAGCTCTCCTCCAGACTGTCATCGGCTCGTGGCTCAGTTCCTGCAGCATCCTTTCCTCAAGCCTTGGCAAATGCAATCTTCACCCACCCACTTCTCCCTGTTGAGAGCTCTGCTGCAAGGAGCGTTTTCCTTGCCTGTCATTTGCCTGTGTCACCTGCACTTTCTGTGCTTTTGCTGGTTCCTGCATCTCCAGTGCAGCAAACAGCAGTTACCTGTCCGCTCTGAGGCTTTTCTCCTTCTGTTTCCTCTCGTCTTCTGCTTAGGTTGGAGACCTTTGGGGCCGGGCCTTTTTTTTTTTTTTTTTTTAAATAGCTATTGCCTAAATACAAGCTTAGGAGATCCTCCTGGCTCCATGCATGTGCATCTGTCTCGCTGTCAACCTGTTTGAAAGCAGGGGTGAATCTTAACTGACTTCAGCAGCCTGGGTAGAGATGTAACATTCCCCCAGGTTTTGTGGGAATGGGTGTCTGGCTCCTGGAGAGGCACCTCATGTAGCACCCGCACAGAAAGGCTTGCTCTAGACTGGATTCCCACAACATGGGGTTGTCCTGCGGCTGGAGCAGGAGTCTGGAGTGTGATGCTTTAAGCATTAGTAGCAGTGGCATCAAGATCAGGTGTATGAACCAGAGCAGAATAGGCAACTCTAGCTTCCCTCATCCTGGCTGTCCCAGGAGGTCCTGGTGGCCTTCGTGAGCCTGCCTCACTGTCCCTGTAGGGACCAAGGTCCACACTCCTGGAGGTGCTCCCAGTCCGGAGGTGACCTGTGCCCAGGCGCTGGCTGCCCTTCTCTGCAGCCCCTCTGGAAAGTCTGCTCCTTTTGAGGCTGGAAGTTCTTCATGAGGAACACGATTCACTATTGCAAACTGAGCCTGGCCCCAGCCAGCACCTGCCCGTGCTAACCTGGAGCACGACCAGGGGCTCGGCGGTCCCAAGGGGCCCCGGAGCCCCTGTCTGAACCGCAAGTGCAGAGGAGAAAAACACATCAGTGCCTTCATCTGCCCCGATGGATTTTTCCACCATATTTTATCAGCATTAATTTTTATTTATATGAGGTTAAAGTCAGTCCAATTTGGAAATCAACTTGTCTAAGGAGCTCCCCTCAGATCTTATTAGCCTCATGTAGTATTTCTATTCATTTTTGCTAATGCTATTCACCAGGCTGGCTGCAGTGGCGGCTCCTGGGGACAGTAACTCTCTCTTTGCTGGGTGTCTGCGACCATGGCCCCTGGGCCGGGGGCCAGGGCAGTGCCGGAGGGAGCCGCTGCGCAGGCTCTGGCTCGGGGCTTCCTCAGGCTGGGCGAAGGGCTTTGGGCAGGCTGATGGGGGCAAGCGTTGGTGCTCTGGGTTTCCCAGCGCTGGGTAGAGGCGAGATGCTTCGGTGGCGTTCGAGGGGGTGGCCGAAGGCCTGGGCTGGTTTGGGCAGAGAGCGGTTAAAAAGCGATTGTGCTCTGCTAGTAATTAGAGAAATTCCTGGAAGGAAAAAGAAAAAAATCCATTGCGGGCTTTTAAGCGAGTGATAGGCTGCTGGCTCCGGAGGTCCTTCAGCCACAGATCGCTGGTGGCTGGAAGGGCGTCCTGGGGGGGCATTGCTGCACGCTTGGCCTGCTCGTGCCGCCGGCCCTTGGCGCTCGCTGCTGGAGGGGGGCTGCTCTCGGCGGGACGGCCCTGCGCCGCCCCGGGCGTTATCGCAGCAGCCCCCGTCCTGCAATAGCCGCTGGGCCCGCTGCAGCCGGGACGGCAGCCGGGGATTAAAGCCAAGGTGCAAGGCAGGCGTCAGCCGCGAGCACGAGGGAGAGGGGCTGCCAGCCGTGAAACCCTGCATCCCTGTGCTGTTGTCACAGCTAGCTCCTCCCGAAGCACCCCAGCAGCAATGGCACGGCTGCCCTGTCTCTCCCCTTCCTTTGGTTATTTATTGAAGCAGTTTGATAGTGGGTGACTGTAATTATAAGAAGAAAAATACACATAATAAAAAGGTTTTTGAAATGGCAACATGCTGGATGCAGTGAAGCAAGGAATGTATTAAATATTTATTGCCACTGGTTTGCTGGGGGGAAAAAATTTAAAATTATTTAGCCTATGCAAAACATTTTAATTATTTAATTTGTGGGGAAACCTCCCCCACAGCCCTTTTTAATTCTAAGCCCCAGACAAATGGCAACATAATGAAGGCTTGATTAAGATCTGCATGGGACACGGGCCTGGAGATGGAACAAGGGATGGGGAGCCATGTGGTTGCAGTGCCAAACTTGAGGCTCCCTCTTCTGCCACGACAGAGTCTCTATGCGTGATCCTGCACATTGCAGGATTAATTTTCCCTCTCTTGTGGGCCCTGAGTTGCCCCAGTGCAACGTGAGGAGGCCCCTGGCCGAAGGAAGGAAGGGAGGGGAAAATCAGGGGATGTGCAATTGAGCTTTTCCTCAGTTACCCCATGCTGTCTTGCTTGCGAATCCTGTGGGCTTGTCTGGGAAGCAGAAGACCTCAGGAGATCTAACAGAGAGAGACGGGATCAAAGGTACTGAGGAGAAGGTTTGTTTCTGGTGCAGAAGGCCTGGCTGGGGAGAGGGCTGCGGTACGCGGGAGGTATCTTTCATCTTGGAGATGAAGACCTAAGAAGATCCCTGAGAGCTAAAGACGTCTGAAGTTGGAAAAAGGTGCAGTGTTTGAGAGGCAAAGGGGACGTTCATGCTTGGAAGCAGTTAGCCAGCAATGTGCTTTGCACACGTGGGAGCCTGGGCTCTGTACAGGAATTGCTGGGTGCATTAAAAACTGTGTAGGAAGTTGCAGCAAATTACAGCAGTGCCCCATCTGCAGGTGGAGACCTCTGCTTGTGCGCTCTCTGACGTGCTTTGCTGGGGCCGGAGCTCTGGCGTGTTGGTCCCAGACAGTTTCCTCAGCTGCGAGCTCCGTCCTGATGGCTCTGCCAAACCCACCTGGGAGCCAACGTTTATTCTGTGCATTGCACAGCATTTGGGTTTCCCAACCAAGATAGGGCCGTTTGGCCGAATGCTGCACTAATACAAGGATCACCCCAGAAGAAACACCTAACAGCTTTGAGGGTGTTTAGAGTGACAGGCAGATCCAGGTAAAGTTGTAAAGTTGTCAAAATTGAAAAATTTTGACAAAATTTTGACGAAATTGAGTGGCAAAATTGAAGCTCTTGAATAAAAAGCCAGAGGGTATGTGAGCGCTTGTGTCTCATGGCGTTTACAGGCTGTGGATGTTGGCCTTTATCCTGAGAACCTCTGGGCTCCTCCGGGGAAGGCGCTGGGGCAAGGGCCCTCTTGGCACGTCCGCATCAGATTGGAGCAAAGGATCCTCCAGCCGTGGATCAAAGGTTTAGGAGGACGAAGTGTGGGGTCTGGCAGCAGCTGACCGTTGCCTGCGAGAGGAGGGGCAGCAGGCTTTGCCCTGTATCCCCAGACTGACAGTGGCCCGTTATTAGCCGCCTGGAACAGGCGCTTTGACTGAGCGAGCCGTCCCAGCCTTTGCTGTAACAATCAAAGAGCTCCAGAATAAACATGGCTTGGCAAGGATAAACACAAATTGCAATGCTTGCTGCGAACAGTGATATCCAAGGGAGCAAACATCAAATGAAGGATTAGCCGTGTTTGCAAGGAGGCTCTTCTAGCAAGAGATTGACTAAGGACTGGCTGCGGCCTGCAGCCAAGGGGCACCTGCCTGCGCCATCAGCAGTTCTCCTGTTTGAAGTTTGCCGTTAAAGCGACAACAGTCTTGGGCTTGTCTGTCCTAGGGCAGGTTTCACATCTCCAGGCGAGTCCCATGCATCAAGAGGGTGTCAGGCAGTACCCCAATGGTGCAGTCTGCCTGGGAAGAGCGGGGACAGAGCGAGGCCAGTCAGCGTGTTTGGCCAGCCTTGGGGCTCCGTTTCTGCGTGCTGGTAGGAACCGCTCAGGACAGGGTTTGTGCGGTGCCCCTTGCCCCGGCGTGGGCTGCGGTGGAGAGCCTTTGTGGGTGGTATCTCCTTTATAAAGAGACTTTGTAGTCTCGTTTTGTTTTACAAGAAGCCCACGGGCTCCTTTAGGCAGTGCCTGGTTTTACTTTTTGCAGTAAAACTGGCCGCTCGAGCCTTGAAGCTCTTCTCAGCCGCCTCCAGCTCGCGGCCGGCGTGGACCAGCCCCGCAGCCGGGCCAGGGCGGCTGCCAGCGGGCACCCTGCGCAGAGGGTCGCCTCCGCCAGACCGCGGCGCGAGCTCTGCGGCGCTGGAGAGCCGCGCGCTCTGCTCCCGCTCCCGGCAGCGGTGCTGCCAGCCTTCGGGCTGACGCAAGCCCGCAGGGCACAAGTCCCGCGGGCACCTGCGGAGCACCGAGCGCCAGCAAGCCCTCCTCCCCGGCCCTCGCGGGGAGGCAGCCCGCGCGACATAAATCAAATTTGGAGGCGCAGAGGTTCCATAAACAAGCTTATTTTCTGAAGCCAAGTCCCATTATGTTATCTGTCACTTTATTGGGGTTTCTGAGCCATTTATTTTTATGTATATACATCGGAGCCGGTGAGCCGGCGTTGGCCTCGGAGTATAAAGCTGACAAGACGCAGTGGCGGCGTGCGAGAGCTGTCAGCAAAGCAGTGGCCTGTGAAATTAACAGCCGGTGAGAGCCTCCCTCCGTATTTACGGGGATCCCTGGGCCACGCCGGGGGTGCCGGCACCCAAGGGTGCTGCTGCCGGGCACCCGCCCGCTGCCCGGCCCCAGCAGGGGCTGGCAGTGGCTCCCTCGCAGGGACGGACGCGCTCGCCAGGCTGCTGGAGACCCAATTTTCTACTCAAGGAATACGTTTTACGTAACTGAAATTTATTTGTTGTCAGCCAGAATCCATATAAAAAGGCCAAGTCTTCTCCGGGTGGAAGGGAGCGAGAACAGTCTTGAAGCACTTTGCTTTCGGATGTTGATGTTCTGGGTAATATTTTTTCTAAAGTTTTTGTTTGTTTCTTTGCTTTTAAAATAGTTTTTGTACAAGAAGTTGTTCTGAAATGGAGAATTGGAATTTCTCTATCTGGAAGCAGCAAAAAATAGGGTATTTAAATGTTTTTGAAACTTTTTTTCCTGTTCTTTTACTTTGGAACAACATTTGTTAGATTCAATAGTCTTTACAACACCTAAATGAATAATCCTTTCCAACATGTTTCAGGAAAGGAGTATTTCAATCAGTGTTTTTTCTTCCTCATTGAATCAAACATTTGGGATGTCAGATAGCTTTGTGGGTCGCTGAAGACCCTAAAGAATCCTGCGGGCTGCTGCAGAGCGGTAGTGAAAACCGCGGGCCCGAACTTCACCCGGTTTGGGACTCGCCGCAGTCCCCTGGCTTGGAGCGGGGGGCGCTGCTGCCCCGGGCTGCGGGAGAGGAGCGTGGCCAGCCGTGCTGGGCTCCTGCGGACTTTGCCTAGACGCTCTAGGCTCCCACGCTGCCTTCGTGCTGCGTGATGGCAGCAACGTGTCATCTTCTCGCTCAGGCAAATGCATCTGGAGCAGCGGCAGCACCTCGTGGTGCCTGTCAAAGGGCTCAAGACCGTGGCTTAGACCAGTGGCATTTCTCCTCCACAAAGCAGCAAGCCCTGACCCATCACCGGGAAGTTTCCCGGTACTGCTCTGCTGCCAGCTTTGAAAGTGAGTGATATTATTTGAATCCTCTGCTAGTTCTCTGATTTTTGTCAGGAGCAGACCTCCCTCCCTGGTTTCAGTCTCTCTCTGAGCACATTGCGTGTAAAGGCGAAGCCCTGTGTCCCCAGCCTGTTTCGAAAAGGGCCTTTTGTTCTGTCTCCTCTCTGCGAGTGAAAACAGGCAGCTCTGCCTGATTGATCTGCTGCCTTCCAGCCTGGATCATTCCTCTGCAGGTCTGTCTCTCACCTGCCTGGGTGCTGCTAAATCTTCCCTAGAAGGAATAGCTATTTATCAAGTAAAATAGGAAGGCTTGAGT
The DNA here is from genome assembly GCF_028389875.1 of Rhea pennata. Classification (NCBI taxonomy): domain Eukaryota; kingdom Metazoa; phylum Chordata; class Aves; order Rheiformes; family Rheidae; genus Rhea; species Rhea pennata. The sequence continues at coordinate 21,540,023 of NC_084672.1, forward strand.
CTCACGTTCCCCAAGGCCGTTTAGCATGGCTCTGGCTGCTCTCGGACATTTGCTTTTCTGTCGCTGGAGTGGTACGAGGAAGAATTAAGCTCATGAAGTGTTCCTGGAAAGCAAGCTGCCTTCATCTGCCTGAGGGCCCTTGCAGGGGACATCAAATGCTCTCCATCTCCCCCAGCCTGGGAAAGAATAACGCGCCCCAGGTGTAACCACCGTGGAGCAATGCCTGTGGTCCCCACGCTGTCGCCTCCTTCGTGTTTCTCTGCACCAAGCCGCTTATTGACGAGGAGTGTAATTGTGCTGCATCATGTCTAATTGGTTTGCTCTGTCGCTCTCCATTTGCTTTCCCTGCCTGCCGCCCTCCACCCCGCTGCAACGTGCTGAGCAGTGAGCGTGATCAGGGCACCGGGCCGCCGTCCTGATTGTTGCAGGGAAGAAAGGCACCCAACTTCCTCCTTTCTTCTCCTAAATCCAAATGACAAGAAACAGAGGAAAACAATTTTGCAAACCCTTGGCAGAGAGCCAGCTCTGATAAAGAGCCGTAATTAATCTCCCCAGCTTTATTAGAATATCATTACAATTAACTCAGCAATCTTCTGTTGATCAAAGCCATTGTTCCCTACAGAGCAGAGGATGCCAGCGCGTGCATGTGAGCCTGGACTGGACAGGAGGCTTTAAAGCATCTAGAGCAGGGTCACTCGTGCAAACTAAGCGGCAGCCCCTCCCTGGCTCCTGTGCGGCAGAGCCGGAGAGCTGTGCTGCCTGCAGGATGTGGCCAGCAGACCTGTGTCCTTGTCCTGGCTGCAGAGCCTCTGGGAGCTTTGATTCTTGCAGCTCCTCGTTTCTTGCTGGATTGCATGGCCCAGAGCCCTTGGAGGCACTTACCTACATCTCATTGCTTATGTAGATGCTTTTGGGTCCAGACTCTAGAGCGATGGATTTATTCCTTTGTACATGCTCATACAGCTCTTTGCATGCCTGCTTCTTAGTCTCAGCTGGAGATATGGTGACTGCTGCAATCATACACCTAACAGCAGCATAGCGGGTAAAGAAGCCAGGGGAAACATTTGTGGAAACCACATTTTAAAGAAAGGAGAGTTGTCAAAACGAAGCTACATAAGTTCTACAGTTAAATAGCCCAAGATGTGTGCTATTGAAAAGCAGAGAAAATGAGCACAGTCAAACTACCCCTTCCATCCTTTTCAAACTGTTCTCTTAATATTGGGTATTTATCTGTAATTTAAGCCCATGATTAGTTTTATCAAAAAGATAGTATGGAGACAGATCTTAAAAGTGATTAGGTGTGTTTGCAAGACAAGAACAGCTACAGTTGCACAGCAAGATAAAGACATAGCTGTTTGCTTCTTGGAGCCTGCATCTGTGAGGGCCTTGTGCCAAAAGGAATCTCTGGGTTTTACACAGATATAAACCCATCCCAGTCTTTTGGAGGAGATCTTGCTCTTCTTTGAAGTTGTCAGCATTGGATCCTGTTAGAAACATGTCATAAGGAAAGATGGTTTGCCTGAAGATTTCATGAGGCCCTTCTTCCCATGTGTGCTTGGGGAGGAGTAACCCCAGGCACCAGTGCCAGCTGGGGGCTGGCCAGCTGGAAAGCAGCTCTGTAAAGAAAGACCTGGGGGTCCTGGTGGACACCAAACTGAACACGAGCCAGGAATGTGCTCTCATGGCAAAGAAGAATGATGGTATCCTGGGCTACATTAGGCAGAGCATTAGCATCAGGTTGAAGAAGGTGAACCTTCCCCTCTACTCAGTACTGGTGAGGCCACATCTGGAGTGTGAATGTCCAGTGCTGGGCTCCCTAGTGCAAGAGAAAGATGGAACTACTGGGGAGAGTCCAGTGAAGGACTACTAAGATGATTAAGGGACTGGAGCCTCTCATATGAGGAGAGACTGAGAGAGCTGGGACTATTTAGCCTGGAGAAGAGAAAGCTTGGAGATGTCTTAGCAATGTGTATAAATATCTGAAAGGAGGGTGTAAAGAGAGGGAGCCAGACCTTTCTCGGTGGTGCTCAGTGACAGGACAGGAGATTGGGCACAGACTGAAACACAGGAAATTTCATCTGAACATAGGAAAGCACTTTATCACTGTGAAGGGTGGTTGAACACTGGAACAAGCTGCTCAGAGAGGCTGTGGTGTCTCCATCCTTGGAGATTTTCAAAAGCCCTCTGGGCAGGGTGCCAGGCAACCTCTCCTAGGTGACCCTGCTTGAGCAGAGGTTGGACCAGTTGATCTCCAGAGTTACCTTCCAACCTCAGTGATTCTGTGATTTCTCCTCATCACTCCATTTTGCCCTTTGGAAAATACTCTTGACTTTGGATATCACTGGGGTCCTGACAGCTCAGGATGCAGGGACCTAGAGATACTTTGGTCATGGAGACGCTTCGCTGTTTTGCTTCAAGAGCACCCCACCAAAGGGGCTTAATATGGAAGAGGCTGAAGAGGCTGCATCCTGTTTCCCATCTATTTTTGCCCCTTTCTTCATGGTCCTGTCAGGCTGGAGCAATAGCCAGTGACTCTTCTGCTCTCTGGTACTTCATGTAAAACCAAGGAGGGACTTACCTATTTGCTCTAGAGCAAATAAGCTACACCTGCCTTTGTTTTCGGCCCTGAATTTCAGGATCCTATATAAGAACAGGATGACTCTCAGAGGTTTTATTCTTAGAATGGCTCTGTCTGCCACAAAAGACTTATATTCCACCAGCAGACAGAGTAAAGGTGAAAATGTGCCATTCAGTTACACAAAGAAAGAGAAGTGCAGGACTTTAAAAAGCTTTGGATCTCTCCTCCCAAGCGGTGGCTTCAGAGCAGGCTGCAGCGGGCAGGCAAGCTGTAATGGGAAAGGTAATGCTAAGCAAGGGAGAGCACACCTGGGAGGCTGCGCTGCAGAGAGCTCCATCCCATCCCCATGCACAGCTCAGCTGCTGATGCTGCGAGCCTGGCTTGGCCTGCTGGCACTGAACTTTTTTTTTTTTTTTTTGAAAGTGGTGAGAACACTGGAATAATCATTTCCTGAAAGCAAAATGCATCAAGACACAGTTGCCTAATGTAGTCACCGCAGGTAGAAACCAGAAGAGACAGTTGGGCCTGGTTCAGTTCTCTCTTGGACTACTGCATAATGAAGCATAAATCCCTGTAAGTGAGGGGAGCTGCCCCTGCTCACGCCAGTGGTCATCAGGCCTGGCTCAGCACGTGTGTTGCCATCTGCAGAGCCTTATAAATCTACCTGAGAAGAGTTCACTAATTGGAGGCATTTGAAGCCCTCACTCTTTTTGTCCTCAATTCTCATTTATTTGAATTGTCATCACTTCTGAGCCCTGGAAAAAAGAAAAGAGAAAGAAAGGGAAGGTCCAATTTTGGGTTTAATCAACCTTGGTAATGTCCCTTTAAACAGCCACATAGGAAAAACGAGCAGCTGTTTCAATCCATTAGCTTGATGCGGATATACCGGTACTGCACAGCTAGGCTGCCGTGCTCGCCGTGCTTCCTTCACCTGATCTCTGCAAATCTTTAATCTCTGAGAGGCCGAACAAGAAGGCAGGACTGTGTCTGCAGCGTGGGTTTCCTGTGCACAGTGAAGGGCATACTAGAGATGTTTCCGAACTATGCTAAAGACGTGCACTGCTGAGGAGTATGTAGTGCTTAAGCTCCTTGTCCAGAGCACCAGCAACAGTAGTGTATCAGTATGGCCAAGGTGGGCAGCAGGCTGGGAGGTAGGTGGCAAAGAAATACAGAGGACAGTTGCCCCAGGCAGAGCCTTCTCCACCCACGAGAGTCATGGGTGCAGACCTGCAGTGCCAGGAGGCTACCTCCACCATTTTCGATGGATGAGGTCCCCCGTGGCCAGCCATATGCCACGAGCATGTCGTGGCAGTGGGAGGACCTCTTTACTATGAGAGCTGCTTCACTCTCCTACCTCCCTTATTGCCTTTGGGTGCTGATTTTGGTGCTGATGTGGGGAGGGAGAGCTGTGTGCGCATCCTGCTGAAATTGTTACCCTGTTCAGCAAAGGATATGTGATTGATTACTCCTGAGCTAGGAGGAAGAGTGAGCCTGGAGCTCTAATCTAGTGGCTGAGGCTTATAAGAAGCTGGTGTGAGGGTAGACCGCCATTCAGGACACCTTTCCCTGCTGCACTTTCAAAGGCAGAGGATCTGGGCAAATGATCTGAGCCACCAGAAAGCCCTAAGAAGGAAAAACAAAGAAAAAAAGAAAAAAGCCCTATAATGCCGTAGAACCTGTGATGGCAGGGGTTGTGGTTTCATATATGGTGCTGTAGCCTCCATAAGGTCCTCTACTGGTCTGTTCCTAAGATGAGAATTTGTTCTTTCCCATAGCAAAGGGAAGTTTCCAGACTTTGGAGTTGTCAACCTGGCATCTTCCTGGTGCATTCAAACTCTTCCCTGTGCCTTCCTGTAGCAAATAATTTCTGAGTGCACTGAGAAAGGCAAAAGCTGTGTCTGTCCACGAGCTCCAGGGAGGCTCTGTGTCCTCAGAAGCAGGTCACAGACAGCTGTGGAGGAAGGGAGGATGTTGGCAGCAAAGGAATGAATTATTCCGCTTTCCTGGAGGGTGAGAGCAGGTCCCACCTCAATGGCAGCACTCCTCGTGGTGGGGAACTGCTGAAGGGGTGGGCTGAGGACAGTAGGCCACAAGGGGATACCATGTCCAGGCTTTGAGCCCATGGAGGAGCTGTTGCTTAGTCCAAAGGAACTGGTGCTCTGTGCCATTCTCACACACAAGTGCTGGCCAGGCTCAAAGGAAGCAGGAGTTGGGCCTGGGGGTCTCCTCTGAAGGACCTTCCCACCACATGACTTGGCCTCAAGTACTGCTTCCCCCCCAAACAGATGGGGATGTTAGTCATGCTTCTGGCTCTGCTGGCTCAGATCTCTGAGTGAGATGCAGGGTTTGAGTGTCAGGTTGTTATTAAATATCATTAATAAGTGACAAAACTGTGTGGAGCATTTCAGGTAAAGACGATGGCTGGAGGAGGCATCTCATGCAGCGCCGGGGAGAGACACGTTGTTCAGTGCTTCCTCTTTTTTCCTCCCTCCTGGCCATCACCTCAAGGAGGTAGGAGGGCAGGGATGGTCCCTCTGGCTTGGGGGAAGGTGCAAGTTTCTGAGCAACCCCTGGGTGTCTCAGGGAGTCTTTAACACAGCAGATTGGCATTTGATGCAAATAGGACCTGTGCAGCTGCTGGACCTCCCCATTCTGGTGTCAGTCTACTTTGGAGGGGCTCCTGTATGGAGCGAGACAGAATGCCACCCCATCATGACAGAAGGGCTCTCTGAGCAACCTCTCTACCCTGTGGAGGCAACCAGAAAAGAAAATTTGCAACCAAAATATTTTTCTTGCTAAATAGTTTTCATGCTTGGTGCTAGCTTTGCATGAGAAAGCTGGAGTTGAAGGAGGGCTGAGAAGGCAGCGTTCAAACCATCAGCCCCAGCACATCTGGGAAAGCTGCCCACTTGCTTAGGTGACCTGGATAGGAGCAGAGCTCTGTGGAAAATCTGGCTTTAGCGATGAGGACACGAGCCATAGGAAACAGAAAGCAATCATAAAAGAGGAAGATGGAGGTCGATAAACATGTGGTGAACGTGCCCAGGAGTGGGAGGGAAGGGCTGGAGAGTCGCGTAATCATCCGTTTGAAGCAATAGCAGGTCATCAGCGATGCGGAGAGATGCTTCCTCGTGTTTGTTTAAGATGAGATGCCCTAGTTTTGTGCTTTCGCTGGAGTCCCTAATTATTCCTCAGTCTTTGTAGTGAGCTAATTAGTTTAGCAGCACTCAAGCCTGGGGAACACTGATAGGCTTGGGAAGCACAAGCTGGAGAGGCGAGGAGGAGGAGAGAGCCAGTGGAAGATGGCAGGCTGACGAGCAGGAGTGGCTGGGAGCAGGGCAGGGCTGAAGGGTGATGGCCAGGGAAGGGTGGTGGAGGAGGGAAGAGCCGTGAGCTGGTGTCGGGCAAGATGCTCGAGTGTGACGATACAAGGAGCAGCGATGAGGTGGCAGGCCGTAACTGCGGGGGGATGCCGAGGTTGAGCGAGGTGGGACGGGAGCGAGAAGGCTGGTCCGTGGGAAAGCAGCCGCGGAGCGTGGCGCAGGCCTGGCGGCTTGCCGGGGCAGGTGGGGTCCTGCTTTCCGCCCAGGGGCCACGTGGCGCGGAGCCACGGCCGGGCACGGCACCAAGCCCGGCCGCGAGGCGAGAGCGCGGCGCGGGCACGGCGACGCCGGCCAGCCCCGCTGCGGCTCAGGAGGCGCTTGCTGGGGCACTGCTGACTCCTGGCCTGCAGGACGCCTTCTGACCGTCCCACCTCTTTTCTAGCTTAGCAGTGACCCTGGGGACCTGCAGAGCGACCGATCCCTGGGCTCGGTCCCCGGCGCTTGCCTTCCCGTCCCATCAGCAGTGATTCCTGCAGCGAGGGCTCCTGCGGGTAAGTGCCCCCACCGCGACTGGCGTGTCCTCCATGCCGTGCCTGCAGTCTGCTCCGACCGATCTCTGCCCGCGTGCCCCGTGCTTGTGGCCTGAAGCCCACGCTTCCGTGGCCTGGCCCAGGAGCCCGACACGCTCGTTTCTGTCCTCGCTGCCACGGAGTTGCCGGTGGCCACGGAGCGCCGCAGGCGTCGACTCTGAAGGGTTCGTTGCGGTATTATCCTGCTAGTGCCGCAAATGGCGTCATCTGTCTTCGAAACTTTGCGCTTTATTTCAGGGAGAGAATTCAGTATATCTAGGCCCACATGCTGTAGTTTCAGCATATGATCAAGCCCTGCTGGGAAGTGTAGTTTTATCACTTTTTTGATATTAAAATGCTACTGGAATAAATCAGCTCATTTGAACGAAGTGTGACCAGCACAGGATGAAATCTGGGGAAGTGCCAGAGCTGCCCTCCGCCTGATCCTGGGGCGCTGGGATGGGGCCGCTGGCAGCTGCTCACGGCTTCATCCCTGCTCGCTCCGGCGGGATCTTCCCTGCCCTCCGCAGCCCCCGGAAAAGCTCGGCTTGGAAACCTCGGGAGGGGAGCAAGCGCCGGCCTGTTACGGGGGCAGGGAGTGCTGTATTTTAGACAGGTTTGGTATTGCTTCCTGGTCCTTTGCTCAGGCAAGCATGTTGTTTTAAAGGAAATTGGGGAAAAATCTCTTTCACAGGGCAGTATTTCCTCAGCAGCACTGGTAACGGAGGTGGATCGGGGGGACGAACCATTGCGTGTTGTGGCCCCAGGCTTACGCGGGCGCGTGGTAGGCAGGGTACGGGGGGAGACAGGGAGGGCAAGGAAGAAAGGAGGTAGCGGCGTGGAAGAGAGAAATCCCCCCGGTCCGTGCTGTTTTCCTGCTCCCCGTGGCGAGAGCAGGCTGGGAGCCTGTCGGAGGAGGGGGCCCGTCGGGGAGCCCCCGGAGAGGGCCGTGGGGTGCCGGCGGCTGGCCGGGGAGCGCAGAGCCCTGGCAGGCAGCAACGGCGGGAGAGGCAGAGGAGAGCGGTCGGCAGGAAGTTAAATAACGAGAAAAAAAAGCGATAAGCTGGAAAAAAGGGCGAGAGCAAAAAATTGCCTCAGAAGAGGAGATAAGAGAGGGAGGGTAGTTAGCGAGAGAAGGAGTAAAATTCAGCAGCGCGATAAGACCTGATGGGAACGGGGAGAGGCAGCAAACGGGCCGGCGGTGGCGGAGGGCAGGCGACGGGCGCCGAGGGGCCGCCCCGGGCGGGCGGTGGGCACAGCCCCTGGAGCTCCCCGGCGGGCTGCCGGGCTTGTCCGCGAGCCCGAATCACGCCTTTCCTTGGCTCTTTGCCTTAGCCTGGGTTTTCCTGCCCCGTTAACCTCTTTATACCGCATTTTGCGTTTATCCTTGTTCCCATAGACCAGCTGACAAAAATGCTGTCTGCCTCTGCCCTGCTCTGCCCCGCGCTTCCGTGATGAGCGGTGCTGGAACCCAGCCCCCTGCTCACTCACCCCTGATTAAACTGCAGTAAAAACACGCTGAAAATTTCAGCAGAGGCGAGAAAGAGAGTTTATTCTTTTTTTCCCCCATCTTTACAGCTATGAAAATTGCTGAGCTGAGATGCTGGCCACTCTGCGACGCTTTTCTTCTGCTCCATCCATCTGCTTTAATCACATGGTGACTGGGAAAGAAAAACAACCCCCCAAAGCTATCCAGTTCACAAAGCATCGAAGATTAAAAAAAAAATCGGGGTGGATAATAAACCGCGCGGCAGCAGCGCTGGCGAGCAGCGGGCGAAGCGGCTAACGAGGGCTCCGAGCGGGGCCGGCGGCTCCGCGGCGCCGGACCGACCCGCCGGCCTTTACGGGGCCGCGTGGGCGCTGGCGCTGGCAGAAGCGGCTTCGTTTCGTGCCCGGCGGGCAGGGCCCGAGGCTCTGCTGAGACGGGGCGGCGGGAAGCGCCGCACCAGCGCGGCCCGGGGTGCGCACGGGTGCGGGCGCGTTCTCTCTCTCCTTTTTTGAAGCTGCTTTTTAACAGCGAAGGGCTCCTGCCTCCCTTTGATTGCTGAGACACTGCTGCAGGCAGCAAATACCTTGTTGGACTTCGCTATTATTATTATTTTTTTTAATCTGTGTGTGTTGAATTAGCTCTTTTAATTACGGCATTAAAAAGGATAACTGGAGTCAATTAAAAAGCTCTTTCAGATCAGTGGTGTTAATAGCTGTCTGGGAACATGGAGAATCCCCCCCCTCACCACCACCACCTTTCTGCTGTCTGATCAGCGGCTGATTGAATTATTGTCAGTCCTGGAAACACAACTTAAACAGAGATTTCTACGCCCGACGTGCGAGGCTCTCAGCATCCCTCTCGGTAGGGCTCAGGCCACGTCCCAGCCTGGCCCAGGTCCTTCCTCGCTGCCGGCTCTTCCCATGAGTCGGGGCCTCGTTTTGCGTGATATTATTTGTGGTTTAATATCAAGCCCACTGAAAAAGTTGGTTTAAGCCAGCATGAGGAGGAGAAATCAGGAAAGAAGTATTTTGCTGTGGCTCTTTTAAAAAGAAAAACAAAAGCAAAAGGCTTTAAAAAATGCTTTGGTTTCAAAGGTATGCTAACAGGGAAGACGGTTAGAAAGGAGAAGCTGACAAATCAAAGCCCACGAAACCCACCGTGGAGAAAGAAACGCAAAATATGTTGTTTCAAGATGAATGCAAAGCTGAAACCAGCAAAAAATACTGCCCTCCCAGCAAACACAGATGTTTCTGCTTGATTTTCTAGATTGGCACATTGCTGGAAGAAAAGAAAATCCATTCCTCTCCTGCCCGTGCTTCCAGGTTCCTGTCTCTTATTTTTCAGTATGTTGTAGTGGCTTTGCTACCCGAGGACTCCTCAAGTGTGCCGCAAACGAAGCACGCGAATCTCTGCTCCTGGGAGTGAGGGGGCCCGGCGGCGTGGGACAGCACCGGCGCGTGGCTGCTGGGCTCGCTCCAGATCCGCCGCCGTTGCCTGGACCTGTCTCTTGGAGCACCTCCCGCAGCAGCCCCTGGGCCAGTGCGCAGCAGCAGGTTGGTCCACCGCAGGGCTGGTCCCCATATTGCAAGATCAGAGGTTTGGGGGTTTTTGGCAATTCCTGATTTGTTTGGGGGCATTATCTCACCTGTCTGGGGCTGGGTCTCCCAGGACCTGTCGGCTGCAGTCGCTGGTCCCCACGGGGCCAGGTAGAAGATGCTGCCCACGGGAGGAAGCTCCCAGCCCAGCACCAGCCTTTGGGGCTGACTTGGCAGGAGAACCCCTTCTGGAGGTGCCCAGTGAGCCAAAACGCTGCCCAGAGCCTGGCCCCAGCCATGCGCTGGCCCCTGCCCCAGCCGCTGTGGGTTCCCATCCTCTTGGATGTGGGAGCTGCGTGGTGATGCCAGGCCTGCGCCGAGGGAGTCGCTGATGTTCCCATCAGGAGAACTGCTTTTTAATTAAATTCCTCTGGAGGCTGGGATAGTGGCAAAGCCCAGCTGGGGAAGGGCTGAGCCTCTTTGATGAGGCCTCACTTGTTTTCAAAGCTTAACTTGAAACATCACATTCCCCATCGCTCCCCATCTCTTAATTTTGCTCTCTCCCTCTGTGTGTGCCCTCACGACTCGCTCTTTTTAATTCTTTTCTGTACAAAGCCTTTACTGTACAAAGCTTTCTGTAGCATCGCTGCTCTGGTCACCAGGAAGGACTGTTGCTCCAAAGGACCAGTGGTGGCCAAGACGCCACGATGATGGGCGCGCCGGGGCTGGCACTGCAGAGCAGACAGCAAGATGAGAGCTGGCATCACCTCCCTGCTGCAGCCCTGTGCCTGCTCTCCTCTCACTTGGCTCTGTGCATGAGTGTGTGTATATATATGTATATGTAAATATATATATATATATAAATATATATTTAATTTTATTTTTCCAGACAAGGTTTCCTGCAAGCCAGATAGGCTCGGATGTGCCGCAGGGTGCCAGTGTTGGGGACAAAAGGCATAGTGAGGGGCACTGCAAGCAGGCAGGGTGGGTGCCTGGCCACCGCCCCGCTGCGTCTGTCAGCCCGGGGCGCGGGGAGCTGCTTTATCGCCACGGGCACTGCCATCCATGGAGCCCAGCGCGAGAAGGGGCTCGTGCCCTGCTGCAGGTGAGGAGAGGCGGTGGGTGCTGCTGCTCGCCGTGGGTGCCGTGGCGGCCTTGCCTCCCTCATGGGGAGCCTGGAGCAAAGCCCAGCGCGGCCGAGTCGCAGCCTGCGGGCACGCCGCGCTGGTGCCTGCCCCGTGCCTGCCCCGTGATGGGGCTTCACGTCCTTCTCACCTTGCACCTCCAGCAGGGCTGGCGACCGGCAAACGCAGCTAATTACTGCTTACGTGGGCACATCAGAGCTGCTGCACAGCCTCCCCAGGGCTTGCAGGGCTGAGCTGGCCAGGGAGAAAGGTGTTAAAGGGAACTGGCTACACAAACACAACCAGTCATCAGGAGAAAAAAGTCAAACTCCTCTCGGTGCTGTGCAGGGCCTCTGACACCGTGGAAGGTGCCTTTTCTGAGCCCTTTGCGTCAGAGGGCGAAAATGATCCGAGGCAAGAGCATCAGGAAGAGGAGAGCCAAGTGCTAACCAGAGATACAGAACCGGACAGATCAAGAAGTCAAGATTTTGCATTCCAACTATCTATAGGAAATAGGGTTTTTTATTATTTCAAGTTTTCATAAAAATCCATAATTATTGAAATCAAAGTTACAGAAGAAAGTTCGTAACTTTTTATTGATTTTATTTCTTTTCTCTTTCTTTTTCTTTTCCCCCCTCTGTTGATTTTCCCTCTTAGAGTTATATCTGACACCAGAGTCCATCAGACAAAGTCCTTACAAACACGGGAGTCCTGAAGACATCAGCTGAATGTTTTCCTGGTATAAAGAAGAGGACGAGGAGGAAGAGGTGGTGACAGTGCGGGTGCAGTAGGTTTGGATAGGGGCGAAGGGTGTGGTGGAAGGAGAGAGGTCGGTATGTTTGTAGCAATGTTTTTTTTAATTATTTTTTATTTGTTCATTTGTTCTTTTTTTAAAAAAAATTATTTGCAAATTGTTGCCTAGTTAAATCATTTTCATGTTGAATTTGCGCGGTGCATCGGCAGAGCTGATGCCCGCGTCGGACTTGCGTGGCACGTACTCAATTTCAATGTTGTGCTTGGTGTTGCCTTTCCCCCGGCTCCATAGGAAGAGGAGCACCAGACAGAAGAGCACGACGCCCAGGAAGGAAATGAAGCCCATGGTGGTGGCGATGATGAGAGTCTTGATGTCAAAGGGGAAAGGCACGGTGGCACGCGTGCTGTTGGCATCGCTCTCGTTGGGCTGGTTGGAGATGAACGCGAAGGTCTTGTTGGGCTGGTGGGGCCAGTCTGGGGAATAGCTGCGCACGTGCAGGTGGGCCAGCATGGTGTCGTTGCCACCTGCATTGCTGGCGATGCATAGGTAGGTGCCGTTGTCCTGGATCTGGGCGTAGCGCACCTCCAGCGTGCCATCAGGGAAGACAGTGAGCCGCCCGTTGGTTTTGGTAGAAATGAGGTGCTTCCGGGGAGAGAGCCACATGATGGTGGGAGGTGGGTCCCCATCTGCCCGACAGACAAAGTGGACCGTGTGGCCTTCGTCCACAAAGATCTGCTGAGGTTTGCGGTCCCGTATCCGTGCTCGGCGGCAGGTGAAGTAGTTCGGCAGAAGGATGTCAGGGAAATCTTTGAACTCCTTGCCCTGGACAAACTCGGGGGTGGAGCAGGTGGGCTGCTGCTTGTTGAAGTTCAACCTCCATCGCCGCCGGAAAACCCAGAGCAGCCGACAGTCGCAGGCTAAGGGGTTGTTGTCGAGGATGAGCGTCTCGAGGTTCCCCACTGAGTGGAAAGCCGACTCCTCCAGGGTGGTCAGCAAATTCCCCGACACGTTCAGGATGCGCAGGTAATTGAGGCCACGGAAGGCAAAGGGCTCAACCATCGTGAGCTGACCTCCCACCAGCTGAATCTCCTGCAGCCTGAGCAGGTCATGGAGCATGGAGCCCTCGATGGTGACAATGGGGTTGTAGGACAGATTCAGGAACCGGAGGTAAACTAAGTGCCTCACGGACACGTACGGGATGGACGTCAGGTTGCAGTGGGTGATGGACAAGGAGGTCAGGTTCAGCCCATAGAGGCAGTTGGATGTCATGGTATCCAGGTAGGGCCAGTGTGAGATCTCAAGGACCTTGAGCCTGTATAACCTCTTGAATGAGTAATCCCGGATGGCGTTGATGTTCAGGTGGCGCAGCCGCAGCACGATCAAGCCGTGCAGGTGAGACAGGGCCTCCGTGGGGATGGAGGTCAGGTTGCATTTCTCAAGGGTCAGCTGCTCCAGGCTGTTGAGGCCGCTGAAGGCCCGGTGGGAGATGTAGACAAGGTCGTTGTCCCCGACCTCCAAAGACTTCAGGTTGTACAAGTCCTGGAACATGTAATCTAGGAGGATCACAATTTTATTCTCACTAATGTCTAGCTTCGTAAGGTTGCTGAGTCCGGTAAACACCCCCAAAGGGATCAGCTTGAGTCTGTTACTCCTGAGCCCCAGTGTCCTGAGGTTGAAGAGGTTGTTGAAAGCCCCAGGTTCAATGGCACTGATAATGTTCTCATTTAGCTCCAGCTCCTCCAGGTGAGGGTAGTTGGCAAATTCATCCTGGTTGAGTGTCTTGATGCGGTTCTTGCCCAAGTCCAGCAGCCTGGTCTCGGTTGGGATCCCCTCTGGGACGACCATGAATCGCTTCCGGTGACACAGCACGGAGCGCTCCTGGGCAGAGCACTCGCAGCGTGGCGGGCAGCCCGTGGCGGAGCCGGACAGGATGGATCCCAGCATCAGGAGGAGAATAGGCTGCCAGCAGGCCAGGATTGGGCTGCGCATACTCGCCTCCCCCGCTATCATCCTATCTCTCGCCTGCAGGTAACACGGTGTGGGAGGGGGAGAGAAAGCAAAGGTGGACGTGAGCAACCGACAGGCACGACCGCGGCGCGAGGCGCCCCGCCGCGAGCGGGCCCCTAGGTTTACCATCTCGGCAGAGCTGCCGTTTAGAAAAAGTGGGCAAGACCAGACCTCTCTAGGCACCTTGCCCCGCTGTTTCAATACACGCAGCAAACGCTCCCCACCGTGGGACGGTACGCGCAGGTTTGCGTGGGGCCGCGCGGAAGCCTTTGGAGAAGAGGTGGCTGCTTGGCCCGGCACAGAGCAGCAGCTCACCCCTCGGCTCAGCCCTGCTAGCTGTTTGCGGGGCTTGGGATCACCCACCTTTTCCAGGCTCACCTGGTCGCTCAGCAAGGGAAGGGGCCTGGTTAACAGGAGACCATCTCTGACCGGCGGGGCTGCTGTCCCCTGGCTTCCCCACTGGTTTGGAGGACTTCAACCCTGCAAACAGAAGGGGACTCGGTGGTCGTGTCACCCCTGGCCGGCAGGTGGGAGCTGCTGCTCTCGGTTCCTGAAGGTGCCTTGAGGTGGGCAGTGGCCGTAGCAGGGGGCCGTTAGGCCGCCGGGGGCCTGCCGGGAAGACCGAGGCATCAAGACATGGGGGCCAGTGGTTGAATCAAGAATAAAATTTGTGCTTGGTGTGGAACAGGGACCCTTCTCCCAGCTGCAGAGCAGCGCTCTCCCGGCTCCCCAGTTCTCATCTCGGCGACTGAACGTGCGCGGATTTGAGTGAAAAGCCTTCGGGAAGCCGTGTCAGCGAGACCGCGCTTCCCCGGCTGCTTAAAAAAAAAAAAAAAAAAAAAAAAAACAGGAACTAAACACATCTATCCACATCCTATTTTAAGCATCTCAGTTCCCTGTAGATGGAGCCTGACTGTACACGCTGCTCTGCAGCGGCGGAGGACCGGAGCTGGCGGAGGGGCCGAGGCGGCCGGGGAGCCCTGGGCCCCGCCGAGCGGGGGGCGCCAGCGACGGCCTCCGCGGGCCACGTCTCTCCGTCCGCCCGCTCGTGCCCTGCGGCTCCGGAGCGCCCGCTCGGACCTCCGATGGGGGAAAAAAAAAAAAGGAAAAAGAAAAGAAATGGCAGCCTCCATCTCTTTGCTTCTGGGATCCCTGCTGCCTCCCGCGTTTTGCTGCCTCCCGTTGCAGAGCCGGGACGCCCGTGGGCATCTGTGGAGGCCCGAAGACACCTCCCAGCCCGGCTCGGACGCTCGCGCTCGACGGCACGGTCTGCAGAGCGGCGGGGCCTGGCGGGCAGCCGGGGGCGCGCGGAGCTCGCCTTGCCCGGCACGCACGGGGGCCGCGGCGGGCGCCTCCATGAAGATGTTCACGGTGAGTTACGGCCTGGCGAAGGCCGCTTAGCGCCGCCGGGCCGTAAACAACCCCACGCCAGCGGCAAGCGGGCGCGAAAGCTCCTGGCACGTTGCTTCTGTTGCATTTATTTTCTGTGTTGTTCGAGCTGTTACGAGGGATCAAATCATATTAATATTGCATATTAGATGTATAGCTGCCCTGGACTGTGTTTGTATCTATTGTACTGCGTACACTCTGCATTGCTTCCACTAATGCTATTTATGGCTATCGCTGAATATGCTCAATACATTACTTTCATTGGTTCAGTTTATATCCATCATTATATATCCTGTGCATTAGTTTCCCTGCTCCGGCACTATTTATGGGTCTGGTACAGATTTTGTGCATTACTTTCATTGCTTCTGTTTATATTCATCATTTCCTATAGATACGTGGCCCCAGCATAACTTGTTCCAAAAAAATTATTCAAAAAAAAATTCTTTTGTTGTTGTTATGTTTTGCAAGGCGCAGGGCAGCCCGGGTTCGAGCTCCCTCTCGGAGGATCCGGCAGCCCCGAGTCTGCTGGAAATGTTTGCGGCGGCTTCGCCGGGGCGCGGGCCAGGCAGCGAGGAGCGGGGCTGCCGGCCGGTGCCGGTGCTGGGGCCGGGCGGGCCGCGGGCGCGAAGGCCTCCCCCTCCTCCTCCTCCTCCTCTTCCTGCTCCTCCAGCACCGAGGCCTGCTTGCAAACGCGCGCCGGCCCCCGCAGCCTCCCTTGGCCAGCGTTTCTCAGAAACCAATTCCCGCTCGTCGCGGCCGTGCTGAGAAAGCCATCAAAGCGAGCGAAACACCGCGTGCAAAACATAGGTGAGCGTGAGCGAACGGACGGGGACGGAACGGCGCAAAACCGGCGCGTCCTGGAGGCCTGGACGAGCCCGCGTGCGCCGACTGAAGGTCTAGACGCGCCTCACGCGTTACCAGTTCTCAGCTGAATTTAAATCCACGACAAATACGATCCCCGACAAAAACATCCGTAATCTTAATAGCCAGCGTCGCAAAAGAGCTTTGAGAGAAAGACAATGAATAAGCCGACAAATTCGGGGCCGAGATGAGCCTTAAATCAGTTCTCTTCCCCGTTCACCTCTGGACGCTTCAGAGAGGAGCAGATAAGCCTCCGGCTGCGGTGCGCGCTACGGGAAACCCTTCCGAAAAGGACCGAAATGGCGATCCGCGCCTTGCTCGGGAGGCCGCCGGGCCGCGCCGGCGGGAGAGACGCGGCCCCAGCGCGGCGCTCGGCTCTCGCCTTACGGAGACGCGGCCGGCGGCTGCGAGCATCACCGCGCGCCCCGAGCGAAGCTCGCCGTGCCGCCGGCAGGCGCCCCGAGGCGCAGCCCCCTCCTCCTCCTCCTCCTCCTCCTCTTCCTCCTCCCGGTGCTGCTCCCCGCACCCGGCAGCCGTAAATCACAACAACGGGCAGCGTGGGGCGAAGCCAGGCGACCCCGGGGCCGCCGCGGCGGGGGGTCCCCAGCCCTGCGGCGGGGTCCCCGGCGCCCCGGGCTCGCGGCCGGCCCCGGCTCACCGGCGCGGTGTTCGGAGCCAGTGCGCGCGTCTCCTCCAAGCTGCTCCGGCTAAATCAAATTTTATTGAACTTGACTACGTTTTAGAGATAAAGACTCCAGGTTTACAAATAAATATTTAACAACCTTTCCTGCTGCTAAAAGAGTTGCTTAGCCAGACCCCGGGCTCTGCACTAAGCGTTCCTGGAGCTATCTGCAAAGCAGCAAAACAAAGGCAGCAGCTTTAATTTGCCAGACACGTTCGTGCCTATTTCCTCCTCTCTCCATCATTCCCTCTGCGGCCAGCGCGCGTCCATGGGCCCTGGGCCTCTGTCTCGCTCTCATTCTCTTCCTCCCGCTCCTCCTCCTCCTCTCCCAGGCAGTCGCCCAGCGGCCGCGATAGCTGCTGGCCTCGCTGGCTCGCAACCCTCCAGCGGCAGCCCGAGGTGGGCTGAGACGAGCGGAGCACGCGGGGAGCGGCTCGGAGGCGCGCGGGTGGGCGCGGGCCACGGGCTGCCCCCCGTCCGTGCGCCCTGCAAGGGTGCAGACGGAGCCAGCCCCGCTCCCCAGGCACCGGCCCCGCTGCCCGAGCCAGCGCCGCGTGTTCGGCCAGCGTTTTCCAGCGTAGGCAGGCGGGAGGCGGCTGGGAGCTTTTCTGCTTGCAAAGGCACCGAGCAGGAGAGCTTGGTTCGCTGGGAAACCACCTCCCAAGGGGTGGCCTAGCGGCTCCATTGCTTGAGCCCTCTCAGACAAGGTCAGTGGGAGCCCGGGGGGATGCTCCTGGGCGGGAAAGGACACGGACCAGCTAGCCGCGTAGGGTTTTCTCCTCCTCCTTTCTCCAGCACATCTTCTCCCTGGACCTCCCGGGACTGGGTTACCCGGAGAAGCAGCACGGCTGCAGCCCAGGCTTCAGCGCAGCGTGAGGGTCTCTGGAACTGTAAATCCCTTCGCACTGCACCCTCGTGCTGCCCGCAGCGCTGGCTCGTGGTTTGGCTTTCCCGGGGCAGGGGGAGCAGCCCCGGCCGAGCACCCCGGGGGAGCTGCGGGCGCCGGCGCTGCCAGCGGGATGTCCCGCGCGCTCGCCCCGGGTGCTTCCGTCCTGGAGCTCGGGATGCCGGTGGCCCTGCAGGATCGGGGGGGGCTGGAGCTGCCGCGGGAATTTGCGGAGAGAGAGAGGAGGCAGAGGGGGAAGAAGGAGGCAGAAGAAAGCAGGCGCGATGGGGGAGGCATGCAGCGAGACTCCTCTTCCCAGGAAGGTTTTACATGTATAATCCTTTTTTTTTTTCTTTCTCCCTTTCTTGCTTGTTTGATTTTTGCATTATTTATGGCTTGTCTTCAGGGCCTGTATTTGTTGTTATTGTTTCATTCAACAATAAAATAGATTAGATAAAAACAAACTGCGTGGAGCCCTGGCTGAGCCCGCCCGTCCTCCAGCCGGCGGCACCCGTGGGGCACAGCGCGGCGGGGGGGGGCCGTGGCCCTCCTGCACAGCCAGGAGCCTCCCACTTAAAAAGATTATACCTCTACATCTATACCTATATCTGTATCCTGAAAGGGAGCGGCGAAGGCAGAGGCCGAGCTCCCGGTGCGGCTGGTGCCGCCGTCTCTGCCGGGCCTCCCGTGGGAGCGGACAGCGCCGCTCGTGAAACCCAACCGGGGCCGAAGGGCGGCGGACGCGCTCGGGGCGCCCGAAGGCCCCGTGCGGGCTCCAGTGACGCTGCCTTTCAGGCAGCACCGTGGCTTTCGTGTCCTGAGCCTCCCTCAGCGCCGCGCTGAGGACCCGTAGCACAGCGGCAGGACGAAGCTGTCCCGGTTTTACTGCCTCTGCGAGCCGAACTCCTCCAGGGAGTGGGTGGCGAGCGGCTGGGTTTTTCCCTGCCCGAGCCACGCTCTGGCAGCAAGGCGGAAATTTCTGCGCAGGCACCTTCTCCTGCAACCCGAGCCCGGGGCGGCCAACTCGCCCGGGGCCCCGCTGGAGCCGGGCGCTGCCGCCCGCCCTCCTCGGCAGCCGGGCGGCAGAAAGGCCCCCCCCACCCCCAGGCAGGTCACTGCGGGCCGTGGTGCGGCAGGGGGGGGATCCCTCTGCAAGCAGCCCTCCCCCTCTGCGAGCGCCAGTTTTTCCTCCTCCAGCTGGAGAGAGGGAGGGGGAAAAAATAATAATAAAAAAAAGACTGCCTTGGAACGAAGCCGCGGCCGCGGCCTTCAGCTGCATTTTGCCCTTCGCTTTTCTTGGGTGGGTTGATCCGAGTTAAGCATTTCCAGCCCTCCTCTCGCCCCTCCCCGCTACCTGACAGCTAGTCTGGCTCTTTTCCCGCCCAAAGCCGTTTCTGCCCGTGCCAGGATAAACCCTGCTCCCTTCGCCTCTCGGGCACGAGCAGCTGAGGGACGAGACCGTCCCCCTCCGGAGCGGCGCGGCGGGCCACGTGCCGGCGACGGGGCAGGTATCGTCTGCCCGGCGCCAGGGTTCATCACAAGCCGAAGACTGTCGACAAAGTTGTTTTAACGCCGGCTTTGTGCCTGGCTCCCCGCGGCACCTGGCCGGGAGGCGCGACGGGGCGCCAGCTGAGCGGGTGCGGGAGCGGCGCAGGGGGGAGCCTCCTCCTCCTCCTCCTCCTCCTCCACCTCCGCTTCCCGTGCCAGGAGTTTCTCGGTGGCGGAGTCCTCCCGGAGCTGCTACAGCAAACCCCGTCCGGCAGCCCCTCGACCCAAACCGGGGCCGGGGGGGGGGGGGGCTAATCCGCATTGGGGCACCGAGACTTTGGGTGTGCTTCATAATTCAGTGACTGTAATTACACTGTAATTGTGGCGTTACTATAAAAAGTGATTTACCAGCCCCTGAAATTAAACCTCGAGTTACTGGCTCTTACACCTGCCACATCCCTCAAGCAGCACGAACTTCAGCACCGACACAGTGACCGTACGAAGCAGGACCCCGCAGGAATCGCCAGTCGGTCGGCCACGCCGTGACCCTTCCAGCGACACGGAGCAGTGCTAATATCGCCAGGGGCGTCGCAGAGCAGCCACAGCGCGCTGCCGCCTTACTGAAGCACAACCGCCAGGTTTGTCGTCAGCCCCGCCGCTCGTCTGCCGCGGAAAGGCCCGCACAGCCCGGCTCCTCTCCGCGCCGCTCCGGCGATAGCGAGACGCGCAGGGAGAGGCGGCGGAGCCTCGGCTACGCGACCCGGCACGCACCCGCTGCGGGGCACCTGGGCGCACTCGTGCCCACGCTCGCCCTCGCCCTCCCCTCCCTCCTGGTGAAAATCCCTTCAGTGCACCAGCCCTCCCGGCGGTCTTGCGCGCTGCGAGCTCCAGCATTTGCAGCCAGCCGCCGCTACCTTTTGTCTGGGCTATTTATACCTTCAAGGCGCAAGGTGAAAAATCCAATAACCTGAGCTCAGCGGCAGAAAGCAACAAGCAGTGGCACAGCCCGGGGGGCTTCCACCACCTGGCCACCCCCCCTGCAGCCCCTCCCGCCCAGCAAAGCCCCTTCACCATTAACCCCTTCTTCTTCTGCCAGCCAAAAGGGAGGGCTAAGCCCCGGCCGGGCAGCCAGCCTCTCCTCGGGCTCCCCTCGCCTCTTCCCCTCCAACGCTCCCTTCCTGCTGCCGTGGCTGGGGGCTGAGCCCGCGGGACCAACCCTTCAGTGCGCCCACATCTCCCCCCAGTGCCCTGTGGCTGGGGCATCACCCCAGCTGGTAGTACCTCCTCACAGCCCTGACCCACCTACCGCCAAGCTGGGGGTCCGGTGATGGAGGGATGAGTCCCCGCCACCTCGAAAAAATTAACCCCCATGGCTCCTGCCTCTCACTGAGCCGAGCGGGGACGGGCTGGTGAGCTCTGCTGTCCGTGTTTAACCCTTCGCTTCCCCGCCTCGGAGCTAGGCAAACTGAGAAGGTGGGTTGAGTCCTCCTCGCAGATTAACCCCCGCTGGTGCTGCTGGGCAGCCCAGCTCGGCGTGCCTGAGGGCCAGTTCCCCCCGTCCTCAGCGAGCCCAGGCAGGCAGCGCTGTCCCGGCCAAACCCCACCGGAATATGTAATCTGGTCGAGGCCGGCTAACTCATCCGCTTGCTACGCGGGGAGGAGGAGGAGGAGGAGGACCGCTCCCACACCAAGACGCAGCTCTGCACTTGGCTTGGCTCAGCACCGCCATGCCCAAGCCCCTCCGCTGGGCAAGTCAGCTGCGGGTGGTCAGTGCCCCGGTCCCTGCACCCAAGGAGCCCGGCAGCCTGCCTGCCTTGGGGCTGCCTTCCCTGGAGGGCCTCGCTGGGCAGCGGCTGCTGCCCGCAGGGCGAGAGGGGCACGGCAGGAGGGAGCAGGGGTCCAGGCAGGGCAGGGTGGAGGAGGTGGCACGACCACCACCAGCAGCAGCGGGGCTCTGAGGACGGAGGAGCCTGGGGCACCCGGCCGCCGCTGCCGCCCCACATCCCCACGGTGAGCAGCCCTGCCGGGCCTCCCCTTCCCTTCCCTTCCCTTGACACCTGGCCCCGGCAGCACCAGTGCAGCTCCCCCACGACCCGGACCTACGAGCCAGCCGCAGGCAGCCCCACAGCCGGCACGGTGCACACCCCGCACCTGCGGGGCAGCGCGAGCGTGCACACACACACACACACACACACACACACACACACAAACATGCACACACTTACATGCACGCGCACACATACATGCACGCGCACACACCACCCAGGGCGCCCTCCCTGCTGCACGCACAAAGTTCCCAGCCCTGCGCTCCCGGCACAGGGTCTGATCCAGCCCTACGCTCCCAGCACCAGATCAGATCCAACTCTGCGCTCCCGGGCACGGATCAGACCCAGCCTGGTGCTCCTGGGCACGGGATCGGATCCAGCCCGGTGCTCCCGGGCACCGGGTCGGATCCAGCTCTGTGCTCCCGGGCACCGGGCCGGGTGCAGCGCGGCGCTCCCGGGCACGGATCGGGCCAGCCCGGCGCTCCCGGCACGGGGCCGGGTGCAGGCGCGGGTCCAGCCGCGGGGCTCGCCGTGCCGCTGGGCTGGTGAGACGGGGCGGCTTCCCGCACCGCCGGCAACGCCGGCGCCAGCCCCGCTCCCCCGCCCGCCTCCCGCTCCAGCATCTCCTTCTCGCTTACCTGCATCTCATCCTCGCCGGCGATCTCCTTCGGTCAGAAATGGCATCTCCCCCGGCCCCCACCCCCTCCACCAAAATCTCCACCTGCAGTAACGCAGCTCCCCCTCTCCGCAACGACAGCACGAGAGGCGGCGGCGCTCCCGGCTTGCGGGTCCGCGCGGCTCCGAGCCGCCCCCAGCCCCGCGGCGCGGAGCCCGGGGGGCCGGGCCGGGCCGGGCCGGGCCGGGGCGCGGGGGCCGCTCCGGGGCCGCCCTAGGGACGCGCCGCTCCGCCGGCGGCCGGCTGCCTCCGCTGCGCGCCCGTCGGGCGGCGGCGGCCGGCGGCGGCGGCGCTGCGGGGGGGCGGCGGCGGCATGGCCCCGCCGGGCGGGCTGGCACGGCTCGGCTCGGCTCTGCTCGGCTCGGCTCGGCTCGGCTGCCGCCGGCCGGCGTGCTGCGGCGGGGCCGGGCTGCGAGCCGCCAGCCGCGCCGCCCCCGCCTCCCCTCCGGGAGGGGCCGGCGGCGGGCGCGGGGCGGCGCGGAGCGGCGCGGGGCGCGGGGCGGCGGGGGCGGCGGGGCCGCGGCGAGTCCCCTCCTCCCGCCGCCGCCCCCCGCGCCGCGGGGCTCCGGCCGCCGGGGTCGAGCTGCGGCGCGGCGCGGGCCGGGGCGATGCGCGGGGCCGCGGGCGCCTGGGCGAGGAGGGCGGGGGGCAGCGCCGCCCGGAGCGGGCCTGGCCGCGACCCTCCCAGCACGAAGCAGAGGGGTCGTTGTCGCCGTCGCACGGATGAGGGTGCTGTGACACAGGCAGACCGGGCTGCAAACCAGTCGGCCCTGGGGACGCGGGCTGTGCCCCCGGGGCCACGGGGATCCCCCAGCTTTGCAGGCAGCAGGGTCACAGCCAGACCCCCCCACTGCTCCGCTGGCCGGTCACGAGCCCATTGCCCACAGAAGACGAACTAGGCAGCGAGAAGCGCAGTCCAAAGCCCTCGCTTTGGAGCCCAACCAAGCCCGGACTGTCGGGGGAAGCCGCCAGGCCACCCTCGAGACGTCAGAGCGGTCAGTGCCATGGCTGCTCGCCCTCCTTCGTGCCCCCAGCTGCTCCAGGCCCATGAGGAAAAGGGGCACGGGTGGAGGGAGGCGACTGCGAGGACTGACCGAGACCTCAGCGTCCCAAAGGCACCAGCGGCTCGGTGCGCTGAGCTGGCAGCATCTCGTGCAGGACTAAAAGTGCCCGACTTTCTGCCCACTCCTTCGCCCCTGCTCGTAATGGACGCTGATTTATTGAGCAGCATTAGCAGATTTGCCCAGTGCTGGCTCTTCCATCGAAGGCTCTAGCAGTAATGGACACAAACTTTGCTTCTAATGTGCACTTTCCTCTCCTGTTTCCTCCCAGCAGGGCTCTTCTGGGAGCCTTCCCGTTCTACCTGCTTCCTCTCAGCAGTCCCCCCACACCGCGGGTGGCTGTGGGCCAAGGAGGGCTGGAGGCAGCCACGTTCAGAGCCAGCAGCGGGGCTCTGCGTTGGCACTGGCAGAGCCGGAGCCCCTTCAGAAGTCCCTTCGCTAGGTCCCACAAGCCTTCCTTTGGACGGCTCTTTCAGGCTGTGGGAGCGTTTGATGAAGATGATGGCTTGGCCTTCATCCAGGAGCCATTAAACCAACCCTAGGGGTGGGGATTCCCATGCAGAAAACCATGCTGGACAGGTTTCCCTGCCTCCTGCAAAAGCAAGGTAGAAGACCTGCCCTGGGCAGAGGCTGGGGTCCTGAGTCCTGAGGCAGACCGGGTGCGACCCCCACCTGGGCAGCATCAGCCCCTCTGTGCTCTTGGCCAGAGCCCCCCACCTCCGAGCTGCCAGAGCAGTTACTTTTCCTCCTCCTGGGCACACGCAAGCTCTCGAACGGAGCAGAAATAAACACAGGGTGGTCAACAAGAACTTGCCAGCTGAGCTCTGAATCACTTCTCTAATAGCGCCAGCTTTCCCCGGCTCCCTGCCTGGCTCTTCCCCGCTCGTAGGCTCTCTGCCTTTCCTCATGCTCCACCCTCCGGCACGGACCCGGCGATAGCTGCACGGCTGGAGATCAGCTGGGAAGCGTACAGAAGATGCTCGTGGTGAGATGCTCAGGGCGTGAGAAAGCAGGTGCGCGCGCACCTTGCTCCTGGCAGCAAGGAAATTCAGCGTGGCCCCTCGCCGTGGTCCTCAGACCCGCGCTCAACACAGATCGATGCCTCATTATTATGGCTACTTCAGCGATACCATCAACGTTAACAGCACTTCACAAATACAGACAAAGCCGGCAATCTGAATGAGCCCAGAGAAACCAGACGCAGGACAACAGGCAGGCTAAGAGCTTTGAATGCTGTTTTGAATGTTTCCCCCCCTCCCCGCCGTTAAAGCCCCACTCAAGTGTAGGGCACTGTGTATTCAGTGACACCACTCCAGAATAATTCCCGGCACCGTCTAGTGCGAGCGGGGGACACTCAGCTCGCTGCTTCCAAAACGATACAGCAAACGCACCAGCAAACAGCACCGGTGGCAGGGAAGAGAGCAGCGCTACTCAATGCGTGGGAGCAGGCGGCCAGCCAAGGCCGTCGTTCCCACCTCCGCTCGGACCACTGTCCCCACCCCAGCACAGCCGGCAGGGACCGAGGGCCAGGCCTTCACCCAGAGAAGCAGAGATGAGTTTTGGGGATAAGATGACATCCGTGCACGCTTGTCATACACAAAAGTGGCAGAGAGCCCTGGAGGAAATGGGAGGTATGGCTGCGCGTTAGGCACCGTGGGGAACAGAAACCCGCCGAGGCCCCACCAAGCCCCCCAGTGCGAGCGCAGGGAGCTGAGCCGCCGGGGGATCAATGTCCTTTGCAAAAGCTGCATCTTCTGCAACCTCTGCCAAGTGATTTCTGACTTGGGCAGGTGGATGAAGAGCCTCAGCAGGAGAAGAGAAGAACGCATGGATATGCAAAGCCACGCAGGGCCCGGCTTGAGTGCTGCTACCGGCCTCGCTGGCCTGCAGGCCAGCGGCACCATGGCCAGACCAGGCCTCCTGCCTGAGATCCTCTGCGTGGGAGCCACAGGCCGCTCGAGTTGAATGACAGGCCCTCGGCTGGTGGGAGATGGCCTCCTGGCAAAGGGAGAGCCCTCCGAGGCCACCCTGAGCAGTGCATGTGTGGCCCACAAGCGAGAACCCCCTTGGAAGTGCTTTTTAGTGGCTGGTTAATAGTGGGAACAGGCCACATCCTTACTCTGCTCATGAACAACTCTAAATTAAGAACAGATTATTCACACGTCCTAGGCCTTAGGGGTGGAGTCCAGGTGTGGGCCAAGCTGTACCTGCAGTGGCCAGAGGGCTTGCAACTCCCCTGCCTGTTCCTGGCCCTCAAGATGGGAGGGTTGGTCAGCTTCTTCTCCAGATTCACAAAGGTAGCTTCTCATCCTCTTTTTTTTTTTTTTTCTTTTACTTTTATGGGTAACACTTCCTTACTGCAACAGCCCCCAAGGAAGTCGCAGACAACGGCAAGGTCCAGGGCTCACAACCCAGCAGGTAAAAACTCAGTTGATATCTACCAGGGGAATTATACTGTCCCTCGCTCACAGAATCCTGAAAGATTCACATATTTCAGCATTTACTGATCCTGTCCTTGTAAACACTATCCTGGCTGTTTGCCCTTATTGCCTTCTTTTCCCTTAAATGTTGCTGTCACGTCGCCCTGGGTGCAGCAACAAATTCACAGGACTGAAGCAAGCAATCAAGACAATTCTCCCGGGAGTGTGGCCAAAGCAATTTCCCACTGTGACTGGTTTGGAGCAGCACAACTCACTCCCAACCAGAACCAGGAAGAGACCCAGATCTACCAGGGCCCCATAGGGTTTGATGGCAGCTCTCCACGGGATGCAGCTGGCCAGCAGCTACCACCACAGACAGAGCTACCAGCTCACACGCTGACAGCTACACAGCCCGTCCTTAACCTGAAGAAGATCCTGTTTGACCAGGAGAAGCAACCCAGCTCAGAGGAGCTAACTTTGTAATGCATCTGATTAGAAACATCTCAGGTGTAGAGAGCTGCAGAGAAGGTAGGTTGGCAGCACTTTATGAAGGATGCATACCCATTTGCCCCAGCTCTTGGGCTGCACCATAGAGAAATGACCTGTTTGGCCCATCTCCGAGGTATTATTTTCCAGGCTAGCTCTCTGACCATGGAGCGGGGCAGCAGGTCTTATCCGCATACACTAAAATCTTTATGCATCCATTCCCACCCTGGAGAGGGGCTGAATCCTGGGGCTGGTGATGTTCTGCTCAGGACTGGTAGCTGTAATCCTTTCCCATTCATAGGGCTGGCACTGGGAGAAGGGCACTGGGGTGACATGAGGAATAAGAAAAGGATAACAACTGGGGTGCTACCATTCCCAGCAAAAGGCTGCTTTTGTAGAGTGATTTGCAGTTAAGGTAAGGATGAGCTCACTATTAAGGTTAAAATGTTCAGCTACAGGAAGGTCCCCAAGTGTTCTAGCAGGGGCCACAGAGAGCTGAGGATAGCCAGAAGTAGACACTCAAACATCAGTGGAAGTACAGCCCCACTCCTGTTCCCACCCAACAGCCCTTATCTGTTTGCAGCTGCCTCCTTTGTAGTGGACGTGCATTTTTTCCTCTCCCACCACCTCTAATGGTCCCTTCCACGCTGTGATGACCTCTAGCTGTCATGGGAGGCCACAAAGACTTCTGCAGCCTCATTCGACTGGATCAACCTCCTTCTTGCAACGTGGAGTCACTCAAAATGAGTGGCCTCCCAAGCTCCAAGTGTGACTATCATGCCCTGACCACTGCCTAGCCCCAGGCTGCAGAGGAGAGGAGAGCTCTGCTCTCAAACCTGCACTGAACACCTTCTCTTTAAAAGACGCAAGGATCGGTGAGAACATTTGGGTGTCCATCTGTGGGGGCTCATTCCTCAGACAGATGCTCAAGTTCTTTGCCACTGCCATCCTCAGATGATAACGGGCTGTGGCAGATGGTTCCCTTCTGTTGGCAGGAGGCAGAGATTTATCCACTCTCTGAACTCCACTCTCGGAGAGGCAGCACCTGCGTGCGGCACGAGGATCCTCCTACCAGGGTGAGGGGGACGGGACCTGCCCTTTGATCGCCCTAGCTCGGAAGCACTCTGATGTCCCCCAGCAGAATCGCTCTTGCTTTTGATGCACGTGCCCAGGAGTCCCCAGGAAGGTTCAGAAAGGGCTGAGCTGGCAGGAGGGAGATGGATTTTAATTACTCTCATTATTATTATAGTTCCTTTTCTTTTAAATTTTCACACTTTCGTCGTAACAAGCTGAGCTGAGAAAATACGGGCAAACGCCAGGCAGCGATAAGCTGTTCCACACCTTGAAGTGCTGCCAGCAGCAGTCCCGGGAACCCCGGGATCTGCCCCTTTGCCCTCCTCCCTCCCGTCAGCAAGGACAGGGGGGGCTGCGCCGCTCTCCTGGGGGGCACCCCGGGAAGAAGGTGGCGTTGCGTTTCCCACGGGCTCAGCAGGCAACTGACTCCTAGATCCTGTCCAATATTAACTGGCACCTAGAAGCGGCTGCCGTAGCCTCCTGGCTGCTCGGGACCTGGCTGCAAAGACAGCCCAGATGTCTCGTGTTTGCCTTGCACAACACATGCCCGCAGGTTGGGTTGGGCACCTCGGAGCCCCGCTGGCAGGGGAAGCTCTGTGCCTAGCAGGACTTGCTTCCAAGGATGGCTGAGAGTCCCCGGCTGTGCACTGAGCTCTCCCAGCCCCTGCGGATGTGTGGAGGGGAGAAAAGCGCTGTCAAATTGCGGGTGTTTTCTTCCTCGGAGGTGGTGACATTTCAGGGTGTGTGTGGGGGGAGCGGGATGAAGGGGCAACGCAGGATATTCTCGCTACCCCATCCCCACGGCCATCTGGATGTGTACTGATGCCTCCTCACAGCAGGCTGAGTCAGTCCAGTGGCTTCTCATTATCAGCTGGAGGGAGTCCAAATTCTGCATTGTACGGCTGCTCCCGAGTGAAATTGAGGATCGTTATCAAGTATTATCATAACGGTTTCTCTCTGTACTGTTTTGTACTGCTCCTTGTCCTGGTCAGCTGATTGATTTGGAGCAGAACGAGGCAACGTACCAAAAATCCTTTGACCGACGGCCGCACCGTTTGGAGAGCTGCACTGGCAGACCTGCGATGACGTGGGCTCAAAGCGTGCCGCTCACTGGGGTGGTCCCATCCTCGGCCCCACGGGCAGCCCTGGGAGAGGGTAGCCCCTCTGGCAGCAGGAGTGTGGCTGAGCACTTCTCCAGGAGCATCTGCTTGGGGCCGTGGGAGGTAGATGGGAGATGCTGGGCTTATGGCTGCCTTGGGGCCTGCGCTTTCAGTGTCACGATCGCCAGTCACGCTATCACCCCCGTGATGCTCCAGAGAAGGGGTGGAAAGAGGGAAAAGCCCCTTCTCCACCTTGGCCTTCCTCTCGCCCACCTCAAGGAGGCCCAGCCAAAGGGAGAGCTGAGACGGTGGCGGTTGCGTGGCTGGCACCAGCGTGCTGCCTCGGCCCAGCTCGCGGAGGACTCCACCGGGGCCACCGCCCCTGCTCCGCTCCTGTATGAGCCCAGGGTGCAGAAACTCGCTTCTGCGTCGGAAAGAGGCCGCGTGCACTAATGTGAGCCTGCCTCAAGTGCCTGATACCTCGGCTGCTCTGTCAAGCAGGCCAAACACGCTGCGTGAAGGGCTGCAGGAAAAAAGCTCCATTAAATCCTTAAGCTCATTGACACGTACGTAGAAGGTATTAATAATATCAAGCATCTCAGTGGCTATTGTAGCCCATATCCAGGAGATGAAAGATAATTTCTGGGACAAGGAAGTTATGACGGTGACAGCTTTTTAACAGCTTGGCCTAAGAATAGGAGCCACACAATGGGACAAAGAGCAATGATTAAAGGTCTCTGCACAAAGGAAAGAGGGATGGGGCAGCTCAGTAAGTGTGGAGGACATCAGAGTCATGTCAAATGCTAACGGGGAAAGCGAAAGACTGTGCTGGGCAAGAAGGATCAAAAGGTGGTGAGGGAGATGTCCTGCTGGGCTTACTTGCAGATGCTTGGCAACTCAAGGAAAGGGGTCAGGGTGCTTGGAGGGGGTGAGAGAGGCTCCTCACCTTTTTGTCTAAAAGAGGCCTGGCTCCTGCCTAGTGTGCACAGCCGTGGGCACGCTTTGGCCGGAGGGTGGAATGAGACCAGTAAGAGGAGCAGGGAAACGCCTCCGCTCGGATGCTGTGGAGCACGGAGGGGAACTGAGCTGTTCTGGAGGCCAGGGAGAAACGGCGGAGGAAACACATCAGCAGGGGAAAGTGAGGTCTTAGGACAGGGCAGGGCCACAACTAAGCCCTTCTCCACGAAGGCCAGAGCCAGAGAAGCTGCGGTTGGGGAACCCTGTCCTTGAGACCCTTAGCAGAACAAGTATTAATAATATTCTCCGTGTTTCTTCACACACATACACACTCCCCTAATGTACACTGCACATGTAAACAGCTGCCTGGTGACATCTGCACGCCCAATTACACCTGCAGATCATTGATTTACATGCACAGTTGGAAAGCAATTAAAAAAACTGGAGCCGGCTTTGCCTCCTCACTGAAATCACACCGAGGAAGAAGAGCACCTCCTTGCCGGCCCGGGTTGCCAAGGCGGGGTGCGGGGGTCCGCGTGGGGCGCCCCCCACGCGCCAGCCTACCCACAGCTCAGCAGGAGCAGCGGCTCTGCCGCGTGGCTGCCCCGCCGCCCGGGCAGAGGGACTCGCTCCGCGCCGGAGAGCCTTTCCCGGGAACCTCCCTGCTGCCTGGCTGGCAACACGAGCGTGACGTTGGGACCAGAGAGCGCAAGCCCGGGACTTCTTGGAGAGTTTCCTCCTGGCGCTGCCAGCCCTCGCTCAGAGGCAGCTCTGCCAGCCGGCTCCAGCCACCCGCTCCGCGCTGCTCCCCGGCCGCTCACGCCACCGCCGCCGGGCTCGGGTCGGCTCTGCTCCCAGGACTCCCATCCTCGCCCTTCAAGACCGGCCTGCTGCCAGCATCCTCCGAAGGCGGCGACGGCGGCGGCGGCGTGAACCCGTCCTCTGTGCTCCGGGAGCAGAGCGCTGACCCGTTCCTTCGCCCTGCCTGTCGCCCCGCGGAGGCGAGCGCGGGGTGGGCTCACGCGAGTGCCCTCTCCTGCAACTGCCATCATCTTTAACGACCCTAAAGCCAGCCGTAACGTTTGCTGTTTGCTCAGCTTCTGTCATAAGTGACTGGCGCCTTTCCAAAAAGGATTAAAAGCAGGGAGTGAGAAACATAAAAGCTCGTGTAATTATGTGCAAAAAGCCCCTTAATAATTTATAGAGGGAAAGGGTAAATATCTCCATGTGTTATTCAAGTGTAGCTCATTGTCCCGTTTGGCTAATACCCAGAGTGCGCGCATCACAGGATTTATCCAGGAGGCTCTTTTGCCTTTAATACCTTTCATAAATTATTGAATTTATAAAGAGGAAAGAAGGTGTCACGACGCTCCTATAAACAGCTTGTTAGTTAAAGCTAACGAAAGTGGGGAGCAACAATTTCCTCTCCTTCCTCGTCTCGCTCCTCTCTTGCTGTCTCTGCTGTCATCTGTGATGTGATGCAGATACCGGGGTGGAACGGAGGAGTGGGATTTGCCCAAAAAGTGCAGGGAAACATACGGTTCATCACGCCTTTCGAGCAGTCATGCCTACCATGCTGCAGGCCCCGGCCCCCGCCGTTGACTTCCCAGTGGAGAAAGCACCACCAGGCAACGCTCACGGAGCTAGCTCAAGGAAGGAAGGCCATTCTGCCTTGGTGGCCCTATGGCCATGTGGCTGAACTACAGACAGGACAGGATCTCCTTGAGACATTTGTCCTCTTCTGTGCATGGACATAATTCAGCAGCAAAGTAAATACTCCCTGCGGTGCTCTCCTGCCTAAGCGGGGCTCATCCCGAGGCATCACAGCTCCAGCTCCACGAGCCGGCACGTGCTAGATCCATCGGGCCGCACAGTCCAAACCAAGCCACGCATACAGCCCCAGCCCTTGCAGTTCCCTCGCTGTCAGATCAAGCAGCAATGCAAGAAACTGTGGGCTGATTTCCAGCTTTCCAAATGTGGGCCAAATCCCTCTTTCCCCTGCAGATCCTGTGCAAGCTGCTGGTGGTGGGGATCTACGTGCTACAAGAGCGTGACAGCAACTGCTCCACAGCTCTCAAAGGAGACAGAGGTGTTGCCCAGCGACGTCGCACGGGGAAGGCCCATTCCTATCTCGCTCCCACCCCTCACCCAAGAGAAGGACCATCAATTAGAACAGGACTATCCTATCAAACACTAACGAGGACGACGGGAACACGGCTAGCGCCGAGCTGGGCGGGCAGACGCGGCAGGAGCACGGTCGGCACGCAACGGGCGCAGAACGGAGCGTCGCGCTGCCACGCGACCCGGCAGCGGGCAGAGGCACCCGTCTCCAGCGCCGCTCACGACGCGTCGGCAAGGCAGAGCACAGACACGTCTCTGCCGTCCTTCTGCACGGTGCCCTCACGGTAACGGGCGAGTACCTCCTCCTCCCGCAGCCCCTGGCCTCCAAAGACTGATGGCTGCTCCCCTCGCGCAAGGAACCAGCCCTGCTTGGGGGAAGCAGAGCATCTCCCTGATCTTTCTGCTGAGCGGGGCAGGGTGTCAGAAAGCAGGCTCTAAAAACAGCAGACGTGTGAATGAGTCAGGCAGCACGTGTGTGCATGAGCTGGCACGTCAGCCAGCCTCCCTCGTCCCCGCTGGAGCAACGCCAAGGCCCTGCACGTGGAAAAACCAGCGGGCAAGCCCGCTCCCCCAAGCCTCTGCAGACAGGCCAGGCCCCCCCACGCCTCGCGCGTCCCCGCAGCGCTGCGCTCGGGGACAAGGGTGTCGCAAACACGCACCCCCACGGCGCGCGAGAAAGCCTGTGCTCAGCGAGCAGCTGGTTCGGAGGCTCAGCTTTCACACCCGGGGAAGGCTCGCTGAAGAGACGAACTCCCCCCCCACACACCCTCTCCAAATAGAATACATATGCATTAAAAAACAGATATGGAAAGAGGAGCTATCAAAAGTATTTGAAACGGCGCCTAGAGCAGCTAATGCCAAACCAGGGGGACAACACGGGGGTGCGAAGGAGCCACATGGGAAACTGCTGGGGCATCGCTGCAGCGAAGCAGCAGCAGCGGGGCGCCGCGGCGGGCACGCTCGGGGCTACGGGGCGCCGCGGCGGGCACGCTCGGGGCTACCGGAGCCCCTTTGCCTCCTGAGTCGGGCTCCACCTGCCCGCTGCAGCCCGGCTGTCGGCGGCGAGGTGAGTCGGAGCGGCCTGATGAACGGCAGCCCCTGAAGAAGACCCAGCGGGGCCTTGCGAGCATGGGAAGAGGGAACTGAGACTATTGATAATCAATTAACTCCTTCAATTACAGAAGCCTAATGAGGTAGTGCAAAGTCAGTTTTAATGAACACCAGTTTAACCGAGGCGGTTCCTCGGGGCGTTAGTTTTTGACTCAATCTTTACAGGGTGGGAGACGCTAAGAAAGTGCCGAGCAATTACAGCCGCCGGCTGAGCGCCAGCTCCCTGCCCTCTGCGAGACCGGCCGGCTCGGAGAGCAGCTGGCTGCGAAGCCAGCGCAGGGGGGGTCCCTCATCACCCCCCTCTTCGGGTGCCCGAGCGGAGCATCGACATCCCTCAGCCCCTCTTCCCTCCTCTCCTGCCCGGCACTGACCCGGCAGGACCCCTCCGAGCGGCCGCTTCCCAGAGCCCGGCAGGGAAACCCGCTTGGTGAGCACGAGGGACGCCGGGACACCGCGCCACGCTGCGACCCCGGGGCCGCGCTCCCCCCGGGCACAGCGCTGCCCCGCGCCACCGGCAGCAGGGAGTTCCACGCTAAAGAGCCTCCAGCAGAGTAAGGGCAACCTAACGTCTGTTTTGGGTCTCAAAGCCAAAGACCGTATTTCAGATCCACTAATCAGGTGAGAATACGGCAGATCGGTGCAGGCAGCAGCTGGGGAGGGATGGGGAAGAGCCTCCCGAGCGCGGGCAGCGCCGGCCGGGCCAGGGACACGTCGGCGCGCGGGGCTGGAGGCAGCTCACACCTCTTGAGGTGCTGAGGGTGCAGCCAGAGCACCAGTCACCAAAGGTTCCTCCTGGCTCTTCATGCTGTGTTTGCTCTTCTTTAATTTTCTGATCCTGATGAGCAGCGCTGAGACCTTTTTCATTAAACCAGGCAAACCAACCAGCGCGCATTAGTGCGGAGGTCTGCAAAGAGCTCCAGAAAACGGCCTTCCTCGGCTGGCTGGCTGCCACCCTGCTTCCAGGTGGGCAAGGGCGCTCCAGCCCCTCGGCGCTTTCCAGTCCTGTTTTTCCCTGTAGTGTGGAGGGGAAGAGGGATGCTAGCCTCGCCTGGGCAATCCCAGACTTCCTTGTTCACAGGGGCCAGAAACGGTGCTGAGAGTGGGTCTTTGGCGGTCAAAATGTTCAGGGAGGTGGGGTGCAGGCTGTGTGGTGCAGGATGCCCAGATCTGGTTTCGTTAACAACTAGGCAGCTCGACGCCCTGGAGATTATTCTCGTTTCTTTTCTTGTTTGGCTGATTTACTCTAAGGCTATTAGAGGATTAACTGAAGTTCTTACGGTGCTGGAAAACCATCTTTGTGGGTGTTTTAGGGATGTGGAAGTGGTAGCTTTCATGTTACCCAGGAGCAAGTCTGCAGCTGGGCGGCCTTGTCAGGAGAACAACAAGAGACACAGGGTTCTGGCAACAGTCGCTCTCTTCTCCAAAACTGGCAGTGGTGGAGAGAAACAGTGCTGTCTGGAGGGCAGCAACGTCAGACACTGGCAAGCTGCGCGGTCCCTCCTGCTTTCTTCCCTCCAACATGTTACGGTTTGTAGCTTCCGGGCTTGATTTCACGGGGAGGGATCCGGGAAGCAGGGGACTGAACCCAGTGAAGTGGGAAGGCTCTTCCCACCATATGTTGCTGTATCCTCCTCTCTGCATGCAACTCCCATTGGGGGTGAAAAGCTTTTTTACCTCGTCCCAGAAAGCCCCGTGGCCATGCCCTGGTCTCCCTGCACGCAGAAGAGCCCACAGATAAGCCACCTCACAGCATCTCGTATTTTACTGGGCTGCATTGGCTCGCGTGGCAAAGTCTTCCCCCTTCCTTCCCCCCTCCCCATCAACTGGCAAAGCCCCAGTGGTTTCCCCCAGAGAGCGTGCGGTAAGACACAGCGTGAAACAACTGCAGATAATTAAAGGGTTGAATGGGGTATCAGAGAAGAGAAGGGAGCTTGCAACATCCATAAATAGCTTGCCTTGCCGAGCTGCTTAACTCCTTGCTTGTTCTTGCCAAAGTGCAGACCCCAAAGGGATGGAGCCTGCGTATGAATAGGGGTGGAAAGTTCAGGAGCATATTTTTAAGCCATTCAAGTTTTACTCCGGCTGGGTGATACATTATTGTGTGTCTGTCATTTGAAATCTCTTCTGAATGCAAGAAAAGCACCATTTTGTGTCTCTAAACTCCCACCCCTCTGCTCCTACCCAAATAACGTCAGGCTAGATCTGACAGGCGAAAGGAAAGCAATACGAGGTATGGCTGGTTAAAAGCAGCGTGAAATGCTCTTTTCCTCTGAAAGGAAGAGCTCTGGTTTGCAGGGCTGGAGGGCAGCGG
This sequence comes from Rhea pennata, assembly GCF_028389875.1. Classification (NCBI taxonomy): domain Eukaryota; kingdom Metazoa; phylum Chordata; class Aves; order Rheiformes; family Rheidae; genus Rhea; species Rhea pennata. The sequence continues at coordinate 21,574,069 of NC_084672.1, forward strand.
GGACAAGAGGCAGGCGCGGGGATGAGCAGGCACACGTGAGGTGGGTCTCACAAGGCCGAGAAAGAGCTGCTTTTGCCAGGCACCTTAGAAGGGCCTTGCAGAGAGATGATGAGGGTGAAATGGCATCGCCAGGGACAATTTGTGCCGGCTTCCCTCTCCTGGGAACCAAGAGAGGACACGGGACAGCTGTGCTGTCCAGGGGAAATGCAGTGATGTGGACAACTGGGTGCGACTAGCAAAGGGAAAGTGGGTATCAGGGAAACGCTTGCTAGCAAATGGCTGGTGTCCCCAGGAAACCCCCCAGGAAGGCCACTGTGGGTATATATACCACTACTTCCAGGCGCTAATGGAGGCAGTGTCTTTCCTGTTACATGGCAACAGATCTGTACTGCCCCGTGGGCCTCCTGTAAAGAACTGCATGCTAACCCAGCTCTTTTCCTAGAGAAGTAGCACCCCATCTTCCTTCCCGTTGCTTATGGCTCCTCGTGGGCTATGGAGACTACCTGCTACCCTGCGCACTTCCCCAGACCATAGGAATACTGGAAATAGGGACTCAATGCAGCTGAGACCAGAGAAGACCCCAAAAGCACAAGCGGCATCAAACTATTGGTAATCCTTGTTACCCAACCTGGGGTCACCTATTTATCTGTGCAGAACAGGATGGTGTCATCTTAGTCCCAGTGGATGGAAGAAGAGCTCCTGGGGACCACAGGAGTAGGTGCCCTGCTCACAGAGACTTCAAGAAGCCCTGTATTGACCCGCTTCACACAGGACACCTAGCCACTCGCAGCAGAGCCCTGCAGAGACAGGTCTTTGGTCCATGCTCTGAATGTCACTGACACTGGAGTACTTGTTAAAATTTCCACACAAGAAACCAGACCAGCCAGCTGAGACATGACAGGGGTTCAGCAGTGAACAGAGGTCAGGTACCAGAGAAGAAGCCCTGGCAGATTAAACTGCCAAGGGCTGTTGCCTGGTAGGACTTGGAGCAGAATGGTGTAAGTCCCCTACGTGGCTGCAATCATTTGCAGTGACTGAATTACACAGCACAAACTGATTTGCCTCAGTTTGGCTTGGTTGGCTTGGTAGTAGGAGGAAAAGTAGGGGGGAAAGAAGAGCAGAATATTTGTCTGTGGGAAGGGATTGAGCCGTGAAGACAGAGACCAAAATAACCTCCTGGGTTTCGGTTGGTGGGAACATCCCCAAGACTAACAGATTGCAATAAGCCTGAGGGAAGGTGGGGATGGGACACGTTGCTCTCAGGAGAGCTCCCTTCCTTCTTCCCCAGGCCCTGGCCTTGGCATGGTGCTGCCTCGTGGCACTGCCTGCTTCAAGCCGCTGGTTTGCCTCTTGGGGGCACCAGCAGCGGTGACAGCTCATCGGTCTGCCCACGCTCTGTCGCCAACATCTCCTCATGGGCGCAAGTGCAGGGGGCCTCAAAGGAACAGCCTTGCCAGCTCTCACAAGTCAGTTGGAGGGGCTTTCTGATACTCAGAATGGCCTGGAGGCAACTGGCATGGGGCTTCCTGGTGAGACAGCGGAGACGCTGGGTTTTGCACCAGTTAAGGCAAGAACCCATTGAGCCAAATGGGCAGGTAGGCCAGACACTGACTGACGCTGCCTGAGGACCTGCCTGAGGATCTGGCCCGGGCACTGTGCACTGGAGCCACACAAGGCAAGCAGAAAGGTCACAGGCTGGATGCTGGGGTGAGGTGGCTCTCTCACCATCTCCCCACCAGCCGTGCCAAGGTCATGCCACTGACACCAGCAAAGAGCATCCGGATGAATGTCAGTACAAGTTGCAAGGCAAATTAAGCCTGACAGATCTGCCCTCGCTCCTTTGACGAGAGGATGCCCTTTTCTGTCTGGGCGGGGAGTGAAAGCCTCCGCCTTTTTGGCTGCTGGCTCCCCTGGCAGCCAGCTTCAAGCTGTGGCTGGGGACAGGGCTACCAAAGGGCTGGAGCCCTGGCAAGATACGCAGCAGGACAGAGGGAAAACAAACCAGGAACCGACTGGGAAATAATTCCTCTCTTAAATGGTGCTGATGCAATTAAGCAGCACAGGCTTTATGAATGATACCATGTCCGCTTCGAAACGCATCATTACCTCTTTCTTTTAGGGCAGTATTTTTAAATACATATTTCCTCTTTAAATGCCCAAGAAGAAGGCTTCGAGGCTGAGATATGTTGCTAATCACATCTTATTTCACTCAGTGGCAGGGAAATGTTTCGTGCCGAGCTCTCCCTCTGCCGCACACACACCTCTGCTGTGAGTCATTGTTTTGGATTTCTTTTTTTCCTCTCTCCCCCCTTCTTTACCTTGATGGAGCTCTCCTATCCAATATAGGAGATGATGAATTCACCTCCACCTCCCCTTGCTCCAGCAAGTGCGAGTGCTTGGCTGCTGCCTAACTCTCCACCACAGGTACTCAGTGAGTTCAATCTTCTCCTCTGAAGCACATGTCACACCTCCAAGCAACTCCGGGGCACGGCTCTGGGGCTGGGACCTCAGTGAGACAACGTGTTTCGGTGAACGCTACTCAGAGCCAGGTTGCCGAGCCTTTGCCCTGTGCCCTCCCCACCACGGTGCGGGCACGATGATTTTCAGTTTGGTGCGATTCAGGCATCGCTGTTTCCCGGATGACACCAGGCCAGCTTGGGCCACTTCTGCCCACGGAGTGCTCGCCGCCAAGGATTAGAGAGGCCTGAGTGAGAACAAAGGGCTTTTGTTCTAGAAATTGAAAGTTGATGGAGTGTGTCATAGGAAAATGACAACAACCTACCGTACCTCAAAAGACCATTATTTTTCCCTCATTGGAAGTGATTGAATTTCTCCATCAGTGACACTACTAATGTCATCAACACCAACAGCTCTCTCACGGAAAGGCCCTTTCTCAGCTGTACATCTGAAACATCCTCCGATCTGCCCTTTATTCCTCTCCCTGCTTTGCTTCTTGCTCTTCTGCAAGACGTGCTCAGAGAAGAGCTGTCAATAGAAGGCTGAGACCTCAGATCAGCTCGCTCGCTTTCCCCGTCCCTGCGACTCTCGCAGATGCATGCCTCTGTCAGATGTACTCCTCCAGATTATTTCTGAATATGCCACGGCTGGAAATTACAAAGTTGAATCATGTTGCTTAACGGCGATTGGCCACGCTATCACTCCCGGTGTCACCGCGACTGGGGGCCTCTGCTCGGCTATGCGATGTACATGCAGAATCCAGGGAAGAGAAGAAGCTGGGAAACACACACGGAGGCAGCGCCCTTTCCAGCTGCCCACATCCCAGCGCGGCTCCACGCACAGATGCTCCACGCTTCCCAGACCCTTGGTCAGCCTGGCGCTGGCCGCATCCAGCAGGGACTCCAGGACCACCCTGCCCAGCTGACCCCAGACCCCCTCGTGTCGAGCACAGCCGGGCGAAAAACCCTGCTGTGACGAACGGGAAGGGCGATGCCACATCGGGGCAAGTAGTGACGGCAGCACCCGCTCGGTGCGTCAGCTCCCGCCGCTCGGCGTGGTGCTGCGCATGCCAGGGGTTGGGAAACGCACGCTCGCTGAGGATCTGCAGAGTTACATATGTTGTGTGGGTTGAGAGCACATACGTTAGATATACACACATCTACGTGTGCGTGCGTGTATATGTGTATATATACACACACACATATATGAGAGTCTATTATAGATACAGATTTACATATACAATCAACACCAAAACGTATTGCAGGATTTTTAAGACAGCAGAATCAGTACCAGATATCAGAAAATAGATATATTTTTCTCTATCTTTCAGCTTATGTCTCTGGTTAGGCTAGCAAATGCTACGTGTTAACACCCCGCAGGGGATGGTGCTGGCCATCTCCGACACAGGCATTTTCACAGTGCCCCTGGGAAGGAGAAAGCGCTATTCCCTTGAGTGCAAGCCAGAAGCCACACACAGAGTATGCAGGTACTGAAATCCTGCAGACTGAGAGGCAGCCAGAGGGGATGCATCTGCCCACACGCAGGCTGGGTCCATGAACTAGTCAGGCGAACTGCCGTGGCACTAACGGAGAGAAAAGGCCTCTCAGAGGCAGGATTAATCTCTTTCTATGGTGGATGTCTGAGAAAGGTCAGAAGAATTGTGCCTGGACATACCTTTTTTTCTCTCCACTGACTATAAATGTCATGCAGCCAAGCAGCTGAGAGGCAGGTATCTATAGAATGGACACGTGAAATCAGATGAAGTGAATCCAAGCCCAGGCACCTAAACGCTACAGCGGATCCAGCCTCGAGTTACATAAACCTGCAGAGATAGGAGCCAGGATACACACTGCTGGAGGAGGTTCGAAAGCTGGAGATGCTCATCTCAGCTACCCTGGGGGAAACGTTCTTCCCTTGCCCTGGAGTTTAGGTGCTCCACCTAAAAAGCTCAGTCTCCAAAATGTTGGCCTAGTGTCTGACCCAGCACGTTGCTCCTTCTCCCTTAGACTTAACAGCACTGCCAGGAGTGCTTCGTGCAGCGGGCTACGTTTTGCTTTCTACCAGTCTTGCGTTATCAGTGTTAGCATATTGTACTAAGTCTTCATATGACTTGATACCTCAAAGTTTCTCACAGGTCTAAAAAAAGTCTAGTTTGAAGACATGTGGTTGAGCAGTTAAAATGTTACAAACAGTTAAGGTTGGTGAGTGAAACTTTTGCATTCATCATGGCCCCAAACTTGGGGCATCATAAAGCTCCAAAGCACTTTCGAGTTGACTCAATGTCACATTTAAGTGCGGGATGCATCAGAAGTCAGGATGCTTCAAAAAGGTTATGTAAACCATTACATCAAATCCTGTGAGGGTTATTAAGGTGAGCAGCAGAGCATGGGAAAATGGATGACTATTTCACAGCTGTATTGTGGAACCACACAAGCAATGTCCAGCTTAAAGATGCAACTCATTTAAGAAATCTACCTGCCAAAATTTTCCTTATGCCAGAAAATAAGTATTCTAGAGTCTCCAGGTAGTCAGCTGAGGTGTTGGGGTGATAGAAAGGCTTGAAAAAATGGAAAGTTTCTCACTACTGGAAAAGTCTTCCATTTTCTTCCCTTTTCTGGAATGTCATATTTTAAATTGTGTGGTCTATTAACTCCAAATTTGTACTATTCATCTGTACTGGTGCCTTTGAGTATTTGGGGGAGGACTGCATGGTTAATTTTGGAGTTATTTGCTACGGACTCTTGAACTTCTCCAAAGCCCATGGGTTCCCCACGGAGTTTAAAAAGTCTGCAGCACTTGTCTTCAAGGACATTAAGACATCTGCAGGGGCTTGCAATTTCTCAGAGTCTGGAACTGACCCAGCCAGGCTGAAAGACGTTAGGAAATCTTTAGGAACAGAAAAATGCATTTTATGAGATCCAGAGCTGTTCTTTTTGGGTTAAATAACTTTAAGAAGCCTGCAGGGACAACATGGACACTTCTGAAATTGCAGGCCTGGAGCCATCAGGCTGAAGAACTTCCCTCAGTCAGCAAATCTCTGAAAATCTTCAGTTCTACTGTGATAAAGCAAGCAACCAAGATACACTAATTATAAAAACGTGACTGAGGAAGTCCCGTACTTAATGCGTTTGATGAAGAAAAAACCCAACCCCCAAACCAAACGACCGCGTGGTATCCAGGTCATTGTGTTTTTCTGTGATGGATTTATAAAGAGTCATTAAGACAATCCCTGGGGAAAACTCTGTTGAAGCTATAAATTCGCATCAGTCGTTGGAGAGGACTTCACACCAGAAGGCTCAGGTACCGCTGGGTTACTGTTCAAACGCAGTGGTGCAAGCAGCCTCCGTTTGGACCCGGCACCGTTCCCCTGCTCTGCCCACGCGCCGGCTGTGCCTGCTCCCACTGCGCCAGGCTGCACGCCGATGCCAGCGCCCGTGACCCGGGATCCCACTGGATTTACACACCCCGTTCTCCTGTTAGCAGTCTGCATCCGTGTCCGGACGAACCTCCGGAACGCTGCTCCCTCGCGTGCGCAGGACAAGGTGGAACGGGGAGCGGACCCAGCCCAAACGCCCAGCTTTGAGCCGAAGCCTCGCGCGCTACCGCCGGGGGAGGCACCCGGCCCCCAGCGGCCCGCAGCGACGCCACGCCACGCGCGCGGGCGTTCATCAAATCCCTCCGTGCAAAGGCAAATAAAAGCATCGCTAAGCAGCTCTGGTCATCTCCTGGACGGCTCTAACAGCGGGAGCAGCTCGAGGTGTATAGTAAAAGCTTTGGACCTATTGCCGTGCCGCTGCCGCCCCCCCTGGCGGGTTATAAATGCAATACACGCCACCGGCATCTTAACTCCTGCTGTCCTCTGGCTGCGTACTGACCCGCGCGTAATCGCAGCCGCGTCGAACCGGGGGCGACGACCGACGCGCAGGCTCCTGCGGAGCGCGGTCGCTGCCCAGGGTGAGGTGGCGGGATGTTCCTGGAGGGCTCTGACCTTCTAACATCGCAGTATTATTCCTTAAATCCTAGAAGCACCACTACTCATAAACCAGACACAAGTCCCGAGCGCAGCAATCTGGATCTGGGCTTGGCCACGACCGCGGGAAAGCTCTAGGAGGGAGTCCTGCAGGGCCTCAGCCGCGGCGGAGAGGTGCTGGCACGCAGCGGGAACGTGCCGCTACCGAGTCCGACCGAACGCCGCGACGGGGTGCGAGGGCTCGTCTCGCCGCCGGCCTCGCTGCCCAGGCTCGGGGGCAGCTCTGCCCATGGCGTGGCGTGGAGGAGCACCTGAGCTGGGGCCAAGCCCAACCCGCTCCGCGCGTAGAAGACCTCCGGTCTCCTGGGCTACCAGCTGGCACTTGGCACTGATGTTAACATTCATTTAAGGAAAATTACAAAAAACCCCAACATGGGCTAATTAGCTAATGACATTATTTTGGCCTGATGTGCCATATAATTAAACAACTAATAAACGGCAAGAGTCCTGCGCTACCGAGGCTCCTGAGTCAATACCACGCTATTACCACAGTGTAATTGAGCTCACAGAGCACCTCAGCACAGACGTCCCAAAGCCCCATGCAAGGAAGGGTACCGAAATAGCCTCCAGAGACCTCCTGCGGGTACGGGAGAAAGACAAATCTTCTAACCTGCCGTACAGCCCGGAGTCCCACCTGGAGAAGACAAGTTTGTGCTTCACGCTGCGGTAAATACACTTGCTAGACAGGAGGGCACACGCAACCCAGAAAGCGTTAAACGCGGGCAAATTTCTCCTTCGGCAGCAAAAGTGGTTATCTGACCTGCATTGGCGGGGGAATAGGATGAAACACAGCTTGTCCTTGCTTCTGCAGAAAGACTTTCCAAAGTCCATTCCTTTCTATCCAAAATGTTTATGTTTCTCCATTAAATAGATATATTTGGAGTGACTGAACAAAACGGGGCATCGGGGTTACTGACAGTTATCAGCGACGGATGAGGGTTTTTCTCCCTCAGCCCTGGCCTTGGGAGACAGGGTGCCCCAACTTACTACTCTGCCAGCATGCTAAGAATAGGTCAGGACCCAAATTGAGGCTTGCCAAACTCCTTTCTGAGTTTTTTACCGAGTGTGGGAAAGGAGGAGAGAAGAGCAGTGGCTGGTGCAGCAAACAAGCCCTCTTAATTTGAGTCACGAAGCAGCTACAGAGGTCTCGTCGTAACGTGCTGTGCCTGGGGCGGGGGTCCTCGGAGGCGATTTATTATTTCAGTTTTATTTATATGCTTTGTAAGTCAAATTCACTAAACGCACGTTCAGCAGATGCCCGTACGCCCAGTCCATGCCCCTCTCCGCATTCGCTGCCCAGGCCCACCCCAGAGCCTGCAGCAGTGCAACAGGAGACGGAGCAGAGGGCATGGCACGGGATGGACGTCGCAGCTGCGGGAGCCACGAGCCAAGCGGAGGCCCTCGGGAACGGGCCGGAGAGCGGCTGCTGTTCTGATTCCCGGCTCCAAATTGCATCCGGTGCCCGAGTTTCACACCGGAGATGAATCGAATGGGCCTAAATATGACGGGAATCTAGTCAAAAAGCCCCATCCCCTGGGATTTCAGCCAAACTCAGGGGAACCTCGGGGCACCTGGAAAGCTTTTGGGAGCCCGTGCTGGGCAGACCGCCTGCAGCAGACGGGCACGGCTGGCCCCCGGGAGAGCCAAGCTGGCCACCCAGGCCGCCAGCGTGGCCCTGGACCCAGCTCTGCACCCTTGCCGTGGGCTGAGAGTCCCTGCTGGGCCTCGTCGCCACCCCTCAGAGCACCTCGGGAAGAACAAGACTAGAGATTCGCACGTCACAAAGCCAGGAGGGACCTTCTCGAACACGTTCTCCGAACTTCTGCACAACGCGAGCCACGTCATCTCCCCCAGCAACGTCTGCATCGAATCCACCAGGGTTTCTCTGCTAAGCTGCAGCCTGTCTTCTAGCGAGACGCGCAGCTCGAGCTTACGGCTGCAGCCCGCGAGCAGGCTACCCCGCGGCAGCGGCGGGCAGGGAAACGCCGCCGGCCCGCTCCCGGCGCCGCGGCTCCGAGCCAGCGCACGTGCACGCGCACGGCTGGCGGGAGGACGGCGGTGACGCTGCAAGAGGGGCCAAAACCGTCCTTGGGAGAGGGGAGAGAAGAAGGCAACTAGGAGACAACCGGAAGGCAACCGATGTCCTGCCTCAGACCGCGTCAACGGGGCTCACTGGCTCGGCTAGCAGAGGCACCCTCGTGTCTGCTGTCCCACGCTCCCCGCTGAGGCCACCAGCCCTCTTCTGCTCTGAATTCAAAGTTTAAGCTGCCTCTGCGCCTTCCCTTTTATCTTTCATTTCTCTGCTGACGTTTTAAAGGAAATTTGCTCTCCTCCTTGATGTACGAAAATCCACGTCCGAAGAGCGCTCCGGCCCCCAAAGCTGCGGAGATGAACGTGCTTGGAGGCGTGACTTCACACGGCTGCGTTGATAGCTTTCAGAGCCCGGGTCCTGTCCATCAGCTGCCCGCAACATGCATTCGGACGTGATACGGGAGAACAAAAAACCGCTCTTTAGAGGGCAAGAGAGGCGAGCAAACACCAAGACGAGCTAAGAGGAGCAGGGAAGACAGGGAGGCATTTCTCTCCTGCGCTCTCCTCCCCATACGGGACCACGACATCCCAAAGATAAACCCCAGCCGGCACGTGCTGATCAAAGGGCAGGACGCAGCTACCCAGCCCCCTTCCCGCAGGTTCGCGCTGCGTCCGCCGTGCCCCCGAACGGCTACCGGAGCTCACTTTTGGGCAGGACGCACAACACGGAGCAGGATTTGCAAAAGAGACTTCAAAGGGAAGACATTGAGAATGTCTTTTTAGGGGTATTCAGGCACCTAACTTCCCTCTGGCCTGCAGGTACTTGGGAACACTTTGCACATGAAGAATTATTTGTCTAATGCATCACGTTGGAATGTGAAATGACATATCCAGGCCAGACTTTTGTATTAAGTGGAATTCTAAAAGCAGATTTCTAGCAGTCTCGGGAGGGACTGGCGCGTGTAGAGCATGCAGCGGAAGTAGCAGCGACTTCTCTTTAGCCTGTGCAAGTATTTTTGTCTCAATTCTCCGTCCCTAGAAAGGATAACCGGCATTTACGCGTGTCACTCGGGCGCCTGCTCCTCTCAGGCCAGATCAGCCCCCGGCCCGTGCTAGGGGCTGGCGAGGGACGCCGCGGGAGCGCTGCCGGCCCACGGGCCAGCCGGAGTCCCTTCCAACGTTGGGCGGACGGGCGCGGGAGACAGGGAGCGAGGGAGGCTGGCTCCGATCCTCCAGGCCGCGTGCCTCTCCTTTGGCTTCTGACGGACTTAAGCGCTCTCTCGACAGCAGGATTAAAAAACAGCGATAAAGGTGACGCGCACCTCGTAACTTTTCCGTAGGGATGCCACGGGTGATGAAGGGCAGACGCTCCGGCCGCCTCGCTCCCTGCGAGCCCCTCGGCAGCGCAGACCGAGGGCCGGCGTGGTCCTGGAGGCCTCTGCTCCCGCCCTCCTTCTCCCGCTCCCGCCTCTTCCGCAGGGGTTTTCTGAGGACTGCATTTCCCTTTCAGTGCTTTAATCGCTCTCCTGAATGCAGACAGCTGCAGCATTCGTCGGGGCAGGGAAGTGTTTCTTTTCCGAACACTCCGCAGATCCTCCTCTGTATGGAAACGGACACTATCATTATCGGTATTTCTTTCCCTAACATCTCACTCAGCTCAGGAAACGCTCTTTCTCCTACGAACGGCAAACCTCTGCTACAGCAAAGCCGGGGAGGAGAGCAGGAGGAGGAGGCGTAGAAGAGCCAGACTCCCGCTGGGAACCTCTCCTGGACGCGGGCCGCCCGGGAGCCTTCGCCGGGCTCCCACGCCGGGAGGAGGCGCGCGACGGGTCACCCCCGGCGGGGACGGCTGCGGGCCGCGGTGCCCCCGGCCCGGCGGCCGCGGCCCCGCGGGCGGCTGCTCTGAAGCTCACAGGTAGATGAGCACGTCACTCTGCAAACGGAGGATCAAATTATCCCATTTTTCCCCCCAGGGAGGGGATTAAATTACCCTGGAAATAGAGGATTAAATTACTCACCAAGGGAGAGGATTGAATTACTTTGCGAGATGTGGGATTAAAACGCTCCGCAGGTGGTGGGCTCAAAATAGACCTTCACACAGAAGGCAGGATTAAATTATTCTATGGCTGACCAGGAAAAAAAAAAAACAAAAAACAAAACAAACCACCGTACTCTGGTGGAAGCCATATTAAATTATTTCTGGAGATTGAATTGCTCCACAGGTTTGTTGGATCCCCGTGCTCTGGAGCAGACCACCTGCTTGGTGTGAGGCACGCAGGTACCCCAGCACCAGCAGCCGGCTGGTGGTGTCCCGTCCCGTCCCCAAGTGCCTCCTGCCACCGGGGCATCCGAGCACCTGCCGGTTTGGATTGCATTTCTGCCGGCGCCGCCGGCCGGGCGAGCACCCTCGCGCCCCACATCTCCGAGCGCCCGCGCCCGGCGCCGGCTGGCTGCTTGCAACGCGTGCCGCTTATTTTTTATGCTGATTTCTTTTTTGAGGAGACACTGCTGAGATTTAGAGAGAGGGAGAACGAGCGTTTTAGGATAATCTTAAAAGCAGAAAAATTATTACATGTCAAACGCCGAACGGGGAGTTTAAAAGGCTCCCAGGTGGGCTGCAGAATTAAATGTTTGGAGGCTCTTTTTTTTCCTTTATTTTTTTTTTCCCCCGGCGAGGTAGGAAATGGGAATGTCACCATGGCAACCGCGGGGCACACCGCGGCGGCGGCTCGGCACCCGCCCGGGTGGGCCAGGCGCTCCGGGAGCATCTCCTCGCCGGGGACAGGCCCTCCTGGAAAGCGGACACCAACTCAAACTCCTCCTCCTCTGCCTGACTTGGAGCCACATTTCCCAGCTGCCGGGAGACTGCCCCAAATACCAGGTCCGGAGGGTCGTGTGGGGTACCCACGTACCCCACAGGCCCCACACCGACTAGCGGTGTCAGGGAGCGATTAAAGCTCCCCTCGCCGGCGGCCGAGGCTGGCTGAGCCAGGCAGGATGGATGCCGCTGTCAAGAGCCAGCGGGGAACACTCCCCTTGGCCACGAGATTTATAGTGAGGCTGTGGATCAATTACCAGCAGCCTCCGACCTTGAAAGCGCTGGTGCGAAGGGCTGCAGAGCCCTTTCCTCCTGTTTTCCGGCAGGAGACCGAACGCACACCCAAACACACGCACGCCCAAACACAGGCGCAGCCCCCGGGCAGAGGCAGGAATTCGGCCCTCAGGCCAGCCGCAAAGCAGCTAGCTGAAAGCCTCACCGCGCCTGGAGCGAGGAGGAGTGGGTACAGAGAGCCTGACATGTCTGTAACTTCCGTCTCCTGAAGGCCAAGGATGTCCCCAGTGAAAAGGTCTGACCCCGCATCAGTGGCACCACCAGCTACAGCAGAGACCAGAACATGACTAGGCTAGTCATGGCCAAACACCAAGTTGGCCAAACACCAAGTTGGCCAAATGCAGCTCTGCTGAAGAAAGGTGCAAAGAGCTCTGTCCTGGTAACACGAGCACGGTCCAGCACACTTCACTAGGCCATGCTGCTTCCTAATTACTCTGTTTTCACCTCAAATAAGACTGGATATGAACAGATACAGAATACCACCTTCACAAATAAAAGAATCAGAACCAATATGTTGTTGATAAGCCTCATTCTAGGGTGTAAACATGTTATTTGCTTGAAAAAACAAGCACTGGCCTTAATTCTGGAACTGCTAACAGTGGAGTAGATCCTCCTTCCAAATGCATGGTTGAAGCATGCAGAAACCAGAGCATTTCACTGCACGGATAATGGGAATGCCCTGGCCTCCTCCCAGCGCATGGCCAGAAAGAAGGGATGCTGCAGATGCTGCAGCCCAGCTCCCTGCTTTCTCTCTCCTGTCCCCTCCTCTATTCTCCTCCTTCAACCGCTAGGGCTCAGAGGGCTTTTTTTTTTTTTTTTTTTTTTTTTTTATTGTGGGCAAACAAAGTGGAAAACGAATTCCTTTAGATAGCAAATGAGTTTAATAGAAATGGTGATGGAGTGACTCTGTGCTGGGAATGTTAATCCGGTACTGGATGTGGCCAGACTCCCAAGCAGGGCAGTGCCGGAGGAGAAAGGTTGCACTTACTAGCAGAGATGACAGGTCTCTGCCCAAATGGTGTCTTCCAGCTGCTGGTCACACTTCAGCAGCCCACACAGGACCTGCGAATGCTGAGCAAGATGGGACCCATCCCTTCTACCCCTACCTTGGTTTTCAGGGCTGGGTGCAGGGCAACTATGCTAAGGGCCTGGATGACGTACGTGCTTGTCAAGGGACCAGCTTCCACCTTCCTGGTGAGAGGCTGAAACAACACGCAGCTCTGCCAACTGCCAAACACGTGCACACACCACACACACATCTTGAAATCTAGCACTCCTGCTAGGACCTTCAGCTTATGCCCATCAGGTCAGTTGGACAACCGCATGGGAAGACGAGCTCCTGTTTATCCACGAGACCTTATATGCTAAAACAGCAGCAGGCGGTGCAGAGCTGGCAGGATAACGATCATCATCCATCCCTGTCTCCTCCCGGTGTTAACCCGGGGTCTGGGTGCTAGAGGGAGTCACTGGTTGTGCGGAGGTCTGGCACGTCACCGAGCTCGTCCTTTCCCAGTACCCAGATTTGAGCACGCAGAGCTGTGCTGTGCAAGGCTGAGTCTCAGCACAGCATCCTCCTTCCGCTCCTCCCTCACACCTATCCCAGGTCTTAAACTGAGTGGAAGTCCAAGACAATCGGTCTGCCTGTGCAATCCATGAATTTTAGGAAGGTTAGCAGAGAAGAGTGCACCAGTGTAAGCAGATGAGGACACCGGTCAGGCTGGGAGCGTGTCCTGGAAGAGCAGTCGCTCCCAGCCTCAGGCTCCCAGTTCACCAGGGACAAGAACTTGCATGTAAAGTGGGAAAGCATGCCCGTCTGGAGCACGTCAGCTCTGCTAGCGTACAGGCAGCTCTGGAGACGGTCCAAATCCACCCCGGGGCAGCTGAGATTTCAATCTAGAGCTTTGTAAACAGACTTGCACAAAAAGAAGATAGCAATGTCCATGTCTCTACTACTCACTGAGACTTGCCCTCAGATTACCCCTCACAGATCACCAGCCTGCGGGCCTGCAGAGCTGGCCATCGCGCTATGTGGGCCACCGGATTTCCTGACCCTAGGAGCAGATCCGTCCAGCTAGCAGCCTGTGGACTAGGTCCAGCCTGCAGAACTGTTCTTCCTGACTGCCTGGGGTGGGTTTTCCACCATTATAAGGTTTATCTGCCAGCTGGCCCCTGAACAGACTGCTACAATAGTCTGAGCCCTGGTTGTCAGGTAGCTGGATGTCAGAGCTGGTGGAAGCGTGACTTGTTCCCATATGGCAGCCGCTCTATTTGTAATGCTTATGGCCCTGATTCAGCAAATTCAGTCTCGACCCAGAACTGCTGGCCTCCTCCAGCAACATCCGAGAGTAACACAACCCACAAGGGACAGACCCTGGGGTGTTCGGATCATGCCCACCTCAACAGAGTAGGACAGCCAGAGCCATTTGCAAAGGCTGTGCCTCCACCCCGTTTCTCCTAGGTCAATGCCATCACAGCAAACCTTCGCTGAGCATGCCTTCTAGCAACTCCTCACCTCGTTCCGTGGTCTGCACCTTCACCTCGCCGTTGCTTCCCCAAGCCCAGGCAGATGCCTGTACAGCCCATCGCTGCTTGCTCCCCTGGTCCTAGCCTGAGTGGGAGGCCACGGGAAGGAGAGGCCAGGGCTGGCTCTAAAGCAAGGCTCCCCTCTTCCTGGCAGCTTCAAATTCGGTGAAACCTTTTACAGGGGGGTTGGCTTTTCTCTGTGTTTTTCCCCTCATCCTTTTCATTCGGAGAATTTACTCCCCCTTCTCCCAGTACAGCTTTAACTGAGTTCACAGCGGGATCCTGGCACCCGAGCAAGGAACCAAACACCATCCGGCTTTCCTGGGCAGGGACCTCACAGACAGCTGCGGGGCAAACGCTCTTCCCAGGCAAATCCCACTTCCTCGATGTCTTCTCGTTCATCCGCACCGGCGCGGGCAGCAGCCGGACCCACGGGAACACGGGTCTCCCCTCGCTCCGCACGTCGCTCCTGAGCGTTTCGGGAGAGCTTTCCAGCTCGCTCAGCCCCTGCGTGTCATCCCTCCGCTGGCGGGGGGGGGTCTTGGGGGCTCGTGCAGCAGGACGGTGCCCGCGGGCGCGGAGGAGCACGAGGCACCGGGGCCCCTGCCGCTGCTTTCTGCTCCGCTCAAAGTTACGAGGAAAAGCCCACGCTCCTGCTGCCAGAGCGATTTGATTCTTCTGCTAACCTGACCTTATTTAGTTCATTATAAGCCCCCAGGACATTGCAACTGTAACTTAAGAAGGAAAAAAAAAAAAAAAGAAAAACCCCAAGAAAAACACAAACCTTTCCTCTGATCAATAGTGCAGGCAACTGGAAAAGGTATAATTCAATTTGTCAGCGCACAGTTATTAGTTACTGTGATGAAGCCCTTCCTCCCAGCCCTGCTACGCTTGCCAGCCCCAGCGCTGGCAGCCCTGGGGCACGGGACCAGCCTGCCACATGGCACGGGGCCAGGTAAGGGGCCGAGACCTCCCGGCCAAATCCGAGACAACGCGGCTGCCGCCGGGCGCGCGCCCGGCGCGTAGAGGTTGGCATCGACAGCCCCTCCTCGAAACGCCAGCGCCGCGGCGCTTCCCGAGCGCGCCAGCCTCGGACTCCCCTCCGCGAGTCGGCTCCTCTCCGCGCTGTCACCGTTTGCGCTGCTCCAGCGGGGAAGCCGCGCCGTCACCCGCACGGACCCCCAAACCGCTGGCTTGGGTCCACCATCCTGCTGCGCGATTGTTTTAGGGCTCGCTTCCCCCCACCGTGATCAGCTACAAACCAGCGTGGTGGAAGGAGCTCGGGAGGGGGGCAGGCGTCTGGGGGCTGGTTTGTCGGCGCCGTGAGAAGCACCCACGCGGGAGGGATGGAGCAGGGGCACGGCTCCACGGGGCGGGAGAAACGCAGCCCCCAGGAGACGGGGCCCAGCCGCAGACCTTTGCTGCTGGAACAGCTCGCAACCAGAGCGAGAGCGGCAGAAAGGGAAACGCGCTGGGGCACGCGCGGCCTCCGAGAAAATCAATTACCATACCAAATGAGAGTCTAAGAGGCTTTGGGGAGCCTTATCATACGCCTTCGATTCCACTCCGTCTGCAGCCTAGCCTGAAATTACCTACCCGACGCTCCCACGGCGCGACAGCGACCAGCACAACGCCGCCTCGGCACGTGCTTCCCCGCGCTCGGACCTCGTTCTTCCCGCGGCACAGGCGTCTCCTGGACGGACTAGACATCCAGCTTCCACTCGCGCCCCGCTCCCAGCCGTGAGACCCCGCCGGGGATCAGAGCGCGCCCGAACGCGTGCAGCAGGCACACGCACGGAAACATCTGCTCATCTCCCTTCCAGCTCTCCTCCGCCAACTTCTTCGTCGAGGAAACCTTGAGATGCACATGTGGAGACGTCTCTTCCCATTTGTTGATGTCAACAGGCATATCGCACACACATTCATTATTTAATCTACCTTTGAATTGGGCTAAATAGTTCTAACGATAATTACAGAGCATTTGTATTTATAGAAAACCG
This sequence comes from Rhea pennata, assembly GCF_028389875.1. Lineage (NCBI taxonomy): Eukaryota > Metazoa > Chordata > Aves > Rheiformes > Rheidae > Rhea > Rhea pennata. The sequence goes on from NC_084672.1 coordinate 21,590,222, forward strand.
TCATGCACAATCTGCATCCACATGGATAATGCCGCTGTGATCTATAAATACAGTGAGGGATGGTGTGGGAAGGCAAACGACATTCTTAGTCGCCATGAAACTCAATACACGCGGATGGTCTAACCACGAGGGGAGCTATTAGAGCTCCTGTCGTTTAGACCATGCCGCAAATGCAGAGCTGAGGCACAGGCCTCCGACAAAGCAGCAAGGACAAGAGCAAGGTGCAGAGCAAGAGCAGACCCGCGGCCGCAGGGCAGGGAGAGACTGCAAGCGGGGGAGAAGCGGCGGCAGAGCAATCCAAGGAGATGCAGGCTCCAGGGAAGGATTTGGAGAGGATCAAGGAGAATAAGAGCAAGAGAAAATGAGAGATTGCCTGCGCTGTGTGGAACAAAAGCACGGGCCCACGGGAGGAGGCAGACGAGCGAGCCCTGGGAAGCACGCAGAGAGAGGGAGAAGGGAGGGAGACGTCGCTTCTCCTCTTCACACAGCAATGGAAGTTTTACGGTAGCGTAGCCGACTCTTACAATTTTATTGCCAGCAGTACAACGGTGGAGTCTCACAAAGCTCCAGCCCCTGGAGCCAAGTTAAGATGCAAGAACCTTGGCTTTCATTAGAAACCAAACCAAGAGGAAAGAGCCCAGCCCTCCTCGTTGCATGGAGGAGCCTGAGAACGAGAAAATGAGGCTCAGCCTCCAGGTGGCAAATAAAAGGAAATCAACACGTATTAGTTCTAATATCTACTTGTTTTTAAAATAACCTTCTGCCTCTGGAGCAGAGGGGAGCGGGGAGCATTGTGCAGAGTCTTGCAGTGGGCAGCAATACCAGTTTGATGAGAATCTCCCTGAATATCAGTGTGGTCGTGTCCCCTCCCCGCAACCTTTCAGCATGTTTCAAGCTTTCCTTCCCCACCTTTCACCCCCAGCACAAAGCCGCACATCAGGCAGGGCACAGAGACGCCCCTAAACGAGGAACGAAGCCCCTTCGTGGATGGGCTCGTGACCGTGAAGGTCAGGCCTGTGTGCGAGGCTGCTCAGGGCCGTATAACGCAGCAGCATTAACATTGCCTATCCCTACGCATGCACACACACAAATTAGAAGTACTTATATTGCATTAGTGCCTGGAAATTTCATTCCAGTCATATCCCATTCAGCTAGATACTACACAGCTACATAACAAGAAGCATTTTTTTTCCTAGAGAGAAAAGCTGTGTTTCTCTGTGTATTGGTTTAAAGGAAACACAGCCAGAGGCTGAGCATGCTTGAGTGATGGCCCGCGACTGTGCCAACGTACAGGAGAGAGATGGCAATGCAGCATCCACCTTCATTTGCTCTGAGATCTTGTGCTGCTCCAGTAACGGACCTATCCAACCCTGTTCTGCAGAGATCATCTCCAGCAGGAGAAAAAGTCCAATCCAGGCCCCGTGTTTCTTCAATTTAGAGCTTTATGTCTAATGTTTCCCATTGCTAATTTACAAGCAAATATTTAGCCATCTGGCAGCACCATCCACTGGGCAGCAAAGCAAACCATTTGGCTTCACTGCTGAAAGGGCGAAGACAACATTAAACTTCTCTCCCTGAACACCGGGCACCCCCTTCCGACGCAACATGGCATCCACCATTTGGCAAGCCGTCCCTTCGCCATCTGCTTGGAGAACTCTCCAAAGGGCATGGAGGCTGCTAAATATAGCAGAGAAGCTTAGCAAACATTTGTAGCCAGGCTGAGAAGACCTCTCTCAAAGTTGCATCTTCCCTGGAGTTTCTGCCTTGCTCATGAAGTCTCTGATATCTTCAAGCACCTCTGCATTTTTCAGTCCCACTTCCTCTTCAGAGTCATTCCCTCCTCGCTCCCCCATTCCCTTCTCACTACCACTCTTCACTTCTCCCTTTACATTTGATTTCTCCTTACACTTGTTTTCACACTCACGGAAGGGCTCTAGATGCTGACAGCGTTCCTTTGTCAGCCCACAGATCCCCAAATGCGCAGGGGGAGATCTGACAATCTGGAGAAGCTTGCATAAGCCACACGTCTCTTGCAGGCTATTGCATCCTCTTTGTATGTGAGGCACCTTTAGCTCCTTCTATGCTTTCATGTCTCTTGGCCTCCTAACAGGCCTATGTAATGGCAACAGGAGATTTAACTGCCTCTGCCTGCATGAAGTTATTCCCCCTTGCTCTCTACTGGCCTCCTTTCTCTCATCTGTGAGTCCCAACAGTCCTGCTCTTGGCAAAGCAACACAGTCCAAGGCCAGCTAGACAACAGGGTCTGTTTCCAAACACATGCATATGCGTGCCCCTGGCAGCGCCCTAAAAATAACCGTGGCTTTCAGGAATCCCTCACTAGTCATCATCCAGTCATTACCAATCATCAACCAACTTCTGCACGACATCCCTCCTTTCAGCTCTTGACCATGGAGGGCCTCACTACTGACAGCCCCCCTCCCACTTGCATGGGCGTTCTCCCACTTCTGTATGAAGGTCTCTTTTCTTTGGTTATCCAGTTAGTATCTAGTAGTACAGGAGAGGCTGATATTTCTGTCCCTTCATCAAAATCCATGTCCTCAGCAATCTACCTTCTACCTATACTATACCTACCATGACTACATGCAGTGTCTTATTCCTCTTATTCCAGGAAGGTGTGAGGCCAGATGCATATTCCTGATTGAGTTTTAACCTTTCTTACCTAGAGATGAGAACGTTTCTCCTCATCTCTACAGGAGAGACCAAGAGAGAGCATCTCTGGAGAGACCAGGAGCAGTATCACTCATGGCACCACTGACTTGCTCGCAGTACCTTGCATGAAGCCAAAGCTACCAAGAATAAGGAAAATTATCGTACAGTTCAAAACAGTCCTTTTTTCAGACAGTTTTATTCCATTGCATCTTTGCTCCCTGCAGAAGAAACAGCTGTATCTACTTGTGTTTTATCATAGCAAACAAACTAAGCAACAGAGAAGAAAAACAAGCGCCCAGCAACCTGAACATGGACAAGCCTGGCATGAAGACAGCCCTTGCTGTTACACAGGTCTGAATTGTCAGTAAGTGCAGCTCCTATAGCTTCCTCATTGGGAGAGCAGAGAAAGGGAAAAAATAAACAAAACAAAACTCCTTTAACAATAAACCCACATGTTCAGTCAAACGTAAAAGACAGAGGAGAAGGGGGAGAGAAAGAGAGAGAAAAGGAAGAGAGACAGCAGAAGACAGAATACTATTTCCTCTTCAAATATTTATTTTCAGGTCTGCCTCAGAGTGCTGCTTATTGAGATATAGAGCCTTGCTGCATGACAGCTTGTAAGTTCCTGCCGCACGCGTGTATGGCATTGCCTTATCTTGGGAGGGCTGGAGCTGCCAGGAATTTCCAGGAGCACAATTTCAGAAATTGCAGAGGGTAGCCTCTTTTCTCTTTGGAAGCCTTCCCTGTGCCTCCATCTCCAGGCATCTGTGCCATGCCTGCTTTCCTTTAGCTAGATTATCCCGCACTCATCACCAGGTATCTGAGGAGCTTATCTTCTCCAGGCACTGTGCTTCCAGCTAGGATGTGTGAGTACACAGCCTGGCTCCCTCCCCTGATTCTGGCATGCCAACACATGGTTCATAGTTGGAGTGGAGACCTTGTAACGGGACTCCTCAACATCTGAAGCACCAAGGCTGCTGCCATAGCACCCTTTCCCTTGCTCAGGCAGCAATACCCTCAGCAAGGTGGCCTGCACAGAGATGGGACATTCACCTGTCAGGCTGAGCAGGTGACCTGACAGTAGCATTCAAGCAAGGTGGTAGAAAGCCCTGGGCTGCTGGAAGTGACGTATCTTGGAGGAGAGCCAGAGCTGACATCCTGATCACAGACAGCAATTAGGAAATTAAGCTATCAAGAAGCTTTTTGGGAGGGGTGAGTGTCCGTGGTTTGGTCAGACGCCAGAGCAGGTCAATACTGTTTGTCCTTCCCCTCTCTGCTGCAGATGGATGTCCTCCTGTATTTCTGATCCTAAAGCAGCCATGCAGTTCCCTCTTCCCACAGCCAACTGCCATGGAAGAAAAACAGCTGCAGAGAGGGAACACCACAGAACTCAGCAGAAAGTGATGGTGAAGAAAGGGAGTGGAGAGAAAACCACCTGAAGAATTTAGTTCTCCAAAATCATCTGCACCTTTCTGCTGAACTGCAGCCCCAGCTATAGCTCAAACCACTCTGCCCTTTTTGGCCTCCAGAAATGGCATGAGCCAGCAGGGCTGGGAGCTGCCTAGTGACTGCACCCCTCCTGCTCCAGCAGTCTGGCCTGAAACACAGGGTTCTTGGTGGCCAGGGAAGCTGGTACAAGATTGCACGTAGAAGAGAAAATATCCTTACTATGCTCCAAAGAGGAGATTAAAACATCAGCTTCCACAACAGAGCCAGCTCGCTCCTTCGCACACGCTGCCTGCTGAGTTCCTACCTATTCCTCAATTTCTCTCCAGATCTGCAAGTGCTGTGGAAGCCCCAAGACCCACTTAGCACCCTAGAAATGGCAGCTGTCTGGTGCTCTGGCTGCACTGAGCCCTTTAAACTCTTCTCAAAGGTGAATTCTATGGCTGATGGGATAAATGGCTCTTAGAGAGGCTAAAGACTGACAAGAGCCAGCAAGCACTGATTCTTCATGTTCCTTTTTTGCAGAGAAGGACCGGAAGCCCCAGCGAACCTCAGTGACCAGGTACAAGGAGCCATTCCCCAGGCAGCTTGGCATCCTCCAGGCAACCAGCAGCCCTTGGATGAAGGACGGCTCTGCCCAAGCTGCCTGGCACTGAGGACACGTGGATCTGCAGGTGGGGGAAGAACGGGCAGCGTGATGGAGCACATGGTAAATCTAAAGTGGTCCTCAGAGTGGGAGGCCCTGCCGTAGCACAGAAACGTCTGCCAAGTGATAGATGACACACACGACCAACAGCAAGAACACATGCATCCCATCAATTACCTAAAACACCTTCCTCCTCCAAACAAGAAGGCCCACACGTTATGAGGGAAATTCCTTTCCTTGTCTAGAAACCTTGACTAGTCCTAATTATCCCAGGTCTCCACTACATCCTGCTCACCAAGACAGGGCTTGTAACCCCTATCGAGCAAGTCGCCCATAACTTTGTTCAGCACACGCTCACAGCCAGTCCTAAGTGTAACACAGGGTTATACATTCCCCCAGGGGATGGACAGACAGACACGCACGCACACACACTCATGACTGCACTTGTACTCAGTTGTGCCTGCACTCACATCATTTTAGATGGAAAACTGCTCCTCCAAAGACCTGGATCTGCAGTCTGGATTAGCAAGATCTAAAGTCCAGCCCAGCACACACAAGAACCTGCTCTAAACACGCCCAGATTCAGAGGCAAATTTGTTCTCCTTGACCATGACCCACTGCTTTGTCCCATAAGCGCCTGGTGCAACGAACTCACACGCATACCTCTCCCGGAGAGGCACGCACGGCACGTGGGCATCGCTAACACCATCCTCCCCTCCCCTCCCGCTCTCCCCCACGCTTCTCCCTCCTCCGCAGACTGGCACACCAGCCTCCCGCGCGCACGTCTGCCCTTGCGTGTCAGCACTCGCAGGCCTGCAGCCACACGCAGGCTGCTTCCTCGCCTGTGCTTGGCCAGAGAAATATTGATTTCTTTCCCCCCTGTAATATTTCGCTTGGCTGAGCAGATTTAGAACTGAAGAGTCAGACTCTGCCTAGAGACCAGAACCATATTTAATTTTGTGGTTTAAGAAGCCCTGGAGCAGGTTATTCTTATTTTAAACTACTAGTGTTTTTAAAAGCAAGTGACATTTTTGGGGGAAGGGACGGGAGGTGACTGGTGCCCTCTGCCTTGGTCCAGGCAGCACTGGGCAGAGTTTGCTGGCTTGGTTTCTGCTGTGCAGCCTTCCCTGCAGCCCAGCTACTCCGTATTTGCCAATCAAAGGCAGGGGGTGGTGGTGAGCTTGCAATCAAAACTCAGGAGACTGTCTCCATATCTTTCAAACTGAAGACAAGCAAGAAAGAGAAAAGAGAAATAAAAGAGAAAGAAAGAAAAGAAAAGGTGTGAAAACCTCTGATGTAAATAGCTAGGCGCATTGAGGTTTCATGATTCATATTGTTTGGTTCCCTATCCAGACCCGGCTTGTGGAAGAGCATCCACTGTGGTGTGTAATTTAGAGATATAGAACAAAAACATGGAGCCTCCTCCAAAAAACGGTCCCTGATCCCAGGAGACCCCTGAGCAGCCCAGCTGGAGGGCAGAGCCATCCACAGCAGCCCCCCAGGTAAACGGCCTGTAGTGGCCCAGGGCCACCACTTGTGCCTCAGGCCAGTCCACGAGAGCTCCAAACCCTTCAGCCTCAGCTGGACGGCTAAACGAGGGGAGCCCGCGTCCCTCGTGCCTACGCACCGGCCCCGCCGCAGGCTGGCGAACCTGCGGCATCGCCCCGGCGCGCGGTGGCTGCACCACGCACGACGCCTACCAGGACCCAGCTGGGATGCAACAGGCGCAGCGTGGACTTTCAAAGGGGAAGGGGAAAAAGCGCAGGAGAGGAGCCAGACCCAAGCAGACCAGGAGCAGCAGCGGAGCCCCAGCCTGTCTCTAAAGCAGCTTCAAGCAGTCACGTGCAGATTCACCTTTCCTGCGCAAGCCGCGACATGGCTGCTGCCCGGAGATCAGCGCGGAGAAAAGCCAAGCGTCCCCAAAAGAGAGTCTAGCTCAACATCAAGGAGCCGCCAAGGAACTGGGGTTACCCTGAAGGGAGAAAGCAGAAGGAAGCACGGGTCCCTGCGGACGCCTCTCGTCTCCCGCGTCTCTTCGGACGTAACGGCTCGGGCCCCTGCTCTGCATCGCTCCGGGGTGGCAAGCACGAGGGATCTATCTGCTGTCTCGAGTGCGGTTAAGTCTCCACCGCCTCCCGCTTGCCTTGAGCACCGGCCCTCTCACCCAAGTCAGCGAGGGATCCCCCTGCACACCCCCGTCCAGCCGCACAGCCGCCCCCACGGCGCGACCGGCAAACAGCGACGCTCCTTACGGCCTCCAAACGTCGGAGGTGGAGGCGTCAGATGCCAGACGCCTCAAGGACGCTCCAGCAGCCCAGCCTGGGGCTGTGCGCGTCTGCCAGACGGAACGAGCTCAGCAGCAGCGCAGCTCCACAGGACAGGCGAGGGACGCCGGGCACGCGGTGCTGCGCCCTGAAGCGGCGCAGCTCAGCAGCCAGGAGGTTGGGGAGCAGCACCCGCTGCCGGCCCTTTCCCCAGCCTTGCCAGGGGCTTTGGGTGGTCCCAGGGTGGCCCGAGCTCTCCTACGACAGGGTCACTCCTAGATCATCTGCAACTGCACCGTTCCTCGAGGGCAGCACGGCGGGGGGGGGAGCAGGCTGCGGGTTCGAGGGGAGGGCAGGCGGGAAGGCAGCTCCAGGAACGCGCGGTCGCGGCTTGGGAGGGCCGCGGCGCGCGGAGACGTAGCGCGTACCGCAGCAGCCTGCACATCAGCTAGCCGTGTTTTGCATCGCATCGGACCACAGTTACCTGCGGCTTGTATTTTGACTGAAGCAGACAGGCAGGAGAATGAGAACGGATCCTTTTATATGAGCTCACTCACATCTAACAGCTCTTGACAACCTTCCTCCCCTCAGCTCCTTGCTGGTGTCCCTGCATGGGACAGGCCAGGAGCCTAGACCACCTCGCAATGCAGAGGGGACAGGGTGGGGAGAAGCGTCCTGGCAGTGGAAGATGAATTTGCAAACGTAGAACAAAAATACGGTGCCTCCTTCAAAGGAGGGTCTCTGATCAGGCAAGATGCGTGCGCAGCCCAGCTCAGAGGAACGGGCTTCTTGGGGGCTTCAGCTCTGGGATGAGGATAGAGGTGATGCAAAGTTGTGCACCAAAAGCCCAGGTGGAGGGAAGGTCAAGAGGACGCTGCAGGAAGCACTGCTAAGGTGCAAGGCTGGCTGCAGGTGCGGCGAAGCTGAGGGTGGCTCTGTTGAAGATCATGCTCATCTATCTGGCCAACCCCAGGCAGAGGCAGCTCCAGCAAGACTTAGTCACGTCAGGACATGACTAGTCCAGGGCAGCCGCGAGTTTGGGCCAAGGTAACTCATGGTGGTGGGAGGGCTGTGTGGATCTTCTGCCCTCAGAACGGTTAGAGTTGGAGAGACGGATGAGACAGAGCAGGAGAAATGAAAGAGTGCAATGAGTTGTGGCAAGGGCCAAGGCTGTGAAAGCGTGTTATCATTAGTGCAATTATTATTATTGCCTTTTTCCATTTTTGGCAATTTAATAAGAACTAGCTTGGACAGATCAGAAACATGCTATCTTTTAAATTCTAGTCGATCCAAAATGCACAGAAACATGGTAGTGTTTCACTACAGATTTTAGTATTCGTAAGAGTTTACCCATTTCCTAAAGACAAAAGGAAATTTCCAAACAACATTTTCTTTCTTAAGGAAAACAATTACTTCATTTAAGAAATGCCAAAGCGAAACCCTCAGACATTTTCTGATTTTGTTTTTGTTTTTCCACCTCAAACAGACAGTCTGGCAAAACCAAGCTGCGACTGCAAAATGCTTGGAACAGGGACTGTCTTGCCCAAACCCAGGCAGAACGGCAGCCAGGGCCGGGGCTGGCAGGGTGGGGAAGCAGCCAGGGCAGCAAGAGCTGCAGAAAGCCTCAGGGCTCGGAGGCAGCCGGGGGGGGGGGGGGGGGGGGGGACAGGAAGAAGCCGCTACCACACGGTCCTGCTCCGAGGATGGCCCAGTGGACAGGAGAAATTGCAGAACTGGCTGTAGAGAAGCGGCGATGGGACCCAGGTCCCCAGGGAAGCTGGGAACCGCTCCGAGACCTCCCCATTCACCATACCCACCAGGAACGAGGCTGGTCCTGCCTGCTGGGACATCTCCGGCCTCTCACACGTCCTACAAATTCAGCTCTGGCAGAGATGGTCCAGGAGGATTAACGCCAGCGGGAACTAGCCGAAATCCTTTGAGGTGGGAAAACCTTGGGCCGCCTTCCCAGCCCGTCAGTCCCGACATCTGAGGCAGGTTTCAGCATAAGGGTCTGCGCTTGCGTGTTGGGACTTTGGGAACCTTTCCCTGAACCTCCGTGGGCACGGACCCACGTCCACCTTGAGGCCCTACAGCGGCCTGCCCCGCGCGCTGCGCCCCTCCTCCTGCCCCGAAACCCTCTTGCAGGACCAGCCGAGGCAGTAAATAACCATCGCGAACAAAGCGTGTACAAGGACGGAGTCGGGCAGAATCACAAAGTATATAAAAATACCCCCAAAACGCTGCAATTACTTAAACTGTTAAAAGAATAAAAAGGTATTAAATAAAGTTTCCTGAATGTCAAGTTGACAGAGTTTCCTAGGAAAGGGCTGGCCAGGAAAGGAAGCGAGTCCCTTGCGTAAATCCCCGCGCTCCAGGGCTAGGCATTAAAAGCTTTGCTGGCGGACGTCGCCCGCTGCGGTCGCTTTGATCCGGGCTGCTGTCATACGCAGCGAACACCTTCTGCCTTCTGGGTTACGGCAGCCCAGGGATGCTGCTCCCCAAGAGAAGGGACCGGGGTCCCGCAGGACGGCGATGCCAAAGCTGGGCACCTCTTCAAGGTCTTCTCGCCCAAGCGCGGCACCCCGTAGCGAAGGCATTTAGCTTCCACTCTGCTCCGGGGATTTTCCCGGCACTCAAGAGGGATGAACACAGTTCAGAGGAGATGTTCCAAAATCAGGGCAGTTTTCCCTCAAAATTTTATACCGCTGCTTCCGCCTTCGCATCGGCGATGCCTGCGCCCCCTTGCCCGCCACCCTTCCTGCGAGCAGCCCAGGGAGGCGAGGCCGGCGGGAGCAGCCGGCCAGGCTCCCCGGGCAAAGCCACCTCCGCAAGGACGGCGAGGGCGGGAGCGGGGAGAGCCGCTCGCTCGGTGCGCGCCGGCTGCTCCCTGCGAGCACCCCGCCGGGAAACCTGCGGCGCCCGCGGGCAACGGGGCCGAGCACCTCGCCCGCCTGCCCGCCCGCCGCGGCGGGGAGCCTGGGGCCGCCTGCCCGCCCCGCTGCCTCGCTGAGGAAGGCGCTCGCGTCGCCGTCGGGGGATTTGGCACATCCACTCTATAATACATAAACTCGCACCAGCTTTATAAGGCCCTCTTGGCTCAAATCGCATTGTAATTCTAAACAGCCCTGAACTCATTTAAATCCTAATAAAAACACTGCCCTGCATTTGCATTCACGGCTTGCCGGTCCCGCCGGCTACTGCGGCGGCGGTTCCTGTGGAATTGGTAATGTTTGGGACTTGGCGTACTGGAAACCGTCTCGCACAGGCAGGGTTGGGACTTGGCTTAACAGGATGATAAAAAACACAGACGCGGGGAACGGGCCTGCAGACCGATTCGGGAGGACGCACGGAGCAGCCGGGCGCCAAAGCTACCAGGGCAACGCAGGAGAGCCAGCAGCACCAGCGACACCTCCTCCGGACTACGTCCCGACGGGCTCTGCTCCCCGCCCGGGGAAGGGGAGCGAGCCGGGCGCGCGGCGGCGATCGCTCCACCACCACCACCAGGCACCCGGGGCGGCACGGCGAGGATTTCTAACGGAGGACAGGGAACGGCTGAGGGGAAGAGCCACGGACCGCGCCGGCCCCGGCAGCTACCCGCGGGAGCGGCTCTCCGCAGCTCTGCTCCGGCGCTCCCGAGCGGATCCACGTGCCTCGCTCCGGCCCCCCTCCGCCGCTCGGCTCTTCCCCAGCCCGCCGCCGCGCCTGCCCAGAGCTTTCCACCTCCCTCCTCTTGCTGATGACATTAATAAGCTCCCCTGGAACAGCGCGATTACGAGCTATACCCTTGCAGCAACAGAATTACTAATTATTACTGAGATAAATGGGAATATCAATGATGAAAGTCAATATTATTGTCGTCTTCGTTCCTCTTTGGTTTATTTGCAGATGAAAAGACCGCTCCGGCCGTCTGCCCAGGATGTGGCTGGGAGCCGGCCCGGTTCCTTCGGGCGGGTTTGTGCCCAACCCCGCTGGCCGGCCGGCGCTGCGCTGCCCCGATGCAGCACTGAAAACGCTCCCGCGCCCCAGCCCACCGCAGGGAAACGTTCACGGGAGCAAATAAACCCGACGACCGCCAAGTCGCCCACCTCCAGATGTTCTAATGCGGTGATAACCTCTCTGTAATCAGCACGAGACCCTACCCGTGCTCGCGAGGACAAACTTCTGCCACCCTTCTCCAAACACAATGAGAAAATAGCACTGGAAATAACCTTGCAGGAATAATTATGTCAGTTTTTATGAAGGAGCCAGCCTGTCCTGAATATTTCATGGAAGGTAATTTTTTCAGGCTTTTTTAAAATCTGTTTTTTCCCCCTTTGTGCACATCAGGGTGCAATTAAGGAGAAAGCATCAGAGCGTAATGGCCCGGCTCGTGCTCGCCCTCTTCCCCTCCTCTAGCCGACCGCGATATCCCGAGCTGCGCGCAGGGGTCCCCTCTCCCAGGTTGCCGGTGCTGCACGGCACGCACGAGCCACGGCAGCCGAGCCGGACGGTTCTCCCTGCTCCGAGCTAGGACGTCGCTGGGCAAAACGGTGCTCTGCCTCTCCCCTTCCTCCTGCCGGCCCCCGGAGAGCCCCGTCCCGGGCCCGCGGGGCACGGGCAGCGCGGCCCGGCGAGCCGCTCCGAGCGGGGCACCCGCCGCTCAGCCCGTCTGCCGAAGGCGGCCGAGCACCCGGCCGGAAAACGCGGCACTTTGGGGGTTTTATTTTTTAATAAAAGAAAAAAACACAAGGAAAACTAAACCACCCGGGTTCTGAACATCATTTCTAGCTTAAAAAGGGCAAAAGGAGAGAGGACCTTCAGCTTCTGCAATCGGGATGCTGGAAGAAAATACCAAAACCCCAAACAAGCCAATGTCTTCCTGTGCTTGGTTTTCCAGAGAGGGCTTCAAGCAGCCTGACAGTTTCCCCCTGGAACTCCGTTCTGATAAAAGATCACTAAAGATAAATGCATTTCAGGGCTTACTGCTGCGAAAGCTTTTGACGGAAAGCTGCTGGCTGTTTCCTTGGTCCCCCCACCTTGCCCTGCCAGCTTCTACAAACCTCAGCCCCAGCAGCGCGGGAACCCCTCGTAACTGCACCCTTTGCACGCAGCCTTCCCGCGGCCCGGCTCTTCCCGCATCCTCGGGCTCAAGTTCTGCGCGGCCTCTCGGCCCCCCCCGGGAGCAGGCAGCTCTCCCCTTCTGGGGGCCCTGTCCAAGCCACCTGCCACCTCAGCCCGCTGCAAGAGGCCTCAAAGCACAGACGAGTTCCCAGCTGGGCTCCGGGCTCTGCCGCCTGGGCTGAGCTGCTCCACGGGCCTGGCTGGGCTCCAGCAGAGCCAAACGGGCTCAGCCGCCTTCCCCCACCCGGTTTCGATGGGACGCGAGTGCTCGGCTCCCACAGGCCCGCTCTCCTCGTGCTCCACTCGCTACAAAAATGGCAGAAAACCTCACCGTCACTGTCTGGTTGGTCTCTTTTGCCCAGAAGCCATTTTTGAGCCTCACTGTGCTCACACATCACATGGCCGTACCATAAAACGGGCAACGACAACAAGAACCTCGAAACGCCTCTCTGCAAGCCCCTCTCGCACAAGAGCATGAGGCGAGATAAGGACACGGGTCCCTTTTTTGCACGCATCAGGTTGAGCCTATGCAGCCTCTTCGCTTTGAGCAAAAAACATGATGCAAAGGCAAAATTATACATCTGCGCGCACGTGTTCGTGCAGGAAAGCCAGTCCGGGCTCGCTGTTTTCATTCCCCCTCTTCCGAGCTCGACGCAGGCACGGGACGGCGCCTCCGCTCTCTCTCGGAGCCGTACCCCAAAGCGGGAGCGTCCGTCCCGGCTCTCCCTCCGCGGGGACGGACCAGAGCACGCTCCGCCATCCCACTCCAGGTCAGAGAAGAGCCCGCTTGAATAATTCCCCTCTGCATCCCCCGCCCCCAGCTCCAGTGTTTAAAAGATGCCTGAATCATCCTGCCCCCCCCCCTTTTTCCTTCATTCGGGAGCTAAATTCTGTTGCTCACGGAAAGATCCCTTTGCTCTCTCCAGAGGGCTGACATCCTGGGAAACTGCCTGAGCCCAGCCAGCTCCGACGTTCGCTCTCTCACGCATTGCCTGCACCAAACTGACAGCTCACAGATTTTAGTCTAGGATTTCGTATGTACAGTACGAGCGGAAACCGGCTCCCGTCTCCGCTGTCCTGGCGGGAGAGCCGGGAAGCAGGCTGAGCCGGAGCGCGCGGGGACGTCGCGCCCCGCGCCGGCTTTCGGGGGCACTCTCGCTTGCCCTCTCCTGGAGGACGAGGGCTATTTCTGGCCAGCAGGCTCCTCGGCCGGCGCGCGCGGCCATCCCCGCGGGCAGCGCGCAGATCCGTCCGCCCCGTGCCGCTGCAACGCGAGCTCAGGTGAACCCACCTGCCCAGGAGGAGCGGCATGCTCAGGGGACAGCGGCCGCGAGCCCCGTCCTCAGCCGCGATGACTTCAAAGAACCGTCCAAAGATTCCAGACGTGTCACGTGTCCTTCAACCTCCCCAGGTAAAATCCATCCGTATGCAGGCATGATGGAGGGAATACTTCCTACCTCTTCCAGACAGGCGGGTAGGGTCTTCCCAACCCTCTGGTCGGAATCTGCACCCGCTAATGCCCCAGAAGGACTGGGGAGCAGCCCCAGACCCTGAGCGGAGGGCATTCCTACCACACTTGGGGCAACAGAAACTAGTCCAGATTTGGACTTGGCATGACCGAGACCTGTGACCACCATACACTCGGCAATACAACCGCGTCCGAGCTCGTGCATCACCTACCCAAGTCAGATGAAGTCAGGATGCTGGGGGATCGGATGCCTGAGGCTCAGTGGGCTTCGGCCTCTCCTTTGCTTTCCGCTCGTGCACTGCGGAGGAAATGATAGCGCGGTTAGAGCTTTAAACCTGGCCATTAACAGAGGCAAGCAGTAGAGAAATTAAAAAGCTTTGAATGCTTTTCCCCCTCTCCCTCCCAAAACAGGAGCTCTGAGCATAATCTTCATCCAAGCTGATATTTAAAAGCTATGAATCAGGCTGCAAAGGACAAAAAAACATGAGTACCAAAATTCAGTAGGCCTGGGACAACTATATTACAGCTAAATCTCTCTTAAATAGCTGCTGAAAGGACCAAAATGAACTGCTTAATAGAAGCCATTTTCTAATGGAAATGGAGCAGAATTGTTCTTGGCAGGGCATTGATCCACTGACAGTTACGGGCCTGGCTGTGGGACAGATTCGGGCCAGGACACCTGGGAATCATTTGCAGAGGTCTCAAGAAACAGATGCTTGTAAAAGTCCCCTTAAAAAATCCTCTTGTAAAACGCTGCAGGAATTTTTGCCTCTGTCCTCTGCAAAAGCCAGAAATGCTCGCTGGGCAGCTGAGGCTTGTGGATCCTCCACCAAGTCCCTGGTGGAGAGCGCGGGTTGTGGGGCTGCACTGAGACACCAGCTCAGGCCCCTAACTTTCTTTTGGCTGCATCCAAGCCTGTTCTAATACTTGTGGCTCCAGGGGCTGTAAGAGTAATAAAACGCTCTCACAGATGTGGCCAGATCACACAACACCGCAGAAGCACGAAGCTGCAGAAGGCCTTGCAGAGTCAAGATCTAAGCAAACAGTCTGGAAGACTTTGCCCTAGGGAACTCTGGGTCCCATGGACCCAGGATATTTCTGGGCTCCCGTTGCACATTTTCTGGGGATTTAGAGTTGCTTTGTTACAACCAGTAACAGTCCAAAACACAGCAGAGCAAAGCACGATCTGCAGTCCCTCGTATGTGCTGGCCTCAGGCTTCACTTCTCAGCTTCACTAACTCCTGCCTTCCCTGTTTCAGTCCAGCCTCAAAAATGCTCAACACCCCCACACAGGAGCTGCTGGCATAAGTCCAGTTTGGCCACCGCACTAAGGTCCCTGGCGTGAGAACCAGGGCTCAGTCCCAGGTTGCTGGTTAGCCCGGCACCACGAAGGAAACTGGAAAGACGAAGTGCCGAGGCTGCCCCAGCTTCGCTCCGGGCACCGGAGGTCTCGGCTCTGCGCACGCTGCACGTCGCTGCAAAACCGCTCCACAGCGCTCACGCACGCGGCCCTGACGGCCTCAAAGCCCTGAACGAAACAGGTCCGTTTCCACCAAGGCGAATCCTCGGTGGCTAAAATCACTGACAAGGGTCTGCAGATACTTGAGGGAAACCCACCCACAACTTCAAACCCACAGCAATCGCCTTGCGAGATGCTCAGTGCCGGGGGTGGGAACCAGCGCCCTGCTCAGCCCCACCCCGGGCTGTGCTCCCCAGTGTTGGCTGCACCCTTAAAATATATTTCCAGAGACAAACCGAAATGCTGCTCGCCTTGGCTTTGAGGGGTACACGCCAGCCTGGACTCTCCGCCCTGGGCAGATGGCCTCAGCTCGCAGCGCTCAGTCTCCAGCCATAAGCTTTCACCCTTGGCAGCCGTGAGCCTGGTTCAGGCCCAAGCTGCACTTGGCTTTCTCTGTTCCTCAAAAGGTAGGCTTGGACAGAGGGAAGGAGGGAAATGGTAAACTAAGAAAGGGAAAAAGGAGTAAGAATAAGGAGAAGAAAGAATAGAGGGAAAGAGAAAGACAAGAGGGGAGAGGATAATAGAGAAACATTCAAAGGCAGGAGGAAAAGGAGGGAGGATGAAGAGGAAAGCTGAAGGGGAGACAGTACTGCAAAGCCTGGCCAGCAGTGAAAGCTGTCCTGAAATGACAGTGTGCCGCAGCACACCGTGCCACCAGCGATGCCCTCAGGACCAGCGCTGAAGCACCACCACCCCTGGACCAGCGCCGGGACCCCTGCCCTTCGCCCAAGCCCGGTGCTGCCCATCAGCCAGGCCAACTTGCTCAGGCACCGACAGGACTCGGAGTAGCCCAGGGCTGCCCGGGTGATGCACGCTCTCCCGGCCTCTCGCAGAGCGCCGGCGAGCCTGGGAAGGCCAGGAGTTTCCCGTTCCTTCCCCAGCAGGCAAGGGGAGCAGGCCACCACCATGGCTGTCCCAGCAGAGCAGAGCTGGGTCCTGTACACAGCTGACAGCTCACCCATCTGTGAACCTCCCTGCTCCATCCCATAACCACCCCACACATGGGAGACTGCACAGCCCAGAGAGACTGCCAGTGCTCAGATCTGCTTCTCACCGGTCTTCAACCTTCCTTCCTTGCTCCTGCCCACAGCCAAGGTACATGCTGGTGAGAGGAAAGCAATGGAAGCATGACAGCTCTGACTCTCCATCCCATGCTTTGGGGGAAGAGGAATGTCCCACATTCCCTTTCTTCTCTCCCAGAAATCATTTGCCATCATAACTTTCACTTGTGCAGGGGACAAGATAGAGGCAGGGGGGTGTTTTCATCTTTTTTTTGGAATACAGAAGTCATTTCTCCAAGTCCTGGGTAGTTCCACAAGTGGGCTGTGAGAAGGAGCCTCAGGAGACATTCACACTGCCAGAACAGGCTCCAACCCTGCTGTGGGATCTCAGCTGTTCTCTCCAGCCTTGGCGAGGTCGCAGCCACCCATCAGAGCCAGCAAGGTCTCTCCCCTCCCTTGCTGCTCTTCCCGGCAGAGGGACACCACAACCAACCTGCCAGGACACGTACTCAGTGTCACCTCCAAAGGCAACCTGCAGGCCCGAGCAAGTACCTACAAAAGGAGGAAAGGGCTTTGCCAAGGTCACCTACACACATCAGCCCCATTCTCATGGCAGAATGAGAATACCCTCCAGAGCGAAGATGTTTTTCTGAGCAAGGAGGGAACCGTCGCTTCCTTGAGCATCTCATAACAGAGCTTGCAGGACCCCCCTCGGTCACCTTCCCCACTGCCATGCTCTCCCAGAGTTTCAAAAAAATGCCAGTAGTCAACGACAAGCATAGCAACCAAAACTGAAGCTGCAAAGCTCTCCGGGCTCGCCAGGATGACAGGTAATAAGTGCAAAACCCTGCACAGCATCACAACTCTGCATAATAAACTTGGGAGGAACTGCTTGATTTTTCCCCCTGCAAGAGACACACAGCTTGGCTCTCACCACTGTACGGCAGGAGCAGGTCTCCACTCGCCAACACACACATACCTTCCTCCTGCTCCGCCTGCCCAGCGCAAATGCTGCAAGGTGCTGGGCCGCAGGAGCGCCAGAGCTGCCCTGCCAGCCCTGGAGCCGCGCGAGGGGAGCAGCCAGGCCGGCAGTGGCCCACTCTCCTACTGCTCACGTTTCTAGCCCTTGCACACTCTGCTCCCCTTGTACACCATGCACGTACTTCCTTTGCCTTTCAGTTTGGCAGCTTTTTACACTCTTTCAAGGATAGTGGTGCTTGTCTTTCAGTACCAGCACTTTGCTCTCCTGCAGCCCTTCTCACTTACAGAAGTCCAGTGCAAGAATGAGTGAAATGTCACATCACTGCAGCACGTGCTCCTGTGATGGGATGGATGCAGCTGCCCCAAAAATCAAGGTTTTTAAACCCAACAAAGACCCAGTCTGCACCAGGCTTTTCAGAAGTGGCTATCATATGAGACAGTCCACAGAAAGCAAGCA
This sequence comes from Rhea pennata, assembly GCF_028389875.1. Lineage (NCBI taxonomy): Eukaryota > Metazoa > Chordata > Aves > Rheiformes > Rheidae > Rhea > Rhea pennata. The sequence goes on from NC_084672.1 coordinate 21,607,774, forward strand.
TCTCATTTTCAAAGGTGTTGAGTACCCTCAGCAACTACTGGCTTCCAACCAGGGTGCTCACAACCCCTGGCTAATTCTCACCATCAAAACACCCTTATAACAGCAGCAAATGAACAGATGACTTGGAAAAACCAAGTGGCAGAGAAGACACAGGTAAAATAGGATAAAGTGTTCTCCCTCTCTTCCCTTGCACAGCCACATGAGAAAGCTTTTACACCCAAGTACCTCCTGCACATACAGGATTATACTGCAAGTCAGCAGGTTTTTTGTTTGGTTGTTTAAGGCACATATATGAGTTCACCAAAAATTATCATCAACACTAAAAGATTTAAAACAGTTCCAGGAGACATTTTAAACCTCAGATTATTCATTCAACAGGCCCCATTGGAGCTCCACTGTTCAAAACTGGTGTGGGAATTTGCAGTGTCGCAAAGTAGTTCAGAGGACAAAAATGCTTTGAGGTAGCTCATACAACGATCCCAAAAGCTACTAGAATCACCCTAGAATGTAACAGTCAGAAGCAAACCAACAGCCCTACTTCAGGGGAACGTAACCTGCACAACTGTCCTTCAGAGGAAATCAGAGGTCCTAGCACCACCACAATAGCCTGGAGAAAAGAAAAAGCTTATTTGGTTTATTAATACTTTGCCTGTACACATCAATTATCTTAACAGACTCGCAACACATACATGAATTTAATGAATTCAGATGGGTCCAAATCTGTTTAGCAAGGAAGGAAAACAACTCTCCCACCCCAAACTTCTTGTGGGCTGGGATCTACTTTCCAGTCTTCCACCCACAGCAAGTATTTCAAAACCCTTTTTAAGCAGAAAGGCAGCTTGCCATGACAGATAAGGGGACATGGCCTTTGTGGGGAACACGATGAGAAAGTGGGGCTGTTCTCGCTTGGTCTCCAGGGAGATGTTCCTGCCAAGAAACCAGTGGAGCTGAGAGCCTCTTCACAGAGGGAAGATTTTGCATTTTTCTCTTGGAAATATCATCTGAGAGACACTAGGGTTTCAAAAGGTGGGAGCTCCCTCCCACACAGACTTGCTGCCCAGTTACCCTGAGCCTCCCTGACCAAGCAGCAGCAGAGGACAGAATAGATGTGGGCAGGCTGTGGTCAGCTAGGAGATGAGGGAGAATAAAGCACATGTATGGGGGGAGAACGAATCAGGAAGGACTACGCAGGGAGAGAGGAAGTGGGAAAGGGGACAAGCAAGACCATGGTGAAGAAGAGGGAGCAGCAGGAGAGAAGACCACAAAAGCACACGCTCTCCCACTCCCACATCACTTGCAACTTCACTCATTCATTTGCAAAGATGCAAACGGAAGAAGCAGAGCCAAGTTCTTCCCTCAGGCTCCAAAACCAGCCACTTCCAGGGCCCGGAAACAAGCACGCGCTCACAGGCAGAATGGTCTTAGCTAGTACCAAAGCTTGCAAGTAGGGCCTAAAAAGACCTTTGGAAAGCATTTTCCACAGCTTTTCAGTTCTGCTCCCATCCCCTGCCAAGGCTGCTTTACTAACCCCTTTCTCGCCAGGGCTACCGGGGCAGCCAAGCTATCGTTGAATGGCAGCGCTGGGCCGAGGCACCAGCAGCCAACTCCCACGTTTCCTCCCCGTGAGGCTGAAGTATGCTCTCGTGCCCTTCTCCGAGGCAGTCTCAGCCAGGCCACGGCAAGAAAGCTGCCAAATTCTTGGCCTAAATTGGGAATCTAGTGCCCCAAGGAAGCCTGCTGCTCTCAGCATCTCCAACCACAAGCCCAACCCATCCAAAAAGGTCTTGGCTGTCATGGCCACTTGCTCAGTACACAGCCAACAGGACTCCTGCAATTGCCTGGAAGAGTACAGACCACCACTGCCAGGCCCCGGGACCAGACAGGCACTATTCCTCTACCATTAGCATCAGTACCACACTGCAGAACCATGCCACATGCTGCCCTTCAGGATCACCTCCAGATGCCAAGGGACTTCCTGACACATCTTTCCATAGATCATCCCTCCTCCAGAGGTTAGCCAAAGCATGGATTGTCTTTTACTCCTTTATTCCCAGAAAGCCATCAATGCCATCCCCAGGTCCTCCTCCCAATAGCCCTTTGATGGCATCTCAAACCTGACAAAGCTCTCCTCCAGGGTATCCAACAACCAGAGATGGCCTGAAACAAGCAGTTTCAACCCCAAATGCTGCTTCTTAGACTGCTTGCAGTCTCCTGAGTTCTCTCAGACAGGCTTTGAGATGCTATGTCCTGTGGGGGTGCACAACGCACAAGTGATGCATATACCTGGGTGGCTGAATCTGCTCCAGTCTCTCAGGCTGGAAGGGGCACAAAAAGACTGCGAAGACATATATACAGCCTACATCAGGGATCTAAGACTAGAGGATGCTTCTTTTAAGGATAAGGGGGGAAAAAAAAATAAAAAACCCACAAAATCAGTCCTTCCTCCTCCATCAGTAGCCTTCCACAAAGAGGATCAATGCAGCCCACTGTAACTTTACTGTTGTTCCATTTTTAATTAATGAAAGAAAAAACTAATCATTGAATTAAACTTCTCATTACTCCAGCTGAATACCCACTAAGTAAATTTAATTACTGCACGAACTGGGTTTCTCCCTGCCTGTTTCATTACCTACTGATAAAGATGAAGGGAGGCAAAAAAAAAAAAAAAAAAAAAAAAAAAAAAAGGGAGAGAGAGAGAGAAAGAGGGAGAGAATGAGAGACAGGAATAATAAATGCAAAAACAGAGGTAAAGGATTCAGCAAATTTCAAGAGGCTTCCAGTATAGGACTGGGCAAAATGGTTTTGAAAAGACCCTTCCATCCTCTCTCAAAGCAGCCTGAATGGTTTCCTTGTGGAATCAACACCTTTCTTCAACCTGCCCTGCTTCCTAGGGAAGACCAACTATCCTCCAGATTCATGTCATCTTGCAGAGTTTACAGTCCCACAAGCCTCTGCTCCCACGTCTGACTGGTATCTCAGGCCTGTTCCTCCTCCTTTAAGTGGCCAGAAGCAAATGCTGTCCTATGTAACGCATACACTAAACAAACACTGATGATTGGAGGACACTAGGTTGAAGTCTTACTGAACATTACTTCCTACAGTCTTGCCCAGTACAGTCACTCACACAGTCCTAGAATTAGTCCCTCCCCCTTAGAAGTCCTACATCCTCTCCCCATTTCACATAATCATAAAAATCAAGTCAGAGCTTCCCTGGGGCCTAACAGTCCAACAGGCAAGAAATAGGTTCAAAGACACAGGACCCTTGGTTTCAAGGCTACCTGCAAAATGACAGAGGTTCAGGCAGAACTGACATCTTTCTAAAGATGGATAGATACCGATTTCCGAGCTGCAGCTCTTCATCCCTTCCAATCTCAAATAGCTCTGAAAGGCCAATTTGCCTCTGTGACAAAGGCAGCAATCCTGAAACGCTTCAGAAAGATGCTAGTGCTGACAAAAGCATGAGGAGCACATGAGAACAGATGCCAAACGTCTGCTGTCCTACCACGTATCCCAAGTACTGAGACACCTGCCCAGTCTCTTTACATTTTAAGCCTTTTTTGCTGGAGTGGGAGTCCTGCAGGCTCTGAGTGCTGGGAGCTGGGGGACATGCCAGCAGCAGGCTCCTCCTAAGAAAGCCGCAATGAACGTTATCCAGCTTCCTCCCCACACTGCAGCACAGATTTTGTTTATGTCACAATTTTGGGTCTCTCCTACTCTCCCACTGTGATCCAGCCCTCCACTCCTCCTGCCTGATGAAAGGTGTCAGCCAACGTGGGGCACGCACAGCCACATACTGGGGAGGAGCCTGGGGGCCTCTGCCAAGCACAACAATCTCACTTCCAGCAAGTGCTTGGCGGAGCACATGCACGTGCGCCTTGGTTTCCATGACCACTTATGCAGTGTGAATATTGATAAGGTCACACTTAAGATAAGCTGTATCTTTCATTGACTACACCCCTTCCACCCCCAGCTTCTTCCTCTAATTAAGTAACTTCAGGTGTTCAGCTGAGCAGAGAACATGGTTGGAAGGATTATCCCAGTGCTAACAGTGATGAGATCTGGTAGGTACCACAAGCCCATCTCCTTGTCATTAATGGAAAAAGAGGAGACCACGCAGGCCTCTTCTGCAGCTAGAATGAGTGAGGGCTCTTGGGCACAGTTTGAGCTGCTACCATCCATCTTTCCTTTCACTGGCAGCTTGTGGCCCACCACTGCTGCTCTACAAGCCAGAGACGCTTTAGGGAGAAGGCATTTCTCCCTCATTCCCGTGACTTTGCTACATCTGATCTCAAACCAAGCCTACATGCACTTGAACCTTTCCTGCCACGCCTGCAACGTAAACCAATCCTTCATTTCCCTCCGCTCCTTCAGAACCCTCCTTCTTCCCTGCAACTGCTACAACCCCTTCCTGTTCTCACCCCCCCCCCCCCCCCCCCCCCGATCAGGCCAGGAGGCTCATTCCCTGCCTGGGTTCTTCCTGCTCAGGCAAGCCAGGCTGCACAAAACCCTCCAGGCAGGCAAGAGGGTCCCTTCAGTATCACGCTGATCATTTCACCTGCCTGGCTCAGCCTGTTTTGACCAAATTGCGAGTTCCCACACCAATATGGGCAGCAGGACGAGCTATGCAGCTCATACCAGAACAGCAGCCTCTGTGGATGGCAGGAGCTATCCCGCAGCCTGGCTGTTTCACCATGGCTTCTTTGACAAGTCTGTTTTGTCTGTGCCAGCGGCGATCCAACCAGTCCTAATCCCATAAACTCTCTGTAGCAGAGTCACCACAATAAGGCAGTCAGCTGGAGCCGGCCAGCTTCCCCGCAGCTTTACCAGCTCTTTATCCAGCGAGCGCTGCCCTGCCCTCGAAGCGCAGCAAGATTGCAAAGAGAAGATTAGTGTCCCCCTTTCTGCCTCCCCAAGCTTAGGAGGGAGGGTCGGAGACAGGAGATGGAGCAGGGCGGGGTGGGGGGGAGGCACGCATCCAGTTAACACGATTTGAGAGCACTGGGAGAGCAAAAAACGTGCAGATAAGTCAGAAATTGCCTTTGCGAAGAGGTGGACTGTCTCAGATGCCCGATGGATGCGGGGACACGCTGCTCCCCGCAGGGAGTAAACCAGGCTGGCCCAGACCTGCCGGGCAGGCACCACCCCGGCAAAGGGGGCTGGCCCGGGGCAGCCCGCCCACCCCGGAAAGCCGCCGGCGAGAGCGGAGCCGGAGCCGGGCCAGCCGACCCGGCCGCGGCGGCCGGCCGCCTCCGCGGGGCCGGGCGGCCCCCCGGGGGGGGGGGAGCGGGGGCGGCCCCCCGGGGGGGGGGGAGCGGGGGCGGCCCCCCGGGGGGGGGGGGAGCGGGGGCGGCCCCCCGGGGGGGGGGGAGCGGGGGCGGCCCCCCGGGGGGGGGGAGCGGGGGCGGCCCCCCGGGGGGGGGAGCGGGGGCGGCCCCCCGGGGGGGCCCCGCTCCCCGCCCGAGCCGGCTCCTGCCGCCTCTGAATTTAGCTTCCGCAGAGTCTCTCCCGCGATCCCCGAAGTCACCGGTACAGCATGTTCTGCCACCACAGGCTCGTCCCAACTTCTCTCTTAGAAACCAACCCGCAGCGCGTGCCGCAGAGATCTGCCGCCCTCGCACGCTCGCAAAGCAGATAACCTCGCGGGTTTTACACCCGTCACACTCCCCACGCTGTACCGCCAATGACAAAACCGCCTCCTACCACCGCAACCTGCTCCTCAGCCTGCCGGGCCCCTTCCCCGGCGAGGGACACCCTCCTCCTCCTCCTCCAGCCAGCCCGACGCCGCCTTCCACGACCAGAGACGGGTCTTGCTCGGGGCAAGCTGCATCAAACTGTCTCAGCAGCCCGTCAGCCCCAAAACCCTGCTCCAGAAACCTGTTTCCTCAGCTTGCACCCCCTGACAGCGATACATTTTCAAGGACCTAGGCTGCAAAACCAGTTTTATTTTGGTTGCTTAGATTTGCCGGCCAAAGTGAGAAAAGAAAGTAATTCAGGTTGACTAAAATAAATTTTTTTTTTGGGGGGGGGGGGACTGTCATGCAGAGGACAAATGGGAAAAACCTCCCCCCACACCCCAGTAACAATCTGGGACTGAATGAAACATTTTGTTTGGTCTGAAATGAAGCTTTCATTTTATTTGTAGGTGGCTTCCCCCCACACTTAAAAAAAAAAAAAAAAAGCTAGAAAAATTTCAAAATGAAATGTCATTTTGAAACAGATGGTTGAAAGGTTTCATTTTGAAAATGTCAAAATGAAACTTTTCAGTGTTTCACTTTTTTTCTTTTTTCCCAGCCAAAACTACTTGCTAAATATGACCTGAATTCGTGAGCCGTTTCTGTTGACTGAAACCCAAATTATTCAGCGCGTAAGCTGTTCGCTTAAGACCTTTTGCCCAGCCCTGCGCATCCTGCTGGGGCACGGAGAGAAACATGCACTAAGTGATTGGGAAAGCAAAGCAAGCAGTGAGCCCTGCTCCAGGGAAGCGGTGCCTACGCCAGCTCCCTCCACAGCCATCCTTTCCCTTCTGCAGTCACCTAACTTTCTCCCTGGGGCATCCCACCCTGCCCCCTTCCTCCCCCCCTCTGTCTTTACCATCCCTATCTACCACTTCTTCTGCCAGAGACTGTTCCCATTTTCCTCCTTTTTAACCCCAGAGCTGCTGAGCGATGCCAGCTCTGCTCCCTTCCACGGAGGCAGGGCTGGATTCGCTGGCTTCAGCCCACCAGCTTGCACCAGGCATGGTGTGATGGGAGCCTCAGTGCAAACACGCAGGAGGAAGCCACAGGAGACGTGGCTGGCAAGATGGGAAAAATCCAAGGACCTACCGTTGCAGCAGACCTTCACGGCTTCGACTCAGGAAGTGGAGGGGCTGCCCGTGCAGAGGAGGAAGAGGATGGTGCTGCGTCCCCAGGCCCAGGCAGGAAGGACAGGGCTGTCCCGTCTGTCTCATGGGACCCAATGTGGAGCAGCTCCGTTAATCCTGGACACGCTTCCCTGCAAGACAGGAGGACAGGCAGAGGATGAGTAGGTGCTGACGGGAGAAAGATTCGGTTCAGACCCCATGGACCCAATCCTGGCTGGTGTACAGGGCACCCGAGTTTTCGGTGCATTCAAAGCACATGAGGAAATATCAGGCGGAAATCTGGTGTGACAGGCTGGAGGACAGGGAAGAGCTTCGGGTCACCAATGCAGCAGGACCTGAGAGAAACCTAGAGCCCAGCTTCAGCTCAGGCACCTGCCCTGTTCCAGTGTCCCTGGAGGAAAACCACATGCCCCCTCCTCGGTTTCTCTGCCTGCGCAGGGTTGGCAGACCAGCTATTCCCCAGCCCTGGCAAAGCAGCTCCAGATCTGGCGTGCCAGCCAGGAGCCCTTGCAGGGACGTGGCATGCTGCGAGCAGGTGACAATATGTTAGGAGGAAGGAGGTAATAAATTACTGATCAGCACTAATGCAGTTCTCTCCCTCCTCAGAGGGCTGGACCCACATCTGCCACCTAGTTTGTCTGACCTTGGGTGCCAGCGAGCATTAGCACCCCCCTTTCACTCGGGAAAGCGAGGACCAAAGCCAAGAGGAGGTTAAAGGATTAGAGTAAGGTCGTGGCAGCGAGCAGTGTCAGAGCGATGGCACAGGCCCTCGCGAAGGCCTGGCTCTTCGCCACCTGCTCAGTCTGTTCTCTGACACCGCGCTCTCCCGTGCCAAGGATTTTAATCTTTTTGCCCTGCTCTCAAGGTGCACCTGTCCATCTGCTCCCCAGCACGGGGTTTTTTGTGCCCATGGCTGACAGAGGGAGAAGCAGGCAAGCAAGCACCACATCAGAAGCAAACCCAAGCAGAGGACCTGCACTGCTGGAGAACATGGTGGAGCGATTAATGGCTCTTGTACAACAACCGTGCCTATGGCCAACAGTCATTACAGCTAGCCCAACACTACGACAGCTTTCACAGATGACGACTGAGGAAGACTTTGCCCACATGGCCTCTCTTGTTCAAGAGGAGGGATGATGTTAGTCCCCAAAACCAGGCCAAAATCTAATTCCAAGCAGATGATCTAACCCCGAAACAGGGAGGTGGCCCAGGGCTGGGCAAATCTTACTGGCAGCAAACCCATGGACTCCTCCCGTGCCTTTAGCCCGAGGGAGAAGCATTGAGTGGTCTAATGCTATTCCTTGTCACTGCCACTGACTTGTAACAGGACCTTGGCAAGTCAACCCATCCCTATGTCCCGAGGCCTTGACTTTAGCTGAATGTTTAGGGGATATTGCAATGCAGGAGGATAACAAGCCTGTTGAACCATGCGCACAAGCCCCTTGCTTGCTGAAAGCTGGAGGCAATCAGTCTTTGACTGCAAACTTCACAATCCAGGAGCTTTCAAGCATGAGTGAAGTCCAAATGAAATCTGGCAGCCCCAAATTCTTCCTGAATTTGGGCTTTCAGCCCTAAAGGGAGGAATTGTAGTATTTTAGAACTTTTTAATTCTTTCTGCTCTCTCTGTCTTAAATTACTCCCATGTGATGACCTTAGAGACCCTGCATTTCCATGGCTATACTCCTATAGCTGATCCCCCAGAGAGCGGTAGGATTCCTCCAAGGAGCACAACACGACGTGAACATGAAGAACACCAGCAGGGCATGACTGGGACGGGCAAAAGAGGTCAGACTCAGGAGCATGCTCTGAAGAAGTCTTAACTCAAAAGTCACGGCTATAAAAATCAAGTTCATACTACACAAGAGGCCAGCTAAGAAAATCATATGCCATAAAATCCTATAAAACAAAAGCTAATGCCTAAACCTGAGATCCGAGAGTCGCCTACAGAGTTCAGGCGAGAGATTTTGGTTCCTTTTCTCTCCCTCTCGCCTCTGGCTCAGCCCAGGGGCAGAGGCGCTGGAGCACTACAAGAAGCATTACCCTTCCAGCACAAGCACACACCACAAAACACCGCAGCTGGTGTCAGGAAACCTGTTCTTGTGAGATCACTAGCCTGATTTCCAGATGAAAGAGGATTAGATGAAGCTTAGACTAAGCATCTCAACAGTATCAAGCCATGTGTTTGTGCCCAGCCACTACTACTGCTTAGGCAATACGGAGAAAGATTTATCTGTTGAGAGAGAAGACGCTCGCTCAGAGAGCTCTCCTTGGCGCAGAGACGGGCATTTGCTAGGTCCTCAGTAAACCACTCCACATCCATCGGGGCAGGCAGGAGTCACGGCTGTCTGCAGGCAGGAGTCTATCAAATCAAGTCACATGGAATAAGAGACAGACTTGATCTAAACTCAAACCTCCTCCAAGGTTCAGGGGGGTGGGAATCGGAAATTAAGCCCATCTGTTCCCAAACTATTGTGCAATCGGTGAGGTGAGAAGGCTGAAAATCTAAGCTATAAAGAAATCCAAAGCACTCAGAAAATGGAGCAAATGAGCTGTCCATCAGGGAAGAGACGCTGAGTCTCAGCTCACTACTGGAACGAGCCTGGACATCTCAGTGCAGACCTTCCCTGCCACCAGAAAGCGGGGGGAAAAAATGAAATATCTTTAAAGCGAGCTCCAGCTCCCCTGCATTAGCCAAACTTGGCAGAGACGAGCAGAGACACCCTGGTCTTCCCAGGGCCCGTGGACAAGCTGCACAAGGGGCGACAGCACGGGAAGGGAAACCAAGGCAGGCACCAGCGAGGTGAGAAGGTTCAGGAGAACCTGTGGAGCTGGCCTTGCGTGACCGCCTCCAGTGAGGCGACGCCGGCTTTTGGCAAGCGCATCTCGGTGTGGAACTGCTTTTTCATAAAAACATTAAGCAATTGATCAGTGTTAAAAATTGCCAGTTCTGACATACCTAGCAGAGAATTGATCTTTTTATTCTTGAGCCCACTTTTCATTCTGAGATTTTTTTTTTTTTAATATCCCCACCCCACACAAAATTCCAGAGAAAAATCCTTCAGTCAGCTCCAAACGCTCGCTTTGAATTTGAAAATTCATTAAAATAAATCCTTCTGAACCCAAACTGAACATCTTTTTCCCATGAAGGAACAATGTTAACCACCACCCCCCCCCAGCTAGCCCGGAAATCCATTTTTTGTCCCGTTCCTGCTGAAAGTCAGGAGAGTGGCGCATTGGCAGGGCTAGGCTGGGAACGGAAGCGTGGGAGGTAACAGCCAGGTGGGATTTGGAAGTGCTGCCTACAAAGCACCTCTTGGTGCCAGGACATTAAAAAAAGCAATTTTTACACAGCCTTTACCTCTAGGAGAGTGAAACACTGAAGCAGCAGAACCGGATCCGGAGCAGGAAGGCAGCTCCGGGAGGAACTGGGCATAGCACGAGGCTCCTCGGGGAGCTTGCAGGGAAACTGAGGAAGATCTGGGAGTCCTGCCCAGCCCGGGCCAGCAGCACAGGTCCCACGCAGCACGCAGGGTGCCTGGCACCGGGGCACCACGCAGCGCCGCAAGCCAGGCCAGCAAGGGAGGCGCAGCCCCTCGTGTTTACAAGGAGTAAAACTCATCAGATTTAGCATCGAGTATTTATGAGTGTTGAAAAAAAACACGCCAGAGGGAATAAGGCGGTTTTCTTGTGGCTGGCTGCTGAATGGAATAAATCTATCCACCGGGCATAAATTGTTTAAGCAAAAATCCCTCACTTGAATATTTTTCAAAGAAAAATAGCAACAAAAAAGAGGAAAGAAAACTCTGAACCCTCATCATTTCTCTCAAGGTCAGAGCTGTTATTCTCTTCTGTGAAGGATAGAAAAAAAAATCTTTCACTAGTAAGTTTATCCAAAAGAAATGAAACATTTGGGAAGGCAATGCATTACTGCCTGGACCGACCTGCCTGTTTGCATTAGGCTGACTATCTCTGTTTAACGGGGAATTATCTTTTCAGAGTGAGTTACGGGGAGGCCCGGTGCGAGGAAGAGCACCGTGCTGCAGCGACGAGCTGAGGTGCGAGGGGCTGGGGGCCGCGGGGAGCCCCCCAGGCCGCAGGATGGGGCACAGCCCCCGAGCAGGAGCATCGCGCCCGGAGCCCCGCTCTGCACCGCCGGCTCCGCCGAGCCGCCTTCCCCGGAGAGCAGGTGAGGAGACTCGGTGGGGACGAAGGGACGCTGCAGGGATCCGAAGGGGTTAACGCCAGCGCTCCGCTATCCGAGGGCTTGCACAGCAGCTCTCTGCACCCACGACGCCCCATGCACCCCCACTGACCCCCCCCCCCCCGAGCACCCAACCCAAAACAGGCTGCTCCACGGAGGGAAGAGCAAAAGCAGAGCTGAGAGAAGCCTCGAGAAACAGGAAGGGCACTCGCTGATGAGAGATCGGAGGCAGAGGCAAGCTCAGAGAGAGTCGGCATATGGAAGGAGTGTCTGGCAGGGAGACCAGTGGGAAGAGACCTTCTCCGCTATGGGAGCACTTGATTAATCGTGGGCCGCTGCAGATGCTGCAGGACGCGTGTGCATTGCACTCTCTGCTGAGACAGCTGATGAGGGGCCCTGCACGCGCTGCCTGTAACGTTGGCAGATGTCTTCCAGACACCGGGCAGAGAGTAGAATCATAAAATCGGTAAGGTTGGAAGGGACCTCTGGAGATCACCTAGTCCAACCCCCCTGCTCAGCAGGGTCAGCTAGCGCATGTTAGACAGGGTTGCATCCACGCGGGCCTTGAAGATCTCCAGAGAGTACCAGTGCCTGCCATCATCTCCGGGAGCAAACCTGACTGCGGCACGCTGCAGAGCGCGCCGTGCTGTAGTACGGGACGGCGGGACCCAGGGGCGAGCCGCCACCGCTTGGCCTGCAGCGCTCAAGGAGAGGAGCCACGCATGCAAGACAACAGCCGCCTCTGCTCTTATGCACAGGCTCTGCTAAGGTTGCTGCTTTAGTGCACTGCAGGCACTAAATTAAGGGGACATTTACAACCCGCGGTGCAGAGAAGCAGCCACTAAAGGTGGCCACTGCGAGCACTTGGGCAAGAGGATCCATGAAACCGTCACTGAGAGGGAACAAGTTGGGAAAACAAGTCCTTCTTACCTACTGCCCTGAAAGGGCAGTGCCAGGACATCTCCGGGCACCTGGGGCAAGTGGGGAAACAGCAATGGCTGCAGAGAGCTGAGCTGAGCTCAGCGTCAGATAAGGTCTCCAAGATCTGTCCTCTTTAGGGGGGATGCAAAGCCCACAGGATGCTGGATTCTGCCCTAACTAGCAGAGCCCTGGCACAGAGAACTGCATCCTGTACCACTGGGAGAGCACTTGTTTGGAGCAAACGCAAGGAAACACTCCCTGGAAATGATACTGCTCGAGTCCAAGCCTTGCCAGGGCTCCGCACGACAGACTGGCAAGGCATCAATCTAGAGCGCTGAGCGGTTTCTGGTGGCAAAACAAGCCTTGCTGCTTGCTTTGCCTTTTTCACTGTCCTTGATAGCCAGGCTGGCCAGAGCTGCCAGAAAAGGGGGCCCTACGGTGCGACAGCCCCCACGTGTGAGCGGAGGGCAGCTCCTAGGAGCAGCAAGCATTGCTCCTTTCTTCCTCCTCCCCCAACAGCTAACCCAGCTCACCAGGGCTTTTCACACTGCTCCACTCTGTGCTCCCCCTCCCTCCCCCGGGGGAACAGCCAACCTCAGCCCTGCAAAGACCCAGCATGGCCATGAGCTCCAAGCTAACCATCTTCCCAGGCATCTCTTTCCCTCTCAGTTTCCTCCCTGTTCCTCCCCTCCTCCCTGGTGCTGCAGCAGTTTCTGGCTTGTTTTCTGATGAGCAAGGAGGGGGATCCTTCTCCTTGCAGATTCAGGAAAGTAGGATGCTGCACTCAGCCACAAGCAGAGAGGTGACTGGCTCTAGCAGAGGGCCAGGGGCGTGAGCAAGCAGCCAGCGACATCTCTGCTGTCCGCGCCACCAGGATTTACCCCAGGCAGTGCAGCAGGACAGCACCTCCTGCCCCAGCCTGCGATCCTCCCCGAGAAACACAGCGCCAGGCAAGGACAGGGCACACCAGTGCCAGGCGCCGCCTCCGCTGCCCGCAGGCAGCTCCTTCCCCGCTGTGCCCTGCCTGGAGACCTCAGGGCTCCGAGCAAGGACAGGTTGTGCCGCACGTGTGACAGCGGCTGGCACAGCAAAGGAGGTTGATAAAGCTGCTGGAAGCAGCCCCTGGCTCAGGCCCTAGGGGCGCGGGGGTGTCACCATCTCATCCCCGCCCAGGGCGCTGGGCCTGGGGGACAGCCACCTCCTGGAAGCAGCTGAGAAGGGCAGGTAGAGGAAGACGGGTGAGGAGGAGAAACAGCTTCTCTCAGCTCCGACCAGCACCAAGGCAGGAGCGGAGGCAAGGTGCACTGAAACGGGATCTCAAGGTCACGGCGCGCCGTGCCAACCAGCGCACACATTAGCTTTCGTCAATAATTCAGCATGCTGGGTCAGCGAGCGGAGCCAGGGAGGGGGCTGCAACCAAGAGGGCTGCTTCCTCCGGAGGCCAACGGGGGGGGGGGGGGGCAGAGCCCCCAGAGCTATCCAGCCCCCCCGCTATGCCATAGCAGGGCAACGGGCACCAATCTCCAGCCCGACAGACTGAAAATACCTTCTCCAAAATGCCTGGTCGACAAAGGCTAAGCATCTGCGAGGTCTCTGTAACAAAGTGGGAGTTCATGGCTAAGGACTTCCTTGGCCAGTTCAAAAGATGGGCCAGAAGTTACTTGGCTGGAACAAGGAGCCTTTTCTGTTCCTTTATAGTCCATCCCTGGTCCTGGCCACCATCACAGCTCCTTGTTGTTTATCTACCCATCTACAACTCATTATAACTTCAGTGTCATAGCCAAAAGTGCTGAGCACACACAACCCCGTGGAGTCCCCCGGGCTCTACCTAGACAGACCAGAGTGGCTGTTTTCCTCCCAGAACCTCTGCCAGGGCTGATGTGTCTGAGACCATGGAACTGCAGTGGCAGGAGCGACCAGGAGGAGAGACACCAGCAAGGCTGAGGGCTGTAGCACTGCTAAGTTGCTGGATTTTATTCTCTGTAGCTTGGCATCGTGGGCACTTCTACCAGAGCGAAGGCAAGGCCGGGGATGGGGCAGGAAGGCATTCCACCATCAGAAAGTAACGAGCGACAGGGAAATTGGCCCACTTGCTAGCTGGAAAGCACAAGCAGCATTGCACCCACAACCTTGCCTCTCAGATCCTTTCAGGAAAGTGAACTTAGTAAAGCAAAACCAAACTCCTCCAAAGCCATAGTTTTTTCCTGCCTGTAGCAATCTGTAGCCACTGTGACCATCTCCTGCAGTGGGAGCTACTTACTTGGAGGGGCCATGTGTTAGAGACACTTGAATGCTCAGCCATGCAACTGGCCCAGTGCAGCTTCTAGGATCTCTCACCCAAACAGGCTGCTTCGCCCCTCCACAGCCTCCCTACCAAAGCAGTGTGCCAGCAGCACCGACCAGGCTGTGTGTGCTGTGGGCTGTCACCAGGGCCAGCTCCAAGGATTGCTCCACATCTCGGGAACAAACAGCTACTTCTTCGCAGCTTCAGAGACCTCTCCTGGCTGTCAGCAGTGCCAAGATCCTGCAGCTCCCAGATTGTGGGATGGGATGTCTTTGGAAATTATACATCTTTGGTCCCCTGAGACTTGCTGCACTTGACAAAAGAATCATCAGGGGACAATTTATGGCCTCTTATCATGTAGCAGATCAGACCAGTGGGTCATAGTCTCTTCTGGCCTTAAACATGCAACAGGTGGAGTTTAGAGGTCTTGAACCCCCCTGAAAGACTAGCTCTGACCATGGGGGGCTGCCCTGGAGCAAGGGACTGTTTTCTCAGCCCAAAGCCTGGCTGCAGTGGGGCACTAGGTAAGCATGTTGCAGGGCACACATCCAATGAGCCTTGGGGGAACTGTGACACCTGAAGTCAAGGCCTAGGCCTGTTACAGGAATAGAATTGGCTCAGATCAAACCAATGCAACTTTCCATCACTTTGCAATCAATCATCCATTCCGTGGGCCAGCTGGCTGCCACATCAGTGTGCTTCCCATTCATTTCTAGTGTCCTGATAACACTGATGCTTTGCAAGACTAGCTCAAGAAGCCTTGGGAAAATTATTATCCAAAGCCAGGTGGCTGGATCTGGCCCAAATCTTAGGCAAGTGATTAAAATGATCGGCATATTTTTGGAAACAAAACTGCTGTGCTGTACCTGCCATCCATCTTCAGAAAACTACTGACTACATGATCATAAAACTGGATACACCTGTAAGCCTACTCAACTGCACAAGTGCTTGTAGATCAAGGAAGCTCATCCTTCCCTGTGCCTGCAGCCTCTCTGGACCAGCCACCCCTCCTGCCTTCCCTTGCTGCCCTCAGAGGCTCAGAAATCAGGGTGCTTTAGCCAAAACACTCCTTCAGGGCACTGTGTTGCCACACTTGGGCAGCTCTCATTAGAGGATCGGGGTGGGAACACACACAGCCACAGGGACGACTCTGCTGAATTGCTGGCCTGCACACTCAGAGCAAGCTCAGATGGATTTCTCCATCAGGGCTACACAGCAAGTCTGCTCTGATTGGGAACAGAGACCCACATCACTCTTCCCTTTGGATCTGGATCCAGGTACTATCCAGATCCCCCCAGCCATGTCCCCTTGCTCCTGCAGGACACAGTAACATTGCTAACTCCTTCCCCTTGACTACAGACACCTGCTAAAATGAAGATGCCCAGAGAGCATCACCCTAAACCCAGTTACCAATAGTGCCCAGGATGAGCCATGGGAAAAAACAGCTCCACAACCCTCATCCCTGCTCTCCTGACTGCTTCAAATGATTTATCCACGAGACTTTTGGCCCTGAAGGACAGAAAACACATTTTTTTCCTTCCCTATTTGTTGCTACACATATTAGGCTAGTTTTCTGTCATGTTCACAGAGGTGTCACTCAGATGTCAGGGAAAACGGTGTCCCTCCAGCGGGCACCACGGGAAGCTTACAACAGTGGTGAGCTACTGATTTCTTCGGTTATCCTCAGAGGACATGCAGTGGCAGGAGAGCAAAAGTGAGCTCTGAACAGAGACTGCACAGTCCCTCCATGGAGAACAGGCTTAGGAAGTGCATAATCTTTGCATTTTCAGTCTCCACTTTGAGCAGACGGGTGAAGGAACACAGTTACGCCTGTGCGAAGAGCCGCAGGAAACCCCTGGAAGCAGAGCTGGAGGAGAGCCGCCCGAGCGGGCACCGGCGCTCCGGGGGACGGACACCGCTCCCGGGCGGGTGGCTTTCTCCGGCTGCCTTTCCCAGGCGCAGGCAGCTGGGAGGATGCTCCTGCCCAGGCCCCTTTTGCATTCACACAGCAGAAAACGAAGCGCCAGGCCTCCGACCCCAGCTTTTAATCCGTTACTCCTGAGGGCCCGGAGTCGAACTTTGAACAGGACAGCATCTTCCCTGCGTGGGCGCAGACACGCGAAAGACCAGCCTCAGCGTTTAGGAACGGGCTACGAGGGGGACTACGAGCGAGGATGAGCCTCGTCTGCCGGAACCAGACGTTTCCCCAAGGGCTGACGAAGGCCCTAGCAGGCTTTTACTCCCCAGGGATTTACAGAGCGTGCTTGGACGGGACGGGTTGTGCCGCCCTTAGGGTTACTTTGGACGTCCTCAGCACCCGAGCGCCCGATAGCCAGAAACCTAAAGGGAACAGAGAGGTCATTCAGGCACAGCTTTACGCCCCGTAACGAACCAACCTGTGCCAAACGCTCAGCTAGGGCACCCGAGGGGAAGCTGCCAAACTCTGCGCTTAGAAGTCGAACTGTGCTTAGCTTGGGATCCTAAACAGGGTAAAATCTGCATTTAATACCTATTATCCTAACATCTCCCCATCTGTCCACTTTCCTCACACGTCTGTAGCTGCAGTGTGCCAGGGCTGCCTGATATCAATGGCACTTTAATTTCATCATTCCCAACTTATTTAGAGCAATTAGGAGGCAATGAGCGCACGCCAGGGGCCAGGACGCACTTGAATAGCATCCAAGGGTTACCGCAACATCGTGGGAGACCTTCAGATGGAATTATCAGTCTGCAAAAAATCTCAAATAAAAAAAGGCGGCAATCCCCAGAGGGAGGATAAGGTTCTTCTTGGTCCTACAGGTCCCCTTTTAATTTGAAAATCAGCTGACAGAAATGTAAAGAGATGATATTCCTCATTTAATTAGTAAAAAGATGATGTCTCAGGTTGGAAGACAAAGCTGGATTTTGCCCGGGCATCTGGCCGCAGCAATGATTGAGGAGAGCGAGGCAAGGATTCCTGCGAGGTCGATTACATAATCCCATTTCAGGGCAGCAAGTTTTGCCGTTGACTTTCCTGGGAGCAGAGTTAGAAGTTGAGCAGTTTTGGAGCAGTTTTTTTGCTGAGTGTTTGGAGTACTGTATCAGGCCAGCGTCACCAAGAAAGCTACCAGAAAAGCCAGCCAGCCTGCAGCTTGGCTGCTTCTTGTCCCTGTTTCATAGCAGGCCAGGTGAAGCGCCAAAGGAGGAAACGGCTCCTCACTTCTGATTTAGCCACACGCCCACGCTCCTCCCGCACAGTCTCTTTAAATGTCTGCCTGCATGAGAAAAGCAATGCCCTATTTTTTCCGGAGAAGCTCAGCACAGCCTCCACCACAGAGCACAACGCATACAGGTCTTATTTAGAATGCTTGAAATGCATCCAGAGGGACTTTGGTAACAATCTGTGGAAAGAGAAGACTAAATGGGCAACCTGACTCAATTCCTTGCTTACAGGAGCGTAGACAAGCATCTTCCGCTCGAGCAAAACTCAGCACAGCTCTTGCTGAATACAAGGAGCAGGGGAAAATGCAGCTTTCCTAACACGCTCACTGATGCAAAATAACTGCACGCCACCTTTCTCATCCTGTCTTACAGGAACAGGAATCCTCTCCCGAAGCTATGATCCCAGCTTCTGATCTTGGCAATTTCTTCAGAGCACAGAAGGAGCTGAGCGCTGCCTAATCTGCTCTGATGGGCAAGAGCTCTGGAAGAGATTAGATTCCTCATAGGAAGGAGAAAGCAGAGCAAGACATGTCTGCGAGGGGAGCAGCGTGTGTGCACATGCGTGTGCATACACTGAAGAGATGATTAGAGCTGGCTGCAAAACTCAGCTCTGAACTCATTGCCAAAGAGCCTGACTCATGCGGACAAATCAACCCAGCATCATATCCACTGCATGTGGGAAAAGTAGACCAGCACAGGAATTACGGGACACCCTCCTCAAGAGCCAGGATGAGACTCGATATTTGCCAAACATCACCTCCTGCACACCAGAAGAATCGCTGCAAGGCAAGGAAGAGCCCTGCCTCTGGTGGCCTCTTATTTCCTTTCCTCATTAAGGCTTCAAACAAGTGTCCTGCTGGTAAAAGGTTCTGGATTACAAGCCTGAAAACATAAAGCTTCTGCTTGTACACCCACCAGCACAGCCCAGACCTGGGCCGCCTAAGTGTGCTCCATGCCATTTCTCCCATGATCTTCTATCTGTATCCAGGACAAAACAGAGACCTCAGGCTCCCTTCTGCTCTCCAACTCTGATCTTTCTACTGAGAAAGATCATGACAGCACCAAGGCATCTACTGGAGACTTGGACACTGAGCCAGCCCTCATCTCTACAGCTGCAAGACACACTAATGGCTTGTCACAGTACTGTGGTAACCAGAAGCACTTTCTTTCACCTCTCCTCATCAGTGTACTTAGCTTCCGCAAGACAAAAAGCCTCAAACCAGCACTCAGTGCGGGTGACATGATTTCACAGAACTTTCCAATGCTGTCAGTAACCATGTGCACAGAAGCTCCTCTGGGGGGATGGGGGAGATTCATGGGAATATATGCAAAGCACCAAAATAAGAACTGCTAATAAGATGTATTTTCAAATGTCACCAAGTTATGATCTATTGATCTCACACTAGAAGCTTGACTTTTTCTATGTAATATTAATCTGTGTCACTTACAACACGTTCTGGGAACTGCAGATTGAATGAGTGCCATTAGACTAAAATTAGGCATTAGAATTATCTGCTGGAGGCCCAGTCTTGCAAAGTGCCAAAGAGCCAATCCAGTGTAACAGTAACTTCACAGCCTGCCAATGCACACCAGTGAGCAAGCTCAGCCACCCCGGGTTAAGCCCCAGTGCCAGGGCTGTGCACAGCCAGAGCGCTGTGCTCAGCACAGAGCAGTGCTGAACTCCATGGGTGCACTTCCACAGCAATTTAAATGTACCTGGATGGTGAAGCTGTAAGGAGTCTTGATCTGGATACACGTAGCCCATGTCCCTTTGCGGGCCAGCCCTCAAACAGGCATGACAACAAGCACCAGGAAAGGGGTGACCCAAACAAACGCATCCTAAGAGATGTACTTTCAGCCAGTTTCCCTGACTTCCCAGCTCCCACCCTGGCACCAGGGTAATGCCCCTGTTTAGGAACAGCCTGAAAGCAGTACAGCAAAGTCTGGAAGAAGCTAAGTCAACTCCAAATAGGCACAGGAGTTAGTCCTACCCCAAACAGAAATCCCAGAAAGGAAAGCATCTTCAACCCCATCCCACACACTGGCAAGACAAGAACATAATGCTCCCACAAGCTAGCAGCGTGGTTGTCACCTGCAGCACCAGGATCAAATGATCCCTGTGTGTCCTGCTGTGTATCCAAGCCACCTCACACTGATCTAGGCAAGAAGCGGCAGTCCTCTCCTCCAGCCACACAGTCCAGTCTCCTCCCTGCACCAAATGTGCTGCAGGAATATAGGCCTGGGGCAACTAGGCAGGCTGACACCTTTATGAGCACCCCCATTTCCCCACGGAGGTTACTGTGAACCTGAGACTATGATTCTAGTAGGTGCTCTAGAAACAGGGAAGCCAAATTGTTTAACAAAGTTTTCCAAAAGTTAAAAATGCTCTAACTGGGTTTTGGCCAAATGTTTTAGATCCCTTTCCAAAACAAGGTCAATCCATAGCCACTTTGAATGATCCAACTGACTATTCTATGTTGTATGCCAACAGAGACAAGTTGTCTCCTTTAGACCACTATATCATGGCTGAGAGCATCAGGAGGAGAACATCCTTCCCTCGCCCCACTTCAGCTGCTAACGGCACTGCCAGAGCTCTCTGAATACCATTATAGTTGCACATGTAAAGCAATAAAGCCCTAAACCAACACATTACATATTTACTGAGCTACACATCACATGAAGAACCGTCTCTAAGACGCCATATGAGGACCTGAAACAGAACCACCATGGGCTGCTAAAAGCAACAGGCTCAGCAGACATCCGCGGTGCCCACAGCCTGGGTTAAGGTGCATGCAAGAGCTTGGCTGCAGCAAACCAGCAGGATAATCAAGCCATCGCATTTAACCAAAGGAAGCAGCATAAATCAGTCTGCTACGCCAGAAACTTGGGCAAGCCCCAGCAATTGGGTATAAAGCCTGCAGAGGAATTGGCATCCAGATGAGGAAGGCAGCTTCCAGGACGAGCACCTGCTGCAGGTGCCGGCATACAGCCTTCGGGGTGCCCGAGGAGCTGGCTGCTCCCTGCCCGTGCTGGCCCCTTGGCACCACCCCGCTATTTCACCCTGCTCCTTTGCTTTCACTCCTAGCACTTAAAAACGTTCACATCTGTGCTCAATGAATTGTCCTTTCCAAATGCCTCCTGCCCACCGGAGAGTGAATTACATGAAGTGCCACTTGATGTTCTCGATAACTGTCATTGCAGCACAGGGCTGATATGGAGCCTCCAGTGGTAAACTGCCACGACAGCTTTGGTGGGATGAAATAGGTAGTGTTTGAAAGACTTCTTCCTCCCTCTGCCGCTCACCCCTGGCTGCTTCCTCACCCCTGCTCCCAGCTGGCCCACGGTCTATTCCCCCAGCCAGGCACATGGCAACATTGCTCCCTTGTCCCAGAGGGCCATCGAACACCCAGGGCACGGACCAGGCTTGCAGGGAGGCGCTGCAGGAGCAGCTCCCTCCGGAGCTGTCGGAGGGGACACGGAGCGCCTCGCCACAGCCCAGCTCACGGGGAGCCTGTGGAAAGGGCCACAACTACCAGCATGGCCAAAAGTCAGAAGATGTCTACTCAGCACCTCACAGTGGGGAGGGGACATGGGACATCTGCTGTAGCCTATGGCGCACAGAGACAGTGACAGCAGGTGCCTCGGAGGACTACCCCCCACCTCGAGCAGATAGAAAAAGTGACTGTCTGCAGGGAGGCGTTTAGGTGGTGCAA
The DNA here is from genome assembly GCF_028389875.1 of Rhea pennata. Lineage (NCBI taxonomy): Eukaryota > Metazoa > Chordata > Aves > Rheiformes > Rheidae > Rhea > Rhea pennata. Next base: position 21,628,956 of record NC_084672.1, read on the forward strand.
GGGAAATGAAGCCCTGCTAGCAGGCTAAAGCCCTTACAGCAGCTCTGCTCACAAACCTCTCGCGAGCCGTGACCCAGCGCGGCCACCTCTCCTACAAGCACAGCCGCCCCTCTGCCCACCCCAGGGATCAGGGAGAGGCCCTGGAGCTGAGCCTCCTCTGCAACAGCAGCTCCAGCCACAGGAAGGGGCCCCCGACTGTGCCTGCAGTAATGCCGTGGGTCCCACCAGGCAGCACCTGAGCAGACAACTCTCCTGCACCTGGCTTGGCTCTCTGTGCTGGCCATTTGCTTGGCTCCACACTAGGTTCTCAGTGCAACCAAGAATCATGTTCACAGAGCATTAAAAAAGAAATCTGAAGATACACATCAAAAGCTTCAAACTGTTAACTGCTAACCAAACACATGGCAGGGAAGCCTGTGCCTTTCCAGAACATAGCTATTAACCCTCTGCCATGGTTTCAAAACTCACCTTATATATTCAGAAATCTGCTGTGCACACCAGCTACTCCCTCAGGGAAGATGAGCCAGGAGGCAAGGCCACCCCAGCACAGGCAGTGCCCTCCACAGCAAGGCTGTGCAGAGCTGGGGGTTGCTAGCAGGGTCCCTCGACAGCCCCATACACAGGGATGATGGGGCAGGTCTATCCAGAGAGCCCAGCCAGAACCAAAAGAAGACAGGGCTGGAGACCAGCCTCCCTACAGCAGAGCTCAGGAAAGGTCTAGAAGCCCCAGCCCCAGCTTATATAGAGCTCCTGGGCAGGGTGTGGATGAGCCCCAGGTGAGGTTCATCAGGGCAATTAAGGCATGTTACCTCCCTGAGAGCCCTCATGGAGAGCACCCAGCCATCCACAGGAGCTTGGCTGTGAGCCTCTGTGGCTGCTGTTCTTGCTATCACAAGAGAAGTTTGGTCTTAGCAAAAGCACAAGTGCTATGTTTTGGTGATGGGGCCAGATACAGCAGCAGACCAACTACACCTGCCCTTTGCTAAGGGGAGGCACTGCACGTCTCTTACAAAGCTCAGCCTCAGGTGCAGAGATTATCAGCTGTTCAGGTGTGGGGGGGGAATGCGGGGGGAAGAGAAACCTCCTGACCACGACAAATGTGCTGTGGTACCATTTGGGTACTAGGGTGTTGAGGGAAAATCTTGCTGCTCTGGCCTTATCACTACCCACTAACACGCTCACTCACTGCAGAGCCTGGCCCCCACGGGAATGGGCGCTGGGTGATGCATGCAGGGTCGGTGTCTAGTCTCAGCTAGTTTCCTGGACTACTTCTTCAGATGGGCACCTCCAGAGGAAGGGTCACCCCTACTGTGGGCACCTGCCTCATGCACTGGCAGTCAAGATAGGCTTAAGCTATAGCCTTCGCTTTCAGCTGTCTTGTGAGGTCCAAGGAAGCACTGTGTGAACCCCTGAACTGATTGCAGTGCGAGGTAAAATGGGTTTGCTCACACCACCAGGACTGAATTAGTGTGAATTTCAGCTCCAGTGCTGAGAGGTTCAGCAGAACCCCACCAGAGCTCCATCCTGAGATCTGACAGCGAGCAGTCCTAGTGCCCACCACCGCAGAGCTTTCAGTCCTACTTCTCAGGGCCTTTAATGCTCAGCTGGAGTAAATTATCAGCATTCCATTCAATTCAATGGAACAACACTAATTTCTGCTAGTTGAGAATATAACCATACATGTATAAATATCGCTCATGGCCCAGCTTCTGGGAAAATACATTACATGGTTCTTTTCCATTCAATGCAGCTCCAAAGCTGGTGTCACTGCGAAACACCCAGAACTGCAGTTGGGCCATTCCCTCGCCCGTATGTGTATGTGCAAATAAGATATTTTGCATTATATCATTAAACAACAATGCAACTTTATGCTACAGGGTTTGTACGTGAACTGCTCAGAACGTGCCACAGTGGTGTTTTAGATCAGGTCAGAGGAATGTCTATCGGGAATGGTCTACACTACATAGCTCTTGCTTTAGCACTTGAAGGACTTCCTGCAAGGCCTTTCAGCCCCATCTTGTAGCAGTCTATAAACGTAAAAGGTGAACTTGCACAGTCATTTATAATCCGATCTATTTAGGCCAGGGCAAAGGGGAGCTTTATCGTGAATGCAATGGGCCTGGCTGTAAGATAGAATCAGGCTTTTGACTCTTCATTTGTTCGTAAATGTTCATTCCTCAGGGACATATATGGCAAATGCTTTATCCAAATGTAATGCTAGTATGAATAGCGCTAGAGCTGCTCAACACGGAAATGTTGGAAATGGGTAAACAGCACTCAACGAGCTTCTCCTTGTTAATGTGGGGGGAAAAATAGAGGCAGAAAAGCCAAAGGAGCTAAAGAATAGCAAGAAACAAGGAACAACCAGAAAACCCAGAAGAAAGAAATGATATTGAGAGGCAGAATTGTCTGTGATGAGGAAGAGCAGTGGAGCCTCTCGGGATGAACACCAAGGGTTAAAAGTGGCAACAGCTACTTTCTGAGAAATGGAAAATATCACAGCTCTGGCAACACATACTCAAATTTTTCTAAAATAATGTTAGATTTTAGGATTTTTTTTTTAACTGGATCTGGGCAAAGGAGTGCATTGACATTAGAGACAGATGGGATGAAAAAATTTTGTTTGGAAAAAATATCTTCTTTTGAGTCACATGCATGCAGAAATGAAAACAACTTAACCCTCCAGTTCCCACCTCCCCAAGTACAAGTTGTACACCAGCAAAGAGCCAATTTCTGATGGATGCCAAAGACAGACCTTTGACTCTTCAGTTAAACAGAGGCCAAACCTGGAACTAGCAGAAAAGGGGTAGAAATGCCCTACAAAGAACCTTTTTTCCTCTTCACTGGATGTCCCTCGCTGCCAGCCCAGTGTTTTCTGCCCGGTGTGGGGTTTAGAGCAGAGCCCTTTAAGCACACACAGAGCGCGGGGAGGGCCAGCCCATGCTCTCCCAGGCTGGCCTCAGACAGCACCATCCCCACCAGCAGCTCCAGGCAGGCTGCACACCGAGGTGCAGAGGGCTCCTGAAGACTGAAGCCTGAGCACTGGAGCCACTGGCAGGGTTCAGGCCCCAACCTCTGCACATTGCCCCACTAAGTGGCCAGCTCGAGCTCTGCAAGCCAGGCATTCAGGAGGGGTGACTGGTGCTGGGAGGCACTGGAGTGCCTGGGCTGAAAGCCCCGGGGAGCAGCGGAGTTGGAGCAAGGGCACCCCTCCAACCTACCGCTGCTGATGACGCAAGGCTGGAGGTCTGCAACGTTTTTGCTGCAGGAGAGGTTTCACTTGCACACCAGGGAAGGACGCTCGGGGCATGCCGACAGGGATGGCTCTTTCCCAATTCTGTCCACATTAGGGTCTTGCACTATGACCTGGCTGTTTGCTCGGAGCTCTGCCACCAATAGAAGCCATCAAGGATTTGTTGCATAGCTTGGACTAAGAGGCTGTATCATCCCTGCAGCCCCAGAAGCAACTGGATTACAGCAAGTCCTAGTAACCACATCAGCATCTCCCAAAGGAAGCCACTCGGCCGAGCACACACCACAGCCCAGTAACGCAGAAGCACTGGACCACAGCAGCCTCACGTCTGCTCTCTCTCCTCCCTGTCCCACCACAACAGCGCGTGATTTAGAGCATGATCCAGAAACCAGCTTTTCCCTCCCTGCCCCATAATAAGTCCCGCACACCTCAGCTACCTAGTCACCGGCTACCTTGTCCTTCCCCGCCCCTCACGCCTTTTCAGCTAAGCTCACAAAAGATGTCAACAGGGCACCGCATTAGCAAAAACTCCTGCAGGAGGAACATCAAACCCAAGCACAAACCCACCGCAGATCAGAGTCGAGGCTGGCAGGGAGAAGGGAGGAGTGAGGGGCAAGAAGGAAGGTTGTGAAGAAGAGTGGGACAGGGAAAGGAATTACAAAGCGTTTGCCCTTGTGGTAAAACCATCTCGAGATGAACTCCCACCGCTGCTGTTTTGACAGCCCGAACGCAGTCGCTCGCACAATATCTCTGTCTTGTTAAAGGTAATTACAGTTCTTCCTGTGTAATGAGATGGTTTTTAAAGGCCATTCAAAAGAAATTTTCTATAATGAGGTTAAGGGTTTTATGGTGTTATACATCAAGGGAGCTAGTAATTGGTCGGATTCAGGCAGCATCCTGAAGCAGGGAGATAGGAGGGTTTTGTGAATAATAGGCTAGCACAGAGTGCAGAGTCTCCAAAATGTTTTGGTTCTGCAAAAAGAGGGAGAATAAAAGTGGATGAAGGAGGGAAGCAAAGAGTGAAAGGAAAAGGAAGAGAGTCAAAAGCTGCCACCTTAGCTGCAACACTAAGGCGGTTCTTTCCAGGTTGTTCTGGGCAGGTTTTGAGGAGCTAAGTGGGAGAAAAAGGAGACGTGTGTGTGTGTCGTGGGCCCCAGGTTAACCAAGGGCACCCCTCTAGTGCTTCTGCTCCACGGGGGAATGGTCACTTTGGAGCAGCACATCTTGGGCGGCAGCAGGCAGCGACCAGGCTGGACTGCCCTCTGCACCTCGGGCTCGGAGCCGGCAGCGAAGGCGCCAGGCAGCACGGCCGGCTTTGCACGACGAGCGGTCGGGCTGGCCAGACGTGCAAAGCACTCCGGTCCGCCCCACAGCGCTTTGCCTGCACAAGGATCTCCCTGCTACTTGCTAAGGCACGTTATAGTGGTTTGAATGTGATCAAGATTAGGTGTAAACTGCTCCCAACTTTCTACTTTTCCCCAGTAAACTCCAGGCCCCTCTCTCAGTATATGCAGGAAAAACCACAGGGAGTCCTGCCACTCACCATTCAAATGAAGCCTTCACAATGCTCTCAAACTCCGGAGTGCTCCTTGTTTATTATTACTATTATTACTGCTTCTGTTCTCCTTATGCCTCTGTTCTTCCAGGGCCTGGAAGCAGCGAGATCATTATTCTTATGCATTTAGCAACAGTTCCCCTGCACTGTTGTGGGAAGGCCTGCAGCGTTTCTCCATATTTAGAAAACGCTGATGGTAGCTCAGGCACTGCTGTGCATGAACAACCGGGGAGCCAAACCTGAAGAGCGGCTATTTTCATGCTACACCCAACCCGCGAGCCCCAAGCACTAGCAGCTTCATTGGAAAGCTTGTTCCCTCAGGATCTTCAGCCCACTTGTTCACACTGAAGAGGCAGGAGTGACAGTGGAGAGACAAGTACCTGAACTTTGGGATGCTTAAGTGCTCATCTGATTGAAAAATCAGCCTCTAGATGTAAGGAGGTTCACCCAGCACTTACGCTGGCACTGCTGGAAGAGTTGGACAAGTGTGCTAGCTGACAGCACTCCACATCACTCCCACCTTTGCTGCCAGGATTACTAGCTCAGGTGGTTGGGGCAATGACTGAACCCCAGCCTCTCTAATAAAACTAAATTTTCCCTCAACACATCAGCTGAACTCCTGTGAAGTTCTAGGGACGGTTGAGCACAGGCTTTTTAGGGCTTTTGAGGTTTTCCTGAGTATATCTGCCCATACAGCTGCCTTATCTCCATAACTTGCTCTCAACAGCCAGGTGCAAGCTTTGGATTGTGATTTCTTGCCAGTATCTCACTGGGGTAGTGGAACTGATTTTCCAAGAAATGGATTTAAGCCAGGACGTGTAGGGTTTAAGTCCTGTGATAACATGGCACAGTTGAAGGTGGGAATTCACAGACAAATCCTGCAAAATTGTGAGCTGATGCACCTTAGCACTGGCGCTGAAGCTGGAGGAACTGCTGCTGCTTTCCTCTGCTGAGGATCCAGTCCCCTAAGCCGGGTCTGTAGCCTTACTTCCAGCTGAACTTCTGGGTGTTTAGGATCCCGGGCTTTTCCTCATCCCTACCTGCTACTCAAAATTACGTAACAACTGCTGGATCCTCAGGAAATGGCTTTTAATGGACAGAATCAACAACGCCCATCCAGCTAAGGCAGCCCGCGGGGGTCAGAGCAGCAGGGATTCTGGTGGATTCTTGTTAGCATACGGCACGGCTTCAGAGGCGCCACGGAGGCTGCATAGCTAATGTGCATGTCTCATTTCTGGAGCTAGTGCAGTGCCCACGTTTTAGCACCTATAAACTCCACTCCGAGGAACAAGTCATGCATCATCTTGCATGTCTCAACACCAAGCAGGGCAGTTTCTGTGACTAGATTATTGATGGCTCCACCTCCAGAGAAGAGAAAGTTTGCTCCCACTCTCCAGTGGGAACACGAGTATGTTACTCTGCCTGGCTACAGCTCCTCCGTTAGTTGCCCATTCCTAGATCTCTGCCCATCAGCTCAACAGCCCACTTGTTGCTCTGCTTGGAAACTCAGGTCATGTAACATGTTGTTGAGAAGAGACTGCAAACCCTTTCTGCAAGCTAGGCTCTCCCATCTGCTAGTGAACCATGAGCACACCTGGACTTTCACAAATCCACTTACGACTGAAAACACGACTGGATGCAACAGGGGCCCAGATGGCAGGCTATATGCAACCCATTATTCTGGCTGCCCACAGGATGCAATTCCATAGGCCATTGTTCCTGTTCCCTGCCTGGTGTTTCCTTAGCCCAAGGGGTAAGGATCTCAAAGGGAGTTCCAGCTGAACAAGTAAGCCAAGGCTGCCAAAGACGACACATGTTCCAGCAAGCCATGTCCTCTGCACTCAATCCTGCAAACAGGATTTTGTAGAGGTGTAATGCAAATACGAGAGATGTCCCGTGCTTCTAAGGTCCAAGCATTATTCCAACATTCACCAAATAGTCACAGACATCTCCTTTTGCTCCCTCCTTCTTCCCTTAACCACTAACCCAGGCTTCAATGAATCTATTTGCTTGGGCACAGAGGAAAGTTCCAGTGGGACACAGGCTGCAAAACCCCTACAAAGGTCACTAAGAAAGCCAGGGAACATCCCTCCTCGCCAGAAGTCCCCAGGGAGAACTTGCTGGTCTCTCCTTCAAAGCCACAGGCCACACCAGAACATCTCAGGTGATGACAGCTGAGCTTGGCACCACGGGGCCACTGCTGCTGTGGCTGCGACACCAAGCAGGACCCCATGGTGGGGGGGTCCCAGAAGGCAGCGGGGAGACCCAGGGGTCCGTGCAGAAGATCTGAGGCATCTGCTTTTGCAAGGGAGCAGGAGTCTGGGCTGCCTTCCCCCATCATCCCTCCTTCACCAGGCCACCGGGCACGGTGCTCAAGCACGCTGCACAGGCTACGGCTGGGCTGGGCTGCTGTTCACGGGCATGGAGGCGGAAGAAAACGGGCTTTCTCCAGGGGCTGTCAGCTTCCTGCTTTCACGAACATAAAGAAGGAAAGGAAATCTCTCTCAAGTCCTAGATTTCAAACCACACTAAGTGCATTTTGCAAGATGTCACCGGTCGCTGGGTAACATATATTACTCACCTTATTCTGCCTGAGGAGTTGCATTTAATATCCTGCCTATTTATGTTTCTTAAAGACCAATTAAATATTAAAGGCATTTATCAAGGTTTAACGCTGCAGTGAGTGTAACAGCTTGGATGCCAGCGATGCCACCGCGCGCGGTTTCGGAGGGGAAGCGCGAGGGGAGCCACGCGTCTCCGCGCCGCCACGTGCCGCTGCCGCCAGCCCGGCGGCGGCGCGCGCGGAGGGGCCGGCGGCGGAGGGGCCGGCGGCGGAGGGGCCGGCCGCCCCGCTGCTCCCCTCGCCCCAGGTGCCCCCGCGCCAGCTGCAGCTGCCCGCACGCTGCTTCCCTGCGGGGTGCCCGAGAGCTCCCGATCACGTACCGAAACCCGTCCCCGCTTAGCTCTGGAAACCTAAAATCAGAGCTACGGTCTGAATTGAGCGGGTTTGGGAACTTGTCAACTAATGCGTTTTCATCAGAAAACACCAGTTTGTTGAAATTCAAAGCCTTCCACGAAAGGATCAATTGTGACAAATTACCCATTTCACAAAACTTCTGGGAAAAGGCTCCAAAGGGTCGAAACGGCCCATTTTTGACACATTCAATTTGAAAGAAAGTCTATTTTTTAGGTTAATAAGCCTAAAGGTAATTTATAGTTTTGCAAAAAAGGACTAGGAATGAAAAGTAACTATCAAAATGTTTTGCAATTATTTTAAAAATCCTATTCAGTACAATCAAAGGAGGTTTTTTTAAGTTTTTTTTTTCTTTTTTTTCTTTTACTTCTTGCTACTGTAGAAATTTTACACCCCTGTTCTTATTTCCATTACATCTCAGGAATTCTCAGGGGTGGGGAGATGTTTCCTCAGCAGGTTCTGATTTTGCTAACGCAGCCTCACATTGATTATCACCGTTACGGACATTACAACAGATGCCAGAGACCGGCATTGAGCTCCGCCGCCCAGGAGGCTCCGGATAAGCAGCTCCCAGGAAGAAACGAGCCCCGTCAGATCAGCCGTCACCGCCGCGAGATGCTCGCGCGAGGCAGACGGGATGCAGGTTACAGACGGGGACGAACACGGCTCCCGACTACCGTCAGCCTGTAACAGTTTAAATGCAGCCTCGGCGCAAGCGGCCGAGATGAAGCGGTCCCTCCGGAGCCCAGAGCCGCCCGTCTGCTCGCAGGCTCCCCGGTCAGCAAGCCCCAAACAGATGGACGGGCAGCAAGCGCTTGAACGCACAGCAGATGATACTGCATCTCTCTGCTCTCCACCGAGCAAACGCGGAAAGGCGATGGCAAGCCCGTTTTCCTTTCGCTCCCCTCCCCTGCCTGCTTGGTCAGACGCAGTTGTGCCCCTCGCCCCTGGATGTGCCGAATCACACGCAAACGCCTGCCTAGGAGCCGTCCTGGGAGCGGACAGCTTCCCCGGCCGGTCCCACCGCTGCCCCGGCAGCCAGCGGGCCACGCTGGGCTGCACCGCCGCCGGTGCGCCCCGCCACTGGTGTCCCCGCCGCCGGCGCGCCCCGCGAGCTCCAGCTGCTTCGGGCTCCGCAGCGGGCACAGGAGTGGATGTGCTCTGCCTCGGGGCTTGTTGGGCGACACGCAGGTGGGCCAACACTTTGCCACAGACATCTGTGCAAAGATAAAGCACCAGAAGGAGAAAATATGCTGATAGACATAAATGAGGCTGCGATAATGAACCAACATCCAACATTTCCAGCGATGAGTAACAGGCAGGCAGATCAAACAGATGCCCTGTTAGGGGTAGGCAGCGAGAGCAAGGAAGAGAGCCCTGTCCCCTCCCTCTCCCCACATGCTTTTTCTCCCTCTCTCCCCCCCTCTTCTCTCCCTCTTTCCTTCCTCCCTCTGCATAAATGTTTCATCCAGGGTAACGTCTCTCTTCCTGAGGAGAGCAAGAATTAAATATTTCACGAGACTGCAGTCAGTCTTGCAGGCCCTTCTGTTGACATTTCAAACATATATTTGACATTGCTTTCTCATTCCCTCTTGGTGGAGCAGAGAGCTCTACAGATAGCACGTTATCCTCGGAGAGCGGGAGCGCTGCGTGCCAGCCACGCCACCTCAACGGGAAGCAGAGCGGGGGAGCAGGCCTTCCCTACCGCCCTGCTTTGCCTCCCTTTTCCCTGCCTCCCCTCCCCTTCTCTTCTCCCCTTCTCCTCCTGAGTGCCCCTGTCTGTCTGCCTCTCCCTTCCCGGTTCTTCAGGAGCGCAGTCAGTTCCTGCCCTGCTTTTTGGCCCTTTCTTCCAGTAAAGCTTGAGTCGTGCCCCTTGCTGTGTTCAAGGCAGGACCCAAAAGCCAGCAGCTTAGTCAGCGATGAGCATTTGATAAAGCATCCCCGAGCCATATCATGGGGAACAAGCCAACTTCTGGGGCCTCACCTTTGGTCGGTGGCTCAGAGACTGCTTGTCCCACTTCTAGCCACTCCTTGGCTCTGCATCAGAAGTTTCTTTGCCTCCTCTCTCTAGGCCACCTCACCCTCACAACAGGATTCGTCTCAGACATTCAGATATACAGGAGACTTTGGAAAAGCGCTCTGTTTCAAAGCTGGACCTGCCGTTTTGCAAGGCGTGTTCCCAATTCCCAGCCACTGCCTTCTTTTTGAGCAGGTCAATCAGATGGACGACATTGCCTCCAACACAGTACTGGAAGGCAGCGTGGTGCACAGGCAGCATCCCCCCGAGCACTGCCATGGGGATGGAAGGACTGCTGAGAGCCCACTTCAGCTGTATGACAACACGGTCTGGGTGGCAGAGTCTCTCCCATGGAGCAAGAGGATCTCTGCTGCATTTCCGTAACAACATCAAAGCCATTCTAGGTGAAACTGCTGGGGAGAACCTTCCTGTGTCCTAAATTTCCCCTGTGTTCTGGAGAAAGGCCTTCTTTCCAAGCCTGTCCGCTCCATTGCACATGTGACTGCTTTCCTTACACGGAGACAAAATAGAGACTACGTGGAGATGAGGATGCAAGTCAGGATTTCCCTCAGCTGCCAACTTTACATGTCAGTCGGCCATTAAAAGCGGGAAGGAGGGTGGCTTGAGCCCTTCTCCCAGAAAACCCATACCCTTCTCCCTAGGGCACTTGGTAGTCTTTGGTGCTCCCATAAAGCTGTCTCAACAGACAAAAACAAGGACGAGGAAGCATGAAGACAGTATTAAATATCAGCAGAGGATGCAGGATTTACCTGCTCTATGAGAAGAGCATCTCCCACCGCACATCCTGAAGTCACTACTGTAGAGCACAGCACCAGACAGCCAAGGGTTGCTTTGCTGGCACACTGGGAAGTGTCAGCACAAGACTGCAGAACTGCTGGGAGACCAGGAGAGCGGTGCCAAAGGAGTGCCACTCCCATGGCTCCTTCACTCATAACTGGAGCACCGAGGAGCGGTGAAACCCGATCCCGCACGCAAGAAACAAGGCAGAAAAAAGGCTGAGATATGTTTCTTCCTCAAGCACCAAAAGTTTCAACTGCAAACACATAAACCATCTTCAAAAGCTTCATGGGTGCCAGAAACCCCAGCTGCTCTCAGTGCAGCTGCCTAAACCCCCAGCATCCCTCTAACATCCTAGGAGGAAAAAATCTGCAGCATGTTGAGCATTTGCTGCGAGCCTGGAATGGGCTGGATGGAATATCAGCACGAGCCGCGCGGGAGCGGCATGGTGTGCCTTGGCTGCGGCGTGCCGCGTCGAGGCTGGGCTGGCCGGTGGGGCAGCGGGGTGCCAGCTCTACCCCTATCCCTGTGGTGCTCAGCCTATAAATACGCCAAGGGGGTCAGACCTCGTCTATAATTTAGGCAGCAGGCATGCCTGTAATTGGATGCGGGTTGACACAAGGCCCCGAGCAACCTGCTCCAGTTGACCCTGCTTTGAGCTGGGGGTTAAACTAGGTGCTCTCCAGAGGTCCCTTCCAACCTCAGCGGTTTTGTGATCGCAAAGCAAACGAGCTGCATGGACGGGGGGGAGGGGGGGATGCGGCAGTGGAGCAGCCAAATTAGCACATCTGACTCTGTCTCCCTCGCTGTCACTCACTGCACTCTTGCAAATGATGAGAGGTGCTGGGAAGAGGTGGCAACACATGGGACTTTCTGAACGGCAGTGGCTTACCAGGGTGACAGCTTATGATTCCAGCGGCTCAGAGATGGAGTCAGCCTGCTGGCAGACCGACTTTCAGAGACTCTGTATTCTCAGAGAAAGGCAGCGATTAAGGGCTGCATTACGCTTGACCTCCTCTGGGAAACGAGTTTCCGGATAGTTGATGGGTAAAGGAAGGTAAGTACAGAGCTAGGGGTTCACGCAACGCAGCTGAGGTATAAAACGGCTGTCTCCACTAGCTCACCCACTGGGATTAAGCTTCCTTCCTGATCAGAGCCAGTAGCGTGAGAGATCAGTATTGGCATTATGAGGGAGAAAGAAAAGGAAGTGGATTTGGGGATGATTCACCTCTGATCAGGGATGGTCCATCACTGGAGCAACTGCATCTGTTGGCAAGGACATTTGTGGGGCAGGAGGAAGACGAGGCAGACTGGGGGCATCTATCTCTCCATTGCAAACTGTCCCACCAAGAGAAACCAGCGCCCCAGGCTGGAAGGGGAGCCTGGAAGAGAGCAGCCTTCACTTGCACCCCGACCCGAGGCATCGCAAAGTCCAAACCTAATCAAAGACGCCACCCAGCACGTGGGCTGCTAGCTTTTGCTGTGGCTTGAAAACAGCAGTAGGACAAATATCTTCTCCCTCAAAGTGTTACAGCTGCAACGGTTGCTGCTCTGGAGGCAACATTTCTCAGTGTGCCTCTGCTGCTCTTTCCCAAGGCAGCCTGACCGCATGTACTGTGGACCCTGAGCTGGTCCCCATCCCACCCTGTCACCATCCTTGAGCTTTCCTTTGGCAACTCCCTCTGATCCCTCTGTGTGCTCTCCCAGCCTGTTCTCCAGAGAAGCCAAAAAGGCAACAGCATCACTGGTTTCTCTTCTGTGATGCCTCCAAACAGAAGATGAAGACAGCAAGACAGTTTGCAGCGGAGACATCATAAAGTAGTACTTGCCAGGGAGGAGGAGAATGATCACATCTCACCCCCCGAAGTCCCACCTCTGAATGCATATATTCCCCCTTCCACTCATCCCTTCATGCTAACGAGTGCCTCACGGAGAGAACCGTCGCTTGGAGAAATGGGGAATCACAAGCGGTTACGGAGGAGGGAACCTGATCCTAACTGCATTTGTTATCCCGTGTTGCACCTCCTGCGGCGTGTGGAGCCCGTGAGCAGCTCCGGGATGACTCCTAGGACCCGGCACGGCATCCTGCAGCGTTTGCAGGCTTGGCCCTGCCGTCACCTCGCTGAGGCAGAACACGAATGTAACTGCAGGTTACTGCTCAGCAGCTGCAGGGGCAAATAGCCCGAACTGGAGTCAAGAAAGAAGCTCCACAGTTCTTAAGGAAAGCTGCATGGATTCACGGAGCCTCCTTGTTTTTAATGAGATTTTTACAAATTGTTTCTAAGGTCCTACGATTCCTCTGATGTGTCAGTTGAACGAATCCCTCCCTTCTTTTTAAGCTCTATATTTAAAGATACATTTAGTCCCCCTGTTAAAATATTTCCCCATTCTTAATAAAATTACAGTACTTGGATTTTTATCTAGTTCTAACTGTCTGACTCAAACTCTTACTGTAACCTTTGAATCTTTCTTTAGATCAGCAGAGACTGATGCTTGTAGATCAAAAGGAAAGATTTATGATCGCTGGTATTTCCCCTAGAAACACCCACGACCCACACCAGCTAACATAATGAGATCCGATGGCTTGAAGTCAAAGCGAGGCAATTGCAAACCGGCGAGAAGATACCAATTTTTAAGAGCAAAGGAAATCGAGTAACAGAGCAGCCTGGCGAAGAGCAGGTTGTCCTTCCCCACGAGACCTTTCCGCCGGGAGCAGAATTTCTGAGCGGAAGGCTCTTCCCTGGGGGACGCGCAAGGCCCCGGCTGGCCTCCGCAGCCGAGCAGGGCCCGTCGGCCGAGCGCCGGCGCCGCGGTCCCGTCCACCCCCAGCAGGTACCAAATCCTGGTCAGCGGTCACAGAGCGGGCCCTGCCAACCGCGGCCCGGGAACCGTGCCCGCAGGGCAGCCTGAGCGGCACGGCACGCGCCGCGCGGGCAGGTTGCATCGGCCGGCCACATCCATTCCTTCTGGCCCTAAAGCTCCAAGAGGGGAAAAATATCTCACGTTGCAAGGAAGTATTCTGCAGCGAAGCATCTACGCGCCCGTTCTTTTCCCTGCTAATTTTTGCTTTGTCAAAGACACTGGGAAGTATTTCTTACGACTGACAAAGCAGTGGAATTTATGAATAGGCAAATTAAGAATAAAGAGGGAAGAAATAAGTCTGTTGACAGAAAAGCTGAATAATTCAGTTGAGGATCAGTTACTTGAATCGATTCCCCTAGAATTTGAATGAAATCATTTTTACTTAAAGTAAGTTTGTCTTTTGGTTTCAAAACCTGTGAGCCGGAAAGCAACATATTTGCATTTTGCTTTCCAATACATAAACTGAGACTTCATTTTGTAGGCTTTCTTGTTGAATAATCTGCTCTAATTTAATTGGAATTTGAATCCTATAAAAAGCATTTTCTTCTTAGTTTTCTACTGATCTTGGCTATAGAGATTTTGTGATCTGAAAAAGCAACACGTCTGTGTTTGCTTATTATTATACTGAGAAGAGCTTCATTGTTTGGGCTTTTTTGCTGAATAACCTGTTAAATCTAAAATGCAGTTTTGACTTAGCTCCTTATTGATATTTTTGTGTTAAAATGTTATGATATGAAGAGCAATTTGTTTGTATTTTCTTCTGGGAAGTGTTTTATATTGGCTAAGGCGGGGGGGTTGCTTCTGTCAATGTTTACGGGAGTAACTGAGTCAACAGAATTACTCATACAATTAGCATTATCTGGCCCTAATAGCCAGATATTGAAAGACATTTAAAAGGCAGGTAAGCATCTACCAGGATAATTAAAACATCCGCCGGGCGCTTCATCGGAGAGAGAAACTTGTAGACGTGCGGTGAAAGCCCAGAGAAGATGGGCAAGAATTTTTTTTTTAATGTGTATGCACAGTAATCTCTCAGGTCTGGGTTATCGATACGATAACAGCGGCTCGTTCAGCGAATCCGCGCCCCACCCGTGCTCCCGGGTCGTCACTCGCAGCAGCGGACGAACCCCGCTGCCCGCGAACAGCAGCAGCTTGCTGCTTGGAAGCAAAACGGACAGCAGGAGCGCCAGGAGGAACGCAGCATCTTCTCGGGGGCGTCAGCAGAAACGCGCCGACACGAGCGAGCGACCCTTTGAGCAACGTCTGCGTAAAACATCACCCCGGGGGCCGGAAAGCTCCACGGACTGGGAGCTAATTCCGAGGGGTAACATCGTAACTTTGGGATCACTTCTATCCCCTTCTATCGCCTCTCCCCGCCGACCCGGGTGGTGTCGCACCCACACGGAGACCCAGCAGCGCCCCGGCAAACCCAGGAGACACGCACCTATCTGGGTCCGGGCAAACGGAGACCGGCCGGACTAGCGCGAGGCTGAGGGCACCGCGGCACGACCCTTAGCAGGAGAAAAGGTGGATTTGGCGCTCTTGTAAGCAGCTACAAATCCCACTGACCTCAACAGACGCGGCGCCTGCATTCTCCGGAGCAGAATTTGATTTGGCGAGTTTAGGAGTTCAAGGCCAACCGTTCACACGTGCATAATCCCCCTCTTAACTGCAGGCGAGCACGAGGCGGTGTGGTTTACGAGTTTTATTAGGAGGAGCCTGGGACGGAGGCGGCTCTCGCCGGATGCAAATCCATGAAAGGTGAACACCAAGCACCCCCGACGAGCCCCCACGCCGCGCCGTGCCAGGGAGAATTCCCCGCGCGCGGTATGCCACCCAAAAGCTGCCCTGGAAGGTATTATCGGGCTGCTTGTTGACTTTGCATTGGGGTCTTTGCTGTACCCCCGTGCTCGAAGCAGGGGCTGTCCTACCCGCCAGGAGCCGCAGCGCGCAGGATGCAAGGGGAAAGGATAATTTTCGTGCTGCCTCCTGACTGCCCCCTCCCCAGCCCAGCTTCCTCCCCGATACCAACGCGCAGCTCTATCCTGACGATCAGATGTAACCCAGCAATGCATAAACATACAGAGATTTCTGTGCTAAATATAGAGCAATTACCAAGTGTAGATTGCCCATACCCATACGTTTCTCTAAACATCAGAGAAAATAGCTCTGCCCAGGACCTGCAGCTCCACCCTGGTCCCAGAGCTCTCTGTGCACGGATGAGGTCCTCGCTCGGAATGAGTGACAGCGCAATTTAGGGAAACCACTGCGTTTTCGTGTTAACAGCCAAAACACAGGAGCCGACAGCGAACGCCGGCAGCGCTCAGAGGCCTGGCTGGTTGATGGAGGCAGCGGGAGAGACGTGCAGGGCCATGGAGAGACACGGCTGCGAGCCCGCGCGAGGCACGGCCGGGGCGCTGGAGCTCCGCGGCGCTTCTGCTAGGGGCTTTCGCCAGCCAGACCCGCACTTCGGCACACACGCACGCACGCCTGGCTGCGTAACGCGCGGCGGCACCAAGCCCAGGCTCCAGGCTCTAGCCAGGAAGCAGCTGGTTCCCCAGCGCTATCGTTTCACAGCGCTGTAGCTGCTGCCCTGGCCGTGCGGTAAACATTTCCTAGCTTATGGCTTGCGAAAAGGTGGAGAGCACGGTTTCGCAAAATTATACGTCTCCTACGATACCGGTTTACTGAAAACTTTTGGAGAGGTGGGGGGAGCATTTCCATTTTTCATGACTCATTTACGTCCTGCGGGACTCGGATGATTTCCAGGATCGTAGTGGCACTTGGCTTTTCTTGCCTCTTTCCAGGCGGGTGCAGCCCCGTCAGTCTTTGCGGAGAACCGGGAGACGGAGGGCTGCTAGGCAGACGTCAAGGGGTTGTGACTGCACGCTGGCAAACGGGCGAGCAAGAGGGAGTGCGGGTGGTACTGGCAACCACAAGGCGCCTGCAGGTGTAAGTGCTCCTGGGGGCAGCCGATCCGGCTGTCAGCGGAGCAATTAGCCCCGGGTTTGTGCCCGATGCTGCCTGGCGCTCAACGACCACGCGCCCGTGTGCTGCCGTGTCCGGCGTGCCCGGTCCTCCCCGGGGCAGGACGTCGCCCCTCCGAGCTCCTGCCCGCCTTGCGCCGTGAGCAGGGACCGGCCTGGCTACGTCCCACCCCTCCAAACCCAACTCAGCCTCGCGCCAAACCACCAGTCACTTCCAACCGGGCCTCACACGCTCAGCAACGGGGGAAGGAGACGGGTCGAACAATACGGCGCGAGACCTTGCTTTACATGTACTGCAATTACCGCGCTGGCATTTTCCCCGTGTCCCGAAGAAAAATGTCAATACGGAACAAGTTATTAAAACAGCAAGGGAGCGGAAATGGCAAGAGCTCCCGGAGGGGCCCGGGGAGCCCGCGCCGCTCGCTCGCCGGCCCCGGCAGCGGGGCCCCGACCGGCTCGGGCGCGCGGGGGCAAGGCTCGCCCCGCGCGCCCCCCCGCCTCGGTGTCCCCCCCACCCCCCCGGGCAGAGCAGCACTCCAACTCAAAGCAGGAATGACAAGCTATTGGGAAGGCAGTGGCAAGGGGCCGGTGCTCGGTGGCGTTTGGCGCAGAGCGCTGGCGCTGCCCGCGGATGCCGGCCCGCCCGGAGCCGCCCAGCCGGGGCGCAAGCGAGGAGCGGCGGCAGAAAAGCACCCCCTGAACACGGCCCTGCTTCTCAGGCAGCTGCGTAAGAGACCCGGGGCAAATCCAGGCTCTGTGCACGTCTACGCTTTCGGGTGCTAACGGATCGTCGTGTAAAACAAACCGACTCTACTACCGATAAGCACGTTCCTTGCGCTTGAGGGCAGAGGTCCGGGAGGAAAACGTTACCGCTGTTGACTTCAAAGGGTGCAGGCCCTGCGGACAGCAGCGGCTGTGCGCGCACGTCCTCCCATAAATTGGATCGCTCGGTACACGCCTCCCCAGCCGGCAGCTGAGATGCACGCGTGCCCTCCAGAAAACCTGGGCCTGAACAACTCCAACTCTGCATCACGGAGATTTAGGATAATGAGAGATTTTTAATGCAATTAATAGATGTCATGGGACACGGTCTTGTGAGTCTAGCACAAATGAGGCTTGCATAATTGGTGCTGAAACACATATATCAGGGGGATGATTTTTCCCCACCTGACAGAGGTGGAGGCTGGAACGCGCTGTGGATTGATACTGTACAAACGGGTTTATTTGGCTATTTGCTAGCTGCATCTTCCAAACAAAGTTCTGCTACACAGGCTCCGCCAGGGAGCCCTGCAATCCTAGCAGCAAACAAGCTGTCATCTGCTTTTTTTTTCTTTTTTTTTAATTCCCTGGGAGGTGGCTTCATCCTGCTACGCATGCCCAAACCCGTGCACACGCCGGCGCGTGCATGCAAGCAACGGGCAGCAGCAGCCAAGCTCACGTGCCCCGAGCAAGCGGCAGCTCCGCCAGCCCCGCCTGGACCTCCGCTGCTGGCCAGGGCGCTGAAAGCTGGTACCCTGAGCTCTGCACGCCCGGCCGCTCCGCTCCCAGCCATGAGCCTCCCTCTGCGCCACCCCGCCGCTCCGCCGGCCACCGCAGGGGACCCGCACCCTCCGTGGCGCGGGACGCGGGACGCGGGAGCAGCCACAGCCCTCCCAGCTCGCTGGGAAAGGCTCGAGCGCTTTGCTGCAGTAAGGGGGAAAGTAATTCCCCTTCTCAAACAGGGAACCGTAATAAAATGTTAAATAGAACTGGAATATTAAAGTAAAACATAAAAGTCAAAACACATCGAATCAAAGTGACACATTTGAATTTCCTGGACACTGTCCACGGACGGAAGTCAAAATGATTTGTTCAACACTCTTCCCCGCACACACTTGTTTCACGGGCGTGTGTTGATTTTGATAACGCAGACTGATAAAATCAGCATTTTCCAAAGGAAAATTTTACCCCTGATATCCTCTGCCCAAATCCCAGGGCGGAGGCACGGTTTGGGAGACAAGAGTGTTTAAAAAGGAGTGGGGAGGGGGTGGATATCCCAGCAGCAGCCCCTTGCTATTCCCACGCAGCCCGGCACCGCTGCAGCACCGGAGGGTCTCTGGGGAGACGTGCCCGTCCTGGGGGCCGGTTAACGAAGCTGCAGCGCTTCGTTAGGCAGTCGCAGAGACTCCCAAACACACACACTGCCCGCGCAGGGCAGCCGGGCTGGAGGCAGTGAGCGGGCTGGTGCCTCCGGGCTCCCGCAGCGCCCGGGGCAGGCGGGGGGCAACGCCGCCGGCGAAGCCCAGAGGGCCCTTCCCGAGCCCCATGGCTCCCTGGCCGCGGCGGGGGCTCGCCCCCGGCCCTCCCACCCCAGCCCCTGTGCTCCCACTGGGGGGCAGCCCTGCACAGCCCGCCTGCACCTCTGCGCAGCCCTGCAGCTCAGCCCTGCACTACTGGCTTGCATCGCTGCACGGCCCCGCAGCCCATCCCTGCACGGGCAGCCTGCGTCCTGCACGGCCCCGCAGCCCGTCCCTGCACGGGCAGCCTGCGTCCTGCATGGTCCCGCAGCCCGTCCCTGCACGGGCAGCCTGCGTCCTGCGCAGCCCCACGGCCCGTCCCTGCACAGGCAGCCTGCGTCCCTGCACGGGCAGCCTGCGTCCTGCACGGCCCCGCAGCCCGTCCCTGCACGGGCAGCCTGCGTCCTGCACGGCCCCGCAGCCCGTTCCTGCACAGGCAGCCTGCATCCCGCACGGCCCCACGGCCCGTCCCTGCACGGGCAGCCTGCATCCCGCACGGCCCCACGGCCCGTCCCTGCATGGGCAGCCTGCATCCCTGCACGGGCAGCCTGCGTCCTGCATGGCCCCGCAGCCCGTCCCTGCACAGGCAGCCTGCGTCCTGCGCAGCCCCACGGCCCGTCCCTGCACAGGCAGCCTGCGTCCCTGCACGGGCAGCCTGCGTCCTGCACGGCCCCGCAGCCCGTCCCTGCACAGGCAGCCTGCGTCCCTGCACGGGCAGCCTGCGTCCTGCATGGCCCCGCAGCCCGTCCCTGCACGGGCAGCCTGCGTCCTGCGCAGCCCCACGGCCCGTCCCTGCACAGGCAGCCTGCGTCCCTGCACGGGCAGCCTGCGTCCTGCACGGCCCCGCAGCCCGTCCCTGCACGGGCAGCCTGCGTCCTGCACGGCCCTGCAGCCCGTTCCTGCACAGGCAGCCTGCATCCCGCACGGCCCCACAGCCCGTCCCTGCACGGGCAGCCTGCATCCCTGCACGGGCAGCCTGCGTCCTGCACGGCCCTGCAGCCCGTCCCTGCACAGGCAGCCTGCATCCCTGCACGGGCAGCCTGCGTCCTGCACGGCCCTGCAGCCCGTCCCTGCACAGGCAGCCTGCGTCCTGCACCGCCCTGCAGCCTGTTCCTGCACGGGCAGCCTGCATCCCGCACGGCCCCGTGGCCCGTCCCTGCCTGGTGCCCGGGCGGCTGCCCACACGTCTCCCTGCGCGCTCCCCTGCCCGACTGCACCGCAGCCCAGCGGCCTGCGGGGCGTGGAGAACGAGGCTGCCCGCTGCTCCCTGCAGCGCGGTCTCAGGGCTTGCCCAGAGCCCAGTCCACGCTGGCCTCATCGCGCTATGTTAGTGCAGCTCAGCAAGGCTATGCAGGCCAGCTCCAGGTGTAAAAGAGCAGAGGCTAATCCAAGCAACACCTTCAAGTTAGGAGTCAAAGAACAGCTTAGATACACATCCATGGCTGTTGGCCAGGAGATGCGAGCGCCGCTTTCATAATTCAGCAGGCAGTAAAACACTACAGCAACGTAGACCCAGCAGTCTGCCTTGGAGGAAGCAGCTTTGGAGCAGCGCTGGCACCTGAATCCCGGAGCATGCAGCTCTGCGGTACAGGCGAAGCCGAGGGGAGCACGCGTGCACTGCGAGCAACCTGCAGGACTCTGCTACAGGCGGTCTTAAAAGCATGCAGTTCCTTGAAAGGATTATATTGATGTGAACGAGAACTGTAACTGGAGCTGAACAAACCAAGAAAGCAGAGTGGAAGGTCTTCTATCCTTGTGGGACTGGAGTGAACAGTTGGAAAGAGCGTTTATCTAAGATCTACCACTTCCCGTTAGACTTGTAGAGCAGAGCACGTTCTCCTCTGCCAGAGGTTCATCTTCTCCAGCTGCCAGCGCTAAATGTGGGACAGCGCCTGGATGCCTTCCTGAAGGATTCCCCTAGTCCTGCCACAAGCTATGGGGCTCGGGAAGAGGCAATTCCTGCCCAGGGAAGCCAGAGGTGTGGGGGGGCACCGAGCCGTGAGCCTGGCACGTGCCTGCTCCAGGCTGGCAGTGGCTACCCGCTTGCTGCCCCGGCCGCAGGGGCACCGCGGGGTGCTCGGCGTCGCGCGCCCTTTGGAGCCAGCAAGCTCGCCGGGCGCCTGTTGCTCAGCTGCGTGGAGCTCTGCTCACACGGGGGCACGTTTGATGTGGGGCCGCTAACAACAGGGGAACGAGACACGGCACGCGGGGCCGGAGCTTTTCCACCTCTTCTGGACGCCCTAGGGCGGTGAGGACGGCGGAGGGAAGGAGGCGGCAGCCAGCTCGTGGGGACCACGACTGAAGGTGCAGCCCAGCTCCCGGCGCCAGGAGCTGACTTCTGCAGAGGCACCCGGGAAAGCACGAGGGGAGGCTGGGCAGCACGAGGAGGGTTAACGCGCAGCCGAGGGAGCAGAAAATGAGGTTCCAGTTATTAGTTGATTTATTGCTCTGTCCTCAATTGGCACTCAGGACTCGGAAGAAAATGTTCCACTCCAAAGCATTAAGCATCTTCAAAGAGCAGAAGCATTAAAAATTGAAATCATAAAATAGACATGTAAATATAGCAGAGGTAAACGGGGCAGCGAGGAGAGAAGAGGAGCCGAGCTAATCTCGGCTGAGCCTGCAGGGCACGGAGACGGCCACGCGTCGGGAGCCCGAGCCTTGCTCCGGCGCGGGCCGGGGCGGCCGCGGGCCCCGGGCAGGGCGACGCCGTCGGCGCGAAGCTCCGGGTGACCGTCCCGCTTCCCTCCCCGACCGAGCGCCCGGGGGCAGGGCGGGGGGCCCGGGGCGCCCGCTTCTCCCCCCACTGCAGGACCTGAAAGACGGCGTGAGAGGGGGGAGAGGGACGGGAAGGAAAGACGGGGCAGGAAGAGGGCGGAAGGGGTGGCAGCAGCCCACGGAAGCAGGGTATCAAAGACGGAGGCGGGCACCGGGTCGCAGCGCCGACCCGCTCTCGCACGGCTGCGCCACCGGGCCGGGGGACCCCGGCGCTCTCGCTGCAGCCGCCGTCCCTGCCCCTCGCAGGAGCTCACCCACGGAAGCCCCTCGGGTCAGGCGAGCCCCGCGAAGGCACCCGGCCGCCCTGCGGCACGGCGGAGCTTACCGCCGGACGCCAAACCGACCCCGCCGCTCCCTCGAGCCGGGGCGCCTTCCGAGGCGCGGCGGGCGTTTCACGGCGCGGGAGACCACCCCGCGCTGCCCCTCGTCTCCGCCGGAGCGACCACCGCCCCCGGCCCCTTCCCTCCCCGCGACTTGCCGCCGGACCCGGCTCTTTTGGCACCGACGCCCACTCCCCCCCCCCCGCCCCGTGTAATTTTACTTAATTGGGAGCTCATTAATTATCCCAAACGCTTTGCCGAGGAAATGAACAGCAACTAGAGAACCAAGCGGCGTTTGGACTCCCTGGCCGTGGCACGGCGCCGCGGGGCAGGGGCTGCCGCCCGCCCCGGCCCCTCTGCTGCCCCGGGCACGGCCGCGGCGCTGGCGGGCTCCGGGGGCCTCCCCCGCGGAGGACGCACTGCTGCGGCACGCTGTCCCGCTGTAATCTGCTTTAGAGGTCGTAAATTGCTGAGAAAAGCTGGTTTTCCGGCGACAGAAGGTTAGCGTGCTTAAAGAGAGCGCTGGCGCTGGCTCCGTTAATCGGAACTGCGATGGGGAAAGCATTTTAATTACCGTAACGATCCCGTTTGGGAGAAGCTGCCCGCACCCCTCGGGTACTTCTCGAACCGAACACGCGGGCTGTCACTGTCAGGCACAACTAAGTACAACGTGTGGCCCCTTCTCAGCGTCCATCCTGCCACGGCCTCGTAACGTGGCCCCAAGGCGGGCTGTGCCCAAAGGCAAACTCATGCCCCGTTTCGGGTCCCTCCTCCTCAGCTCTCCCACCTTTCACGCCTCCTTTAGATGTGGCAACGGATGCAATAACGTTCATGGCACATCCCCACCTACCTCCTTCACCCCCGGGAGCTGGTGCTCCTCGTACCAACGGCGAGACGAGGCACGCAGACTACACAAGAGGCAAATTCGCCCCGGAAAAATGTGCAAAATCAGACATCACCGCCAAAGGCTCAGCTTGCTGCTTGGACCACAGGACCTCCCTTCTCACCAGGGCATCCTGGAGCAGGATGCTGAATTACTGCTGAAGGTGGTACCTTCAGTAACCACCCACAGTTACTCTAATGCTCAGGAACACCTAATAAACTCATGTCAGTATCTTAACAGGTATTTTTATGGATATTATGCTATTTTGCTAAAATCACACCATAATGCGCAGCATAATAGACTGTTAACAACTAATGCTTTTAATTAAAGCTCCTTTATTTTTAAAGGATGGGTCTGCCCTGAAATTGCCCAGCGTAATTGGAGATGCTGTGCCACGTCTCCCATGCAGAGGCAGTGCCCCAACCAAAGTGGAAAAGTCACAGCGCAGCACACTTAGCACCATCTCTCTGCACCCCGCTACGAGAGCAGCACCCACCCTACCCAAAGCAGCACCTGCCCGGGGCACCACGGCACGGGGCAGCCCCCTGTGCCTGTGCCAGGGGCTGGCTGTGGTCGTTGGCAGTCAAGGGAGAGGGAAGAGCTACTGCACAAGGCAACAATTTTCAAAAGAGGGAGTTTTAAGGTTTTTTTTTGCTCTTAAGAAAACAAGGTTTATGCAATCACGTGCTCCACGTGTTGTCTGTCTCCCCTAATTACGCTCAAATTCGACAGAATTTGAGTGACAGGTGGGAAAGCTCGACGATATTAAATTCCTAGAGGTTTCATGAAAATAGGCAGGTGGATAGAGATGAGAGGCCTTCTTAGTTTCAGTTGAGGGAAAGCTGCAGCAGGAACCTGTGTTTTGTGAGGCTCTTAAGAATCCACACGCAACAAAGAAATCACAAAAGCCCCAGTCCAGGGAGAAGGTTGAGTCAGAGGATACGTCTTTCTAGACACTGAACCAGTCAATCTTCAGCCATTAGCCCCTAAAAATATCAGCTGTCTGTAGCGCTGATAGGCATATGACAACCTGTTTCCAAATAGGAAATGAAATTTCCATGGGAAATTCAATTTTTCTTGGTAGAAGAATTAAAATATTCAGAAAAATCAAACACATTTTTCTACATTGGTTCAGCACAGACCAAAACACTTCAGATGACGGAAAAAGGCCACAAAGTTTGGCTCCAATTCAACTTAACATTGAACTGTGTCCCTGCTCCAAATTTTTGCAGTGCCACGTGCCCTCATCTCCCCAGAATGGAGGTGCACTCCGGTCAGCAAGTCCCCAATGAGCTCATGCGAGACCATGGCTGGCCAAGGAGACACAACTCCAACGTCCACCTTTTGTGGCAGCCAAATGATTCTCCTGAAGTGCTCTTTTCTTAAGTTTTCAATTGCTCAGGTTTCTCACAGAATGAAAAGGTCAGTTGTCCACCAACATCATCCTTCTGGTATGTGGAGAGCCATCACAGAAAGTCCACAAGCAGCTCCTACAAGTGGCCTCCGCTTCTCACATGCCAGTTTACAAGGCAGTCTGCTACGGGCTTGTTCAAAGGAGAAGTCTCTGGTGGTAGCACAAGGGGACATGAAGAGAAAGTGGCAGAGAAGTACAGGACAGAAGATAAAGGCACGGCTATGCAACTGCCTAGGAACCAGATCCCGTTCAAGACGTCAAAACCCTACAAGATGAGCTGGCGACTTGTCAGCGTTATTGAACTTTTCTCTTTAGCTTTGAACCTGCCCCCTCCCCCCAGCTCAGCACCATGTCTAATCTCTTCAGTTAATAATCCCTGTTTTGCATGTCTGCAGCGACCTTCCCAAAGCCTGGGTTCCCCAGGAGGAGACAGCATCAGAGCATCCCGGCTCCCAAACGGCAACTGCCGCAAGGGAAGCACGGAGAGCAGGAGGTGCTTGCGTGCACACCGCCGCCCACCACGGGCTCTGACAACAGGGCACTGTGCCCAAACTGAACATCTATGGACACACGGAGCGTGCTTCTATGTCTGTGCAGTGGGAATCAGGGAGCTTATCTGGGAAGGTGGGAAGGCTGCGTAGAGCATGAGAGGAAAGGGAGAACGTGTAGTGCACAGCTTGCTGCTATGAAAGGTTTCGTATGGTGCACGAGAGGGTTTCATTTGCATGCAGGCTTTGAGGCACTCATTTCAAGATGTCTGAAGACCTACTTGTAAGACCAAATAAAAACACTCCTCTGAGACCTGGATGTAGCCCAGGTTCGCAGTGAGACAGCTGGGAAAGAGGCTTCCAAAACTGGATTCTCTTCCTCTGTCTTTGTAGAGGATAGGCTTGTGGCACCAAGGAGAAAGTTGTTTATAGGTCTCCATTCACAGATTACCCAGATATAATCTCTCACACTCACTCAACCGGGGCGTTTGCCTTCCCTTAGCTCTTTAATCCCTGGTATAAATAGGACTCTTTCCTGGAAATAAATGTTTGGGCTGATAACATTACACAACACGGCATGGCTGCTCTCCCAGCCGCATCTCCTCCCTCTGCCGCCACATCCACTGGCAGGGCAGCATTTACGGGCTTTCGAGTCTCATTCAGAAAGCCTTTCCCCCGCACAGCCAGCCCGGGCGCTCTTGTCTTATCAAAAGCCAAGGCTGCAGCAAGATGAACAGTGATTCTTATAAACGCCTTAGAAGGAAAATGTTAATGAGCAGCGAGTGGAGGGCGAGAAAAGCCCTTAATCGCATTAGCTCCACTGCCAGAGCTGATGAATGTCCTCAAGCCTCATATCCCTGTCCAGTCACATGGAGCACAAGGGGCTGGGGCAGAGCTGGCCCCTCGGCCGCAGCCTTTGCCTCCTCCTCCCTCCTGCGGCAGGGGTTCCCAGCACAGCTGGCCAGGAGCCCTGGGAGCAGGCCCCTGACCGCAGGTGGTGCTTTGCTAGGATCAGTTGGAAAGACATCAATTTCCCCCCAAGTACAAATTTCCAGAAGGGAAACCTCTCCCCTAGAACTCATCTGCATCATGCACAACCAAGTTTGAGATAGAGTCCCAGCATCCTTATGAGGGTGATGAGAGTTTGCAGCCACATGCCAGGAAAGCTCAGAGAGGCCACGTGGTTGGATGGTGCTGCCCAAGTGAAAACATACCCCAGCTGGAACCGGAAAGAGGAACCCAAGCCTGAACCCTGGGACAGAGGTTTTCAGGAGAAAGGTGCCCCAGGACACAGATGTCATCCACAGGCAGGTGGGATCCCCAGAGACTGGAGTAGCAAATACTCATCTGCAGGAGACACCAGAGCCAGCACGCTCAATGGAGAGGGCAGAGAGGTATTAGGTCTGTTGCATCACTAACTTCCCTGTGGCTGAGGGAAAGAAAAGAGCCCATCAAAACCAAGCTGATTCCACAGTGAACCTCAAATAAGCATTTTCTCAGAGCTGACAGTGCTTATATAACTTGGGTCCGTAATCATCAGCTCTACCAGCATTTGGAAGGTCTCTTGCTCTACCTAATTAGAAGCAGCAAGCACTGCTAAGAAAGCCTGTCCTGTTCCCCAATGAGATTTATGGATAAAATGGAGTTTGATGGTTTAGAGAGCAAGCAGGTAGGAAGGCGTGGACCATAACAGACCGACATGTCGGGGATAAGTAAGTAGGAGATGCTGTCTCCTTCCCAGCTCACACAGACCCCATTATAAACATGGCTCTGATCCTTCAAGGATGTCAGGGACTTCTACAACCTCTTCTCCTTCTCAGTCACATGGAGGTAAGAAATCTGGGTGAGACCCCTTTGCAGGCAGGCAACGGGGAGAAACAGGCTTCTCAGCCAGAAGGTGAGACAGCATAGGTGGTCTGGGCTGAGCAGAACGGACACCAGTCAGCAGCGACCTTTGAGGGAGTCAGCCTGGCTGCAGCACGGAGTAAGGTTTTCTCCTGAACGTCATGCTTCCTGATCATAACGACATTTCAAAATGGCTGGAGATGGAGGCGAGGGGCATGGTTTATGCACTGCAGCTTAGGTTGTATAAATAAGACATGCGCCAAGTTTTTACACTGGAAACTCTGTTCTGGGCTTGTGTAACCGCCTGATTTTTTATGCAGCCAGGAAATTATGATATAAAAATATATATATAAACAAAGATTTTTCTCAGATAAACAGCCACATGAGCCATGCCTTTTGTGCTGCCCTGCATTTCAATCCCACTACGCTATATACAGGCACACGCATGCTGCTCTACGACACACAGGGACATTTTTTACAATGACAGTCTGCAGTTTCCCCGTGGGGGGAAATGTGGTTTAATTTTTAGTATAACCTTAAAAAGGAGACTAGCGAGGCATCTCTTCCATAAATTTTGTAAGTGACATTTACTTCTCTGTGTGTTATAGCTAGCGATGGACAAATCCCAAGTTTAGGGTCTCAGTTCAGAGGAGCAGCCATCTTATCCTGCCAACTTAACTGAGATAAGAAGGTTTTTACTCAGTCTCAGCATAGACTCTGCATGGAAAATCTCCAGCAGCTGAGCCTTCTTCTCCCTCCAGGACCACAGCACTGTGCATCACCTTCACGTATTCTGTTTTCCTACTGCATGGCCCCTATATGCCTTAGAGGAGTCTAGGGTTTCGTTTTGCTTTCTAGAAACTCCATCTCTAACATTTATTGTGCCGTAACTTGGGTGAGATAAGCAGGGGATTGAGGGCTTAGGAAACCAAAAACTCATCTCCACCTGTGAATTAGGTATCAGTAATAACATGGCAACACTTCTCACCCAATCCAATCAGCTCGGTCCATAAAAGCATTTCTGGCAGACTTAGATTCCTGCCCATCCTGGCCTGAACACAATGGAGTTTGCTTTAAGAGTGCAATAGATCTTGGTCATTGAATCCAGCTTCCTGCTAGTCACAAGCCTGCCAAGTTTCAATCTGAATACACATAAAAGATCTCAACAGCTGGGTGTTTAATTACAGGGACTAGAAATCAGGCTGCACAGAGCCGTATCAGGTTATTCCAGCTCCCTCTAGCTGGCTCTAGAGCGTGCCAAGAACGGCCTCCCCCGGGGCAGCCTGGCATTTTCAGGTCTAGCTAAAAGCGCAAAGACCCAAGAAAATAAAACAAAACCAGACCAAAAGGCAGAGCTCCGAGGAGTGTTGGTGGCTTTAGCAAAGATGCCGTTCCTGTTTGGCTAGCGGTTCAGAGGCAGGTTCCCGGGCACGCTGCAGCAAAGGCCCAGCTCCAAACATCAGCCAAAAACCTCCGGCGGGTTCCAGCTCTCTGCAACCTGCTGAACCACAGGGCACAGAGATCACACATTTTGCCGCTTGGGTACCTCAGGAGCACTGCGGTCCCAATGCACGCCCTTAGCCAAACCCGTCCTTTTCTCCTGTAGCTTCCTTGAGAAGCCACAGCAGCGGGGTCCTTCTGCAACACCCCCCTGCCACCCAGTGCTGGGGAAAGGCCCGCAGAGCCACGAGCACAGTCTTCACCCCTTCCTGCTTCCCACAGGGCTGGCTGCAGCTCGGTGTTGTGCTTAGAGGGACACGCACGTTCCCCGGGACAGTACTGTGCACCGCGCTGGGACCAGCACTGCTGCTTGCCTAAGCAGGCGTTTTGCAGCCTATGGCCTGGCCCTGCCACTCATCAAACTCGCAGCAGGCGATGGGCTCAGAGGGCAGTGCCCTCTCCACAACATGGGTATATGAGGTTTCCATCAGAGCGAGGCTCTCAGCTCCTTCGATTGATCGGTCCAGGGCTCGACTCATACGGAGCATCCTCGGGTTTAAGTACAGAATATTGCTATCTGTGACTTACGAGGGGAAAATACACGATGCCACTAAAATCCATGACATCCACACAGCTACAAGATTCAAGTGGAAAAGGAGAAGTCACGAGCTTGGCTTGACACATTCTGTAAAGACCAGCTGGAACAGCCTACCACCATCTCCCAGGGCTGATGGGGACACAGTGGCGTCCTCTGCTCCCTCACGCTGCTCTTGCTACTCCTCTCCCTGCCAATGAACTCCTTTAAGACTCTACTGCTCAAAGGACTTTCTCAGTACAACCTGTTCCTCCTGACCTTCTCCTGCCAATGGATATTCAGTACTGTGGGACCTGACTGGAGGGATGGAGGGAGATAAGAGCGTTATAGTCACGACCAGCAACAAAACTAACTTACTAAGATTAAATTCAAATTCTTTGCTAGCAGTAAAAAGGAGAACCAGAGAGCTAAAGAAACACTCCCAGTTCTTTGGCATTGATAAAGCAAATTGAAGTAGCTGAAAACAGAAAACTCAAGGGTCAGTGTTGCCTGCTGTTCCTTTGTACTCAGGAGTGGAGAGCATCAAAACCATATTGCATTTTCTAGTGAAACATGAACTGTCCTACCACCTCTCCCTGACTTTTTCACTGTAGCCAGTGGGAATATCCTTCTTATAATTCAGTTCTGCAAGGCTCATGAGTCAGCCAAGGGTTCTCCCACCTCCATAGTGACTAGTAAACACTTGCAAGCCTGCTGTCGTTTCTGCGTGCTCAACGATTTCCATTTCAGCATTTCCAGGGTAACACTTCTCAGAACACCTGCACTAGCACAAGCTTCAAGTTCATCCCAAACTGGGCTGGAAGTGAGTGCTGAAGCACTGGCATTTGCCAAGGGAAGCAATTACACCCAACTGTGTTTATACCCAAAGGACATGGTACTGGCTTCTGGTTTTGTCAGCCTGAATAATTACAGGAGCTGTTGATGTTATTAGGATACCTGACTGATTCCTTAGTGAAAACGGATAAACCATGATGTAATTTGTGGCACAATTATTTGCACCTAGAAAAAGATAGGCGGCCAATTAAAAGGTGTCAGGCCTGCAATCACAGCTCTTTTAGCAGGCTGCCATGTTGCCCCAGATGTTGATACATGGGGATCTGCACATGATTGCAAAGAGATATTTCAAACAAATTAATTCCTAGAGTGCAAGTCCTTTTGGAAACTTAATTCTGAACCCTAAAGGCCTGGGCACTTCAGCAACAATCACTAGAAAGTGTGGCAAAGCACTTGAAAATAGTTACAACTAACTGGCTGTCCTCAACTTCTGGCAGGTCCTGGAGAGGCTCTGACAAACATCCGAAAAAAACTTTTCTCTAGGGCAGGTGAGCACTGCCCTCCACCAAGGTTGGTCAGTGCTCCAGAGCCTCCTGCCCTCAGGCTTTGTTGCATGCCCCCAGAGCTCTTCTAAATAGCTGTCCCCAGGCAGGACCAGCTCCCCACCACCGCTCAGCTGGAGCCCACCCACGGTGTTCAGAAACACATGGGGCAGCAGCATTGTCCCATGGCTTGAGGGTGCTGGGACAGTCCATACTGCTCCACCTCCCTCTCGCTTCTCTGCTCTGAGTTGTAGACCCCTCTAATAAGAGGACTGTCAACTCTACATGGAGCCATCAGGTAAGAGAGGATCTTCCTCATTCCCATCAACTGGAGCTTTTATTTTCTGCTGCTCTCCAGCCATAAGGACTGTACAGACAAGCAGGCAGAGGACCACTGACGTTTCTGCAGGGCTGCAGTGCGATACTCTGTGTTGTGTCTTACTGGTGAAGGACACGAGAGTGAGCAGAGGTCTGGTACCTCCACTGAAGTAAGAAGGGAGAGCCAGCTGACAAACCTCCTAGAGAAGTGGCAGACACCATGGTGGGATTTCTCACTGCGTTCTGTCACTGATGTGAAAGCCCAAGGGTTAAGCCCCATTTTGACCGGATGTGCAGTGACTCCTCTGCCTTCCTTGGCTGCATCTTCATTCAGAGAAGGAACCACAGGCACTGAGCACCGACATGCACACTGGTGGCTGTCACTGGCCTTCCTTGGAACCAGCAGGACCCACCTGTCCCGACACTAGTGTACATACAAAGCTAAGGACCAGTAACAATTTCAGCTAAAATGGTCTGGAAATTTGCATGAAATAGTTTCACGTAATTACTGCATGTTCAGCCAAAACAGCTTAATGAAATGGGTGATCCCATGGACTGCCTAGTCTGTACGCAGTCACTGTGGCCACCTGTCCATCTCAGCCCCTCTGAGATCACACTGTACTTCAACATCAGCAGTCTGATCAGAAATGCACTGCCCCAGAGAACAAGAGCATGCTCCACCTAACTGCAAGACCCTGGAAAGCCTCTGAATGAAAGCTCTGAAGTCTTAGCTAACTTCTCCATCAACATTTGCTGGAAGAAGAAGAGGGGAGACCAAGGAATAATGAACACCTTGGCTCTAGTTCTGAACTGAAAAAAAAAAAAAAAAAAAGACGACACTTAATAAAATAAGGAAGCCTGATAAAGTAGCCAACCTTGGAAAGTCTGAACAACATTGACCACCAGGACCCATTATGGACATTAGTGGAGTGAGTGGTGGCACCTCTGGGAGTACTTTTCTCTGTAGCAGCAGCTTCACTCTGAGAACAGACCTGAATAAAAACTACATTAATTCTACTTCTGCATTAACTGAAGGCTAAATCACACCAGACAGCATCTCAGGGGATTCAAAATATGAATGAACATCAGGATAGTAGACACCACAGGTCAAGCTAGCAAAGTGCCTCCTGTCCAGGAGTGGCCATGATCAGCATTAGTCTGGCTGTACACCTCTCCTTCTCCTACCTGGCACGATGCATAGAGCAGTGCAAAGAGCCACCTCTCCTGAGAGCTTTGAAACAGTCACTTAAATTATTAGAGTTCCCAGAGAAGGGTAAAAAAGCAACCCAGGCCAGCTTTGCCCCAGTAGAACACCTTCAGCCCTCCAGTTCCTTGGATTACTTGGGACACTTCTCTAGCCAGGTGCCTTCTGGAGGCCTGTCCTGGCAGAAGATCAGAAGGAGTCTTCTCCTGAGAGGTGTGCCATGGACGTATTTCTCCAAGCAGAGAGTGAACTAGATTTGTTTTAAATAGATTTCCAGTTAGAAAGCATCTTTTGTCCCAGCAGGCTTTAAAAAAGGATTACGGGTTGTCCCTGGGAAGCCCTATGACCCAGCAGCAGTACGCAGCCACAGTCCGGCTGGGCTTGCTATCTCAAACACAGCTTACTCGCACTTTGGAGTATACAGATCCAGCAGGACAAAAACCAAATCGACAGAATGACAGGCAAACCAACCGGCTGCAGAATTTAAGGATGGGGTTACAGATGCTTAGACTTGGCTTTGAGGAGGTTCCCTCTTGCTCTGCTGCTCACAATTAATACCTGTTTGCCCAGCAATAGTCACAGACACATGTCTAAAGGAGGACAAACTAGGAGCACCTTTTCTCCCTCCCCATAATGCTGCATTTATCTGGAAGCCAGCTTACTGTGAGCTTAAGGGAGCCCACGTTCTTATGAGTTAAGCTCAAGGAAAAGGTTTAAAGTTTTGAAAAAAATCACAATGCATTGTTTTGTCTGGGGGAGCAGCTGGGAGCACCAACAGCTCAATTTTTATTGATAAAACCTCTTTCCTCTGAAAACAAGGGATCAGTTCTCCTTACAACAGGAAAACGTGGGCAGTGTGGAACTTCAGATCATAAAGTACAACTGTTTCAGTACATTTCTGCTAAACCACAAGAAAAAAAAACATATCTGACAACATCTGCAAAAAGAATCGCAGCGAAATCATCAGAGACCAGTGGTCAGAGCAAATGTTTCCATCTCTTCCAAAAGACCTGTCTCCAGGCACGCAGAGGAGAGCCTCTTCAAACCAAGCTGAAGTAATGCATCAGTTACGACACAGGACATCTGCAAGTTGCCTTATTTTATTCTCCATTATTTTGCATCCCAGAGCAAGCTTCCACTCACAGTCCTCTCACATTGTCAGCAGTTCTCCCTTCAAAACATACTTGATCTTCTGTGAAATACAGCAAGTTCAAGCTACATCCTCACTGCAAATCAATAAATTATGGGACCACAGTATGTTGTTCCAAAGATCCTTCCAGGATCTCTGGATAAGAAGCAAAAAATAGGGAGATGGCTTGTTCCTTTAGATCAAAAAGTCTCTGTGGAATTTGGGGACCAACAGAAGTAGGAAGCTCTGAGAAAAACCTTTTTTGCACCTATAAATGAGCAGAAACATGCCACTTTGGTAACTTGACCAAACCTGTTTTGACAGAAGGCACGTGGAAGAGAGAGGGCATAAAGCTATTCCAAATTCACCACACACAAACAGGGAGCAGTAAGAGGACACTTCCCACGCTGCCCTGGCAAGCGAGCAAAGACAGTGAAAAGTAAACAGGACCAAGTATGAGCAAAAGTAAACAGGACCAAGTATGTGCAAAAAGCTCCTCAGCTGCAGGAAGCAGAGTATTTGGTGATGAGAGCAAAGAGGAGAACAACAAATTTGAGAAGACATCTGATAGAGGTACGAAATACAGCTGCAAACCAACGGGACTTGTATCAGCAACAAGTCTGTATACAGAAGCTTGCTCATATTTCACTGCCAACAGCCACAGCTGAGCTGGCTAATGCTGTGGCAGAGGCCAGGCCTACTTGCACGGGTGAGGTAGAGAACAGCCAGTCATCAAATCTGCTCATGTCTCAACCAGGGACAGTTCTGGGGACTTAGGACAATGCAGAACTTATACACGCACTCAAACATAATGTCTTTCCTAGATAAAGTTTAATACTAGAAAATATTTGTAAAATGGCCAGCTATTTTCCATACACCTCTCTGGCTCTTTCTCAGTCCTTCCCCAATATATCTTCCTTTCGAGCTCTTGCTGTAGGAAAGCAGTCTCAGTGGACTTCTTCCAAAATGCTTCTATTCATAAAGTTGGGACAAAGCAATCAGAAAGCAGACAATGAATTGCACACCTGCCTAAGCAAAAGGCGCGGTACAACAAATTTCAAGCGGCAGGAAAAGAAGATATGGTCTTTTCAACCAAATCTGCACTGAAATGGAAAGGAACAGCTGGCATTAAGCAAGCAGGATTTTTTGAATGGATGATGTGGATCCCGAAGAGAAGTACATCCCTCCATGCTGCACCAGAAGCAACCAATAAAACACCCAGCTCCCACCCTGTGTTTTGTACTAGGAACTGGCATAGATCCATTAGGTAAGTGGAGCAGCAGATGAGCAACATCAACCCTGGAGCTGGTTGTACAAGTGTAACACCCAGCACATCACAGGCATGCACGTATGTTGCAGACAGCATTGCTGATGTAAATATTTCTTCTGCTAAGTAGCACACTAATATCTAAGAGAACAGGACATACCAGCCTAGCCAGACAGCTTCAAGTTCCACCATCAGCAGACACTGGGTTTCTGAAAGTCCCGGAATAATTTCTTAAAAGCCATTTTCACCATTAGTCTGCTACTCGCCCCACAACTGTTACTTCTGCTGGAGACGTAAAATATGCCAGATAATTCTGCCTGCACAGGCTTCTTTGGCATAACACTGTCTGCAACAGAGTCA
Organism: Rhea pennata; assembly: GCF_028389875.1. Classification (NCBI taxonomy): domain Eukaryota; kingdom Metazoa; phylum Chordata; class Aves; order Rheiformes; family Rheidae; genus Rhea; species Rhea pennata. The sequence goes on from NC_084672.1 coordinate 21,663,035, forward strand.
AAAGCAGCAAGTGCACTGAGGGGCTGCTCCATGCCAGTGGTGAGGTGCAGAGCTGGGTGGGCTGGTGGGCGCTCGCGAGGATCCGGTTGGCCTCACCATCAACTCCCTGGGACCAGGGGGATGAGTGACGGTGGCAGAGTCTCTGACAGCAATGGTTTTGGTGCTGCCTTCTGCAGAGAGGAAAGTTTTGCCATTTTAAGCATAACTGGGTTTCTGAATGTCCTTCCAGCCTAAAAGGACGCAAGCAATTTGCAGGTTCAGGTCATGGGATCACTGCGATGGCTTACAGGCACCAGACCCGTGCAGGGAGCTAGGCCATCATTAGCGGTCTCAGCCCTTTGGCGTTCGGACACCAGCAACCTCTTGCTGGATTGTCTTTGTTAAAAATCAATTGCTGAGCCACAAAAAGTCCTTCCAGGACATTTTGAGGAGAAGAACTGCATCCCAAGAGGTCTGCCTCCAGGCCCAGCCCTCGCACTCATACTAAGAGGCTCTCTTGCAGTGGCTGGCTCTACCGAGCATGTCCCCACACGGCAGAAGTTGTTAAGCTGCAGAGTGGTTCTACATCCGGCCATTGTGATAAATTAGCCAGAGATTCAGGCATTTCATGCAGCTGCCTCATCCTCTGCCAGCATGACAATGTGATTAATTCTCAGCACAGATGAAGCTCATTTATCACAGCCACGTGACGGCCATGCAGCCTGCAGGGGCATGTGGTGTGTGCTGGGGGAGGAGGGCATGCATGAGGGAAAGCAGGAGTGAAGGGAAGAAGGCAGGAGGCACCTAGAAAGAAAGGAGCCAGGCCCAGGGCATCTCCCAGGAAGACTGTTTGTCACATTAGGTTGCGATTAACCACGCTAAGGGAGAAGAGCCCAGTGTGGGAAGAGAGCTTTTATCTCTGCTAACACACATGGCAGAATCTGGGGGGAGATGTGAAATGGGAGGAGCGTAAGAGGATTGGGGAGAAGGAAGCTGTGAGCCGATTACTGCACTTCAGGAGACTCAATTCTACCATTGCTACTTCTTCTTCCTCCTCTTATCCCCCTCCCTCTCCTTGTTGCCCCTTCCTTTAATCTGTTTTCCACCTTCTCATCTTTCCCAGGGACTGCTCTATCTCATTCTACATGTCCCCAGTTCAAATCCAGCTATGGTCTCTCTTCACTGCTCAAAAAACTGCTCTCCCAGCTCCAGACATGGAAGCCTGTGCTGTTTCTCAGTGTTTGCTGTACCCTCAAGGAGCTTCTCGAATGGTGTCTAGCACCTGCAGGACCTCAGACTCCTCCTCCATTTATTCAGCAGCTTGCTGGGAAGAAAAACCCAGATCTTCCTCTTACTCCACATCCTGTCTTGCTGAAGCACATGAAGTTGAGGCACAAATAGTGTGAGAGCTGGCCCCTGGCACAGGAAAGGTATGCATTTATTGAGCTCAGGAGCAAAGCTGTGAGAAGAGCTACATAACAGCAGAATAAGAACTTCCTCTTACACCAGCTTAAGTCTCCTGGAGGAATTGCTTGGAAAACAGATCTTTATGTTAGCTTCTTGGTGTAATTCAGTCCTGACACGGAAAAATCATTCAATCTGTGCATCCACCCATTGAATGGAGTTTCTCCACTTGCTGGAACAGCATCTGACTCAGCCATACTGCTTACACAGCATGGCAAAGCTCTCCCAAAGGCTGAAGCAATCAAACCTGCTGATTCAGAGCAGGAGGCAAACTCTTTCATGGCTCCAGGGCTTCTAGCTCCACCTTTTGATCAGAGAATTGAAATACAACCCCATCCTGCGCAGGGGTTGGCAGCATTAGGGTCTGCCAGAGATTTGCTCCTGTTTCCCCACTTGCTACCCACAGTACTGGGCAAACACCAAAGATGGCAAGTCTACTGCAGTTGCAGCTGATGCTTCCTGTAAGCCTTGAGTAACCTTCTGCATCTTCCGAGGCAGTCGCTGGTGGTAACATAAGCCAGACGGAGAGACCTCCACTGTTGATGCCGTGAGGCCTAACACAGCTTGGGATGAACTCTTTAGTTTGGCTGTTCAATCCAGAAGCACCCAAAGATGCTTCTTGTATGTCTTCACAAGGTGTTGTTGGCCGTACAGATCTAATAGTCATTCTCACACACTGGCATTAATAGGAGCAAAATCCTTGATGTGTTCAGATACAACCTCATGGCCAGCAGAAGAGCATGAAGAACATACTAAGCTGTTGTGGTGTACCCATGGTTGATTCAAGCACCTGCCATGTCCAAGTCTCCAGTGTGACAGGAATTTGGGAAATGCTGTTTGTTAGCCAACAGCCAGAAAGGATCACGGAGGACAGAAGGCTGGCACAAGACACAGCTGTTTTGTTGCATAACTCTGCTGCAAGCCATCCCATGACAGGCTATCCACATGGTACTTGTTACCACGGTTCCCTTTCGCAGCCCAGAGTACTCCTCCTAACACATCCCGTTCTTCTCCGATCCCAGCAAGTTCCTCTTCTGGGTTCCCATTACACCTAGCGCTCTACATTGTCTGCCTTGGGTGGCCTCAAGCCATCTCCATTCAGATCACCTTCTTCAAACACAGACCCTCAGCCCTCCAAACCCTCCAAGCAAGGCAAGACAGGATTTCAGTGCTCCCTTCTCAAGGACTAGCTCTCCAATCACTGCACCCCAGTGCTCGGAGCTGCTGCCTGTTGTGCTGTAGCACTGTGAATGCAGGGTCTGCCCTGGCACACCACCTACAACTTCCAAGTCTCCAGAGCTCACTTTAAGCAGGAGGTTTATTCCCTAGCACAAGCACTTAGTCGCTGCCAAGTTAGCCCTTTTTTTCTTGAAATTCCAGTTGTGGCATGGCCTCCTACACCAGTGAGTTCCCCAGATTGGTGCCTCTCCCGCTACAGCAGCAACAGCACTCTCTGCAGCAGCTCTCCGGAGTCTCCTTGCTGGCGATCCCTTTCATTAGCAGACATCACATTTGGAGTGTCACCAGGCATTAGATGCAAGCTGCTGGCTTCAGGCTGCACGTGTCCTCAATGATAATCGCTGTCCCAAACAATTGCGTGTGCACAGGAGATGTGATAGCCCAGGCAGCAGAGGCTTTTTTAAAGCAGAGACACAACCGAAGAGGAAGACGTGCGGCAACGTAACTGTTCAGGCTATCTTCTTCCTCCCCACTCTCAGCCTGCAGCTTCCGCACTCTGCCCCCGGTAGACTTTTTGCACCTCTTCCGAACTGGTCCCGAGGCTGTGAGTTCAACGCAGGCCTGCAGGAAGCGCGTATTAGTCCCCGCTCCCACGGTGCTCCTTCTGCCTCCCGCCGCTCTGGTAGGTGTCAAGGTCTCGTACTGACCACGAGAGCAGATGTCGCGTGCCCGACGGCCACGGGGTGTCTCGCTGCAGGCTGAGGCACCGTCCGGCCTCCCTGCTGAGCCCTCCTCCCAGAAGAGGAACCTTTGACCAAAGCATTTCTCCTGTCATCAGACGCCTTCTCTTCACTTGCCAATTGTGCCTTAGTAACCTGCTGCTCTGGTGTCACTATATACGTATTTATTTCTCTTGAACATGTGCTAATAACGTTCCCTGGGGACAGGTACAGGCAGCAGGCTGCACGGGGCTCCTCCACCTCCTCCAGCCCGCGCCGGCCGCAGAGCAAACCTGCCAGAGCTGTTCCTGACAGCAGCTTCTCAGCTACCGGATTTCTCAGCCTACCTGATTTTTGACCCCTAAAATGACTTTAAACCCCCAGCCCAGTGTCTCCTGTCTCAGCTGAGCCAGACTGATCAGAAAGGAAGGGATGGAGGGCTCTGCTTAGGGAACGCGGAACAGGCCGCTCGTCGCGCAGCGCTCGCTTGGCCGCCTGCTCTTCGGTGGCCTGGCCAGGCAGGTGTCGGGGAGGACCAAGGGCTCGCCAGCAAGGTACGACTACATCCCCGGTCCTGCCCCTGCCACCGAACACACGCCCGGGACCTCTGTGCCCGGGGAACGCAAGCAGCCCCAACAAAGCTGGGCACGGAGACGAGTTTGCTACCACCCACCTCTCACAGCTTTCGGGTAAAGCAGACGCAAGGTAGACCACAAACAGGACGCTCCCAAGCAGAGGCTCCACGCCACCCCCGGGCGGGCTGAGCAGCGGGCTCACGGACCTCCGCAGAGGCGCCCCGCCGCCGGGAGGCAGGCTGGGCTGGCACCAGGCTCACCCTGTCACTGCCGGGGCCCCTCGGTTTGACGTGGGAGCACGACCGATGCTGCGGGAGACGCTGTTCGTCTGGACGCACGTGCAGGGAGGGCGCCTGCCTGTGCCACCGGCAAGCCACCAGCTGCCGAGCGGGGAGAGGCGACCGCTCGATCCGTTCAGGATGAGAGATTGGGAATGGGCCCCTCTCCCATTTCCCCAGCAACCAGAGAGAGGAACAGGCGGCAGAGAGAGGAGAGAGCTGGCAGCCGGGAGAACCAAGAGGCGGAAGACATGCGAAGGTTGGAACATCTCAGACGACCTTGCTCTGCTCTCCTGTCCCCTCTCATTTCAGAGCTGCCATCAGTGCCTTTAGTCAGCAGCTGTGTTATGTGCAGAGACAGGAGGAGGGAGGAACGAATTCACCCAAGGCTGTGGGGCCAGGCTCCAGTGTCACGGGTAGGAAATTCTCTACGGGTGGAGGATATTTCAATGGGACGAATGCCGGAAAGAGGCTGCCCTACAAACTTTCTCTTGAACACCTCTGATACATACACCTTTGCCACCTGCACCCCTCTGGCTGTTGCTTGTCCCTTAGACAGTAGGATTTACAAGCATCCACATTACAACTTCTGTCATTAATGCCAGATAGGGAAGAGAAAAGCCATACGACTCTCGACAAGTCTCAGTTGCATCTTAACACTCCCACGTTAACAACAGCCCAAGGACCCATGAAACAACGCAGCTAACACATCATTTGTATGAATTGGAAGAAGTTGGGATGATGAGTGGAAAATCATGTGTGATCATCAGCAAAGGGAAGTAAAGGTCATTAAATACATTTGTTTCCAGTTGTTTGTCCCATGTCCAGTCTCTGGCACAACTGATGCCAAATGCTGCAGGCAAATCCTCCATAGACTGTGTTCCTGCTAGCACTCCTCGTATCGGCCTTTCTTTGGCATCACAAAAAGCCAAAACAGCAGAGCTCTGCTGTGTCACCGAGCAGCCTCGTTACCACAGCCAACCCCAGGGAGTGTTTCTGCAAATACCTTCTCTACCCAGAATGCAGCAAAGAGTCGGCAACCCTTCAAACCCCATCTGGTTAGATGATCCAGCACAAAGCTTGGCTGTGTCCCATATGCAAAGTCCCACATCAACAGCACAGAGCTAAATTGATGTCCTGTTGACTTACTCACTGCCCGAGATCATTAGGAGGCCTCCACTTCCCACAAGGCTTGCAGCCTCTAGAGCCCTCCAGCAGCAGCTGAATCCCTGAGATCCCCATAAACCACTGCTTCAAACGGGTGAGCAACATTTTTAGGCCCCATCCAGTGGCAACCTTTTTTCTGCTAAAGACGTTTTCCCTTCTAGTTTGTTGCTGCTGCTATTCCATCTCTGCTCCTAGCAACGGGGTGGCACCGGTGGCGGGTGGCATCCACTTCCCCTCCCACCCAGGTCTGAAGCAGATACAGAGCGTGTGGAGCCAAAAGAGGCCTAGTCCACGTTAGTGTAGAGCCAAACAAACCAAGCAGGCAGGGGCTGGCTGCGGTCCGCTCACGCACTCATACCCAAGGCACCCTTGGACAGGCCAGAGAAAAGCCGAGCCTGCCTGTTGCTCAGAAAAGTCTGATATAGTTTTCTCCACTCAGGAAATAACAGCAACGCCTTCCAAGGCGTTAACACCTTGTCTCAACTTACTAACATGGAAAGAGTCCAGAGCCTGGAAGGAGCCTGACGCAGAAAGAGCTTTTTGTCGGAGTCTGCGGGTAGCAGCGCGGAGGGCGAACAACCAGGGATCCAGGCAGGCGGGCTGGGCCCGCGGACGGCGCTGACAAAGCCCCGAGCGTGCCGTCGGCGGTGGCGTTTTCGGTGGGCCTCAATTATCAGCCCTACGGGACGTTGTGAAATAGAGAAGCTGCTTTTTCACTAGGTATTTCTTTTTTTTTTAAGAGAACGTGTCAACAGGCCGCATCTGAAGATGATGCAATCTGCGGTAGCCCCACCGACTTCAAGCCAGCCCTGCTAATTTACCTCAGCAGAGAAGCAGGCCCCTTTGTGCTCGGTTAAATGCACGTTTAGAAAACCCACGGTTACTTTGAAAGCGGGAAAACAAAAAACAAAAAACAAAAAAAAAAAAAGAAAAAAAAAAGAAAGAAGGAGAAGTGGTTTAGCGTCCACCTTGAGAAAACAGAGATGATCTCCCCATATCTGAGGAAGGGAAAACTCTGCGTGCGTGTTTCTCGCAGGCGGACAACCGCAGGGCGTTTCTGCCCCGGCTCTGGAGAGCGATGGGGAGTGCCTCAGCAGCGCTTCCCCTTACCTTTTCCATTCCTTTACGGAGAAGCTGCAGACGAATGCAAGCACTCCTCGTTCCGCCCTATCTCTACACGGAGCTGCTCTGCCACCTGAAATGCCAGCCGGCGTTCACTTCTTGTAAGTGGGCTGTCACAGTCGACACGATACTTAAAACACAGCCCGAAGAACGCTTGCACCTGCAAGCCGTGCCTCCATTGCGCATCCCTGCTCTCCCACGGCACACTAAGACACCAAAAACCACATTTTTCCGTAAAGCAGTAGTATTTTCAGACGAGGCACTGGCTTTAAGAATGTGGATGTTTTTTTCCCTTTTTTTATTCCTTAGCAAAGGGTTTTTGTCTTTGTTTACTCAGCCCCGTTGCTAGAACAGCAAATCTGCCAGGCCTAATACGCTCTGCGAGCGCTTCGCTGTGGCAAGCAGAAAGCCAACGGGGTGGCTCGCGACCGAAGCGGACGGCCTGAAACGAGCCCATTACTGGAAAGGTTACGGATGACGCCACTAATTTGCCCGGCACAGGTAAAAGCAGGACTTCAACCTCTGACTTTCGCGTTCCTTCCAGATCTCAAATTCTCCATTTGTTCTTTGTCCAAACCTCGCTCGCCTGCAAGGTCCCCAGGGAGATTCTGCTCTACCCCAGCGTATCGCTTTGCCCTCTGATCTTTCCAAAGGTCCTCCGAACCTCGCCACGCCAGAGCGCCCTCGCTGCGACGGCAGAGGCATCCCTGCTTTTATTTAAATCCTCATGTCAATTACTCAATTGAAGTTTTCAGTTCTCATCCGTCAGAGTTTACCTAGGAAGGGTACAAGATGCCCACACAGTTTCTCTTTGCAGATTACAGAAAGGCAGTGATAAATGTATCTCAGCCAATTTTCACACGGAAGGAAGGGAAATAATTGCACCAGCATGCGTGCCTCTATTTGTGCTCCGTTTACATGCGGTGGGGGAAGGATCCTTGGCAGAGGCGCGTGTTCGTGTTCTGGTTCTTCCACCCACCTGGCGAGTAGCATTTGGAGAGCAGAGCTGTTACAAAGCAAGCTCCAGCTCCTCCAGTGCAACGCAAGAAAATCAAAAGGAGGTGGGAGGGTGACACTGCTCTAGAGAGCAGGTAATTAAGATAGCCCAGCCATCACAGTGTTTCTTCCCCCTCCCCACTCTTCTTCAGAAAACCTCTCTCAAGTAGGAGGTGTCAACGTCTCCCTTGACAAACTCTACAGCAGCAAGACAGCAAACGGTAGAGCGGAGCTGCCTCATCGCTTGCCTGCCCCCAGCACCGCCAGGCCGTCCCAAGCCACACGCTTGCCTGCTCTCCGACCAGGCGGAAGGCTATGGCTTCAGCGCTCCTCCAGCACGACCCACGGCCTGTAGCGCTCATCACAGCATGAGCACTAGCCTCCAGCTTGAGATGCAGCTCAACCTGCGCATCAAAGGTTTCCCAGCCATTTGCAACCCGCCTGAAGGCTTCCGAGGACTACGGCTTAGTTAGCCTGTAGGTATCAAGATCAAATGTATAGATGGACCTTACACAGAGCAACAAAGCAGATGCTTTAGCACCAGCCACTCGTTCAGAGGAGGAAACGCTACTGCACTTACCAGAGATGAAATCTTGCAAGGACCTGCTGGCTGGGCATGAAACCTGGAAAGGAGGGGACAGAGAGAGAGACGTGGCTCAGTGGGCTGGCTGTTGACAGCAGCAGGCATTTTAAAAGGGTAACACGGGGGTGCTGGTGTTGCATCAGCCCCAAACGGGTGGGATCTGCTCAGTCTCTCCCCACGCCGCCTCGCCTGCACAAGCGCTCGGGCACTTTCTCCTGCACGGAGCCCCTTCTCCGGCGGGTGCCAGGTGGGAAGCGGCCGCGCAGGGCTGCACGCAGGCACCCAGGCTCCCGCCCTGGCATCACGCGCTGCCTCCCACCCTCCCCTGGACTGGTGCACGCGCTTACGGCACGGAGATCCAGCCTTTGCGCTCTCTCCTCCTCCGATTTTCTCCATGCGGACGTTTGCAACCCGAGGGGCGAGGGCAGTGCAGACGGGCACAGGCACCGCAGCTCCTCCGGGGAGGAGCTCTCCTCCCCAAACTCTCAGCGCAGCACCAGTCCGCACCGAGAGGCGCGGCAGAGCTGCACGCCGCGGCCTGAGTCGGGAATTCATCGAGAGAGTACGGAGAGAGTCGTCGCCGAACCCCATCCTGGCAGAAACGCAGGGCTGTCCCGCTAACGCTCCCCCTTCCAGGGCACCGACTCATATAACACCCTATGCAAATCTATGCAAAGGAGTCACAACAGCGCGTCGGGGAGACTATAAATATCTGTGAGAAATCTTTCCATAAATACAAGGGAAGGGGAATTTACAGCCCTCGCTTTGGAGGTTTCTCCAGGTGTTCCCTATTAAGCTGTTGTGCTAGTTTGCATAAGTAATCCTCAGACAATAAAGTACTCTCTGCGATCGGCTGTTGGCTCTGCAAACAGGAGCAGCATCGGCACGGTGTGGTCATAAAGATGACGGACACGAGCAGGAGCTGGGAAGAGGGGGAAGGTGGTTCTGCCGTGATTTGGGAGCAGCCTTCCCAGCCCCGCTCGACGCTCAGCGCCGTGCTCCATCCCGGATGGCTCTCGCCGGGCGAGCGACCAGGAGAGCACGCTGCGCTTCAGACTGAACACGTCTCTGCGTGTTAAACCTACCCTTATCACGACTTCCATGGATTTCCGTGTAGATGGGCGGGAGATTGAAGAAAATGAATAATACGTGTTCTTCCAGCATGAAATTCTGCGCGTGTCCTCCACCGAGTGCAATTACTGTGTATATGACTCCTGTAATCTGGCTAATACAGTTAAGTCTGCTGGAGATTAAGGGATTTTGGACTGTGAAGTCCATTTCATCCATCCAGGCCTGTGTAAGCGAATACGAGCAGAGAAATGGTCTCGCAGAAACCGCCTACCTGACAGCGCCTGGCCTGCAGATGACAGTCGCACCACGTCCTCTCGCTGCTGGGATCTCTCCCAGGAGGGTCTCGGTTTTGTGCAGGGAGGAGCGCGGAGAAAGGCAAACACAGAGCTGCCAGAGGCCAGACGCCGTTTGCTAGCGCTGTGCGAGATCTCGCCCCTTTCAGCAGCTTGCCTGGACCGATCCGTGCTCTACCCGAGCCACGGGGAGGGTTCAAAGCGCTGGGCCGCCCTTGCCATCTTCCCGCACTGGTTTCCCGCACCGATACAACGTGGGACGAGCCCGAGACGCCGTCGCTTCATCGATACCGCCCGGGGCAGGAACAAGGACCTCAGCGCTGCTCCTGCTGAGCCTCGGGACCTCGCAAGCAGTGCCGCCCCCTCCTCCTCCCTGCACAGGCCCCCGGGCCCGGGGATGCAGCCTGCCCTCCACGGAGATCTCGGAGAAAGCACTAACGAGCGCACCTCGCCTGCCTTATGCCGAACACCCCGTTAATATTCCTGACCACGCGACACGCCAAGCCAGTTAGGAGATGTTTACTGCTGCCGCTCTCCGAGCCGAGTGGAGCTGCCAGGGAAGGCAGCAAATTGGTGTTTCATCTGCATAACAAGGGAACAGGAGAGGGTGGAGAACATCAACCCCGGCCAACCTGCGGCCGGGCAGAGGCGGGACGCAGGGCGGCAGCCCGCAGCCCGAGCCCACCCCGGCTCGCAGACCGCACCAGGGCCGGCTGGCGGGCCGCGCGCCCCCTCCCCGCCGCGGCACGGCCGTCGCTCCGCGCTGGAGCCCTGCGCGCGAGTGGACAGCCGGTAGGATGACACAGTGGAAACGGTGGAGGACTTAAGCTGTCACAGTGCTGCTGCTGAGAGTGCTCTCCAGGCACGTGGAGAAGGGCCTTTATCTCCAAGCTGGAGAGGTAATAACAGCACTGGAAATGTTCTGCTTTGGCTGAGGCAGTAGATGCTCTGGGCCCTGGGGAGAGCAAAGCCCGCCCTGCCAGCGTGCCTAGGGGGGCCGTGTCCAGCGAGCAAGCCCGGAGCCTGGCCCGTATCACACCCCAGGGACTCCACGGGGTGCACTCTGTGCCGCCGCAGGGCTTGGACCCACCAGACTTTGGGCCAGTCCTTTGGCCCAGGACCCCCTTCCTTGCTTCCCTGGAGCCACGTGAAAACGAGAGACAACCAGCAGCAGTGCTGGATTTCCACCCCATCCTAACCAGCTATCTTCCATCCGAGATTCAGACACGAGGAGGTAACCAGAGGCAGTCCCAGGAGCATCCTTAGCAAGGAGGAACTCCAGAGCCACTGCTCTCCCTCCCCCAGGGTGACCCTCTTTCAAAAACCCCACCCTCTTTCCTAGGAGTAGACTAACAAGCCACAGCTTCCAATTCTCCTCTGCAGACCTCATCCCTGATAAAGTCTTCAAAAATAATCTTCCTCTGGAGTCCGCATCCTTCCCTACTCCAAACAGGGCACAGTCCATGTCCCCCCCTCCCCGACACCCATTGCCATAGTTTCCACATCAGCAGGATCTCCCAGCTAAGCACTGGAGCTTGCCAGTCCAGGGGAGAGGCCAAAGAGAGCATCCTCCAGCTCCTCCAAATTGATATAATTTGAAACAGAGGAGCTATAGGGCTGCTCTGCAAGTGTAAGCGAGTGAAGCAGAGCAAGGAAATGGCTTTAAGTATAAAAACTGCCCATACATATGAATTCAGACAGCGTTGTATGTCCCAAAATAGTAGAGGAACCATCTCCACTTTCATCTTTTTTCAATTTAAAATAGAGCATCCTCCATAGCATTACCAGGGCAAGTTACCAACAAAGTAGCCCTGTATTCCCTCTGCTTTGCCCCTTCCTCTGCCCTCTGCACGCCAGAGGTCCCAGAGCAGCACACTGTAACTGTGCACCCAAGCCAGGGTCACAAACAGGGACCAAACTCACAGCTACACATCCAGAAAACCGCCCCTTGCTGCAGCAGCTGCAAACTCCCCTTGGCCGCTGCACCCCGTGCAGTGCTGCCAGCTGGAGCTGGATGTTGCAGCGCTTCCAGGTTTGCTCACACCAGCAACTTGCTGGTCACAGGTGAGCTCTTGGGGCCCACCGACGTGATGGGCAGATGCAAGCTCTGGCCACAAACCTGCTCCAAGCGGGAGGCTCTGCCGCTGCCCTAGCCACAGTGCCAAGGTTGAGCAAGTTTCCGTGTCCCTGCCAGAAAAGCAAGGTACCTCTAAGACAGCTGTTGGGCCGAGAAGGCTGCTAGTGCCAGGTCTTGCTGGTTGCTCTCCTACAGACAAGACTGCATATTCCCAACCCGACCATCGTACACGATGACAGCAGCACAGCTATGAGGAAAGCAATTCATACTGCCAGCATCTCTTTGCCTTGACTTTGCAACAAAAGTCAACGTCCCAGCCAGCCAGCCACCCCCGGAGCAGAGGGGCCGCAGCTGGGCCCCCGAGAGCGCAGCCCCTGGAGCCGGAGCTTGTGCACGAGGGCACGGCCTTGCCAAGGGCTGAGCATCCCCCAGCTGCACACAGCTGCTGCTCGGGAAGGAAAGGCCAGCGCGGGTGCTCCGGGGAATGGCACAGGGTGGTGCGGAGGGAAAGGCAGGCTTGACTTGTGCACCGGGAACTTAATGCTGTTGAAGAAGGTTTTGTACCTGCTGCCTCGCATAGATCCGCTTCCTCAGCCCCTCGCACCACCCGCTGCCTGCGTCGCCGCAGCAGGAGCCACCGCAGGGAGATGTTGCGGGGTCTCTGCGGTACGCGGGTGGGTGGGAAGCCTCCACACCGTCCGCACAGCGCAGTGAGCAGGTCCGCAGGCTGCTCCTCACTTCGTGCTCTCAGAGCACCCTACACAGCTCCCCGGCCTGAACGTCTCTCTTCCTCGAGGCCAACTTCTTCCCAGAACGTCGCTTACGTGCATGGCACTTCACCCCGAGGATGCAGGTTGGCAAGCAGGAGAGCAGGCTTGCACAGCATGTGGCTGTCCCCATGGCCTGCGCCTGGTCCTCCCTGCTGTCCCCTGCACCTCCATCTGCTCAGCCCTGGCTGAAAGATGAGTTCTTCACTGAAGGTCCCTCTGCAACCTTCCTGGTCAACCCATGTCCCCATTTTCAAGGCTTATCTCTTCCAAACCCTTGCCATGCACACATATACGTGCCATCCCAGCTACTCCTGCCTGCCTGTCTCTGGCCAAGACACCGATTCCCTTGCTACGTAAGGATGCAGATGAGCAGCTAGCGCAGAGTCAGAAGAAACGAACCTCCTGGAGCTTCATGCCAATTCACTGCCAATTAACTCCCTGTAAATCCTTTGGTCCCTGGCCTTATCTCCCTCTGCCACTTCCTCTCGCTCCCCTTTCCTCCCCTCTCAGGCTAATAGGCTTTCTAGATGTTTTAACACCCACATGTTCCAAAGAACATTTGACTGTGTTTGGTAGCCCTTAAATGACCATACTCCAGCACCCGTTTCCTCACCTAAAGACTTTCAGAGGAGGCAGAGGAGCATGATTTGAGTTGGACATCCGCTGCACCTCCGCAGACAGGCACCGGCAGCCCTCTCCCGGCGCGGAGCCCCGCTGCCTGCCGGCGAGCGCTCCCGCAGGCACCGCAGCACCCGCCACCCCCGCGGGCCTCGGCTCAAGCCCCGTGCCGGGCAGCCCTGCGGCCGCCGCGGCCGCCCGACGCTCCCAGTGGTGCGCAGCGCTCAAGCCAGAATCGAAGGGAGCAGAGCGCTCGGCGCCGAAAGCTATCTTGCTCTTGTGCATTTAACGTCGGACTCTGAACATTAACTTTTACGGCATATCATACCCAGCACAAACCCACGTTGTCGGGAGATACCCCAAAGCTATTAACACATCTGGATGCAAACGATAGCTTAAACACCCCGCATGGTCCTGTGCATACATGATAGATTTACTGTCACTTCTTGTAAAAATAGAGGGATAAAATAAAATAGCTGAACAACAACATCTGATGCGGGGCGGGGGGAGGAAGCAACAACCAGCATGACTCAAGGGCTTTGGCTAAAAAGGGAGCTCTGGAATAAATACCAGAGAAACTCCACACGAGCCGTCTTTGCTTACAGCTCGGGAGCACAGCAAGCCCTCCCGACCCCGCAGAGCACGAACGTTACTCCGAATCAGCAGTTGCTGAAATCAGCCAGGGACGGAAAAGGCTGATCCGTGCCTGCCGAGCAGGAGCCACTTCCACCAAACCTAGCGCGGAGCTCTGCAGCGTTGACTCCCGCCCGAGCAGCCGCGCTGCCCGGGTAGTTTGGCCTGGGGACAGGCTTTTCAACCGGGCGCAGCAGCGGAGGTCCTGCCCGTCTGAGGGGTCAGCTTTGGCTTCATTAAATTCATTGGAGCACGGCAGCTTCCCCCAAAGCATATCCACACCTTCTGGCTTCCCAACAGCTTTCCTGGCGTTTCCAGCCTCGCAGGAATTCAGGAGCAGTACACAACACCGAGGCAACGGCAAAAGCAAAACCGTGCGAGAAACAGCTCCTGTTCGCTCGATGCCCCCTAGTTCTTCTATCAGGAGATCCTGAACTGACAGTTCCTGCCTCATTCCTCTACGAACCAAGTTTGCAGGCTTGGAGCACTTGTTTTTCAGGGGAGAAAGTTCACCTCTCCAGCAGAAAGCACATATTTTACATGACAAATTGAGCTCGGCTGAAAACTCAGTTTCCATCAAAAACAGTTTGCACAGAAAATTTGTATCTAGCCCTTTTCATCACCCTGCACAGCTTCCTATGTGAGGAAGGGTTTTCAAACAGCAGAACATTCTTCAAGGAAGCAGATAAATGTCTAACCAGAGTTAGTGGCTAGAAGCTGGATCTAGACAAGAGCAGACTAAAAATAAGGCACAATTTTTAGACAGTCACAAGTACTAACTATCGCAAACACTCACGTAAGAGCAGGAGGAATTTGTTGCCTTTAGACATCTCAAAGGGAAGAGAGGACAGTACACTAGAAGACATGCTATGAAGATAAGCTCTGGGTCCGTACTCCCAGACTTGCCTCTATAGGCAGGCACGTTGCAGCAGTGCTTCCTGCTAGGTGCCGGCCAGATGGACAGCCGGAAGAGCCAAAGCTCGGTTCCAGTTCCCTCAAACATTGCCATGACTCACGCGTGAAATCTGGCCCTGTTGTGGCTGAAAGGTCTCTAATGGCATGGAGATGCGGCAACGGTCTGCACGCTTTCTGCTAAGGTCACAGGGAGCAGCACCCAACGTCACCACCTGCCTCTGCTCGAGCCCAGCGGTCAAATCCATCCCTGAGGGTGGCAGAGAAGGGGAAGTGCAAAGATTCAGGTGACGGGAGAAGATGAAGACCCTTCTAACCTCGCTAGGTGCCTTCAGAGCTTATAGAGGCAGCAGTAACCGTAACCTGTACGGTAACAGTCACTACTGCCCCTGATCTCGCCTTAATTGCAGCCCCCACATTTTATCTTTCAAAATCACAACAGACAAGGTTTAAAAAAATGCAAGGGAAGGAATAAAACAACTTAGTTCTCAAAACAGCACCCTACGTTGGCAGGGAGGGAAAGCCTGCGCAAAGCCTCATCACCGCCGGCAGCTCTCTCGCTCCCTGCCCTCGCCCCCCCCACCCATTTCAGCACCGCAGGCTACACCATCCTTTTCTTCGCCCGGAAACGTCCCCTCGAAGGCGACCGGCAGTCCCCGCACCCAGGGCAGGGCGAGCAGGACCACGGGCTGGCAAGGAGCACGGGGGGCTCGCCCCGGTGTGCCGCCTCTGAGGCAGCATTTGCGCTGGGATTCTTAAGGCCCTTATCACCTCTGCAGGAGCAGGGGGGGCTTATTATTATTATTAGTCCACTTTATCTTTTTTTTCTTTTTTTAACTCATATAGTCGGTCAAATTACACTCAGATTTAGCAAAAGCAGCAGAAAATAAAGCATTATAAGACGTTTGGGAAGTTATTTTCATCTTAACAAGTGTGTAAGAAGCGTTGACAAGTCTTTATTCTACTGTTACAGGATAAACTGTAGGTTCCTGGCTTATTCGGGGAAAAAATACCTAAAAGCATCAGAGGAAGTTACAGGAAGAAGTAAAAGCCAAGGTGCTGCGTAAATCTGAGGAATGTGCCCCTGGGCTGACAGCTGATTGCATCTGAAGCCGAAACGCCAGCAAGGGGAAGAAGAGGGGCGAGGGAAGCGGGTCTCCGCGGCCGCCCGGGCCCGGGGCCGGAGCGGGACGGCGCTCGGCAGCGGGGCGCCCGGGGCGCGGGACGGCAGCAGAGGCTTGCTGCAGCTGCCTCGCCAGAGCTCAGAAGCTCTGCTTTTCCCCCATAGGGCGCCCTATAGCCAGCTAGCTGCATTTTCCAGCCCTGGTTATCGGGCCTGAGAGCGGAGCCCGGAGGAGGGAGAAGCGGCCCCAGCCCCTGGACGGAGGGCAACGGGGCTCTCGCACGCAAAGGCCTGCGGACGGAGGGATCGCGGGAGGCCTAAGCAAACGCAAAGCGGCAAATCCAGAGCTCTGATCTAATCTCCTCCCTTGCGCAGGCGAAGAGAAAGCCAAGGCTCAGGGCCGGCGGAGCAGGGGACGGCACAGGGACGAGCGAGCCCCCGATTCGGCAGCCCCTCAGCGGGCGCCGATCCTGCCCCAGGGACGACGAGGGCAATTCGGCCCCCTCCCCGCCGGGCTCTCTTCGCCAGGGCTGAGCGGGACTGAAGCATCACTGAGGATAACAGGAGGAGGAGGAGGGAAGAAGGGAGGGAGGAGGATGAGCAAAACGGCTCAGATGGCCACCAGCATCTCCGGCGCGGCCCCGGGTCGCGCGATTAGCTCTGGTCCCGTCTGCTTGCTCCGATAAAAGCAGCGAGACCCTGGTCAGGCAGAGCCGACTTTCCCGGGAGGGATTTGCGAGGACGGGGGCGCGGCGGTCGGGCTTGCCCGCGAAGCGCGGGGCCGGGGGCCCCGGGACTAGCACGGGTCGTTACGAGCGACTCCGAGGGCGGGGGGGACCGAGCAGAAAAAGAAAGCGTTGAGCAGCTCGTCCGGGGCAACGTTCGGGGACCGGGACGCCGGCTCCCCTCGCCGCCCCCGCGTGCCCCCTTCCCTCTGCTCCGCGAGGCCAGCGCTGCCCACCGACGGATTTCCCCGCGACCGGCCCGCTGCCCTTCCCGTGCGGCCCCGAGCCGCGCTCCCGCCGCCGCGCCGGATCGATGGCCCAGCCCGGGAGGAAAGAAATCCCGCGGCTCCCGCGCGAGGCGGGCTGGGGGGTGTATCCATCCTAAAGACGCCGAACGGATGCGCCGCAGCCCGCCGCGCGGCAGCGCGCGCATCTCCGCAGCCGGCGCTCCCTGCCTTGCTCCTCGCAAGGCTCAGGCACGACTTGACAGCTTCTTATTGGTTTTGCTTACGCTTCTGCGCTCGCTCTGCCCCGCTGCTCTACCCTACGGAAGAGCCTGCGGTCATGGAGAGAGAGGAGAGGAGAGGAGAGGAGCCACTGGGACCTCAAAGCAAGATAAAGTAAGGGCCTTAGGGAGGAGAACCTCATGAGAAAGACTTGGGAAAGCCGTGGCTTCTGTTTAGCTTAGCACATCTCCATTTTCAAGGCAAGAAAAGTCTAATCAGCAGTTCTGGGGTGCGATTTTTTTTTTTTTTTTGCTTTGTTTTTTCCCAGCTTTCCTTTGGAAAAGAAAAAGAAAAGCAGCAAAGCAAAAAAAGGGAAGAGACCTCGCTGCCCTTTCTGGCGAAGCGACCTTGTCTGAACCGCTGGATGGCAACAACGAAGGAAATGCCAGTGCCCTGGCTTATAAATACCAGCCTCCTCTCGGGGTGAAATGCCAGCTTTCTAATGTGTAAACGCCGCAAAGAAAATGTCATCCTCCCCAAAGTGTGAAATGCCAGTCTGCTCCAAGTGCCCAGGCTCCGAAACGGGCAAAACGCCAGCGCTGGAACATGCAAAGGCTAATGCCTACTGCCAGGTCCTCCTCGAAGGTCTGCCGTAACGCATGTGTCCGAGAGCAACCTCCGTGGGCCCAAGTCTCCTCCCACCCGAGGTCTTCTCCAAAGCGCCTTGAGGGTGACAGGTTGGACAGCACACGGCCGTCACCGACCTCCGGCTCGGAGCCTGTCCCGGGCCGGCGCCGGCCCGCGGTGCTCCGCCCTGCAAAGGGGCTGCGAAAACGCAGCGGGCCGGGCAAACGCGGGACAGCCCGAGCTGCAGCCCTCCAGACCATCTTCAGCACCTCGGCAGCCAGCGGCCCCCAGAGGCCTCCGCTGGATTTCTTTTTTTCCCCCTCCTTTTTGAGTACTGCTTCCAAGCAAATTGGCTCCAAGTTTTTTTTTTTTCTTTTTTTTTCAGCGTGGCCAATGAACCAAGCTAATCAAATTTACGGATTGTTTTGGATCAAGCCAAAACAGTTATTTTCATTTTTCTCAGCTAAATGGAAAAACAAGCGAATATAAAAACGAACTGTCACCTAAAGAGTTTCTCCCAACCTGAAACACCTAATTTCCGTGAGCGTTATCGCTGTTGTTTCATCCGTGCTTATCAAACATGGGGGATCTCCGAGCATACCGCGCCACCAAGCAAAAGCAGCGCCTCGCGTAAAGCTGGTGACGTCCTCCAAGCACGTCCCATCCTCTCCAGGGCCGGGCTCGATAAAATACTCGGTCAATCCAGAACGCCCGCTCTCCAGCGACCCGTCCTTCCCCTTCTGCCCCCGGGAACGGCGCCGGCCGCCCTCCGCCCCAGCCTGCTCCGCGGGGCAGCAGAAACGCAGGCGGACGCCGCTGACGCTGCCCGGCCGACCCGACCCCGCCGCCGCCGCCGCCGCGGGCACGCGCGGCTTTTACAGCTCGCCGTCTAAACGCAACCCAACCTTCCTACCTGCTGGCTGAGAGAGGATAATGTTACGCCGCGGAATGAATGAAGCTGCTTTTTGTCCTGGGGGATTTTAGAGCTGGTCTCTTTTCCCGCACCCACACCTTTATTTTTCTTTCCTTGTAAATGTGCAAAATAATTTTACCAGCTTTTTTTTTTTTCCCCTTCTTCTTCTTTCAGTTACTCCTTTCCTCAGATCTCACCCTTCCTGGCATTTGAAAATAGCTCATGAAAAGGAGGAGGAAGAGGGGAAGAAACATAAAAGGAAATGAATGAGGATAAAAACGGAAGGGGGAGAAAGGGAAAAATACAAGAAAAATGAAAACATGTATTTTTAAAAGCAAACCACAAATTGTTGTTCCGACTCCAACACCCATTCCAGGGAAAGGTCTGCGCGAGGGGAGGGTGTATTTGGGTGGAAAACAGCACTCGAGGAGTGCAAGGGAGCCTTCCCGGGGGCGGCGGAGGGCGGACGGACCCCAGCTTGCCTCTCAGCTCGCAGGCAGCGGCACGGGCCGACTGCTGCAAAACCTGCTCCTCTCGCTACAAAACGAGCACATTCGGCTCTCAAAGCACCAAATCCAAATTTGCACGAACTCTGTCCCTCGCTGCACCCTTCTATCCTTACATCAGCCGTGGTTTCTCTGAATGCTACAGCACTTGGACGTTTTAATAACTGTCCTAGTTTTGCCAGCTTAGTGGGTGCGATTGCGAAGCAGGATTTGACAGCGCAAGCTCCACTGATTCCAGCCTCTGAGGACGGGCGTTTCCAAAGGGGAAAAAAGTCACCAGATACCTGCTTCCCTTTGAAAGCCCTACGCAAAGTAACTACACCCATCTCCCTTCTCCACCCTCAGCAGTGCCAAAGTCGCCCGCGCTCGAAGAAGGCATCCCGGCGCCCTGGGATGATGTTAGGACCTGCTCCCCACCACGCCAGCCTTGAGATGAAGCACACAGCAACTGCTGTCCACACGGCTGGGGGCACGCCAAAGGCTGCCCACGTCCCGCCAGCCCACCCGCCCAGCGGTTACTGGGTTGGGCGCTCCACGCTGCCGGTCCACACCTGGGAGCAGCCCAGGTTCAGACAGACCACCGCGTGTTGGTCTCATTTAATTCCATCAGTGGAAATATATCTGTGATAGGAGCCACGCACGTGAGCACGCAGGGAAGCATGCAGGCCCACGTGAACACAAGTGAGGGGCTGTAAAGGGTGTAAACCACAGCGACAGCCGATACACTCGCCCCTCTCCCCTTCCCTCCCCTCGACCACGTACCGCCAGCTCTGCCCTAGCTGCCTGGCTCTGCGTACCTGTTTCCAAACAAGCCTCCTCATCCCTTTCTAGGAGCCTAGGGCTTCCTTGAAGGGCATCAGAGGAGCTGGACAGGAGTCAGTCCTGGGACCAAATGAAGCCTTGTAGTTTCACACCACTGCCTTCAGCTGGAGAAGAGCCTTGCTGTTCCCACGAGATGGGTAACAGGCCCCGCTGTCCCTAGGAAGGCCAAAGGAACAGGCTTTCCAAACCCTGCCATCGCCCAGGGACAGCAAAACATCTCCAAAGCATCTGTGCTGCCTACCAGGCCTTGCACGGTTGGGTTGCCACTAACTACAGCTCCTGATACCGGGGCCAAAAGGTACAAAATTACTTCACAAATGGTTTTTAAACTCTATAAGCCATTCCTCACGCAGTTCATCCTGCCCACACGGAGTGTGGCATACACCAAGTACATGATAACGTGGTGTTGGATAAAAGGTTTGATCGCCGCTCATGTGGGATGACCTGGATAATTCACTGGCAAGATGGCAGCTGAAGTTCAGTGTTGACAAATGCTCTGCAATGCTGGGTGGAATGAATAATTTGAGTGCTCATACACATTGCTGAGCTCTAAATTAACTGCAATAACTCAGGGAAGAAAGGACACGCGTGTCACGGTGGACAGCTCAATGGAAACCTCGGCTTAATGTGCGGTG
This sequence comes from Rhea pennata, assembly GCF_028389875.1. Taxonomy (NCBI): domain Eukaryota; kingdom Metazoa; phylum Chordata; class Aves; order Rheiformes; family Rheidae; genus Rhea; species Rhea pennata. The sequence continues at coordinate 21,683,268 of NC_084672.1, forward strand.
GCAGTCCGGGAAGAATGCAAACGCGACGACGGGCGACGCAGACGATCAGGATGCGGGGGAGAGCGCCGGCGAGAAGCCATCGAGGAGGCCGAGGCTGCCTGATTTTGAGAGGAGGCGAACCAGGAGGGACGGGATTAAAGCGCAGGAGGCGGCGCGTGGTCAGCAGGCGGTAGGCTGCGATAAGGAGAGGGGCCAGACAGACGTACTGGGGTCGGGCTCTGAACATTATGAAAGAGCCATCTCCATCAGAAGGGAAGTGGCTCATGGCTCGTTGCTGTACAGGGTTTTTAAGATGCATTGCACAGCCCCACCTGGACCCTGCTCCTCTTCGCATATCCCGATGCCACCTCCCATGGCAAAACCCTCGTTTTTCTGCAGGACCCACCGTCCCGTTCGCTGCACAGGGGAGACTCCGGAAGGGAAAAAAAAAAAATCAGTTCCCTTATACAGACCACAAAAGCCTGACGTTTCCTAACCCTGCCCTGCTATTTTTGCAGGTTTAGGGAGGCTCTTTGCATCTTGTCATTCGTTAGGTAGCGCACAGACACGAGCAGGCACGCGTGCGCACACGTGCCCGCACGCACCCTCACCCCCGCGGACGTGCCGCCGCGGAGGAAGGCGCCCTGCCGCTGAGTCCAAGTATCACTTGTGATTAGAGCCGGTCGGGCACCGTCTGACTAAAAGGGTTTTTCCGCCGCACAACAGTTATTGCTGGAACTGATATGTTTTGAAAAAACGTGTCGGCTTCAATAATCCTCCAGCACAGCCGAGGCAAGTTCGCATCCCCCGGCGGGCTGCTGCTCACCCCGGGCTGCGGCTGGTGCCTCCGCGGCGGCGGAGGGCCCCGAGCCCGGGCGAGCGCCGGCGCGGGGCACCCGCGAGAAGCTCCCCGGGCCCCGTCGCGCGCCCGAGGGGATGCTGCCGAACCCGGCCGAGGGGCTGGCTGCGATTTCCACAGCGTTCAGCCCCTTCCCACCCGCCCGGGACCCAACACGCCGCTGCAACGAGACAGAAGGGCCGAAATCGCCGCCTCCCTCCCTGCGCGGGGACGCCGCGGGAGAGGGCACCCGCGGGAGAGGCACCCCCGGAGGAGCCGCAGCGGAGAGGCCGTTTGCGAAGGAGGATTATTTACGAGGGCTGCAGCGCGAAACCAGAGCCAGCAGCGAGTGGGAGCGCTTCCCGTCCCCGAGGGGTAATATTTGCATGGGAACAGAACGATTCCTGCGCGCTCGCAGGCTTCCCCCGCCGCGGGCAGCGCTGCACCCGTCGGCAGCACCCGTCGGCAGCACCCCTCGGCTTTGCTCCATCGGTCTTGCGTTTATTTTCCGCGGTGAGTCGGCCCGCGCCCCCGGGGCCCTGTCCCCAGCTTGCTCGCTCGCGCCACCAAACCTCACCCAGCAGCCCGCAGCACGGGCTGCAGCAGAGCACAAGGTCTCCAGGCACCAAGCGCTGAAGAACCTGCCCCAGGATGATGGTTTAGTCATTATTTACCCCAAAACGGAGCCACGCTTTGTTTCTTCTGAAGGAGCATGTCTGGGCTCGGGAACTCCAGGTATTGCAAAGGCTGCTAGAAGGACTTCTAAGGGGTTTTTAGAATCTTCTCTCTCCCTGCATGGTGTCTTCTACATCCTTCCTGCTCCTCCCTTTGGGTAGCAGTCCTGGATCCGTGTGAGCAAATGTTGAAGGGATGCTTTCCAGCTTTTTTTTTTTTTTTTAATCTAATTCATTGCAAAGGAACCACTTCATGTCTGACATGGAAGGGACTTGGGGATTTATGTTAGCAGCAGCACAGAGGGGAATCCAAGGCTGCACCGCAGCAAGTGAAGGCAGCGGGAGCATCGGCTGTGTCGGGTGTTGCCAACGCGGCTGTTGTACGCAGCCCCGGGGAGCGATCCCCTGCGGAGCGTGTCTCCATGGGGATGCATATACTCCGTGCCAAATTCAAAGGATGCTTCCCACATCGATCGGGAGCACTGCGAAGAAAATGCTCTCTGCCTTGAAAGCGGCGTGAGCAGAGAGAGGAACCAAGTCTCATCTCGTGGAGCGCAAACACCTGAAAGCATTGAGAAACGCTGGCTGGGGCTGAACCCGGCAGCCGTGGGAACTCACCGGGGAAGTCCGGCTGCTTCAGACAGGGTTAAATTCAGCCAAGAGCTCCTCCCCACCCCAAGAGTGAATGCGGGGTGTCTCAGCCCAGCGCTGTGTAGGGAGTAGAGCCTCCAGCCCCGACCCGAGCTGCTACAGAGCACCGAAGCCCAGCCAAGCTCTGATTCAGCGGTCTGCATTAGCAACGGGATTTGCAGCAGCAAAGCTGCATAAGGGTCCTACACTGAAAAGTGTAAAACCCTGCTGGAGCCCAGTCCTATAATGAGTGAAGTCAACGCTATCTGGATAACCGACACAGCTGGACTTAGGCTACACCGAGTCCCTCAGTGCTGAGCATCTCTTTGAAGTTGGCCTAATCTTGAGGTTGCTGTGAGACACCGAAAATTTCTCCGGTTGAACACCCGAGCGCAGTGATCCACTTCTCTCGGGAAACGTCACTCTAAGGTGCTCCCTACTTCTGCCCTCCCACAGGGCCACTCGCTTCTTCCAGCTGAGATAAGCGAGTCATCCCCCAGCTCCAAGGGGACGGGCTGGCAACCGCGGAGGAAGAGATGCTCGATGCGTGGTGACAATCCGCGGAGCCGGCTCAGCGGAGCCGGCCGGCCCTCGGCGCCGCCGCCCTGCCGACGGCAGCACGTCGCGGCGCGCCAGCCGCTCCTTCCCGAGCGCCCTGCGCGGGCTTAGCGGGACCCTCGCGTTGCCCCACTCCCCAGCGCACGCGGACGACGCTCGCGAAGCTCATCGCTTTGTCGCACCTCTTCATCAGCCTTTGAACACTCTGCTTCTGGCCTCCAGTATCTCCCCAGGACCCAGAGGTCCCAGGCCAGGTTCTCCCCTGGGGCAGGCCACCACAAACGCGCTCGCCCGCAGGGGTGCTGCTGCAGGACGCCACGCTGACCTACAGCCTCCTTGCTCACCAGGACCTCGCTGGCTCCCGGCGCCCGCCCCGCCGACGTAGCCTGCTCCGTTGCAGTTCCTCTCCCGGGCCTTAACGCTTTGGCTCGAGCAAGCTGCGGAGGTCTAGAGCTCTTCAGGCCGGCAGCTAACGTCTCTCCTCGCCTTTGCTCGCACTGGACGCTTCGTCTGCAGAGTCTCGAAATGAGAAGCGGGCGCATCTTGCGCTCTAACCCGCATTAGTGCCGCGGACGAGGAGGCAAACAGCCAGCAACACGCCTGAATCCTTCCTGAGGGACGACTCCCTCGCTACAGCAGCGAAATTATTTTATTTATAGAAAAAGCACAACCAGAGACCGTGCGGGATCTGGTTTTGTAAATCTGGGATCCGACACGGGGAGCTGGGAGAGCGAGAGGCGTCCTGGGTCCACGTGCACCCCGAGACCCCCGGCAGCCTCCCTGCTGGGCGCCGGGGACGGGCCCGGCGAGGAAAAGCGGCGGTGCCGACCCTGCGGACGGTCCCGCCGCGCCGCGAGCCCCGGCGAGCGGAGAGGAAGCACGAGGCACAGCGCCCGGTCAGGACGGTAAACAAGAAAAATTAACTGGCATTTAAAGAAAAAAAAGAGAGAGAGAGAGAGAGAGAGAGAGAAAAGCGAGCGAGCTCCCAAGTTTACAAGCCCAGCGGCCGGTGGTGGAGAGAGCTCATTTTCCCGTAATGAGAGACGACCACACTTCGTTAACTCAAACTTTCTCATTAATCACCTCTGCATCGCCTCTGTCTGCCGCGTCGCTGTCAGGCCGTAATAATATACGAAGAACAGTCATTTATCCACCAGCGTCCCGCTCGGCGAAGAGCTCCGGTGCTGCAGGAACGGATTTATCCCGACACCCGGCTCTCGGCGCAACGAGGCTAATTTAAACACGCGCTCGAGCCAAACCTCCCTTCCTCTCCCTCTTCCCTTTATCCTGTTTTGAAGCCTGCAGGTGCTGAGCGCGTCCCGGGGGGCTAGGCCAGGGCTCGGCCCCGCCGGCCGCATCCCGAGCCGGGAGGATCAGGCGTCTCCGGTCCTGGGACCTCCTGTAACAACTAATCCTTTAAGGAGCATCAGTAAAATGCAAGCTGCCGCTAAAATGTAGCTTTTACCAAGAGCGCGGCTCTTTTTAATGAAAGGAATTAACTGATGCTGAATTAACTCGTAAGGACTTAGGTGTTCATAGAGGGAGAAGGGAGCACAAATGATAAAAAGGCAAAAGTCCCCCGTTGCTTCCTCTTTTCCAAAAGCTTCTTTTGGAGAGTAAAAAACGTCAGCCACATTCGGATGATCCGGAAACCAGGAGGAGCCTGTCGGAGCCGCGGCCGGGTCCAGGCGCGCAAAGGCACGCGCACAGCACCACGGCCGCCGGCCAGCCCCGGCGCCCGGCCCAAAATACACCGCTGCTGCCCTTAGAAATCAATTTACGCTTGCTATAGGTCACGCTGGCCAAATAAATGATTTCCTAAAAACGATACATCACGTGCACACACACACACAAAAGAAGACCTCAAATGTTCGGGAGAAGCAAATGCAAGACGCGAGCACCGGGGATTTGCAGGCTTTGGCGTTTTGCTCGGCCTTGCAGTCCTGCCGGGCGGCGGGGCAGCGCTGGAGCGCGAGGGTCTCCAGAGCCCCCAGGGCTGCTAGCTTGCTGGGAGAGCAAATCCCAAAACTGTCTGGAAATCAAACACCAGAGTAGGGGAGGGGAAAAAAAATGAAAAAAGGAGGAAAACAGAAATCTAAGCTGACATCTTCTGTAATTGAAAACATCCAGTAAGAGCCCTACCCCAAAAGACTGGCAAGCACAGCAGCGAGAGGTCAAACAGATTCAGAAACGAGCCCTGCTCAGGCAGCCGCCGCCGGGAGCGGGGCAGAGCCTCCCGCCGGAGCGGAGCTACCGCCCCTTTCGGAAAAGCATCCCCGCCGCCGCGGAGCAGCGCGCATCTCGCTCAAGCCTTGCCTCCATCGCCACCACCTCCGAGCCTCAGGGGCACAGCGAGATGCCCAGGAAAAGCCACCAACGACATAAAATAGACGCCCCAAAAAGAAAAAAAAAAAAGAGAAAAGAAAAGGAGGATGCAGATTTCATGGCTCACTAGTATCTCATTGGGAAGCACTCTGATGCGTTACATTATCCTGAATGTTAATGGAAGCCACGCGAAAAAAAAATAATAGGTGTTAAAATTGGAAACGGGATGCTATTTCTTTGCTCATCTGCCCCATGATCTCCTGCTGACCTCCAAGCAGAATCCACGCTTTAAAAGGATCCGCGTGCCCATGCTGAGTGCTGGAAAGCGCGGAGCACTGCGGAAAGGGAGCCTCCGCCCGTTCGCACCTCCATCAATACAACACAACACGCAGGTGAAAATCACACGCAGCAGAACACGTCTTCAATCCGGCTGAAGTCTTTTGCCGGAGGAGGCGGCCGCGAGCCCGGAGCAGGGCCGAGAGCGGCTCGGAGACGAGCACGGCCGCGGGTCCCCGGCTCGCCCGGGGGGCTCCGGGTGTGGGGTGCCCGTCGCCGTCGGGCGCGCGGAGCGGGGTCGCAGCAGCAGCCGCGGCGCGTGGCGGGGCTTCTCCGCCCCGCGCTCGCAGCGACGCGTGCCCGGAGCGGGCGCACCGGGGCCGGGCGCGGAGCCCCTCCGCGGTCCGCTTTACCCAACCGGATCCCAAGCAAGGCAGCAGAATTAAGCGCAAGTTATAATTAAGACTGGATGTTTGAAGAGAAACATAATCTCCGTTCCGTGGGATTCGCCGGCACAACAGTAATTAACGTCTCATTAACATTCGCCTAATTAAGCAGTTTATGAAAGTGGCTGGATTTGCATACTGCTCCACTTCAGCTTCGCTGAATTCAGCTATTTGCAGGCACCAGCGTTAACCCTTCCGGGCAGCTCCCACAGCCCAGAGCCACCCCCCCCCCCCCCCGAGGCTCTCTGGGACCTTCTCAGGAGGCCCCAAAACGCCGGGTGGCTGCTGCGCACCGCGGCTGCGCCGGCCCGGAGCCCTCAGGGGCACCAACGCACGCGGGCACCACCTTGCTCCTGCCTGCCGGCAAGTCCCACCTCCGGCCGCTACCCAAAAGCGGGGACAAATCCCCGCGCAGGCAAACGGAGCCTTTACCCTGCAACCCGTATTTACCCCTTCTCCACCAGCACCAGCGGCCGCGCGACTGGAACGCCGCGGCATCGAGCGCGGAGAGCCCGGCACCTCTCAGCAGAGCTCACGCGCAGGCACCACGCGCCCTGGGCTATCTCTACCCTCGCAGAAAAGATTTCCCGACGGGCACGTCTTCAGCTTGGCTCAGCCCCGGGACATTCCCAAGCAACAACCTTCCCCCTTCAAACTATCTCCATTGCTCATTTTTTTTTAAAAAAGTCTAACTATTCTCATTGCTTTCTCCCTAATTCTCTCTACGCGTTCAGATAAGGCAAAAAGACTAGTCAGAACTACCTAAAAACTTGGAGAATTAATCTTCTAAGCGGTTTCATTTCATACTTTGCTTAACAATTAAAAACAATGAGCTCAAAATTAAGGAGCTGCTTCAAATTCCAAACAGCAACTTAAAAGAGCGATGCAACGTGGTGTCGCAGCAAAGCGGACTTCCAGAAAAGTTTGAAGCACAGATTAGGCCCTTCTGTTCTTTAAGCTCTTCACGTTTCTGTGAAGACGACGGCCTCCCTCCAAACCTGCAACGCAGGCTCTGGGCAGGCAAAAAAAAAAAGGGGGGGGGGAATAAGGAACAATTCTGAGAAATTAAGATTTTCTGAAACCGGCCAGGGCTGCGCTCGGGTGGCTCCCTGAAGCAGGGGGTATTCCGCAGACCCTCCTCGCTGGCGCGATGCCCTGCTTGAGCAGGGAAGCCAGGACACCGGGATCTTTCTTCCCGCCGAGCTCCCGGCGCGGGGAGGCAAAGCGCATCGCAGCCCGGCAAGGAGCCGCTCGAAGCGCTGGACGTAACGTTTTCCACTGTTAACACCAGCTTTCTGTTCCGGCGTTGGCCGAGTAAAGCCGCTGCATCCATCATGCTCTTAAAAAGAGCGCGTGCAAACTTTGCCCTTTTCTTTTTCTCCCCTTCTCTCCCCTTCTCCTGAAGGGGGAAAAAAATGAGCTTTCTAGTTAGTGGTTAATGCTTAGAGTCAAGACGCAACTTTGCAGCAAATACAGTGAGAGAGAAAAATTCATGACACAGCCTTTCATTGAAAATCAATAAAGCCCAGACCTGCCTGTGATATACACACTCAATTTATTCCCTGCCTAGCTTGCTGTATCTTCACCACCAGGCCTCGCAGATAAGTCCCTCAATGGCAATTAAGGGAGGGAATGGGGGGGGTTTTTTGGTGGTGGTTGGGTGAGGCTCTGCGAAGGACAGAAACCCTCACGCCTCCGGCACAGAGCCGAACTGGCCCGCGGGCAAAGCCCCGTGGCAGCGCCCGGCTGCTTTGGCAAAGAGCATCCTCCGCTTGGCAGCGCCACGCGCGTCAGACCTCCCGACCTTCACGGCCAAGGCCGTGTCCTCTCCCCTTGGGCGGCAGAGGTGGGAAGACCCCTGCCCACCCACCGGCGGGGCAGAGTCAGGAGAGCGGGCTGAAGCATCTCCGGAAGCCTGCAGAGGCCAAGAGGCTCCTCTTGGACACGATGTCCCTGGCAGCCGAGGACGCGGTGGAGAACAGTAACTCTTGTGCTGGCAGAAAGACGCTACAAAGCTCCTGAATTTAGAGCTGCTTGGCCACCTGTGGGCAGATGCTCGGGAAACGGAGGCTTCCCAGGAAGGCTCGGCTTCCAAGTGAGGGCCCGTCTACAGCTTAGAGGTGATGGTTATATGGAAAAGGGGGAGGCAGAAGGCAAGGGGGTGCGCGCAAAGGTATTTCTCTGCAACTAGCAAAGGCTCCTCCGAGACACCCTCTTGATCCTGACCATCCCTGCTGCAATGGCAAAGGCAGCCCAGACACTGCGTGTGAACACAGCCCAGCCCAGTCCAGCCACAGCTCTCCTGGGGATCTCCTGACTCCCCAGCCCTAAACCGGAGACTCCTAGCAGCCTGGGTACCTTCCAGTTGCATGAGTTAAGGAAAAGGTGATGTTTGAACAAGCCACCAGCTTTGTCTGTGTGAGCCACACAGACGCCAGCACAGCTCTCTGGTGAACAATATGGAAGGAAAACCACAGGAGAAGAAAAGCATTTCCCCAACACCCTGGGGGAGACGCCCCTCCTGCATGTGACCCCTGAGAAGGAGCATTTCCTGCTCCTGCTCCAGGAGATGTGCTCCTCACTGGCTGCAAGGGAGCTGTCATCAGAGCTGGGACCCACCTACAAGAACTGCTAGGACTTTGCACTGCTGTTTTCTTCAAAGACACAGCAAAACTACCGCGGGTGACCGTGCAGACTAACGTTCTCTCCATCCGTGGACCTCAAAATGCAGACCAAAAGCCAGTGCTATTTTCTTTTCGTGGTAAGCTGAGGAACCAAGAGGGCTGCTCACATTCTCCGAATTCACCCTGGACCATTAGGAAGGGACATGTCCAAGACCTCAAAGACTGGACTCCATTCCCTGGAGCAGAGATCCTTGAATCTCACAGGCACAGGAATAGCAAGAATTGAGGAATACTCACAGCACCTATGAGCATGACTTTTAAGATCTTTCTTGCTGGACGCAGCACCAAAAGCCTCCCAACTAGGAAACACAGCCTGACGCGCTACGTCCAAAGCTACAGCGTGACTCAGTGAGAAAGCCCCAGGTCTTGGCTCCGGGGCCGTCTTCACTGGACCGTACGCACACACTCACGGCGGCTGTCTCCAAGCCCCAGCGGTTTCCCTCTCTGGCTCGTTAGCTTGAACATCCCAACCTGCCTGAGGAGCCGACCTCCAGGGTAGGGCAGAAATAGTCCTCAGAGAGCTGGTGCAAGCATCCGCCTCGCGTGTTCCCGACTGCGGCCCCCGCTCGCTGCCCGTCTGCTCGAGCTCCCCCAGGGCATGCAGGCAGGGAGGACGCTCTTCCCTCAAGGGCTGCCCGCAGCCTCGCAACCAGAGAAGACAGCGGAGCATCTCCTGCCACTGGAGTGCGGGATCCCAGGCAGCTCCTTAGAGCGAGGGAGGTGGGATGAGCACAGGGCTCGTTTCCAGCCCCTCCAGGAGGGTAGCTCTGCCCTCCGCTATCCCCTCTTCCTGCAAGGCTATGGGGCCTCCAGGGAAAAGAGCAGCCACAAAACTGGAGGAGCCGCTTTGAGGCCGAGCTACCCCGGACGAATGGTCGGACACTCACCCAGACACGCTCCCGGATAACTCGAGCTCCTCTTCCCATTTCCCCCGCTCAACCGAGAGTGGGACCAGCCTCTAACCAGCCGCACGGAGGCCGACGACGGCTGCTCACCTGGGCTGTGGCTCGCTGCAGAGCGGGGCCTTGTGCTGCTCAGCCCTCGAAACAAAGTCCCCTCCGCAGCAAGGCATCAGCTTGCGGCTGCCGCTCGCCCTTTCCAAGCGCTGGGCGCTCCGCTCGCCGTAGGGACTTTTCCTCCTCTTTCCTTTTTTTCGGAGCGTTTTGAATGCGCAGATGCCCCAGCTTCTTAAAATTCAGCCTCGGGGCGTGGGAAGTGTTTTGGAACATGCCCAAGCTGTCTGCTCCGCGTGCGTGCGCGCTGCTAAAAACGATCCACCTACGGCCCCCATCTCCAGCGCGGCTCGTCAAAGCGCCGCGCGTTTCCAAAGATACGCGAGCCGGCGCGCGCAACGCGGCAGCACGGCGACCGACGCGCCGGCGCCAAGCCGTGCCGCGCCGGCGGAGCCCCCGCCGCGGGAAACTTCCGCGCTCGCAGGCCCGAAGCAAACTTTTTCGGCGATCTGTCCGCAACGGCAAGCGAGCGCCGTGCCGCCGAAGGGTGCCGCGCGGGCAGCCCCGGGAGCTGGCGCCCTCGAGCCTCGGCGCCGCGGAGGAGCGCCGCCCCAAAAACCAGGGCGGCTCACCGCGCGCCAAAGGGTGCGGCGGGAGCAGGCTGCGAGGGCGCGCAGGGGTCCCGGGCACCCAGCCTTTGGGGCAGGCGGGTCCCTCCCAAGGGGCTTCCCGGCTCCGGGGTGGGGAGGCGACGCAGGGGCCGCAGCCCGGGCGAGCGCAACGCTTCTCCTCCCAAGCGATCCCGCAAAGCTTCGCGAACAAATAAACGAGCTACAGGAAAATAATGGCTTAATCTGTCAATAAAAAAATAAATTAAAAAAAAAAAACAACGCTGGGGAACCTCATCAGCTTATCGAATAGCTCAATATGCTCATCTGAAAAAGCAGAACAGCACAAAACAGCAAGGCAGACGCAGCAGCTCTCGGGGGAGAAAGGGGATGCAAGACCTCAAGGTGGAGGCGCGCGCGGGAGAGCCTGGCTGGCTCCTCCGGCCCCGTGCGGCAGGTCCGGCGCGGGCTGCGGGGCCCGCGGGCGGCTCGGCCCCCTCTCGCCGCCCAGCCACGCTCGAGGTCGTGGCAGTCGCCGCGGGAAACCACTGACGGGTCTGCCTGCTTTTTTTTTTTTTTTTTTTTTTGTTTCGTTTGGTTTTAAACCTCTTCAGCAGTCTGGCCTTAAGGTGCTCATCAATTCATTCGGAGCAATCTCCCCGCTTTCGGCGTCATTTTTCTGCAGATCCGTATGAAATCGATATTTTTCCCCATCAGAAATGCGATACTTCAAAATCGACAAAACCCTGCACCCGAAAGCTGACCCCTCTCGGGAAGGTGCCTGTCCCTTCGTTCGCAGAAGGGCTCGTTTCGCCTGGAAGAGCGCCCAGATTTTGAGTGAAAGATCAATTCAGAAAGAAAAAGAGCGCAGAAAATGAGCCCTTCTATTCAGTTTGCCACAATACCAAAAGAAAAAGGAATCTGATGCTTAGATTGAATAACTTCAAAATATTTTGCATCTGTTTACCCCAGAGCTATGCTGGAGCAGCTATTCAACGCGGGCTGAACAGGGAGGTCGTAGCCTCCGGGGTTTTCTCACCCGATTTCCCGTCGGAGATCACCTCCGCTCCAGCCCGACCCTGGCTCGGACAGGCCCAGGGAAAGGAGATACCAGCTCCTTTCGCAAGCTCAGCTCCGTCCCGGAGGAGCGGGGCGATGCCGGCGGCCCGTGCCGAGCGCAGCGCTCGGGATGCTGCGCGACGGCCGAGGCGCGCCGCAGCCTCGCCGGCCCCTCCGGGGGAAAAGCCGGCACCTTGGCAAACGCACGAGGACGCGCGAGGATGAACGTATTCCTGAAAACATCTCAAGTGGAGCAGCCTACCTGGCATATTTCGTTAGTCATGAAACACGATCCGTACACCGACTGTATTTTGCAACTGCCCATCTGCTTAAATACTTTAAATACTGAAGTTTTTTTTTTTTTTTGAATTGAATTAAAAGAGCACAACGAGAGCAGAGCAGTGCTGACTCAGGCTTGCGGGGGGCGCAGGCACCAGAAACGCCACGGCCCCAAAAAATAAAAATAATAATAACCCCCCCCCCACACACACACACACGCTTCTTCCGCTCACCCAAGCTACGCCAAAACGCCCGAAAAGCGAGGAGGGGCGCGAAGCGAGCGGAGAGCACCTCGGGCCTTTGGCCAAGCGGGAGCACCGAGGAAGAGCGGCTCGGGTCGGACCGGCCGAGTCGAGGCTGCTCGGCAAGGCGCCCCGGGACGAGCCCGCAAGCAACCCGCAGCGCCGCCCAGCGCCCTTCGCTCGCGTGGTTATTTTCAAAAGACCCCGTACCCTACAAAAATAAGAGGTGTGCATTTTATCCCCAGGAAGAGCCAGCATTTTAGGGCTTCGGCTCGTTAAACTCTGGCCTGCAACACTTTAGGAGGCGTCTGGCTTTTGCATCAAAGCACCCCAGCCAGCATTAAAAAAAAAAAAGCCACAAGATCACTTCTTATGAGTTTCAGCAAAACACCCCTAAAACTCTCTTTTGCTACTCATCTCTGCTAGCACCTAGTAACTAAGGCAACCTGGTTTGGCAGGCAGGCAGCAAGAAACAAGTTGCATTTAAAAATACATTTAAAATATAAATTTCGTGTTTGTATTCGCAGTAACCCCTCTGCTCTCCACGCCAGCAGGAAAGCAGGCGGGCGGCACGGCGGGCGGGCGCAGGAGAAGGCCCTGCCGCTCCCTCTCCGCGCCGTGATAACCGCCGGAGGGCGAAAGGCGCTTTCCCAGCGCGGTCACCTCGCAAAACCACCGCGCAGCTGAAAGGCGAAAAATCGAGGTGTAAACACAACGATTTTCTGCGCTCTGATTCCATCAGAGCATTAACCACAATAGCGGGATAATTTTTAGTAATTTAAGTAGTTACCTTCTGTTTACACGAGGCAACGGCAGCTGCGTACCGCGAAGCAGCAGCACTGCCGCGTAACTACATCGTAATTACTCCTGGCCTAATTATGGGAACCAGAACATCAAACTCCTCCCAAGCGAGCGCGGCTCCCCGGGGCTGCCGCGGCTGAAACCCCCAGCTATATACAAGGGAAGCAGAGCAGAGACCAGTAAAACGTGATGAACGTTTTCCCAAATGGCAGCGCAAAGCTGAGCATTACGTGATTTATGGTGGATTCCTCCAAAGTGGAAAAACCTCTCGTGCCACGTTGCTGGTTTTTTACAGCTCATGTGGTTTTTCGTTTTCTGAGCTCCTTTGTGCCACTTTCTCTTGCACGACGGTGCCTCATCATTTGTGTTTTCTTACCGATATATGTACCTTTCCCTCTGCAAGAAAACTCTCCCTGCTCCCGTTCTGTGAGCCTAATCCAAGTTTCCAGCTGGTGTGTGACAGTACTGGAGTTGCTCCCAGTTTACACTGGAATAAATCATGCCAGAGGTGGGGCCTTCCGTCCCAGGTCCAACACCTGCAGGAGGACTGCCTCGTTCCGAATGGAGATGGTCCCCGGGAGAAATAATCCCGCTGGAAATAATCCAGAGCAAAGAGGTTTTATTGCATCTTTTCAGAGGCTTTTCCTTACTGACAATTGATGAGTTTGTATCTACCAATATCCATTATAGGGTTTATTTTATTTCCTGTTAAAAAAAATAAAAGGCAGAGCCTGAGAAGAGCAAAAACCAGCAACAGCGACAGGAGACTGACAGCAGCTGCCTGGCAGACAGTGAGTGAAAATGCTCTGACAAGATGAAATGTTTTTTCTTTCATTGAAATCACTCCCTTTCGGAATGACTAATACACAGCTATCGCACCATGGATATTTCCAGAGTGATGAGATGTTTTTAAAATATCGCACTATGCCTCAAAATATCTCACTCTGGCCCAATAGATCATCCAAAACACCACCCACGGAAATCATAAATAAATAGATACTCTACAGCCACAAAAGCAGAGCTGTCCAGGGCCGGGTTAGCATCCTTCATCGGCGAGCAAACGAGGCCGGACGCCTCGTCCCGATGCGCGGCTCCCGGTGCGGTCCACGGGGACGTGGACACCCGAGCCCACGCGGGAAGAGCCCCGGCAGCTCCCCTCCCGGCACCCGCCGCTGTCGCCGCCCCGCGCGGCTCAGGGTTCTGCGGAGCTGGACCACCTGGACCATCCAAGCGCTGACGTACTTAAAAGCTCCCGGCGGTTCCCTCGTGACCCACGCTGGCCGCCGGCACGAGGTGGCACTGCTCGGTCATCTCTGGCTCTCTGCCACGGCCTTTAGGAGCTGCATCTGCTTTTTATCTTCTCTAGGAATCAGTCTACACTTTGCTTTGCTGATCGAATGAAAAAGAAAAATCATTTTAGAGGAACTCAAAATGGGCATCCTTGCTTTTCTCAGCAAGATAAAAAAAATTAGGTCCCCAGGCTATGTCAGTCCCATGCTGTTTCCTCCTTAGAGACGTTTACAGAAGTGCGTTTTTCAAACTCTGGAAATGAAGTGGCATTTCTGAACAGAAGAGTCAAAATATTTTGCCTGGAAAACACCAACACCCCAATGCTTGCCCTACTTTTTTCAGGGGGGTCTAAAACTACTGCTCCAACACAGCAAGAAACCCTGAAGCTTCTGAGGGTCCCAAACAAGGACTTCTGATGAAGGCAAACATCTTGCCTGAAGGGATTTGACCCCATTACCTACAGACCCAGGGCCAGGGGCTGTCCAATAGCCTCATGGTGGAGCTCCTCTTCCAGCCGAGCTTCCCCTAGCCCTTCACAGCCTGCCTACATCCTCATCAACCTCGACTTGCCCTCAGATCTCCTTTTCCCCTCCCAGGAGGAAGGGCCAGCACTGGGGTAGGCACGTTGGAGAAATCAGAGCTGTTGCAAAAGGTGGAGAGAGAGAGAAAGCCGAAGCCCAGCATTCCCAATAAAGACGGCTCCAACATCTGTCCTCAGACAGGAATGTATTTGCCCGCACAGACACACTCATCAGATGAGGTTCTAAAATATTTACTGCCCAAATATCAATCCTCATAAAGCGAGGCAGCCATTTGGGCTCGGGGAGGGGGAAGGAGACGGGGTGGATTGTCAATAATGTCATAAACACAGGCAATTTTATGTATCTCTGGAAATGGCCAAGGAACATGCAGTTTGACAGATGTGCAGACGGGTAATGCAGGCTCCCTAGTTATGATCGCGAGGATGTCAAGAGGAATAGATGAGCAGTAATTCAAAGTATATTGGGCTTGGAGAAGTACATGGGCATTGTAATGAATACGTGATGGGCACCACAGTGGAGAGGGACTGGGGAAGAAAAACGAGGCACAATAACCCGAGGGAATACATCCCACTCGAGGGGAAGCTGCTGGTGCCGGGGCCATCCCGCATCAGCCAGCTCGCATCAAAGCGAGGATGATGGAGAGGAGAGATTGCGTGTCTGCTCAGTTTACCACTATGCCTTCACATGTACTGCTCCCGAGCACCAGGATGAGCACGGCTATGGCACACACTGCCCCCAAGAGCCTCTGGTTACCCCACACCATCAGTGCTGGGCCCTTTACAGGACAAGATCCAGAGATCTACCCTGTACAGCTGCTGCACACAGCTTTGTTAGCCTCATGCAGGGCACCAGATCCTGGACACAGGTGAGTAAAGTACCTCAAACGGCTCCAGTGAACTTAATCAAAAAATCTCCCCCCAAAAAACAAACAAATATCCCAATCCTGGCTGATGATCCCAGATGAGTGGTTCTTCTGGGCCATTATGCCAAATTATGGGGTTGAGTGCTCAACCCTTCACACTGCCAGGAACATGCAAGCCACACATGTGGCTCCAAATTTATTTTTGCAGGAAGCCATTTCTGAGCCCATCAAGTTTCACAGTTGAGTTTTGTGAGGGTAGGTGAAACCACCTGAGGCAAACCACCAGACCTGTCTGTGCACTAAATCCAGAAGCACTATTTCTTGCAGGTATCACTTTTCTTTCTTGAGAAAAGTTGAAGATCTTTGCTGTAGCTCAAAGTCCTTCACGTGCCACTGCACAGCCCCACACCTCTGACCACCAAACGGTGCACTGAAGGAAAGGTCAAGCGTTGGGATGCTGCCAAAACCAAAATCCAGGCATCCTCTTGGGTACAGGACTACCTCCACAGATGGAGCCTGGCAATGACCCCAGGCCAGACCAGAGAGGAGCTGGACCCCTCCAACTCACCACGCGCAGCTGCCGAGACCACCCATCCTCAACCCCATCCCGGTCACAGCACCGCCTTGCGTGTTCCCATGATTTAGGAAACGCAGGCCCAGACTCCACAAGTCACAGTGAAGTGAGCTTTGTAGCCCAGGGCTGTGCACAGCCACCAGACACTCCTGGGTTTCCTTCATTTCATGTGTCCAGAAACTCAGTTTTGGTCAAAAACGTGTTTTTTATCCAGCTCAGAGAGGAACAGTCAAAAAAACCAAGAGACCAATTTATATTTAAAGATTAGCTCCAAAAAAAGTCTTTTCTTTTTTGCTTCTGTCTCCAAGTTAAAACCCAAAGCTGCAGCAAGGAGCACCACCTCCGAGGTGCCGGCATCGCTCCCACCTACGACGGGCGTCTCTCCCTGCGCTGCCTCATCCCGGCTCGTTTTAGAGCAGCATAGCACGCACAAACACACACGCGACACCTCCGAGCAGCACGCAGCCGCCCCTCGCCTGCGTGCCCCGAGCCAGGCACGCAGGCGGAGGCGCACGGCCCACCAGCACATCGCGCCACGCAAGGCTGGTGGGCTTCCAGCGCCAACATACGCAGAACGAAGAGAAAATAAATATACATCACGCTGGGATACACTTGTCCCTGGGTGCCCACTTTGCTAGGCGAACGCTGCAGCGCGTTGCAAGGTCCAAGCTGACCTTGCTCAACCGAGGAGAAGATGGCATGGGCAAAGGATGTCACCTCCAGGCTTTCTGCTGAGCTTCTCCTCCTTTGGCGTTTCTCACTGCAAAGCTCCCACTCCCCCACCTCCTGCAGTGCTCTTCAAAAGGATGCAGTCATCAGCTTTGGTGCTAGAGCCAAATACACCCTTCCTCTCTCTGAAGTCCCCCCCTGCAGTTCTCCGAGAAAAGTTCATCGTTTTTACACACCCTGGTGCTTTCTTCGGGAGGAGGTGGGGAGCTGGCGGGGGGAATTACTCATCAAGGCAAGTAGGCACCCTGCACTCACGCAATCCCCACAGAGGTGATTTTCCTGCGGAAAACTCCATCCATCACTCCAAAAGTGGTTCAAGCCTGAACCGAGACACACTGCCCACCGTTGTTTATTGAAGCAGCAATCTTTTTCCTGGCCAATTTTATGAAATATGTCTCATGCTAACTGTTAACTAATAAATTATTGCAACATCCAGCTGCAGACTTCCCCTGTTTGGGCTCTGAGAGCTTTTCCCATGCCTGGTGGAGTACTATAGGGTTTTGTTAGGTCAAATGGAAGAATACTGAACAAACAAGAACCTTAAGGAAACGTTTCCTGTAAATACATCTCAGCCCTCTTCTTTTCACTCCTGTGCATAAAAGCTCTACAAGGATGCGATACAATAGCAACAAGCTTCAATGCCCAGAGTCACAATAGCAGAAAGATAAAGTTACCACTGCCGTACGAAGCGTAATTATCCCCGGGAAACTTTCCCTGGTAATTAGGCTGTTGTTGGATGAAAGTCGGCAGGAGTTTAGAGGGCTGGCTGGGGTGCCAGCCTGCTGCTGATAGGGGCACCCAGGGACGGGCTCAAGAGGAGCAGCCCCAAAGCTGCTAGGATGGGCTTAACCTCCCTGATTTTTAATTTAAGGAGTTCAGCTTCTCAATGCTAACACTTTGTCACCTCCCTTTGTCTTTGGTGACATGCTGGTCCAAGGTAGCTCCCAGCAGAGCTGTACTGCAGCCTCAGCCCCCTGCAGATGATTTCATACATCACTGCAAGTCACCAGGACGGTGGCAGCCGGGGCTGCAGGCAGCAATCCGAGTGCTTGCCCAGAGAGGCAAAGAGCCTCCAGGCCCTGCTGTGACCTTGAGACACTGGGACAAGCTGCAGAGATGAGCAGGGGGAAATACAGAGGAGAAAAATACCCAAAGCAGCTCTGCTTGCTGCTGGGAGGACACCAAAAATGAGGCAGGATGCCGAGGGAGGCTGCTCCTCTTTGGGATGCTGCCATCCCACGGATAGGACATCAAGCTGCTGTTACCTTTGCACCTCAGCCCCTTCCCCAGAACGGCACTCACAGCCCTGAGCCTTCCTCGTACAGCACATCCATGTCTTGCTTCTCCTTCTCCCGCACATGCCCCATACCTAGGGGGACGGGTAAATAGCTGGCTCCAGCCCTTTAGGAGCAAGAGCTGGGTCCACCTCTTCCCACCCGCTGGTAGGGGTGCTCTGAGATTGCAGCCGCTCTTCAGAAACACGGGCAGAAGCAAACACACACCCAGTCTTCACCAGAGCTCCCAGTCATTGCTGTGCTGTTCACTCTTCCCTTCCAGAGTCTCACTTATTTTTTAAGCCTCAGCTGCAGCCCCTCAAGGGGAACAAGTCCCAACCCTGCAACACTCATCCTGCCCCCGAGGCTCCCTGTGCCTCTGAACCCTCTCTCCAAATTTGCACCCTCTGGGGCTTCCTGAGGAGCTGCACCCAGACCTGCTGCCGGAGACGCACCTTTCCCGCGCGCCCAGCCGCAGCCCTCCCTCCGCAGGGCTCCACGCCGGCGGGCTCCCCGGAGCACTGCATACGTATCTCGGGAGCGCAATGAATATTTAAAAGAAGAAAAGAAAAACAACAAAAAACATCCTCTCTGCAAGCACGTTGCTGGTCTCCGCTCTGGGATTTGAGGCGGAGGCAGCCAGAAGGATGACAAGGGAGACATGTTTCGGCACCTCGTTAGCACATCAGAACGGAGGGCCTTCAGACGCTGGCTCGGCTGCAGGGTAGCTCCCTCCTCGCCACGCGCCCGGCCAGCGGGACGCAGGTCCGCGCGCCTTCCCGCAGCGCCGGGACTCGCCGGGACAGAGCCACAGCAGAGCTGGCTCTGCCCCGAGGGCGAAGGCGCTGCGGAGGAGGGCAGGAACCGGCCCTTGGGCGCTGCAGCCCTGCCCGCTCCGGCCGGCCGAATACCAGAAGGCTCCCAGGAAAGCCCCAAACAGCCCCCCTCCGCTCGCCGCAGCGCCGGCACGCCGCTCCCCGGCGGGCGGCGTAGAGCGCGCAGCCCGGAAACCACGTATCGGGCGACAAGGCAGCTCCCCCGGCACGACGGAGGGGCCCGTTTTCTCCCGAAGCCGCCCGCGATGCCCGCCCAGGCGCCAGGGAGACCGCGGGCGAGTCCCACCCGCCCGGGCTGCCGCTCACGGCGGCTCGCGGGACGGACTCCGACTGACCGGCCCCAGAGACTCAAAGTTGATAGAACAGTAAAAGCACACCCATAAATCACGTGCCCGGGAAGCGACCGGCACAGGAGGCCTAACGAGTCAGCAGAAGGTTTTATTTAAAAGCCATTTGTCTGAGACAGTGCAACAGAGTCAAATAACTCTCCGGATAAACGGCGCTGCTGGAGCTGCGGGGAGGGTCAGCTCGGCAGCAGGCAGCTCCCCGGGAACGGCAGCCCCAGCGGCTCCCGGCCATCCCGCGGGTCGGGCCGGCAGCCGGCTCGGGGCCGGCGCAGCCCCCTCTCCCGCGGCGGTAACGGGACTGCTCGAGCCGGCACAGCGTCTCTGGGAGCACGCTTCACCCCCCGCCACCACCAAACCTCCCCGGGCCCGTTCCATCCCCGGGGCTTTGACCTCCTCCGCGAAATGAGTTTATTCCCCGTCGCTTTACTAAAAGGCACCAGCGCTCCCAGGAGCTGCTCGGGATCAAACCGAGCCAGCCCAGGCCAGCCCTCGCCGCAGGCGCGGGGGGGAGCCCGGCTAAACCTCCGCGCCCCGCTCGGGCTGCGGCGTCCCTCCCGCCGGAGGGAGCAGCACGTTCCGGCTCTACGTTTTAGCTCGCTTGGGCCACTGCGCCCGTCTTTGCTGACCCCCCGAAACAGGCCCTGAAGCGTCGCCCACCCCAGGCTGCGCTCCCAACTTCCGTGTCCACCTCCAGGACCAGCTCCCGTGGCCAAACCAAACCGAAACGCAGTGATTCGCAGGTATTAACGCACACAGCCGACCCCTCCGACTGCGAGGCAAGCTCGAAAACAAGAGGCCTCAGAACCCCAGACGAACCCCAAAATCGAGCTTTAGGTTTCTAAATCGCATTTTCCATTCCTCCTTCGCCACAAACGCAGATTTTGCATCCTGCTCGCAGTTTTCACGTTTCAGGACGGCAGTGCAGTTGGCACTGCATTGTTCAGACCCAGCCAGGAACCAAGCTTCGATTTCTTCACTTTTCTTTCTATATACTTAAAAAAAAAAAATCTACTGCAAAGTGCAAGAGGCCAGTGAGGGAGACTGACAGCCAAGCAAGAGACGGAAGCCAGTGAAAGCCGGGGCGAGCTGCCGATATACCCCAAAAGGCCTTTTGCTGTGGGAGAAAAGGCTGGGCGCGCTTGGAAAGCCTCCAGAGCGTTATTAAAAGGTGAAGTGCAGACAGTTATCCTCAGAAGCACATCAGCAAAGCCGAGGCAGCCACAACCAGCCGGGTCCCCCCGCCCCAGCCCAGGCTCCTTCCAGCCACCAAGGCACAGGCTGCGCTCCTGCGGGAGCGTTCGGCCCCAGGTGCTCGATGGACCTCCTCCCAGCGTGTCTCCTGCCAGCAGGCTCCCTGTCTCCTCACCTCTTGGGGGGCGGCCAGGCTCCGCTGGTGCCCCAGGCCACCCCACACCTTCTGCCCGCATCACGCAGCCTCCAAGCCTGGCACAGCACCTAGCACAGTTGTCACCGGGAAGGTTAAGGCTCTGCACGATGACCTGCAAGGGGTCACTTCCAGCTCAGGAAACCCACTGGAGGTTCCTTTGCTTTTCCTGGGTCCATTTCCTACTCTGTGTCTGCTCAAGAGAGCGTGCCAAGCACTGTACTTCTACCAGAGCCACGCTGAACCCAGAGCAGAGTTGTGGCCTGGAAACTCAGGGCCACCTCCCACAGCAGGCTGGCTCCCCCATGACCTCCTCCCCATCCATCTCCCAGGCAGCTGCATTAAACTACCAGCAAATTAACAGCAAATCAGATTGGGTATGCAAGCAACAGGTTAAATTAGGGGCTCACCCAACTTTGAAAGTGACTTTTATCAGAAGACAACTGCAATTCCCACCCAGCCAGCAAGAGATTGCATGCAGCTGACCCAGCACCTGGCTCACCATTCCCAGTGCGGGTCTAGCAAACGGCCCCAGTACATACTATTGCAGGCATCTCCAGAAAATAGCACCCACCTGGGCAAGGCAAGAGGCAACACCATGTGCAGTAGTTAGACCTTCATCAGCAAATCAGCTTGGTTTAGCACAGAAAGGAAGGAGGCAGTCCTTACCTTGGGAGGGAGAGGAGACCCTGAGTACAGCCGACACTCTTCCAGTGACGGACGGCTTTCTCCTCGGAGCAACGGCGCCTAGCAGAGCCGAGAGGCCAAGGAAAGGGGGCTGCTCCGTCGGCTCTCCAGGCGCGGAGAACAGCTCATGGCTCTCGGGCACAGGAGGCTGCAGATGAGAAAGCACAGGAGAGCTCAGGCTGCGGAAGCACAGCCCGATGCACGCACCTAGCAGCCCGCCAGCCGGAAGGGTGGCCGGGAGCAGGGCTGGCAGGTGCTCTGCTGCACTGAGGCAGGCTGCGCAGGCAAGCGGGACAGCCCCACCAGCGTCTTAAAAACGAAGACACAAACCAAAAGCATCGTGGCAGCAAACTGCTGAAAGCACAAGGATGCTCCCCAAAACAGCACACGGGCTGCTGCTGGTGGTGGGGGGGGTGTGCACCCACGGGCAAGGTGCAGAGCCCCCAGGCCCTAGAGGAAATCTCACAGCAACCCCTCGATGCCAAGCAAAGGGCATCCGCCAAGGAGGTCCCTTGGACGTGCACCCAGGCACTCCGAGCAGGATGATTCCACGCTGCATCAATGCACACGGGCTGCAGCTGGGACGTGCTAAGAAGCCTGAACCCAGCAGGGCTGGGGCACCATGGGGTTGGCCTGTCTGCAAAGGGGCTCCAGACAGAGCCCTCGGCATTTAGTGCTCTTATACCGGGCATTTTCCTTCCAGCAGGGTTCCTGACCTGGGGCTTTCAGAGCAACACCTCACTTTCCATTAAAGAAAAAAAAAATAAAGCTGAGAAGCTGCAGCTTGAAGGCTGCTGGAGAACAAGTAATAAAACCAAGTGCTCTTTCAGGGCTCAAGCTGGGAAGCACCGAAGCCCCTGCACAACTATAAGGCTTAAGTCCATCATGAGACTGACTTTAAAGGGAAGTCAAGAAGCTTTTTTTAAAAAATTTTTTTGACTTCTTTTTATGTTAGTCTCAACCCTACCTCCCTTCTCATCAAGGAGACTAGAAGTCAGGTGGGACCTTCTTGGCAGCCTCATGAAAGCCTAGAGACTAAGCAGCTACGAACACTTAAAGAGGTCCATCACCCCTGAAGGGATCCCTGCCGCATGCAGACCGATGAGCAGGACAGACTGCTCCGGGGCCCCAAAACCAGCAGTTCCCAGGGACATGACTGTAGGATCAGCATGACTGCGCTTATTGGGGGGTGGGGAGGAGAAAGTGCAAGCTCACAGATGTAGGACCCAACACTAGCTTCCAACCATGCATAAGTCTAGCCAGGTGCTGAGAGCAGGGCTCTCCTGCTCGGTTTCCAGAGACCCAGGGCAGGTCATTGCCCTTTCGTGACACGGGGCGCAGTGGAAGAGGAATTCCTGCCAATCCAGCTCAAAACCCTGGAAATTCAGCAGATAACATGGCACAGTATAGCCATATTCAGATAGGCTTTCCAGAAGACCAGCTCCACAAGCAAAGGGGGGGGGGGTTAATACGGAGGGAAGCGTAAGACCAGGCTGGCAAGGACCCCAGGTCTGCATAAGGAAAGGGGCCCTTGACCTGCTGTCTGCAAGTGCTGCCTCCTCTTTTGCAGGACAGCCTCACTTCAGCACTGAAAAAGCAGCAAGACCATCTCCTTATGTAAAAGGAGGCATCTTCATCCCTCCCCTAACCAGTTTCACCTTTGCATACAACACTATCATCTCCAGCACGGTTTTGATTTAACAGATTTATTTAGCACTGAGGTCCCCAAGGCAGAGCTCACATCCTTTTTGGCATCTCAAAGCAGTTTGAAGCAGTCAGTGCTTAACAAATTAATAATAAAGAGACTGCATTTTGAAAAATAGTCTCCTGTCCTCAGCAAAGGGGCCACCTCTCCCAATTACTCGAAAGGACACTGCTACAAACCTGGCTGAGCAAGTGGTATTTAGCCATAGTCACCTTTTAATGGGAATGAGATGATCCTACAATGGATGCAGTCAAGTGTATCATACCTTAAGATATTCACCCAGCTGCATACCAACCAAGCAGGAGGGAGTGTAAGCAACTGCTGTTAGTTTAGGTATGTTGTAGCAGCTGCTCATGGCCTCTTCCCAGCAGTGTCCAAGGTCTGGCATCCTATCTGAAATTGCCAATTATGCTCAGCATCTAGGTCACAAAAAAATATTCACAAGGTTCACCGAGGAGGCTGGCAAATATTTACCAAGGATTCGTCCAAATCTCTAGGCCTGTGATGCACTTGCTGCAAATTTATTTGCCGAGCGTGGTCCTTGCACAAATTTGCAAATGCAGAACAAAGAACAAGGCTTCCACATCGCGTACAGGAACAGGGGTTGCAAGGGAGGGGGGATCATATTCCAAGGGGAGGACAACTGTGCCGCCTCGAACGAGGGCTCAGTAATTAACGCTTGAAATACTGGAGCACAGGGTGGTCTAAAGCCGAGCTACTGAAGCTAATTAGATAAGAGGGAAGCAATCTCTCACTGCAGGCAGCACAGGGGGAATAGCAGGATCCTGTCTAGGATAGCGATAGTTGCATGTAAACAGCACCTCTGGCTACCTCCAAGGGACGCAAGCCGCCACTTCTCTTTTACTCCAAGGCATAACCCTCCCTCCGCGGTACTACAGTCCGTAGCTATGAAACAATTACGGTGTCAGGGAGAAGGGAAGGAGAACTTCAGGAGGAAAATGCAAGACAGCCTGCCAGAAACCCCGATCCCCTGCATACCCTGGAGACAGACCTGCTGGACAGGGTGGTCGGACACAGCCAGGGAGCCCTTTGGGGAGGCACCTGCGCGGGAAATACAGGTCTTACTTTATGCATGAGATCTAATAACAACAGATCAGTATAGTAAAGCAATTCAAGGAGGAGACTTTGGCTTAACCTACAGGCGCTTGCTTTCTCTTGCCGCTGGCAGCAAGAGCTGGAAGCGCAGCGGCCTCTTGCACGCACCCCACTCCCACGTGGAGCGCCCACCGGGGTGGCGGACGTGCAGGACCTGCTAGAGAGGAGCAGCAGGCTGTGCAAAGGTGGCAATTAAAGCCGGCGTCACCATTTCCCAGCTCCTCATTCAGGCCCCTGAAAGACGTCACCCCAGAGCCAGTCCCCTTAGCTTCTCCTCTGATCTTAGCACCGTATCCTCAAACCCCAGCCTGGGCCAAGCACGCTGTTAATCAGCTCCACTAACTAATCACAGTTCCTGTTTATTCTTTTGTTCTTCCAAACCCCCACCACGGCAGTGGCCAGGCACAGGCCAGCGCTGCCTGCAGTGGTACACAGGCATCATTTTCAGCACGCAACAGCTCCAAAATGAAGCTATTAGATGTTAACAGAGATAGCCTGCATCCACCTCCCAGTAAACAGATGGTCACTAATCTCATTAGACTGTTGACACCACCAAGACTGAGCGTGAAGCAGACAGGCTGGGAGCACGCACGTCCGTCCCAGCTTCACAGCATCCCATCTGCAGCCCCCCAGCACCACAGACCAGGGGAGCAAGCACCAGATCCCAGTCCCTCCCGAGCCAGCTGAAAGTGGCTCCCAAGAAGCAGCACCATTTAAGAGCAGATGTGGGGCTGAAGCAGGAGGTCCCTATCTCTAGACCATGGAAGGATGGCACCAGGAGACATTCCTCACTCCTCAGCGGCTCTTCAGCTCTCCTCTCCTGGCCCACTAATGCCAAAGATGAAGATGCCCAGAGTTCATCTGTCCCTCCTCCACCTTGTGGCAATGTGGGGGGTGCTTCCAAGGTGGAAAACCCAGGCCATCACCAATGGCAGGTGCCCAATGCTTGGCATCACGCACCACTCCTGCAGGCCAAAAGGAAGCAGAGGCCCCAGAAGGCAGGACCAGGGTCTCCAGCACCATCCACAAGCCAGAGCACCTCCCCTCTGAGCAGAGTCAGGCAGGAGCCCCCTCCTCACCACCTGCACCACACACCGAGGGACAGCAACAGCAATCCCCCACTGCCCCCTGCTCTGCTGCCAAAATCCCGCCAGCATGCTCATCGACCCCACTGCCCAAGCATTAGACACTTGGAGATTGCAGGCTGCTCTCCATGCACCCAACGACCAGCCCTGCTGCTGCAGCAAGCACTAAGCCCTCACTGCCATGGGCTGCATCCTTGTACCCTGCCCCACTGCTTGGCTCTCCTCTGCCCCCGACACCTCTGGGTAACAGCCCTACGCGGGAGCACAGAAACCTGCTCTGATCAAATGCAGCAAGACCCAGAGCTCAAAGCGGGGTGATCTCCCTTTCCACCAGCTAGGAACCTGGGGCAACAGCCTTGACCTTCCTCCAGCTGAAATAATTGCAGTAGCTCCGATTCTCTCACTGGAATTAGGCCATTTATATGCATTTTCTAAGCCATCGCCTCCCTTCACCTGCAGGATTGGGGCAGCTCAGTGGGTCTTCTCACCCACCCAGGGGGTGGACTCAGGGCCAATGGGTCTGATGGGTGTAGAGCCCAGCCCCATGGCAGGTCCCTCACCAAGCTCAGTGCACACTTTTTGGGTGCTGGATAGCAACTTCTGGCTCTGCCACCAGCAGAGTCCTGCCACTGAAGGACAGGAACAACAGAGGAAAGCAGGACATCCAACTAGCGATGGCTTTGGAGGCGAGTGAGCTTCTCCTTCCTCTGAGAGGGAATCCCATTATGTCAGGTGCTCAGCACACCACAGTGGGGGAAGGAGAGGAAACCCTGGCTTTGACTGTCCGCACCCCACCCAGCGCTAAGAGCCAGCGCTTGCAGGCTGTGCCGAGGACAAACCTGACAGGCCACTGCCTCTCTGCTTGCTCCCTTTTGTCAGCGCTGCTTTTAAATGGGTATTTTTGCAAAAGAAACACCAAGAGGAGACAAAAGAAATGTTAGTAGCCTGTGTTGTTAAATGCAGAGAAATCCAAGTCTAGAGACCGAAAGAGGCCGAGGTTTCCAGGCTTTGACACAGCTGACAAGCTGTAGCACAATGAGAAAATACCCAGACAGAAATAGCCAGGCAGGATAAAGGATTTACTGCTTCTTTCACAGAAAAGAAAAGAATAAGCTTAAACACTCCATTTAGGAGCTGTAAAAAAAAACAGATCTGCAGGAAGAATATTTGAGCAGCAGGATTACTGAGAAGTGAAAAAACCAGCATCCTGCCTGCCCAGAGTGCAGGAGAGGATGCTGGCCCCAGCCATCTGGGCAGAGCAGCCACAGGGTCACCGCTTTTCCAGGACACTTGTCACAGGCCTCCCCTAACCTCTGATCGACACCTTGCAGCAAGCATGAGACACATAAGCCTCATCTCAGAGCCAGCCTCTGCCTGCCTCAGGTCCCTGCCTCCAGGACGCATAGCCCAGGCACGATCTGCCGCTCACACACGGCTTTGGGCACGGTCACAGGAGCAACCCCCTGCAGCTTTGCTCAAAAGGCTCCTCTGCACTGCCCCTGCCGCCACAACCCCTGTTCCCACATAACACCACCCTCTTCCTTCTTGGCTGGTGGTTCAACAGCCTCCAAGATGCCCATTCCCAAGGTAAGGGGACAGCAGGGACCAGTGAGCACTTCAAGATCAGAAGCCCTAGCCCTGTGCTAGGGTTGGCGAGAAGACATTTGGGAGCCACTTCTCAAAGGTCTCTCTTGCTTTTCATCTGGGCAGTTGGAGATCTGTCACCCAGGCCCTCCATCATCCTCCCTCAGCCTTCCTGCCCACCAGCATCCAGAGCTTAGCCATCTGCTCCTGAGTGCCCCAAGTCCTGCTCACTGTGGTGTCCTCCCTGCTCACACGCAGTCACTCAGGACCAGCTCCCTTTCTCTGGGGGAGTTTGGTGCCACACAAGGGGCTGCAGCAGAGAGGATCAGCCAGCGCACAGCTCCAACTGGAACAGACAGAAGCTCTAGTTTTCCCACCCCGACCTTTGGGCTGGATGAAGGACTTACTCTTCCTGTCTGGACTCTTCTCAGCTTACTTCTTTCCCTATTTGTCTTCCATCTCACCCCTCTGGCAAGCCAGCTCACCAGTCACATCTAGTTGTCATGCCAACATCTGCATGCTCTCCTCTGTGTCTGGAGCATTTCTCCTGGTCTGATCTTGCAGAGAGATTGCCCTCTAAGCTCAAATCCCTCTTCAGGAACCAGGGGTGCTGTGACATCTACTAGAAACCCTCCAACTAATGAGGCTGGCCTGATAGAAATAGTGTCTACCTTAGTTAGGGATAACATCTTAAGCAACCAGGTGTAGAATTGCATCTATTTAACTGCCTCTCTGAAAATGTAGCCACAGTTTTCCTGGGGCTGCAGAGCCCCATCTCACCCCACTGAAGGGCTCTGCTTCAGATCCCTGCTGGTTTGCTGCAGTTCAGTCCATGACCTCAGAAACAGAAATAAAAACCACTCCCTGACTCATTTGGACACTCTTCTGCAGTGAAAAGGCAAAGGATTCTTTGCTGCCCCCTATTTCATGAAGAAATGAGTACTAGGGGCCACCTCCATTAGGCCATTGAACCAAAAGCCTGTGCCAAGCATGAGAGAAAGGAGAGCAAGGGCTGGCAGGGGGCTTTGGAGGAACACTGCCCTCCCACTGTCACTCAACACTTGTCTTTGATGAAGTTACAAGAGAAGAGTTCTGACTTTCCTGAAGTTTCCTCCATCTTGCAATGAAAAAGAAACATCTTTACATGAGGCTGAGCGCTCATTTAGCCAACAGCCCAATTTCTCCAACAGAAATATTTTTAGTAGGAACTTTTGACTAACCCTAGTCAGAACAGAGTACTGAAACCAGCCAGGCAAAAGGTCTTACACTTTTCACAGCATGAAACCAAGTCTCCCGACAGCTGGAAAACCAAACACTAGTAGAACCCATTCATGATCCTGTTGAGAAGGAAGTTAAGACACAGTCATCGTTGCTGGGCTGAAGCAGTACCAGCTTCATAAACACTTACCCCTTAACCTTAAAATGCTTGTGGCAGAACAGTTCAACCAGGTAGTTTCAGGAATATGTTTTGGAAGTGGACCTGCTGTTCTGTCATTTAACCCATTCGCCCTTGGAGAGCTGGAATTTCTTTGTGCCTAGGGCATGCCTGATGAACGCAGTTAAGTCGAGCCTTCAACATCTCCAGTCATGTTGAGTCTACAACCTTCCTTGGCAGTTTACACACAATTCTTAATTGCCCTGATAGTTATGCACTGCAGTTTTTGTGAAGAGCAGCTCATTTCTCAGTTGCAATAAATACTCAGGAAAGCTTTCTCTGGCATACGCTATTGTTCGTCTCCTTCACATAAAACATTCCTAATGAAGAGAGAAAGAAGGATCTTGGCTTCTTTCAAAACAATCTGAAATATAACATTAAAAACATGCACCGAGTGTTGACATATTTAGTGCATTGCTTTATAAAGCAAATTGTCCAAGCTCACTCAGAGCTTGACACTATTAAGACAACATACAACTGTGCAACTAGAAGGATAGCACTCCAAGAAAGGCCCACTTTTGTGGAGTGTAGAGCACCTACCCAAGCAGCAAGGCACCCCCAGCTCTGAGGTCAGTGGGAGCTCAAAGCAGTCTGCCTCATTCAGCATCCCACAGAACTGAGCCCCCAAAGGAAGAAGTGCAAGGGATGCTCACGTACCACTAAATATGCTAACTCACATCAGGATTGTGGCAGGTTTCAGACCCATGAATCCTCCTTGCCCAACATACCAGCTCCTCATAAAGGAATCTTCATACTTCCAAGGCTGGGAAGACATGTGGCTTGGCATGCCAAACCATACTGACAACACCTGCACTAAGGAAGCAAACCCCAGGATCTTCCTCGCCACACCAAGTCCAACCCCTTGGAAGCGAGCAGAAAGTTTCAATTCAGTAGGTTGCAAGCTGGGAGACCTCTGGGTTTTTCTCTACTAAAAGAGAGCTAAGACGATAACCCATCTTCAATGCGGACGGTAAAGAACCTGTGTGTGCACATGAACTGTCTAGAGCTAGAAACACCGAAAAGCTGCAATTTGTCTAAGCTTCAAGTGAAAAACCTTTTAACAATACAGCAGTCAGATCTTAGAGACACCACAGACTTCAATCCTTCCTGCTACAAATGCGGGGTGCAGCTCTCAGATCTGCCTTTACTAGCAGGAACACACAGCACAGCTGCAAGCGGCGATACCGAGGCATCCACACACATCTCCCTGCTCCGAGGAACAGAAAGACGCGAAGCTGGGAAGCGCTCCTCAGGAGAGCAGGCCAGAAGTTTTAACAGCGTTTGCCACAGCAGCTTTGAGAAAACCTTCATTAAAAGTAAAATCCACGTTGAAAAACATACGCACACAAAACTCAGCCCATGTCCAACCCTTAGCAATCAAGGTAGTGTTTTTCTCCCCTGCACTTTTGATGGCAGGAACAAAATCAAGGTGGGGCAGAGGAGAGACATCCACCTGGATGCCTGTAGGGTGAGTAGAAGGCAGGGGAAGACAAAGCCCTGGCGGTACAAAGCGATACCCTGGGGCGGATGAAGAGAGGGACAGAAAAAGAAGGGGAGAGATTTGGGGGTTCTCCTCAAGCTTCCAAACATGGGCTGCTGTCTGTTGAGGCCCCCACCCAGCTGAGTTCTGCCTCATGCCCAGCATACGCAGTCTCTGCAGAGCCCCACTCCTTTCACCTGACACCTTTGTAGTACTCCAGGCTCCACTGCAACAGGGTTTTCCAGACGTCAACTGATGCTCAGAAAATAGAGAGACATAGAAAAAGCTTTCATTACGAGGCTGGTTTGTGTCCAAACGCAGCCCAGGGACCAGACAAAGATAGACAACAGCGCCTTAACAGCCTCTCGCCAAAGGCACACGCAAGATACGACTCTCCGTGGATTCATGGACTACTCCAGCTACATGTTGTTTTTCCAGGAGAAAACAGGTTTTCCAGTACTATCTTCTGCCCTGAATATTAGCCCTGACCAAGGCTGTACCTGACAAAAGTCCTGGTAATTTCAAAAGAGGTTTTGCATTAACTTCCTTGGACATGGGAACCCTAGCTGACCATGGACTATCACCCCTCACAGCCCTGTCACAGCACCTTCTCCTCCATCCCAGAGCACCGAGGTAAGAGTCTCCTACCTCCCTAGGGAGATTGAAAGCCAAAGCTGTTTGCAAGACAGATAAGGCTGTTTTAAAGCAAGGATGGAGAACTGTGTTCTTACTTCAATATCATGTACTGCCATGGTCTCCAGCTGACAGGAAGCCTTTCCGGACCATGCATCACATACATTTCGTGTCTATCAAAGACTCCTCATAACAAAGAAAAGCTGCCTAAAGACAGAACAGATACCAGGTAGGGAGGAAGACAAGGCACAGACAGGATTAACCAGGTAGCCAGCAGCAACACATGCCAGGTATCCCAGCTCTTGGTGCACTGCCATGCCAGCACATTGGTTCTCCTCCAGGGGCCAGATGTTTTGATGCTGACAAAACTGCCGTATCCCGCCCTGCCATAAGCAGCACCTTAGCAGAGATCTTTAGGCACATCTTGAAAGGCTGCTGGCATCAAGACGGACATCTCAAGGGAGAAGCAACCAGCACTGCTCTTCCTCTAATGTGTGGGGAAGCATAAGGGAAGGAAAGGGCAGAGAAGGGGAAGTCAGGAAGACAAGAAATCTCTGAAAGCCACTGTAAAAGTGTCAGCACTGAGAACATGGTATGATTTTCTCTATCATGTTCCCATCTGAGCAGCCTGCAATGCTATTAATTATTCAGCCATGGAAAGTCACATTTATGGCAGCCACACGCACGCACCATTTGCGATGGGCAGAGCTCTGCAGTTCTTCAGACACTTCTCCTCGCGGCTGAGTCTGCTTCTGCCAAAGCCGTTGGCTTTGGCTAAGGTACACAACAGATTTTATCCTTTCTAGGCTCAGATTCAGTTTCTGCAGATCATCTCCCCATTCTCCCAGGCAGGAAATATTCTGTACCTGTCACCTCAGAGATAATCATGTTTTCAGGCTTGACACTTGCAAGGATGGCCCTTTCACTCCAGCTGCCCAGAGGGACCTCAAGTTCTCCATTTCCAGCTCCCTCTGCCACTCACAAAGATGGCCCCAACACCTGTGCATAAACAGGGCCACCTTCAGCAGAGACTAGAGTGTCACAGGGCAGGCCCCATCCACAGTCACCATTCTAATGCTCCCTCTCCTCTCTTGTCCACACCCATCCAGAGCCCTTAGAAAGGCAAATGAGGGACATGGCACACGTCCCTTTTGCAAAGAATCGCCTTTTCCACTCTCCTCTGAGAAAGCAGTCCTCAGTGGCAATCCTGTCTTGCCTCCTAAGGAGTCCTACACCTGAGAGAGGTTTCAGCATCTGGGCAGAGAAAGATGCAGCCAGAAGCCTTGACCAGCGTGCAGGGGAAATCCAGGGCCCAGAGCTACGGAGACAGCTCTGCAGCGGTGAGCAGTAGGCAGCACCGTGGTCATACAAGGTGAGCCTGAAGGGTAACCATGATTAAAACATTTGTTTGGGATTTGAGAAGTCAGGAAGCAATCTCAGATTCACAACATTTGGGGAGGAGTGGACAGAAGGTGTCACAGAGGCAGGAGCTAAAAATCCCTAGAGCACACTCAAGTGCATTTACTCATGGTCTGGTTCCACTTGCAAGACTTGGTCCTTCATGTGAAGTCCTTTTTATCTGGGACAGGTTTATCCCTCAGCTGGGGTAGGATTGGACATATATTGAGCATATACTGTCTCACTCCGGAATGCAGCTGAAGGACCTCAGCCACCCAAGCTACAGATGGACCTCCAGAAGCCCCCAGCATGGAGCAGACCCCTAGTTCTCATCTCCTTGTTTACCATAAAAAGTGTTTCACCTTGTAAGGGCCTTCCTATTAGTCATGCAGGGAGAAGCCTTCTTCTTACGACTTGGTGCCTGGAGGCCCATGGAGCAGGTTCAGCAGTGCCTCCACATTTGGTCACACCTGCTGCTCCTACACTTCCGTTCCTCTCCAGATCTCCTCATGTTTTATCAGCACTAGCAACCAGACAGCTCCCCTACAAACTATTTTATTTGGAGATCCACTGAGCAAAAAGGAAGGCATCACAATAGATTAGAGGGATCCAGAGTTCACTTTCATTTGTATTCCAGCCCAGGCACAGCCTTCAACATGGCTGAGAAAAGCAAGGCAAGACAAGGCCTACAGAGAATGCCTAAAGATTATTTCTCTCAGATTCCAATTTATTTTCCATCATTAATGCTTTTGAAAACTCAACACGTCCTGCAAATGAAAAGAGCATGTTAAGCATTCAGAGTTGAAAAGGAAAAAAAAAAAGAGAGAGAGAGAGAGCACATGCCTAGCACACAACCATTGTATCACGCTCACCACGGAGATTTGGCAATGGCACCAGATACTCTCCTGTCAATGCAACTAAGAGATGAGGCTTTGGTGTGAGCTGAGCACCACCCTCTCTCAGCAGACACTACAATGATGCTAATCCTCCTCCACTGATTTTAAAGATGTCCATCACTGCATGCCCATTCAAGCCTCTTCCTACAGTCCTGAAAAAGCAAGGATATCAGCCAAGAAAGCAGAAGGTGAGGGTGTAAGTCAAGGCCATGAATATTTCACGTTGACAGAGAAGGAAGTACTAGGGGGAGAGCAACTACAAAGGCTTGCGTGAAGAATGAGACGAGCTGGAGTTTTCCGTAATATAGAGAAAATTGCTTTTGCCAACCATCTGCAATTTTAAAGCAATTACATTTGGGGGAAAGCCGAGAACACATCTGAGTGCCACACACATCATGTGTGTGTTTTAAAATGTAAGAACCAACCAAAAAAAGAAGGGGGGAATGTCTTTTAAAAAAAGAAATGCTGCAGTAGGTACTGAGAGAATAAAAATATTTATATCTCAGGGAAGGGACACAGCTTGGAGGTACCCAGATAACGCAGCAACAGGACAACAGTGTGCTCAGGGAAGGAGGTGGAGCCTGCAAGACGCTCCAGGCTTGCCAAGAGCATGAAGCCCCACCACAGCATCAATACCCGTTATTTACCAGGACGTGCCATAGCCAGCAACCAGGCTGGAGGGCTGTCCCATCTGAGGGCAGTTAGGGCATGAATTACAGGTACACTGAAAGAAGTTAATCATGAAAATACTTCCTGAAGTAATAAATGCAGCTTGGGACCACCCGGTGCTCTGTTCGGAAAGAAGATGCCAAAACCATTTAAGGCATGCGGCACCCTCTGAGATGGAGCAATTGCCTCCTGCCAGTTAGCTCTGTTTGTAGTCTCACAGATGTCTTATAGCAACTACAGCAGTTTTAGCCTGAAGTGTAACCTTAGGAAACCAACACAATTGCAGCATCCTTTAATGCAGCTAATTAAATGAAAGCAGGAGACCTGCAGCTCCTCTCAGAGGGCTACCAGCTCCTGGAGCTGTTTAGAGGGCAGGGCACTGGGGTGGTTCAGTGAGAGCTGCCCTTCTCCAGGCACAGCACTTCCTTGCAGATCCAGTAGGCTATTCAAGCATAGTCAAGAGACAGATCTTTTCACATCGGAATTTCCAACCCTGCAACCAGAGACGCCAATGGGGTTGCAGCCTTTGTGGTACATCCTTGAAGTCTGCTAAGAACCAGGCTCCACCAGCAGGTTCGACACATTGCCAAAGCCCCTGGACCACCTGCCTCTGACTTGGCTATGGAAAAGCCCCAAGGAGCAGAAAGAGGACAGAGCTGGGACAGCAGCAAGAGATGGGGTCTCCAGCACCAGAACCATACAAATCACAGCAGAGGCAGGGGCAGTTACATCTCCCCTTACTGAAGGCAGCAAAGACAGCAAACAGCGAGAATCGTTCAGTTTGGCAGGTGAAGAATGAACAACTGCAGGCACAGTTACAGCATTTTCGGTATCAGCTCAGCCCAGGGAGCCCTCAGAGGGGTGGAGGTACCCAGCAGCTGCTCCACCTGAGTGCAGCACTCTAGGGAGGCTTCCATCAACAGCTCCTGTTTCACAAGCACACGGAAAATCCCTCCCCAGAAGCTCTGACGACACAGCAGCCGAGCTTTGCTGGGTGGAGCCCAGACAGCGTTTGCTTTAATTAAAACACTGGTGTTCACCCTAGGCTTTCGCACTCTGGCTGTTCATGCTGGAGGAACACTAACAAGCCAGAGCCGCTGCAGCCAGCGGGAATCGGGGCCAGGTCTCACTGTGCCTAAACAGCTCGCCGCTGCAAGATGAAATGTTTCAAAGCGGAGCTGCCTTAATACCTCTGTTTAAGAACCTGTGGGTGGACCCAGAAACCCAGAAGTATCCCTCCGCCTACCAATTAGAGCCTTTCCAGCCCCGGATTTAAACAGAGGCAACAGCCTGATTTGGTTCTGGATGAGAAGCTCCTTGAAACTATAAGAAATACTTCTCATTTCTGCCCTACAAACCTTCACTCTTCGCTCTCATCTGCTGGAATTAGAAAGGATCCCGGGCCACAAACACGTCTTCTCTAATTGCTAAGGTAATTAGGTAAAAAGGTCTGGGGCTCAGCTGCCCAGATCCCCAAAGTTGCTGTATTGACTGGTGCAAGCACCGCTTAAATATCCGATTTATCAGCTGGATGCCCCTTTTACTTTCCAGCAACGCACGCTCCCCTCATCTTCATCTGCTTCAGGGACAGGTGCAGGAAGAGAAGTGGCATCCGTAGCTGCTGGTGAAAGATCCCCTTTTAACAGGATCATTGTTCTGTTATTATTACCAACTCCCACCAAGTGGAATTGAGACATGAAGTAGATTTGTGCCCAAGATAATGACATTTATTAGACAAGCTATTGAGGAGAAAACAAAAGGTAACAGTGGAGAGCTACTAACAGCAACACTAAAGAAAAAAATCCATTGAGAATACAAAGCAGAGCACCACTAAATGTTGGTGCTTCCCATCAATGACTGGAAACCTTGAGCGGTCTCTTAACAACGCTGGGGGAGGGAAGGTCAGAGCCACTAAGCAAGAGGTGAGAAATATCCCTGTAAACAGAGGTGGCAGCACCCGCCTGCTCTGTCTCACCAGGGCCCCTAGCAGGGATGGTACGTGCAGGAGCTGGCCAGGCCTCTTACCCCCAGCACGCCAGGGTACACGCACCTACCGGGGGCTCGCAAGACTGCAATCCTTACTCTTCCAGAGCACTGCTGCATTTCATGGAGCCCCACACATGTAGGGGTCTCCCAAGGAAAGGGGTTGTTCAGAAGACCCCACACCTAGCACCATCTCAACCTGGAGATCACCAGGTCTTCAGAGCACACAGCTTAAGGCATGGGATTTAGCTGACCACTTTGGGAAACAGTCAGCAAAATAATGCTGATAAGACAGTCCAGATTTCTACACAACTCCCAGCCCAGGGTTTCCTCCAGCTTCCCAGTTCTGGGCTGCCTCCAGCACACGCAGCCCAGGCAGGGCTTGTCCGCACAGGCGAATGCAGCACCCCGGGCACCGGCTCTGCAGGGTTTCAGCCCTCTGCCCAGAGCAGCCTTCTTCCCAGGAGCTTTGCCTGTCACTGCCCAGAAGCGCCCTGCCATCACCACCTCTCTGGTATCACCTTACTTCAGCCTTTCTACAGCCAAGGTGATCCCGAGCTCTCAGGGCTGAATTTCTCAAGTCAGTCACGGGCGCTAACCAGTGACTTCTGCAGTACTGCACCCTGCCACCTGAGCCACCCCTGCCCACCTCTTCCTTGGAGCAGCACAGGGGAAAAAGCAATGCTCAGCCTAACATTTGACTTTCTACATGTCAGATGAGCCTCCAAGCATCTTTGCCCCACTGCGCCAGCCCAGAGCTTACCTATAACCTTCTCCTCAAGTCCTCGTGCAAGAAGACACGAACACCCGCACAACTCCTCCACCATATGCTCTTGCCACATTCAAACAGCTCGCCTCCGGAGCCAGTAACCAGAGAAGGTTGGTTCAGGGCACGTTTAGTACCCCACAGCCTAGTCACCGTAGAAAGGAGCAGGAGAAAACGACCTCGTCTTGGCAGCTCCCTAGAACGGCTGGGCCACTTCGTTAATGCCAGATTAATCTCATGATTAATCCCACAGAAAACGCCTTGAAAATCATGAATCCGTTTAGACTCCTTTATTAGATTAAAAAGGAGGAGCCCTACCCCTTTCCTCCTCGCTGAGCAGATATTCCCACGGAGCCTTTCCGTGAAACTATTTCTGACGGGATTAAAAACAAACAATAATAATTAATAATAATAATAATAATAATAAAGCCTTCCCCTGGAACCCCTCCGCTTGGCCGGTTTCGCTGCCAGCCCGCGCCCCAGGGACGTCGGCTGGAGCCCGGCGCGGCGCGAGCCTCTCCCGGCCGCGGCGGGGGCTCGGCCGCCGGGCCCCGAGCCACGGCGCCCGCCCTGCCCGCCGGGCCGGCGGCCAGCGACGGCGGCGGAGCGGGCTCGGCTTCAGCACGCGCCGGCTTCGAGCAGCCTTGCTGGGCGCCTGGAGAGATTTGAAGTGAGAGGTTTCATTTCGCAGCTCCTAGAGTATTTTGTTTCCCAGCTCTTGAAAGAGAACTGATTGACTGCTCTGAGATGGCACTTTCCGCTAAGGGGAAAAAAGAAAAAAAAACTATTTTTAAAAGCCTTTTTTTTTAAAAAAAAATAGACACGGTTTTCCTTTGTCGTTTGAGCTGAGCTGACACGAGCTTTTTTTTGTTTGTTTTCCAAAATCCACCAGCCACAGGACTCCTTCGGGTCGTTCCCGCCTTGCCCGCGGCGCCCCGGGCTCCGCGCGAGCCCCCCGGCCGCTGCGGAGCGGGGCCGGCGCGGGCACGGGCGCCACGGGCCCGGGGCGCTCGAGCCGCGGGTGCAGCCCGCCCTCCCCGGCGTTGGCCGGACAAACCTGCTTTTCTGCGCCCACGGACAGAGGGGCGGCACGGGACGGCAAGCAGCCTCCGGGCCGGTACCACCTCCGACGTCCGGCCGAGGAGCCACGAGAAAAGACCCGCGGGAGGGTCTCGGCACGCCGCAGCGCCTCGGCCCCGCGCCGGCGGCACCCCGCCGCCGAAGGGCCGCGGAGGACCCGTCGGGAGGCGGCGCGCGGTTGCTTGCCTGGAAAGGGGCCAGGACGCGGGAACTAACACCCTGCGCCTGGTGACTAATACGGTGCCATGCTGTTTTAATGAGAAACGGTCATTCGAAGCTTCAGGCCCCTCTCTTTCCACTGTAGCCACTTCCTGGACAGTGCACCGAGCTAATTAATTACAGAGCACAATCCAATCAGCCAGGCCATCCTATTTCAGCTAAAGGCTTTTAAGAGCTAATGCCATGAAACTCCAGATGGACTGGAGCTGAAGGCCTAGATCCAAACGCGCTGGAGAAAATTCAGCCGCTAGCGGTCCTACCCGTGCCCGGGCTCCCGAGCCCATGTCTGCCTTAACGAGACGCCTGCCGCTCGCGTCTTGCCTGGGGGCAGCTAGCTGCGACTCAGACCCCGCCAGGAGGTCTCAGCGTTCTCCACCTCCGCGAGCTCCACAGCACATCCACCGTTCCCGGGCAGCGGTCGCTCCCCTTCCGACTCGCTCCTCCTCCGCCCCGGCGCCGCAGGGCTCGCGCTTCAGGAGGGAGCCCTGCTCTTCCAGCCCTTAGGGCTGCCTGGCTCGCCTCCGAGGACCTGGGAGGTGCCTGGCTCAGGGAGCGATTCGGACACCTCTCGGGGCCTCTGGAAAGCATCGCCTGCCTCCTCCCTCTCCTGGCTCTGGTACCCATCCCAGCAGCTCCTCCTCGGGAGAGAGGGAAAAGGAAGGGCGCGGGGAGACCCTTCTTCCCTCCAGACCTGGGTGCAACCCGCCCGCACAGCGCGTGGGGACAGCAGAGTGGATAGAGTGATAGGATGCTGAGAAAACCGGCCCCTTCGCGATTATCATCGTTGTCACTGATGTGCTAATGTCTGCCTAGGATGTCCTCAGCTTTGCAACCCATCTGATCCTAAATCAGCAGCTGTCCCTCCTCCTGACCATGGCAACGGAGTCATTCAGCAGCCTCCCCTGGTACCTCCGACGGCCTTTCTTCCTTAATCACACCACTTCCTAGGCCCAACTGCGATCAGAACGGAGTATCTCCTGCTGGCTCCCCAAGCCACTCCCTGGAATGGTATTAAAAATAAGTAAATAGGTAAATCAATAAATAAAAGCCTTGGAAATCACACATTCCAAATTCGTCTTCTAATAAGGAAAAGCAAAACCAAAGGGCAAGATCAGTTCAGCTCGCCTGGCAGTTTGTAACGCTCGGATGTCACGTTTCCCTCCGCCTGGTCACACGGGAATGCAACGTCAGTACTGCCCGAGCAGCCAGAAAGCCTCCTTTACTGACGTTTAAACAGACGGCTAATGTACAGGGAGGGATTCGGGGGCCAACCTGGCACCGAGGCAGGATCAGGTCTCCTTTCTGTCCTCTGATGCTGGTCCTGGTCCCTCCAAAGCACCAGCATCCCAGAAAGCAGAGACCCAGCCGCCCCTGCGAACCTGGAGCAGAGCAGGTGCCAGGGCCAGATCCTGAGTATCTTGCAGTGACTCAGTACGGTTGCGCTGCTTTATGCCAGCTGAGCTCGCAACTTCTCATGTTCAATGATGAAAGTGGCTGATTCCATGATTTACTGATTCTACGCTTGGTTAATTTTGCCTTCCCAGGGTGAGGATAAGCTCTTGGATTTGCAGACATTTTGAGGATTGTTGGTTTAATTTTTTTTTTTATTTATTGTGTGTGCATTCATCAAAAGGTCTTATGCTTTGATCCAAAGCCCTACAAAGTCAACGCAGAGGATATACGTCAAGTCTAAACACACTGCTGTCGCAGGCGGCATCAAAAGCCTGTTGCAGTTTAAATGAGTGTGGATTCTCTTCTCTCTTGGTCCAGCCCATGTCACGGCAGCTTGACCTCCACGGTGAGCTTGCCCCGTTGTACTGACACAAGCAGAGTGCAACCCCTAACTCAGAGCAAAAAACATCCATACCTTATCCGGGGTTTTGCAGCACCCTACAGCGGTGTAATGACTGGAGGGACATCTGTGAAATAACTCCTGGGAGGGACAGAAAGCCTTTTCTCAGAGCCGTTCTTGGCCAGACACCCAGCAATCCTGCATCACGGCCTTCAGCAGATGCAAACGGCTCTGTGCTAGCTGGATCAGGACCGTGCAAGCTGCCGTGATCAGCACCACTAACAACGAGGGTTCGCGCACAGACAACAACCTGTGAGTTTTACTAATGCAAATTCGCAAAGGAACGATCTGACTCTGGCAGAACGGGAACACAAATGCAAGTGAAACAATGATGTCCACGTGGCGCATGAACGGAAAGAGGATGCCGTTCAAGTGACAACGCGACGGCAAGCTGAAATGACATCAAGTAACCGGGGCCTCACGAATACGCCGTACTTTTCACATCTACTAAACTCCTCTCACCAGAACATTTAATGAGCGTCTCCCTACAATGTCAGGAACAGACATCAGTGAGCAGCAAGGAGCAGAGCCAGAATTAACTGAGGGCAGTGAGAACGAGACACGACCAACTCCAGACCTCTCACGCCAACCGCTATTACGCGTTGATGAGAACCGAACGAAGGCTGAAGTGTCCCACCTCGCCCAGAGCAGGAGGTGGAACCAAGTCATTGCCATGGGGGCTTGGGAAGGAGCACCCCAGGCAGAGCAGCCAAACCCTTCTCTACGGGTGACACCCACTCTGCTCGCCGGCTTACCAGAATGGGCAAAGCTATTTGGAGAACAAATCTGAGGCGTGTGTTCAAGGCAGTCGGAATCTCTCATCGACCCGTTTTAGACCCTAAAACGATGAACACAAGTACAGCAATAACAACGAAATATCACAGCTTCATCCAGAAAAGCAGCGACACCACTGCCTCGTATTTACATCCAGTGCCAGCGAGTCAGCAGGGAAGGAGAGGGCCACCATTTCTTTAAAACATCTCCCCCATAGCACCCTTGGGACCATTCAGGAATGGGGACAGAGAAGAGCTACGCACATCTGGATGAGCTATAAAATAAAATACGTCCTTCCTCCTCCTGCTGCTGTGTCCCAGACCAACACATTACAGGGGCTGGCCACAGAGAGGCCCCTTTTCATGGCAGCAATACAACCACCAGGAGACCCCACATCAGGGGGCTTCTGCTGTCTGATCCCAGTCTGGCTCCAGCAGCCAAAGAGCAGGCAGGACACAGGACGGGGAGACGAGGAGACAGATGCTCCATGCATTCCTGCACTGAAATCGTGGCAGAGCAGGAACACCCCCCACGAGCTCCGTGTTCCCCTGCCTTGGACATATAGAGGGGCTTTTCTCCATGGAGACCGGGATCCAAAATTGCTCCAACACTTATCACAAGCTCCTGGGGTGCACTACAGAGATTTGGGAAGGAGAAGTAAAAGGAAACTGTTCAATTAATCCTGAGGCCATCCCACTTAAGCCCCTAGAGGACAGCTCCAGATCA
The DNA here is from genome assembly GCF_028389875.1 of Rhea pennata. Classification (NCBI taxonomy): domain Eukaryota; kingdom Metazoa; phylum Chordata; class Aves; order Rheiformes; family Rheidae; genus Rhea; species Rhea pennata. The sequence continues at coordinate 21,723,546 of NC_084672.1, forward strand.
CCCTGGTTCTGGAAGTAATTCACTCATTCTCAGCTCTCTGGGTGTCCCATAAAACACAATATGTCTCATGACGGCCAGGCCAAGGGCTCCCTCGGGGACTGACTGGTTGTGTGGCAAGACAAGCAGAAATGAAGCAGTGAGGGGAAAGCAGCAGCGCCTCAGAAGAGAGTATCGACTGGAGTTTCTGCTACCAGCCTAGAGCACCTGCTCTGCACCCGGAAAGCTCCGAGGAAACGCACCAGCGAGCGCCGGGAGCCCTGCAGCATCCATCCTCCCTTGGTCACAGCTGCAGCTCCGGGATCACTGCTGGAGCCTGCACCGTCCCATTTTCTGTACCCTGATGCGAACCTTCCTAGGAGCCACCAATTAAACCAGTGAACTGTTCTCAGCTCAGTCTCCCATGCATGAAAATGTCCTGTTATTTCGCACCTGCCAAGAGCTGTGTCCCAGAAGATTTATCTTGAGCTGACATTTGAGGATAATTAAACCCCTCTGACTCCTGCATTAGCAGCGCAGTAGATAAAAGAAGAGCCTTGGGGCCCTCCAGTAGCTGCTGTGGTGGGTTGCCCCTGTACAAGTCAAGTAATATGAGAAGAGACTCCGTGTCTCAGCAGACATAGGGGAGTGGGGGGATGCTTTTGCAATTTGCCCTAATTCAGAGGGGGAACCGAGAGATCTAAGAAGCATGCAGGCAGTTTCTCTAACAGGGAGGATCATCTGGTGGATGAACTGCGCTGGAAATCCAACGCCCAGGATCAAAGCGAATCCCCTTCATCACTAAACCAGGGTTATCATCGCTGAGCCTCTGTCCCTGGAGATCCGGGCACTCCCCTCCGCTCTCATCTCTCCCAGCTCTAGTCTGAGCCGCTCAGAGCAGCCACTCTGCACACACCGCGGCTGGCACCGGCGGGTACCGGGGCCCCTCTAGAGTCACCCTGAAGTTGGCCTGCCTTGGGGGAGCAGGGAGCAGGAAGAGGGGCCGGCACGCCTCCCCGCAGCGTGAGCCGCTGCGGGAGCTCTGCCCAGCTCCCGTGAGCGCTGCCTGAGGTTGCTGGACGCAGCCAACCTCAAAGCCGAGCTTCGATCGCGGTGGCTTTGAGGTTGGCGCTCAGCATCTGCCATTGCTCCGGGCTGGGCCTCCAGCAGCCCGGGCTGGGAGCGGGACGGGGATGGGCGGGGGGAGACCACAGCGATCCCCACCTGTGCCCCTAAAGCGGCCCGGCTCGCCCGGGGACACCACTAGCACCGGCTCCCGGAGGCCGCGCCGGGCGCCGCTCTGCCGGGGGGCCCCGAGGCGCCCGCCCGGCCTCGCCCCTCCCCGCGGCGTCGGTGCGCCCGGCCCGGCCCGGCCCGGCCCCGCGCCCCGCGCCCCGCGCCCCCGCCGCCGTTACCTGGGAGGGCGCGGGCGGCGGCCGGGCGAGAGGCGCCGCGCTGCCGCTGCTGCCGCTGCTGCCGCTGCTGCTGCTGCTGCTGCTGCTGGGCTCGGCTCCGCGGCGCCGGGCGCATCCTCCGCCGGCGGCCGCTCCGGGCTCGGCGCCCCGCTGCGCTCCGCCGGGCTCGGCGCTCCGCCGCGCCCGCTCACGGCCCGGCGCGCCGGGCAGCCCGCTCCGGCGGCGGCGGCGGCGGCGGGGACGAGCGCATGCCCCGCGCCTGCGGCTGCGGCTGCGGCTGCGGCGCGGCCGGCCCCGCGCAGCGCGGCTCCGCGCTCCGCTCGCCGCCGCGGCGCCGCGCAGCTCCCGCAGGCGCCCGCCCCCCGCCGCCGCCGCCCCCCCCCCGCACCGGTGTGACGAGGTGGCAGGGCTCAGCCGAGCGCCCCGGCGCTGCTGCTGCTGCTGCTGCTGGGCGGGGGGCGGCAGCGCGGGGGCGGCGGCGGCCCGAGCCCCGAGAGCGCCGGGCCCCGCGCGAGGGGCGGCCCTGGGGCAGAGCCCCCGCGAGCCGCGGCTGCTGCAGGACGGAGCGCCAAAGCGGCCGGGAGAGCCGGCAGCTGCAGGGGGGCCAGCCGGGAAGAAACGTTCCCCTCCACTGCCCAGGGAGACAGGCTCTGGCCGGAAAGGTCTTCTCCATCCTGGAGATCCCTGGAGAGAGAAGAGCTGGCCATGGCCTGGGCCGGACAGGCTACCCACTGCCTGGCCCCATGCCTTCCGGAGCAGCAGAATCCAACCCCCCGGCCCGGGATGAACCCCATCCCGCTGCAGTCCGGGGCACCGTGCGCTGGGCCGTCTCATGAGGCATGCAGCACTGCCAGCACCCCACCGGAGCAACGCTCCGGGGCACTGGGTTTTCCAAGAAAGACTTCATCTAAGCAGGGTCCGAAGGGAAGCGCTAGCCTTCCCTGGTGCTTGGCACATTTGGCAGTGATGAGGGATGAGGAATCAGGCACCTCCCGGCACAGACAACACTCCCTGGAGACTTCAGACACCAGCTCCACAGCGCCCAGCAGCCCGGCAAGGAAACTCCTCTGCGTGCTCCCCGCTGCACCCCACTGCCCCAGCGGCTCTGCCCGGCCTGCTGGAGCACCCTCAGCACCCGCGCCGCGGGACCAGCTTCCACCGCGTCCCGCGCCCGCGGGACACCCGTGGCGGCGTGCCTGGCGCAGGGCGTACAGCGCAGTAGAGGCTAATCCCTGCAGAAAGGCGCAGACCGGAGCTACGGCAGAGCCCGCTCCCGCAGCGGCCCTCACCCTCTCTGCAGGCCCCGCTTCGCCAGCGCTGTCTCTTGCACGCAGCTACGTGGACACGCTCACGCGCTCATCTGGAAAACGCATTGCTACATGGCGCTCGAGGTGCCGCACTGCAACTTTGCAACATGATTGAACAGCGCATTGCTCTGTTCTCAGAGCTAGAATTACCTCCCCAGCCGGGTTTGCCGTGGGGAGGGGGAGGTGGGCGAAGAGCAGCCCGAGGCGGGGCGCCAGGGCCCCGGGCGGCCAAAAGGCACTGGGGCTTCTTTCGCAAGCTTCCCCTTCCCAAAACTGCCACCCGGCCAGATCGCTGCTCGATAGATCATCAGAGGTTTCCTCATGCCAAAATTATCCTCATACGTATTCAAGAAGGAGCAGAGGCTTGCAGGTTTGCGGGTTTTAATCAAAACTTGAATTATCTTCACACGTTTATGCTATCTCTGTTTGTCTCGCCAAAATGAAACAATGCTTTTTGCTGGGTTTCATAAAGCATCCTGGCTTTTTTGTCCTGGGTACGTAAGGAAGAACAGTGGTGTAAAACTGCCCCCAGGATTATTGTCTGTATTGCAGCAGCACCCAGTGGCCAGAGCTGGCAGAGGTGCCCCCCGCTGTGCTAGGTGCTGCACACGCCCCAGGCAGGACCTGCCCCCTCGCCCCCCCAAAACGTGCTGCTGCAAGAGGAAGGGGCAAGGGAGGCCGGGAGCGGGAGCAGGCCCGCGGCGGGCAGAGCGCGCCGCCCAGCCCGGCCTCCGTCGCGGCGCAGCGTCCTCCCTCGCCCGCGGCGGAGGAGCGACGGCGCAGCAGCAGCGCTTGCTGCCTTTGCGCTTTGCGTTTCTCACCAGCGCGGAGCCGTACCGGAGCCCTGTATTAGTACGACCTTCGAGGCTCCATCCAGTGGTCGCTCCATTAGATGCTTTTGTGTCTTACTACGATCGCAGGCACGGTGCCAGATCGAAGCACACCGAAGGCAGGGAATGCCTTCCCTCTATTTCGGGAAGGAGCGACAGGATCCGGAAAACCTGCCCGGACTCCGGGGTGGGCCTAGAATTATTCCTTTTCAGTTAAAACTGGAGTTAAGTGAGATAGGAAAACCCACCTGGTAGGAGGATCATAAAGCAATTAATACTTGATATTACTAATGATCTTCTTCCAGCTCGGCTTGTTGCTACGATGAGCCTTCCTCTCGGCCACCGTGACGCGGTGCATAGAGCAGCTATCTCCTGAATCTGATTTCCTGTTTGGAGATGATCTCTAGCTGAGAAATTACCTGCTCTCCAAACTGATTAGAGTCCTAATCAGTAGATTCTTCACCAATCCTTTAGACAGGCCCTAGAATATACAAGGAATTCAGAATAATTTAATGCGCTTTCTCGCTCGGTAACGAGGCACACCAGGAGGACGCTGGAGAGGGCAGAAGCAGCTCGTCTGCAGCAGCCTGGGCGAGTTAGGCACGCGGCGGAGCGGCGGGAGGCCGGGCCACGACAGCCCGCGCGCGCTGGACCCGGGGCCTCGGAGCGCACCTCCGCGGGGCTTTACGGCCGCTCTGCACCTGGAGAGCAGCACGAGCAGGGCCCGGCGCGCCTGAAGACAAGAAGCAGACGGAGGCCGGTGGCTTCTGCTGCACCTTCCCCCTAAGGGACAACATGACCCGCCTTCAGCTCCTGCCCCGTCTGCTTTCCGAGTGGCTGGGGAAGCTGTTTCGAAATGCTCGGCGCCCCCCAGCCCCTGCAAAGAGGGAAGCTGGCCCCCATCCCGGAGGAACGATGCTGCGTGCGCTATGGTGCGGGTGGTCAAGGGGTGTCCCCCCCCGGCGAGCCCCCTCCTGCGGCCAGCAGGGCCCGGGGAAGCCCGGCGAAGCCCGAAGGAGGTTGGGGCCGGAGGGGCCCTGCGGTCCTGCCCCCGGCTCCCGCGAGGGCGGGCAGCCAGCTTCCTGCTCCTTCCATGCACGGGTCCAGCTCCGTCTGCAAAGCAGTGGGGTTTTTTTCCTCCTCTGCTTCCAGAGCCTCACAGCTCCCATCGTTAAAAACTGTCTCCTAATTTCCAGCCTACAATGGCCAGCTTAAACCTATTTGATCTCATGCCAGCGCTGTCTTTTAGCTTAAATGGCTCTTTTCTGTGCCTAGTGTTTACTTGCTTGATGTATTTATGGAGGGTAATAACATCCGCGCTATGCGTTCCCTTTGCTGGGCTAAACAAGCCAAGTGCTTTCGGTCTCCTCTCCTAGGACGGGCTCTCCATTCCCTTCCTCGTGCTCATAGCCCTTCTCCGCACCAGTTCCAAAGCGAATTAATCTTACTGGAAGACAGGCGATGGCAGTTGCGTGCAGCACTTCGAGCAGCACCTCCGGGCGCCCCGCACAGCCGGTGACGCCGTGCCGGAGAGGAGCGGTGCCTCCGCGGCGGGTGCTCGGCGGCGAGGGTCCTCGGGGCTAACGGAGCCCCGCTACTAAACAGGAGGCCTCGCGGATCCGTTGCGGAGTCCCTTGGCAGCCCAGGGCCAGCCCTCGGGAGCCGCCTCCAAAGCCCAGTCTGGCTCGCCCGGTCCTGGCGACAGCCCTGCTAGAAAGCCCGCTCGGCGGGAGGGCGAGACGCAGCCGGGCTCTGCTCCGCCGCCGCGGTGCCGGCCGGGCCCGGCTCTCGCGCGCGCCGACGGGGGCCGGTTTCGCCGCCCCGCGCGCCCGGAGCGCTCCCGCAGCGGCGTTGCAAACGCCCGTCGCCTTCAGCGAGGCTCGCAGAGGACGCCCGGGCTCGTGCCCCGAGGCGCGCGAGGGAGGTGGCGTCACCGTGCCCCGGTGCTCACTAATGACTTCACCTCTCCTGCGCTGTTCTCAGCAGAGATAAACCTCCGGTGTTTGATGAGCCAGGACAGAAATACCCAACGATTCACCTTTCTTTTCTATTTTTGCTGCAAGCTGGTTAACCCTGAAATCCAATTACTGCTCATTATTCAGTGGAACTTCCCTCTTACCCAACGGAGACGTTGCGGGGCCGGCGCTAACGGAGCTGCAAGTCGCTCCCGGTGCATGCAGCCCGGGGGAGCCGCTGCGGGACGCCGGCGTGCGCGGGGCCCGGGGCCGAGCCGAGCGCGGCTGCTCCGGGCGTTGAGAGCGCAGCAGGCGCCCGCGGGGACGCGCGGGGCCGGCGCTGGGGAGCGGGACACGGGAGGCTCCGCATGCCGCCCCCGGCGGCTCCGGCCCCGCTTCCCCCGCCCATCGTTCAGCCCGACGCAGCACGGCAAAAAAAAAAAAAAAAAAAAAAAAAAAAAAAAAAAAAAAAAAAAAAAAAATCAATTAGCTCTTCTAGGAAAGCACCAAGGCAAATTGCTTCCTCGAGCCTTCGATGGGGCTTTCTCCTCCCTCCCGCAGCGGCAGCACCCTCGGTGCCGAGCCCGGAATCGGGGAGAGCCCATTTGGTGGAGCTGAACATCACTACGTGCGAGAACCCGAGCCGGTACCCGCCCGGCAGCCGACTTAGCTCCACGTAGCTTCGCTGCCGGGTCCCGGCTGGCAGCCGCTGCCTCGGCCGCGTGCCCCGGCCGACAGCATTCGCATCACAGATAATTTTACCACTTTAGCCCTTGTTTTTCTGTCTTCGTTTCCCACGAATGCAGCCCGCAGTTCTGAGATCCAGGACAGGTCGCCTGCCTCCTGGCCTATGCCAAAGCGCTGCTCAGCCCGGCAAAAACGTGGAAGCGATATTGAAAGCGATAACCTCCGCGCTGCTCCCGTAAGGAGCTCTCGTGGGGGCGGAAAGCACTCGGACCCCCCGCAGATCAGCGCCCCCAAATCACCAGCAGCCCCAAGACCTTAAAGGAATGGGGAGGGGGGGGGAATACTGCACTATTTCCACCTGCCTGCTGCGCTCAGAGGCCGGGGAAGAGCCTGCCCGCCCACCCATTCCCCTATCCTGGTATTATTACTATTTTCCGGGAATATATTATTTCCGGCAGGGGCTGGAGAGCGCCGGGCCGGCACGCGGGCAGGTCGCCGCCGGCGCCTGTTCTGCCCCTGCTCCATCTCCGTTAGTGCCCGGCTACGGATTTGCCTCGTCCTTCCTCCCCCACGCTCCCCGAGCTCGGTTTAGTTCTCTCCGCTGCTTTTGCATCCTATTCATCTGTCTCTCTTTCCATCTTATCTCCCTCATCCCAAAAGGCTTGGCGGGGGGGGTGGGGGGGGGGGAAGGCGCCGGCCCGCGTTCTTCCAGCTCCGTTTACCAAATAAGGCCGAGAGTCAGTTTTTATTCAAGAAAAGGAAAATGAACTGGATGTAAGTAGGCCAGAAGAAGCAAATGCGAAGGAAAGCGATGATGGCAAAGAGCAGGGTGACCGAGGAAGAGGAGACAGAGCCTCCCTGCCTTGTCCCCCCCACCCCCCATGGGGATCCAGGGGATGCGGGAGCTGGGTCCCGTGCCAAGGCAGGGGGGTCCGGCGCGGGGTGAGCCGGGGGGTCGGGCGCACGTTGGCCCATGCAGCGTTGCTTGCCGGGACAGCAGTTGAATAAAAAGCGACTGAAAATACACGTTTGCAGGCGAGCCGGTGCCTTTCTGGAGAAGAGCCTCCAAAATGGGGCCTGGCCCCGTGCCCAGTGAACTTAGCTTCAATTGACTCGAATGCATTTTGCTTCGGGCCCTCTCTGATTTTTTTTTTTCCCTCCCTCTGAAGCACCCTGTAACATCGGAGCGCTCCTGCAAGTCCATTAAACTCCCTGCGCTCAGCGTAAGCGCCAGCTCCTCCGCACCAAGCGCCTCCTCGCAGAGGCACCCAAGCGGAGGAGGCAGGAGGCCACCTCCGAAGAGCTCCAGCCAGCCCCGCTGCTCGGGAGAGCTTGGACGTTAGCCGCTTTAGCCTCTTTTTGCATCATGTGTCTCACACTGCCCAGCACAGCCAGGGCGACGTGATGGAGTAGTTTTCCTTGCACGCCCTTTAAATTAAGCCCTGATTTTCCAGGTGAGCAGGGCCTGGTTGGGAAGGCCGCCGGTTCCCCGGGCTCGTGGCCACACTCACCTTTAGTAGCTTTTCCTGGCCGCCAGCAGCTAATGAAACCCGTCCTGTTGCGTTTCCCGGGAGAAGCACGGCCACAGGAACCCGGGGCTCCCGTTACGAAGGCTCAGGCGAGGCTGCAGCTCTCCGGCGGCCGGAGGAGCGGATCCGAGGAGGCCAAAGCCGGCCGGGCGGCTGCGGAGGCACCTGGGGTCATTCGAGGACAAGGAGCAAAGCCGGAGAGCGATACCTGCCGCTCCCGCGGGGACGGCCGGGTCGGGCCAGCGCGGAGCCGAGGCGCAGACCCCCGCGAGCAGAGGGTGCCGGTGCCCACGCGCTCGCCCTCCTGGGCGGCGGATCTGGCCCCAGATCCGGTCCTCTGCCAGCCTGCGTACCAAGACAGCACATCAGCTGCGAGCAGGAAAGTTAATTATTGAAGTCGAGGGGAGCTGTGACGAATCGGTTGCCGGGACCAGCCGCGCTCTGCTGTAGACTCCCGGTGAATTATTCAAGGCTTGATTTTAAGTGAAACCTGAAATAAAGATGACAGAGTGCGGGAGGCAGGAAAACCGCTCCAAAGGGCCCCCGCGACGACAGCCGCAGACCCCGGGCCCGTCCCCCTCGCTGGCTTCGCCCCGGCGCGCGCTGCCCCCAGGGAGACATCGAGGCCCGAAAGCACGAGGCCACCAGGCAGGGTTGCCTCAAGCCCTCCGAAAGCGGCAAAGCCACGAAGGAAAACGAGAGCGAAAGAGAGCGCGTTTCATTACCTCCCTCTGAAGTGAGGAAGGGGCAGAACGGAGCAAACACCAAGCTGTTTTGCTTCTGCTCGCAAATGAGCACGCTGCCGAGTCTAATGGGATTTTAAATTAAAAGATTTAACGAAAAATAACAACCACCTCCACAAATGGATGTTTTATAAGGTCAAACAACAGATGCATGGTAGCAAAAATATTGCCAGTGTTTTGTTCTCCTTCTGCGGGGATGCCTTTTCAAGCCTAAGCCCCAGTCTTCAGGTCCCCTCATCTAATTCCTTGCTTTATCCTCAGCAGTCATGTTTCCAGCTGAGGATGACTGGATAATAATCCTCTGGGATCCTATTTCAGCTGCCTTTTCTGGGCAGGGTTTTGCAGGAAGTTGGGCACCCTCCAGCAAAGGCCACATTTGCAGAACTGCTCAGCAGGGTTGGGGTAGGGAAGAGAGCGCCGGACCCAGCCGGCAGCACCGACGCCTTGCAGGGGTAGCTGCTTCCCCGAGGCGTTTCCGCAGCCCCTCCAAGATTAATCCTGTCACTGGGGGCATTTCCTTGTCCCTCCCAGTGCTGAGGCACCCGAGTCCCACGAGCTGGGTGCAGGAGAGCGCTGAGATAGCAGCGCTATCGAACAGCGCGTTGTGCTCCAGGCTTCGAAATCCAGCTGCCCGGGCACCGCTGTGGGGAGAGGACTGCGGGGCAGCCTTGATGCTGGCCGGAGCCTCGCAGCACCCAGCGGACGGGGTCAGCAGGCAGAAAGCTCAGGACTTCGCTTCATAAGGCAGACTGTTTCCAAGGGCTTGCCTCCACCAGTCCGGACAAGGTCCTCACGTCAGAGAGGGCTGCAGTGGTCATCGCATCAAATAGGGCTGGTCCTTGGGTCAGGCAGGCTGGATCCTTTCAGCCTCAGTTCTGGGGTGCTCCTTTGCCCACCTTCACCTGCTGGGCATCAGCATTTTGGTCTCTAAATTGTTTGGAGGTATCAGGTACCTTCAGGAGCCACTGATTTCAAGGGCATCTGGGGGTGTCAACACCCTTGAAAAAGAATCAGGCCACTTATAAATGCCTAAATGACAGACACTCATGGGTGAACATATTGGCAGGAGCCCAAAGCTGGAAGCAGGATGAATCAGACGCTGCCACGCCAGCCCGGGCGCAGGCCAGTCTTGGCCGAGGAGCGCAGGGAGGCTCTGGAGCCCACAGCAACGGGACGTCCCCGCTCCCCGCCTGCCGAGCGCGAGAGGAAAGGTGGGCACAGGCACCCGGGCCCACGGGGACCGGCGGGCGGAGGAGACCGGAGCAGCAGCTGCAAAGGGCCCGCCAAGGGCTTTCTGCGCCGCGGCGCGGAGGCATCGTCGTGCACCAGGCTGCTGGCTCGCCTGGCTCTGAACCAGCCGCGGCAGCCCCTCGCCCAGCCGGTTCCCCCGAGGATTTACTTGCACGTTCCCAGCTCTGCCAGCGACGGCGGGGGATGACGAAGGACCGTCCGCACCCGTTCCCATTGCCGCCGCCTCTCTTGCTCCCAAACAGGGCTAATGGTAATGGGGGGGGGGGAATCTCGGACCGCAGGGCAGAAGCGAGGGCAGGCGTCGGGGCTGCGCTCGCAGTGTGCGGCTCCTCGGCACTTCGGGAAACCTTCGCCCTTGTTACCCGGCTGCTCTGACCTGGCAGGATGCAAAAAGGATTAAACAGAGCAGGCTGCCAAAATACCCGCTCATTAACTGTGTTTAACTTCTACTAAGAGCCTAGGAGCAGAATAAAGTTTGAAGCGTTTAGGAGACCCCTAAAACTCTGTTAGCAGATTCACTTCTACCCGCCCTGCCCTAGCCAAGCAGTTTCGAAGCCGAGGAGGTGCCGGCACCGCGGTGCTGCCGCGGGCTGGAGAGCGCTGAGCTGAGCGGGTTCGGCCCGTGAATTTTAACTTGCTCTCTGCCTCTCTTCTTCTGCCCTTTCTGCAATGGCCTTGAACTTCATTGGGAATGAGCAGGAATGCTCTCGCAGGCCGTTCCTCTTTGCCCACTCCCTCTGGGATGGGCCAGTTGCCAAATTCCTGGAAACTTTGACAGCCTCAGCAGGACGAGCGGCTCAGCTCTTGCTGGGGACATTTCTTCCCTGCCAGAAGGCGCAAACTGCGTCACTTGTGCTTGGCTCCTTCAGCACAGAAGCCCAAGGCCAGAGCCTGGATTTGTCCCCATACGTCACCCTTGGGGTGGGCCAGGCGGGTGCTGTCTCAGGGCAGGGAACCAGCTTTGGCCTCGTTAGTCTAATTACCATGGCAGGGCAGGGCTCTGCGCTGAAGTGACTGGCGAGGTCCTTTCCTGGTAGGCTCATGTCCTCTTGCAGGGGAAAGTCAGACTGCCCCTACTCCTGCACTTCAGCTCACATCTTCTGCCCAAGTCCTCCCCCTGCCAAGGATGGAGAGCTGCCTTGGGCGAGCCAAGGAGGTCGAGCTGTGCTCGTCTCACCTGCCTTTGGAAAAACCCTCACCAACAAAGCAGAAAAGGAAGAAATTCAGCCAGCACCTGCCTTCGCTCAGCCAGGCAGTGGCCGATGACACGGCGGCCCGGTGACTGCCACCCCCGGCCTGGCCGGCGTGGCCGGGGGGCTGCCCTTCCAGAGGGCATCTCCAGAGGGGCAGGGACGCTAGGCGAACAGGTCGGCAAGGCGTCTCCCAAGCCTGGGAATCGGTTCAATTGCATTCTGCCCAATTAGGGCGATTTGCCAGCAATTGCTCCACGTTCCTACTCTTCCTCCTGCAGGAGCCCTCTGGCTTCTCTCCCTCCCCTGTGCCTCCAACCCAGCTGGCAGAGGAGCGAGGCAGGCCCTCAGGGCACCCGGCCCGCGGCTCCCCGTCACAGCCGCCCGCCCTTCTGGTGCTGGGCAAGGAGGCAAAAAAGGCCTGCGTGCTAATTAAAAAGGCACCTCTGCTTGTGAAAGCAGATCAAAAACATTATGCATGAGCACACGGGGAAGTCTGGGTCTGGGAGGAGGCTTGCGAGCTCGTTAGAATTCATGGGAGGCCTCGCTCCCCTTCCAGGGGCGAGAGGCAGCACCCAAACTGCCAGGCTGAGCTGGCCCCTCTTGGCCAGTCCCATGGGTCAAGGTGGAGATCAGAGCGTAAACTCGCCGTGCAGAGCGAAGGGAGAGCGCAGCCCGCAGCAGAGGCGCAGCGTGGCCTAGCCCAGCACGAGCAACGGGGCAGCTGGAAGGGATCCCAACCGGGCAGCGAGGCCCTTCTCCGCGGGTCCGCGCCGCCGACCTTGCCGCGTCCACGCGGACGTCTTCCCGGGCCGCCGTCACCAGGGTGGCGCCGAGAGGCCGGGCAGGCGGCGGGAGCCACGCACGCCCTCGCCGCGCTCCCGGGCCTCGAGAGCCCGCTTCCGCCGCGCGGCGCCGGTGCTCGGAAGCGGCTCCTCTCCAGCAGCCGCCCCGGGGCCGCCGGGGGATTGGGGAGCAGCCGCGGCCTCTCCAGCGCTCTCAGCCCCGGCTCCCCTGCTGATTGCAATCAACACCTCATTCACACGCTTCTGTTTACCAATTTTCCAGGAGATAGCATCCTAATGAGGGAACCAGGCAATCAAGCAGCCTCCCAGAAGTGGGGAAGGAGGAGGAGAACAGGTGAGGAAAAGCAGGAGAGAAAAGGGAATGGGCTCAGAGCCGAGACCACTCCAGCTTCGGAAACGAGGAAATCTATTCGCAAGTGTCCACAGTTCAGTGTCGGAGTGCCTGGACTCCGGGTGCTGCCGCCTGCTTCCTAGTGAGGTTTTTCCCCTCTCCAGTGAAGAATCTTCCCCTATTCCAATAAGGAAAAAAAATCTGGGTTTGGAGATCTTGAAAACAGCAAAACCTACTTCAAACATTGGCCTCCAGGAGTACTATCAGCCTCCACTCAGATCCCCTTTCAGCCTCGTCACCTGTCTCACAGGCAGCTGTGCAGGGTGTAGGGCTGCTGTATGCACCAACAGGGCCAGTCTGAGTCATTTCCCCACCAGCTGCCCTGCAGCAAGCCCTGCTGCAGTAGCCAGAAGGCTCTTTGGAGCAGAGACCACAGAGAAATGTGGGCATCAAGGATCCAGACTGAGACCCAGGCAAGCCAAGAAGAAGACTTACTGTTCTGAAGAAGCTTCACATCTGCCTCCTGGGAGCATTGCACTGAGCTCTGGGGAGCTGCCTCCCAAGGAAGTTGTGCTCTGGAGTAACACATGCATCATGAGCTATAAAAGCAGTTGCTGGGGGCTGGTGGGTCCCTTCGTGGGAGAGGACTGGGTGCCAGGATCCCAGCACACCCCTGTTCTGCACAGGTCTCCATCACTATAAAGCTCTCCAAATCCCGAGACAAAGCAGCCAGGGCATCACATGAGGGTGGAAAAGGGCTTCCGTGCTGCTCAGCCGCCAGACGGGCTCCGAGGAAAGGCCAGCTGTTGTTGCAGTGAGCAGAGCTGCAGGCCTTGCCCTAAGCCTTCACTCTCTGGATCCCAGTGACCTGAGGATCTATGACATACATGGTTGCTGTACTCTGCCCTATAGACTATATACTGCATCTCTGCTATATATAACACACAGCTGCTACACTGTAGCACTACAGCAGATCATTTCACAGATAATGAAGGGCCTGAGTTAGCTGGGCTCCTCCTAAATTAAGATTTCTAACTCATCCTCCAGTTTTTATGCATAGCAAGCTCTAGCAAGGTGCCAGGCTGCTCTGCTGCAGGAGCCCCCAGCCCTCCCCTTGGCGCTAAGGGCTCTGCAGGACCAGCACACTCCGCACACCCAGACAGACCCAGGGGTGCCCAGTGCAGGGGAGCAGGCTCACAGCAAGGCCGGAGGAGCAGCAGGCACTGCTGGCACTCCCCCCTACCCCAGGAGCCCTCCCCAGCTCCAGGGAGCCTTCAGGTGGCTCATTTATGCAGCGAATGAGTGACAGGCGCTGCCAGCGAAGGCAGCAGCACCTGAGGCCTCTTCCCAGCTCTCACCCTCTTTGCCTGTCATTTAGCAGAGAGGAGAGGGGCAAGGCACGGTGGCCAGCCCCAGGGCGTGGGGGGAGCCCTCCTCACTGCCTCGGCCCCCAGCGGGACCCGGGCCAGCCTCTCTGTCGCTGCAGGGCGGCTCCGAGGTGCCCAAAGCGATGCTGCGCAGGACCCTGCTGGGGAAGCGAGAGCCGTGGGTGCTCCTTGCTCCCATGGGGTTGGTGGTAGGTCCTCCGGGAGTCCTGCCCCATCCCTGTCCTGGGAGCATGTGGCGGGTGTCCCTCAGGCTTCGACAGCTGCAGGATGGAGGTCTCCCATTTACAGAACATCAGCGGTTTTCTCAAAAGGTGCAAAAAGGGGTTGTCAGCCAGACCCCAAGCTGCCTGCGACGCTCTGGTGGCAGCCGCTTGTTATCCCTTCTCCGAGGCCGTGCACAGCTCCTGGCACTGCCAGCCGCCTCCTTGCATGTGGGGCAGACGCCAGACCCGCTGCAGCTGCGGGGAGGCTCCCGCTCGCGGGAGCGCGGAGCGGCACCAGGGCACGCCGGGCACGCAGCTTTCCCGCTGCCGGGACAAGGTCCCGGTTTAGCAGCAGCGGCACAGGGAGCCCCACGAGGCAGATCTTGCAGCAGTGGTGGCTTGGGATCCCACCTGCAGCAGCAGCACCTTCTTAGCGCTCCTCGGAGCGAGGGGAGGGGAGGGGAGGGGAGGGTGGCCGGCGCGGCGTTGTCGGCGCCCGTGCATGACCCGGGAGCGGCGGGGCTGTTCTCCCCACCAGACACAGCGCTACAAACTGAACTCAGGCTTCGCTAAAGGAAACGTCCTGCTGAAAAGAAGGAGAAAACAATATCTGCCATGGCCCTTGGGAAGCAAATTCATAATCGATCTGCAACGCCGCTTTGGCCGGAGAAAAGAAAAGCGCTGCAATGAAAAAGGCCGGTGCCCTGCCGAAGGGCCGAGGGACCGGGGCGGCGCGGGGGGAGCTGCCAGCGGGAGCGCAGCGCGGCCGGGCAGCGCTGCTGCACGGGAGCTGCGCGCTAGCGGCGCTCCAGCGGGTCGGGCTCCAGCGGGACGGGAGCCCCGGATCCGTGGCCTGCACCAAACTGAGAGCTGAAACACTTCTTTTTGCCTCCCAACACTTCCTCACAGAAAAATAAACCCTTCCAACAATTCAGACCTCTTCCACCAGACCAGTCCGGTACTGCGAAGTAACCCCAACGCTGCCTCATTTGCCCCACCGCAACATCAGGGTTTGGCCATTTCCTGAAAGAAATATGTCAGGGTCTTCGCTGACAGCCGTGCTGCTTCTCCACGGGGACACCAGCCAGTCTCATTATATTCTGCAAGCTGGAAAAAGCCTCGGTAATGACTAATATGCTTGGCTGATCGCTTGGGGGTCACTCCCATTTTATCGTGAGTTGACCTGAAACCATTTAACTTCCGATGGGTTTGCTAGAAACGCATGAAAGCAAGCGTCGGCACCGGCGCCGCCAAGTCCCTTTCCTCCCACGCGCGTCCGGGTTATTTCAGCAGCAGGGTAGCGCTGCCCGTCCCTGGGGCAGCACCAGGCCTGCGGGATATTTCCTCTACCTGCACCCGCCAGCCACAGCGCAATGTAATTCGTAGGGGAACCCGGCTGCCGGGGGACCGCGGGGCGCACCGCGCCGAGAGCGCTGCGCGTTTCCTGCACGCCTGCTCCGCGGCGGCGCAGCTGCTCGAGGAACAGCCTCTCGGAATGACTGATCCCTTTGACGTTATGAAATGCGCTGATTGCCTGGTGCTAGCAGGTTTTAATGAGCGCATCTCACGCAGGCACAGGGCATTCGTATCGTTATCGTTATGAACCGCCCTGTTAGTAACTGATCCGCGCGAAGATGCGGGCTCGAGGCGGGGAAGCTGACAGCTGCGTGTCAGCAGGCTGGGACAGACCCTGGGGCGGGAAATGGGATTTTTAGCAATGCTGTTTTGGGGGGATTCTTCAGATCTACTTGTTCCCAACTGTAAGAGGAAGAGCAAAGCCTGGTTGGGGGAGGGCTGCTGGAGGAGTTAGATGGGGGGGAAAAGCTGGTTGACACAGGCGAGGGTGACCACAGAAGGGCCAACAAGCAGCTGATCCCAGCTGGATTTGTTTGATGCTGGTAGTTTTCTTCCTAAGGGCTGGACTATGTGCAAAGCACGTCTCTGGACGTGAGCATCCTTGGGGCCTCAGTATTCACCCTCTTTTCACACTTCCTTTCCTTGCTTGCAGATTTTCCTTTAGGAGCACAGGTTGGTCTCCTGAAAGGATCTCACCAGGAAAGATGCTGAACAGCTTTGCTGGGGGCTGCTTCTCCCAGCCCACAACAGGAAACTCGAGCAACTTTGCCTTTCGGGAGCAGAGGTCCCTGCTGCAGGGAAGCAAGTGGGCTGTGGGAGGGATCCTTAGCTCTGCAGGAAAACCAGCCAGAGCCTCTGGGGAGCTGCTAGCCACTGCCTGGCTGCCCGCAGGACGAGCCCAGGACCCCCTCCCTGCCTCTCCGAGGCCGGCACCTCCGGCCAAGGGAGCCCAGCAGGGAGCTTTGGCTCCCCGGAGCCACTCCGGCGAGCGCCAGTCCTGGCTTTCACCCGCATCGGCCACTGCTGGCGGCCGAGGCCCTCAGCCCCAGGAATTTCGGTGTGGTCGAAGCTCGCACGGCATCTCCTGGGCCTCCATGAGCCACCCGCAGCAGGAGCTCCTCCTGTCTTTGCCCACTAAAATCCAACACAGCTTTGGGCTTCCCACCAAAGAAAAAGCCCAAGCCCTTTTCCAAAATGTTTTCTCCACAAAATATTATTTTCCAAAACTAACTCTGTGTCTACCTTCAGCATGCAAGTTTAGCCCAAATAAACCAAATGACAGCAGGGCTGTAAGGGACCTCAGTGCCAGGACCCCAAAGCCTTTTCGATGCATTTTGGCCGCACAGTGCCTGGGAAATCAGAAAGAGGGAAAAAAAAAAAAGAAAAAAGAAAAACAGGTAGCCTTTAAAAACCTGAGCGCTGCTCATAGCCTCTGGTCGGAGGGCAAGCGGAGCAGCCCCGGAGGAAGCGCCGGTTCTGGTGCGGAGGCCCCGGGGACGCGCGAGCGGGAGCAGCCTTGCCTTGCAGCGCGCCTCTCCCAAGCGGACCCCCAGGAGCACAGCTTGCGTTTTCTCCTTTGAAGGCGGCAGCCAGCCGAGACCCCATCAAAACCCAAAAAGCCCTCGAGCTGGCGCTCAAGTCGAGGGATAATTTAGGGAATGATTTATTAAGCAGGAAACAAGTAAAAGGGACCTTGAGCTTAGAGGGGAAGACATGACTGGAGGAGGGATTTAGCAACGAGGCAAAAATAGCCTAAAAATACGGCAAATGAGGAAAATGGTGCCAGTGCCCATCACCAGAAAAACAAGCTAAAATCCTGGCTAGGGTAATTCAGCAGAGATCTGGGGAAGCCAATGGTGCTGCAGTAATTTACAGTAAGTCCTAGTTTGGTTTAATTTAAACAGCTCGGTTTTATGAATACCGGGAGCATGTGTGTGTGTCCTTTTGAGAAAGAGGAGGGGCAATTTGGGAAGGTTTTATTTATGCTGCAGCTTAGAAGCCGCTTAAACTGATTTGGAAGCAGGTGAATAATTAATTGCATCTTTAAGGAATCGAGCTGTTAATAATACTCCCCACAGTGGCACTTTATAAATGTTCCTGTCAGGGTGGAACATGGAGCATCGGCGAGGGAAGGCAGGTGGGGAAAGCCTGGAGGAGAAGCATCCCCCCTCTCCCGGCTGCAAAATGAAATAAAGTTGCAATTCTTTCTGCCATCCAGCTGTTCCTGACACCTGGATGTCAAATCAATATTATAACGACAGCACCACAGGAAAAAGGAAAAAAAAAAAGAAGTCTTATTACTATATGGAAAATATTTATATTACCTCCTACTCTCCAAGGTATAGTCTGTTAATTGAGCACAAAGGGTAGGATTTGCCTGGAGCCTGCAGAACCCATTAGAGAAGCAACTGATAATGTTGCGATTAAATTGGGTAAATCCGGCGCTGCAAGGAGCTGGTGCCCTGCGCGGGAGCCGCGAGCGAAGCCGACAAGGCGCTGCGGGCACCTCGAGCCCTACAGGGCTGCGGCGGCGGGGCCGCGGCAGGCGCCGTCCGCGGGCCGCATCCTGAGCGGTGCAGAGCTGCCATGCACCGGCTCAGCGTTTCGCCTCGCCGGCCCCCTGCGCGAGCGGAGGCGACGCGAATCGGGCCCCGAGCGCTGCGTTCGTGGCCGGAGCAGCGGCAGGACGCTGAAATACCTCACCGACGAGCTTTTAACCCATTTGGCGTTCCTGAGGATCTCAGCACGCCGGTGTGCGTGCGGAGCTGTAATCCTGCCCGTTACGGGCTTCACCCGCCCGGAGGTGCCGAACGAAACCGGAGCTCGTTCTCCTCCGCGCTGAGCCCGCGGAGCAAACCCGAAACGCGGAGGAGCGACGCCCGCAGCCGGCGCCCCGCTGCCTTCGTACCGCTTTCGCCGCCTGCTCGTGCTGCGACTCCCTCCGGCTCAGCCTGATGTTCCGGATCGCCTCCCGCGCCGGACAGCCCCGAGCGAGATCTGCAGGCACAGCCAGCGCTACAGCACTAAAACAAAACAGATGTCTCCAAAGCCAGGAGTTTTTGAAGGAATCAAAGCCCGTACGCTTCAGGACAGAAATTAACCTCTCATTAGAAATCAAGAGGGAACACTTCGGGGAGAAGCTGTTTCCTGCAGGAATCGAGGCCCCTTTTCTACGAAAGGAAGCTGCCTGCTGGGCAGCTCCCTGTACCCAAATCCTCTGTGCCAGCGCCTCCACGGCTCCAGCCGTGGGCAGACTGGGGCCGGGTGCGTCTGAGCTCTCCAGCTGCTCGCTCCGTTTCTCACACCTGTAAAACACACAGCAACGCCCGGAGGGGAAGGACCTTCTTCCGACCCGCCAGAAGCACCACGCTTCGCAGGGCTGGGCACACCTCCGGGGGCTCCGCGCCCTGAGCTGCTCCTCGCCTCCGTCCCCACTGCTTTCCCCGCTTCCCCTCTCCCCCTCCCACACTTGGCCAGCGTTGCAGTCTCTTTGGGGTGGCTTTCGGCTTGTTTAGTCCACCAACGGTACCAGAACGTGCATTCGAGGTAGGGATGGCCCAATCCCAGCCTCTCCTCCTCCCCCAGCCCACTTCAGAGGTGGAAACCAGCACTTGCATCATCCTGCCTCATTTCCTGTGCTTAATCACTTTGCCTGAGAGCAGCAGGACTCCCCTCCTCATACCCCGGTCCCCGAAAGCCACGTGTGAAAGCCGACGTTAATCAGATAAATTCCTTTGCAGCAGCACCAACAATTTTTCTAAAGCATAGTCTCCCTGGAGCTACTAATAATTACTCTAGACCCAGACATTAAAGCACTACCTTAAAAAAAAATGTTTTTAATTAAAAAATTAATTTTTTTGCCAGACCCACTGATGCTAACTTGGCACAGCACAGCATTAATCAGGAGGGAAGTAGGAGGGATTGCTCTGTCCTACTCAGAAATTCCTACTGGGAAAGGGCTGAAGAGAAGAATGGCATTGCAGCTGAGGGACCGCTCCATGGACAGCAAACGGGGCAAGCAGATGACAAACGGACCTTTTCTCTTGCCTCTTCTATTTGGGGTGTTTTGCATATCTCTGGGGTCCCAGCCCTTCCAGGTAAGAGCCCTTGGGGGATCTAAGAGCGTTGCCCTCTCTCCGTGCAGCCTCTTAAGCCACGTAATAAAGCTATACGACAAGGTCAGTTCTGCCAGGGGCTGAGTCTTCCTCTAGTATCCATTGCCTTCACCCTTCAGAGCTGGAGAAAGCTGGTTTTACGGAGGGACACAAGCCTGGAGACTGGCATGGGAGGACATGTCCCTCTCAGCTCCCCCAGGGGCTGTACCCACCTGGACAGGGCCCCGGCGTGTCCCCGTGGGCTGCCCGTGGTGGCTCCGGAAGCCTCTTGCACAGGGCGCAGTAACACAAAAGCATTTCTAGACATGGATCGTACAGCTCGGCTCAGCCTCCGGGAGCAAGAACACCTGTAGCAAAACTGCCTCGGTCCTCATTCAACCCCCCCACGCTCCGAATCATTGGGTCCAAATGCACGAGAGCTTTTTCAGCCCAAAACGTCCCTCATGGACAGGAGAAACCCGGGTGCTTGGGGCGAGGAGCACAGTCCCTTCCAGAGGCTGTCAAAAGCTCTCGGATCAATCTGGTACATGTGCACAGGAACCGTGTCTCTCTCCGGCTGGCCTAAGGACTGCCTCACAAAACACCGAGGAAACGCATCCCCACAAAAGCTTCATTAAGAGGAAGTCGTCACTGCGGTCTGCAGTGCTTTGCAAAAGTCGCCGCACTCACATCTGCGAAAACAACCTTGGACACGCAAAGCAGACATCGTTCCTGTGCAAACACGGGGCCCGAGTCACCTTAACTCTCCCCAGCAGTGGCTCTCCCCAGAGCATCGCGCCAACCTCCGTTAGCCAACTGCAGCAGCAGTTTAATTTTATCTTTGCTCATAAAAGTTGGAATGCTTCAATCTCAGTCCTACAGTGGTTATGCGCCTTTATAGCTGGTATTACCGTCAGGCGCTCCGCACAAATAGAGCTGTTTGCATTGCTAATTACACAAATTGATAGCAATCGCTCCGTGGCGGGGCAGATCCGGCGGGGCTGCCGGAGCCCCAGGGGACAGCGCAGGGCAGGGCCGGCCCGTACGGCCGGCCCAGCCCCGCGGACCCTTTGGCTCCGGGCTGGCAGGCCTGCAACCCGAAATCTCTCAGCCCACATCAGACAAGCAGTGCCTGAACAGAGGACATTTATTTTACAACACAAAAGCCAAGCTGGGGACGAGGCATTATGTCTCGCCTCAAAAACGCGAGTACGTTAAGCGCCTTAGGAAATCTTCCATGGTAGGTAATTTTATTTTTTTTACAAAGGCAGAAGCTCAGATCTCAAAGGGGGCAGAGTTAAGGTGATACTTGGTTTAGTGGCTGCAAACCTAGTTGCGCCTTTCCTAGTAAATCCCTTTGTACTGCAGAGATTTTTGAAAAAGGCAACAAGGGATAGGAGAGCTAACTGAACTTGAGATGACTTGCAAGACAACACCAACACATTATCTTTCTAAAAAGCGAGGGAATAGCTCCGCGAGACACCGGCCCTCTCCGCCAAGCCACTTTCAGGAGGTCTCTCAGGCCGTCCCTGGGCCTGGTACTCACAGAGCAGAAGGCTGATCTCCAGGGCTCTGTGGTCCCAGCTGCCCTGTGACACCCAGCAACCCTCTCTGGGTCCCCTGTCCACGCGCCCCAGCCCGGCAGCGGGTGCCTGTCACAGAGGAGGCAGAGTGAGCAGCCATGTAATGCTGCTGACGGCAGTCTGGCAGCAAGAGGTGCTGAGCCAGCCTGCCCTGCAAAAGCCTGTGCCCCTGTGACCGAGACCTTGCTGGTGGGACCCACAGCTCCAGTCCTAACTGCAGGTAGAAAGGTACAGGATGAGACCCACAGCCCAAGCCCCTCCTCTGGAGGAGCCTGCACTATCCAACCAGGCTGGATTTATTATCCCTGTGCTGGGAAGGGAAGGGAGGAGAGAAGATGGAAATAAAATGCATCATCAGTGGAAAAAATTTCCATTATCTCAAAGGGTTTGTGATGGGGAGGAGGAAAAAAAAGTGCAAATTCATTCAGCCCCAATTGTAGCTTGATCCATCGCAGTGGGAGCTAGCATGGCAGAGCTCAGAGATACAGCTGAAACCACCACTCCCCTGGGGAACCGTCATTCAGCACTGTGGTAATAAAGTGGCCAGCTCCAAAAAACCACTACGCGGCTCTGGCGAGCACCATCTCCTCTCACTGTGTTACATCCCCGTTAGCTGCGCTCCAGGGCCTTGTCCAGCTCCATTGCGCAGTGGTGGCCCTTCAGCTCCCTGCAACACTCTTGAGCTTGAGCAGAAAGCTGGACCTAAGGCCACAGCACTGTCCTTCATCCTGCTCTGAGCAGCAGCACAGTTCCCACATCCACGAACCTGAGCAGCCCCAGTGCAAGTAGTCTCAGCCCAATCTGGAGACCAGATTGGATTTTTCCAGATCCCTTTTGGACGAGGCACCACTGATCCCAACAAAACTGCCAGGGCTAGGACAGGGCAGCATTTTAATAAAATGTTAGGAATATTTCCTATTGGATTTTTTTTTTTTTACATCACCATTTTTCCAGCTGATCCTAATGTCACTTGAGGTCTCTTTCATTTGTTCTCCTCTCTCCGGCTGTCTCTCTCATCTGGGGGTCTCAGGCTCAGGTACCTACACAGAGTATAATGAATCTCTTCCCTTCCACTTACTGGCAACAAGGTTTGTAGAGGAGGATAATGAACATTTTTATATAACAGGTTCTGCGAATGTTTCACACAAGCTTTATAGAGAAACACAGCCTGACGGTGAGTTGCTAACAAAAGATGTCTTTACTGCAGGAAGATAAAAAGCAAGATACATTGAGGCAGCATGATACTTTAGCAGCATTGGTGGAATTAATTGGATGTGGGAAAATACCTAAATATATGTGGGAAAGAAATAGAGATGCTTGTGCAGGATTGCACCCAGGAAGAGCCAAACCAATGGGATTAGATAAAGATAAGGACACTCAGATCTGATTTCTCAGCTGGTAAAATGCTATTAACATCACTGGAGTAACGCCAGCAGGGAAGAGAGTCCTGCACAGGCTCAGGCAAAAATGAATGCTAAATTGCTGGAAGCATCACGTGCTCATCCCCAAGTAGGATGCCAGCCTGGATGATGTGGGGCCAGCACATGTGGGACTTCAACCTGCCGCCTACACCCATCCGGTGCCTGCCGGACAAGGGCAGAGCTCTGTTCCCAAAGGCTGTCTGCCGCAGCCTGGGACGCTGCTGGATCACAGAGAAGACCCAGGATGACGAGCTGATGCCTAGAGGGCCCAGAGGGCTCTGGAGAAGCTTTCGTTTAAAAAAATCATCCTGTCCTGTGAACCAAGTCCCTAGCTCGATGCATTTCCCCCTTCCTGCTTGGAGGCTCTTGGGCGATCTCTGTTCTCCAGGAGGCTTTTGGCACTTGCTGAGTTTCCCCACGCTCCCACAAGTTGCAGCTTATGAGCAAGTCACTCACTGTAATGGCCTTGCTGGGCTGGAGAGCGTGGATCGAAACCTGCTCTGCACATGCGCGTCCTGCCTTAACTTAACACCTCCAGCCAGTTCTTTGCCATGAGCCTGTGCATCCAAGTAGGCACAGAGGCACAAACACCAAGTGCCAGGGAAAAACATCCCTTCCCCACTAACAGAGAGCCCTCTTAGCTTGCATTATAAAATATCAAGCCGGGGCAGAGTCGCACGGTGAAATGCCCACGGTTGCTGCAGCCAGACGAGCAGAGATCACGCTGACTGTCAGCAATCTGGAAGCTCTGCAGAGGGCTTTGGGGAACAAAATGCCAGTGACATGAATGATTAGCTGGTGGGAAAACAGGACAGCAATGCTACGGGTCTCTGGTTGTTTCATTGCTACTGACTGGATAGGCTGTGACTGTGTAGTTGCCTTGAGATCTCCCTACGGACACTGGCTGGCGACTTGCTGATAATATCCTCCTTGGTGAGGACTCCAGAGGCAGGACTGGAGGCCAGAGTGGACAGCACACTGGAAAGAACCTGGCAGCTGGACATGGTGGTGAAGGTGACAAAGACTCTGGGACTGTGGGTGGACATGTTTCCAAAGCCTCTTGCCAAAGGACAGCGACCATCCTTCATCAGCATCGCATTGACACTGACATCCAGCAGCACCCTCTAGCATTTCAGCAATATCTCCCTGGAGAGAGGAGAGATTCTGCATGGCGGAACTGACCTGGAAACAAGGAGAGATCCAACGGACCAAACCTCTGCAGCCAACTAGTAGGAAAAGGGAAATACTTCTGGCTCCCATGGAAAACAGAGAGAAATGAGATTCTGAACATAGCCCAAACTGAGCTGCAGAATGGGTACTCTAGCTCAGCCCAAAGACCCATCTCCCCCCATGTCCTGGCTCTGACAGCTGCCACCCACGAGTGCCCAGAACAAGGGTATGGACCAGCCAAGTGTGCAGTGATGTTTCCCCTAAGCACCCTGCTGACCTCCAGGGATTTGCAGCCCAAGGCTTTCCTGACCTAGAGATGTCTTTGAGTTTAGCAGGCTCAGATGGACTTTCCTCCCTCAGAAGCAGGCACAGAAAGGCTTCAGAGTCCACCCTGACTGGAATGTGGGCAGTTAGCTCTAGCACTAAAGGGTTACACTTTCTGCTGGAGAACATCTCTGAAGCTCTGATTAGGGGCACAGGTGCACCAAAGAAGGCACCCAATGCAGAGGAGAGCAGCACAGGAGGGACACAAGACTGCAGCAGGGCTCAGCACACAGGCACAGAGCAGCTGTAGCTGTCAGGGTGCTGCTTTCCAGGGTACATGCTCCTCTTAGAGAAACCCAGCTTGGAGGTGATCATCCTTTGATGTGAACTGATGGCTGTCAGACACAATATCTCAATTCCCATTAGCATGACAAGGCCTTCACCCCTCATGGTCACATTTGTTTGCTTGCTCCTGAATTCTTCCTCTCTCTCAGTATCCCTCTGAGCAACTTTGGTTTCACGTGCTTTTTTAGGATTCTGCTGCATGATACAAAAAGCTTACAACTAATTATAAGCTCTTGGCAGTCTGGGACATGGGGGCTCATGTCTGACCGCACACGTCAGCAGGCTTGTTGGAGGGACAAGCTCTGCCTCTGCCTATCAGAAGTAGCAGCTAATCTCAGCCCCTCAGTCTTCTTGGCGAGCCAGGAGGGAGCATGTGCTGGTGTGCACAGGTTGTAGGGCTGATGCCTGGTTGCTTCTGGCTGAGGAGAGGCAGAACAGATTTCATCCCAAACTGTAAATGCATTTCAATTTTCATTTCTTTCAGCATGCTGTTTTGCTCTTGTTTCCCTCCACTGGCCACCCAAAGCGGCACAACATCTCTCCAGCCTGGGAGAGCTTATCTTCCTGATCCTCACCGGCTGCTCAGCCCTACACGACATCTGCGCACCATTCCCCAAGGGCATCACTCACCTGCTGGAGACCACGCGGCCCAGACACACGCTGGCAGACAGCTGCTGGGTGAGCAGGGGATGGGCAAGGGCAGTGGGACTGGGAGGGTTATTACTTTATTTGCTGTTTGCTCACTGAACAAGTGAGCAAACAACCTGCAGATCTATTATCCTTGATATACGCGGAGGCAAGATTAAAAATGATTCATCTCATGTTCCTCCTTCAATAAACTTCTCCCCCCATCTAGGTTTGGGGACCCTCACCACTGCAGGACTCCCTCCCAGGGAGAACAGTCATGATAGAGCCCCGGCTGGCACAGCTGCCCCAAGCCACAGCTCAAGGAGCAGAGAGCTTTGGGCTTGAGCTCTCTTTGGATCAGACACCAGGAGTGAGCTCCTGGATTCAGGATCTGGGGGGAAAGGGAACCCAATGGCTAGAGCAAGGGGCTGGTTTGAAAACACCCATGAGGGAAACAAGCATCTGCAGCTGCAGTAGAGGGTTTAGAAACCCAGGTTCCTTAGTTCTTGCCTTTCTTTGAGGACATTTCAACCGTTAAAGCTCTTTTTGAGACCTGTGGTCCACTCTACCTTCACATGCCTCACCATGCCCTCTGTGGGCCAGATCTGACATCTTCTCACCTTTTCTTAGTGCTTTGAGACTGCCTGTCTGAACCCCTCCTCCTGAGAAGTAGCAGCAATGCTGCAGGTTCTGGTGGAAAGAGCCCAGCTCATCTCCTGGGTGCCTCCTGGCATCTGGTATACAAGCCACAGTTTTGAATAAAAATCAGGTTGCAAATGATTTAAGAGGCTGCTAACAGACTAGGAAGTCTTTCACCTGGAGATCACTGGGTTGACTCCAGCCTTGATCAGCAGTGCCTGAAAGTCATGTCCCATCACCATCTGGGCTTCACAGCCCATGTGAAATGAATCAGAGATGTCAGCAAGTTCCTTGAGGACAGCTGTCCAGCTTGCAGGCAGCCTGGTGCAGCACATGGTCATGTCACTGCTGGAGCAGCCAAGGGCATGGACACCACAGCCCCAGGTGCCCCTGCTCCCTCCAAGAGCCACACTCGACCACATGAAGGAGAGGAAAAAAGGCAGCTTCAGGTTCTGGGGCTGCCATCTTACAGCTTTCACCTGTGCTAAATTCATCCTATGGATTAGGCTTTAAAGGGAGGGAGACCAAATTTGTTTTGGTGTACTTTTCCTCTTCTTTAAAAGTGGAAAAGTAATTAAAAAGCCCTGTCTTTTCTGTCATGAGGGGAGAGTGTTTCTGCTCATCTGAAAGCTTCAAAATCAATATAGCCTACCTGCAATAATCTCACACTTAAGGAAATTATTCCAAATAATGTCTATTTGGGGAGATGGTAATTTAGATGGGCTGCTTCTGGGGGATTACTCTTACTGTACGCATTTGGCTCAGTCCAGCAAGCAGAAAGTTTGTGGAGTACAACAGCCGGCTTCACACCATGTGGGAGCATGAACAGGATTGAAGGAAAAGTTTCCAAATCCATCTGGGCGTTCGAGCCTCCTGCTGGGCTCTGCTCTCTCCACGGAGCATTTCTGCTCCCAGCACATTGCCAGATGATGGGGCAAGAGCAGCCAGCCCCTTTGACCCCTCTTGGAATTCGAAAGAGTCATTCCTCACTTGAATGGGAAAGCTAAATCTCTCTGTGGAACAAGTGGGGAGAAAATGATCATTTTGCCAAAAATCTGAAGTCAGCTTCAACATGTGTCTAAAACAGACATTTAAACAGTATTGTTGATATCAGAAACAGGTACTAATTACAGGGGAAAAATAATCACTTGAGATTATCTTAAATCTGCATGGGAAAGAGGTTGCATGTTTTTCTGTCTCACAGCATTTGAGCCTCTCTCCTACTCTTCTCGAGCATCTTTAAGCTTTTTTTGCAGCATTCACAAAAGACAGAGGCTCGTGCTAAAATAAAACAAAGTTAGACAGGATCCTGCTGCATTTGCTTGCTTCCTTAGAAATAGGGAAGCTGGGCAGAAGGGACAGCTGGCTCTTCAAACAAGATAAGACTCACAATAAGCGCTCTGCACTGGATAAAAGTCCTGTCTATATTTTTTAATGACTGATGGGATCACCACTGACTCCTCTCAGCAAGACGGGATTATTTCTCGGATCTTCCGGTAATGCATTGTGTTGGATAAGTCTCTCACAAAACAGCGACCAAGCCTTTGGGGCGAGAGACCTGCTTTGATAGTGTTTACCTGCATTTGGCAGTGCTCTCTGCACCAACCAGCTCTTTGCTAGGTGCAGTCCTCATTCCCCTGGACGCACCTCAGGAAACCTGGCACAAACCTGGCATTGCACAGTGATACACCGGGCGTGTTCTTCCATTTGGGTTGGTCTTTTGTACACAGGACATTTCAAAGAATTTTGAAACAAGTGCCAGGGACAACACAACATCATTTTAATAAACTGTGCTGGTAAAACTGGGACTGTACTGGTAAAACTGAGATATTAGATCACTTTAGTTAAAGCTCTCTCAGATATGAAATTACAGGCAACACCAAAAGACCCAGCTCCAGCCAATTCCCCTTCACCTGGGCCTTCTCCCAGAATAAAGACTTTCTCTTTGTAGTGAACGTGACTAAATATTTTCTCATAGATACTCAGATATCTATTAATCTGAGATACTCAGATTAATGTGGAATAACGACCTATTGGGAAACTCATAGGAAACGAATTGCCTCATATTTGTAATAATACAGCTGATTCCTCTGCCGGCTCACAACTGACACTGATACAGCAGCCAGAAGCCTGTATTAAATACAACCCTGTAACACTCATGGGCCTCAAATTCTGCTGACATTCCAGTTTCACATTTTTTAATACCAGCAGCGTTTGCATTAAAATAGGATTGCTGACTCTTTGGCAATCATCTGCTCCTTCTGCATATTCCTCACCTAAAAGCAAAGGGCCAGCCTTGTGCCCGAGGCAGCTTCAACTGCTGCTGTTACTGCTTGTTGCGCACTGATGGTGCGCAGGGCACGGCACTGAGGCAGCCCAGGATTATAAGCCCGTGCCACTGCCTCCCTCCAAATGCAGGCAGCTGGGGAAACAGGAGGCTTTTAGAAGGATTTTTAAACCAAATTGCAAGAAATTACTTGGCAGATGAGAATTTCCAAGGCGCTTCACCTACAGCACAGCTGACTGAGGCTTATTGAGCTGGAATTATTAGTGGGGTAAGAAGAGGCTGGATTTGGCCCTAGCTGCTTCTTTGGGCCAGCTGCAAGAATAAGCAGAAAAGAGCAATGCAAACATTGGGCTGTCTGCCCCATCCTCCTCACTGGCACTGGCACAGACCTCAGCAGCACTGAGCCCTCTGCCGTGCAACCACCTCCCACAGAAGGCAGTAAAATGGGAGGATTTCAGCAAGGAGCCAATACATGGACAGCCTTATTCCTCAAAAGGCTGTGCTTCTTATTTTTCGCACAAGGTGCCAATAGAAAGGGAAAGAAACCAAATCCTTAGATATAAAGTTTGGCTCCAATTTGACTTCCCTGCTCCCCAGTCTGGATTGCTCAGGCCTCTCTAGCTATCAGGAATTTCACATCTGGCCATGCCTCGCAGATCTGCAGTCCCAGCCAATTTCCAAGCCTCAGTGACTTTTTAGCAATTTTTTTTTCTGGACTCTTGTGAAATTAGATGTTGCTGATTTACTTTGCAGAAAACTCTGCATCCTGCTGGTACTTCTCTGCCAGCTGTGACCTCATCCCCCAGTGACTGCATTTGGGAGCAAATTAATAGAACCAGTCAATTAACTAATTGTGAATAACTTGTGCAGTGAACTGGACCCATCTTTCATGTTCACGAATTGTCCAGGAACTGCTCCAGACTTCTGCTCAGAGAGCACTTACTATGTTTTAATTTCAGCTGAGTGGTTTGGATGAGCACTTTCCAGTGCATAGGTTATTAGCGAACAGTGAACCTTTAATTATTCCCTGTTTGCGCTGAACTATTGGCTCCTCTGTCTGAACTCCCAGACAAAGCAGGAACCCTGTTAGAAACAGGAGACGAGCGAGCAGCAGCGTGCACAACGGCACCTCTCTTTTGCCGCAAATTAACCGCCAAGGCTCGCCGAGAGCCAGCCGACGCGTGGTGCACCGCGTGCCCGTCCCGACGGCACCTGTCTGCAAGGCTCAGCTCCCAGCCGCTTCGCAAAGGGGAGCTGCAGGTGGGGAAACTGAGGCACAGAGACACGGAGCGGTGCGTTCCCGGGGTTGCCCTCGAAGCCGCTCATTACAACCCATGTTCCCTCTCCCATACGGATGTGCTCGCAGCCTGCACGCAAGGAGATGCCTCTCCTCTCCGCAGAGATCTAAAGGGTGCGATGAAAGGGACGGCACAAGCACCAGCAACAGCTAGGAAAATTGCTACACCCGGCGCTTCCTGCACACCCGTAACCGCCTGTCAAACGGGATTATCAGAATTTCCCGTGACGGACGAGAGTCGCTCGCTGGGGGAGACACCACGCGGGCGGCTTCGGAGACCCGGTCCTCTCCGCGGGCAGCCGGCCGTCAGCCAAAGCCTTTGAAGCGTGTTTAGCCGAGGATAACACCGAGCATTACACAGGCACGCTTGTAGATAGGAGCCAGCAGAAAGTAAATGCTCCAGCAAAGCCTCTAAACAGCGCACATATATTTTTAAGTTTATTCCTTGGGCCTACTACTGAATTTTATTTGCTGGCTTTTTTTCTTATTTTTTAATTCTTCTCTGGGAGAACTTAATAAATCTTTGCAATCACCAAGAAGAAACGCAGCTTCAACACTTAACAGGCACGTTAAGTTGCTTCCCTGCAACATAAACCGAGCCTGTAAAGCCGAACGCCTCCATTCCGTAACGGAAGCGCGATGGCGGCTCTGGGCAGAGAGCGAGAGGCGACGGCCGCGCCGCGGGCGGAAAAGCGGCGGCCAAACGGCCCAGGCCCGCGGGGGTCCCCGAGGCACCGCGGGGACGAGGCGGGGAGGGCGATATTCCCTCCGCCACCTGCTGAAACCTCATCTCTTCGTACCGTGGTCGTCTCCGGGGGACCCCAGAGACGGGCGCCAGCGCGATGAGATGCTCCTGCCTGCCGGGGAGTCGGGGCCCCACGAGCTTCCATAAAGGCACAGCAGAGGCAGATTAAATAACCCCGAGGATGTCAGTCTCCCTGTCCTCCCTCTCTTTTTGGTCCCCCCGCCCCTTTTTTTTTAAAAAATAAAGTTTTATTGCGGATTTGAAGAGACGCAGCCCAGGCAGGCCCGAGGCCTGCCCTCCCCCCCGCCTCGCGCCACACCACAGGCCGCGTCACCATGGCGACAGCACCGCAGGGCAGGAGGAGAGCGGGTGCGGAGGCCTCCCTGCCGGGCGGCCGCCACGGTGGCAGCAGCGGCCAGGCCCGGGTGGCCTGGCCTGCGAGGCAGGCAGTGGCACACTCCGTCCCCGCTGCCCCCCAGCCGTGCCATGCTGGGCCGCGCCATCCTGGTGCTGCCCTTGCTGGGAGCGCTGCCTCATCGCAGTGCCCATCCCCAAGGCCCTGACATACTTCCTGCTTTCTAAATGTCAGCATTACCTCATCGCAGGGCCCAGTTAGTGGTATAGTAGCAGTAACTATTTAAAAAAAAAAAAAAAAAAAAAAAAAGGCAGGCATGTATGCATGCTGGGGCAGCGCCTCATCCTCCATCTTGAGCACTCTCCTCCTCCGGCACTGCTGCAGAACCAACACTAATCCTGGCCACGTTTAACCGCTTATATTGATTACCCTTTCATCTCATTTGAATAATTAAAACCAGATGGAGCCCTTTTATGTGTTTAAGGGAGCAGCACCAGGAGCATCCCCGCAGCTGCGTGGGAGGGGCAGCAGGGGGGAGGCTGGAGGGCTTTTGCTGTCAGATGCCGTGGGGCGTCCTGGGGGGGCCGGTGCCTCCCGTCGGACCCGTTCTGCTGCCACCTCTGGGCCCGGGACACCCACAAGGGGATGCGGCTCCGGAGAAGCCGTGTACGGAAAGATTTGCTGGGAGATCCAAGGCTGTTCCAATCTCGTCGCCGCCGGAGCTGCGCCCGGCTTGAGGCTGTGCTCCGAGCGATAACGGGGTCGCCGAGGAGGCGGCCGGTGCTGGCAGCGCGGGCCCGTGCACCGGGAGGGCAGCTGGCCGGGGGACGCTGCGCCTCGCCGTCCCTGCGCCTTCCCGTTGCGTGCGGAGGGTTTGGGGGTTTTCTGGCCAGCCCCACAGCAAAGACCCGATTTGGCTGGAAAGCGCGGGAGGGCCACGATTTGCGCTACGGTAGCGTCCGCGGGCTGGATCGAGGGGTCTGCCGTCTCCTTGCAATGCCACGCGCAGGCGCTGCCAGGAGGGGACCCCGTTGCCGTGTATTGCTGACCGTCGGGGGGCAGCTGACAGCGTTAACGTTCTTATTTATACAGAAATAATTGCTACCTTACACTGATGGCATTCCTTATATAAACAGCACTAAAAATGCCAGCCCGCCGCAAACCTGATGAACAGCAGCAAATAAATTAATCTGGTGCCAGCAGCCGAAGGGATCAGAGCCAGCGCGCGAGGAGGCGAGGGGGGCTCCGAAGCCCCAGGGGAGACACGGCGGAGAGGAGAGCCCACCCCTCGGCGTACAGAGCAGACCCACCGCCCCCATCCCCATGCAGGTCGTGTCCCTGCCGCTGCCACCGCCCTGCTGCTGCGCGAGCGTGGCCCGGCCACCTCCCTCCCGGCCCCCGCGTGGCATGAAACCCTTTGGCAAAGGCTCGGTTTTGGGCTCTAAGAGGTGTTCGCACGCTGTTAGGTTTGCTAGCCATACCTGTATTTCAGCTCAAGTAGCAATAATAATAATGATAATGTTTCTCTAAAAGGCAATGAGATATAACTGAGCAGAGGGAAAGCATGGAGTACACAGCAAGGAAAACTCTTGGATTCCATCCGTTGTTGATCTGGGGAAGCCTCTCCCGAGGGAAGTCGTACAATACACAGCACACAGCCAGGGAGAACCAAGGGAAACCGCTGTGAGCCCCACCTCAGAGCATCCATCCCTCTGCCAGGGACCAGCACCTCTGAATTTGCACCTTTCGCTGGCTGGCAGTTACCCCAGCAAAGGTTACCCTTCGAGTCCTGCTTCGAAGCCTCGTGCCCTGTACTCTTAAGTGAGAGTAAAGCTCTTAAACCATCATCTCCAGATTAGTCTCTACAAGGGACTGCTGACTTCTTAAAATGTAAAGGTGATACCCACAAAACTCAGATTTCTTGTTATTCCACTGTCTTTTTAAAGCAAGTAAAATATTCCTGACATGGCTCTGGTTATGCACTCCTGCTATCAAACAGGCATGAGTTATCTTTACAGAAAGAAGCGTAGATTAATATGTCAAATGAAAATGAACTATTGTCAGATTCAGATGAGAATGCAATGGCCAGTGATAGGAAGGAAAGGAGAAGAAAGACAACTAGGCTTCTTGGGAGGGCAGGAATTAAAATTTGAGTAATTGATCAGCATTTGTGAAGTTCGATGGAGTTTCAACATCCTATGAAAAATGGATATTTTTTCTCCACACGTGGGTAGGGATCGGGAGGCATTGGTGGGGGGCAGAAGGGTTATGCCCTCGCACAACACGGGATAAGGGAAAGATCAAGCTCAGAGCTGCATTTGCAGTGCACAAATGCTTGTGTATCTTAACCTGTGTTTACAAGGGGCCAACAACCTTAGCAGGAGCCTTGTCTGCCCTGGCAGCCCTTGCGTGCACAGTGCTGTGTTGGTTATTCTGCGCGCATCCCTGGCTCTGCTCTGATCCTCGCGCCTGCCAGCCAGGGCTCTCTGGCACGCAGAGGGCACATTAGCGTAGTCCTGCCAGGGAGGGGCTGCCCCTAGGACAGGGATATTTTCATTACAGGGACACTCAGCCATCCTCACCTGCCACATGGAGATAAATCTCCTCTCCCACAATACATTAACGCGGGCCTCGAGGGAGCCATTGTCACTCCCAGCCCCACGTCCTCTGCTCTCTGCGTCTCTCCCATATACCAGCAGGATTTCAGAGGCACTGCAGATGGCCACTGCAGACCTGCACCAGGACATGCTGAGACGCCAGTACCACACACTCCGTGCCCCATCCTGCCTGATTGGGCTCTAGATGGAGAGCTGGTCTTAGCATCAGTAGAAGTGGCTCCACCTACTCATGCAATTTCAG
Source organism: Rhea pennata (assembly GCF_028389875.1). Classification (NCBI taxonomy): domain Eukaryota; kingdom Metazoa; phylum Chordata; class Aves; order Rheiformes; family Rheidae; genus Rhea; species Rhea pennata. Next base: position 21,756,199 of record NC_084672.1, read on the forward strand.
CTAATGAATGCAGCTAAACCTTTGGATCCTAAGCCCAGCATCACCATTGCAAAGACTTCTTTATGCTCACCCATTCCCATACACACCCTGTGTTGCCATGCAGGTTCCCGTTCAGCCATCTGTGGGTCACAAGCAGCCTTCCCCTCACCCACAGATCCTTATTGTCTGTGCCCTGGCACCAGCTATCAGCTGGAAATGCTCAAGAGGAAGGAGGGATCAACTAGAAGAAATTCTGAGCATATGCTCTGAACCACTGGTCTGGGAAAAACAGCAAACCCTTATCCCAGAAAGACAGCCCCAGACGGTCGTAACCCTGTAAAAAACAAGATACACTCCTTCCCAAGGAGCAGCTGGTTGACATTAATGCCTGCTCAAGCAGTTTTGCAGGAACAAATGTTTTACCTACAACCCAAAGCCATAAGCAAGGGTGGCCAGAGGCGATGCTCTGCATCCTCCTCTGCTAAGCAGCTGTAGGATGCTTTCCCTCTGCTGCCTGCCACCACGCTCCTCCTCAGTACTTGCAGGAAAGCTCATCAGAGCAATTAACAGAGCCTGGAAAGAACCGTTGTCTCAAAGAGTAAAGACATGGGAAGTGGCAGGGTCTGTCACCAAGCACATGTAGACCAGTACAGGAGGAGAAGTGCTCTTAATTGTCTGTTGTTGAGGGAGATTGGTGATGTCTGAGATGCAGTCAGAGCACATAGGCTGATTCCGGTTGAGAAACTCATCCCTTCCTGGGCTGAGAGGCAGGCATTCAAGGCCTTGTACACACCTGGAGTAGAGCAGGGCGCCAAGGCTGGGACTTGCCCCTCAAGACTTTGCTCTGCCAAGCACACAGCACCAAAACCATGCCAGCTCCCAAACAGACCCCCCACCCCCCGGGCCAGGTCTGAGGCTGGTGCAAAGCAGTGGTGGTCAGAACACCTCCTCATTGACCATATCACATCTAACTTGCAATAACTTCCCTCAAAATGATATTCCACATTGCTTTGAAGCTTCTGGACCATATGCAGAAAGTTCTGGTAGCAGGTGGATTCAGTGGATCTCCATCCCATAGGAAGAGCCAAGCCCCTCTTCTCTTGTCCTTTACCAGCACCAGAAGTCCACTGGTCCATGTTCTTTGGATCATCCAATTTGCCCCTCACCATTGCATCTAGATCTGCTTCACTTTCTTGGCTACAGAGCCAACCAGCAGAAATAAATGCCACCAAATGATCTCAAAAATATCTTTCCAGGCATAAATGTGTACACTCCAGCAGTACGTTTTAGAAATCTCACAATTTTCAGATGTTTATTTTCTAAAAATAGAGAGTAGAGTCTAGTCTAGTTTATTTGTACATACTCCCAGTACCTGGAAGTAGATATTTTTACAGTTCCAGTGTTTTGACTCACTTAGGTGCCTGAATTTTGATGGCTCAAACCCACTAAGCAGAAAGCTGACAATTTTCTTTTATCCTGCCCTCTTTTCCTACTAGACTCCAGGAGCTTCCTTGTCCAAATTGTTCTGCATTTTTAACAGAGGACTGGCTGGGCTTTTTCACGACAGGATTGTGTGGTCTGGCCATTTGTCCAAGTCCCACTGTGTCTCCAGCCACGAGCAGATGGAGCCCCGAGGCCGGGCAAAGTGAGAGTCAGCTGGTGTAAAAAAGCAGCAGTAATGGGGGTCAGAGGAGATAGGGAGGACTTGGAGATGTGGTGAGCCTTCCTCACCTGCAGCGTGTCAACCAGTTTCCCACTAAATGGTTGGCAGGTCCCATTTCACACCATTTCTCGTGGCCTGTTTCAGAAAGGAGTCCCTAGAAGCAAAAAGTTATTATTCCACTGTCCCTACAACCAGTCCTTGAGGCACCTGGCACTTCTGGGGTCTGGCTGGAGCTGAACATCATAAGGCATTAAATCTTCAAAGCTCATGAAAAGTCAGACCTTCTGGCTCACCATGGGCTCAGACTGCCCAGAGGACTTTCTCCTGGCATAAGACAATGTTGGGGACACACCATTGCTCAGACAGAAACCGCTGCCCCTGGTCTGCATCACAAAGATGTGTCATGGGCCGCCTGCTTGTCCCAGAGACCACAGGCCCTTCAACAGTGTGAGATTGACCAGAAGCTGATGAGCAAATGAAGTAGCTGTGAGGTTCCTCAGACATCCCATGGACCCGCCTGAGCCCTCACACTTGCTAGAGAAACGGTAACAGCAAGTAGCCTTCTCCCAAAGCATTCCAGAGCCTCAGAGGGAGCAGGGCAAAGCCATTTGCAGCCTGGCAGCTAGTTCACAAGCTCTGCTAGGGGATGATATTATCTCTGTTTTACAGATGGGGAGCCACAAAGTGCAGCTCGGTGTCTTTAGACCCTACCATGGCACCGGCCACTTTTGGAAAAAAATTGCTTTTAATAACCCCAGCGTCCCAAGCCTCAGCTGTGAAGCCCATCCCTCCACAGCATCCCCCATCCTTGGGGGCAGGCTTGCCCAGGGAACCAGCACAGAAGCTGGGCAGCTCCTCGGGGAGGTGGAAGAGGCAGGCTGCCCACCACCCTGAAAAGATCCCTCCTTACTGCCTGTCAGCACTCAGCCTCTGTCAGAAATGATAACAATTAATTAAATTTGTCCACCTTTCCTTTGGCTTTCTAATTGCCTTGGGGATTTATCAGCCGCCTCCCCCACAGGGTCTATCTGATTTAAGGGAGGGGTATACATATATGCTCCATTACCTGTCTCTTGCTCCTGGTACAGCACCAAAGAGCTGCACCCTTTTGGCTTGCAGTACCCAGAGAAAAGGGGAGGAAAAGTGTGTTTTGCAGAGTGCTCGGCTCCCCCAGGAGCAGGCCCAGAGCTGGGAGCTCAGCCTGATGTGGGCTCTTTCAGGTGCCTCTTGGAGGGAGCCCCAAAGCTCAATGCGAGGGCTTTCCAAGTCTGGAAAGAAGAAAGTGGTTTTTAGCCAGGGGGTGGTCTTTAAGCTGGAGAAAATTGTTTCTCTAAGAGGGGCTGAAGTGCTCCCCCAACTAGTCGAAGGCGGCTGCAGCTGTTTCCCTTTGGTAGACATTAAGGGGCAGGAGCGCTGCATGCCCTCAGCTTTGGCAGTGAAGCAAAGCCTTAGTTATTCTTTTTCCAAAATCTCGACTGCCACAGCCCTTGCTGGGCTGCCAGTGCAAGGCACAGGAGATGTCCTGCCTCCACCACTCTGCCAGCACCTAGCAAATGCTGTCTAGGGACCCAGCCTGGGAGCTTGGCGGGCCCTCCACCACCACCCTCTGCAGCCGTGGCCACCCATTGCCCTGCAAATCATCGTATGTCGGTGCTCCCACTGCCTCAGCCTTGTTTATGAGCAGGGAGGAGACTACAAAGCAGAATAAGGGACATCTCTCTCTAAAAATCAATAAGTAATTTTGCTCCTGGGGCCAGGTGGGGCCAGGCCATGCCACTCTGCAGTGAGCTGCTGCACGGTGGAGCGACGAAGAAGCGAGCCAAGAATCCTGTGCTGCCTCATACGTTGGCCTGCATTGGTGCACAGAGAGACACCCAGTGGGCTGCCAAGCTTAGTGGAAGGGGCCAGGGTCACCTCGGGACTGCGAGCCAGGGCACGTCTAACAAGGCTGTACTGTGGTGGCATTAAGGCATCTCATGCAGGCAAAGACCTGCAAGGTGCCAGGAGCTGAACAAATTTGGAGAAAGCATGGAGCATCCTCCATGGCAGCTTTCCTACTCTTCCCTGTGCTACACCTCCAGGCACTGCAAAGGAGCATCCCTGGGGCTGGTGGGTCCCCATGAAGCTTCTTGCTCTCCTTCTTCTAGGAGAAAGCTCTGTTCACATACCATCTGTTGGCTTTTAGAGTTGAGGGCAAGTATCCTGAGCAATCTGTCGATGCACAGCAGGGACCTGGCCTGCTGGAGCCCTGGCAGAGACAAGCTATAGCCAAAACGCCAGCAGAGGTCCCAGCTCAAGGGCTGGGAGTTAAGGCAGAGATGCATTTCCCTGCCCCACCACAGAGCACACACTACAGGCAGCACTTCTCTGCTACATCAAGCCAGGCATATTGTTTCCATTACTGAAAACACCTCCTTGGTGCAAAGGAAGCTCCTAGGGTTTGCCAACGTGGGAGAGAAGAGGGAGGTTGGCAGGGACAAGAATCAAGAGCTGGACATAGCAAGAAGAAAGTGGCCCACTGCAGGTAGTGGGGTCTTCCCTCGGGGAAGTACCTTGGCAAGCAGGATTTTCTTTCTGCAGCTCTGCTGAGCCAGGATCATCTCCCTGACAGGACAGATCATTTCACTCTTTCTGTCCTGCTCTCGTTCTGTGCCATGAGGAGGGCCAAGTCCTGTCCTTACAGAGAGAAAGGTCACTCTGCTGACCTCCTCCACCACTGCCCATAACAGCCCTGCCACATGAGAGCTTTTGCCATCAGAACTGGTGGCCCAGCAAGGAGGGTCCACGATCCTCCTGCACTGTGTCCTGTCCTTCCCCTCACAGGGTACCAGGTCCATAAAAGCTTTTGGCAGAGGGACCCGCCGTGAATCACTCTGAATTTACAGCCAAGTTCTGGGAAAGGGAGTTATATAACTCTCAAGAGACTAGCTGGCGGGGAGTGAACATCTATCAGGCGCAAATTCTGGATTATTTACTGAGGCTGGATCTTGCCAAGAGAAACACCCCCAGTCCTGGACCGTCCACAAGCAGATTCTGCCATGGGGACATACTCAGCAAGCAAAAAGTCTCTGCCTGGCTTGTGGGAACAGTCTGGGCTGTTTATTTTCACCAGAGACCCCTCTGCCTGCAGGATAAGCTCCAGCATCCCTTTACAGGACGAGATCTCCTCCCTCCACACTGCAGCATCAGCCAGGCCCCAGATCCTGGGTACAGGGGAGTCATGCAGTGACTTTTTCAGTTTTCTCTAAATATTGCCCTCTGCAAGCAGATATCTCACACCAGTCAGCTCGGGTGTTTTTCTTGCCTTCATTCAGTAAGAAAGCCAGACACAGGGAACGGGCTCTTCCAGCCTTGCTGCCTGCACTGTGCCTGGCAAGGCCAGGCTGAGAAGGGCTCGCCCCTAGCCCGCTGTGGCTCTCCAGAGGAGAGGACCAAAGCTATGGAGCAAGGCAGAGCTCCCATGTAGGGAAAGGAAGGGGTTCCTGTAGGAAAAAGCAGGCATGAGCAAGCTTGTGTCCACTCTGGCCCTAGGCAAGCGGTAGCCTTCCTCCCACAGTCGCAAGGAAGATGAAAGGGAAAAGCTCACTCACACAACAGGAAGCAGAGTGACATGTCGCCACTTTGTGCTGATTTAAACCCTTCTCAGAAAGATTTAAAGAGGTGAAGCATGAACTTCACACATACATCATGGCCATCAAAATTCACAAGATTACCTCAGCAAAAGCAGGCACTTTCCTAGGCTGTCTTTGGCTAAATCTGGTTGAGGCTGCCCATTCACTACATGGAGAGCTAGACCTCCAGAGGCAGTCCCTGCCTTGTCACTGCACCCCTGGGAAGAGCCCAGGCAGCTGCCTCGCCCCTGGGCAAGCAAAGGCTCTCAGCTTCAGAGATGGACTTAAGGCTCTCGGTGCTGGAGCCATGTCAGTTTGAGGGTATGGTCTACTGCCCTGTCTGGGCATCTCAACGTGACAGAAGGAGCAGGAGATGATTAAGTCCTGAGAAAACTCTGGAAAGCTCAGCTAAGGCTGCAGAAGGGGTCTTTGCAAAACACAGGAGTAATCTTCCCAAGACAGAAGCTCTATTTTGCCCCCTTGAAGTCCTGAAGGTACCAGGCCGTTGGCTACGATCCTTCAGAGACATCATTTGTCTGGTTGGTTCTGCCAGTTACTTTAAAGAGCAGAGTGAGAGCTTTCATGCTCCTGTGTGACACATCAAGAGCTAAACCACATCTTATTTAAAGAAATAAAACCCTAATTTATTGTTTCATTTAAGTACCTATCTAAAGCTAATCGCATTCCTTGATCTGCACAGATTTAAGCCTGCATGGAAGTGTCTCATCAGATAGGGGAGAATTTAAGCTTTAAAATTAAGACAAGACTTGCAAGTTTTGCTGAAGTCCTGTATATTGTGCTTTCTTGCAGGACATCACCAGAATTTAACCACTGTGAGACCTGTGATTTGTCCCTGTATCTGGCAAATGCCTGGAACTCATCATGAGCCTCATTAGCTCACTAATTCTGCTCTGTTTTTAAATGGTATTTGATCAGGCAGGGGAAAGGTGAAAGTTCAGCCTCAACTGCAACACTCTTGTGCTGGCAGATGTCCAACACCCTCCCACCCTGACCCACTAGCACTCTGCCCAATTACACCCTGGCCTATAAGTTAGCTGCCCCACAAAGTCTACCTTCAGTCAGGTCAGTGGCTGAACATGGAGACCAAACCACATCCAGTGGAAACCTCCAGCTTCTGCAGACTATGAACCAAGAAGTTTGCTAATTTGCACCGATGACCTGGGCATAATCAATGCCCCATTAGGAAGTGAATGAATAGACACCATGAAAAGTAAAACCCTCATGTTTATGAAGAATAGTCACTGTGTTGATGCAACTTCCCTAGGAAAAGTTTCACACACCCCTTCTGCTTCTCCAGTGAGGGCAAGAAGGTAGCTTGAACACCTCATAATGTGTTAACCACCTGATCTGGGCAAACTGAGGAGATCGAGTTCTCTTAGATGCGAAAGCAAAATGAGGAAGCATGACTGCACGTGTACTGTCTTGGCGCACCGCTGCTGGTACTCCCTCACCATAGGACACCAGTGAAATGGACTTCTTGTCTGCTCTTGCGTGGCTGCTCTTATGTTCCTACCAGAACTGGCTCAAAGAACAAATTCACAGCAAAGTATCATCAAATCTGGCAGTTTCAAAATAGAATTGAAGTGCTCTGTGTCATATGGGAAAGCCACACAACTACAGGCTTCGCCTGTTTATAAAACTCACTTTTGGTCTTATAACAGATGTCAGTAAAGATGAACAAAGACCCCCCTGAAACAAGAGCAGCCTCAGCCCGCTGAGTGTCTTCCATGTCACTAATGAGAGCAGAGGAGGTTGACGGCAGAGCCCGCCACGCACTGCTGACAGGGTGCCAGACCGGTTAATAAGCCTGGTGAGAGCAGAATTGACTCGCATCCAAGACCTAGAAAGTAGATGGCACTTCCACTGAAAGTGAACTAGAACTGAAATTGCTTCACTGGGAATAGAATGGGAGTGATGTGTACTCATGACTGTGAAACCTACCCACACGGTGTTTTCCCTTCTTCTGCTGCCCCAAGCCAGAGACAGGAATCTGTCCTACGCAGATTACAATGCGCAGTCAGCCTGGTGAAGTCTCTGAGTAACTGCAATTAGCTGCTACGATTCTGCTTTCCAAGTACTTCCTCATCCCTCACTGAGAAGGAAACAGATTTTATCTAGCAAAAGGTTGGGTTTTTAGGAAGGTTTTAGATCTGCTCCCAACCTAGAGACGTTATATTGGTTCTTTCTTTGCTGCTTTCCTTAAGCTGGCACTAAAAATTCAAGGAGACTAGAAGTCTATGATTTGTACTTTGCACATGGGAAGCAGAACAATCTTTTGTTCATTTACTGGGACAACTGCAGTTCAGATTTAATTATTTACGATAGTGTTCCAAACCACATTAGGGAATGTTCTGTTAGTTCTTAAAAAAACGATGACGCCTGAGAACTGAGTGTCATCTAGCTACAGTCTCTGCTATTGCATGGGCCGAGGTGGCCTGCCATCTGTGACTCCAGGAGCAGAGCAGAGTGCACAGCAATGGATTAATTATCCCCCTCCTGCTTGGTGGCTAAAGTCCTCTTAGCCTACTGCTATTTGAAGGATGTGACCCAAGCCCTGTGATCCCAAACTTTCACCCAGGAATGTTCCCCAGAAGCTCAAGGGCTCCCTTAGCTTCTGGTCTCCTTACTACCGCTCCACCACTCTGTGGGTCCCAGGCTGGTCTCTTGGCCAGCAGATAAAATAAAACAAGGAAAAATGGTAGCCTAAGATGTGTAGGTAAGCAGAACAGAGGTGGCATGCAGAGGTAACTCTCCTCATGCCAGGCAGCCTACAGGGGTTGGACATGTCCCTGGCCCTGATGCTGGGTATGGTGGTGTCCACAAGCTGTGCTGGTGGAAAATCTTTTATGCGGTCTCCTGGCCAGGATCACCGCTGGGCCAGCTCGAGCAGGGATGTGTGCTGGGGGAGAGCTGAGCAGACCCTGTGCCAGCCCCTTGGAGGGAAGCCTGTGGCCACGCAGGGGCTCGGCAGGGCATCCCACCAACGCCCTGGGCTGCTGCAGTCTCCCGCCCGCCGAGCACGCGTGGCTAAGGCTCTCCCCACAGCCTACCGCAATGATTCTTACCAAAAGCACCAGCCCCAGCTTAATGTTCCCATGGCCAGTTAATCTGAACGAGGCTTGTTGTATTTTCCTCTCCCTCGCAGCTTTATGGGTTTCATTTGTCAGCAGTAAAGGGAAAGATTCATTCCCCAGTTTTAATTTTTCTTGGCTTGTTCACAAGTGCCCTGCGAGCTGGAGCAGAGCCACGGAAAGGAGGGGCTCTCAGAGGGGGGCTGCCCCGGGCCAGGGCTGGCAGGGAGCTGCTGGGGGGGCACAGCTCCGCGTGTGTCACGATTGATGTGGCTAGCATTTATCTGAGTACCTGCACATCTCTAAAGCTCTGGCGTGAATCTTTGCAACCGATAAAGTCTTGAGAAAGTAATGGGAAAGGCAAGTTGTCTCCATGTATTTATTTTTATTGAGACACTCCACAAGATTGCTGGAAGAAAAGGAAATGGGAGGCAGAGATAACTGAAAGAGGCAGAAGAGGCTCTTCCAGCAGAGCGGGGGATGAAGGCAAGCGGAGCGGAGACGGCAGGGACAGGGCTGCGGGGCTGGGGGAGCCCGCGGAGCTGCAACCTGCCAGCGCACGGGGACATCGCGCTACGTCCTGCTGACGCTAGGCATGGCTGTCGAGGAAAGAGTCTATCCCTTGGCCTGCATAGCTATTTTCATCTAGAAAAACACACCCAAAAGGCTCTAAAACCCCTTTGCTGGGAGCTTTTACAGAGACCTTAATGCCACGCAGTGCAGAAAGAGGCAGAGGCAGGAGATAATGCGCTCTGAAAAAACACAAATCCCTCTTGCACCCCAGAATAAAGAGCCGCTTTAAAGCGCCGCTGGTCGCTCGCTTCCCCGGCTGCGGCACGCATGCGCAACCCCCTCGCGTGCCAAGCTTGCTGGCTCCTTCGGCACCAACTCAGCCTTCACTTCCACAAGCCGGAATGGCTTTTTGCAAGGCAAACTCCGCTTGGCTCGCCAATGCCCGCTGCGGGCGAGCCTGGTGCGAACACACACCGGCGGCACGCAGGCAGCAGAGAGCGAATACGACCGGCCTCAGCAGACAGCTCGGAGGACGAGCGCTGCAAGCGTTCACGTGTGGAAGCGCAGCGGAGGGCGCGATTCGCTCGCCGATTTATGGGCACCAAACAATCTGCATAGAAAATACAGATCTAAATAGAATACTCGGCTTCTTCCATGACAGGTGGGCAAAGCATCGACTGGCTGCTCTAGATTTTCCCTTTCCATTTCCTTCCTAGGACAGAGCAACCTGCCGCCCCTCGAGGGTACAAGTATTTAAGTGCCCTCTCTGTACGCTAAATGGTGAAGCCGACATCTGTCACACGTGGTTCATTTTTTCCCCTTTTTGTGGTCGCTCCAGGATTCCCAGAGCTCCCCCCACCTCGGGAGACGAGGGTTTTTTTCCACGTGTCCGTGCCGCCCTGAGCCTGCTACCCAGCAGGGAGGGCGGCGGGTTGGAGCGGGCGCGCGGGATCACCCCGTGGGCTCCACGCTGCCCTCCCTGTCTCCCGTCCCCAAAGGGAGCCGGCGAGCCCGGGCCTCCCTCGGGAGCTGCAGGCTGCCTTTAGACGCCCAGCTCTGAGTCACGGCACGGTTTGCTCCTTGTCCGTTCGCGCCGTGTCGATACGCACATTCCCCTATCGTGGTGTTTCTTCCGGCGCTTGCTGAACCAGCCTGCTCTCAGCGGTACTTTTTACTATGTCCTTCACTATTAGTCACAGGGATTAGGAAAGACAGTTGGTATTTCATCATTAAATATATCACATCCGATAAATTGATCATTATTTTCTGCTGATTAGCAGTTCAGTTTCCATCAGTTCAGAGTAATTATGTTTTTTTCTATCTTCAAGGAGTAGCATACTTTCTCCTAAGATCTGTTATAATCAAAGGATTAGAGCTCTGGAAATATCCTTTGCATATGCAGATTTTTTTTGTTGTTGTTGTTCAGATGCTCTCCCTGCCTTACTGAAAAAGCATGCTTTGAAACCCCTGCTGTGTAATACTGTTTGTACCTGACCTGTATTAATTGTCATCTTGCCTGAATCTGCCACTAGCTCATTTATTTGTAGCATTGAGAACTCTCAACAGATTTGGTCCTATGTCAGCTCAAATGTTTTTCTTACAATTACAGAGTCTGCTGATGTCCTGCAATTCTGACCTGGTTCTTCGCTACGAGACACCTTTCCACTCATGAGCCCTTCTGTAGTGTGTATTTCTGGTGTCCAGCTGCTTTTGAATGGGAGAAAGGACTTATACCATGGGCAGAGCCCCAATCAAAGCACAGATGTCAATGGCAAATTTGCATCACATCTACAAATTCTCAGGCTGCAGAGAAAATCTGAGGTGGCTGTTTTCTTCTGAGGCATTTCCAGCATTTCTGACTTGACAAGTTACTTTCTAGAAAGAGCTGATCCTGCTGCCCATTTAAAACCATAACAGCCAGCAGCACACAAGATTGTGAGAATTCCAATGAATATTCATTTAAAAACTTGTTCAAATATTCCCAAGGTAAATTTGACCCTATATCAGCATTCATTCTGCATGCTAAGCACAGTGTTACTCTGGCGATAGAACTGCAACTAGATAAAAAATATCGGTTTGTGGTTCTCTCTTCACCAGAATAGGAGGATTTAAATGCCCAAGCTGACATGGCTCAAAGCCAGGGAGTCAAGGGGTTGTATCCTGCTATCTGGCATTTCTTGCACCTCTCCAGGGATGGGAAAACGCTTAGTAAAACTGCTGCTCCTGCTGATGAGAGGAGCAGGATCCTCCCTGCCCGGGGTGGATTGCACGTGGCTGATAGATGGCCTCGTGTCCTCGTTCCCATGGGAGGTGCGTGCATGCTCAAGCTGTCCTTTCCACAGGGATATTTATCATGAGAGACCAAACCATGCTGTCTAGCCATACGGTTAGTGCTGACGTGGAGCCGTCGCTGTCAGATTTGCACCGGTGACACATACTTGGGTCATCTGGAGCATCCTGACCATCAGAGGGTCCTTCTTGCACCAAAAGTTCACCTTTGTTTTGCATACGCCGACATGGCAGGATTACCCTGAAGAAGATGACGCTATCGCATGGCTGCTTTCCCCCCAGTACCCAAATGACGTCAGACTCGAGAGACTGTACAGGCAACTGAGAGCTGCATTCTATCGGTTAGAAGAAATTTCTTTTCCGGCTCTTTGCTACGCCATGCTGCTCAGCCTTACTCTGTAAACCCTCTGACGGTCTTGATGCCCAGTGGGAGTGCCGTTGTGGAAGCAGCTTATTTTCTCCTCCCTGATTGTACTTCCAGACAAATCCCAGGCTTGGACCTCTTTTGTGAGAGGGCAGAAGGGAAGGTGCCTCCATGACGTTAGCCCGCCACACAGGGCCCAGGGACCAGCGGTCTCTGAGTGCACGACACAGGCTAGACACGTGACAGGCTGCAATTTTCTGAGCCAGTCTTTCCCTCCTCCCCGCGGCAGGCCCTACGCAGCAGCGACAGGGGCATTTGAGATGCCTCCACAAACGTAAAGGAGAAACATGTCCCTCTGTGTCTCTTCTAACCTATGTATGCAATTCCACTCCCAGCACCAAAGGGATCTGCAGAGCTCTGGATCCTGCCTTGGCAAAGGCACGACGGAGGCTAGGAAAGACAGGATAGTTGCCTTTTTCATTCGGCATTTTTCCAAAGGTATAGAAATACACGCTCTGAAAATGCCCATGTAAACATGCTCTGGAAATTCAACTCAATTAGTTTTGTTGACCTCTGAGGAGACCCTTGCAAAGGCTTTTGCTGAGGCTCACAAGTAATGAAGAACATGGCAACATAATTAGCCATCAGGGATGCTAGCAGTGAATTCCAGCGGGAGGCAGAGGTTCAATGAACAGACCCAACTGCACTAGCTCCTCCTTTTCGTAGGCTCCAAGCATCTCCAGCTTTCAAGTTCCTGAGGTCACAGATCTTTCCAGCAGGCCAGAGCATGTTCCACTTCAGAGTCATTTGTGCTTCTTTCATCCTTTCACATTCTTCACACTGAGCCAAGTGCTTTGCATTTCTTTGCAGGCTGTAATTGGGACGATGGCTACACTTGTGGATATATTTGTAATAGAGCTTGTCTTACTGTCCACTTGGCAATGCAAGATCCACACATATATGCACACACATTCATCGTTCCTATTTACTGCTCTGATATTAATGTCTTTGCGAGCATCAGTGGATTCTTGGGAGATAATGATTTTGCATCTTTAACGGCTGCTTCAGTATTTGTAACTCTCTCAGTCTCTGCCTGAGTTGAATCTGTCTCTCTCTCTGTCTTACCAGGAGGTCTCTAATTGTGGCATGATCTGTCGGTTCAGCTAGCTGATCACCAATCATTTTGTCAGGCAGACCCTCAAAACGGCGCCTGGGGACCAATTCGCTTCGGTGGAATCCTGGGCAGCTCTGCGCCGTCCTGGTAACTGGTCGGCGTTCGCTGGGCTCGGAGATGGGGGGAGGATGGGAAGGATCAGGAAGCCTCCCCCCAGCCTGCTGAGCTTTTCGCAGCTGCTGCTGTGTCCAGTTTAAGGAGTATGGGTTACAGCAAAACCAGAACGCAAAGAATTTGAGTTAGCAATTCTGACTAGTGTTAGCAATATGCCAACTTAAAATAAGCAGCAAAGCACTGGAAATGCCCCTGGGGATCTTTGGAAAGGCATGCAGATTCTGTGTTATATTAAGAAGCTTTTAATCTCCAGCACCTCTGAATGGGCCCTGGAAACCAATCCCTTCCACAGTCTGGATCACCTGCTGCCTGGCTGCTTGACCTGGGCTAATTCACTTAGATTACAGCACCTCTTTTTCCATTAGCAAGTTTGGGATAGTAACATGTTCCCACCATGGTGCAGCTCAGTTAGCGAAAGTTTAGATACCACTTCAGAGATGCACTGTGCAATTCAGGATAGCTGTCAGGCCGCTCCATCCCATCTCCAAGGAATCAGCAGCAATGTTGAGAGATGGATGGGAACCCCCCATCCAAGGGCACCAGGAACATCCTGGCACAAGTGAGACTAGCATGACCATGATGTCCATGCTCCAAGTCCAAGTGTCATTGCATTTCCATAAGAGCCTGTACACCAGCATTGCCTGGTGTACCTCACTGCTGCCTGGATCCTTTGGGTCACCCAAGGCACATCATGGCTGTTGGACTGGCTCACCTCGCACATGCTGTGTTGCTGGCTGAATTTTTGGGGGGAGAGAGGGCGAGCTTCTTTATAGGCTGGAGGAAGCCCACTGGATGACTTTTTGGGAGACCAGTGAGAAAGGATAGGTGGGTGAGGGTCTCTTAGAGCCATGGCTCAGCTCCAAGATGCCCTCAGGTAGCTTCTCTTCCTCCACCCCAGGTGACCATCTTGCAGCTCTTTCCTCTTGTATTCTGCTGCTTGGTGGCATCCAGGGTGGTGTCCCACTCTAAGCTCAGAGGTATTTCAGCCGTTTCAGTGATTCTAATCTGTTTGGGAACATTGCTGAGAAACAAGGTTTCAGGCTTCTGAGGTGCAACACAGCTTGTGATTTGAGGCAGAGGAGGGGCTGTTTGCTCTTTTCCCCCAGAGGGCAGAGCAAACAGCCCCCAAGCAGTTCTGCTTGCGGCTCCTTCTCACTGTTTTCAGCAATGTTTTTTTAACCTCACATGTGGGAAGCTTTGGGGTGGGGGGTCCTCTTGGGCAGCACCCATGTAAGAGGAGAAGGCTGCACCTGGGAGCAGCATGGGAGGGGACAGGAGGCTGAAGAGAAGGGTGGTGCTTTTTGGGGGTGCAAGGTGCCCAGGTGGGAGAGGCTGGTGGTGAGGAAGACAGACAGCAGGGGTCACATGCAAGCTCCGGAGAGGATGCTCGCGCCACGGCAGCCAGCCCCGGCGAGGAGCTGGGGAAGCCATTTCAGCGCTGCCTGGGCTTCCTCGGCAAAGCGAGAGGCGTTGTGCTGCATATTCAGGAGTGCCACCTGCCGGCACCCAGCCTGCTCTCGGCTCCACCGGCACCCCCCAAATCAGCGGGGTCTGTCCTGCTCCCCTCCTCGGTCGGGCGGCCACGCCGGCACCGAAACCCAGCGCAGCACGCTGCGGGCAGGGTGCCCCCGCTCGCCGCTCCAGCTCCTGCCTCACTGCTTCGGTTAACCTCTGGAGAAAAATCACTTGGGGTTTCTCAGACTCGTGCCCGGCCTCTCCCAGCCACTTGTGCTCCCGGGCTCGGCGCGCTCCCCGGCTAAGCGGCTTGCAGGAACGCCGCCCCGCGGATGAAGCTGTCTCTCCCGCATTGACAGGTCCCCTCCGCTGCGCCTCCGCTCTCCCGATACGCCCGGCCGGCTCCTCGAGGCGGGGGGCCGCGTGCCTCGCTTGCCTGAGCAACGACGCTCGCGTGCGCTGGGTAATTTGCCGGCGTTCAGGTGAGCAGCGCTGAAACCACGGGAGAAATAACGCTGACAATTAGCCCTGACATTTCCAGGGCCAAAACGAAGGGGGAGGGAGAAACATCAGAGGCACTAAATCTCAGCACCAGGCAAATCCAATTAAGCAGACCAAGTCTCACTCCTTTAAGAATCCATCATTCATTTTCCTGGAGAACATGATGCACTTGCAGATTCGCACGCAGGTGCCTTCCCTGCGAGGGCCTGGGAATCAGCCCTCTGCTCTCGCGGAGGGGCCGCCGGGGACGAGGGGCGGCCGAGGGGGAGCGAGGAGGACGGTGCGGGTGGCGTTGGCACGCGTGCCAGCGAGTTTTGCAAACAGCGAATGAGATAACAGCCATGCTGAGCACCTGCAAACTTTCATTACCGCGGCAGCGTCACCAGCGGTGTTCGGCTCATGGCTGAATTCCTCCACGTTTGCTAACGGCACGGCATAAAGAGCTCCCGAGGTTTTTTGGGGTTTGGGGGATGGTCATTATCATCTCATATACGTTACCTTTAAATCCCCAGTAATCCCACACTACTGACGCCCCTTCCAAGTGTGCAGGGAAATCCAATTTAAGACGCTATTCTCTGCGGCTGTGTAACCAGAACCTACTCCACAAGGGCACAAAAATCCGATTCGCCTTCTTGGCCTCTCAATAGCTGCCCCCAAGAGACCATCCCAGAGGGAAAACAGCAACCCAGAGTCAAAGGTGAGGAAAGCCGACCCGGAAAGGCTGGTGCCTTGGAAAGCCAGTTGAGTTGGCAGGCAAGAGGCAGCACAGCACCTTCCTTGCTTTTTAGTTTTGGCGTGGTGGCTCCCCAGCTTGTCGAGAGAAGCCACAGCAAGAGATGAAGGGCAGCAAAAAGGAGCCCTGATCTCCAACTATTCCTGATCTGCACCCAGCTCCGTCTCACACCAGGGCAGCAACACAGACACGAGACACGTTGGCACTTAGGGGCCTTCCAATAACTGGAGCCACTAACAACGTTGAATCAACACGCGCAGCACTCGCGCTGCCCCGAGCCGCCGGCCCCGGCCCCTCCAACGCGCCCCCGCTTTCGCGCTGCCCTGACGCTGTGCCCGGCCGCAGCTGGGCTGGCGTCAGCATGCTGCGCTGCAGGCATTGCAGCCCTCCTGTTCCCAGTAAGGATTTGCAAGTGAAACATTTCACCACGGCTCTGCCGTAATTTCTCAGGGCTAAGTACAGAGCGGCGTCCAGCTCCTCAGATTTTTCCAACTATTACCTTGCTTTAGCACCAGGTTTCTGTTGCATTGCTTAGAGCAGGGCTGGCAATGGTGTGTCTGAAGCAAAGCTTTGATGGAAAAGACTCAAATTCCCATTTACAAGCCAGGAGCCCATCGCAGGCACAACAATATCCCAAATCCTAACAGCCCGCTGGGTGGCAGGGCCAGGGGGAAGGGGCAAAGGAAGTAGATAGCAGTACCCACATTTCTAATCTCTCCTCTCACGAGCTTGTGGCTTCAGGGAAACATCAAAAAATACATAAATGCCAGAACCAGCCTAATAGAAAGGAATGGAGGATTGCCACATCAACAAGCACGGAAAATCAGACGGGAAAAAGAGCTCCTAATAAGCCAAGGACACTTCTGCCCCCACCCTTCACAGAGGCTGAGATGTCCTGGGGGACATCTCACATTTGTTTTGTGTTTTGGGGGCTGGATTCCTCCATAAGTCTTTTCACTTCAAGCCGTGAAACAAAAGCACGTTCAGGCCTTCCCTTCCCTGTGTTTGGGTGAGCTCTCCCCAAGCTGCCAGAAAGGCTGGGAACAGCCTGCTCTCCTCCCCCTGTGCAATCAGTGCCCTCCCCAAGGGAGCCTCACCTTAAGCTCGAGCAGTCATGAACTATTTCATCTAAGGCTTGGTGATATATATTTTATTAATATTATTTTCTAGAGACACATTGCTTGTGAGCACAGCACCAGTAAAAACCACCCTTCTGCAGAGTGTTTGTCTTGCAGCTCTTTGTCATGAACTCTGGTTGCAGCTCTTCCAGGATGGGGTATTTAGCAGGGCCACACAAGTCCCCACGACAACCCTCCACTATATAATTCACAAGCATCTGCTACAGTTTCTCCTGCCTTGCATCTCAGGACTGCGACTGTAGCATCACCCATCACCAAATGCTGCCCTGAGGCTGAGGAACAAGGTCTTTTGCAGGAGGTAAAAGCCATCATCCAGCCAGGTGTGTCCAAAGGAGCCAAGATTTTCAGCCATCCCCTATCAAGGATTCACTCTCACATAAATACTTTCCCAGGCTTCACTTACTCCCCCTTAACCCCTACCCCTGCAGAGGTTTAGTCCTGCTAGAGCTTTTCTTCTATTGACATTTAATTTCCATTGATCCCCACTACTACAAGGCATGCAGAAGTCACTCCAGAGCAGACTATCCGAAGAAGATTCCCGCTATTTAGTGGCATATTGTGGCTTCCTCCACATACAAGAGCAGGGGTGCGTGCTGGGTCCCGAGCCTCGTGCCAGAGGACGCTGCACCTCTTACGGATGTGGTTCCCGCGGTGGCTGCTCCCTGTGAGCCCAGAGGTGCAACGACACATGCAGCAACACGACTGGAAAATCGTAAGCGTGGAGTTAATAAAAGCACCAGTGAAACCAGAGCTGGCATTTGCACTGTGCAAAACGCATTCAGCTTTAAGCACATTAGCTGAGATGCTGAAAAAAAGCTGGCAGCACTCCAGAGCAAGCAGACAGGAACAGTAACCAGACCCAGGCAACTGGATGAGGGCCATATTTTACCTCTCAGAAAAAGAGGCTAAGAATAAGTGGATGGATGCTGGAGGTCTCAACCATCTCTTCAAGGCCTGGCATCTTCTCAGAGCAGGGACAGGCTGTGGTGAGCCAGCAGCCTGCATCACGTAGGGTATGCCAGAGGGGACGTACCTAATTTCACATGGTGCCCGAGGTTTTTGGGAGGGTGACTTCCCTCCTCGAAGGCTGCACTGGGGAGAGCAACTCTAAATTCCTATTCCCTGAAGGCTATTGATTGCCGAAGCCCTGGGGCACGGGGAGGCTCCGATGCAGAGCCCGTGTTTCATCTGAGAACTGCAACCCCCAGAGCCTTCCCACCGGCTCCCATAAATCGACCCCGGTTAAGTGATAGATGGTGGACGCAGGAGCTCCCTGCTCACGAGGCTGGCACGTTGCTGTGCTGGAGAGCTCTGCTCCTCTTCGGTGCCCTCCTCGTGGACTTTCAGACCTTCTTTCACCTACACACGCCTGCTTTGCTAGACCGTGGTAGGAACCAGGTTTGCTGCCCAGAAGGTCCGTTATCATCCCGAGCTGTGCCGCAAGGACGCAGAGATTGCCAAAAAAAGCTTGAGGCAGGCAGGAGGGAAAGGGAGTTGAATCAGGCGTGCTGGAAGGCACCGAGTGCATCAGGCCGCTATTCATTTTTGTCTTTAGATGTTGTACTACAAACTAGCGCTTTGCAGGCAAAAAAAAAATCTTTTGAACTAACTCTGCCCCATTTTTTTTGATTGCAAATCAGCGAAATGGGACGTTCCTGACCATTTCGGAACGTCTGCTTTCAAAACGGGGAGATTCGTCAAATCTGACCTTCCCCACAAGCACTTTGTACAACGGAAGAGCTGTTTCCAGTGGGAAAAAACAAGGTTACTCGGAAAAATCCATCCTCATGCTCACAGGAGACCCCGCTCTCTCCTCCTTTCAATGTCACTGCCGCCTGGTTCACCCTTTCCCCGTCTCCTTTACTCCTTCTCGCTCGCGTCTTCTTTTGTTCTCCCCGGTGGCTGTTCACCACCACGGCACCGTCCCATCGTAGGGCATTTCCACCTCCCTTTCTGGCACTGCTTCCCCTTTTTTCCAGCTTCTTTCCCCTGTCCAGCTGGTCTCCATCCCCTCTCTCATCCTTCCATCCTCTCCTTTCTCTCCCTAGCCGGGGGCTGTCCCTCCTCCACCGGCTCGGCGCGCACATCGCAGTCGTGGGCAAACAGCGCTCCTTCCCCTTCCACGTCCCACTTTTGTCTCGTGCCTTCCCCAGAGGGCAGCGTGCCGGCAATTTCCCAAAGCAGAAATAACGTCTCCGACAAAAAGGGAAGAGTGAAAAGTGAGCGGGAGGAGAAAGGGGCTGCAGGAAAGAGCCTCCCTCCGGCCCCAGCCGCGCTTTGTCGGCTCCCTTGTTCCTGTTGGAACTGGAAGCGTCTACTCTCATCCCCGGGAATAAGCGGAGGGGCACGGGCTGCCCCGCGCCGGGGTTCGCTTCTCAGTGCCCGGCATGGTCCCTCCCGGCAGCAGGGAAGGCGGTAACGAAGCGGATCGGCTCGTTTTCCGGCAGAAAGAACCGTTCCACCCAAAAGATGGGAGCGGAGCACAGCTTGGAGAGGCTGAAGCCCTCCGAGGGGCAGCTCAGCAGGCGAGGCCCCACGGCTGAGGGAGGACTCGGTGCTCTGAGATGGAGGAAAAAGAAAGAAAAAAAAAAGAGAGAGAAGAAAGGAAAGAAAAAAAAGAAAGAAAAATGAGAGAAAGCAAAGAAAAGGAGTAAGAGAACGAACCACTGTCCTTGAATTGGATGTTCCCTCTCGGATGCCGCAGTGCCCGTCTGTTCCGCCGGTGTTTTACGAACGCACGGATCAAAGGAGGTTTTTCACGGCACACAAAGTTTTACGAAGCGCAGCCGAGGGAAAGCGTGGGCCGGGGCGGCCGCGGAGCACGGCCCACTTGGGTGCCGCCGGCGAGGACGCTGCTGGCCCCGCTCCCGTCGCAGGAGGAGAGTGCCGAGGCAGCCCTCGCGCGGACGCCACGCTCCTCGGAGAGCCCCGCGGGCAGGCGAGGGGCCGCAGCGGGGCCTCGCTCGCAGCCGGGACCGGCTCTCGCGTGCACGCCCGGGACACGCGACACTGTCAGCGCGTTCGGCAGGGACATCTGCTTGCCTTGCCTCCCCGTCTCCATCCAGACCTCCACCTATTCAGCCATCAAAACACATCCCTTCTATTCATTCCCACTTAATCGCCTCTTTTTCTCTATTTCCCACATACTTCCATCCGTCTCCACCCCCACCACCCTTTTATCCATGCACATGCTTCATCCAAGCTACCTATGCATCTCCCCAGGCATTTTCTACCTTTGATCCTACCTACCAGTCCACCAGCCCCTTCGTCTCCCACCCTGCTCCCAGACACCGCCTCCGCCCGCCTTTCCTGCGGCCCCCGGCCGCAGCGGGGCCCTTCTGCAGGACGCGTGCACGCTGCCCCGGCCGCCTGGCCTCCGTGCGGCCCATGCCTTTCCAAGGCAATTCCCGGTTTCCTCACCCTTTCGCTGCATGGATGCTGGCAGCATTAGCTTACGTCTCCTGGAGTGGGCTTGGCCCTTTTAGCAAGCACGGCAGTGTGGAGCTAGAAAATAAAACAACGATTAACTGCGCAAGAATTAGATTTGATGCAACTCTCTAATGGCACGTGGAATTAGCAAAATCCGTAAGGATCATGAATTTTCATCTGTTTAAAGAAATGGCGAGCGGGAGGGGGCATGCGGGTTCGCATGCGTGTCTCCCGCAGGGCCGCGAGAAGCAAACCTGAGAAGCAGGAGTTTAATCATCTGTCCATCCTTCTTCTGTTTCATTCTGCATCCGCTCACTCATCCTCTTCTCCATTTCCTTTTACTGCTCTCATTTGAAACATTTTTCTCCCATTTTTTTGCTCAGCCTTTTTCCTGGCTCTATCTGGCTTTGCCCTTCTTTAAAAGAGATTTTTACCAACCCGTCACCCCTTTTCTACGGTCTCTATTTCCCTCTCCCCCTCGCTCCGGTCTCGGTCTGATCCGTGAAGCCCACGCGTATGCCTGCGCGCGCTCGGCAAGGCTTTCGCCGAGCAGCGGCAGCGACGCGCGGAGCGCAAACACGCCGCGGCCGCTGTTTGCGGGAGGAAACGGCTCTGTTTGCGCGGTGCTGGCGGCTGACAGCTTCCCCCGGCGGCTGGGCAGCGCCGCGCGCGACCCTGCCGGCCCCGGGCTGGGGAGCTGCCGCTCGCCCTGGCACTTTCTATAGGAGTCTCCTCATCCCCGGCTCTGCAACGGACTCGCCCCGGCCGCCTGCTGAACCGCTTCTCTCCAGCGTGTTAGACACCCTTCCCCTCAGGGCCTGCGGGCTTATTGCAACTATATTCCTCAAAAGGTCTTTTTTCCCCACCCTTCCCCTGAAGTCCCACCAGCAGCACCACTCCTGCGCTTCCAACAGTGTTCGCTGCTCGAAGAGGCTCTAGATTGCTCCGGAGTCTTCTTCATGGGTAGAGAGACCCTTTTGCCTTTGCGCTGCTGGCTCACCTCCAGCCCTGGGTCAATAGAGACAGAAAGTCGTTACCAGCTGATGAATACCCGGGAATACGCTGTCGGTCTCCATCTGGTTAGGAGGAGATGGACGTCCACGTCGCCCGAGCTCCTGTTGTGACCACTGCTAACCAGCAGCCCCCACTAAGTGAAGGGGCAGCGGCAAAGGAGGTTTCCTCACCCCAAACACACCCCTCATCTGTCATCTTGCACCAAGGCAAGAAAACTCCAAGCGTTCCCAGGTGCAGGCACTTTGCATCTTCTCCACTGCTTTGTGCCTTCAAACTGGACAAAGCAGCAGCTGGGCTCCTTGGTCTCTGCCCTCCAGGAGAGTCCCCCAGCTCTTTCCAGAAATGTTCAGTTCATGGACAAACACCAAAATTCAGTGAAACACGGCCTCGGTGCAAGATCAGAAATATTTTAATTTCCAAGTTCCTCATGAGATTTTCAGCTCCCAAATGCTGGGTAATTTAAGAAACCCAACTGTGAGCGTGCTTTGGGCTTGGCAGCTGTTCACTGCATTTTGCTTGTTTTTCTAATCTAAAGAGAAGTCTATGTCTTTCTATACCAAAGATGTTCATACAAGAGCCAACATTTCTCAAAATGTTACCCCCGTAATTAAAAGCCTGTGGTACGGAAGGAAACCAGGCCACGAACCCTCTCCTTCTCCTGCTGCTCTTTGTCGGCCGAACCAGAGAGCTCTCAGCCACCCCGAAACAGGCAGCTGCTGCCCCAAAGGCACAGCTTTGGCCCCAGCTGTAGAGATCCTCCTCATTGCTGTCCTTCAGCTCCCCTATGCCCATAAAAGACCTGTTGCCACCGCACCCCAGCAGCTCTCCTGCTCGCTCCATTCCAGCCCCCCAAAAATCACACCGCCTGCAGGCTGCAGCTGATGGGTAGGTTTAATTGAATATTTCTCCCTTCACATTTTCCTTTCCAGAAAATAAACCCGAGTAGGATAAAAATATATGATGCTTAAAGGGGACACTGCCAAGTAATTTTTATCGTTTCTAATTTGTTTTATTCTTCGTTTGTTTGCAATGCTATCTCTCCAAGGCTGGGAAATAACATTTTTTTCCCCCCTTCCTGAGTTTTGACATTTTTCCATCTGGCGACTCTCAGTCAGGACCCCCCCCCCCCAGTCCATCTCACACGCAAAGGACTGAGCACCAATGGGGCTGGTTCCCCCCGTGCCAGCTCGGGGTATCGTGCGCCGCAGGGACGAGCGGGAACCAGGCACTGAGCTTCCAAACCCAGTTAAGCCAGGAGTCTTGCATCCTGAATTTTAAAAGGAAAAGCGTAGTTTGTCCCACTCTTGTGATTATTATGGTAAGTCTGAAGGCTTAATTTATAGCCCAGCTACTGGAGTTAACAGCTGGAAGGAGAATATTAGCTTTTGGTTAAAAGCCGGGGATTGTTACCCCAATGCTTCAGAAACCCCAGCTACTCTGCCCGGTGAATTTTGATATAATTATTGCAGCCAGTCTCCTTGGGATCAGGAAGTGGAAATCCCAGGCAGCAGTGAACAAGCTGAAGAGGCTCAAGGAAAGATGCACCCTCCTCAGCAGCTCTTTCCCTTCCAGTAGCTCCCAGCACAGCCCAGTACTTGCAAGACAGAGAGCTCACCAGCACCACGCGCTTTCCTCATCCCCACCTTGATCCTGCTGGGTTTTCTCACCGGGACAGACTAATACACAACGGATAAATGCTCTTTCTTTCTCCTCGCCCTGGGGAAAGGCAGAAATCTTCCCGATTTTGCCTGCACGGCCAAGAGGAGCTCCATTCCCTCCTCCTGCTGCACCTCGCTGCCTGGCTGCTGCTAATTTTTGCTGGCTGCTGTGATAAATGGCTCTGCCAGCAAAGTGACTTCTTCCTAATCTGCTCCAAGACAGATGAGTCCTGCTGCAGAGAAAAAAAAAAAATCACAGGTGAAGCCTGACCAGGAAGGAAACAACAGCACTGGGGTGAGCGGGCAGTTTGCATCTCCAGGTCCTTGGCTGGTGCATTCCCCCCCACCTCATTAAAACTTTGAGGGCATCTCGGTGCGTGCCGAAGAAGAAAGGGGGGGGAGCAAGAAATCAGCTCCATGTTCAGCCTCATCTCCAACTCTGCATCAAATATCTCATCTCTCCCCTGAGCCACATCTGAATCCCCCGAGAGAACAGGAACCCGCTGTGCCTCAGAGGACAGAGCAAGGCCAACGCAGTTTGAAAGACAGCCTATTTGAAGGGGATACCCGCTTCACCACTGCCTCTCACTCTGGCCCAAAATAGCCAAAACATGCTTTGAAAAAGAAATGTATTAGTTTTTATCACCAACCCGCTTCGTTGGAAGCAGCTCTGGCTCCCCAGCACAGCCATCTGCCGTCATCTCAGCACGCCTGCCGCAACCACCATCATTCCAGGGACACAAGTGACCTCCTCGTGGAGGCTTCTTTCCCCGGGAAGCCTGGAGGGAAACGGGCTGCTCCTGGGACACGCCGGGTCCTCTCCAGGGCCTGCTCTCCCGGCACCTGTGCTTCACAGCCACAGCAGCCGCCCAGACCCACAAGCAGAACAAACTCCACGTGAAAAAGCATCTTGTGTGCACCCATGTGCAGACACGTGTGGCCATGTGCTGGTGTGCACGCACGTGCAGGTGCGGGCAGCTGCACGCTGGTGCCCGTGCCAGGGTGCCCACGTGCCCTGCCTGTGGCGGGAGCATGGCTGGCAGCAGGGAACCGCAGGAGCCCTGCCAACAGCAGCTTTCAAAACCCTTCAGGTGCAGGGGATTTGCAGAAGCTACAAAACCAGGCAGTAAATCAGGGCCAGCCCTGTTATTCATTTATTTATGCCTTTTAAACCAGCCTCCCTTGGGAGAGCTGCCAAACACCGCCTGTGAGGGTTGCAAGTCAGAGGCACCCGCAGGATATCTGCGCCACCAGAGCAGAAACAGGAGGGAACCTGGTCCCCCGCCGGTCGGGAGCTGCAGAGCTGCTCTCCTCCGCTCCCAGGTGCCCACAGTGGTGCCAAGGCTTCCCCAGGAGTCACGGCAGGGGCTGGGAATGGCATTACCCTTGGACCCTACTGCCCCAAGCAACCCCACCTGAGAATTGCAATTATTTCAGTGCAATTATTAAAAGAAATTCATTGCAATTCTTTCTCACCTTGTGACCACCTAGATTTTTCCATGGAGCACATCCCCTCCCCATGGAGCCCAAGCAAGTGGGGCCTTCAGCTCCACAGTGGGGGAGCAGGTGGAGAGGTTCCCAGTGGGTTAATGGGCCAGCCAGCGTATGAAAAACTGCTCAGAAGTCTGTTTTATTCTAAGAAATGTGAAAGTTAGTTCTCAAAAATGGCAGGGAAGTTTCCCGGTTTTGGCTGAATGGCTGTTTCTGTGAGGGAATTCCCATTCCACTGATACTTGCGGGCTATGTCTCTGCAAAATAGCCATTTTCTGATTCAGTTAAAAATAATCATATACAAACACAGCAAGACGTAAAATTTCAATGGATATAATAAAAAAAACAATTAAGCAATAAATCCACTCCTTGTCTGGGAGATATTTCCTTCTGTTCCCAGCACCCAGCCCCTCACAGCCAGGCACCCTACAAGGAGACCCTCTCTAGGACAGGCTCAAGCTGCCAGAGCCATTTCCACCACCCTTCCAATGCCCCAGGTTTTCCAAAGGGGCTTTAGTGCTGCACATTGGTGGGGCAGTCATAGGGCCATGCCCTACATTCACACTGGCTTGGAGGGAAGACCCTTGTCAAGTCAGCAGGTGTTTCAGACCAGGAGCAAGGTGAGGCTCAACTGAGACAGTTCCACAGCCCCCACTTCTCCCTAGTCCCAGGGGTTTAATGGGCAGATGGATGCCAGGGCCCTGCTGTGCCTGGAGCTGTACGTTCACACCATGACATGGCCTGGCCCAGAGACCTCGCACCCTCGGGGCAGAGGGGAGGACCTCAGATTAGAATTCCTTCCCAGGACAGTTATCCAGGCAGGGATATGGGAGGTACCGCAGCTTGGGGCAACACAGATGGTGGCTCTGCTCATCCTGTCCTCCCCACTGCACCAGGGCACACAGCCAGGGCCCTGGGGACCCCCCAAAATGGGGCCGGGACCCCAGGGGCTGGAGGGCCAGGGACAGCAGCCCGGGGAGGCAAGCGCAGTACGATAGTGCCATCTCCTGGGCAGCACCTCCACCAGCACCAGGGAAGCTGCTGTGCTCCCTGGCCCAGCCCGCTGTCCCCCTAGGCTGGTGAAAAGCCAGGGTGAATCCCTGTGGTGCCCAGGTTGGATCCAGGACAGCATTAACGTACACATGTGATACTGCACCCAGCTGAGATGGGCCCCTCCGGCCTTCCTCCCCCATGACCCCAGCCAGCCTTTTCCTCACCTCTCCCGTTTTCTGCCCTAAAGCAGTCCCAGCCGGAGAGACCCAGAGATAAGAGACACCCCTCAGCCCAAACTACCCCCAGCCCTGAGACTACCACTGTTTTCAGGGGTCTTGTGCTGCTGTTAGTGGGCTTTGGATCTAGCTGGTGATTGGAGCAGTGAGAATATTTTCCCAAATTACGATGCCCAGACCACACCTTAGCTCAGGCACAAGATGAGAAACATCACGTCACTTCAGGCAGGCACTAAAGGCACCAGCAAGAGGCTCTCTGAACCTAGACCAAGCTCTGTCACAGCCTTATAGATCCTCCCTTAGGCCCTACCAGATGTCTAAAGTCAGCCTGAGTAGCCACCACAACACACCTGGATCAACAGCTCTCTGGCACGCTCCTGAAGTCTGCGTACAGCCACCAGCATCCTACATGGCCCGCTTTCCTCAGGCTTCGCCAGCCTGCCTTCACGACTGCAGGACCACGAGGCTCCAGGGGGACGGGCACTGCACCCCTCCACGCCTCTAACAGATCCCAGCATGGCCTGGCCGCACCGGAGCCCAGGGGATCCCGGGAACACCCTGGGCACCCCCACCCCAGCATGGGGCAGCACTGACTCCACTGCGGTGTCCTTGCCCTGAGAACACGTCCAGGGCTCACTGATGCCTGCACACCCCCCGTGCCCCGCACCGCTGCGGGGCCGCGGCACGTAGCCCGGCCCAAGAGCCCCATCGAGACCTCTCCCTCGCCTCCACGTCTCATGGCACGCTCAGAGCGCCCACCACGCAGCAGGGAACTTACCCCTCAGAACCACGTCGGTCAATATTTATCTGGCATCGAAGGCTGGTTCATCAGACAAGCTCCGGAGGAACCAGGGAGACTGCTGGCTGCAGCTCACAGCTCAGTTTCCTCTTCCAAAGCACCCTAAATCCAGGCTAAAAATAAATGGGTTTTATTGATTTCCTTTTTAAAGCTAATGCTGGGGAGTGATGTGCTCAGGAGCAGGGAAGAGCAGAGGGTTTCAGTCAGTGAAGCACAGTCACACTGGGCTGTAGCAGGGGGGACAGGCCCAGCTGGGAGCCCCGGCCCTGTGGTGGGCATCAGGCTGCAGATGGGGGGGGGGGGCAGGGGGCAGAGGGACCCGTGGTGGTGGTGTAGAGCATGGGGCTGCCACGCAGGCAGGCACACATAGCTCCCAGCACTGAGGGCATCGTTCCCCTTCAGCACACACTGGCAGGGGGCACCAGGGAGACCCTGTGAGGCAAGAGATATCCAGGATTAGGGGCATCATCCAGCTCTGCAAGGTGGACACTCCAGCACCCACCTGCCCAGGCAGCCACCACCACCCAGCCTGCAGCCTGAAGGACCCCAGTGCTAGGTAGGGGGAGGAGCAGGACACAGCACTGCCAAGGGCTCTTGTTCAACCCTCAGAGCAGGCAGCACCCACAGCACCAAGCCACGTTCACCCCACCACAGCTCCTGGAGGGCCAGCTGTGCCCAGAGAGCAGCACACAGCAGCAGTCCCACGGCACTCTCCTGCTCCAGGAGCACCCAGGCCACCGCTCCACCAGAGCGGGCAAGCAGAGGATGGCAGCAGTCCCACACTGTCCGAGCGGGTCCCACAATGCCAGCCAGGGTCAGCAAAGAGCCAAGGCAAGTCCCCAGTGCCACAACAGGTCCATACTCACTCTAGGACAGCATGGAGTCAACACAGCTTCAACAGAGAGTAAGGGCAAGAGGGGCCTGAGCTTAAATGCAGCCCCAGCATAGGTGCAGGGTGGGGTGGGAACCTCAGGTGAGGCTGGTCAGGGCAATCAGCATTCCTGGGTGCCCCCAGGGCCCTGACATTCGCAACAGACAGCTTGCTTTCTCCTTAAGCTAACAGCATTGCAAATCTCTGCTAGACAGAGACTGTTTGCTGGTAGCTGCAAAGAGACAGGAAGGACCAACCTGAGACAGGGCTGTTGGACCTGTGCTGCAGGCAGGGTGCTGAGCCCCGGAGCAGCTCGTGGCAGGACCGAAGTCTGGGAAAGAGCCAGGAGTGGAGTCCCCAGTCCATGTCCTTAAGCTTCAGAGCCCGCTTTCTCCTTGGCTGCTCCGAACGTGACTATTTGGTGCTCGGACACATTGCCACCGTTCCCTGGTGCAGTGGGTCCCCGCTCGCACCTGCTGGGACGCCCCAGTCAGCCCCCCACCGAGGGAGCCGTGGGGCAGGAGCGCTCCTCCCCACTCCGTGGTGCATCCACCAACACTGCACTCCTCCGGGGCATTTTTTATTTATAGTCTCTCATCTTTAATGTTGTAGGCACAATTCCTAGGACTAGCTCATAAAACCAGAGCTGCAGAAACCTTGTCATTCCCCAGCATTGCTCCCACATGGATGTTGCTCTTCGCCCAGGCTGCAGCATCCTCCAGTCCACACAGCCTCCTCTACCTCCTTGAATTAATTTGCTTGCTCGGAGAAAACGAGGCATACCAGACTTTCTGAACAAACCAAGGGACATCCCACACCAGTCCCCTGGAAGAGCCTAATCACGGGAATATTTACACATCTGCCCAGCTGTTTCCGGCCGTTGTCACAAAATTTCACATCACTTTCTGTGTGAGCTGTTGGAGATGATGCAGCTGGGAAGAGCCAGCAAGTAATTCCTGACGTAACTGCTCTTGATATGGCATGCATCTGTTGAGGCGGGAGCAGCGATCTCTAACTTGTCTCAACACTTGGCTGAAGCCCCGTTCCTGGGCAAACGTGAGCGTGGCTGAGCTGCACATTGGTGTTTCGTCGCTCTGTATTTCCCAGTTAACTATGGTGCTTTGGAGATGGGTCATCCTTCCTCTGCTTCAAGCTGTTGCAACCGGAGGGTATGATCCGTATCTCTGATCCTCCCCCCCCCCCACCTCCAGATTTCTGTGACAGCCCCACAGTAGGAGCAAGGGGGTCTGCAGGTGGTGTCCAGCCTACTGCACTAGCCATGGAAACGCTCTGCAGAAATGGCCCCTGGGCTTCTGCAAACTCCTCCGCAGGAGAAGTAGGTCACAGCACTTTCATCCGTGGGTAGCAAACGCTCGGCCACGAGCCAAGGTGTAGGTGCATCCAGCTCCTCTTCTGGTAGGGAGGCCACTGCCCCCATCCTGGGCTCTGTGGGCGCTGAGACCAGCCGGGAGCTGCAGCAGGCCAGACTCCTCCCAAGCACCTCCAGCAGGCTGTCATCGGGGCACTGGGTTGGCCAGGCTGGATCAAAAAGGTTTCATTTGTTTTGTATTAAATCAGTTGAGCACTTGGGAAGACAGATGCTGAGAACTGAAATCCCAGCAGCATTCATGAATTTGTTTCCTCCTGCCAGAACCGGATGGGATATTCCTTCCAAACCCTCGCTGCGCACTCCAAACACGCTTGCTGCTTTCCTCCCGCTCTATGGGGGATTCGCCTTCCTCAGCTGTGGGCCCTCACAGCCATCGGGAACCCACGTCCTTGCTGCTTGTGCACCGCAATACGTCCACTCTCAGGGGCGGGCGGAGGGCAGGGAGGCCAGGGCTCGGCAGCTCGAGCCCTCTGCATACCCCAGCCAGCCAGATCTGCGCTACAATGTCCAAGTCCTGGATGGATTGTGGATTTAGGATTTAGGATTTTAGCTTTGAGGAAGGAAATCTTGAGAGATCTTCTGGGCAGGCTAGACATCCACAAATCCATGGGCCCAGATGAGGTGCACCCACGGGTACTGAGGGAGCTGGCGGATGTTGTTGCCAGGCTGCTCTCCGTCACCTTTGAAAGGTCCTGGAGAACTGGAGAGGTGCCTGAGGACTGGAAGAAAGCCAGTGTCACTCCAGTCTTCAAAAAGGGCAAGAAGGAGGACCCAGGCTGGTCAGCCTCACCTCCATCCCTGGAAAGGTGATGGAACAGCTCATTCTGGATGTCATCTCCAGGCATATGGAGGAAAAGAAGGTGATCAGGAGTAGCCAGCACGGATTCACCAAGGGGAAATCCTTCTTAACCAATCTGATAGCCCTCTATGATGGAATGACTGGCTGGATGGGTGAGGGGAGAGCAGTGGACGTTGTGTTCCTTGACTTCAGCAAGGCTCTTGACACTGTCTCCCATAACATCCTCTTAGATAAGCTCAGGAAGCGTGGGTTAGACGAGTGGACGGTGAGGTGGACTGAGAACTGGCTGAAAGGCAGAGTTCAGAGGGTCGTCATCAGTGGCGCGGAGTCCAGTTGGAGGCTTGTGGCTAGTGGCGTCCCCCAGGGCTCAGTCCTGGGTCCCATCCTGTTCAACTTCTTCATCAATGACCTGGATGAGGGGATGGAGTGCCTCCTCAGCAAGTTTGCTGATGCTACCAAGCTGGGAGGAGTGGCTGACACACCAGAGGGCTGTGCTGCCATTCAGAGAGACCTGGACAGGCTGGAGAGTTGGGCAGAGAGGAACCTCCTGAGGTTCAACAAGGGCAAGTGCAGAGTCCTGCACCTAGGCAGAAATAACCCTAGGCACCAGTACAAGCTGGCGGCTGACCTGCTTCAGAGCAGCTCTGCAGAGAAGGACCTGGGAGTGCTGGTGGATGACAGATTGACCATGAGCCAGCGATGTGCCCTTGTGGCCAAGAAAGCCAATGGTCTCCTTGGGTGCATTAGGAAGAGTGTTGCCAGCAGGTCAAGGGAGGTGATCCTGCCCCTCTCCTCAGCCCTGGTGAGGCCTCATCTCGAGTACTGTGTCCAGTTCTGGGCTCCCCAGTACAAGAGAGACATGGAGCTACTGGAGGGAGTCCAGCGCAGGGCTACGAGGATGATCAGAGGGCTGGAGCACCTGCCCTACGAGGAACGGCTGCGAGAGCTGGGCCTCTTCAGCCTGGGGAAGAGAAGCCTGAGGGGGGATCTGATCAATGTGTACAAGTCCCTGAAGGGAGGGTGTCAGGGGGACGGGGACAAACTCTTCTCACTTGCCCTGTGTGACAGGACAAGAGGCAACGGGCAGAAACTGAAGCACAGGAAGTTCCGCCTGACCGTGAGGGGGAATTTCTTCCCCGTGAGAGTGACGGAGCACTGGAGCAGGTGGCCCAGAGAGGTGGTGGAGTCTCCTTCTCTGGAGATCTTCAAGGCCCACCTGGATGCAACCCTGTCTACCATGCTCTAGGTGACCCTGCTGAGCAGGGAGGTTGGACTAGATGATCTCCAGAGGTCCCTTCCAACCTTACTGATTCTGTGACTCTGTGAAAAGAGAGGAGAGGCGCTGGAAATGGGCGCTTGCTGGGAACACGGGGAGGAGCAGGAGCATCTTCAGCAGCTCGGCCAGGCGGCACGGCAGGTCCCCGCGGTGCTCCGGCCCTCGATCCCTCTCCGGCTGCCCACGGCACGGCTGCCGAGGCTGCGGCACAGCGCACGCCACCTCCCCAGCACCCCTCCAGCGCAAACCAGTGTAAGGCACCAGCAGGTGAACTGGGACGAGGAGCAAGGTGGCTGGGGAGCAGCAAACGTGGGAAACCGAGGAAGGGCAACGCGTGGCGAAACCGAACCTGCCCAAGCGGCTGAAACGTAACCCGCGGGCTACGCGGAATAAGCTAACGAACTAAACGAGCCCCTGACACTTGCTCATAAAAAGTCGCTGGGAAAACGGCACATCCCAGGTTTATTTAACGTCTTTATTAACGATCGGAGAGCAAGCGTAAGCAGCGCATTAATTACGCGTGCGGACGATGCCGAGCTGGAAGGTGCGCTGCAAACGCTGCCAGAGGGAGCGAGGCCAGGCCGCGGGCCCCGAAGGGGTCCGGGATAACCCGGCGGGTAGCGGAGCACCCGCGGCTCAGGGAAGGGCCCCCGCAGCGGGGCGGCCGGGCCGGGCGGGCTCCGGGGGGGGGGCCGCCGCCGAGCGGGCGCGGGAGAGCCGGGAGGGCGGCAGCGGGCTCCCCGCCGGCGCGCTCCCCCCCCCCCGCCCGCCGCCCCCGCGCCTCTCGCGAGCCCTTTAAGAGGGGAAATTTACTTTGTAATCCGAGCGAATTGCGAATTCGGCGGCGGCGGCGGGCGGGCGAAGCTGCAGGGCCCTCCCTCGCCGCGCTGCAGTTAATACAGTAGTAGGGAAGCGGCGGGCTGGCAGCAGGCTCGCGCTGCGCCTCGCCTTGCCTCGCCTCGCCGCGGGCTCGCCATGGGTCCCCGCACGCCGCCCGGCGCCCCGCTGCCGCTGCCGCCGCCGCCACCGCTGCTGCTGCTGCTGCTGCTGGCCGGCCGGCTGGGAGCCCTGCGCGCCGGAGCCCCGGCCGGAGGTAAGGCGTCCCGGGAGCTCGCCGCCGCCGGAGCGAGGGATGGAGCCCGCCGGCGCGGGGCTGCAGCGGGGACGGGGCGAGGGCGCGAGCGGCCGCCGAGCCGGGGCCGCCCGGGGCGCAGCGCCGCTCTCGGCTCCGGCGGCGAGCGGGCGGCGAGCGCGCGACGCTTTCCCGGGAGTTGCGCGCCGGCCGGGAAGCAGCTCGGTTTGCAGCACGCGGGGCGAAAGCCCGTGAAACGCAACCGCCTCTGCCGCCCCGCGGGAAGCACCGGGGTGCGGGAGCGCGGCGCGGGTGGCGGGTGCCCGGGCCGGGGGTGTCCATCCCCGCAGGCGTCCGGGCGCGGAGCGCGGCGATGCCCGGTTTTCCCTGCGGAGCAGCCGGTTTTGACCGCATGGCTCCTGGCGCTGGCGCTCGCTGTCTCAGCATCCCACTGGTGATCCCACAACCCCGTCGTGCCTTCCTCCTCCTCCTCCTCCTCCTCCTCCCTGCACCCGTTCTCCTCATCCCCCTCCTCCCGCCTCTGCTCCGGCACAGGGGCAGAGCCGAGATGGGTCTGGACCTCGGCAGGCTCCGCGGGTCTCGTCCGGCTCGGGGCAGGTCTGTGCCTCAGCCCAGGACCTCCGAGCGGCAGCTCGGTGCGCCGCGCGCAGCCCATCACGCCGGGGCCGGCTGCCGCGTGCTCGGTCAGCAGCTCCGCGACACGGACCCGGGGCCACGGCGTCTCTGCCCCCAGCGCTTCGCTGCCCGGTTGGACGTGCCCGGGGGGGTCAGGCTGCACTCCAGAGCAAAGGGGATTTGGAAGGATGGGTTTTCACCCCAGCCCGGGGAGCCTGGACTCCAGCCAGCAATAGGTGGGAGCAGTCACTGGGGTAGCGGTGGCCCTGAGGAGGTGAGGGGACAGCACGGACCACGGCAGGGATCCTCCTGCCTTGGACAGGAGCAAAGCCCGGCCCCAGGCCGGGGGCTCTGCGTGGCGCAGCAGGGTGCCGAGGACCCTGTGCGGGCTCCTCCCCGGGCCACACACAAGCTCAGCACGCAGCAACGAAGGCTCCTGTGCGCCTCCTGCCTCTGCCAGCAGCAGAGAGCCGTTTCCAGGCTTCAGTGCTCATATCCCCTCGTCCGACCCGTGAAAGCCCAGCAGGTTCTTGTCTTGCATGACACCAGCGTGTCCGTTCTTGCCAGCAGAAATGTCAGAAGGAACAAACAAGACTGTTCATTCTCCCCTTTTTGGACATGGAAGAATTTCAGGGATAACGTGGAAAGAAATCCAGGTCTTTTGGAAAGCAGTTATAAGCTTCCTGAGAAGTTTTGCAAAAGAAAGGCTGCCTTGAGCTTCCTTTGCCTCACCGTTTTCTGAATGAGTTATTGACCATGTGTAGTCTTTTGCTTCCCAACAATTTTCTGCATCAGAGTGCATGTCAGTGTGGGGACGAGGCTTGCACTCACGCCCAGCTTTATGAGAGCCCTCAGCACCTAGGAGGTCCCTTGAGGTTTTCTGCTCTCCCTGCTCCCTTCCCTGGGACGAGGTGACCTCCCAGGACATGCTCCTCTCTGTTCCTCCAGGCTCTCTTTTCCTTTCTTCCTTTTCTGTGCACCAAAATATTACGATGCCTGGCAAGCCAAGTGGAAAAAAATCTTTTGTTACTGAACAAAGTGGTCTTCTCCCTTCCAGCGCTGACCTTTAGATCCTGGACGGGGATCTAGCCACGCAGCGCTGATACCTACTTCTCCACCCCAGATGGCTGCAGGGCTTCCCTGGCACTCTCGGAGGTGTTTCGTAGCGCAGACACCTTTATTGTTTCGAAGACATACAGCATCACCAGACGGCTGCTGCCAGATTTGAACGTACTGTGGATGTTTAGCTGGTGCCTCTCACTTCTTTGCCCAGCTGGGTGGTTTGAGACTTGCAGGGCGCTCAGCTTGGCCTGGCACCCCCCATGTCGGCTAAGCAGGAGGGTGGGTTTAGGGAAGAGTCAGGTTCACAGCCAGGAGTGCCTGATGTGCACCCAGTCTGGGAGCACAGCCGTGGTGGAGGATGCCCTCCAGCACGTGGCAGCATGACAGCAAAGGAAGAACGTGAACAGACGGGCTTAAGTGAACACCAGACCCTGATAATGGAGCAGATCCATAGGGCCACTGCAAGTAGTGTTCACAGCCAGCTTCCAGGACTAACTACCCGGGAGCAGGGACCAGAGGAACAGCAAATGCAACCCTGAAGTCTCCAGCAAGACCAGCAGTCACTGCTGACTGTGCCCAGTGGGGCCTGGGAGCCCAGGTGGCTCCCCATGCAATGCAGACTCTTGATTAGACCAGGGTGCCACCATGTACCCTGGCCGAGGCTCGTGCTGCCCCAATGCAGACAATTTGGGCGTCAGTGAGGGCAGAGCTTGTACCACTGCATGTCTGGAGAAATATGTCTTGAAATAGTCTGAACTCATGCCTTGGCAAGCAATGTGCTGGAAGAAAAACAGCTCCAGGACTCCTCGTGCAAAGACGTGGCTCCTGGAGAGGCTGGGAAGGGGTCCCGCGGCATGGGGCTCGTGGCTCCCAAGGGCGATGCAGGTGTGGAGTCAGGGCTGGAGCGACACTGACTCTCAGCAGCAAAACGGTCCGAGTCGGCGTCCGCGGCCGGCTCCGGGCTCCGAAGCCGGGCAGGTGCTCACGCGCGGTGTGGCAGGCCCCGCTCAGCGACCTTGCCGTGCTTTTGCGGGACTAGATACGTCCAGCCGCCCCTGCGTCCACTTGCCTGGGGTTGGCCGGCGCTGCGGAGAAATCACAGCAGTGCTTGGTGTTCAATTAAGTGGGCAGACGAGGAAAAAGGAGGAGATTCGTCTCACTCTGATCTAGCTGCCGAGAGGCGAGGCTAAGAGTTGAAGGACCTTAGAGAAGATGGAAGAGATCGCTGACCCCAGCGCTCTCCTGGGACCGGCGGGACCACCTGCGCCCCGTAACCCGCGAGCGGCCACCAGTGCGAGGCGGACCACGTGCGAGCCCTGCGGCATCGCCTCCCGGCGAGGCCGGCTCCCGTCCGCCTGGCCGGCGAGGAGCTAGCCCACGTTACCGGCACCGGGGAGTTATCTCAGATATTCCTCTGGGCTACTTTTGGAAACCTAAACGGTTTATTCATACTTTCTTGTTGTAAATGCTCCACATGTTTTGAGGTCATAGTTTCAAGCATCTGGAAAAGTTTCCAGCTGATGGGAAAGAACAGGAAAAAGTACGAAAGGGGGAGAATGCAAACTGGTATCGTGGGAATCGTGGAGGAATATTCTTGTCTCACTCTTATATTTAGCAACACAGGGCTGCAGGCAAATACAATAATAAGCACAGTCCTCAAAGATAGCAGCACAGGGTTAACCTCAGCCTCGAGTAGCTAACGTCAGGTTGAGAGCTGGACAGTAACACGACTTCATAGGCTTTAGGCTGATGTTGTCTGTGTGCCTAAATTAAGCTCAAAGCACAGACTGTTCGCAACAGGCGTTGAATCCAGCCCAGCGCTTCGGCTCCCAGGGGCCGCTCTCTGAGTCCCTTCCAGGTGGCTCAAGAAATCTGGGCTCGAGCTTTTCTCCTTTTTGGGAATCCAGACGCCCCGAGCGTTAGCGCCGTCCTGGGTTTCATCAGCCCACGTTCTTCAGCTGGGAAAGTCCTGGAAACTCCTCGGCGCGTGTTTCCGTACGGCACGGACGAGACGCGGGCGCTGCCTGGGTGTCCCGTGTGCGTGCGGGAGACCGTGCCAGAAGTGAGCCCAGCAGCAAGCGCGACGGCCGCCGCCTGGCTCGGGCGGCAGCTTTGCCTGTAACTCAGCCCCGTTTTCAGTCCACCCCCTTCACCGTTCCACGTCCCCGGACCGCTCGGAGGCCGCAGCCCGGGGCAGCGGCGGCCCGGGCGCTCGGGGGGCTCTGCGCAGGTAAACCCCGCGTCCCCCGCGCCCCCGCAAGCCGGGCACCCCGTGGCCGGCCGCGGCAGGCGGGGAGGGCTTAGGTGACCCCGCAGCGGGAGACGTCGACTCCATAAACACCCCCAATCCCTGCCGATCCCTGTAGCTCTATGAGGGCTCAGCTGCGGGTTAAGGGCCGTGTTGGCAAAGGAGCGGCCATCACAGCTTTGCCACAGTAAACGCAACAGAAAAACCAAAATCAAGAGAAATAATCTCTCTTCCCGACCTGCAGTGAAGGTAGGAAGAAGACAGTCCCTTGTGGTGTTTATTTTACTTGTAAAGTTTGCAGATGGACTCCAAGGTTTTTGTTAATGTGCAGGAACTGGACAAAGAGGAAGCTCCAGAAAGCAGCCTTAAATAAGAAATATA
Organism: Rhea pennata; assembly: GCF_028389875.1. Lineage (NCBI taxonomy): Eukaryota > Metazoa > Chordata > Aves > Rheiformes > Rheidae > Rhea > Rhea pennata. The sequence goes on from NC_084672.1 coordinate 21,792,181, forward strand.
TTAGTTATCTAACTGCTTTCAAACGCATAGATCCTCAGCCATGCCTCAGCTTACCAGCTCAGGGAGTTAGTCAGCTGGGCATCAGCTGGAAGCTGCTCCTGCCCCCGCACACACGCACACGCTGCCTCACAAGCGCCGGGCGGTTTCTGCGGGTGTGAATACGTAGCCAGGAGTGTTTGCGTCTGTGCAGGGTGCCGAGCGCCCCGGCGAGCACGTCCTTGCGTGCTTGTGTCTGCTTGCTCGAGGGTCTGTCGACAAGGCCCTGAAGCTGCAGAGACCCGAGCCCAATCTAGGTCCGCATTTCAGGCAGGCGTGTGAGCAGCGAACGTGCCTTGTCCTGTTCCAAGGAGAAGGGCTATTGTGCAAAATAGAAACCAGAGCCAGGACACCCTGGGATGCTGCAAAATTGGGCTTGAAAACCACATAAGTAGGCTTACTGCAATACTCCAGCAGCTCCATTTCCAGACCTCCTACCCTCTCCCAGGCATTTCGGTGGTGTCAAATAGGGACTAAGCCACTGGCTGGGACTGGCTTGCAAAAACTGCTTAGCTGCCACGCGTCTCTCAGAACAGACCCTCCAAGCATCCTTTACCAGCTGATAGAGAGGTGGGGCGAAAGACCGCGGCCCTGTTTGTGCCCCATATCCCAGATTCAAGAGGGTGATAAATTCGTATTTTCCATTCCTTCCTCTCTCTCCTTCTGGGTGTGTCGCATGTTCCAGTTTTGCAGTGCTCCATGTAATACCACTGGGTATTGCAGTGTGCTGAACGGTTGCTCTTGGCTGCCGGACAGACAGGCGGACAGTAGCAGACAGAAAAGCATCCTGGGGAAGGGAGGGCACGGCTAAAAATTGACGGGAGCAGAGGAGGTCATGGGGAGAACTGCACAGATTCAGGGTGGCGGGGCCCATCGCATGCCTCCGCCTGAAGAAATGATAAAAGTAACATTCATCCCTCACCGTGCCGTAGAGCTCCAAACTCTCAGCACGATACCATGACTCACTGGTTATTAAAGGAGCCTTTATGGGCAATGAGTCAGTTAGGAATGGGGCTGGTGAATATTTTTTTCTTCTTTTGCCCAAACCTTGGGTTTTTTAGGGTGGTTGTTTTTCCTTCCTTCTGCGGGTGGGTGGAGGAGCCCTTCCGGGGAGGGAAGGTGGGGTCTCCACCGCCGCGTGCACACACCTTCCGGCGTCTGGCCGTGCCACTTCAGCCTGTGACTGTGGGGAGGGATGTGTTTTTGTGGGTTGTGTGAATCAGAGCTTCCCGCTGTTTGGGCTGGTTTGGGCATTGCCGGTTATTTTGGCTAATTTTTACAGCAAAGGTTACTCTGTTCTGTCCTCTCCCTCCTGTGCCTGTAGGAAGGAGGGTTCTCCTGTCGATTCCACACTGGAGATGTCCTGTCACTACCTCCTGGTGCCGCCCTGGACCTCTGCTGTGGCTGAGGTGGTCATGACCCGGCAGGGACCTGGGCAGAGACCCAGACAGGGTGGTGGGCAGCCCGCTCTGGGTGGCCCTGTTGGAGCAGGGGAGTTGGGCTAGATGGTCTCCGAAGACCTCCATCCAACCTCAGTCACACCACGGCTCCGTGGTTCTGGCTCCAAGGTGCTGTGGCACGGCCAGTCTCACACGGCGTGAAGGGCGCCCAGCTCAGCAAGGCGACACGTTAGGCAGGAAGAAGTAGCTTTGCAGTGACTACAAACCCAATTTTCTGTTCAAGTTTTTTGGTCTTGCCTTCATCACCCTATACATTACTTTCTTTTTCACTTGGGGAATAGGTAAGCTCAGTTCTCTGGTTTTGCTGGAGACCTCTTCCGGCTGAGCCCAGGCAGAGATCTGCCCCAGGACGGAGGAGCTGCCAGGAAAAATTCCCCTCGCCTTCTTCCTTGCACTACTCCCGCTCCTGCCCCACGGATTCGCATCAGCGGATCCGTTCCCCGGAGCCGCGTCCTAGCTCCCCAAGCGAGCTGGGGCTCTAACGGGCCGGGCAAGGACGGGGACAGCACAGAGCCCCTCGGCAGCTGGGTCACTTCCCCCGTGAACGAGCCGTTAAAATGGAAGGTCTCCCCGGAGGCCGGCCGGAGACGAGAAGCTCCTGGCACACGTGGGAACGAGGAGTTTCGGGGGCTCCCGGCCCGCGGGGATTCAGCAGGAATTTTCCGTTTCCTTCGCTGCCTGGTCCTCAGCGACACATAGATCCGCCGGCTTCGCTTGAGCCCGGCTCGGAGGTTTTATGTATCCTGTCCCACAGAATTTCTGGGTCCGCTGGGTCATTTCCTCTGGGAACGGGGGCGGAGGAGGCTGAGAGAGGAAAGTTTTGGCCCGAGGTAGATGTGGCTGAGAAAATCCTTCTGTACGTACGCAGTCCGTAGGCGCAGAGTCCCCCCGCGCGGGCTCGCCCAGCCATGCCCCGCCGCATATACATTCACCCGAGGCTATAAATAGAGGGCGGCCGAGCAGGCGTTTATTTTCTCTATAAACATAACCCCTCGGCTTGTTTCCCATAGATAGAAAAGCCATAGGGATGACAAACTCCGGTCTCGGGAGGAATAGGCAGGGTGGGGAGGGGGACCTCTCTGAGAGGCCTGAGGAGGACGGGGACGGCAGAGGAGAGGAGATTCACGGATTTTTGCTGCTGAAAGGAGAAAAAAAACTAGTTTCTTTGCAGTTAAACTGTGGGGCTGGACCAGCAGGCAGGCAGGTCAGCGTGCATCATGCACAGAAAGGCAAAAATATCCTAAAAATATCCTCCTCTTCTTGCTTCCCCACCGTCCCCGCCCTGCGCCGCAGCCCCGCTCGGGAGGCGGACGTCCCTCCGTCCCTCCATCCCTCCGTCCCTCCGGCGCCGGGGAAAGCCCTTCCCGCGCGGCGCGGGGGCTCCGGGCACGCTGGCCCCCTGGGCTCGCCGGCGTCGCACCCTTCCCTGGTGGAGCCTGCAGCTAGGCGCAGCAGGTAGCTCCTGGCAGAGCTTCCGGAGCGCCTCGGTGCTCCTGCCCCTTTCTATCCTGTTACGCTGCCGTTTTCCCCCTGCCCTGACGCCGGCTGGTGAGTCCCCCCGGTCCTGGCGCTTCCCAGGCAGCTTGCTACACACAGGGCTGGAAAAGGGCCGAGCCGGAGCCGGAGCCGAGTGGAAACGGGCCCCTCTCCAGCGCTTGCTGTTTGTTTACACGAGGCCGGGATCGCTCCGGTAACGTTTAGCCATTCCAGGGATGCTTCTGAACATCGCCTGGCTTTGCTCTGCTCGTCGTGGAGCCGCGGCCCGGGAGGACACCTTCCCACCGTGCCCCCGGCTGGGCTGCGGAGCGCCGGGCGCCGCTCGGCTCCGCGGCGCTCCGGGGACCGCGCCGGCCCCGGACGGCGCCCTTTCGGAGAGCCCGCAGGCACGGGAACGCCGCGGGAGCGCTGGCCAGGGCGTGCAGGGTGGAGTCGGGAAAAGCGTCCGGCCAAGAAGAGAGAGCGAGAGATGGCCCGGGAGGGAGAAAGAAAGAAAGAAAGAAAGAAAGAAAAGGGGGGGAAAGAAAAGAACAAAACCCATCCTGGGATGGTTTGGAAACCACGTCCTCCGGGGCTGATACAATCTTTCCAGGCCAACTTCTGCTGGCAGCCGGGCGCCTCCGTGAGCCTGAGTCACGCTGCAGGGGACGTCACAAAAGCCCCATTTAGCCTCCCGCTCCCCCCAAAACCTCCCACTTTCTCCCCCCCCTTCTTCTCCCAGAGCAGCAGCTCCAACCACCGCTTCCAGCTCGGGCTTATTTCCCGAGTCCCTCCGGAGTCCTTCAGCCACACGTAATTAAAACCCTTCATCTCTGCCTGCCGCTCGCGCGGGGGGAGCTGCCGCGGCGCGGGCGCAGGCAGAGGTCGGTGCGGGCGCCCCGCGAAAGCTCGGGGCAGGCGTCCCGGGGCCCGCGCAGCCCCGCGGCCGCCGCGGCCGCCTCGCCGCGTTGCGACGGCCGCCGCGGTTGCCAGCGTTTCCCCACGCGGCCCCCTCCCCTCCCTGCGGAAAAGCTTATTTTGTTGAACCCTGGAGCGATTGCGGTGGCCGGGGGCTCCCGTGCTGCCCGAGCCGGGGGTGCCGCGCGCCGCCGGGTCCCGGGACGCTGGGGGGTCCCGGCGCTGCAGGGGGGGAGGTCAGGCCGGGTTACACCTGCAGCTCATCTGCTTTTCAAGAACAGCGTGACCCCTTGCGAGGGCGACCCGGGCAGATGCGCCGCCCCGGCAGATAGGAGCTTCGTACCCATCTCCCCACGGCTTCGCGTCTGGCAGGGCGGGAGAGCGCAGGAAATACCATCGGCTCGAGGGCTGCCTGAATCATCGTAAAGCCACGCTGGATAAGGCAGGGCTGCAGCTAGATAGCTCCGGCCAAGGCTCCTGGACCCTGCTCTACAGCACGCAGCTAGCAAAGCGGCGCAGCTCCCTCTCCCCGCGCGGAGACGCTGCCGAGGGAGGCACCACCGGGGCCCGGCTGGCGGGCTGCAGCACCGGCTTGCAGCCCCCCCTCGCCGCCGGCGGGCACACCGTGAGCAAGGGGCTCGTTTGGGGCCGACCCAAAACACCGTGGGCTGCAAAAAAGATTTTTTTTTTCTAGTTCAAGCCATCAGGCAGCAGCGAAGGAGCCCGAGGAAGGACAGCAGGAGACGAAGGCAGGGGAGAGGGAGAAGAGCTGGGGAGGGAAGGGGAGGAAAGAGGAGCTGGAATAACAAACCCAAGTGGAGGTTGGTAAAGAGGCGCAGGGCAGCCAGCGGCAGCGGGAGCCCGCCCCGGCGCGGGAGAGGCTTTGCGCGACGCCGGCCGGGCCGGGCCGAGCCGGCGGGCTGCGGTCGCTGCGGATGAAACCGGGAAGCGGCGACAAGAGCAAAAGCGTTCCCGCGCGCCGGGAGCCATCGCCCCGCGGGCGCTCTCTCCCTCCCCGGCCTTGCCGCCGCCACGCTGCACCCTGGGGCGCCCGCGGACGCAAGCGCAGCCCAGACGCCCGCCCGACGGCCGGGGCAGCGAGTGTGCCGGCGGCCTGCGGGGAGCCCGAGCTGCTGGAGCAGGGCCACGAGGAGCCCCGGCTGTGTTTGCCTTAGCCTGCCTTGCAAGCTGCCCGTTTCCTTCCCCAGCCATAAATAAAACCCTTGCATAAATTGAAGGGAATGTGCGGCATAATGAAGCCTTTCTCCAGGCAGGCAGGGATCTCCCCCTCTCGCAGGGCCTCCCCCCGCTCCCGCTCCCGCTCCGAGCCCAGCGCCGGCCGCCGGCTGCTCCCGTGCCGGGGGCGATGGGGCCACATCCCAGCGAGGCAGGGGCGCGAGCAAAGCGGACGCCCTGCACCGAAGTTCAGCGCCCAGCATCCCCGGGCCCCCGGCTCCTCGCACCGCCCCAGGGGCCCGGGAGAGCCGGGAGGCTCCTGGCTAGGCTGGCTCCCGGGGGAGAAGGTGGATCTGGATGCGGGCGGTGCCGAGGCTCCGGCTCCCTCCCCGTGCGCAGAGCCGGCGCCGGCGGCAGCGTCCCTTTGCCAGGATGGCGCCTGGGGTTTGCACAGCGCTTTCCAACAGGCGGGCTTGGTGCAGTGCAGAGCCGGCCGGGGACGGAGGCAGCTCGCTACCTTATAAAGCCATAAAAAAAAATATATGTATATATCTCAGAGGGCCTCGAAAGAGGCTCCTGCTGACACTACCAACGAGGAATGCAGCTGGCGCGGCGGCCGGCGAGGGGGCACACAGCACCGGGCACACGGGTGCAGCGCGCGGGCTCCCCTCCCCATCCTCCGCCCCACGCCGCTCCATGGGGGACCGCGGTGGCACCCGCCAGGTGTGCCCCACGCTCCTGTCCCCGGGGCGCCTGGGAGCACCGCGCACGGGGTGCAGAGCCCGCTGCGCCCACTGCGCCCGCTGCCGCACAAGCCGGGGGCCGTTCGCCGCAGCAAGGAGCCTCAGCTCCCCGCCTGCTTTTCCCACCCCCTCCCGAAAGGAAAACCCGCGCGGCCGCAGCAGGACGCAGGGCGCTTTTCAGGGCGGTGCGGCGGGCCGGGGCGGCTTTTGGGAGGGAAATTGCGCGGCAGCATCCCAGGACGGAGGAGGAGGCCGAGCGCGAGCCCGAATCGGAGCCGCCTCCGTGCAGTTCGGGCCACGTGCCACAAGTGCTGTCTTCAAACAGGCGTTTGCATCCCAGACAGGCTGCAGAGCAGAGGGTGAGAGCGGCACTGGAATAAAACAGGAATTCGGGAAGGCAAACAGCAGTAACTCCCGTTAACGTGACTCGTTTGCTGGAGAAGAATCCTGAAGCCTGGTGGAGCCCGGGCAGGGATCCCTCCTCCAGCCGCAAACAGCAGCGCTGCCCTGGGCATCAGCACTTCCAGTAACTTGTTATTATTATTCTTTTGAGAAAGAAGCCGAAGGAAAGCCTCCCTGGCAGCTGCGGGACAGAATGTGCTCGCTGCAGGAATTGCTGGGCAAGGTCCCCCGCCCTGGGTACGGAGCGCAGCGGGCTGGCGGAGCAGGGCCATCTCCACCAGCTCCACAGGGGACTGACGTGGCCCCCAGGTCCCCACGCCCTGTCCCCTCGGGTGCCAGGTCACGACACAGGCGAAGGAGTCACAAGTTAGCTGCCGGCCCAGCCACACAGGGAGCCAGGACCTTGCAAAGCTCGGCGGCTCCCTGAGAGCAGCCGCTCAGAGCCCATCTGTAGGCCATGTTTTTCAGATTAAGAGAAGCCACAAAGCAAAAAAAACATCGAAAAAAATCGCGGCGAGAGCTGGAGCACAGACTGCGCACACGTTGGGGGGAACCTCTGCGGGAGCCAGGACACAATGTGCATGCAGCGTCTCCGGGGGACCCAGCTACACCGCCTGCGCGCGTGCACGCATCTCCGGGCGCAACCTCACGGGTCCGCGCGGGGAGCAGGGGCGCGGAGGGAGGGCAAAGTTCCCTTTCGCAACACGCTGCAGCGGTTCTGCTCGCGAAACGTCGGGTGGCCGAACGGCGCGGGCACCACGCGACGCGGCCGGTGCCAGAAGGGCGAGCACCGCCCAGCGAAGCGCTCTGCGGCTGCTTGTTCTCACCACGGCCCCGGGGAGGAGGGAGCGGTTCAGGAGAGGACAGTGACCTTTAACGTCCGTGCGGGTAACAGCAAAGCTCCTGTGACCCACTGGCTCAGTCAAAGAGGACCGGGATGCCAAAGTGACACATGCCAACTGCATGCACAAGAAGCAGGAAATGAGCAGGCTTGAGTAAGACATGCTGGCAGCCCTGCCCGGGGCCGAGTAAAAGGCATGGCATTAAAGCCAGCGCTCGATATTTCCACGCTGCCATTTCATCCCTGCCCAGTGCGGGTGGGGTTACGGCCCTCGCAACTGGATCGAGAAGGGAAAGCGAGCGGTCAAAGCGGAGAGCGTGTCCCAGCCCTCCCGCGCCGGGCAAACCCCGCAGCCCGCTCGTACGCGCGTGCCCTTGCTGCAGCGCGCAAAACCCGGCGGGGTGGCTGCACCCCAGCAGCCAGTCTCCTCCCTGCCCTCCCGCAAAGCGAAGGAGAGGGCGACGGCAGCGTGACGGAGCCACGCAGCCTGTGCCCGGGCTGATTTTGGAAGAGGTCGTGCACGTCTGTAGCCTCGCGCACGGCAGGCTGTGCGGACGGTGACCCTGCGCGGACAGACAGTGCGTGCGTTCACCCCTCGAAACATCCTCCCCGCCTCTCTCCATCTCGCGAGTCTTTTTAGCGTTCCCGCTTCTCAGCGCCACTGCAGCGTTAACTTTGCCGTCGGTCACTCGAAGTTTTGGGGGGGGCGAGCGCGGGCACCCTAACGTCGAGCTGCGCCTGCTCTAGAGGTACCTGCCGGCCGCCCGCACCTCCGCGCTGCGGCGCAGCCTATCGTTACATGACCACGCGCCGCTGCGCTGAGTCCCTCTGACTCTAACGTACGCTGGCTGCTGAACGCTTTCCAACAGCGACTTTAAACGCTGCTTTGGGGCGGAGGTTTTTCCGTGCTCTTACATCCCCACACGGGCTGCGTGCACGCACGTTTATCTCTCCAGCAGCCACCTTTGGAGTGGGTGTCAGCAATGCTTCGATGAGGCGGAAAGCCAGCGGAAAGCAGTGTAAAAGAGGGAGGAGGGAGCGCGCGGTCTCAGCCGACTCCGAGGAGCTCCCCAGGGCCCGCGGAGCAGCGTCTCCTCACGTCCTGGGGGTGGGTTGCTGGGTTTGCGGTGCAGAGCAGGGATTTGCACCAGCCGGGGAACCCGGCCAGCGCATGACACAGCCACCGCGGGAAGGTTTCGCGTTCGCCCCAAGAGCGACGGTCGTGGCAGAAGCGGAAAAGACTCCGTCAGGCCAACGACTCGTCTCCTAGCGCTTGGGAGCTTGGCCCGGTGACGGCTGCTACAGCCCTGCCGCGGCCGGGCGAGGAGGGGGGAGCGCCGAGAAGCGCCCGGGCGAGCCGCGGCCCCGGCACGGGGACCGGGCCGAGCCGGGCCGGGCCGGGCCACTGGCCCCACCTCGCGGCCGCCGCCGGCGGCTGCAGCCCCGCGGCGCCGGGCGCACCGCGGCCGGGAGGCTCGAAGCGGCGCGCAGGGCTCGGGCTCGGGCTGCCGGCCTTAACGGCCCGGCGCTCGGCCCGAGGGCTCTCAGCGCGCCGGGCGAGCGGCTTTGCACCCGGCTGGCCACGGCGGCGCGGGGCTTGCGGGGGCGATGGCAACGCAGCGGCAGCCCTCGCACCGGTGACCTTTTGATCTGGGCAGCAAGGCAAACTCGGGGTGCTGAAGCGGGCACAGAGGGGCAGAGACCTGGGAAGGGGAGCCTGGATCCATAGCCCCCATCCCAGCCACAACCAGCAAACGCGCCTAGGGACAGACAGATGGGGCTTGGGAGAGCTGCTCGTGCACCCTTCCTTCCCTGACCCTGTCCTTTTTCTCCCCAGCCTCTTTCTTTGGGGATGGCTATGTGGAGATGCCCCTGGCAGACGCCTCGCGCACGGTACGGCTCCACCTGCAGCTGTACACCAGCCAGCAGAACGGGCTCCTCTTCCTGGCCGCAGGACAGCCTGACTATCTCCTGATGGAGCTGCGAGCCGGCACCCTGCAGGTCAGCATGACACCACGGATCCATCCACAGCCAACATTTTCTTAAGCAGCAGTGGATGCCGAGGCTTGGCCCTGGGGCAGATGGAGGAAAAGGCCATGTTCTCTCGAGGCAACCTTGGCTCCTTCCCTGCTCCCTGGCAGTAGGGCAGGCCCTCCAGAGCTGATTCAATCCACTTAAATTAGGTTCCTGGTCTGGACTGACCACTCTCCATTTTCCTTTCCTTTGGTTTTAAAAGGACATACAGGCAGGTTGGCCAGAGTCTAGGGTCAACGTTTCTTTTACTACAAGAGTGCAGAACAGTACCTGAAACCAGCAGCCAACAGGGTCAAAAAAGGCTGCAAACATGGATAGCCAAGCTGTCAAAATCCCTACCAGAGCAAGTTAAGAGGCATGAGAGAGGCCTAGTCACAATCTTGGGAGAGGATCAGTTTAGGGCACCAAAGGAGACTGGACACAGTCTTCGGAGAGGGTCAGTTCAGGGCTATTAGATATGCAGAAAGAGCCTCGAGCTTGGGAAATTCCTCACCCACACACCATTTGTGGGCAGGCGAGGACTCAGGAAGTCTCACATCACTGACATCATTACCGAGGCTTCCCCAGCTTGCTAGCCTCAGAGATGATGCATCTGGACTGCTGTCACGTGCCAATGTCCCGTGACACCCTGGGGCCAGGCCCTGACAGGAGACCAGCAGAAGCAGTGCAAAATGGGCTGCTCCTGCTTCATGCTGGGGACTGCAGCATGGAGACACCCCAAAAACCTGTCTTGTGCACTTGGTACAGCTACTGTCATGCAAGGTGCCTCTGAAGCACATGGGGTCAGTGCTTCTCCAGCAGAGAGAAGGGATGAACCAAGAAGAGGAACCAGAAAAGTAACAGGGGCCTCCCCAGCAGACTCACCCAAAAGCCAAGACCAGCCAGAGCACAAGAAAGGCATGGGACAAGAACAGAAGTTCCTCTTGTGGTTATGGCATTGGCATCCGCCATGAAAGAAAAGAGCAGGGCACGTTCTAGCAGATGTCCCCTCCTCTCCCGCAGTGTAGAAGCCACCCGGGCAGGGCCACACGCCACATCAAAGCAGAAGCAGTGGACGAGCTAGAGAGCTGGTCAAGCAGCCGGCCGGAGGTTTCGCTAATGCAGGCCATCTGTCAGGAGAGCTCTCGCCTGGCTCGGCCCTTGGGTCCCTTCTGCTACCCTCTACTTAAACAGGCTCCAAGGCTGCTCCTTGTGGGGAGAGTGTCCCCACCGAGGAAGCAAAGCCTGTTATTTCCCTTGCTGGTTCCCAGGCTGGTGGTCGGGAGGGCTACAATTATGGAAATGGGCCAAGCCACAGGAAAGGAGAGCAGCAGGCAGGGATGGCCAGGAAACAGGGAAAGCAGAGTCAGCATCTGGCAGAGCTCCTCCGTGGGAGGAGAGGAAAGGCCTGGTGGCAAGATGGGAGCCTCAGCATTGTGAGTGGGAGGAGAACCCCCAAGGTGATAGACCCAAGTCTGGAGTTCACCGAGAAAGAGAAGGAAAGGAAGGAAATTTGGAGACTGGGAGGGAGAGTGGGCATATCTGCAGGCTGATAGACAGATGGGTATAGGACGAGGAGGAGGAGTACGCACAGAGGCATAGGAGGGCAGACTGAAACACGTGCAAGACTAAGAGGTGGCTCCATGCTGCAGCAAGTATTTCCAACAGGAAAATAGCAGGCTCCTCTGCTGCAGGTAAGTGCTGTTCCCAGCCTACCCTCAGCACCGCACATCTGGGAATATATGCAGTTAGAGGAACGATCCCTGGACCTTTAGGGTGTCTCAGCATGCATCCTGCTTTACCCTTTGAGTTTTACTGTCAAGGGATGAGGACCTGCTTCTTCTCACGTACAGAGACAGGACTGTGAAAGAGGGGAGCTCGATCTCAATTTTGTACTCACTCTTGTCTGGTTGTGGCTGCCCTGACCATTTCAAGGCCAGGTCCTCAGAGGTGAGGCCAACTGCTGGGGCACCAGAAAGGACAAGTGAGAGTGACTCTGATCTCCCAGTCCTACAGAGCTGGGCTCAGCACAGACCCAGACAGAGAAAAAGAGCCTCAGGGCTATCTTTCAGGATAGTTTGGAGCCAGGCTTAGAGCTGGACTGATGTTCTGCAGTCTTAGGAGTCTGTTCTGCAAACAAAGGTTTTTCAAGACATAAACCACCCCAAAATGCCAACAACGTGTTCCTTTGTTTCTCCCAGATACTGCCTTGTTTGAGCTGAGGTCCTGACTCCACATTTTTTTCTTTCTTCTGTAGGCCAAGCTGCGGCTAGGCTCAGAGGAGGTGATGCTACAGTCCCCAGCAGAGCTGCAGCTCAACAACTTGGAAATACACAATGTGGACCTGTTGATAGAAGACAGCAGGATGACACTGACCGTTGACAGCCTCTTCAACAGCTCTGTGGACATTGCAGGACCCATACGGGAGCTGGACATTCAGTATGGCCTCTACGCAGGTGGGACAGGAAGCCTTGACCTGCCGTATCTTTCTGGGTCCAGCTCTCCCTTCAGAGGTTGCCTCCACTTACTGACGTTCAATGGTCTGGATGTCCTCTCCCCTCCGGCTTCTGATAGCAGCTCCAAGATATTCCACCGGGTTCAAGAGGGGTGCAGCACACAGTTCTCTGCCGAACCTGATGATCCCTTTGGGTTCCTAGGACCACACTCCTACATCGCATTTCCCACATGGAATGCGACAGAAGAAGGGACCATTGAGTTTGTGATAACAACAAGCATCACCCAGGCACCCCTCATCTACCACGCAGGAATGGAGAATGACTTCTTCTATCTGGAAATCTCCAATGGACGCCTGAGAGGGTTTGTCGAGAAGGGGAATGGCATCATCGTCCTGCACAACAACATATTCATCAGCGACGAGCAGCAACACTATGTTAAAGTTCACACAGACGTCCACAAACTTGAGATCCTGATTGACTACTATGCCTCAGCCACATCCAACCGGGGTATCAACAACTATCTGGACCTTCAGGGGAACCTGTTCATTGGAGGTATGAATGAAAAGGCTTTGCAAAGGCTAAGGGAGCACCATCTTGCCTACATGTCAGTGGGCAGCACAACAAACAACTCATTTGTTGGCTGCTTGGAGGACCTGCGTATAAACCTGCAGAGGAGGAGTCTGCAAGATGCTGTGATCACAAAGGACATCACATCTGGCTGTGGAAAGCAGGAGCAGTACTGGGAATACGATGAAGTATATGAACAGGATGAGGCACCCACCTCCCCACCTCCTGATATCTGGCTGGGAGCACCCGGCCTGGCGGTGGAACCGTGCCGGCCAGACAACAGCTTCCCTCCTGCCTTCGCTAACATCAGCAGACTGCTGCATGTCAGCCCCCTCATTGTCTCTGAAGGGGGCACAGCCTTCTTGGAGTGGAAACATGCTCAGCCGACAATAGATTTGAACCTTGCAAACATTCAGCAGTCCCAAATCCTCTTTAGCATCACCAATGACCCTAGACATGGTCAGCTGGAACTAGATGTCCCTGGAACCAGGAGCAGAAGGAAGTTTACTTTGTTGGACATTGTGAATCGGAAAGTCAGATACGTCCATGATGGCTCCGAAGGACCCATGGACCAGCTGATGCTGGAGGCAGCAGTGACAGCCCAGCAAGGGATCCCCGAGTGTTTGCGACAGGGACAGATGTACCTGCTACCCATAATGATCAACCCCATCAATGATGCCCCTCAGGTGATATTTCCTCATGGGGATCACATGACAATCCTAAAGCACACGCGGAAGCATCTGACCATGGACATCCTGCAGGCCTTGGATGATGACACATCCTGTGATGACCTTGAATTTCAGCTGCATGGCAGCCGACTGATGGAGGAAGGTTATGTGGAATATGACTTTCATCCTGGAGTACCCATTGAAGAGTTTTCCTGCAGGGACTTGGAAGCAGGCAACATAGTCTACGTACACCAGAGCGGGACAAATTTGCAGCTCACTTTCCAAGTGAGCGACGGGTCTATCCCAAGCCCCATAGCCACCCTGAAGATCCTCGCCATAGAGCCTGACATTCGCATGCACAACAACACTGGCCTCTTCGTCTCCCAGGGAGGCGCTGCACGCATTACCACAGCCAACCTATCAGTGGAGACCAATGCCGTGAAACAACGCGTTGCTGTCTTGTATGGCCTCACAGAGCCTCTCAGGTATGGTGAAGTCCGGAAACAAGGGAGTGTGGGAGGGGAATGGAAAAAAGTTGAGTCCTTCCATCAGCAAGACCTGGAGCAAGGACGCATCCAGTATTTCAGCACAGATCCAGAGCACCGGCTGGAAGATGTCGTGGAGAAGCTGAAATTCAAAGTTCAGGTTGGACAAAAGATCTTGCAAAACAACACTTTCCTCATTAGGATCAAAAGAGCTACCATCAAGATGAGAACCATGGTCCCTCTCCAAATGAAGAGCAAGCAGCACAAAAGTATCACCAGTAAGGAACTAGAGGCAATGTTGGAAGATTCAAACTCTGCCCCGGTTTCCTTCCGCTATGTGATAATCCAGGCTCCCAAAAAGGGAAACTTGGAGTTGCTTGGCAACAGGCTGACTGAAGGCTTTGGATTTACCCAAGATGATCTGCAAAGAAACCATTTAAGCTACAGTGCAACCATCAGGAATTCTAAGCAAGCTGAGGATACCTTCCAGTTTCGTGTCCGTGCTGGGGACCAGTATTCTCCTGTGTACACCTACACGATCAGCATAGGTGGAGACCCTGATGCACCGGCCCTGACTAACGTCCTGCTGTCTGTGCCAGAAGGGGGGCAGGCCATCATCTCCAGGGACCACTTGTTCGTACAGAGCCTGAACAGCATAGACTATCTCTATGAAGTAATTGAAGGGCCATCACACGGGAGGCTGGCCTGGGCCACATCCCCAGGCTGGTCCTCCAGTGAGGAGATCACAGAGTTCACCAATGAGGACATCCTCCGGGGCAGGCTGCTGTACCAGCATGATGACTCTGAGACCCTGGAGGACGATATCCCCTTTGTAGCAATCAAGCAGGGCGAGGGCAGCACTGAGCCAGATGCAGAGGAGGTAAGAGGTGTTTTCAGAGTATCCATCCAACCTGTCAATGACCACCCCCCTGTCCAGGTGGTGAACAAGGTTTTCAACGTGGTGCGCAACGGACAGCACCTCCTGACGACGGACAACATTGCTTTCACCGATAAGGACTCCGGCTTTTCAGACACGCAGCTGGTGCTGGCGAGGAAGGACATTCTGTTTGGCAGCATCGTATCTGTTGATGACAGAAGCCACCAGATCTATCGGTTCACACAGGATGATTTGAGGAAGAAAAAGATCCTGTTCGTCCATTCAGGGGCTGACCGGGGCTGGATTCAGCTACAGGTCTCAGATGGCCTCCACCAAACTACTGCCCTCCTGGAAGTCCAGGCTTCAGACCCCTACATCAAAATAGTTAACAACACTGGCCTAGCCATCCGCCAAGGGAGCCGAGGGAACATTGACTCCTCTGTCCTCAGCCTGGAGACCAACATGGACATCAGGTCGGATGAAGAGATACGGTTCCTAATAACTACTCCCCCACAGTGGGGGACTGTGCTGAGAGGGGAGCAGCCAGTCATGGCTTTCTCCCAGAGGGATCTGTTAGCAGGAGAGATTGCCTACCACCACAACGGGAGTAGGAACTCCCGGGACGAGTTCCAGTTCACTGTGGAAGCGAATGAGGTGGTGGTGGAGGACACACTGGCCATTACTGTGTTCTTGGACACCCATCCCAGCCCTCTGCACATTGTGAACCTCAAGGAGATACATGTCTTCCAAGGGGAACCAGCTGAGATCAAGGAAGAACACTTATCAGTGAGTACCCCCCTCTCTAATTATTACCCAAGCCTGCATCTCCTCCTGGTTACAGAGCAAGGGAAAGCCACATCCTGCACATAGATCCTGGGAAACCTTCCTTGAAGGCTAAAACAGAAAAGGTTCAATGAGGCATGAACCCCTGCAGAGAATTATACCTGCTGATGGGCTGGACCCATCAATGCAAGCAGGTCACCCAGAACAGAGCACTGCCTCGCACAAAGCACCTTGAAAAAGGTTAGGGAGAAGCTCCGTGTCCTAGAACAGGCATTCTCAAACTCAGTCCACACTCAGTACTGAGGGATGTGTCTGATTCAGCCTGTGTCCCCCTTTCACGGTGCCTGTTTGTATCACTCCTGTGTACGAGAGGAACAAGACTGGTGGAAGTAGCTCTGTAGCTCTTCCTTATCCCCTCTTTACAGCGCTATTTATTAAGGCATAGCCATGACTTGAACTGTGAATGTCTCTGCATATAGCAGTCTGTACATCGGTGCAGAGCAAAAGCAGGCTAAAGGCTGTGCAGACACCCCGTGGCTGTGCTCCCTGAGGCTGCTTGGCATTTCAACTTCCAGGAAATTCCTAACTATCACTAGAGTAAGTCCAGAGTGGGCCTGGTCTAATTTTGCTCTAGGAACAGCCAGAGCAGCTGAGCAGAGGCTATTCCAGCTCCCAAGGGACCCACGTGGCTGTTATGAGGTATACATCCCAGTGTTGTGGTAAACAAGGGTAGATTTCATACATACAGCTGTTACAGGAGAGGTTTGAATGGCCTATTTATGGTCACCTCCATGGCTGGGGTGGTGCCTAGGCCCCTTTCTCACCGCATCTCCTTGCACACACAGGTTGCCCATGAAGAGATCCCTGCCCAAGACATCATCTACCTGGTGAGCAGCCCCCCAGCCTCAGGCTTCCTGGTGATGGTTCAGCATGGCCAAGACTCGAACGAGCCTCCCAGCTTGGATCCCATCCAGTCTTTCACCCAGGAGGACATCAACAGCGGCAAAGTCCTCTACTTGCACTCCAAGCCAGAGGAGCAGCGTGACCACTTTGTCGTGGACATCACAGCCAGGGGAGCGGACCCGCTGGAAGGGGTTGGGGTGAGCCTGGTCGTGCTCCCCGTTGCAGTCCCCCTGGACATCCGCAACATCACAGTACCCGGCGGCAGCTCTGCCACACTCTCCACCGAGATCCTCAACATCCCCAGCACCTACTTCACGACTCTCAGCATCGAGTTCAGGGTGCTGGAGCCCCCCAAGTTTGGCACCCTGCAGAACCGCGAACAGTCCTGGGAGCACGGGCTGCGCACCTTCACCTGGAGCGAGGTATGGGTGTGTGTGGGGGGGGGGGTTCAACACCATGGGGCTGCACAGTGGACAAGGCACCCACCTACCACAGGAGCGGCTTGGACCCACATGTGGTGGGGCACAGCCAAGGTGTGCTTAGACAGCTCTGGAGGAGCCAAAGCGGGACTGGTCCTTCCACATCACATCGGAGCTGGCCCAGGATGTGGGGTGGGAAGGGAGGCAGCAGGCAGAGCACCTACAATGGGGTCCAGGCTTCCCCTTTGGGGCAAGGGACCCCTCTCCCTGGCTTTGCATGGGCCCTTCCCTCACAGGCCACCCGTAGCAAGTGGCAGACACTGGGTCCCTCACCGTCCCCCCAGCCGGCACCAGGCTCTCCCTCCCCACGGGGCTGCCATGGCCGAGGGGCTCCTCACGCTGCCCCCGCCCGCAGGTGGAGAACGGGCTGATCCGGTACCAGCAGGACGGCCCCGACGCCCCGGCCGACAGCTTCACCCTCCTGGCCAACGCCACCGCCATCAACCGGCGCAGCCAGCCCAGGACCGTCTTCGTCACCATCCTGCCCCACCGCAGCCACGGCCCCCGGCTGCGCGTCAACGCTGGGCTGCAGGTAACGTGGGGCGCCGGGAGGGAGAACCCGGCGAGCTCCGGGCTGCCCGCGGTGCCGTGCCCGGCGCGGGCGTCCCGGGGACCTTCCCCGCCGAGCCAGGCTTTGCTCCAGACGGAAAAGCCCAGGGCCTCGGGCCCGAGGGCGCCTGCGTCCGTCCCCGCTGGCGATGCTAAACTTGTCCACAAGATGGGAGCACGGCCGCGCACCACCATCGGGCGCCTGCCGCCGCCATCGGCCCACCCCGCGGCCTCGTCCACGGCCCGGTCAGAAAACAAAACGCCACCGTGCCAGAGCAGACCCGAGGGCCCCCTTAGCACAGCTCTCCTGCGGCACAGCCCGCGGGAGCGCCATCCTTCCCCCCTCCCCAAAATCACTGCTAAGGGCGCCAAGATCATCTTGTGAGTTTGCAGAGAGATCAGAAACACCGAACGGGTTAAGCAGCCTTCACCCTGCCTTCCTCTGGTTACGCCCAGGCGCTCCATCCCCTCCGCGGCAGCTGTGCATCGCCTTAGGTCATCAAGATGGGAAGCAGCTGAGGCAGAAGCAAATCTGTCTCACTTGTTGCTTGAAGTCCGGCCTTCAGGAGCTACAAAGTCTGGCTTTAAGCTTTCCCCTCGCTATCTCAGACACCTCACTGCCCAGTTCAGCATAGTTGATGCAAAGTTACAGCAAAGCGTAGTTAGAAAATGTGCAAGAGTAGCAGCCCAGCAGGTTTGTTTTCCTCCACTTTCAAGACTATCATTGCAGCATCCCTGGATATCCTGGGGCCAGCAGCAGAGAAGGCCTCCCATCAAACAAAGCCAGGCTTGTTGCAGTGATGTTTGGAAGATGCCTAGGAGCCTGCTCACCTTGGCTGGGCTCTGGAGTTGTCCAAAGGAAGGGCATGGGCTTCACTGCGTTTGGAGGGCAACCACACTATATATGCCTGCATGCATATATATATATATATATATATATATATACACACACATACTCACAGCAGGATTTTCAGCTGTGCTAGGACTCCTCCAGCTCCAGCTAGTGTCTCAGGAGCTCTCTCCCAAGCTGGGGAGAACAGCCAGGACTCCTATGTTCTCCAGCAGACTGTCACCTGTAGATATTTCCCCCACTTTCTCACAGCAACCCCCCAGCACTTAAACAAGGCTTTTCAGAAGCAGAGCTCAGAAGCGTTAGAGATACAGAAAGAGATGCAAGGGTTTGTTGGATCATTCAACAGCCTAAAGGCAGCAGAAATAACTGCCAGGGCTGGGGGGCATCTGGCTGAGGACAACCCTTCACAGAGATGAAGGGCCACAAGGAAGGCTGCTAAAGGCCAAGCACAACCCAGGGAGGCCAAGAAGTGGGGAAGAGATGCTGAGGCTGCCCATTAAAGCTCAGGGGCCTCCAGGCACCACTGCCAGGCAGGGAGACAGGCAGTCTGCACAGGTCTGTCACCTCCCTGCATGGCTCTCATTTATGCCCCCAGCCAAACACACCTTCAAGCTAGCAAAGATGTAGCCAGCTCTGAGGAGCAGGAGCAGGAGCAGGAGCAGGAGCAGGAGCAGGAGCAGGAGCAGGAGCAGGAGCAGGAGCAGGAGCAGGAGCAGGAGCAGGAGCAGGAGCAGGAGCAGGAGCAGGAGCAGGAGCAGGAGCAGGAGCAGGAGCAGGAGCAGGAGCAGGAGCAGGAGCAGGAGCAGGAGCAGGAGCAGGAGCAGGAGCAGGAGCAGGAGCAGGAGCAGGAGCAGGAGCAGGAGCAGCCCTAACCCCCCATGCTCAGCTTCCTCCCAGCAAATCCCTTTTATAGTGCATTAAGGGTGACTCCGTTATCTGCCCCAGCTGCCCCAAACCCCAGCACGCCAGGCAGCGGGAGGTTAACCCCTTGGCTGCTAGGCTGCACAGTAGCACCTCTCCTCCCACTCCAGCACACGCACTTCCCTCTCCCTGCTCTGCTCGCCTAGGCAGGAAAGCCACGCTTGCTGCTGGGGACCGTCACACCCCAGCAGGGAAGGGCCTGAGCAGTCGGTGAGTGCCCCGTTGCCTCCTCTGGGCCTTGCTCTCGCTGTCTGGGAGGAAACTGGAGCACGAAGAGATGCACGAAGCGGACCCTGTGCAAGGGGAGGGGGAAACCTTGCTCTTGGCTTTATTTTTAGCCAGTCCATTAGCAAGCCACTTAAAGAAGCACGTGCTTCCCTCCTAGGCATGATGCTAAAGAAAATGAAAGGTCGTAAGAAAGAAAAAGGCCCCCACATAGGCGCAGCCCCATTACGGAGGCGCAGATCCACCTGCCTTTCCGCTGCAATTGCCACCCTCCGCCGTCCCGAGCGTCAGCCCTCGGAGGGGCTCCGGGGCAGAGCGCGCTGCCGCCCTGCTCCGGGGCGAGAGGAACGCCGGGGCGAGCCGGCACTCGGGGGGGGCGCGAGGCCAGGCCGGGCCCGGGACACGCGCGGGCAGGCTCGGACCCGCCGGGCCTGCGCCGTCCTCGAAGGTGCGGGGGGCCGTAACCGCTGCCCCGCTGCCCACCCCCCCCCAGATGCGGGAGGGCGCCACGGCCGACATCGGCCCCCAGCTGCTGCGCGCCGAGGACGACGACTCGCCGGCGGAGGACGTGGTGTACTCCGTGGAGCCGCCGGCGAACGGGAAGCTGGTGCTGCGGCCGTCCCCCGGCGCCGAGGTGCGGCGGTTCAGCCAGGCGCAGATCGACCGCGGCCTCCTCCAGTTCGTGCACCGAGGTAGGCCGGGCCCCCGCCGCCCCGTCCCCGCCGCCCGCCGCCCCGCCGGCCCGGCCCAACCCCGCGCTCTCCGCAGGGCCCCTGGACGGCGGCTTCGCCTTCGCCCTCTCCGACGGCCGCAACCTCTCGCCGGGGCACTTCTTCGTGGTGCGGGCGCAGCGGGAGGCGGCGGCGAGGACGCGGAGCCTCGCCCTGTGCCCCGGCGCCCGGCGGCCCCTCGGCGGCCAGGACCTGCGGCCGGCGGCCGGCGGCGCCGCGCTGCGCTACGCCGTGGAGCAGCCGCCGCGCCTGGGCCGCCTCGGCGCCTCGCCCGGCGCCGCCCGCGTCAGCGACTTCACCCAAGCCCAGGTGAGCCCCCGCCGGCCCCGCCGCCGGGCCCCCGGCTGCTTAACGAGGGCTCGGCGCGCTCTCCTTCGAGCCAGAGCAAGCGGCCGTGGTCCGCCGGTCGGCTCTAGTGCAGTCTGCTGCCCCCTCTAGCACCTGCTAGCATTTTCCCGGGTACCAAGCTCTGGTCATCCAGCTCTTCTGGCCTTGGCCCGGAGACGGGGCAGGGGGGACATCCAGAAATCGTGGTGTTTACCCCCGGCTCTGCGGCGTGAGGTAAGGTTTCACTCCCGCCTGGTGCTGCAGGGCCCATCATCATGACCCAAGACGAGACGGAGGGACAGGGCTCCCGCTGAGCTTAGTGGTTCCCACGCGGTACTATTCACGTTAGTTTACTTCGCCGTTAAGCAGAGATTGTTGCATTTTGGTGTCTGCTAGGTGGATAGTGGGATGATTTTCTATCAGCACGAGATGCCACCGAAGCCATTCTGGCATGCCCAGGATGCCATTCGCTTACGGGTCGTTTCTCCCACATCCGTCTCCGATTCCTTCATCCTCCTCATGCTGATATCGTTCGAGGAGAGATGCCCCCAACGCTCAACTCAGCTCTGGAGAAATGCAGGTAAAAAAAAATAAAGACTCAGCCAGGTTTATAGCGCTGAGCCCAAAAAGGCTGAGGGCAGAGGAGAAGCAAGGGACAGATGAGCTCTCCTGAGGTTATCACCCTCAAGGAGATAACCTCAGGAGAGCTTGTTTGTCCAAGGAAGAGGCACTAACATCCCGTTTTCCTGGGTCCACCAAGCACGAGCTCTGATATTATGTCAAGTAATGTCTAACAAACTGTTTCAATCCCTTTCCTGGATCGGTCTGCGCAACTCCTTTCCCTATGGCCTTGCTAAACTAATAAATCGCTTCCCCTTTCTCCTCTCTCCGTTTCTGTATAACCATTCTTTCACCCTTCTCTACTCCCCTTTTCTCCTCTCCCGTGTGTCACACGCTCTTCTGGCTCTGCTTTCATTCTCTGCCCTCCAGCAAATTCTCCTGCCTGTGTCTTCCCTGTACTCACAGGACTCAGAGTTTTCCCTTTTTTTCCAGGCCTCCAGGTTGCGAAGGCTCAAAGGGCAGAGATCGACACCTCCGTGCTGGACGCCTCCAATGTCCTGAGCCAAGTCCCGGCCTCCGACAGGGCCACGCATGACGTCGTGTTCCTGGTCACAGATTTTCCCGGGCACGGGCAGCTCTCGGTAGCCGGCGTGCCCGTGGAGAGGACACGTCCCTTCTTCCTGCAGTCGGATCTGGATGCGGGGCGCCTGGTGTATGCCCACCACGGGGACAGCGTCCCCGAAGATCGCTTCCAGTTTAAGGCTTGGCTCCGGCCCCAGGCAGAGCCGTCTGTTCGCCCTCCACAGGAAGGGGTGGTCATTTCTGAAGCTTTTAATATAACAGTGACAGGCAGCAATAGAAAGCCACCGGAGGTGGTGAAGCGACGCGAAGTGCTGCAGGTCCTTGCGGGCTCCTGGGTGCCGCTGTCCCAGGAGTACCTGGATGTAGCTGACCCGGACAGTTTCCCAGAGGAGATGGAGTACCGCCTCCTCCAGAGACCCCTCGCTGGCTATCTGGCCAGCATGCACAATCACCTGGTGCCTATTGACCACTTCACCCAGGCAGACGTCAACGCGGGCCACGTGGCGTTCATTGCCACCGGGAGCCATTCCCCTGAGTCTTTAGTCCTCAGCCTCTCCGATGGCCATCATGCACCCACCCTGACCTCTGTGGAAATCGTGGTGCTGCCTGCGGTGACAACCCCAGTGGGCCTGGTGCCACTGGAAGTATCTCAGGGCCTGAACAAAGCGTCCATGTCCCGAGATCACCTCCTGGGAGCTGCTCAGCTTGGGCAACAGGATATTCTTTACAAGATCACCAAGGACCCAAAGTTTGGCCAAGTGCAAGTCAACCAAAAGCCAGTGTGGATGTTCTCACAGAAGCAGGTGGACCAGGGGGAAGTGACTTTTACTTTCACCAACTTCTCCTCTCCCGAGGATGAATTCCACTTCCTCACCACATCCCCGACAGCGAACAGGACCGGGGTGGTGAACGTGACCGTCAAGGCCTGGGTCAAGGCACAGTCAGGGAGCCTGTGGCCCCGGGGTACCACAGTCCTGATGGACACCAACATCCTCGACGCAAGCGAACTGGCCAACCGAACTAAGGGAGTCCCAGTATTTAAAATCCGCAGGGCACCCCGTCACAGCCGTGTTGTGAGGGTCTCGAGAGACCCGGGGCAACGGACCACCCCAATCGACACCTTCAGCCAGACTGAGCTGGAGCAAGGGCTGATCGGTCTGGAGGTGCTGGACACGATGGAGGCTGGCCAACCACTGCAGAACGACAGCTTCGTCTTTGAACTGGCAGCCGCTGGCGTGCCGCCAGCACTGGCATCCTTGGCATATAGTATTGAGCCATATAACACCTCCAAAGCCTACAGCGTCACACTGCTCACAGCCCCCCGGGTGTCCTCGCCACACACGCCAGGTCCCCAGCCCCAGGGCACGGCGCGGAGCAGCCCCAACGCCAGCGAGCTGGGTGTCCTCCCCACTGCCTGGCACGGCCATGGCACCACGACCAGCCCTAGCCCTGTGGAGGGGGGCACGTTCCTCAGCTTCATCGAGGCCAACATGTTCAGCGTCATCATCCCCATCTGCCTCATCTTCCTCCTGCTGGCTCTCATTTTGCCCCTGCTCTTCTACCTGCACAAGCGCAACAAGACGGGGAAGCACCACGTCCAGGGCACCCCGGCCACCAAGGCAAAGAACGGCGCCGTACTCGACCAGGAGACCTTCCGGAAGACAGACCCCAACCAGGGCATCCCCCTAACAACTGTGAACGCGCTGGAGGCCAAGGGAGCGGGCCCTCCGCCCCCGGGCACGGAGCCCGGCGCGCCGCAGGACCCCGAGCTTCTCCAGTACTGCCGGACTTCAAACCCCCCCTTGAAAAACAACCAGTACTGGGTCTGAAGGGCTAAGCGCGGAGGCGAGCGGCCGGACCGTCCCCAGACAGCGTCCCTCAGCCTCTCGGGTCGCCCCGAGCACCTCCGTCCTCCTCCTGGTTCTCCTCATCCCTCGGCCGCAGGAGGAGCCCAGGGATGCGGGGGCTGCCGGTGCCGGCACACTCGGGAGCCCCAGCTCTCCGGGTTGCTTGGGGCAGGGGAAGGGATCGCTGCATAGGCAAGCAGGGGTGGGGGGAGGCGGCACGTCAGCAGCCCTAGGAAAACGCTCTTTTCGGGTGCCTCTCGGCCGCTCGAACGGCGGCTGTGAGGCGGGAGGGGAGCGCGCGGTGCGGCGCTGCCGGCAGTCCCTGCCGACCCACCCAGGTGGGTCTGGACGTGGCTCCTGCAGCGGGCGCGCTGGCCGGGGAGGGGGCCG
This sequence comes from Rhea pennata, assembly GCF_028389875.1. Classification (NCBI taxonomy): domain Eukaryota; kingdom Metazoa; phylum Chordata; class Aves; order Rheiformes; family Rheidae; genus Rhea; species Rhea pennata. The sequence goes on from NC_084672.1 coordinate 21,815,450, forward strand.
GCGCGAGCCGGCCCACGGGGGCGTTTGCAGCAGCTCTCGGAGCGAGAGGGAGGATGAAGAGCGATTTGCACTGAGTCAGGCTTGGGACGAAGCTGTCCAAATTCCCCGGGGCTAGGCGGGCTGAGCCACTGGCGCGGAGGCTCGGAAAAACTCCGTGGCCAATGCCAGGGGAATTTAAGGAGTCCCCACCCATCTGGAAAAAACGAATCGCTCTTTCTCTGCACGCCCGTGGTGCGTTTCGTAAAGCAGAGCAGGCGGCGCCCGGGCCGGGGTGGGGGGGAGATTGCACAACAGGTAGGACGCCTTCGCGAAGCCGCAGCGCGCTGGCGGCCGGCGCAGCGGGCCGGGACTCCGCGGGCACTCACCTGGCCGGCGGCGCGGCGACGGCGCTTTATGCAACGCCGGGGCCAGCTCTCCGGGCCGGCTGGGCCCCGCGAGCTCCCCGGGGCCGCGTTGCCTCCCGCGAGCCCCGGCCCCGCTGCAGCTGAGAGCAGGGAATTGGACCCAGCACGGTTTTCCACTGTATACTCCCATATGGCAGAAGTAAACAGAATAAAGTGCCTTTTCCAAGGTGCCTCCTGGAAGAGATTCTCATAAACCAGCTCTCTCACGTTGCCTGTCCTCACCAGCCCTCTTTTCTGCCCAGTTAGCTGCAGAGCAACATTGTGGAGGTAATGGGCCAAATTCTGGGCTCTTGCTCAAATTTTCCTCAGACTACAGGCCTAATAAATAGGAATTACCCGGGGAAGAACAGAGGAAAAACTGAGCTTTGAGCTCAGGATGTGACCCAACAATAATACCCTGTATTGCTACAGCTGAGAATCTCATCAAGGGTCACATCCTGCCTTCACAAAACTGGAGCAAAAAAGTAACTCCCCGGGGAGCACTAGGGATGCCCCGGATTTGCCCCCTCTTTATGCCCCCCCCCCCCATGAAGCGAGCGCAAGCGCTTCCCTCCCTCTCCCGCGCTAAGCCCTGGGCCTCGCCGGCGCCGTCCAGACGAGCGCGCGTATGATCCGTGCGAGTCCCGCTTTAAGGGGAGCGCCCGGGGAGGGATGGAGACCTCGCAAGGAAGCTGGCGGCCGTCGCCGAGGGCCCTGCGGGGAGCATTTGCTGGGTTTTCCTTTCGGATCATTTTTGCTTCGCACTGAGGGATTAGACACAAGGAAGGTGGCCTACTTTGCAACGAGCCTTGAAAATGAAACAGATTATTTTTAAAGCATGTGGTTATATTCCCAGTGCCAGGAAATATCCACTTCCCGGGGTCAGCAGAGGACAGATAGGAACCTGGGAAAAGCTGGTGGAGGATACGTTTTTACAGGGCCATGTTCTGCTGGCAACGGAGAGGGAGAAACCCAGAGCAAAGCGGCTGCCTGCGCTTGGGTTATGCTTCCGGCCTGGAAGCAGCCGGGAAGGAGCCGGCAGCAGAGCCGCCCTGTTCCTCGGCCGCCCGGCGCTGCCTTCAACTGGCCGGGAAATGCCGCCTGCCTCGGGGTCCCGTGGCCATTCCCGAGGAAATGCTGCATCCCGCCCCGGCCGCTCGGCTCGGCCGCAGCAGCGGACAGGGACACAGCTCTGGGGACACCAGAGCCCTCCCAGCAGGGACCAGTTTCCAGGCACCTATTGAGATGCAAACGAGCAGTAACAGGGCAAACAGGTTTCCTTGCATCCAGCCCACTCCCCCGGCAGAGAGGATCAGTTGGCTTTGAAACCCTCCCCAGGAGCTTTAACGGAGCAAACAGAGGCCCCCGGCAAAGGAGGAACTCGGCCCGGGCGCGCCCGTGGCCGGGAAGGGACAAGTCGGGGTTCCCGTCCCACCGCGATGTGCATCGGCGCCCAGGTCCGGCACGCGGGTCCCCCCTCCTCCGAGGCGCTGCTCCCCGCCGCCTCCGCCCGCGTTGCAGCCCGAGCGCGCCGGTGGCCTCCCCGCGCCACGCCGGCCTGGAGCTCAGCTCCTGCAAAACCCGCGCTGAAAATTGCTCCAGCTTTCGTTGTTTCCCTCCCCTTCGGGAACCGCTGCCCAGAAAACGGAACAACCAGCCCGTCCTGATTCCCTGCACCGTCCTGATTCCCTGCAGCGGCAACAGCCGATATTCGCGGGCATTTCAGCGCGCAAAACGGCCGCAGCCCGCCCCGGGGGGGAGCCGAGCCGAGCCCCGCTGGTTTGGGCAGCGGCGGTTCTGGGTGCGGCAGGTCTCCCGTCGCCATGCCAGGCACTGCTAGCAGGGCCGGGCTGGGCGCGGGTTGTCCCCACCGCTCCACGGCACCGGGGGGTCTCGCAGAAGTCGATCCAGCGCGTAAACACCTCGCGGGAAGCTGCGTGCTTGGCCTTGGAAAACTTGCGGAGCCGGCTGGGGTGGCAACACACCCTCCGGAGCTCGCGCCGCCCCCGCTTCGCCCCTCCCGGGCGAGGGTCAGCGCCCGGGGCGAGCGCGCTCCGGCGGCACGGCCCCGTGTGCCCCCGGGCGAGCGCGCAGCAGCCCCCCGGCTCCTCCTGGGGGGCCGGGACACCTCCCGGCCCCAGGCACCCAGGCGCCGCCAGCAGCGCGGGCGCTCCGCGGCTCCGGGCGCCTCCGAGGAGGAATCGCTCCTTCCCTCGGGGTGCAAGCACCCATCCGGATACAGGTTCCTGCTGCCCCCCCCCCCCCCAAGGGGGTGCGCGAACCGTCCAAAATCCGCCAGCGGCCGCCCGTCTGTGGGACGTCGCGGGGCGGCTCGGGGGCCGCGCTGCGCCTTCCCCTCCGCCGGTCCCCGGGGCGGCCGAGGCCGCCGCCTGCGTGCAGCAGCGCGTCTCTGCCGGCCCCGCCGCGGCCGAGCCCGGCGGCCGGGCAAGGCCCCCGTTTCAGCGGTCCCCCGCCGGCCTCCGCGCTCCGGCTAATTTTAACCCTGGAGCAGCGCCAAGCAGGCTCCGACTTTCCTCGCTGTTGTTTCTTCCGGCCGTTTCCCTCGGAAAACAAGGCGCCCGGGGCCGAGCCGGCGCAGGCACCGCCAGCTTCTCACGCCCCGCGGCTCGGGGGCGAGGAACCACAGCTCCCAGCACCTCGCCGAGGTGCAGCCTCCAGGACTTTTTCCTTTTTTTCCCCAAAAGCCGGCTAAAACCCAGCGGGATGCTCCGACGGGCATCCACCCTCCCCCTGCGGTCCCTTCCCAGGGAACCTGGAGCAGCTCCGTTTTCCACAGACGTTTCTGGGATGGGTTTTGCTTTGTTTTTGGTTTTTTCTACTGACATTTTTATTGAAAATGCTGTGGGACTCTTTCTTTTTTTTGGCTTTTTTCCCCCTTTTTCCAGTCAACAGGCGTGCTTGAGAAAGAGATTTCCGTTTGCCTCTGTGTGTCTATTAAAAACTGATCGGTAAAAATGCTGCAGAAACATTCGTGAGAAATGGAGAATATCGAAAATATCTTGCAGGAACAAAAAAAGGAAATCTCTTCCAAATAAAGATCTTTCTTCTTTTCTTTTTTCCATCAGAAAAGCTCGTAGTGTGCAAAATGTCGACCGCTTCGATTCCTGTTCCCATAGGGCTGGGACGAACCCACCTCTCTGCTCCGGGAGGACGCGTTTCCAGAAAGCTACAGATCACTAGACAGAGATACCAGCACCCTTAAGCCAACGTCTCCGTTTCTCCTGCAGAAAACACCCACGTCCCGGCCGGAGCCGCTGCAGGCTGCGCAGCGGGGGACGGCCATCCCCCCGGCACAGACGGGGCACGGCCAGCCGGAGGACCCGAGCGCGATCCCCTCCCCGCGGCGCCGCCGCCTGCCGGGCCCGGGAAGACGGAAGAAAGCCCAAAGGTATTTGGTCACTAGCGTCGTGAGTTGCTGTTCGTTCTCAGTCCATCACAGAGGTGGTCTGCAAGGCTCCGGATAGAAAACTGCGTGATTTCGGAGGGACAGCAAGCAGATGCGTCGGGCCCGCGGGGGCGTTAGAGGTTGTCGTACATGCGTAAAGTCTTCTCCAGCTGCTGGCTCACTCGCTGGTAGAAGATGATCTGCTGCTTCAGGTAGGACTGCATCATCCTTTTGAAGTCGGCGACGCGCCGCTCGTGGAAGTGGTTCATCTCGGCCTGCAGGGCGAAGCCGACCACGCGGCAGCGCTTCCGGATGCCGTCCGCCTCGTCCTGGTCCATGCGCCCCTCGTCGCTCATCCGCTGGCTCTCCTTCACCTTGGCGAAGGCGCCTGGGGGAGGCGAGCAGAAAGGTGAGAGAGGGCAGGCAGCGGCGCGGGCCGCGTCCCCGCGCGTGCCTACGGCCGCTCCGGGCTCGTGGAAAACCCGTCCCCCTCCCGCCCCTTCCCTCGCCCCTGCACGCGGCTGCGTGCGCCGGACGGAGGGAAAAGCCCCCTCGCCCGGGGAGATCCCGCTGCAGCGCCCGGGGTTGTCACCTCTCCGCGCCGACAAATTCCCCGTCGCAGAGAGCAAAGTCCGCGAGGCAGGGCCGCGTCTCGGGATCACCGCGCCTCGCGTGGGGACGGCCACAGCTCCAGACGGGCGGCAACGACCGCAAAGCGCCGCGCCGCCGGCCGCCGGCCGCGGAGAAGGGAGGTCAGGAAGAGGGGAGACGCAGCTCAGTCAAAACAGCGGCTCCGGTTCGGGACCAAAAAACGTCAGGAATCTCTGTCACTGCCAGCCGCAAATACGGCCCAGCTGGAGCCGAGCGCCTGAAAACCCCGTGAGGGCCGTTTCCAAGTCCTGAGGTCATTTAGGGAAGAACGAGCAGCCTTCGCCTTCCGGATTCGGAGCCTTCGCCATGCCCCCTCCCCGCTTTCTGCCGCCGCGCCTGCGAGCAAGGGCCAGGCTCCCGGCCACGCGCGCCGGGGCCGGGCTGTGCCGGGAGCCAGCGCCGCGGGGAAGGGGCGGCAGGAGGAGCGGGAGGCCGCACCGGCGCCCTCCCTTCTCCTGGCCTTAATTCCACCCGCGTTCGACGGCAGAGAGCCCGAGCAAGTCCGCCCCACCCGGCAGGGACGAACGCGCGCCCCGCATCCCCGTCTACGGAAGGGAAACTCCGCCGCTTTGTCCCGCTGCCGTTAGCCGAGTCCACCGCGGACCGCACCTGCGGGCTGGAAAACCATCCCACCCCGTGCGGCTGCAAACGGCGGGCACCGGCCGGGCCCGCGAGAGCCCTCCGACGCGGGCAGCCGGGAGCCCCCGGCCAGCCCCGGGCACCGGCCAGGCCCGCGAGAGCCCTCCGACGTGGGGCAGCCGGGAGCCCCCGGCCGGCCCCGGGCACCGGCCAGGCCCGCGAGAGCCCTCCGACGCGGGGCAGCCGGGAGCCCCCGGCCGGCCCCGGGCACCGGCCAGGCCCGCGAGAGCCCTCCGACGTGTGGCAGCCGGGAGCCCCTGGCCGGCCCCGGGCACCGGCCGGGCCCGCGAGAGCCCTCCGACGCGGGGCAGCCGGGAGCCCCTGGCCGGCCCCGGGCACCGGCCAGGCCCGCGAGAGCCCTCCGACGTGGGGCAGCCGGGAGCCCCCGGCCGGCCCCGGGCACCGGCCAGGCCCGCGAGAGCCCTCCGACGTGTGGCAGCCGGGAGCCCCTGGCCGGCCCCGGGCACCAGCCGGGCCCGCGAGAGCCCTCCGACGCGGGGCAGCCGGGAGCCCCCGGCCGGCCCCGGGCACTGGCCGCAGCCAGGACATGGTTGATCGTGGTGCAACGAGGGTTTTCTTTGGAGACCGGCTGGCCGGAGCTCGGCTGGGAAACCACCTCCCCTCCGAGACACAGGCTGATGCTCTGACACCAGTTTTTCCCCTCCTTCCACTTATTTTTACAGCTCGGTTTCGAAGGAATCCGGCCTGGCTCTCGCCCGGCATTCCTCCCCCGGCACTAGCAGGCAGGCTGCTCGCCCAAAAGCGCGAGCGCTGCTGCAGGAGCCGCTCGGCTTCTCCCCCTCTGCCCGGTGCCGCCGGAGCGCTGGAGCAGAGCTTGCGGTCCCCGGACCTGCGGCAGGAACCACTTCCCAGTCTGCCACGGCCAGCGGACCGCTCCGGCTCCAGCTCCGGGGCAGAGAGGAGGAGGAGGAGGAGGAGGAGGAGGAGGAGGCGCTCCGAGGAAGCAAAGGTTGGAGGCCAAATCCTGCCTTCCGCTCTGCCCACGCGGCCTCGCTTCCGGCCCGGATCCGGCCCCTCATCCCAAGAAGAGACCCCCCCAGCCACAAGCGACGTGCGGGGAGAAACGCGAGGGAGCGGCGTGGCCGAGCCGCGTCCTGCCGGCCCCTTCCCGCGGTCCCCCGAGGCGCCCCGTGGGGCAGGGACGGCCCCAGTTTCGCCGTTCCCAGGCCACCCCCGTGGGGCGACGCCAGGAACCCGGATCCCCTAGACAGCAGGGTGCTAAACCCACCCATCCTGTTTTCTATGCGGCAGCGACACGTTCCCAAACGGTTTGGGCCTGGCTGTTCCCAGGCAGCTCAGCGCGTCTGGGCTGCCGGCTGGGACGGACCCCCCGCGGGGAAGGACCCGCTCCCCGGAGAGCGAGGCAGCCCTCTTACCTTTCTGGAGGTGGATGATGTCTGGGAAGTTGGAGAGGAGCCCCTGGTACAAGGAGAGTGTGTCCAGCATGAGGAACAGGTCGTTCTTGGGCTGCTCGGCAAACATCTCCCCCACGGTCTCGTACGTCTTGCCCGTGTGGGAGATGGCGTTGTTGAGGGCGTCCGAGCTGTACGGGGGGTCCATGTGGAAGGAGTGGCTGATGGCTTGGAAAGCATTGCCGAGCTTCTGGAACTCCTTACGGAAACCCCCCACGTGCTTGCGCACCAGCTCTGAGGCCACGTTGGTCAGCTGCAGGACACTGTCGTCCATCTTCTTGCTGAAGGCCTTGAAGGCGTCCACACGGTCCTCCACGTCCTGCAGGTCCTGGTGCTCCGTGGGGATCTGCAGGGTGAGCAGGAAGCTGGCCCCCACCATCTCGTCCTTCTCCGCCCGGCGTTTGCCCAGCTTCCACTGCTTCTCGTCGCGGCAGCAGAGGAAGTGCTGGAAGCCCTCATACTGGGAGAGGACGGGGTGGCTGGTCATGTGGTCCATCCATAAGATCAGCCGCCGTTTGCGCTTCTCAATGAAGTCCTCCTCGAAGCGGCCGGTGGCCTGCTTCTCGGGCAGGTGGGGCACTGAGATCACCGTGAACTTGTGCAGGAGGCGGTTGTACAGCCAGTCAAAGTGCTTGTACCGCCGGTAGACGGGGGAGTTGATGTTGCTGGGGGTCAGCTTGTAGGAGATGTAGCTCTTGATGCCCTTGAATTTGGTTTGCTTGGTTGGGTCCTCCACAGAGCAGATGAATGGGTGGGGGTTTGCCCTCCACTGGGGACCTTTGGAGCCCATCTCGATGTAGTACACCTCCGCGATCTTGGACATCAGAGGCACATCACCCAGGATGAAGGCTTCCACCCCGGAGCGGACGAAGCAGGAGAAGCGGTTCAGGTTCCTCCCCACCACGCTGCCCCTCTTGGAAGAGCTCAGGCTGTCCTGCCTCTCCAGCGCCGGCTTGGGCCGGTAGCCGGCGTGCTGGTGGGAGTAAGCCGCGGGGTACTGCAGGGTGGGCGAAGGGTGCCCGTTGGTGCCCGGCGCGCTCCGGGGCTCCTCCACCACCGTGCAGGCATCGTCCCAGTCATCCCAGTCGTCGTCGTCGTCATCCTCAAAACTGCCCTGGTAGGAGATGCTGGGGTTGGTCGGGGCCACGCAGAAGGAGGAGCCGTGCCCAGGGGAGCCGGCGGGGCTGCGAGAGTAGTCCGTATAACTGGAGCCTGTCCGGGACCGGAGGATTTCGACATAGGAGGCCGGGAAGAGGCCTGTCTCTCCGCGGCTGTTTTTACCCTGTAACCACCCGTCCAGGGAGTTCTCGCTGAAGATCACGAGCTCTTCGTTCTCCTGGATGCTGATCTCCTCTTTGTTTTCGCTCTGGAAGTCGTAAAGCGCTCTGGCTTTCAACGCCATGGCCGTTCCCAGGGGGACGGTGTAACTCAATCCCCGTAGGAAAAAAAAATAAAAATAATACTACTACCTCCAGATAGCCCAGCGGCTGCCGGCAGACAGAGCCACGATGCACTTCAGCGGCTCGGGACCTGCTTCCGAGCTGTGGGAAGAGGTCTAGCCGATTTCACTCCAAAATGATAATAAAAAGAAAGGTTTAAATCCTCCGAGGTCTGACACCAGGGTCTGTACATTCAAGTAACTCCGGCAATCTCAGTGCGCCAATTAAAAAAAACATTCCTCGGGCAACCGAACAACATGTTTCGCTCCCTCCTTCTCCGTGGCACAAGCCTCGGTCGGACAAGCACGCATCCCAAACTCAGCCATCGCCCCGGAGGCTTGATCTCGCCGGGTCGCGGGTCCCGTCGCTCTCTCGGGTTTAATGCACGCTAAGAAAAGGTCCCGATCCAAACCAGGAAATCCAAAGTGACTTTCACAGCACTCTTCTCGGCGATTCTCCTTCAAAACACCCAGACCCCCTTCCCCGCGAGCAGCTCCCGGGCGGCCCGGAGCCGGGGAGCGCCGGGCAGCGGACCCGCGGCGCGGCACGGCACGGCACGGCGCGGCACGGCGCGGCGCGGCACGGCGCGGCGCGGCACGGCGCGGCCTCCCGGTGATCCCAGCGCAGGGGTTTTGCAATGCCTTTCCGGGAGGACGGCCCGGCTTTGGCTGGGCTTTTTTTTTTTTTTTTTTTTTTTTTTTCCCTTCTCCCTTGAAATCCGCAGACCTCTAGCGGGGCGGAGGAGGAAAGCGGGGAGCGGCGGGGCGTGCGCGGTGCGCGGTGCCGGTGCGCGGCGCTCCCCGCGGGGCGGCGGCGGGCAGCGGAGCGGGGCCGCGGCGCGGGGGGCCGCGCTGCCGCCCTCCCCGCCTGGCCCGGCGCGGGCCGCCGCCGCCGCCCGGTGCCGCTGCCCGGTGCCGGTGCCGGTGCCCGCCCCCTGCGCGCCCCCCGGCCGCCTGCTCCGCCTGCCCGCGCTGCCCCGCACCGCCCCGCGCCGCCCGCCCCCCGGGTCCCGGCGCGGTGGGGGGGCGCTCGCGGGGGCGGCCGCGGCTCGTCCCCCCACCGCACAGGCGCCGCGGGGCCGCCGTGGGGCAAGCGGGGCGCTGAGAGGTGGCGCCGTGGGGCAGTGCTGGGGGGCAGGGCAGGGTGCCAAGGGGTGGTGCTGTGGGGCAGGCAGGGTGCTATGGGGCGGTACTGTGGGGCCAGCAGGGTACTGCAGGCTGGTGGCAGTGCTATGGGGCCAGCAGGGTGCTGTGGGGCAGACGGGGGGCCATAGGCAGCACTATGGGGCAGATGGCAGCGCTGTGGGGCAGGCAGGGGGCCATGGGCACTGCTGTGCGGCAGGCAGGGGGCCGCAGGCAGCGCTGTGGGGCTGATGGCAGCGCTGTGGGGCAGGCAGGGGGCCATGGGCACTGCTGTGCGGCAGGCAGGGGGCCGCAGGCAGCGCTGTGGGGCTGATGGCAGCGCTGTGGGGCAGGCAGGGGGCCATGGACTACACTGTGGGGCTGATGGCAGCACTGTGGGGCAGGCAGGGGGCCACAGGCACTGCTGCGGGGCTGATGGCAGTGCTGTGGGGCAGGCAGGGGGCCGCGGACACTGCTGCGGGGCTGATGGCAGCGCTGTGGGGCAGGCAGGGGGGCATGGGCAGCACTGTGGGGCTGATGGCAGCGCTGTGGGGCTAATGGCAGTGCTGTGGGGCAGGCAGGGGGCCACGGGCACCGCTGTGGGGCTGATGGCAGCGCTGTGGGGCAGACGGGGGGCATGGGCAGTGCTGTGGGGCTGATGGCAGCGCTGTGGGGCAGACGGGGGGCCATGGGCAGCGCTGTGGGGCAGGCAGGGGGGCATGGGCAGCGCTGTGGGGCTGATGGCAGCGCTGTGGGGCAGGCAGGGGGCCATGGGCAGCGCTGTGGGGCTGATGGCAGCGCTGTGGGACAGACGGGGGGCATGGGCAGCGCTGTGGGGCTGATGGCAGCACTGTGGGGCAGGCAGGGGGCCACGGGCACCGCTGTGGGGCTGATGGCAGCGCTGTGGGGCAGGCAGGGGGCCACGGGCACCGCTGTGGGGCTGATGGCAGCGCTGTGGGGCAGACAGGAGGCATGGGCAGCGCTGTGGGGCTGATGGCAGCGCTGTGGGGCAGATGGGGGGCCATGGGTAGCGCTGTGGGGCAGGCAGGCCGCTGTGAGACGATGGCGGCGCTAGGGGGTGATGGCGGCGCCGGCAGGGGGCGGTGCCGGCGGGGGCGGTGCCGGAAGTGGCCGCGCCGGAAGGGGGCGGTGTCGGAAGGGGCGGGGCGGGCGCGCCCTCGCGCGGGCTCACGCGCCGTATGCTGCCCCGCCCTCCGCGCCGCCCGGCGCGGGCGCGCGCGCGGAAGTGCGTCAGGCGCGCGGGCGGAAGTGCCGCCGTTGCCATGGAGGAGCTGAGCGAGGCGCTGGCGACCCGTGTCGCCGTCGTGGCGGTGCCCAACAGCCCCGCGGCGCCGCACCCGCGCTTCGCCGCCTACAAGGCCCGCGGGCGCGGCCCGGGGCAGGCCGAGCGCCGCCAGCGCCTCCTCCGCCTCCAGCGAGCGTAAGGGCCTGCGCGGCCGCGCCGCGGGTGGGGCCGAGCCTGCGCTGCGGCTGCCGGCGCCGGGGCGGCCGCGAGCCCCCGCGCCTCGGGGCTCTCGGAGGGTGTGGGCGGTTGCGGCCGCTGTGCCTCCTTCTGTGGTATTTAGCGGCGGCGCCGTGGCTCCGTCCGCGCTGCCTCGGGTGTAGCTGCCCTCTAACTAACGAGCTGTGCCTGGTTACTGAGCGCGGGGGGGCAGGTACGTGACCGCCTGCCTTCTGCAGCGGGAAAGCAGGGCTGCCTTCTCCGCAGGAGGCGGCTGGACTATGTGAACCACGCCAGGAGACTGGCAGAGGATGACTGGGCAGGGGTTGAGAGCGAGGATGAAGAGGAGGAGGAGAGAGATGCAAATGAGGAGGAGATGGATGTGGATGTTCCTAGGAAGCTGCCCAAGCGCTATGCCAATCAGGTGAGGAGTTGTCTGCAGCGCTGTGGCGGGGGTGGGGAGTGGGATAGTAGGGCTGGGCAGAGGAAGGACATGGCAGGGATAAGGCTGGGGGCACTGCAGTAAATGTATTCCTGTGAGAGGCTGTCTGGGCGGTGGCTGTGTTGGGGCTGAGGGCAGTGCATCCTAGCTGAGTGCTTGTTGTAGAACTGTGCCTCATCTCTTGCCTCTGAGACATGCTGTCTTCAACTGGAGGGTGGGCTGATATGGATTGGCTGGATCCTTTAAGAGACTGCAGCTCAGCTAGAGACATTGACATCCCACAGTACAATACTTAGTTGAAGAGTCCATCTCTCCCCTCTTGTGGGATAGTGTGGAAGGAAGGGAAACCTCAACTGATAGCTGTTTTTAGCCTTGTTATGTTGGTTCTAAAAGATGAAGGGCCTCTGAGGTGCTCATAGGAAATCTAAGGATCTGAAGGAGCTGACTAGTCTGATCCCTTTACTCATAATGTTTAGGAATCCCTAAGGTCTGCCACTGAATTTTCTTTTTCTTTTATTATTTTTAAAAAGTGCTCAAGTGAGGCTGGAACAGGGACCAAGCTATCAGGAAGCACAAATGAGGACTGAGTCCCATGTTGGACTCTGAACTTCAGAATCTGTTAAGCAGGCTGGTTAGAAGGAGCGATGCATTGCAGGGTGATGAACAACACAAGTTGCCTCTGTAGCATCCAGTATACCTGTAGAAACGAAGTCAAAACCTCTTTTGCTTTATTCTTGATCTGAGTTTTCCATAGCTTCAGGAAAGCTGTTATTAATTTTTTTTTTTTTCATGTGTTTCTTAGCTGATGCTGTCTGAGTGGCTGGTAGATGTCCCCTTGGATCTGGAGCAAGAGTGGATTGTAGTGGTGTGTCCCATAGGGAGACGGGCACTAGTCGTGGCATCCAAGGTAAGCGACAGCAGTGGTGAAGTCTCACCATCCAGTAAAGGATCTGAGTGTGTCTGTCACATCGTTGTGCCAACAAACCAAAGGCTGGCCTGGGGGTCTTTCCTGCTTTGTGCTAGTGGAGCTCTGTGGGGCCAAAATTTTCCTTAAAGTGAAAGAATTTGGGCACTGGGAGACGTGATAGTAACAGAGCTTTATCTAAGAGTCAGTACTGCTCTCCTCTGACAGGCTGCTTGGAGCTGGTTGTGACGGAGACTTGTTTCAGAGCCTTGGGTGTGGAACTGTGGCATGAGAGCAAGGAGACTGGCCTTGACTCTTCTCTTTCCCATTTCCTTGCAGGGCTCAACAGCAGCTTATACCAAGAGCGGATTCTGTGTCAACAGGTTCCCATCTCTGCTACCGGGGGGGAACCGGCACAATTCACTGAGTGAGAAAGGTAATGGTCCAAAGGGGCATTTGGAATAGGTGGAGGAGAGCAGCCCGCTTCTGTATGCGTGTGTATCTGCCTGTATGACAGGTTCAGTGCTGTTCTTTCAGCTCCCTCAGGCCCAGCAGAGTTGAGCCCTTTTCTGGTGCCAGCATTGTTAGCTTCAGGCCTGTTTGTGAATCTGGGGGGATAACTGGACGTGGACAATCTTAGATACCTTTATGATACACAAGAACAACTTTTATCAGCTGGCTGGCTGACTGACACTCTTAAACCTGAACATCTTCCTTCCTCTTAAGTACCAGAGCTGTGTACAGCACTTTGCCAGTGATCCCTTGATGCTGGTGTTTCTCGTGTTAAAGGCTGTAGCTTTTCTTGCTAAGAAAGAGAATGGCCTTAATATCCCATGCAGTTGCATTGCTTGCCCTGAGGAGGAATTATCACTGGATAGGTGGCTTATTCTGAAATGTACCTTTGATTGGAGTTCTTGATCTTGTTGAGCTCCTAAAGCTGAGCTTTCTGTGGTCATAACTTCTGTTCAGCCGAAGGGAGTCTCTCTGCATGTCCCAGGCTTCCATCCGTGCTAGGGTTTAATCCAGGAGAGATTTCATCTAGCAATTGCCTGCTGGGTTTGGTAGTATCTGGAGTATGTCTGGATCTCCCTGTGTCTGTGTGTGCAGTTTACAGCATCCTGGACTGCATCTACAATGAGGCAAAGCAGACGTACTATATCCTCGATGTGATGTGCTGGAGGGGACACCCTGTTTATGACTGCCAGGTACTGAACCCCTTCCGTGTGCCCTGGCTTCTCTTCTGTCACCTGTTCTGGGAGCTGCTGTGCAACCAAAGTTGGATGCAGCCCATCGTGCAGTAGGATAGATCTTCAGTCTAAATGCCAACATCTTTACAGCTTGTGTGCCAGTGGTTACTGGAATAACTGGGCAAATCTTTTGGGGATACGAGGAAGGTAGCAGAGTTTGGGGTGCTGATTGGCTCTACAGGGTAGAGCTGAGTTCCTAAATCTCCTGGGCAAGTGTAGAGAAATGGAGAAACAAGATTCCCCATGCTAGGCACTCAAAAATTCTGAAAGCGCTACAGTAGCCCAGGTGCGGACTGGTGATGTGTCGTGGATTCTCACTAAATCTGTCTCCTTCCCCAGACTGACTTCAGATTCTTCTGGCTCCTTTCAAAGATCCAAGAGGAGGAAGGGCTAGGAGAGAAAAGCAGGATTAATCCAGTAAGTTCTTTTATCCTGAGAGCAAAAGAAGCCTAGTGGGGTAAGCTCTCCTGTTCAGCTGGCATCAGCATGTTTGTTCACAAGGGGAAGCTTTTTTCCTGTCTTAGAGATCAGGTCTAGAAGCATGCTTTTGATGAAATGGGATACCATGTTCAGGATGTAAACAGAAGCATTGAATATTGTAAATGAGATGTGGAAGAGTTCTTGTTTTTTTTCCAGCCAAAGTGCTGAGGGAGATCAGACTGCAGGGTATCAGTTAATTTCCATGCCATTTTTAGCTTCCTCTTCAAAAGGAATGGAAAACCAGTGTGGTTTCTGCTGGGACAGTGTTGGTAGGCAGCCTGACTACAATGGAAATTATCATTTGATAGTCTCATGAGCTCCCAAAGGGCTGAAGGATCATAAAGCCTTAGCCTTCCTTCCTGCTTAAACTAGTCATTGAATTTATAGAGCTGGTTATCAGATTGCCACCTGGAATCCCTACTGAGCAATGATAAGTCTTCCTGTGAAGATTTAAGAGTGGGAGTCAGACCTGGCACCCACAGCAATGTGGAAAGTGATTTTTGGAGGGCAGGTATCAAGAGAGGGATTTGGCAGGCTGGCTTACGGAGCGCAGTTTGCAAAGCAGGACCTGATCTCTGGGTGGCCGTGCTGTGTGCTCAGACACAGCTAAGCGGAGCAACTCCTGCAGGTTAAACATATGGGTCGTTAAGAGAATGCATGCTCCGGTGCCGGCAGCGAAGCTATCGGTAGTTGGAGAACATCCTGTTTTGACTCCAAGAGGAATGTCCAGAATATGAGTACCTAATGAAGGGGGAGTCGTTTCAGCTTTCGTTTCCTGGGTGGAAAGGTTTGCTTGGCTGAGCCAGCAACCGAGAGCAGACATCTGTCTGCTTTGCATCCTGCCCAGAGGTCATCACTTTCTATTTTGGTTAAAGGAGTGTCTCAGGGTCAGCTCCCTTGAAAAATCCTTCCTGCAGCCCCAGATGCTTGGGAAACGGGTATCAGAATTATGTGGGAGCTGTGAGCTGAATTCCTGTTGTCTGCATCTCTTTTAAAATGCCAAAATTACCAGAGAAGGGGGTCATTTGTAACTAGGGTGACTTAAATGCAGAATACTTGAAATAGGACATTCTAGCACATTAGCTCTCACCCTCTGTCCGAGTGTTGGCAATCTCTGGGCCTTCTTTTAAAGGTCATCTTCTGTTACTGAGATGAGATTTCTAAAATTGCTCTGTGGAGCAGTATGTGTGCTTTATCCAGCATTACTGGAGAGATGGTGGGGATGATTTCCAAAGGCTGTTCCTACACCTGGCCTCTCTGATATTTAGGCTGATTTTCTTTTTCTTTTTTTCTTTTTTTTTTGGGGGGGGGGGGGAGGAGAGGCTGGTTGTTCATGAAGTTTTTCTTGTAACTTTACTGGGATATAATTGGCACAGCTGAACAGCTAGGTCCTGTCATTTTGTCTCTAGACCCAGGGTTTGCTTAGGAGTTGTGTTGAATCACATCAGAAGTTTGCCTGTCCCAGTAACTGGTTTCTGATTACTATGGGATGCTGTGGAAAGAGTAAGGATTTGGGGATAGCTCTTTCTTTTGACTTCATGAGACATTGCTTATATCTAGACCATGGTGTTATAGCCGCCAGGAGACCTGCTTTTCAAGAGCTGGTCTAATTTTCCTTTAAGCCTGCTTGTGCTTTTGGACCCTGATAGCCTGTGCCAGGAAGGTGAGCAGTTTCAGCATGTGCTTGCTTCCTGTTCGAGATCACTGCCTAGTTACTTCGTCCAATGCCCATCCCGTCTCCCTCGTGCTAGATCTCTGGAGGAACGCTTCCTTCTTGGCTACCTCCACATTGGTGCTTGATTCAGTGAATTTCATGTTTTTGGTTGTGGAATTGTCTCTTCTAATGCTCTCTTACTCTTTCAGTTCAAATTTGTGGCCCTGCAGAATTTCCCCTGCACCTCAGAGAGCCTGTGTAAGGTGCTAGCTACGGACTACCCATTCGAGGTGAGAACCTGCAGCCGGGGGCCTGGAACTCGGGCTTAGAGACAGCCCCACTGGGTGCCTGCCAGTGCTTGGAGGGAGGCACGTCCCGTTCATTTGAGTTGTGCTCTCCCAAGGCCTGCAGGAAGCCAACTGAGTTGTGTTGCTTCTGTGCGTGAAGGATGGATGCCTGTTATGCATGTGGCTGATCTGTTACCCTGTCACCAGGTACAGGCCATGTCCAGCAAAAGTATTTAAGCAAGCACAGAACAAAATGAGTGTTCCCTGTATTTGGACTGTGCTCATTGCTGTTTACTGTTGCTCTCCTGAAAGAGGAGGGCTTAGGGAGGACTGTTCACCAGGGGAAGCTTTTTCTTCTGCCTTACCGATCAGGTCTAGAAGCATCTGCATTAAGGTGTCTTAGTGCAGAGACACCTAGGCTGCCTCCAGAAGCAGCATAGCTTACTGTGTGGCAGTGGGATGGAAGGCTGCCCTTTGTAGGGCTGGAGCTGGCACCAGGTGCTACCCTGATGAACTTGCATGGGTACAGGCATGAAGTTTTCTCCAGTAGGTTCCATCATGTGATGGTGTTTGGGAGGTCTGCAACGTGCACAAACAGGTGCCTTTTTTGACCTCTGTCACAGACTGTGCGCATTTGGTTTGGTTGCTTCATCCGTCTATGTGCAAGGTATGTAGTTGCCTTCCTTCTTGCAGGAAAGGAAGAGGATGGTGTTGAATTCATGCCAGTTTCTGAGGGGTTCAGGTTTTAGTGGTGGTCACATGGAACATACTGGATCTGGGGACAAGCAGCCATAGCAGAAATGGATTCAAACAGGTCTGTCCAGGTGCTGCCACTGGATGTGTCACAGATGATAGTGCAAACTTTTTGCTTCAGTGCAGAACGAGCAACTTTCTGCCTTTGACTCATGCTGTTTCTGGCTCTTTATCAGAGAGGATCATTCCTGCAGCAAGAGCGGACTGAATGAGACATGTTCATTCTCTACATCAGCTTTAGGAGCATGTACAGTTCAACAATGCCTGCTGTCCTGTAGGAGATGGGCTGGACAGACAACTAGATGTGTCACCCATTTCAGCTGTGTGTGGTTGTAAGCAGTGAGTCATAGGATTTAATGTAAACAGCTTGAGCTGCTTTTGGTGGCTACCCTGGGTGACTTGGCACTGAAGTGGAAGAGGATGGAGGAAGCAGTGACGTTCCAGCAGAATGGCAGTGACTGACCTCCTCACAGATCTGAATAAAACATCTGGGAGCCAGAAGCTTTTCCAATTGCTGCAGCACTTCCTGCCGAGTGCCCAGTTTCAGCCCTAAATCAAGAATAGCCTTTACAGGGGTTGCTTGTCTTGCTAAGCCAAAAGCCACCTTGATTTAAAGGTGTCTCTTGTGCTCTGACAGCCCAGGTTAGCGATTAACGTAAGTGCAGGTTTATACCTAAGCGACGCTATTTTGTCTGTAACGGCTGACTTTGCCTTCTGTTTGACAAAGCAGAGAGAGTCTAAGTTAGAAGTCTAGGAGGAGTCTAAGTTAGGAAGTCTCAGCCCCTTGATGATGTTGCCAGATCGTGCTCTGACCACAGAATGGAGCATGCAGAGTTGTTGAGAAGGCATCCCAGGATTTTCATCTGACTTAGTGACAAATGCTCCGACTGTATCTGCAGTTGTTCCCGGCTTTCCTGAAGAAAGCTTTGCTCCTTTCTGAGGCCTCTGCTTCCATGAGAAAAGCCTGAGGAGTATTATCCCACCATGGTCAGAGCAGAATTGTTTCAGCTTGCTAACGGAGACAGTTGCAAAATGCCTGAGGAGGAAGATGGAGTCAAGCAAGCTCTGCCTTGTAATGTGGCTGTGATTTGCCCCCAGGCTGCTCTCTGGTCAGTTCATCACATTTCGCTTGATGGGATCATACCTTGGTTTTTGTGCAGTTGATGGCTCAAGGACAGCCAGTAACCTCGCAGAGACATAGTGCTGCGTTTCCAGGAACTAGAGTGAACCGTGGGTCTTATAATAATGTGCCACAAGAGGGAGCCCAAGAAATCCTCGTAAATAGCTTCCAGCCCCAGGACAAAAAGAAGGAAGCATTGCAGGAGGCAAAATATAGCCTTGCTATAGATAATACAGCATAACAGAGATCTCTTTTTGCCGGTGCCCAACAACTTGTGATGAATCATGCTGAGTACATTTGTGAAACAAGGGGAGGTTTTTCTCTGCTTGTTTGGCATGGGGTGACCCACTGCTATTTAGCCTATTAAAAAGATCTTGTGTGTGTGTGATGGCCACAGATCTGGTCAGTATTGTCAAATTTGGATCTCTAGAGTTAATCTGTAACCTTAGAGTTAGGACCTGATCCCTAGTCCGCTATATTTAGTAGCAGGTTTTTCCACTGAATTAAGTGGACTTTGGGTCAGTCAACTTGCACTGAGTTTTAAGTGTTTTGGAAGTGAATCTTAGGAGCTACTGACCTCCTCACAAATCTGATTAAAACAACATTCAGGTGTTCGTGAAGGTTCAGGGAGCCAGCATTTCAGAGAAGCTCCACTATCAAGGAATCGGCATGTCTTTAAGCATCTAAAATCTGAAAAGCATAGCCATGAAAAGAGAAACCGGCTCGGCAGGATTTTCACATGGGTTCAGTTGTATAGAGACAGTATCAGCTTTTATTGTGATGTGGCTAGCGCCAGTACGGTGACTCAGGGTAGGGACATAGCAAGCAAATTAAATAAACTGGAAGGAATATGGGAGCTGCAGTAACTTAAGGGAAATCATGGGAAGGAAGGACGTGACCTGTCTCTTCACCAGACTGAACTCCTTTGACTTCTCCAGCTTGCAGAAGATATTTGGAGAGTCTAGAAGGCAGAAGCCTTTCCAGGCTCTGATGTTACTCAAAGACTCCTGTGGGCACTGGGGAATCCCTCTTGCTCAGAGTGTCGTGTATCAGCTGGAATGTGTTGGATGTGTGAGCCCTGGAGAGGGTGATGGTTTGGGAATGGGGCGAAGCAGAATCTGGCTTTTATCCTCGCCCAGGGAGGCAAGGGGGAAGCTTTGTACTTTAGATGTGCAGAAGCTTACACGTTGCACAAGGTCATGATGTTTACTGTTCTGGTTTCATGTTTTCCTAGGACAGGAATCCCCCTTTTCTAGGGTTATTTTGCAAGAACTTAACAATGACCAAAAGTTTTGGACTGTGATAGTATAAGAAGCCCTATCCGCTCCGCCCAGGTTCAGCATCCCCGAAGCAGAAGTGGACATGTGCCTTCTCATTGCTCAGCCGGGTTCACAGTCCAGAACTGTAGCAGAAATCCCCTTGATCTGCAGTTCAGGCTGATTCATTCAGGCCTCAGCTCACTGCCTATATAGGTACCATTCTGCCGTGTGTATTCTGGGGACTGTGGGCTCCAGGAGGGGCCTAGGGCAGACAGCTGGGCCTGGGAGCAACTCGGACCACTGCAGTGAAGTCTGCCAGAGCCCACAGTGAGCTCTTTTTCTCATCTGTTCTGCCCACTCAGTCACTCTTACAGGCAAACGGCCTTTAAGAGCCAGTGAGGCTGAGCTAGAAGGAACACCACCTTGCATGTTAGTCAGTCTCACTGCAGGATCTAACCTCAGCAGAGTACACCCATGGGAAGCACAGGAAGAGAGAGCTGAAAATCCTTTAGTGGAGAGGGGAAATGGGGAAAACGTCAGCCAGCTGCAGTATTGCAGAGTGTGGAAATAGCAGCGCAAGAGTTAGGGCCTAAACCTTCAACGGCCTGAGTGCCCTTAACTGTCATTGATTGCTAGAGAAGTTCTCTCTTGGGAAACATTAAGAATTTATTTTGCATAAGCAAGCTGAAAGAGCTGTAGCAGTGTTACGAATCGGGGCTGCTTGGCGTCACACACTCTGGCTAATTACTTTCCAAATGTACTATTTAAAATAATCTACTAAAATGGCCTTTTCGTGTGCTGCCTTATTCAGAAACCTGATGGCTTTTCTGAAGAATGGGATCATAGCAACCAGACAAAAAACGCTGGTCTGTACTGTCATCAGTCAAAAAAGGGTTGCCTTCGATGCTGGGTCGCTTTATGCTTTAAAGCGATCATCGGACTTATACCGAATTTGCACCGATCTTTCAAGACAGGAACTGTGGAGGTTTCCACTTTCCTTCCCTCTATTTATTGCACTGCTTGAGAAAAATGATCCAGCTGGTGGATTTGGCCTGTAAATGAGGAGTGGTGCTGTCATCTGGTCTTTTCTCATTCACTTGCAAGAGACTCCAGCTCTAGCCTTTTATTTGCTCTCTCTCCTTTTCGCAGGTTGACGGACTTCTCTTCTACCACAAGCAAACCCACTACACACCCGGCAGTACCCCGCTGGTGGGCTGGCTCCGGCCATACATGGTTCCCGACATCCTCGGGCTCACTGTGCCTGTGACTTCGCTCACTGCCAAACCAGACTATGCTGGGCATCAGCTCCAGCAGATCATGGAACACAAGAAGAATAAAAAGTTGGCAGCGGGAAAGAGTCACCTGAGTAACAAGGAGGCCGCTGAGAATGGATGTTACGAGTTGGAACACTTGTCTACCCCTCAGCCAGCAAACTCTCCTGAGGGCCAGGATGAAGCAGTGAGCCAGATGGAGAATTAGGTTACTGTAACAGACTGGCTGGGTAAGGAGAAAGCGAGGGGTTACCTGGCTTCCCCAAGTCTCACTGTCACTTGTGCCCCCTGAGAAGGGGGGAGGGCAAGGGTAATTATTGGATGGCTTTGTTTAAAGGGCCTGAAAGTGGAATGTTTTACTCCTGAGGATTTTTTGTTTGATTGTTTGTTTTGTTTTTGCTAAGGTGCTCACTTCGGTGGGGGGCTTCAACAGGATTGTCTGGTTCTTTGCTGAGGCAGTTGTCTGTTGTCTGTTGGGGGGGGAATAACCTGTCCAAACTGCAGGGCTCTTGGTTTAGCTCCTGGCCCTGTTTCTGTTAGTCTTTGGCAAAACTCCAGCCCCGGAACAGTGCTCAGAGCTTGTAGATGCAGATCCTGCTTATAACCTGAGCACCAAATACAGACACTCCTCCTCAGGCCAGGAAGTTTGGGGCATTCCAGCCTTTGATCCAGCTGTTTACACTGAAGCCTTTTCAATGAGAGTTTTGTGGTCAGTCTGCTTCTAGTAGCAGACTTATTTTTTTAATGACTGCTTTGCAACAGACTTCTGTAATCTGAAGGCTCTGCTTTCCACACCCACGTGTTACTGAGAAACTGAATTTCCTTGCATCGGAACTGGCCCCTGCCTCCCAGTATAGCTTTGTGCAGAACCAACACAGAGCTCTGTTCTCTGGGCCCTTCTCAGCAGGGGAAGAAAGGAATAACTCGGTTCTTGACGTTAGCATCAATGGTGCCAAATAAAAGGTTTCTCAGAAATGTAAGTTCTTGAGCATTTTCCTGCTGCCTAAGGCTTGATCCCTGCTCTAGCTCACAAATGTGGATTGAAAAAGTGTTTACAGCGCTAACTGAAGCAGAGGAAATATTTGTTCAGGTTTGACTCTCATCAGTGCCTCAAGGTGCTTCAGTCCTTACCTGTTGCATGGTCTCTTTTCCAAGGCCAGGCTCACTCTGCAAGCAGTCTGGCTGCTGCGTTTCCCCATGTCAGTTTAATCAAGGATGAAACCCCTATATTCAGCTTTCCCAAGTTGTTTTCCAGAGGGAGATTAAAATGCCAGTCCCTTCTTGCTGAGCAGGACCACTGCAGAGGTGCTGGGGGGAGACGAGCTATCAGGCTATAAATGGCGCGGCAGAGTCTCCTCCTGGCTGCCTATGAAAATGCCTCCGTTTGGCTCTGAAAAGAAGGCCCGTAACCGGGAGGCAATACTGAGAGCAGGAATCTGTGTGCAGATAGCAGGGGCACTTACATTCTGCCCTCACACCCCCATTTTTCCCAGAAAACGCTTGTTTCTATGCCAAGCGCGTGGGCTGCCGGCGATCATCTGACTGTGCAGCCGCTATTGATTATAACAGTGGGCAGCAGGAACTGTCATGATTGCACTGGAAGCTCGCTGTGGGAGAGATGGTTGGCCTGCTGCCCCCCCTCCCCGCGAGAGCGGGCGAGGAGGTGACACCCCGGGTCTGTGACTGAACTCTCGCTATTCAGACACGGCCTGGATGTGCTGCAGGCATCTTCAAGCTGCTGGCTGTGTTTAGCAGGTGAAGCTGTTGGTCTAGGGGAAGAGGACAGACACCTGGACTGTCTCTGGAGCAGGTTTGCTGGAGGATGGCAATGAGAACGCGAGCCCAGATACCGCATCCAGCCTGAAATCGGCATGGTTTTCCTTTCGTCAGGTTGAATGCTAACTAAACCCTGAGCTGGGCATTTGGATGTAAGGTCTGTGCATCCCTTAGGGTAGCAAAAGCTGCAGCTCGGGTTACAGCCTCTGTGCTGTCCTTCAGCAATCTTTCAAGGTCCCCTAGCAAAGGGAAGGGAGTGGGCAGGAGATGAAATACCGCTGAAAAGGGGCTTCCTTCAGCTCCTTGCTCTGATCGATGGTGGAGAGCAAGAAGGAAGCAACTGCAGCTTTCCACCCGCTCCAGATGATGCTGCATAGTTTCCCTTTTAAAAGCATGAGCTGGGTTGGAGAAATAAATATTTGTGTTACAATTCCTGTTGGAAACGAAAGCCTGTGTTTGGAGAGAGGGTGTTAAACGGAAGTCACCGAGGCCAGCGCAGTTTGTTACTGCGACTATTTTATTTGCTGGGTGCGATCCCACTCCCAGCTGTTCCTTGCCCTGCTCCCAAGTGGAAGAGGCAGCAGCTTCAGCCATGACCTGGGAGGGCTGCTGTGCATTCCTGCTGCGTGCAAGGAGCACCAGCACCCGCTGGAGGCTAATGTCGAGGGCAGAACGGTTTAGCAGCAGCTCGACATGTAGATGCAGCCCTAGGGGCGTCTCAAAGATGGAGATGGCGTCCTGCTCGGAGCTCAGCCCCTTGTTCCCTCGGGCTTTTCTTCCATTTTCTCCAAGTGAGGTGCAAATGCTCTGGCTGTGGGCAAGCTGCCAACACAGCCCTCCTCTGCCGAACAAAATGTCCCCCTGCCCCAGCCGGGGAGCGGGCACGGCTTGTCCCCGCTCCTGCGGCCCTGCCCCCGGAGGCAGCGCGAGCTGGACGGCGGGGCGCAGCAGCGCTCCAGCGCGGGGGCCTGCCTGGGGGCCGGCTGGCCTTCGGCAGCTCCCCCGAGGCACCGCTGGCCCTGGCAGCGCCTTTGGCGCAGGATCCCCTCTGTGGATGCCTCAGCCCACGGGCTGCAGTGGGTTTCTCTCCTGCAGCGGTGGGGCCTGGGATGCTGCTCGGATGGGATGGGATGGGAAGGAAAAGGCCTGGTGATAGAGTTTACTGTCTCAAAGTGAAATCCTCCTTTCCGCTGCTCTGGCTGCAAACCTCGTACTCAGCAGTGTTGCATCGACTGCCATACAGAAACTTCCAGTGTCTCCCGTGGGCTTCCTGCTCTGAGGCTGGGAAAGGGTACGGTCGTGTTTGTCCTACTTCACGTTTACTGGATGCGTGTAATTAATAACGATGTATCCAGGCAGTGACACCTGTCCCCCACCGGGAAATGCTATTTAGGGATTGCAGAGGAGGGAGTGCACAGGAAGGCCTGGAAAGCCGGGAGCAACGTTAGCGCGGCGGCGGGGCCGGAGCCCCGGCGGGGGCGGCCGCCGGTGCCGGCAGCCGCCGGAGCCCCGGAGCGCTCGGGCCCAAGAAAAACACCGATGTCTTCCGCCCCCAGCGAGCTTCGTGCTTAAGCCGCGCCCCCGGGTGCTGCGCTTGCGGGGGGCCGCGGCCGGTGCCCCGGGGCGGCGGGGGGCGCGGCGGAGCCCCGGGCGCCCCCCGCGCCCCGCCTGCCGGGGAGGGCTTCCTGCCCGCCGCCTTCCCCTGGCCGCCCGCCCCCCTCCCGCCTCCGCCCGAGCAGGGGAGGGGGCTGCGGGCGCTTCCTGCCGCCGCCCCCGCCGGGCAGAGCCGCGCCGAGCCGAGCCGAGCCGCGCCGCCGGGCACGGCGCAGCCGAGCGGAGCTCGGCGGGCAGCGGCGCTTCCTCGGCGGCAGAGCGAAACTTCCCGGCGTTTCCCTTCCGCTTTTTTTTTTTTTTTTTTTTTTTTTTTTTCCCTCTCTCCCCCGCCCCGTACTTCAGCCGCTGCCCCGTGGAGGAGCGTCCCCCCGGCCCGGCCCGGCCCGGCTCGGCGCGGAGCCGCCCTCGCCGCGCCCGGCGCCCGGGAGGGGCCGGTGCCCGCAGCGCGCCGGCCCCGGGCATGGGCTGCGGCGGGCCGCCCGCCGCCTAGCGCGCTGCGGAGCGGGGCCGCGGCGCAGCATGGCCGCGGAGCTGAGCGCCGAGGAGGAGCAGGTAGGGCCCGGCGGCCGCCGGTTCGCGCCCCGCCGCCGCCGCCGGCGCGGGGGCTCCCCTCGAGCGGGGCGGCACGGCACGGCACGGCACGGCTGTGCGCGGGGAGAAGCGTGCGGGTGCCCCCCCCACCCCCCCCCCCCGGGCCGCCGCGGGGCGCGGGCGCTTCCCAGGGGCCGGGCCCTGCCGCGGCTTCCTCCGCCGCCCCTGCGTCAGCGCCGGAGCAGCCGCCGCGCCGCGCCGGGCCGGGCCGAACCGGGCCGGAGGGGCTCGCGGCCGACCTCCGCCGGGGGCCCGGCCTCCCCTCGGGGCCTCCCGCCGCCGCGGCCCCCCGGCTGCGGCCCCCCGGTGCGCGGCGGGAGCATCCGACAGCGCGGGGCGCCGGCGCCCGGTTATCCGGGCGAGCGTTGCCCGTTTTCTGAAGAACCCCCCCCAAAACACCGATAACATCCCCTTCTGCGCGGTTTGAGGAGCGACCCGGGGCAGCGATGGCTCCCGCCCTGGCGGGGCCCCGAAACCGACGGCGCCCGACGGCGGGCGCTCGCCCCCAGCCGCGGGAGCCCGCCCCGGAGCCCGAGCTGCCCCGCGGGATCGGGCGCTCCCGGCCTCCCCGCGCGCCCGTCTTGCCCCCCGGCAGCGGCGTCGGGGCAGCGAGCGAGCTGGGGCGGGGGGGCGATGCGCTTCCCTTCCCGGCGTCGCGTCCCCCCCGCGCCCGCGCGGCTTTGCCGGAGGAACGAAGCTCGGGCGGCGATTTGCAGCCCCTAAGATCGAGGCGCGCTCGGAGGGGGGAAAAAAAAGAGGGGGGGATGCACGGGATTTCTTCGCTGAGGTGCTCTGCAGAGCCGGCACTTTTCCTCGTAATTCTTCGCCATTCCGAAAAAAAAAAAAGAAAAAAAAAAAAAAAACCCACGAAACCGCGTGGCTCGAAACCCGCGTTATCTCGGCGGTGGGGGCGCCTGGGGTCCTGGTGTATCGAGGTGTGTGCGTGCGTGGACGCGTCGTCTTAACGCTGGAGACGGGTGTCTGCGTCACTCCGCGGCAGAGGCGTTGGGGGTCTCAGCCCCCCGAGACCCGCGTTTCCCGCACGGGGCGCAGGCGGTCGGAGGCTGATCCTGGCGAGTAAACGTGGCCGGTAGCTGAGGCGCCGCTGAGGAGCCGGGCGGGATTTCTCGATGCGCGGGGTTAAAGCCGCCCGGTGAAGCGCCCGAATTAAACCTCTCCTAGCGCCGCTTCCTCGCCCACGGTTTTGCATCAGCGCCGCCGGGCAGGGGACGACCCTGCTCCGGGGACGCCCTCGGCCCTCCAGGGAGCCCCGCTCTCCCGCGGCCCCCGGAGCGCCCGCCGCAATCCGGGCGGTGTGCAAGCACTCAGAGCCGGGCTGCTGCAAATCCGTTGTAAAATTCCTTCTGGTTTTGCTGGCAGTCGACGGTGTCCGGGCCCGGCAGTTTGCAGACGGGCTGGTGTTGGCCCAGGAGCGCCGAAGAACTCAAAACGTCAAGTTTCCGAGTTTCTTACTGCAGGGTTGTATAAATCAGCCGCCTGGGAAGAGCGGGAAGCGGCGAAGTTGCGAATAAAAAGCATCCACAGTATTCGGGGTGTAATTTTCCTTTTCGGGGAGGGCGCTGTGCCCCGGAGCGCTGCTGAAGCCGGGCTGCGAGGGCCGCCGGGCAGGCGGCGGTCTTGTCTCCTGCCGGCTGGCGCGCGCCGGGGGCCGCTCCGCTGCCGCGGCCGCCGCGCAGACCCGGGCGCGGGGCGAGTGATGCCGCCGCGACGCGGTCGCGCCCGGGGCCGCGGGCCGGGCCCGAAGCCGGCGTTAAACAGGGCATAGCAGGGGGGTGCCCGGGACGATGTGCTCTCTCTATGTACGTGTGTGTGTTTTGGGAGGGGCGCTAAGCCGTCGGTGCGCTGAGCTCAGCCCCGGGCGCCCGCCTCGCTCCACGGGGCCTCGCTTTGCGTCGCCGCGCCCGCGTTTTCAGGTTGACTCACGTTTCTAGGAGCTCTCGGTTCCGTTGCTGTTACTGGAAGTGCTCAGACAGGCAGATTAAAACGGGCCGAGGAGTTTTGTTTTGTTTTGTTTTTGTTTTTCTGCCGCTTCCTAAAATGCCGTCTCGGCCGCCCGGGCACCGTGGCGGCGGCTGCGCTCCCTCCCTTATCTCAGGGCGCGTGTTGTGTCTCTCTCCCCGACAGGCGACCAAGCAGTTCCTAGAAGAGATCAACAAGTGGACCGGCCAGTACAATGTGTCCCCGCTTTCCTGGAACGTGGCCGTCAAATTCCTCATGGCCCGCAAGTTCGACGTGCTGCGAGCGATCGAGCTCTTCCACTCCTACCGGGTACGCGGGCGGCGCGCGGCCCCCCGCCCTGCGGGGCCGGCGGCTTTCCCAGGCTTTTTTCCGCTTCCTTCAGGCTGACGTCTGCGCCGGGTCGCTTCCCAGTTAGCTCTTCGGAGATGGCTTTAATTCCCAGTTGGGAAAAATAAAAGGGGGGGTGGGAGCAGCTGGAGCTTGTCGGGGGCCGCGGCCGCCCCCGCGTGCCGCCCGCCCTGGCAGCGGGCTCCTCTCCCCGCAGGAGACGCGGCTGAAGGAGGGCATCGTGAAGCTGAAGCCGCACGAGGAGCCGCTGCGCTCAGAGCTGCTCAGCGGGAAGTTCACCATCCTGGTAGGGGGGCACCGAGCTCGCCCGACCCGTCCCCTTCCGTCCTCCGCGCGCGCCTCGGCCGGTGCCCCGACCCGGCCTCGGGCTGCGCGTCGGCGTCCGCGGGCGCTCGCGGTCCTCGTCCCCCGCGGCACCCATCCGACCCCTCTCCTTTCTCCCCGGCGCCCCCCCCCCCCCCCCAGAGCGTGCGGGACCCTTCGGGAGCCTCCATCGCCCTCTTCACTGCCAAGCTGCACCACCCCAGCAAGAGCGTGCAGCACGTGGTGCTCCAGGCGCTCTTCTACCTGCTGGACAGAGCCGTGGAAAGGTGAGGCTGCGGCCGGGCCGGCGCCGCGGTGGCCGTGCCTCTGCCCTGGGTGCCGGCGCCCGGAGGTGCCGGTGCCGCCTCTCTGCCCTGGGCGCCGGCGCAAGCTGGTTGCCTGCGCTCGGGAGCAGCGGTGCCTCCGAGGAGGTCCCCAAGGCCTTCCCGAGGTGGACTTCGGGCCCGTGCAGGAGACGGGCTTCAAGGCATGGGGACCTGCCGCGGCCCCAGAGCGCTTCCAGAAGCCCGGGGGGCTCGGGAGCGGAGGAGGGACGAGGAGGCTGCCCGTGGTCTGGGGCAGGGTAAAGAGGGGTCGAGGCTCGCACGGCCCCTCCGGGCCGAAGGAGTCCGCGTCCCCGACCGCGGGAGGCTTCCGTCTGCTCCGAGCGGCTCGCGCGAGCCGGGCTCTGCAGAGAGGCTGCTGCTCGTTGAGGTTTCCACTGGTTCCCTTTGGAAGGCTTCGCGGGGAAAAGGTGTGCTGTCTCTTCTCCCATGCATTTATTCGCCGAGTGAAACCCAAACCGCTGGAACCTCCGTCCTGCAAACGGACCTGACCCGACGCCAGGATCCGCTCGCAGGACCGGGGCTGCGTGAGCGAAAGCTGGCGGGTGCCTCGCGCGGCAAAGCTCCCGGATTTAAACGGGGCTCAGCCGGCAGCGCGCTGGGATAATTCGGATTTTTCTTTTTGGCTGCTGTCCTCCACTCTCATCCCTGCCCCCAGCCTCCCCACCGCTTTTGTAGCACCCGGGTCTGCCCCGAGCGCCTCCTCGCAGCTGTGGGCGAGCTGGGTTTACGCTCGCAGTTAGCGGGGGCGCGCCTGGGTTGTAAAAGGATTACAGGCAACAGAGCGTTTAAAAGCCTAAATTGCATTATAAAAATAAGTGACGTCCTGAAAACGTTTCCCCCGCGGCGCGGCGAGGCTTGTGCCCAGCGCGGCGCCCGCCGAAGCCGGGGCGGTGGGCAGCGCGAGCCCTGCTGGGGCTCTCCGGCTTGCCCTGGAAGGTCCCGGGCTGGAGACCTCCAAGCGAACGCAAAGTTGCAACCAAATCTGTCTTCGTGACCGCGGTTTTCTGGAGCTGCGGCGGCAGGGAATCCGCGCAGCCCTCCTGCTCCTCGGAAGCAGCGCGTGAGCCCGGCGCGGGTTCTGCCCCCTCCGCGGGCTCTGCAGCCCCGGCTCCATCCTCACGCCGCTCTTCTCGGCTCCGCGGGCGCTGCCCAGAGCCCCGTTCCCCGCGCCGGGGCTTCCCGCGCGTTCGCCAGCCTGGCTGCCGCGGGCGTCGCGGCCGAGAGGCTGGGGCCGAGGCCAGGCTCAAAGACGGTTTGCGGGAAGGGCTTGCAGAGCAGCCGGTGCGGCTAGAGGAGCGAAGGAGCGCGTGCTGGGAACGCGAGCCCTCCTGGAAGCGGAGCAGGGGGCTCCTGGGGGGATCGATGGGCTGAGGAAAGGGCCGCAGCTGGCTTTGACGTTTCCTCCTCTCCGTTTCCGCTGCCCAGTTTCGAAACGCAGAGGAACGGGCTGGTGTTCATCTACGACATGGCGGGCTCGCAGTACACCAACTTCGAGCTGGACCTCAGCAAGAAGATCCTCAACCTGCTGAAGGTGAGAGCCGGGGCCGGCAGCAGGGAGAGGCGCCGGGGGGACGCGGTCCCGGCCGGCGAGCCCCGCGGTGGCCGGGCCTCAGCCCCGGAGGGTCTCTCGGGCCTCCCCAGCAGAGCGTTTCGGGCCGAGCGCGGCGCTGACTCAGCCGGGGACGTCCGCACCGCCCGGCCCGGGCGTGCGCGGCGGCAGCTCTGAGCGTGCCGGGCTCCTCGCTGGCGATGCTCCCGTGAAAACGCTTGCAGGTTATTTTTTAATTGCCCTGGCGTGTTGTGCCTCCTCCCTTCTCCAGAAAAGAAGCAGCAGGGTACGTAAGCCAGGGCGTGTTCTTGGCGCAGCGCCCGCTCCTAGGCTCCGTCTTTCACGCGCGGAGCCCAGCCCTCGCACACCTATTCCAGAGAAATCCTCTGTTTCCGTGTCGGAAAGTAAAAACAAACCTGTCGGGGCTCCTGGGCTTCCTGCCTTGTGGAAGGCGTGGAGATGCTTCGGATGTGCCTGCTGACACCTCCAGCCCTGGCACCCGTCCGGGCCGGCAGCCAGCCCCTGAGCTCTTTGCAGCGGCCGGATACGCGGCTCCGGGGTGTCCTTGGGTGCCGGGCCCTTTTCCTGGGACCGCTTCCCCTCCGGGAGCGAGCAGGCAGCCGGAGGGGGGCCAGCCCGTAGCAGGAGCTTTGCGGATCTGAACGGGTCGGCGTTGCTGCCCGCAGGGCGCCTTCCCGGCTCGGCTCAAGAAGGTATTCATCGTGGGAGCGCCCGTGTGGTTCCGCGTGCCCTACTCCATCATCAGCCTCCTGCTCAAGGAGAAGCTGCGGGAACGGGTGAGCGGGGCCGGGCCAGGGCGCGCGGCGGCGTTGGGGGGCCAAGCGCTGCGTGGCCCCCTTCGTCCGGGTGGCGAATGCCTGTCGGGCCCCTGAGCCCAGCGGGGACGTGGAGGCGGGGGAGAGCCTCAGCGCCGGCAGGAGGAAGCCCCGGGGCTCTCCAGCCGCCCCGCTGGGACCGCTCTGCTTCCCAGCCGGACCGCTGGCGTCCCGGCCCCTCGCGCCCTGCCCACCCTTGCTTTCCCCCGGGCGGGCCGGGCTCGGCGCTCGTTCACCCCGGCCCCTCTGCTTCCTCCTCCAGGTGCAGATGGTGAAGATGTCGGAGCTGAAGGAGCACCTGCCCCGGGAGTGTCTCCCCGAGTACCTCGGCGGGTCCCTCAAGCTGGACCCCCTGAGCTGGAACTGCCGGTTCCTGCCCCAGCAGAACGGCCACCCCGACCCCCTCGATGAGCTCATCCTGGTGCCGCTGGCGCCCCCCAAAGACAACGGCTCCGTCCACGTCCCAGGGCCCAAATCCGTCACCCTCCAGGAGCTGCTAGACCACGTCACCCAGAAGCAGAAGCGGGGCATCTACGAGGAGTATGAAGACATCCGGCGCAGGAGTCCCGCCGGCACCTTCCTCTGCTCTTTGTAAGCGGAGGGGGACGGGAGCGGGGCGGGGGGCAGCGCCCGTGCCCGGGACGGCGGCGGCTCCGGCGGCTCGGGCCGCCGCGCGGCGTTCGGACGCGCGTGTCGCGGTTGGTCATGGGGCTCCGATCTCGGAGCCTTTGGCCAGGTGATGGCAGCAGAGCCCCGGCTACGGGCGCTGCAGGCTCGCGCGGGGCGAGGGATGCTGCCTTCGCCTTCCTCGCGCGAAAAACGCCCTCGCCGCCACGTCCCGCTCTCCCCCGCCGCCCAGGGCACCCTACAACCAGGAGAAGAACCGGTACGGGGACGTGCCCTGCCTGGACCAAACGCGGGTGAAGCTGGCGAGGCCGTACAGCCGCCCGGAGGTGAGCCAGCGCCTGGGGCCTCCGCGCGCCCCCCGTGCCAGCGCCGCGGAGGAGGCTCGCGGCTCGCCGCCGCGGTAGCGCCGCGCCGCAGCACTCGCGCCGTGCGTGTCTTTCCCCCCCCCCCCCTCGCCCCCAGCTGACCGACTACATCAACGCCAGCTTCATGGACGGCTACAAGCAGAGGAACGCTTACATCGGGACGCAAGGTGCGGCTCCGGGCGCGCCGAGCCCGCGGGCCGGGCGGGCGGAGGGCGCCAAGGCGGGATCTGCGGTGCGAGCCCCCCGGGCCGGGGGCGCCCGGCGTGCAGCACGGCCGGGCGGTGGTTGCTGAGCCCCCGGCAGCTCCAGGCAGGGCTTCGCGGAGCCCCGTGGGTTGGGGGTCTGCGCCGGGGTGCCCTGGGAGGGGGGCGGCCCCCGCGGTGGGGGGCGAGGGGCCTCCACGAACCCGGCAGGCCCCCTCCTCAGCTCTGGGCTCTCACCGCAGGGCCTCTGGAGAACACCTACGGTGACTTCTGGCGCATGGTGTGGGAGCAAAACGTCCTGGTGATCGTAATGACGACGCGGTGAGTGCCCGGGAGGCCGCGGTCTGCTCCGGCGGCCGCCGAGCCGCCCAGCCCTGGCTCGCGTTGCGAAGCGCGGTGGGGTTTGGCTGCCGCCCCGCGCGGAGAGCGGCGCCTGGCTGCCGCGCCGACCGGGCCGCCCCGGCCGCGGGCCCGCCGGCGCCGCGGCTGGGACGGGCTCGAGCTAGCCGGTGGCGCGGAGGGCAGGCGGGGACCGGGGCGCCGCACGCCGCCGTGCCGCGGCCAGCTCGCCCTGCCCGGTTTCCAGGCTGGAGGAGGGCGGCAGGAGAAAGTGCGGCCAGTACTGGCCCCTGGAGAAGGACTTCCGAGCACGCTACGGGGCGCTGACCGTCACCAACCTGGGCGTGGAGAACCTGAGCCATTACAAGAAGACCGTCCTGGAGATCCACAGCTCGGAGGTGCGCGCCCGGAGGCGCCGGGCAGGGATTGCGGGAGGGCGCCGGGCGAGGGGGTCCCGGCCGGACCGGAGCGGGAGCTGACACCGCCGCCGCCGCAGAGCCGGGAGCGGCGGCTGGTCTCCCACTTCCAGTACCTGAGCTGGCCGGATTACGGCGTGCCCTCGTCCGCCGCCACCCTCATCGACTTCCTGGGGGCCGTGAAGCAGCAGCAGCGGGTGGCCGCCAGCGCCCTGGGGCCCCGCTTCAAGGGCCACCCCGGGGGCCCCCCCGTCGTGGTGCACTGCAGCGCCGGCATCGGCAGGACAGGTAGCGTCCCGGGGGGGCCGGCGGCTCGGCGGCGGCGGCGGCTCGGCGGCGGCCGGCGCCGTCCCGACGGGCCGCCCGTTTCCCACTCCCGCGCACCCGCCCCGCCAGGTACCTTCTGCGCCTTGGACATCTGCCTGTCGCAGCTGCAGGACGTGGGCACCCTGGACGTGCAGCAGACGGTGCTGCGCATGCGGACGCAGCGCGCCTTCAGCATCCAGACGCCCGAGCAGTACTACTTCTGCTACACCGCCATCCTGGAGCACGCGCGGCGCCGGGGCCTGCTGCCCGCCGAGCGCCCGCGCGCCGCCCGGGAGGCGAGCTCGCCGGGACGCTGAGAGCCGTCCGCCACCCCTTCCCGCCGGCGCGCGCCGCCGTCGAACTGTGCCTTACCGCGGCCGGGAACGGCGCGGGAAGAGGCTTCGGCTCCCCTCCGCAGGGTTCCCGTGGTTGGGTGGGGAGGTGGGATTTTTCCTTTTGTTCGTTTTTTTTTCTTTTTTCTTTTTTTTTTTTCTTTTTTTTTGGTGGGACCATCTAAAACTTTGTCCAGGGCAGGGCTCGGCCCCGCCGCGAAGCCCGCGCGCGGAAGCGTACCTCCAGCGCGCCCTCGCCGTGCCCAGCGCCGGCGGCTGCGCCCCCAGCGCCTAGACCAGCGCCGGCCCGGGCAGCTCCCGCGCGTCCGGGTTCGCGCCGGCTCTGCGGCGTTCCCGGCTTCCCCCGCCGGCTCCCAGGCCCTGCTGGCCCCTCACACGGGCCTCGGTAATTTTATACTGTAATAAGCTCTTTAAATGTGTATATTCTTATTTTTTTATAATCTGGAGGGAGGATGTTTTTGGATTTTTTTTTGTTTTGTTTCTGTCTCTCTTTTTTTTTTTTTATTTAACATTTACTTGATCCAAGCCAGAGCCAGAAATATTTGTAAATGTTCCTATCTGCTCTCACGCAGAGAATGGATTTTGCTGTTGTTATTTTGGGGTTTGGTTTGGTTCTCACGTGCACAGCCACGCGGCGGGCGAGCGGCTCGCTCGGCGGAGCTGGCTGAGGGCGGGAGCCTCCGGGAGCCGGCGGCGGCGAAGCGGGACGCGGCCCGGGAGCTGCGCTGCGCCTCCCCGGTCCCGTCCCCGGGGCAGGCCGGCGGCGGCAGGACGCCTCGAGCTCGCCGTTGACTTCGCGCGTGGCGCAAAGAGGGGGGCCGTCGCTCACGTTTGCAGGCGTCCTCGCCCTCGGGTCACCTTTAAGCTTAAGGGAGTTGCAGGGTTTCTGTTCCCGAGCCTAGGTTTAAGCGCTTGCAGCCTTGCCCTGGGCGGCCGGAGCTTGCTCGCGCCCGAGGCTGAGCAGCCCCACGCGAGAGTTGCGTGCCGGGCAGCACCGGCTGGGAGCGCTTTTCCTGCGCTGAAAAATTCCTGCTCCGCTTTGGGGGCCTTAAAAGCAGCTTTGCCGCCCCAAATTCCCGTGCGCAGCACCGCTTTGCTGCGTTTGGTTGGTTGCGTCATCCCGAGCCCGGGGCTGCCGCCGCCGCCGCCGAGGGTCCCGCCGGGATAACCAGGCTGGCGGTGGCTTTCCTGGCGCCAGCGGGATAAATGCCGGTGGGAAGGGAAGGCGGTGGGCCGGCTTCGCCAAGCAGTCCGGGGACACT
This sequence comes from Rhea pennata, assembly GCF_028389875.1. Taxonomy (NCBI): domain Eukaryota; kingdom Metazoa; phylum Chordata; class Aves; order Rheiformes; family Rheidae; genus Rhea; species Rhea pennata. The sequence continues at coordinate 21,848,616 of NC_084672.1, forward strand.
TGCCTATTAATTTAAAAAAATAAATAAATAAACAAACCTGATGCCGTTGCTGCTGCATGTAACACGCAAGCGACGGGAGCGGAGATTAAAGGAAAGGCGTTGTCCTGCGCGTGCCTGTGTTATTTCTCGCGTGTCCCCGGCGGCGCTCGGGGGCAGCGTCCGGCAGTATTGCGGATACGCCCCGCCGGGCGCGGGGCAGAGCCCCGGGGCCCGCGGCATCCCCGGTTTCTCGCTGCCAGCCTGTGGCCGGGCCGCCGCCGCCACGCGGCCCCGACACCGTTTCCCGCCCGGAGCGTCGTGCCCCTTAAATCCGGTGAGACGCAGTCGAGCGCAGCTTCGATCCGCTAGCGCATGGGCACGTGCGATTGAAATGTTTGCAAGAACGTGGCCGTGCCGGCGTTGTGCTAAAAATCCCGGCGGGTTTGGTACTGCAGGGCAGCATTTAGTAGAAGCCAGTCTTGCTTCGCTTTAAAACTTCTTTTTTGGTGCTTAACTTTTCTTTTTTTGATTACTTTTCAAATATTCTCCTTTCCAGTTCTCTTTGTAGTAAAAATCAGCCTTTGTTGTGTTGGACTTTAGGTTTGGGGGCTCATAACCGTTTGGTGGCCTTCAGCAGATGATCGATGGCCGAAGCCAGGGCAGATCCTTGGCCCTGCCTGGGCTATGCTCCCCGCTTCGCTTGGTTGCAGGACGGCTTCCTCGCTCTCCTGGAAGCGCACGGGGCACTGCACCGGCCCGCGAGCGCCAGGAGGTCGGCGGTGCTTTGTGGAGCCCTTCTGCTCCGGGGTAAATCGCTGTCGTCTCTCGCTCCGGAAACGCTCGCCACTGCTACGGCGGCAGATTTAAAAGATACGTGATTTTTCTCTTGAAGGTTCATTGCAGGATCTTTAGAGGTGCAGACAGACGGAGCGGTCCCGTGCTCGGTGGATGGGGTTTGCCGGAGCTCTTGGCTCTGCAGACCGTCCCCCTGCTAGAGGGGGTGGTTCAAGCCTCTGCTCCGGAGGAGAAGTCAGGAAAGTCCCGGGGTTGCTGCCAGCCCTGGCGCTGGCCTCCCTGCCCAGGAGGGCTTAGATGAAAGGTGGCAACAGTCAGAGGCACAGAGGGGAAACTGAGGCACAGAGCGGTGCTGGGGCTTGCCTCAGGTCACTCCACCAGCTGCAGCACAAGGGAGGCAAGGGCTGCCTCCCGCCTCGTGCTCCCTCCCCGAGCCACGCTGCTTTGCCTTTCCACGGCCGTCGTTTGTGCAAAAAGCCTCGCTTAGCTCAGGGCGAGGGTGCCAGGGCGGACTCGTCGCTGCCCTCTCCGCAGGGGAAACCGCTCAGCTACGCCCTCACCTTAGACCTCGGCACCTCCCTTCGAAGAACATGCAGCTCCCATCTGCGTCGGAGGCGGAGGAAAGGTTTGTGAGGGTTTTCCGTGGGAAAATAAACCAAACACTCATCCTTCCCCCCCCCCCCCAGTATTTCCAGGATTGCATTTCTTGTCGAAGCAAGTATTTTCAGTCCCGTAACACAATCCAGGAGGTTGTTCCATCTGTTTCTTCTGCCCATTTTGCCCTGGGACAGAAGGTCCCACGCGGCAGCAATGACAAACTATGGGCTTTTCCACGGAAAGGTCCGCTTCACGCGGAAAGCCAAGTTTTACTGGAAAAGTTGAAAGTAGGGCAGGCTTCGCGAGGCGGCCCGGCGTGTTCGGGTGTGGGAGAGGAGGGGAGGCAGGGGAGCCCGGAGGAGTGCGGAGCGTGCCGGAGCAGGGTGGCTCCTCTCATTTTAAACGAGACAAGCCAAAGGATGTAATCCAAAGCGCTGGTCAAGGCTGCAAACGGGAATTAAAGGCGGCGCAGGGAAGCCCAAAAGCGAGGGCACGGTCCCTGCGCCTCCCTGTGCCCACCTGTCCTATTTGGCGTTCTTGTTTTCTTGGCTGCGTGCAAACCCACTTGCTAATTGCAGGTAGTTTGCCCAGGATGGCAAGTGTCGAGCCCTGGGAGCTGGGAAAAAGCCCAGCTTTGGAGCATTTCGTTTCTTAACCCTGCTAATTCCTTGCCACAGTCTTTCTAGACTTGGACTTAATCCTGAGAAGCCCGGCAGGCTGCCTCAGCCTACTCTGCAACTCACGTGCCGCCCGATCAGCCTGGCCAGAGAGCTTTCGCGGGAAGTCCGTGGGCCCCGCTGACACCTGGTGGCTGCCGGCTCTCTCTGGGGGCCCGAGTTAGGGCTTAGAAAGGGAAAAGTGGTGTTTTTGTGAGCACCTGGAGTGGAAAGAAAAATCACAAGAGGTTTGACCCTGTTTTCCTGTTTGTGTTGAATAAGGGTGCTTGAGATACGGACTGTAACAGCAGCAACTTGTATCTCATCAATCTAAATTTATTTGTAAGGTGTTCTCTGGATGACTGGAGTCAGCCAGGGGATGCGCCAACCCTCGGGCTCTTGGAGCCTCCGTTTCAGGCATACTGAGCACCCACAAGTCCAGCTCCGCTTGACGGGAGAAGCCTCCAGGCTCTTCCTGCCCTGAGCACGGCCCGGGTGAAAGCCTTCCTAGGGAAGGCTCCTGGCCTCCGTCCCCCAGCAGGCTGCAGGCTGCGACGTCTCCGGAGCTGGAAGAGCCTCTGGAGAGAGGAGTGCAGTCTGGGGCGCTGCTGGTGTCTGCGGCGAAGGGAAACAAGTGCTTTTACAACTTGCTGAACGCTGGGAGAACGAAATAAAAATAAAGCAAGCAGCGTTTGCGCTGTTCCAGCTCCCGTTTAGGTGATTCTCGAGGCGCCTCAGGGATGAGGACCGGGGGCGCCGGGGCCTCGCGAGGCCTCGCGGCGGCGGCCGGGCGGCTCGGCCGGGCCGGGCCGGGCCGGGCCGGGGGGCGGCCCGCCTGCCACCGCCCCGGGGGAGGGCCCGCCGTGACGAGCCGCGGCGCCGGCCCAATCCGCCCCGGGGGGAGTGCCCGTCCATTCAGGACGCCTCGCCTGCGCGCCGGCGGTATGTAACAGCTGCTTGGCGATTTGGTCCCCCCCGAATATCGGGATTTCCTTCCCCCGCGGGGCGAGCGGCGCCCCGGCCCCGCGGCGGCGGAGGGCGCCGGCGGGCGGGCGGGCAGGCAGGGCGGGAGGCGGCGAGGTCTCCCGCTCTCCGCCCCCCCCCCCCCCTCCGCCCGCCCCGCCGCGTCCCGCCGCGCGGGCCCGGCCCAACGGCCGCGCCAACGGCCGCGCCAACGGCCGCGCAGGCAGCGCGCGCGCCCCGCGCCGCGTCCCCCCCCCCCCCCCCCCCGCCGCGCTCCGCCGCCCCGCGCAAACATGGAGCTCCCGGGCCGTCCCCCGCCTCCTCCCACAATCCCGCGGCCCCACGCTGCTCCCGGAGTAGTTTGAGGGCGGGGAAGGGGGGTTGTGTGTGTGTGTGTGGGGGGGGGCGCAGCGCGGCCGGCCCCGCCGGAGGAACGGGCGGCGACGGGGGCAGGCCGCGGCCCGGGGCAGCCCGCCGCCGAGCGTGCGGCGCCCCCGCCGCCCCCCCTCCCCGCTACCCCGCACGGCCACCGTCGGGGCGGCCCGCGCCGGCCCCGCCCCCCGCCGCCATTGGCTGCTGCCCCCCTCGGCCACGCCCCCGGCGGGCCTGGCTGTGCGGCGGCGCGCGGGCCCCCTCCCCCCCCAATGGGGACAGGCTCCTGGGTGACGGCGAAAGGGAGGGGGGGGCGCGCCTCTCCTTGCGGCTGATTGGCGGGCGCCGAGGCGGCGGCCACGCCCCCCGCGCGCGTCCCTGCCCGGAGAGGCCGGCCTGGCGAGCGCGCGTGTGTCTGTGTGTCCCCCCCACACGTGTAATCGATCCGCCCCACGTGGGGCGCTGCCATCCCGGAAGTGGAGCGGCCCCCGGCGCGCGTGGGGAGGGGTCTGGGGACAAAAGGCAGCGCCGCGCGCCCCCCTCTCGCCCGCCGCCGCGGCTACCGAGCCCCGCCCCGCCGCCCCCGCCCGGCCAGGCGGCCCCGCCGCCCCCGCCCCGCGAGGCGCCCCGGAGCCGCGCGGGCTTCCCCGCGGCTGGGCAGCGGCGCCGCGGCGGGCGGAGCTGCGGGCAGGGGGCGGTCGCAGCCTTCGCGTGGCCCGGGGACATCCCTCGCCGCGCGCCTGCGTTTTGTTGCTCAGCTCCGGCTTTGGCGCGCGGAGAAGGCCGCGGCGGGGGCGGGGGCGGCTCCCGGCGTGCGGAGCGTGCCGCCGGCGGCCGCCGCGCCCCCGCCGCCTGCCACTTGTTGCGGCGGCGGCAGCACGTGCGTGGCGGCGGGCGGGCGGGCGGGCGGGTGCGCGCTCCCCCCCCCCCACCCGCCGGGCCGCCGCCGCCGCCGATGTAAACATTCCACAAAAGGGCTCCCCAGAGGGGGGGGCGGGGCCGCCGCCGCGGGGGCGGGGCCGCCGCCGCCGCCGCCGGGCAGGGCGCCCCGCCGTCACGGGCGCGCTCGCCGCGCGCTGGTTGGCCGGCGGCCGGCGGCGGCGGCCAATCGGGCGCCTGCGGAGGCGGGCGGGGGGGCGGGGCCTGCTGCTTATACGGACATTTTTCTTCGGCGTTCGCCCCCCTCCCCTCCTCCTTCGCCCTCCTCCCCCCTCCCTTCCTCTCCACATCCCCTTCCTGGGGGACGCGGCCAATAGGGGCGGGCGAGGGGGGCGGGCGCGAGGCGGCGGTTGGCCGCGGCGCCGACGGGCGGGCGGCGCGCCCAATCGGCGGGCGGGGGCCCCCCCCTGCGCGGGGAGGGGCGGGATTTCCCGGGGAACAGAGAAGCGGGCAGCGCTCCGCGGCGGCCGCCGAGAGACGGTTACTCCATCTTACCCCCCCGCCTCCCCTCCCCCTCCCCGCCGCGGCGGGCGCCCGCCTCCCTCCGCCGCGCGCGGGGCCCGCCGCCGCCCCCGCCGGCGGCAGCAGCAGGGGCGCGGGGACCCCCTCGCGGGGCCGCCGAGAGCCCGCCGGGCGCAGGGGCCCCGCGGCCGCCCAGCAGGGCCGCCCGCTCCCCCCTCTCCGCGGCGGAGACTCCGGCTGGTGCTCGCGGCCGCTTCGAGGTAAGCGGCGCGCGAGGGGGGGGGGGCGGGGGGGGTGACAGACCCGGCGGGGGGGCGGGCCGCTGCCGGCCCCCTCCGGCGATCCGTAGGGGGCGGGGACTGGCGCCGGTGCCGCGCGCGCGGGAGGAGGAGGAGCGGGGGGGGGGCAGGGGGCGAGCCGGTGCCCGCCGTGCGCCTCCCCGGGGAGCCCCGCGCCGCGCGGTGGCCCCGCCCCGGAGCACACACCCCCCCCCCCCCCCCCGCCTCTCCGCCCCGGCGGCGCTCGCGGGCTGCGGCGGGGGCGGGCAGTTCCCCCCCCCCCCCCGCCCCTTCCCGGCGCGCTCCCGCCGGTACCGGCCGCGTCGCGCGCAGGCTCCGCCCCGCCGGCGCCGCCCCCCCCCTTCGCCGCCCCGCCCCGCCGCGCGCGCGGAGCTCTCGGGCCCTGCGCGGGCTGGCGCGCGGGCGGCGCCCCCCCCGCCCCCCCCCCCCCCCCCCCGGCCGCCGCCGCCGCACCGGGGCAGCGGCGCCGCGAGCTTCCCGCCGCCGCCCGCGGGGCTCCGCGCGCCGCCCTCGCCTCCCCTCCTCGGCGCTAGTGCTCAAACGTCTCCGCGGCGGGCCGGCGCCCTCCCGGGCGGGTCCCGGCGGCGCGGCTCGGCGGGGCCCGCGGCTCCGCGCCCGCCCGGAACTGCCCCGCGGTGTTAACGCGGGTCGTAGGTAACGGGCCGCGGGGCCCGGGTGACTCCGAGAGCGGGAGCGAGCTCTGCGCTTTGCCGAGTGGCGTCTTCTCTGGGTGCTGCCGGCCAGGACGAGGCGTCGCAGCCCGTAGTTGTGAAAACAGCACCTGCGTTCGGTGCGAGGATGGGAACGGTACCTGCCTCGTGTGCCCTCTGGCAGAGGAGAACAGCGTTTACGTGGACTGCTCAAGTGATGCAAAACTGAGAAATACTTTGTTTAAAATTGCACTGAAACAAGTGATCAAAAGCGTCTCAGCAGACACACGGGTTTTTAACCACCTGCGCTTTGCGGAGGAATCGGAACCTGGCTTGTGCGCTAGTACGGTGTAGCTTAAGGATGACTTAACAAATTACATTTGGTTTCTGGCTTGTCACTTTTATATTTATCTGTGCAAACAAGTGCAAAATGCCCTGCCAGTTTTAGTACAGGCTTATATATATTTCAGTCTTGCAGTTCTAACTTGATATTTGTTATACACAGTTTCTAATAAACATGTGTTATTTTAAAATTTTATGCCATTAAAGCTATGTAATAAAATGATGCCTTAGGTCAAAATGCTAATTCTAAAGCACCTTTAAAATTCCTTCGTCACTTATAAATGCTAGGCAGCGTAACACTGGCTAGTGCTACAGGAGCTGAAGTCCAATTTCGGGTCTTTGTATGAATGAAGCTACAAGTTTTGCAGTCTGGTGCACTCTTCTTGTAAAACGAGGCTGCGCTTTCTTGCCCCAAGGTATTTCTTCTTTGTTCCCTCCTACCCATCCTTCTCAGTTAAGATACAGTTTTGAAAGGTACGGAGGGATGCGTTTAGCTAGTTTTAGATAAAATCAGGACTGTGGCAGGGAAGGGAAAGTGAGTCGTACGGCTAGAGAAGCATTGTGCCCCCCCAGGATAGTTATTGCACTTAACTTTGCACGGGCAGTTATGTCGAAATGTTCGGCATGCCTAGTAAAGAGGAAAACTTAGTATGAAAGTTGTCATCTCTGTATTAAAATAGTAGCGTAAGACTGCTGCCTGAAGTGGGTGACTCGAATAAAAAGATGCTGTGCAACAAGGTAATCATAGTCTCTGGTGTGAACTTGTTTGAAGAGCTTAAAAACAAGAGTTCACCCAGAGAAGAGGCGCCAAGTTGCTAAACTGTGGGGAATAAAACTGACGAGAGAATTCTGGGCTGATTCAGACTGTTTGGGAACTCGGTGGGGAGGGCGATGGCTCGGAGGGTCTCTTTCACCCTGGATTATCCCGCGCAGTGGATACGTCTCTGCGGTTCCTTTGCTCGGTGCTGGGATTTGTTGCGTCGTGAGCGAGGCCGAGGAGGGAGCCCTCCGTGCAGGGCTTGTGGAACGTGTAGGTCTTGGAATGAGGAACATCGCGTTGAAATTGGCAGGCGAATCATTTACGTTTCCAGGATTTATGAATCGTTTTCTGTCCAGATTGCCGTTCTGGTCTTCTCCAGCATTGGAAAGCTTTTATAGTTGTTAAAGCTGGAACAGAAAACACAGTCCTGTAATAGCTGTCATTTTATTCTGTGAGGCTGGAGGTGGACTTTTGGTATCATACTTCTTTCCTCCAATTGCGATGTGGTCTCTCTTTTTAATGAATAAATAAAAGTATTCCTACTTCTCTGTGTGTGCATGGAGAAACTTTCCCCAGGAAACTCAGCAAAATGATACTGAATTTTATATTCAATGTGAAGCTTGGTTTGAATTGTCTCTTTGCAGCAGTTGCAAAGGAATTTAATGTTCAGGCTCTTTGCCGCTTTGCCATAGCGCACACATCAGTGCCTCAGCACTTTGTTTACCCCTCTGGATGGAGATGGCCGAGGGGGTTTACTTGTGCTATATCTGCCTCGGGTCCGGTGCTGGCACGTAATCCTCTGGGTGTCATCGTGTCACTTTGCAGGAGGCTCTCCTAACTGTTAGGAGAGTTTCATGTGATGCTCCTCTTGTCTCTTTGCAATGCCTGGGACTCCCCGGCCACGAACGTGCCTGGCTGCACAAAGCCCCTCAGCAGCAGGGCCACGAGATTATTCCCATTTTACAGGTGAGGGAGCTGAGACCCAGAGAGATACCGGACTGGGCTGTGTGGCACAGTGCAAAAATGTCAGAGCTGCTGCTGAGCAAGCTAGGTCATGTCCTGGAAGTAGTACGGCTGTGTGAGCTGCATGCACAGACGGCAGCGCTGCACTATCCGGCTGCCAGAACCTGAGCTAGCTTCTCTCTGACCGGCACCGGGATGTACTGCCTCGAAATGCTGAAGGGGACTTGCCCAGGCCACACAGGAAGTCTGTGACGGGAGAGTGCGGCGTTGAAGTTGTATTTTCAGAGATGCGAGCCTGATTCAAAATTTGCACTTGCTGCTTCTGAGTTTTGAATCCTTTCCCTCTGTAAAGGAGAGGAATCGGTCTCACTCAGCATGTTTTAGTACAGTCGTTAATGTTTAAAAAGCAAAGTAGCAATAATAGAAATGTCAGCATCGCACCTATTACAAGTTTTGTATTCGAGTGTCTTTAAGCATATTCAAACGTTAGGTGATTTGTGAAAGGATGTGTGATATGTGTGGTTTGCCTTAATCCCTTAGACTTAGTGGCGTGAGAGGGCTATTCCTTAGTACTTCTTAGAGCAACAGGGGCGCTTGTGGTACACTGCAGCCTCCTAAGCGCTTTTTAAAAAGCTTACACGCATGTTAAACACTTCATCTGCAGCTGGGCAATTTGCTCATTTTTTTTCCAGACATGTCCGAAGTCTGCGGGGACTGAAGTCCTCTCTAGTGGTGCTTTCACAACTTATTCTTGAAAATGTTGTTTGTCCACAAAAGAGTTGTAGTTCCAACAGGTGTTGAGACAGCAAACCATTAAAATCTTCTTTCTTATTATTGATTTGCATTCTTTGCTTTTGGTTGTGGCATGCGTTTAACAACTAATCCCTAGTGCCAGACAATGCTGCTTGTATGATTGGAAAAACTATAATAAATGATCAGTGTTGATTTCAAGCTATGCAGATTTTTGTGATGTTATTTGATAAAAGGTTGGCATAGAAATGGAAGTTTTGTGAAGAAAGAAAACACTTTTTTTTTTTTTTTTTTTTTTTTTAAAACTCACCACAGAAGTCTCTTCTCTTAACAAGCGAAGACTGGAACGAGGAGGGGGCCAATTCCAGCTCTCTGCTTTGTTCATTTGTTCTCTGTGCCAGTGCTGCTGCTTCTTTCCTGCACGGCTTCTGGAGGACTGTCTGCAGCGCCGGAGGGGAATGGACGCACTCTAGTTAGGTTTATTGGTCCCACTGGCTTCTGCGAGGCAGATGAATTTGGAAGTCTTCTGATTAAGCCGGGTGGGGTGGAGTTTCGTAGTGCTGGTGGGGTGGCTGAGGATGTGATGTACCTTTTCTGTTCCACATCTCACCTTGCCTGTGGAGGATACTGTATTCATTTATAGCATATCTGTTGGGTGCATCATCCTGTTTGTAGCACTAAGCAGAACTGGGCAGCCAGGGAAGTCCCAGGGATGGGAAGAGCAGAGGTGTGTTCCTACTCACTGTCCTTTGCCTGGGAAAGGGAAAATTTAAAAACCTCTGAAGAGAAAAAAGAACAGAATGTGCCATTTTCATCCTGCTGGAAATGGAGTATAGTGTACTGTTGTGGAAGTCACAAAGACAGTTTAGGTAGAAATGAAGTTGGGAAAAGAGGAGATGCGTTTCACCATGTGGAATGCATAGAGTGGGACTTTGGTAAAGTTATTGCTGAGCTCCCCTGGGTGCCTCAGGTTAATGTTTTTAATGAAGGAAAGTACCTGAAGTTCTTGACATGCTTTCGCTGTCCCGTAAGGACCTCGCTATGTTTTTGGAGTTCTTTCTGTTTTTCCAAATTAGAACTGCAGATGAGGCAATTTGAATTTGGGCTTTCTACATCTTAGAGTCAGCGTCTGTGAGGGGATGCCTGCTGTCCGTCAGAACTGTGTGTGCATTTCTCAGAAGACAAAGTAACCGTAGTAGCGTCTGTAATGTCGCCAAGGCAGAGGGTAGCTATCTGAGTCAAGTCTTTGACACCACTGAACATTTTTTAATAGTTTTGCAACCGTGTATTTATCCTCAAAACATTTTTCCATGTTAGGTGGGCCTTACCGTATGCTTTGTCATCAACAAGGACACTGAGAGAAATCAGTTGTCAGACCCAGGCAATGAATGTGTTTTATAGGGGTTTTGTTTGTTTTGGGGTGTTTTCTTTTTTAAGATGTCACCTGTCCAGAGAATCTTTCCTATTTCAGCAGTCTCACAACTGTGTGAAGTTGCCACCTTACAGTGTGCTTCACTGCCTTTTGAAAGACTCTCCAAATCCAATATCCAGCGTATCTTTGCGTGACCTACAAGCTGACACCTGAAATGATTCTGGTTAGTGATAACCATGCACGCAGGTCGGAGTTACCTCGCTGCAGGCCTAACTCATGCTTCACTATGGATTACTGCATGGGCCTGAGGCGTGCTTTGGACAGCCTCCAGCTTCTCCTACAGTGCTTTCCTGGTCCTGAGCTTCAGTTTTTAAATGCACAATAAAGCATGGGTTTTTGTTTTTGTGCTCACCTTCTCCCTTGTGGGAGCGTTACTGCAGCAGTGACTTGGGTGAGGAGTCTCCTGTGCTGGGGAAGCTAATCTGACAGAAGAAGAAGAAAAGTTTTCAACTGGATCAGGTCTCTGATTTGGATAATGCTGCTGTGGGCACAGGGGAGGTGGGGAGAGTGGAAATGTGTAGGAGGGAAAGCAGAACTACCCCTTAAAGCAGTGAACTGCAGTGAAATCAGTTTAAAATAATATGTCTAATCCTGGATGTCATCACAGCCTTTCTTCCTTATCAGTACTTTATGAATGGGAGAGCTTTCTAAAAAGGCTCTGGAAGGGCTAGAACTTGCCACACAATAGATCTGTCCATCTCGTTAATAGAGAAAATCCTTGGGAGGTGCCAGATCAAGATCAGCAGGACATCAGTGATGAAAAGAATGCATTTTTGGAGGACTGGACATCATATTTTCTTCTGCAAGAGGCAGACTGGTCTCTGTCCTAAATTCTCTGTTACAGTCCGTGACACAGACCACTGTTCTGGCAGACGCATGTGATTCAACTTCTTAAACGTGAAGCTCATCTCTTGGGGCAGATTTCTGAGTATGACCAGAGTGCTCCCAAACACCCACACTGTTGGTCGAAGCAAGTTTGTACCTGTTGATTTGCTTGCCCCTGAACACCCCTACACCCCTTTAACACTTCTCGCTCTCTGTAGAGAATGCACAGATGAACATCACTAGTCTTCATCTAAGTCTGGCAGAATGCTGAGATCAACTCTCTGCTGGGAGTAAAAAAAAAAAATGCCTGTGAATTGGAAAACTTCTTTACGTGGCAGTCTCCTGCGATGCACTCTTATAGAAGTGGATGCTGTCCCAGAAAAGGAGTTTAGCAAGGAATTACTCAGAAGGGTGCAAGGGGAGGCTCTCCTGCTCCTAGAAAGTGTAGGAAAACCTACACATTATCTTGACTTAGGGCCCAGAGGATGATGTTTTCCTTAGTTCAGCTAGTTCTGTAGGTGAGGAAGTGCTGAGCAGCGCCTGTCCATGCCGTAGTATCTAAAGGGATGGTGATTGCAACGTGAAGGTGCCGTTTCCCATGGAATTCACGCAGGAGCAATGAGCTCCGTCTCCAGAGCCCGGTGGCGGTGCTGGAGTGCGAGTTTGGGCTCGGTACCATGCAGCCCACTCGCTCGGAGCAGGGTTAGCGTTGGCTTGCCCGCATCCGATGTGCTGTGGGAAGGTCTCCTGCATGCGGGGCCCTGACTTTGCAGGTAGCAGTCCGCGTTGCTGTACTTTCCTCTGCACTGCAGGCCGCTGTGTCACGGAAGGGAGGCTTCTTGGTGTTTTCTTGGTAAACCTATTGGGTGGTTAGGAGCCCATCCTAGCCGGCACTCAGTATTCACTTACAAAGTAAATTAGGAAAATTGATGGGCTCCAGTGCTAACACAGTATGACATTTTAAAGCTGAAGCAATTACAGCGCTTGGAAAGAAGTAGGGTTTCCAAAGTTGCCTTAGCAGAGGTGAGGAAGAGAAGCCTGTTTGTGTTTTGTGGAAGAAAAGGAGGGAGATGACTTTGTACCCATAAACAAGCAGATGGACCCCCCCCCCTCCAGTTCTCCTGCATAATATACATGCAAAGTGTTTAAGCCCCTGGAGCCCTTGTCAAAAGTCTCCTCACTACTTGCAGCATAAGTGTTTGTTCACATGTGGGAATTGCACAGAAAAAAATTACATACAGGAGCATTAATATTTGCTAAGCAGAAGCTTTAATGTGGGCTGTGCAGCAAGCCATGTTTCTGTAAGACTGCTCATTTGGTCTGCAAGAGTTAGGAGATTCGGAAATTGATGGTCAGGCTGCCTTAAGGTGACTTATGCGGGGTGTTACCAGAGTTCCCACAGCCTCATGGAGCTGACATGTTGGTAGCTCTGCGAGAGGAGAAGCTTCTCTTTTAGCCTAAGGTGGCATTTTAATCCTCAAAACTTGTAAGGGCATGTGACTCTTCCAGCATCTTCTGGCCTCAAATAACCCTTTTTTTACAGCTCAGCATCAATCTTAAAGATTGATTAGTCCATCCAGAGTGACAAGTGTGATGTGTCACTATGGGGAGCTGGGGCGCGGGATCGGGACTCTTAACAAGAGCCGCGCTGCGTTGAATGTTTTTTGCAACTTTGTCCTTTGCATCTGTTTCTCTGGCTTCTGGAACTCCGATGACATAATCGCAGACAACGTGCTAGGCCTGCTGGAGCCCGTGCGCTTCTTCAGAGTACATCACGTGTGAATTTGTTTAGAGAGGTTTTGCGCTTCGGGGAAATGTGCGTGTGTGTCTCTGAAAATCGGTAGCTCTTGGTCGCGCGAAAGGAACGCTGTTGCACCATCAAAAGGGTAAGGAGCCAACTGGCCTGCGAGATCAAAAGGAGGTGGAAGAGCTGGCCAGGGTAACAGCCTCTAAACCAAAAGGGCCTTCAGAGCTGTTGCAAGTTGGTGAGTGCTTAGGAATGAATGACACCAAAGCTTTGCTCTGACTTTACTCATGCAGTCAGCTATTGTAATGCAAAATCCTACGTAGCTTGGCTCTCCAGGATGATGAGACACAGCCAAATTCACCAGCGTCACTCGGCTTAGTCCCAGCCCTATTAACATGAAGCTGTAAGTTTTCACAAAGCTAAAACACAGTCAACACTTAAAGGGAGTAGCTCCAAGTTAACTTGTGTAGCTCTTTAAGTTGTCTGCAGAGAGCAGTTGAATGAAAAGACAACCAGTACCGATACAATTAGGAAAAACAGCTCCTGGAGTTTGCTCCTCAGCTTTCTGAGTGTATGCCAGAGATGAGATCTGCTTAGATTTTTGTAGTGTGTGAATAAGATCCAGTTAGTCATCTTTCTCCTTCATTTGAAGTTAGCAGTCCTACTTTGCCTCTGCAGGCGGCCGTCTACCTGCCAGGTGCTCTGAGGACCTGATAAGGGACTGTATTCTGAGAGGTTAAACTTGAAGAGCAACTTTGAAAAGAAATGGAGTAATCTTCCTTCGTGTCGTACCCCCTCCGAGTGAAAGAAGAGACTTGTAGAGAGGGAAGAAGGATACAAAGGTGAAAACGATTAGCTGGCTTGCGTTTTCAAGCCTGTGTTGACGTGCTCTGATGTTATTGGCCTCCCTGTACAGATTTTTGACATATATTGAGATACAGGTGAATGATCTTTGAGTTATTTGGTTACTAATGGATTTAGGCTGTGAAGAGTTGTCATGACTTAGTAGAGCAGAAGCATCTTAGTTGGCTGTTGTACAGTTTTTCTGAGGAGAGCTTAGTTTCCTCTGGTTCCATCTTATGTGCATCCGTGTTAGCAGTGAATGCGTTTAGCTGCAGTGAAATTAAAAAGGTTGTGGATTTGCTTTGGAAAGGTTCTGATGAGTTAGAGACCAAACAGAGTGGTTTTGCTCCAGCAGTTCTCTGCCAATCAAATACCTAAATGGGCTGCATGCGCTTTTGAGCACGCAATGCTTTTATGAACAGTGGATAACGCCGTAAGGGTGGCAGTAACTATCGCAGTGTAGAAAACAGCAGTTGAATTTTCTCGCAGAAAAGAAGACCAGGTGAGCAGCTCATTCAAAAGAGGTGAAGAATTTGTGGCGTTTCAAGGAGTGGGACAGTGGAAAAGTGACCTGTCAGATTGGAGGGGAAATGGGGTCGTATAAAGACTAGTAGGGCAGGAACACGTCTGCGTACTGGGAGAGAAGATGCTGGAGAGCCGGCGGGAGAGACGGTCATCGCTGTTCCCAGCGCGCGTGCAGGCTGCCGGGCCTGGTGCCTGCTAGTGTTGCTCCGGCTTGCGCTTGTGACATGGTGCTGGAGAAGGGGGCCAGGAGGCTGCAAGGAACTTGTCTGCCTGGGATACGGCACCCAAAATGCTCCTCCGTGTTCAGTCTGCAGGTTGCACTGCAGTTGTGTGTCTGTCTGTGTGTTAAATCGAGAATGCTTCATCTGGGGGCCCTGAAAGTGGTCTCAGAGTCTCGACTGAACTTTCTGCTTCCTTCCTCCTTCTCCCCTCTTCCTCCCTCCTTTTTTAAAGCATCTCTCGGGGCTGACTGTCACCCTACCTGGACTGCCCAGGAAGGTTTTGGAAAGACTTCTGCTTACAATGTGGGCAACTTTGTCCAGGCTGCGTGTGGGTAATGTGCTCCCTCAAATTGCATCATATTCAAATACTGCATTAAACGAGCTGTGCTTGATTCAGGGTCTGCATATGCTTAAGATGCTTCCATTAGTTGTGTCCTTTAGGTGAGATTGCTTGAAAGTGAATCATTTCTTCAAAGTGTTTTATTTCTAACAATAAGCTCTATTTTTTTATTAGAACGTAATTGTATATTTCATGTGGAAAACTAGATCTTAATTTTATTTTCCTATCTCAAAATATCAGCAGCGTAGCTTAAATGAAGACAAAGAAACTTGCCCTACCTGCTCTCGATGAACTTAGCGTTCTTGGTGCTGACAGGGAGTGATTAATCAAATACTTTGGTTAATTGGTCTGTTTTTTAACAGGTTTTGTAGTGCTTCCCGAGCATGAGTGCAGAATGAAGCGGCGATTGGATGAGCAGGAGTCACCTGTGTATGCGTCGCAGCAGAGACGTATCACCAGCAGCACAGAGGCTTTCCAGCACCAGCACCGCGTGCTCGCCCCGGCACCGCCCGTATATGAGGCGGTTTCGGAGACCATGCAGTCTGCCACTGGGATCCAGTACTCGGTAACTCCCAGCTACCAGGTGCGTTTCCTCGTCGCGTAGCCGGGTCTGCGCGAAGCCGCTGCGGGCCGGGTGTGTGGATGGCGGTGACCTGCTGGCGCAGGGCTCTTGTTTTTCGTTTCACGCTAGAAGCCTGCGTTTGAGTCTAGGGGTTGTTTTGCTAACCAGCACTTCCCAGAAGAACCCCCAAATTTGGTGGTATACCTGAGCATATGTCTAATTTTAAGCACTTGCTTTAAGAGCATCAGCTGGACCGTTCAGATGCCGCTGAACATCAAAAGTGATGTGTATTTACCTTTTTTTGAGCTAGGACTTTAATGGTTCTCCAAAGCCATAATCTCTAAATCCTGTTGGCAAGTATGTATGGAAGCGTTTCTCCAATTTTCCTTTTTCCCTGGGAAGAAGTTTGTTCTTATGGTTGCCCTGTCACTGGTTTATGATGTCTTGGATGATCTTAATCTTAACGGACTGGGTTGGATCAGCATTTAGGCTGGAGACTTTCAGGAAAATTGAAAAGTTTCAGAAAATGTTAACCCCAGGGTCATTAAGTGACACTCTTCCCTCTCAGAGGCTGTCCACTTGCCTCCTTAGCGAGGAACTTCCAGCTTGGGGAAGAAAAAGTGTACTTTAAGAATGCATTTAAGATGTCTCTGAGGGAGAGACCAGGAAAAGACTGTTCTTGTTACTTGTCGTTGACATGTTTTTGGCATATTGCATTCCATGTTTTTATTGCTACGCTTTCTGTCTTGTGCCTGATTGTAAACACAGTTTCTTCCTTACTGCTACAGAAGGGATATTCACACTCATAGTCGCAGACACAAAGCTAAAAAGCTAGCAGGCAGACACTTGCAGGGACTGGAGAGTGGGTCCAGATCTATTTATTGCAGGCAGTCCTTCCTACAAAGAGCTTGAACGGAGCAACAAATTAGCCTTCTTAATGAGAAGGATTTTTAAAAAAAGAACATACCATCTAAAAGATGCTTGAATAGAAAACAAAGATCACGTAAAATGATCTGTAGTTTTAATTATTTAAAAACAATTTTTTAATAGATACTTTTAGTGGATTTTTAAAATTGAAGACTTGTTTTGATGTATAAAACAAGCCTGAAAACTGCATTCCTTGTGTTTCTTTCCCTATTTTCTAAGGGGAAGCACCAAGTTGGGCTCTTCCCTAAGTTCGCTGGGGAAGCCAAAGAACGGCAGTTTGGCTTCCAATACCTGAAGTTCTTGTTAGATTCATTCATTCAAATTTTTGCTTACGATGCTAAGTGTGTGCTCTTTAGAGAAGAGAGAGAAAATTGACTTCATCTGACTAAAAGAGAGAAAAAAAAAGAAAAAAGCAGAAAAATTCCTTTAATTCCTTTTCCTGCTCTTCTTGCAGTTTGTTGTTCTATTAGTGTTGAGGAGCAGACAACTAACGAGTCTTCCAGGCTGGAAAGAACCTGCTCTTCTAGCCTGTACCTAGAGAGGACTCTCATACACCTGGATTAGGCGTTAGGAGCTGTCTTGTTTGTTTTTGTTTTGTTGTGTTTTTACATCTCTCTGGGCCATTGTTAAAGAAGCCGAAATAGCCTTTTTGAGTAAGGTCATTAGCAGCCGTACTTTAAGTTCAAACTGATGATATTCTGCTTCATTAAACTTTTAGCTCCCAATGCAGAAGGACTGAAGTGTTTGCCACCGCCGTTGCCGTCCGCCCGGGCAGCGACTAGAGGTCATCGCGATGCTGTAACCCTAGCTGACGCGCTCTTGTCTTGCCAGGTGTCGGCTGTGCCGCAGAGCTCGGGCAGCCATGGGCCTGCCATCGCAGCCGTCCACAGCGGGCACCACCACACCACCCCAGTGCAGCCGCACGGCAGCCAAGTGGTGCAGAGCCACACTCACCCCACCCCGCCGGCGGTGCCCGTGCAGGGCCAGCAGCAGTTCCAGAGGCTTAAGGTAACGTCGAGCGTTGCTGCGTGGTTAAGGAAGCGAGGCCTTTTGAAAGGAGCTGGGGGATCTGCTGCCGGTGGACAAGAGAGCTTGGCTGATAGCTGCTCTCTTTGTAAATGGGTGGCTGAAATGAGAGACTATCAAAACTGAGCGTATGGGATGTGTGAATAAAGCCCTTGGCCTCTGGGTGAGAGAGAGAGGGATGAAGAGGAGCTGTATATACCCAAGACGCTCAGCACCAGGCGCAGAAAACATTGTCCCACGTGTTACATGTCCAGCAGAACTTGTCGCTTCTGGAATCCAGGAAACATCAAGATGAGTTTTTGCAGCAGCCTGGAGGAATGGGGAAAGTTGTTGAAAATATTTCTTTCAAACTGCTCTTCTGACCTGGGAACTGTAGAGTAGGATGTAGTGTTTGAGGCCTGTGCTTGAATCCTGGAGGCAACTGGGAGGCCTTTTTCTGCTAAGTATGTAAGAGAAGCCTCCCTGCAAAGCCAGTTAAAAGCTTTCTGACAAGGCTTAGAAGCTTCTCCTTGGGAGGACTGTTGATTGCAGAAATGGACTGCGGCTTCTGCCAAAAATATGTTGTTTCAAGTACTTTAATAAAACCTGGATTTACTAGCCAAAGATTGGAGCGGGAGGGATAGGAGGAAGTATTGATCAGAGTGTTCATATGAATAGGTTAAATTACAAAAATGTTTGGTGCTTTTCTGAACACATGGCTTATGTGGGTGGATGTGTGGGAGTAATCTGGGAGTAAGGAAGGCACTATTCTTGGAATACATGCCATAAAATCCTTAAAAAAAGAGAGGAGTCTACCAAAAATAACCCATTAAAGTAGTTACATTTGGATAGCTCTAGTGAGAAGGCATATATGTGCATTGGTGCCTCTTTCTTCCTCTCTTCCAAATGTGGCACGGTCTCTTCCAGTTTTTCCCCTGCTGCTTAGTTGAGTGAAAGGCCCTTTTTTTGTTTAAGGTAGGACACTTCATTTCTAGAGAGCACTAAGAATGGTTTCATAACCTGTGGTTCTTTCTCCCAGTGAAATCCCGTGGCAAATCCTCCGCTGACTTCACTGATACAATATCGGTGCTGTACCTCTTCTTTACTGACTTTTAATTTCAGTGTTTTTTATACAATAGAACAGCAACAACTTCAGAGGGAGAGAGCTCAGACACTGTTAGAGACGCCTTCTATGGCCTGTAAGGTCTCTTATATCTCTAGGCTGGTGGGTGATGAAGGAGAGGGCCTCTGGGTAGCTCTTGCAGTTTATTAGCTTGTGGCCTGGCTGTCAGAGATGATCAGTAGCCAGAGCTCTCTCTTTAGGCTGTGGCTCTTCTTTCAGCATCTGTGAAAATTGGATGTTGGTACATGAACAGTTCATAAACTTCTTGCTGTTTGAGGTGTAAAACAGTTTACCGCCCACAGTTGCCATTTTCAAAATCCTTATACATCGAAGTGAAATGTCTGGCTTTTAGAGAAAGTACAAGTGTGTACCTGGCAGACATCTACTACACCGAATATGTCATTTCCACTTTCTGCTTATTCTTAGACTTCCATAATAATTTCCACATATGAATGCAGGAAAAATACTCAGTCTACTTCTGTTTATCCTAGCAGTGAGCTCAGTGGTGGTTAGATGGTAAATTTGGAGTATGTTTTTTCTGACTAAATTTTGCTGATCTGCAGTGTTTTTTTTTTTTTTTTTAATACACTTTTATCTTGTGGGCACCTCTTACTCAAATTGTGCTGGGTAATAAGCTAACCAGGCTTATGATTTTGTTCTCCTTAACTCCCTACCCTGACTCAGGATTAGCAGCTGTGTTTTCAAATACTGTCTCTTTTGTAGAACAGTGGACATGAAATAAAATCTTCTCTGCTATTATAACCTGTCTATTTTGTCTCCAGGTGGAGGATGCACTGTCGTATCTTGACCAGGTGAAGCTGCAATTTGGTAGTCAGCCACAGGTCTACAATGACTTCTTGGATATTATGAAGGAATTTAAATCTCAAAGGTAAGAAATTGCGTTCTGCTTCTTTCTTCCAGGTTGGAAAGAGTGTGTGCATGTGTGTGGGCACAGAACAGGAGCTGAATTCTGTCCTTTCATTTGCAGAGTAACACACCTACAGTAATAGAATAGGAAAGCAGTCATGTGCTTTCTCTTCTGAAAGTTAAATGCATCCCTTCGTTTATACTAAATCTCTGCTTAGAGTGGGAGTTCACAAGTTCAGCCTTGATAGCTGATTCATCTGGCTGTCTGGTTGTCTGCCCACTAATAACGGTCAGACTTGTGACTAGATCTCATAGATATAAAATACTATTTGGACTAATAAAATGATTCAGATGTCATTCTTCAGTAATGTGTATATAGGAATCAATTTAGCCTTGTATCATAGGTTCATCGTAGGTTAGAAACAAGGTGGAAATTCTGTTGGAAAATTCTTAGATAGATAACTTGCTGCACCACTGAAAGTGTCCTAGAGGACTGTGACATTTTGATCTTATTCCTTCTTCAGTATTGACACTCCAGGAGTGATCAGCCGTGTGTCTCAGCTCTTCAAGGGTCACCCTGACTTAATCATGGGTTTCAACACTTTCTTGCCACCTGGCTACAAAATTGAGGTGCAGACGAATGATATGGTGAATGTGACGACACCAGGACAGGTTCACCAGATCCCCACTCATGGCTTGCAGCCCCAGCCTCAGCCCCAGCCCCAACATCAGTCGCAGCCTTCGGCGCAGTCAACCCCAACACCAGCACAGCCAGCGCCGCAGCCACCACCTGCCAAAATCAGTAAGGTGAGAGACTTTGAATGCCATGTTCATACATGGGAAACTTACTGTCCTCAGCTGAAATTGGAGTGGAGGTGAGGAATGATAAAGGAAATTATGCGTTGCTTTTTCATAGTGTTCGTGAATCTTGGTTTGTACTTTGTGCTTGTGTTGTCCTTCTGTTCCTGGATTAGTTTCTCCTTTTAAAAACCTTTCAAGGTGCTTACTAGCTGATCTGACAGTAATGCAAATATGCAGCCTTAAACCTTGGAAAAGCCTTTTACTTTGAACTGAAAACTGCGAGGTGCTCGGAGCATCTAGTAAAATGTACACGCGGGGAGAGCTCCAGCAGCAGCCTCAGGAAAAAAAAGCCCCCTTTAGAAATGCATTTGACTTTGCAGCAAGGGCTTCCTAATTAAAGCACTGGGTAAGTGTTGAACTGCCCCACTGCTTTTGT
This sequence comes from Rhea pennata, assembly GCF_028389875.1. Classification (NCBI taxonomy): domain Eukaryota; kingdom Metazoa; phylum Chordata; class Aves; order Rheiformes; family Rheidae; genus Rhea; species Rhea pennata. The sequence continues at coordinate 21,868,797 of NC_084672.1, forward strand.
GTATATTTGCTTAGAATAACTTCATGTCCAAGAATTTCCTCATAAAACAGAGGCTATGTAAAGATGTGGTTCTTGGAGTAAAAAGTTGTGTGTAGTTTTAAATGTTTAGGGTAATTAATCTTCTAGAAGACCTTGCTTAGTGATGTGGTAGATTCTGCATTGCTTGAAATATTGTTTTTGGATTGGATGCCTACTGTAGTCCACTTTAGCCATTAGTTGGATGGGTGTAGCAGTGGTTGGCAAAATTTAAATAAAGTACAGGTTTCAGACAGGATGACCATGGTATTCCCTTTAGATCTCACAGTTGGTGTGTCTGAAACTGAGACCTTTCAATAACAAAGGGAGTTTGACTTCTCTGCTTTAGATGTAATCCAGAGCCGCTGTCCAACAGATGTGTTTTATGTGATTGAAAACAGAATGGAATAATCTAAGAGGTGTTCATGGAACTTGCTCTAGCTGATACATCATGTATTTCACCCTCAAAATATAGACAAGTTTGAGAGACTTCTGGAGGGGAAGAATCCCCAAAGTTTCAAGGATTGATTTCTAAACTGTACAGTTAGTTAATAATTGGCTTGAAAGGGAAAAAAAGGAATACGCAGTTAGCAAATAGCAGGATTTACAGTGTGAGAATCAACCTCTAGAAGAGCACTGGAAGGGCGAACAAAAACATCATTAAGACTCGCAAAGCAAAAGAACCGTAAAAGCTGAGATATTCCCAAATAAGCTTATCTGTGCCAAATTTCAGGGTCTTTCTCCGAAGAATACGAGTAATACATGCATTCAGTGAAGAGGTGGTAGTCTTATTCTCATCACTGTGTGCTAAATAGTTTTACCCGTGTCGTCATCTTGGAAAAAGTTGAACTATTTTTGCTGAAACTTTAAAATGAACCTGAGGGAGATGCTAGATGTTGAGGTGAGATTTTCTTAACAGACAGGTAAAGTTGTAAGTAAACAAAACTGAGTCTTGTAATAAGAAATTTCTGGCAACCATAGGACAATTATCTAAATTGTCGGTAGTGAAAACTGCATAATACAAGCGTTAAAGCCTGAAAGGCAAAGGGAACAAATACTACCATTTCCATTTAAAATTGCCACTTCAAAACTGCTACTGAATCTTTCTGTGGCTGCTAGGTACCTAGCAAGAGTATGGTTACCAAATAACACCCCACCTTGAGTGCCCAGGTGATTAATGTGAGAGTCTTGCCATCCTTGCTCTTTGCCCCGCAATACGGAAAGAAGCAGTGCTTTTCCCTTGCTGTTGCCTTACTCTCTGCATCCCAGAATTCTTCACTAGGGGCAAAATAGCTTGCAATGTTGGAGCAAGCCATGCTTATGTATTTTGGCTCTGTTTTTTGAGGTAGTATGTGTTTGTGCTTGTATTTCAGTCAAAAGCAAGCAGCAAGGCAGAACAGCTGTTAATGACATCTTGAGGAGACACGGTGTTTTCTCTTCCTGGCGAAATGTAGTCCGTACTGGCCCTCTGAATGTTGATTTCTTGTTTTCTTTTTTCCCCTCCCCATTGGCTGATATTTTCTCCTGCTTTGATTACCTGTATTTATTTACCTGTTGATTTTTAAAAAGTAATTTTGGTTGTGAAACTGGACTACTTCTTTCTGACTCTTAACGGCAGTTGCTGATGAGACAACCACTAGGAAAAGTTTGATTTACTGGAGATATAGCTGGTTAAAATTGCCTAGACTGTGAAGGAAATAATTATTTAGTATTGGTTAAAAAAAAAAAAATAAGGAAATGCAGCAAAAGGAGTCCAAGGTCGGTATACGGATGTGGATTGTTTAGCTGGATATAGTAGCAGGGAATTTCATCAGTTGCTGTATCCTTTCTGATATTCCAACTCAGAAGTACCTCTACTGAATCTGTGTTGTGCCACTGCTGGCGTTGTTAATAGTTATATGCTGCACTTTTTCCTGTGGATATAGTACAAATGTAGAATAAAAGTGCCTTTATTCCAAACACAAAGGAATCTACTAATTTCTGAAATGTCTTCTTTACTTCTTAGCCATCTCAGATGCAGGCACATACTCCCGCCAGCCAGCAAACTCCCCCAATCCCACCATATGCATCACCGCGCTCTCCGCCGGTCCAACCTCACACACCTGTGACAATTCCACTGGGAACTACCCCGTCCTTGCAGAACAATCAGCCTGTTGAGTTTAATCATGCCATCAACTATGTCAACAAGATCAAGAATCGATTCCAGGGTCAGCCAGACATCTACAAAGCCTTCCTGGAGATCCTCCATACGTATCAGGTTAGTTTTAACAACACGATTTTGAGTGTATGTAGACATATTTCTTCCCTGTGCCATGGGGCCTGTCCAAGACTCACTGTGATCTTGTCCTGGATTAGCTATGACCAGCAAGCTAACCAGATTTCAGATGATTCTTGTAAATTAAAATACTGTGTAGCAGCATGAAATCTTTATCTGCAGGTGTCTGAAATAACAGGTAGGATGCCTTTTTTGAAATTTCATTTGTCATTTGCGAGTATGGATCATGAAGAGCCAGTATAGCTATCGTATTAATGTAAAAAGTAAAGAAAACATTGCTCAGCCAGTGTCCTAATGTTTATGGCCAGCTGGGCACTTAGTATGATTTTTTTACTGAAGACGCCAAGACCTTTGTTTCATTTATTCTATTACTGATTTGTTTCTTTTACACCTAATAGTTCATGCGCCATTTTTCTGATACCTCTCCTCTCTCCTCCATCAGAAAGAGCAGCGGAACGCCAAGGAGGCAGGGGGTAACTACACGCCGGCTCTGACGGAGCAGGAGGTGTACGCGCAGGTGGCGCGCCTCTTCAAGAACCAGGAGGATCTGCTCTCAGAGTTCGGGCAGTTCCTGCCTGATGCCAACAGCTCTGTGGTGAGTCGTCTTGTAGATACGCTAGGCCTGACATGCTTAATGGCGTACTTAAAGACATACTGTTTTTGTAGCCAGAGTTCAGAAAATGTGCTGTGTTGTTTGTTTGCTTCTTGTTTCTTTTTGAGTGATTTTCTGAGTGTGGGAATGGGGCTACAGTGAAATACTGTTTCCTGTCAATAACTTGTCTTTTAAGTGTGATCCCTTTGCCTAAAGAGTTGTTCTAAGACTGCAGTAACTGCAGTGCAATACATTGGTCATCTAGAGCTGGGAGGATTAAGCATGTTTTTTTTGCCTGGATATGTGGAACTCAGCTCTAATAGTCCTGTGGGTTTGTTTCTAAATAAGCTGTTAAGTAAAACAACTGCAGAGAAAGTGGAATCTGTAAGAAATGACCATGGTGGTACAGTGAAGAAGCCACAGCTCAACAACAAGCAGCAGAGACCCAACCAGAATGGCTGTCAGATACGACGGCACTCGGGAACCGGAGCAACCCCTCCAGTGAAGGTGAGAGCGTATACTGTTCATTCAACAGTCGTGTTTCCTTTCTTTCTTTCTTTCTTTCTTTTTTAATTGCGTGTCCAGAATTTGTAGTGGTGTTTGAGGCACGTGGGAGGATAGCTGAGGGAAATATAAAGGTCTGCTTTATTAAAGCAGAACATAGAGCAGATGCTATGGCATCATGTTTGTTCATCTTCATAAGATAAATCTAGTAATACAGTGGCTAATGACTGTACTCTTAGCCAAGTTTGCTCTTTTCAAACTACTCACATTTTAGGGAGAACAAGGCCTTGCAGTCTAATAAAAGTGGTCTGGGGGCCAGGTGGTTTAATGTTTGTGCATTTGGAACAAGTTGCCTTATTTGAAGGTGATGTATCTTGCTTTGTAAAGAAAAGCATTGCCACATGTAGTTGTATCATTTAATTTCACTGATTTACTTCCCCTTGTAGCCTCTCTACTCTTCCTCGAATAAAGTACAACAACATAAAACACATTGTGGAGGTAGCTTTCAGCCTTTATTAGAATGTGGAGTGTTGGGCTGGTATGGGGGAAGAGAAAGGATCTTGCAGTGGAGTGTAAGAAGAAAGACACTAATTTTTAGGGAGGGGTAAGACTTGAAGAACTGGGTGGATGCTAGTCAAAACCTTTTTTTTTTAATTCTGCAAATTAGTTAGGAAAAATGAGATATGCTACAACCAGTGACTATTTCAGCCAACCAGACAGAAAAGGATATGGCTTTGTATTAGAAATATTTGGAGTTTTAGGCCACTGATTAAAGATGAATAGTCTAACTTGGAACACACACTTTGATATAAACTTCCTTCCAGAAAAACACCTTGCTTTTATTTGAAAACATGTAGTATGGTAGGGAAGCTGAAACCCTTATGTGATAGATGCACAAAATACAGCAACCTGCTCAGCTGAACAGCCTTTTTTGTCTTTTTTTCTTTTAATTATGTATATAACAGAAAAAACCGAAGCTGCTTGGTTTAAAAGACCAGTCTTTGGCAGAAGCCAGCAAGCATGGTGTGGGAACAGAATCCCTGTTCTTTGAGAAGGTAAGAAGTTTAATTCAGAGAAAGCAATCTTGTGTCATTGGTCTATGTTCGTAGCATGTAGGTACCCTGATTTTTATCGTAGTGGAGTTTGTGCTATATGTGCTGTACTGATAGCGTTTGTGAGCTTGAACTCAGATGTATCGGATGACCTTTAAGTTGGAACCTTTTGAAGATTTTCTTTTTTTTTTTTTTTTTTTTTTTACTCAAATATGTATCTTTTCCCCCCAAAATGATTCTTCTAGCTTTTCATCTGCTGCTGCTAGCCTTTGTGAAGATGACTTGGCATGGAGCACATGTCAGAGGTTATGGATGCTAAACCTCCTGGAAATTTGAAGGAATAGATTTTTTTTCTGTAACTCACACTCCAAATTTTTTTCATCTTGTGAAACCCCAAACAACTGATGATGTGCCTAGGGCTTCTTGCTGTGCTGGCACGGTTTGCTGTACCCATCTGCAACCAGATGCCTGCAGTGTGGGGGCTCGGTTTACAGTGTAGCTGACTCATGTCAACATTGGTTTTCTTTTTTCTCTCTGGAAGATACATCTAATTATTTGCATGGTTGTTACCTGTTACTGGTTTACTGTGTAGAAAAGATAAAGGTTGCATGGGATGTTTCCAGGTGGTACCTTGGCCTCTTCCTTGGGATGTCCATACATTTTTCTTATGGCTCAGGCGGGAGTATATAGAGAAAGGAAACAAGCTTTTTAAGTAATACTCATGAGTCGAAGAAAGTCTTGGTTGTTCCCTGATGATGTGGTGTGTTTCACAGCACCCTGTAGATCAGCAAGTAGTAACTGGGAACCAATCTATTGCTTGGAAAATGTGTAGGTGTTAACATGAGTAAATGTAAAAATCCCTGCTGAAGAATTGTAATTGTAATGATGAATATCTTAATGATGATAGATCTCCATTTGATGCGTAGATGCTAACTGTTCTCCTGGGAAGGGTAATAGTGTTGGAATGAATCTTTTAGTTTTTTCTTAGTGGGAAATTAAGGATTGCAAAATCTGGTTTATCTGTGATAACCTGAGCTGCAGAGCAGGTGGAGGCTGGCAGAGGTTGGAATGATACTAGTTAGGGTACAAGTCTCTTCTCTATGCTCCATACTTGCAGTATTCTGCAGGGTTTAGAGGCAACCTGGGTGGGTTTCTGGTGCTCTTGTATCGTCCTACAACTGCATCATCCCCAATTGCAGAATTTCATAATCCAGCTGTTGGGGGTTTCTTTTGAGGGATAGAGGGAGAGAGCTGCATATAGAGAGCTGATGTTGCAAGATGTATCCAGCAAGAAGAGGCCTTTCTTTAGTAACTGTTTTTCTTGCTCTGTAGACTTGGGCAAGTTAATTTCTGTTCAGTTCATTTAGGCTTTTGTCCACGGTTGCGGATGGTCAGAGGAAATGTGTAAAATACTATGGCCTGCTGTTCTCTGCGCTGAAATATTTTTGTGCTCTCTTTTTTCATAAGGTCCGCAAAGCTCTGCGTAGCACGGAGGCGTATGAAAACTTTCTTCGCTGCCTGGTTATTTTCAACCAGGAGGTGATCTCCCGGGCTGAGCTTGTGCAGCTAGTTTCTCCATTCCTGGGGTAAGTGGAGCCTGGACAAGTTCATTTCCTTACGTGGTCAACGCTAGGAGGTGAGAAGTTTAATCCAATGGGTCTGCTCCTGTTTCAAAGCCAGGAAAGAAATACTAATGTTTGTGGTCATTCAGAGGAATGCATCTCGTGTGGTTGTGTGGCACAGAGGAGGAACACAGCTCTAGGAGCCAGGCAGTGGTTTCTTGAACTGTCTAGGCCACAGAGTAAATCTGAGATGGAATCCCTCCTCTGCTGCCCACTTCTTCCACTGCTGTTGACCTGATTTTTATCTACTCAGCCTGTCACTGCTGAATTCTCTGTCCAGAAAAAGATTGCATGAGTTGCTTTTATGACAGTGTATTCTCTGAGGTCTCCTATTTCCTCCAGCACAGTCTAAGGGGTGTCATGACTGTACATTGGAAGGTGCTAAGTGCTACTAAATGGCCTGTTGAGATGAGAAAGGAAAATATTGATAAATCTTGGGATCCCTGTTGTGGTTAATACTGCACAAGTGCCACATGCTTTAGACCTTCAGACTTTAATTGGAGCAGAAGAATAAGCATCCTGCTTTAGCTTTTCTTCCAATTTCATGTTCTTGTACACTGCCCTTTCCTCATTCTTATCTAAGAGGAGGTAAAAGAGGATTTTTTGGAGATTTGTAGCAATGTTTTGGCAGGCAGGTGGCATTCAGGAGCAGTGCTGGTACTGCTTGCTCTTTTTTCCTTTTTCAGAAGAGTAAACAGAGCTATTGAGATGCATGTTATTGCAGCCTCTTGTGCCAGAATCATGGATTATTTCACTCGAGAAAAGATTGACTGTGAAATAATGTGGGAAATGTCACTTAAAAAGAGTGCTGATACAAACCCACTAAACTTTCAAAAAAGACAGAACTTCAGTTGTTTTTTGCCAGAAGCCAAAAATGATATCAAATACTGTAGTTAAAACAGAAATTATGATTCCGTAACTGCTAGTGATGTATAAAACAGCTCTATATTAATCACTTAAAACAGACATAATAAATATCTTCTCATCAGCTTTGGATTGCAAGATTAATATTGCTTCTTCCTGTGAACTGAGCTCCAAGTACGGTTGGAGAAAGTAATAACAACGTAAATTGAGTTCAGGGCCCCGTTACACTAGCTACTGTGCAAAGAAACGAAACTGCCCCAAGGAGCTTACATTTTATATAGCTTCACTGGAATTGGACAAGTCAGCTACCATTAGGATACTACTTTTAGCTAGAAAAGGTGAAATATTCAACCAGAAAATTATGTATTTCTCCCATCCATCTTCTGTACTCTTAGTTATAAAAATGAATATCTGTATTGGGAAAGGTATATTATAGTTCTCTTTCTTATTCTGGCATTGGACATTATCTTCTGTCATGTAATGAAAAAGCAATAAATGAGCAGTGATTCAATTAGTGTCAGTAACAGGTTCAATATCTCATGCAAAGCTGCAGTAGTGTGAGAAAAAGGAGTTGAACAGATGCACTATTTTAGATTAATAAGTTACTCAGAAAACTTTCATCTACAAGTAGACTTTAACTTGGGCCATTAAAAAAGAAAGAAAGAAAGAAAGAGACTTCGTCATAGTTTGCGTTGATTCATGCTGTCTGAGAGTCAGGGGCTGCTTGAAACTGTTGCTCCTCAGCATAGAAACATTTTGCAAGACAGTTACAGAATCACTTCTCAGTTTCTTCTTACTGCTTTCCAACTTGAAAAGAAAAGATCTGTTTTATGTTTAAGAATGTATAGGCAAACAGCTAGGGGTCTGGCTTAGGTTCACTACAGGAGTAGTCTGGGAGACCCAGATTTGATCTCACATCTTGCAAGTGGTGCTGCCTCTGCCGTAAGAGCAGTTCTTTGCTTGTGGCGACTACCAGCGAGGCACGTGGAGAATGTTCTGGTGCTTGTCTGATTATCCTTGACAATATGGGGTGGTAATCTGAAAGCACCTTAATTGCACTGGAGAGCAATCTGCAACCTGAGCAACAGGTACTTAGTTCCCTTTTTCTCAGACTCTGCGGAAGTGGGATTGAGCAATGAGGGTTCTCTCTCACCAAACTGGTAATTCAGAGGGCCATCGTGGACACAATCTTTCTGTAGCAAGCAATTCTAGCCTCCGTATCGCAGCTCAACACTATTTGGTTTCTTCTTAGCTAGTTTTTCACATCATTCATTTTATTTTTAGGAAATTCCCAGAATTGTTCACTTGGTTTAAAAACTTTCTGGGGTATAAAGAGTCTGTTCACATGGAGACGTATCCAAAGGAACGGGCTACTGAGGGGATTGCCATGGAGATAGACTATGCCTCCTGTAAAAGACTGGGCTCCAGCTACCGAGCCTTGCCCAAGAGCTACCAGCAACCCAAGTGCACAGGGCGGACTCCACTGTGTAAAGAGGTAAGATGCTTTCACGCAGGAATTGCATGACAAAGGAAGGCTGTTTCCAATCTTCTTAGAGGGAATGGAGCACTGGTAAGTGGAATAAAGGAAGAGGATGAGGATTTACTTTATATCCCTGAGCTATATTGGAAGGTTTCTGGGGGCATCAGGGCACATCTGCTCTTGTACAGCGGAGAATGTCCTGAGTTGTGGCGCCACGTATGCCCCAGAACTGGTGGAAGTGTTGCCAGGTACAGAACCTGGGCTTAGAGGGTGCTGCTCATGAGGGGTCTCATTAGCATTGAGATCCAGCAGCTGTGTTGCTTCCAGGCCCAGGCTGGCACTTCCACCGGCATGTGTGGATATACCAGCCTGGTTCAGGGGTCTCTGCAGTACATGTTGGAGCTCAGGAGGAATACACCCTGAGGTGTTCCTGGTGGTGAGTGAGTGCTTCGCATTCTTGGAAATGTGGAGGTTGTAGCTAGAAGCTATTTTGTAGGGTGAAGCTTCAGCCTAGGAATAGACCATATAGGAAGCTGGTTGGCAGGTGGGGAAAGATTTGATACTCATGTGGCTTTGATGGATGGCCTTGCCTCTTCTCCTCTGGAGCTTGCGAAAGGGTTGCACGATGCTTTGAGGAGCAGCTGGAAAAAAATACCAAATAGTTGTGATGTTTAACTACTTAGGTAAAATTAAGGCGCATTTGATACAGAAGATATTTTACATGGAAAACAGTGTATGTGAGAAAACATTAAGCGTACAAATGCACAAACTCTAAAGCTTGGAAATGACAGAACTAGTTTTCTGTATGGTCTTAATGTGATGTTGGGGATCTGTAACAAGGGAGTATGTGATTAAAGATTACTGCTACTTTTTTTTAAACTAAGTTCTTGCTTAGTCCACTGTTAGAGTTGTTTCTAATCCATCCTTAAAATCATTTTTTCTGTGGATAAATCCGACATATCCTCCCCCGCTCTTCTTTCTTTTTACCTGAAATGCTAAGATGACTTCTGTCTTGAGAAATGGCGTGTTGCTTGGGGAAATTGGCTCCCTGTAGAGAAACTTCTCAGTCTAGAGCCAAGGCTGGTCTCCTCAATGCGTGCTGAGGGATCAGATATATTGAGTCCTTTAATGCGTGTAATCACTTTTTGATTAAAGTGGGAAAGGTGTATTGGCTGATCCTATTCCTTCATTGGTGTTGAAGGTAATGCTTGGAGGGACGTGAGTGTGCAGGACTCTTACTGAAGGCCAGTTAAGAAACGTGCTGTTTAAGAGTGTTCGCTAGAGGAGGGGGGAGAATCCCAGAAATCCCTTTCTGTGGGGACTGCAAGCATCTGCGGCACCTAGGACAAATAGCCAAAAGATTGCAGTTTAGGAACAAAACGGTTTTTTGTGCTTATGTTCCCTGAAAGATGGGGAGGATGAATGTGGGTGCCCCAGACAAGCAGTTAGCAGTGCGTTTCGTTGAAATGATGGTAGGATAGTGAAAACTACCAGGGGGAGGAACAAATAACAAGTTTTTAAACTAAGTTCTAACATGTCTCTCAAAAGTGTCTTGTGTGATGCAGCTATAAACTTTTCTTTTTTGTGAGAATCTAGTTACTCAGGGCTTCAGATTTATGAAAACTGGGCCTGACATTCAAGATTGCCTGCCAAAATCTGTTTCTTTGCTTTTGGCCTCTTGGAGGTTTGGAGAATGCTCTGCTCCTGTTTTGGGGTGGTGAAACCTGCAGGTGCTCAGCATCTCTGTCGGCAAAGGTGTCACAGGAGCATGAGTTTACAGTCTTTGTTAGCCTTACTCAGAGACAGAAACCACATACTGTGTAACAGTCACGGTTAATGTGATGACCACCCAATGTTCTCAATGGTGAATCGTACATATGGTTAGCAAGCCAGAGCCAGCTGGTCATCCAAAGTAATGGAAAAGCTTTTTTTTCCACTTTTATTTTTCTCCTCCTTGCAAATTTCCTCTCTCAACTCCAACTAATGAATTTTGAGATTGCCGAGATGTCTCATTCTGGCCGTTTGGGCTTGCCCTGTGAATGCTGGGCAGTATCTTTGCTTAGAAAACGAGAGACAATTTTAAGACTGAAGAATTAGACTCTCCTATCGGAAGAGTGGGCTCATAGACAGCCAAGTGTCTCTCAGTCCTGTGACCCACCTCAGGAGACTCACTGCAGTGGTTATCTTTCCCTGTCTTACTCAAAGGTTTTGAATGATACCTGGGTCTCCTTCCCTTCCTGGTCTGAAGATTCCACATTTGTTAGCTCCAAGAAGACACAATATGAAGAGCACATCTACAGGTGCGAGGATGAGCGTTTTGAGGTAAGTTATTTTTCCCCTGATTCATGCCTTGCAAAGCCTGGGGTCCTGTGAGCAAATTAATGATCTTGATGTAATTTTATCTTAGATATTACTTCTTAGAATCTCATTTTGTTATGTTTCTGTCACCTGTTTTTTACATAAGACCTTGTGTACTCTTAATGCAAGAAGCAGCATCTGAATAACCGCATCTCACTCTAAGCTGTCACCCCTGCCTGTTTTTGTGCAGGGCTCTTCTGTTCAGATCACTCCAGATGAAAATGTTCAATGGCCAGTGTATAATTGATGCTTTTATGCTTTTTTTTTTTTTTTTTTTTGGTCTTACTGCCTCTGTAAAGTGCAGAAACATGCATTCCTGTGTAATAATCTGAAAAGTGATACATTCAGGATGTTAGATGATTGACATCTTGACTTGAAGTAGAAGTTGGCTTGGCAATTACCTGAATATGCTCAGATTTGTCACATCCTTTTGTAGAGTAACTGTCAATTGTATTCTATTCCCATACGGAATATGTAATTTGCCAAAGGTATCATTCTGGTAGCCTTTAAATTCTTGCACAGTACTATATAGGTAGCAGATGAAATGTATAATTAGATTATTTCAGAACAGCCAAACGTGGAAACCACTGCTTGAATACACCTTGTTAAACATGCGTGGCTTCTTGTTCCATGTCACTTAAATGTTAGTCTCTGTGAAGTATCGTGTTTTATCTGTTCAGCTATGGCTAATGCACCGTTCATTTCAGCTGGATGTTGTCTTGGAGACCAACCTGGCAACAATCCGTGTCCTTGAGGCAATCCAAAAGAAACTGTCACGCTTGTCTGCTGAAGAGCAAGCCAAATTCCGACTGGACAACACTCTAGGTGGCACTTCGGAGGTGATCCACCGCAAGGCTCTGCAGAGGATATACGCTGACAAAGCAGCTGACATCATTGATGGCCTTCGGAAGAACCCATCTGTTGCTGTTCCCATCGTGCTGAAAAGGTACTGCTCTGGCACTGTGCCCTGTGGGCTCTGCTGGAGCGTGACATGTGATCCACAATCCAGATTTATAGAAAAGTACCTAATTTCTGCCTCTAAAGGCTTTGACGTCCATGTCAATGGTGTAAATTAAGAAATGCATTTTATGTTCTAATCAGTTGCCGTATTTCATCATAATCACCTAGAAGAAGGTTATTGCCCTTTTTAAACAAAAATTTCACCAGCCCAGCTGGAGGGTTGTAGAACTCTTATTGTCTCCTTTTAAACCCTGCTTTTTTCTAACCCTGGACACAGTGGTGTCAGCATCATATGTAAGATGAGAAAAATATCTCCACTGTTTGGATTGTTACAGGGTAAATTTGATCTTTTTCCAAATCCCACTGCTGCAAGTGACCATTGGCTGAAATTGCAGTGTCTGTACTACACTCAGATTCCCATTCAGTTTTCTGTTGTCAGCCTCACTTGGTCGGGGAGTGAATTCTGTAACTCCTGAGGAAGCTTGAGGAGATGTGTAAGCAGGAGGCTGTATAGGATTATAATAAAGCAATGTCTTCTGCTTATGCTTTGGGCATGTAAACAAGGAGATGTTTGCTGAAAATGGAAGGCAACACCCGTAAAACCAGCTAAAATTGGATGCTTTTCCAGCTACTTACCATCTTTGCTGGAGCGTTGATCTCATGTTTCAGGGCCCTGACAATTGAGAGAAACAGTTTTCCCCAGAATATCTGCAAGGTCACATCTCCCCTCCCTGTGGGTCAGGTCCTGAACTGCCATGGCTGTGTTGCCTTAGGCGGTCTGCAGTGTGTGCTTTACCTTGAAATACTGAGTGGTGATTCTGAAGTTGATTCTCAGGAAGCTCTGGTGTGCTCGCTGCAGGATAACAACTTCGTTAATCATCTAGACTAAGCTACTACTTCTCAGCAGCTGGAGCTTTGCATCTCTTTGAGGATTTCTAAGAGAGTTGTACCACCTCCTCTGGCTCTCATGTCCCTTCAGTGGGGCTAGAGTGATGCCAAGTTGCTGATGAGCTGCATTGCTGTGAAAGAAGTCCAGAGGGCCTTACTCAGCAGAGCGTGTGCAGGTTGCCTATTCTGTAAAGCTGTGTCCACAGGGTAGCCTTCATTCATGCACCTTTCATGAGGGATTCAGCTTTTCTCAACTGTGTCCAGGAATCTCCCATTTTATCATGGTCTAGGTTTTCCTTAAATGCTCAGAATGGGACTTTTATATCTCTTAACTCATCCTGGTCTTTTGTTTTCTTGATCCAAGGTTAAAGATGAAAGAGGAAGAATGGCGAGAAGCCCAGAGGGGATTTAATAAAGTCTGGCGAGAGCAGAATGAGAAATATTACCTGAAATCCTTGGACCACCAAGGCATCAACTTCAAGCAGAATGATACCAAGGTCCTGAGGTCAAAGAGTCTCCTCAATGAGATTGAAAGCATCTATGATGAGGTAAGATGATCACCAATAGCTTCCTTCCCTCAAGCTTATATGCTCTGCACATGTAGTTTCTCTTCTTGTTCTTCATTCTTGATGCTGGTGCGGTTGAAGAAAGTGGGATGCTCGTAGAGAAGGGGCTGTGTTAGGCTACAAGTAGCTGCCTGTGTTTGAGGAGGGAAGACTGTGCTTTCATGAATGCAGCCAGTCTTGTGCAGTCACGAAGTGACTGCTGCTATGTAGCAGCTGAATTAGTAGGGGTAGTTGACTAAGCCTTCTGGCAACAGACTCATTGACTTGTTGGTAGCAAGTAGCCGCAGGTTCTTGAACAGAAACAGGATGATGAAGGTGTGCAAACAGGAAAAGTTATTTGTGAATTTTTGGTGCCTGCTGAGAAGAGCATACTCATCTCAGTGGAAGGTTTGGTTTCTTTCTCTGTATCAAGAGGGTGCAAGGAGAGGTAGTCTGCACCACTGGGAGCTTTCTAAAATGTTCTTGGTTGCTGGGAGATGTTTGAAAAACTGATCTGTGCGCTGTGCTTTTTCTTCTTAGAGACAAGAACAGGCTTCAGAAGACAATGCTGGAGTACCCACAGGCCCACACCTATCGTTAGCCTATGAAGACAAGCAGATCCTGGAAGATGCTGCCTCTCTCATCATCCACCATGTGAAACGACAGACAGGAATCCAGAAAGAAGACAAGTACAAAATCAAGCAGATTATGTATCACTTCATTCCAGACCTGCTGTTTGCTCAGCGAGGTGAACTCTCAGATGTGGAAGAGGAAGAAGAGGAAGAAATGGATGTGGATGAAGCTACTGGGGCTGCAAAAAAGCACAATGGTGTTGGAGGCAGTCCTCCCAAAACCAAGCTGATGTTCAATAACACAACAGCCCAGAAGCTGCGGGGCATGGATGAGGTCTACAATCTCTTCTATGTGAACAACAACTGGTACATATTCATGCGACTGCATCAGATCCTGTGCTTGCGGCTGCTGAGGATCTGCACCCAGGCTGAGCGGCAAATCGAAGAGGAGACACGGGAAAGGGAGTGGGAAAGGGAAGTGCTAGGCATAAAGCGAGACAAGAGCGACAGTCCTGCAATCCAGCTGCGACTGAAGGAGCCTAGTGAGTGATTTCTGATGTGAGGTTTGGGAAGATAGCTGCTTCTATTCGTAGCATGTTGACGAAGCTTACCTGGTTTCTCCGGGCATGTTACAATGGTGAACCTTTTTGATGGAAAGGGGTGAAAATCTTTCTTTTGTTATCATTGTACTGCACTGAATTGAGGGAGGAGATGGGAAGGTGTAGGCATGTGGGACACAAATAGCAACCAGCAATTGTAGAACAGAAATATACAGCAGTTGCTTCGTAAGAGCTTTCATTTTTCCCTTACATATCTAAAGTGTCATCGAGTCCCTTAAGCGTTCTAAAAAGTTTCTCAGCAGTAAAGGCCTTGTGGAGGAGGCCAGTGCCAGAAATCAAGAGATTATGAATGGACCTGGGGCCTTAAAATATCCCACGTAAATTTCTATAAAAGATGAATTTAAGACTGTTCCAGTAACCCTTCTCCTTGACTGGGTAGAGCAGTCTGAGGACCAAAACTCTTGGCCTGTTTGCTGCTAGAAACAGAGCTGTCCTGTGGGAATGACCCTTCTTGAGGGTTATATGTGCTCATCGCTCTCGTTCTCTCTTGTTGCAGTGGATATTGATGTTGAGGATTATTACCCAGCATTCCTGGACATGGTGCGCAATCTCCTGGATGGGAACATGGACTCGTCGCAGTACGAGGACTCCCTGCGCGAAATGTTCACCATTCATGCCTACATCGCCTTTACCATGGACAAGCTAATTCAGAGCATTGTTCGACAGGTGACCGCCAGCAAACCCTGGAGGGTGGATGGACCAGGGTAGAGAGAGCGGGCAGGTCTTTTCCTGAAATAAAAGTCCTGGTCCAGATTTAAGGGGGAGTACTGTACGCATGAATATGGAATTTCAGGTTTCAGCAAGTGAATTGTGGGTGTTTTTAAACCCTGCTCTAGGGGTGATATAAAGAGAGGTAATAAAGGATAAAGGATACATTTTGATGTATTTAAATTACTGAGAATTTCCTCTCTATGCATGTAGAGTTCTGGTTTTTGTTCACCAGCAGCTTTAGGATGTAAATATTCACCTTCAGAGTGTTTCCTGAGCTAGTCTTGCTTTAACTTTGAAAAAGAATTAAATGACGTTGAAATAATTTAGTTCATTTTCATCAATTTTGTAAGGACAGTGAATGCCTTTTCTAAAAAGCTTTGTGTCTTTTATCTGATTGTTTGAGAAACTAATTTTGGTTGTTAAACTCTAGCTATTTTACTGAGCAGGTAGGAAGAATGTGTGACCAAAGGATTTTCTATCTTGTAGCGTAAAGAACAAAAATAGATGCAAGAGGCTGGAAGTAGAATTGCATGAAATGTATTTCCTCTTTCAGAAGGATAGAATTACTTTTTAAAAGTTCTTTATTTCAATCTAGAGATAAACTGAATTAAAAAGACAGTCAAGGGACTTGATTTTAAACTTAATCCTTAAATCCTTAAAAATGAGGATTTGATTTAAAATTTTCCACATCTCTCAAACACACCCTTACTGTGGACAGATTATGCTACATAACGGTGCTGTAAAACTTTCTACCTTACTACTGATCAGAACATTACCTGCCTCTATAGCTTTGTATGAATTGCTCTACTTTGCCACCTGCTGTCTTTTAAAAGATGCCAGCTATGTAGAAGATACTGTGGCTATGTAAAAATCCACAGAGATCATGTGCAACTGGAGCATTTGCAATATACTAAGACTGTTCCCTTAAATTGATGCTTTTTTCATCTTTTTTCCCATCTTTTTTTTTTCTTTTTTCCTTCCAGGGCTTGAATGCATGGTTATGTGTTTGCTTCTTTCTAATCTATGCAGATGGGCATGTAGCAGACTCCAGTCCTCTGACTGAGGCTTGTTCTGGGTCAGAAGTGAGGTTGCCCGATTCTGCTACTGTGTATTTTAATTCAGGAGATGAAAAGAATGCCTTTTTTCTTACTAGTTGTAGTTCTGTATTTATAAAACCTAAAATGCTGGTAAACAAAGACAGAGGCTTAGCTTTACTTGCTGTTTTCTTCAACATCAAAATCTGCTGATGCCAGTTACAAAAATATGGTTTTGGAGACATCCTCACTCCTCCAGCTGACTGTCTTGCTCAGGGTTTTGACAGGCCATCTGGGTTTTGCATGCCCCCCTGAACAGGGTTTCCTAAGTGCCTTAGGTGAGGAGAAACATCTTCTGCAAGACAAGAGGCACTAAGCACAAAGGTATTTTTTCCCCCTTCGGACTTGTAACACTGTCCTCACAAACACCTTCTCTGTTCTTCCTTTTTGCAGCTCCAACATATAGTGAGCGACGAGATCTGCGTGCAGGTAACAGATCTCTACCTGTCAGAGAATAACAATGGAGCAACTGGAGGCCTTCTCGCTTCTCAGTCTTCTCGTACTCTTCTGGAGGCCACATATCAGCGCAAAGCTGAGCAGCTCATGTCGGAGGAGAACTGTTTCAAGGTAAAGCCATGGCTGTGAACCTGCATGCAAAAGCAGCAAGCAGTGAGGTTTGAGGAAGGTCTTGTGAGAAGGAGAGACACCAGTCCTTTAAAAAAGGAGCTTTATTTAGCCACCCACGAGCCTGAGGCCTCTGAGACTTTTTGTGTCTCTGAAAATTAACAGGAGAATTTTGGTGGCAGGTCCCAAGCTTTTAGCACATAGGAGCATCTTTTCAGTGATGCACCGAACCCACTTACTACTCGTCTTACTGTGATCTGGAGCAGAACTTATGTGAGTCGAAACAGGCAGAGTGGAGCTGCGCATAGAGATGTTAATGTTCCTATAAGGGCCTCTCAGAAATGGGATTTTTAAGGAGAGATGAAGCGAGGGAGAAATATGTTTCCTGTAACAGCAATGAATATCCCTTGTGTTTTGCAAAGTCTTAGGGTTGTATCATGCTGATTGATTTGCTCTCACTGATTTTAATCTATTAGATAAAACTTTCCAATTTCTCTGGTGTATCAACCTTTGTAGACTGTGGAGAGATCTGCTAATACTGACTGGGCATTAAATCATCGCTGACTACATTCATTGCTAAATAAACCTGGTACGCTGTTCTAATCAAATCCATACTTCCCCTGCCTAAGATGCAGGAAGTGGTCAGGCCCTTTTTGAGCTAGTAAAATACTTTGGATAAAAGCCTTCATGTATAATCTCTCTTCCCTTGCCCTCAAACTTATCTTGGGGGCTCAAGAGGGACCACTACCCCTCAAAAAAAAAAGAGGGGGGGGAGAAAAAACCCTTTTTGGAAAGCTTTTAAACTTCTGTTCCTCAAAGATTGTGCAATTTGGTTAGCATTTTCCCTTCCCTTTGCTGTCAGTAATGTGGGAGGCACAGATTTTTGCCTTAAAACTATGTAATTTGCTTCATTCTCTTTGCCCTAGTGAGAAGTGGAGAGTTTTTTCTCTGTTTGAAACCTCTTACTAAAGTCCCTTCTGCCTTTTGCTTTGTAGTTGATGTTCATTCAGAGCAGAGGTCAAGTTCAGTTAACCATTGAACTGCTGGACACAGAAGAGGAGAACTCTGATGACCCAGTAGAAGCAGAGGTAAGAGCAGCTTGTCCAGAGAGCTGACTGTGATTGTCAAGGGTGCACTGGACAAGGATGTCCAGTTGACAGTTGTTGTGGTCCAGAGTCTGTTAGCGCAAGAAAAAAGAAACTTCAGCAACACAACACAAAGCTTTCAGTGATGTGAGTAGCCAAATCCTTCTTGTTTCTTCCTATATTAGAAAGTCCCCCAAACCACATAGTGATACGTTGTACTTGCCTTTGTGGGAATGAAATGCATGGAGTCTTCAAAGGTGACCGTGTGTTCATTGTAAAACTTCCATCTTACCCTCCTTAAGCATCATTCCTTGTTTGGTGGGAAAGCAGTGGCTAATGTGTTGTGTGCTCACTTGCAGCGCTGGTCAGACTACGTGGAGCGGTACGTCAACTCTGATTCTACCTCCCCTGAGCTCCGGGAGCACCTGGCCCAGAAACCAGTCTTCCTGCCCAGGTAAGTGGCAGGCTGTGCCATAAACCCTGCCTGATAGATTGTATTTGGCCATAGAGGGCAGAGCAACTGTGCTCTATCACAGTGCTGGGTGTTCAGGCTCTCCTGTATTTTGATTTGATGCCACTATAGAAGCCGTTACCCTGGCAGCGTGGCGTAGTAGTAGTACCATGCTGCTGTTTATCCTAAAAGCCTGTGGGTCCACCCCAGGCTCCTGCTCTCCAGTGAATGAGAGATGGCATGGTCCACAGGTGGCAGAGAGGGTGAGGCCTATTGACTCACCAGATTATTTTCTGGCAGTCCTGCCTTGGCTTAAAGTAACCCTCTATCTAAAAGCAGTGGGTACCAAGTAAAGGTTTTTCATGAGCAGGGAGTTGGTGCCTAATAGCTGTCATTTCAGAAGTAGGTAACCCAGTGGGCTGACCTGTTGTAGGGGTCTGAGCCTGGATAACTTTAATCGGTGGCAGTTGTGCTCCAAGTTGTTTGTCAGGCTTGCAAAGGGTCAGCACAGATCTACCAGCTACATCCAGCCTGGTACTAGAAGGCGAGCACTAATTCCAAAAGGGGTTCTCTGGTTTGCAGGAATCTGAGGCGGATCCGTAAGTGTCAGCGTGGTCGGGAGCAGCAGGAGAAGGAAGGGAAGGAGGGAAACAGTAAGAAGTCCATGGAGAACGTGGAGAGCTTGGACAAGCTGGAGTGTAAATTCAAGCTGAACTCCTATAAGATGGTGTACGTGATCAAATCGGAGGATTACATGTACAGGAGGACCGCTCTGCTGCGGGCTCAGCAGGTAGGAGTGAGTGAAAGGATTGGGTGGGCAGCTGTTTTTTTCTGGGGCCCTCTTGCTCAAAGGTCAGGTGGGAAGAGTCAGCTAAAATGTCCTTGGGGATCCCATTTGGTAACATTTGGTGGCCTTTGTGTTGCCAGGAGGATGGTGTGCTGGTTTTGTCCTCCCAAGACACTGAAGAGCTTCTGAATGTTCTTAAGGTGTAATCCTTTGTACCTTCCTCTAACTCTCATCATCCTCCTGTCCCTCTTCCTTTTCCTCCAGAGTGTTTTACTGTGGTAGGACAGTGGTTTCAACTGTTAGCTCTCGATTGCTTTCCAAGAGGCACTTCCCATGGGTGATTTGCCCCTGCTTTGGGGAAAGCCTGTCTTTTGCATGTTCTCTTGGTGACTTGTGAGAGTGCCTGTCCTTCCAGGGCTCCTTCAAACAGGAATCATTCAGAGCGCAGAGCACCAAATGCTTTCTAACCCAGCGAATCCCCCTGGGTACCATCCCCTCTCAGCGTCTTCTGTCCCCAGTCACTGAGAGTGGGAGTCCTCAGGTCGCTCCTGCACGGCAGGGTGCTGCAACCATGCATCAGCTGCTCTAGAAACACTGGTTTTGTGGCAAATACGGGTGCAGAGAGGTCACGGCCTCAGAGGTGTCACCATGGGTATTTTTCAGGGCTAGGAAGTCCTGTGTGCAAGAGAGCAGTCTGTCTGTCTCCTGCATAGCAGTCAGTGCAAGCAACAGCTGATATAAGTTGGAATTCTGCTTTTTCTTTGCTCTTTATGAAATTATTCAAATTTGCTTTTGGTCCAAGATGTTGTGATACTCTGTGCCAAAAGTAACTGCAGAGGTAAAGAAAGCAGGGTGTGAATGTGTGTGGGATAGGCTGGGAGGGAGAGAGGGGAGCAGGGATGAAGGAGAAGGGAGGAAGACTGAACTGCCCCGCTATTCTTGAGCTATAAAGGTTGGGGAGTTGCTTTTATTCACTGTGAAAACAGCCAGAGGAGCTGAATTTGCAATGACTCAGTTGAAAAAAATTGATTTGGTGTTCTGATTGGTTTGCCACTTGGTTACTTTTCTCATCACGTTGGAATATTACTGTGTGATAGAGAAAGATAGTAGGTTTTGAGAGTAAAATCCAATTCTAGTATGGCTGTTTAAACTTGAGGGTTTAAATTCTTCCCTACAATTTTATTATAATTTACTTGAAACAAACTGTTAAGCAGAATGCCTTTGCTTAGAGTGCAAAAGAAAAGTGAAACCTGCCGGTTCCAGGCAAAAGTTACTGGCTTAAGCAACTGGAACCACAGGTAACAGAGAGGCTCTGTCAGCAATCGTCCCTCTAGCTGCAGAGATCGTTTGTAGTTTATTGAATTATTTGCTTTTCTCGGTGAACTTCTGACCACTGAGAAAATTTACTGGGAAATGAAGGAGAAGGAGAGGTGTGCACTGCTTCCTGTCTAGTAAATCATCCTTCAACATCTCCATTTTATTCATTTTATTTAAACTTACAAAGCAACTACTTACCATCTGTTTCTTGTTGATGAGACACAAATAATGGTTTTTACTCAAGCCATTTAAAAGTAATTTTGTTAAATTTCTTATATCCACATCAGATGTTTAGTTAAATGGTGGTTCTTAGAAATGCCAGTGTTGAGGCTTGTGATTGAATTCCATCTATCCAATTCAGTTGGCACAAACCGCAAGAAGTTATCTCATAAACAGGATGCAGCTCGCCACTGTTTATCACAAAGAACCTGAATATAGCTCAAACTTTTAAAGTACCTAGAGTGCAGCATAACCTCTTGATTAGCGAAATGTACTGAAAGGGCGGCAAAAGCTGCATTTAACTACAAAATTGATTGGATTTAATGGTTAACGGCCAACAAGAAGCCATCTTTCTTTGGGAGAAGATTAAAACAAAGCATGAAGTAAGTTTTAATCTTGAAGTTTAATTATATTTACTGTTTTAAATGATGATTGTAAGCATGAGTTTCAGGCCATGGTTTTAAACCATCTGTCCTGGATTCTGCGTTCTTTAAACAGATGCTCTTATTCATGAATATGTGCATTTTTTTTCTCTCTCGACACTTGGGTTAAGCCAGCAGTTCTCAAACCGTTTAGATCTGGCCCTGTTCTTAATTTTCTGTAGCAGTCGGGTCCCCCCGACACGTATAACGCGTGATGAGCCTGCAGGAAACCTCCCAGCCGATCTGCCCCGCGCCGCTCGCGTGCTCTCTGCGGGGCGCAGCGGGGCGACGGGGGGCTTGGCGGCAGGCCAGCACACTGAGGTCCCCTCCAGCCGCCCCGGTCCACGGCCTTTGCTGAGCTGCCCTCTCTCGCTCCCTGCAAATCCCCCGTCCCGTTCCCGCGCCCGTCTGCACTCCCAAATGCCCCCCCGCCGTGCTTCCCTCCTTTCTGTTCTCCGTTGCTTGCCGCCTGCCTTGGCGGGTGGGCTGTATCCACCTTTTTGCCGGTGCAGAAGGGACACGGGATATGTTCTGGGTCAAATGGAGAGCGTAAGATTATTGCAGGGGTAGTTCATGAAATCGAGCACTGAAGGAGGAGGTTGCAAAGCTCCTTTTCCAGTCTAGATTCAGCTCCGTGATGGCATGTCTGCTGCTCCTTTCTCTTCAATAGATCTGAAGCACCTACGTAGTGGGGTTCAATAAAAAAACAAAACCCACCACCACCACCAACAAAGCGCTGTGATTGAATTAGCAGCTGTTAGCACAAGCTGTTGGTATTTCTGAGCTTGCTTTGCCATTGTGGTTTCCTTAGAGCTAGGCTTCTTAGAGGGGAGACCTGGGGGAGCTTTCTCAGGACTTTTCCTCTGTTATTTAGCAAGGGCCAGCATCTGCATTACAATTTCCCTCCAGCCAATTACGTTGACTGGGAAACTAGTCTGCTTGCTGAGCTTTGAATTCTGTTGCGAGTCGGTGCTCAAAGCCGCCTTTTCTTAACACCTCTTCCTGTTTCTGTAGTCCCACGAAAGAGTGAGCAAGCGGCTGCACCAGCGGTTCCAGGCGTGGGTGGACAAATGGACCAAGGAGCACGTGACCCGCGAGATGGCAGCCGAGACGAGCAAGTGGCTAATGGGCGAAGGCTTGGAGGGCTTGGTGCCCTGCACCACCACCTGTGACACAGAGACCCTGCACTTTGTGAGCATTAACAAGTACCGCGTCAAATATGGCACAATATTCAAGACGCCGTAAACGCCCTGGGCGAGGGAAGACCCCGGGATATGTGTGTGTGCGTGTGTGTGTGTGTGCGCATCAAGGAAACGAGGAAGATGCCTTTCTCCCCTCACTGTGTATCTCCGTAACATGGCCACTTGACTAGTGGGTGGCTGGTACAACCTGTCACCAGCGGGATTCTCCGTAGGAATGCGGATCTCCGCCGACACGTGCTGGGACTTGTCGGCCTTTCGACTTCAGCATGTGCCGCGGAGGGAAGGACCCGTCTCCGAGCTGAGCCATCCCAGAGGAACACAACTAGCTCGTACACACCAGCAGTGTTGAGGCTTAATTCCCCGGAGGCCTGAGCATCGAGGGAAGAGGAACGGAGGCTCGCCGTGACCGGAGCAGAGCGGTGCGTTTCCAAGCCGCCCGCTTGGGTGCGCGTCACCAACCCCAGAGGTGCCCGTCACGACTGGCGTCTCCTCTGCTACCGTGCTGCGAGTTTGCTAGGAGCTGGCGCGGGGCCCCAGGCCCTCTCGCAGCCCGACGCCACCCCGCCGAGCTGACCTCGGTTCCGTGCTTCCCTCTCCTCCCTCCCATGCTGGACTCAACCAGTGCAGATTGGTCTGTCCTTTCTAGTGCCAGTGGAACTGTTTTTTGTACCTGCTTGTTTACTAGTCTCTCCTAGTGCCATGCACCAGCTTTTCACACACGTCCGTACACACACACACACCACAGAAAACAACACGATTTTAACATGTTCCCCTCCTTTTTTTGTAAATAAATGTACAAATTGTCAAATTTTTTTTGTTTTTTATTAAAGGAAGTATGCTTGATGTGCTAGCATAACTGTACTAGCTTCTTGTGTACCATAGTACCAGGTGGCTTGAGAATTAGTACCTACAGACAGACCTACGAAGGCATTTATTACACTTTTTACCAAAGGGAGTTATCATTGTAGTGCTTTTGTGTGGAAACTTTTCTCTCCTTTTTTTGTAAATAAAAATGTCTTTGTTCTTACTGGAGGAAGACACTCGCTCACCCACAGCCCTGTTCCTGGTCTGAAAGGCACCATGCAGCATGCAGTTTTTGGGGTGGGGAAGAGGGGGCACCATTTTATTATTGGCTTCACAATCTGAGAGGAAAAAGCAGAGGCAGTGTGCGTGTTTTTGTGGTTGGCACAACTGAGCTATAAGCAGTCTGTTAAGATATATAAATATATATTATATAATTTTTTAATTTTTTTTAATTTTTGTTTCCTGGTGGGTAATTTTTATCCACCTAGTCTTCCAGCTCCAAGGACCTTCGCTTTTGGGAAGTGTTGCTGAGCTACTTAGCTGGGGTTGATTGTGCTTATGTATTTTTCCCTCTCAGTATTGGAGAAAACATCTTAAGTACCAAACCAGTATTTGATAGAGCTGCTCTGTGTGTGTGTTTGTGTGTGGTGCGTGCGTGCGTGCAAGAGAAGGGCAGGGGGGTGGGTGGGGGGTGCATTTCACTAGTGAAATCCACATATGGGATATATATTTTTTTAAGTATAGAAGTTTAGCGCTGGCAGATATTTAAACACAGGGAAGATTCTGATTTTAAAAAGAAGTCAGCACGGACTTCGTAAGCCACGGCAGACACAACTGCACTGTCTCTCCTCCTCAAAGGAGGCAGCTTTCCTTGCACAAACCGATGCTGCCAGTCCTAAGCGCCCGGAACTGCTGCCGCGGTCCCCGGCGGGGAGCTGCGAGCTCAGCTGCGCCGCCGCTTCCCTCCGGCCCAGGGATTTCAAAGAGGGCAGGCTGTCTCCTCGTGGGGCTCGAGCTCCCCTCCTTCCCGCGGGCGCGGATACGGAGAGGCGTTGTGCCTGTGTGTGTGCGTGGAGGACGGAGGCGGGAGAGGCTTGGCGGAGGTCCGGGGGGTCCCGTCCCTCCAGACCTGGCGCGGCCCCGGCAGCGCGGGGGCGAAGCGCGCGGCCCGGAGGGCCGAGGTGCGGAAGGCAGATGTAGCCGTGCAGATGAACGGGAGCCTCCTGTGGAGAGAGGGAAGAGCCCGCCGGGGAATATTCAGTTTGCCAGCAATAAGTTAGCTGTCTCGTTCCTCCTCCTCTTGCTGTAAGCGGATAGGAAGGGGTTCTTGCGTATCCTCTTCCGCTGCGAAGGTTTTACGCGCTCTCCCCTGCTCCTCACCCTACCTCTCTCGCCGGTCTTGACCCCCTCCTCCCGTTTTTCCTCTGTGTGCTCGAGGTGATCTGGAAGCGGAAGTCTGGGTGATTGAGACTTTTTACCAGCTTGGAAGTAACAGCTGCTGCTGCTGCTTTGTGGGTGTCTTGTCCCGAGTCTGTGCCTGCATGTCCTCCGGGCGGAGGGGGTTAGCGTGGACGCCTGCTGTCTGCGGTGCCCAGGGAAAAAGCAACCGGTAAACCACGCGGAGCCCTCTCCCTTTCGCGGCAGGGTCTTCACAAGCGGCTTTCCTCCCTCCCCGTGTCTGACATCTGAGCTCCAAGCTCCGATCCCAGCCTGTACGATAGCAAAGATTTTTTTTTCTTTTTATTTGAACTTGCTTTTTGTATTCTGTAATGTGATCCTTGGCCCACTATCCATGTGATTTCTATACAAATGTTGTAAACTTGACTGTAGTGCAGTATTTCCATTAAAATATCAGGGCTAAGCATTGTGTACAGATTCTTCTTCCTTCCCCACCGCACACAGTGAAACCCGGGGGCGCCTCCGAGGCAGCGGGGCGCGGGGAGGAAGCGAGGCGGGCGCGGAGCCGCCTCGGCCGAGCCCGGCAGAGGACGCGGCCCCCGGCAGCGCAGCCCCGGGGCCGGCCCGGCGGCTGCCGCCTCCGCGCGGGTGCTGCCCCCGGCTTCCCGCCGAGGCACCAGCACGCTGTTCTCCGGCGGCTGGAGGCAGCGGTCAGCCGCGTTCGCCCCCCGTGCCGAGACCGCCGGGGGCGGCCACGGCCCCAGGCGGGGGCGTCCCCGCGGCTCCCCGCCAAGCAGGGCGGCTCCCGCCGCTGAGGTGACCGACACCGCCCCCCCGCGGTCGCCACGCGCGCCGCCGCCCACCGCGCATGCGCCGCCGCCGCGTCCCGCCTGCGCATGCGCCGCCGCCGCCGCGCAGCCCCCGCGCCGCGACGTCGCCGCCATGGCCGCCGCCGCCCTCCTGAAGCACCGGCGCACCGCCCTGGAGCGCGTCGAGAAGTTCCTCTCCGAGACCTACTTCACCGACTGCAACCTGCGGGGCAGGTGGGCGCCGCGGCGGCGGGGCGGGGACGGGGACGGGGACGGGGACGGGGTCCGTCGACCGCCGCCGCCCCGGGGTGGGCGGGCGTTGCTGGGAGACGCCCTGAGGGGCGGGGCCTTCTGAGGCGGGCGGGCGTTGCTAGGAGACGCCCGGAGGGGAGCGGCGCCGCCTGTGGCGGGCGGGCGTTGCTAGGAGACGCCCGGAGTGGGGCGGTGGTGTACCGGGGCGGGCGGGCGTTGCTAGGAGACGCTCGGAGCGGGGCGGTGCCTCCTGTGGCGGGCGGGCGTTGCTAGGAGACGCCCGGAGCGGGCGGTGCCGCGGCCTGGCGCTGCGGCCCGGAGGGGAACACCCTTGGGGAGCGGGTGGTCGGCGCTGCCGGCGGCTCCCCGCAGCGCTGCGCTCGCTGCCCGTTGCAGGCTCTTCGGGGAGCGCTGCCCAGTGGCGTCCATCTCCTGCTTCCAGACGCCACGGCGGGTGCCCTACGCCGAAGCTGTCGAGCAGGAGTTCAGGCCGGTGGAAGTTGGAGATGCCTTTGGGCCCACGTGAGTACCGGCTTCGGGTGGCCCTCGGTGCGCGGGGGCTGGAGTCCCCCCCACCCCCGCTGTGTTACCTGTGCGCGTGGCAGGAATCCCTTGATTCCAGGGACAGGAATCCCTTGCTGAGCTTCATGGGGTGGCAGAAGGTGACGTCTCTCTTCCCATAACAGAATAGGGCTCGGTGAGGGTTTGCGAAGAGACCAGTTCGTTGATCATTCCTGCTGAGGGCTCCTGTTAGTGGCGTTGTCATCATTATTCTGATGTTTAGTGCTGTGTGGGATCTACAAGCTTTGTCAGGGCTGAGGGTGCATTGGGGGTTTTCCCTAGCAGCGGTTGAAGACAGTTCATCTGCATCTCCTGGGTCTGAGAAGAGTTGGTTTGGGGCCAGTTCGTGGGCTGCCATCTGATAGCCTGTCTGGTCCCAGGCATAGTTCAAGTCTTGACACTCTGATTTTATTGTCTTCTGCATCACTGTATGGGATTCCCACCCTGCAGACTCTGCCGTGTCTGGGGGTGTAGATTAAAGCAGTCTATTTAGACACATAGCATCGTTACAACTGAATCACAATGAAACTGCGTGTGTAATGCCCACTATGCTTTTTTCACAGAGGCACCAATGACTGGGGTCTGGTCTCCTTCAGGTCTTGGCAGTGAGGTGACCTTGCTGCATGCTCTCTTCCAGGTGGGAGACCTGCTGGTTTAAGGTGGAGCTGAGCATCCCTCAGGCATGGGCAGGACAGGAAGTGCACTTCATCTGGGAGAGCGATGGCGAAGGCATGGTGTGGCGAGATGCCCAGCCTGTCCAGGTAAGGAGACATGGACGAGGTGTGTGCCAGTTGTGCCAGGCACTCTGCTACCTGCAGAGCCGTTTCTATAGCACTACATCTTTCTTACCGTTCTCTAGTGGGGCAGTGGAAACTCCTCTCCATTTGTTATGCACTCTTCAGAGTAATACCTGTATGTGTTGGGGGGAAGTAGTGAAATAAGTAAATTTAACAGGAGAGAACCAAGAACGGTCGGAGGTCAGTGTGATCAGGAAGAAAAACATAAGAAGAATATTTACTTGTAAGGTTGTTAGCCTCAAGAAGTAGTCTCTGAGACAATAGAAGAACCATCTTTGAATACATGAAAAGCTGTTGTGTAGAGATGGGCAGTGCTTGTGAAGAGGCTGGTAGGCAGCATGGGAGGGAGGGCTGCCTTAGTGGTTTGTGTGCTGTATTGGTGATAGGCAGGGCAGGGTGCAGGCCCTCTAAAGGTATCTATCTTGCAGGGCCCATAGGCAAGCACTGGGCCCAAGACGTAAATCTCCACCACTGTCAAGAACAGTGGGACAGACTACTGTTGGGACTAGGACAGGTCAAATCAAGTCCTGCTTTGGGGCGGTAGAACATCACAGGTTACCCTTCGCAGTTCCTTCCTGCTTTCTTTCTGTGGTGGTATCCCCAGACCTGGAATGTCCTCAGGGTTTATGTTAGTGCTAGGTAGTAGCAGTTTCTGTGCCGGTTGTTGTTGGGGAAGCTTTGTCCAAAGGCATGTGGGATCAGACCCCTTCTATCCAGGAAGGCTTTGTGGTATCTTATCCTGCCCGTCCAGCAGCTGTCAAGTGCAGCTGTGAAGCTTTGTGTTTAAATGTGCTATCTTCCCCACTTAGGGTTTGACTAAGGAAGGCGAGAAGACCAGCTACATCCTGACGAGCAGCCTGAAGGAGATGGAGCCCCACAGGTGATTGGTCATCTGGCCAGAGCCCCAGAGATCCCCTGTCAGGGGTGAGCTTGGAGTCATTTGAAGCCAAGAGGCTGGGGTGAGATATCCATGCCTGCTCAGAGCTGTGTGGAGCCAGTGCGACCTTCTGACCATCCAGCTCTGGCAAATGCAATCAACTGGGCCGTGACCAAGTTTTTAGTGGAGTAACCTTCTCTCTCTAAGGTGGTGCCCCACAGTGAAGTCAGTGTCTTTTGTCACCTAGAGAGACAAACTTACCTGCTGTTGGGGTGTTAGTTTGATACTGTGCCTTTGGGGTGTCCATTCTGAGCTGGCAGGGCGTGTTAGGGTGCTCTGGGAAGGATCCAGTGTTCAATGGATCTGTCAGAAGTTCAGGTCTGGCTGATCATGGTGTGGGGAGAGGAATGGACTTTTGCAGCCAACTGCTTGTGATCTGCTCCTTGATGGTTTCCTTTTGATCTTGACAGCCTGACACTGTATGTGGAGCTGGCCTGCAATGGTCTCTTTGGGGCCGGTAAGGGCAGCATGATTGCTCCTCCAGACCCTGACAGGAGGTTCACCTTGAGCAAGGCTGAGCTGGCCATCTTCAACAGGGATGTCTACGAACTGCTGGTGGATCTGGAGATACTGCTGGACATGGCCCAGGTCTGTGCACTCATTTTTTTCCCCTTCTCTCAGCGTTTACCCCTTCTACAACACCTTCATTTCATCTCTCTCTCTCACTCTTCCAAGAGCTATTGGCCCCACCAGGAGGCCCCGACAGGAGGAACAGACATTTGGTAGTGCTGCTTTAGCAGAATTGACATTTGTCTAGAGTGGGAGAAAACTGAGCAGAGAGAAGCTGTGAGAGGTTGTTTCATCCACTTCTTGCTCTAAGGCAGGATCTGTTTGACCAGAGCCATCTGTGATGGGTGTTTGTCTAACTTGTCCTTAAAAGACAAATGTGCAAAGACAGTAGGTTGTGTCTGTGAGGCAGGGGGCATGGTGCTTGCCTGGCACCAGTAACAGAGGCAGATGCTGGAAGGAGGTAGCAGGTTCTCCATAGGGCAGATGGATCCTGTATTAGTACAGAGAGCTGCTTTGAGCTGAGGGATGTGCTGAGCTCAGGGTCAAACTATTCTCACTTCTCACCCCAGCTCCTCGGGGAGGAAAACCAGAGGAGTTTTCAGGCGCTGTACGCTGCCAACCAGATGGTCAACTTGTGTGACGTTGCAGACCCGTCCACCTTCCCTGCTGCCCGTCGCTTGGCTGCGGCGATCTTCAGCCAGAAGAACGGCGAGAGCCAGCATACCATCCATGCCATGGGTCACTGCCACATTGACTCTGGTGAGAGCAGCATGCCGCTCCCACTCTGCTGATCAGGAGGCTGGTGTATGCTGCCCAAGGGAGAGCAGCCACTCTTGGGCTCCAGGCCAGGGCACTGAGCTCGAAAGGAAGGGAGAGGAACTGCTGTGCTGCCATGCAGAGGGTGCACCAAGGCAGCCGAACGTGCGCCTGACCCCTTTGGAGCCCTGATGGGGCTAGTGATGAGGGATGGGTTACAGCCTACTCTCCCCCAGCTATTGGATCTCAGCCCTCGTTTTCCAGTCCCAGGAGAGGGTTTTGGTCTCAGTGGCAGCAGGACAAGCAAGAGCTGAGAGTCCTGGACTGTAGTGTTATCAGGCACTTCAGTCAAAGGATAGCACTTTGCTCTAGCATTTCTCTGGCTGATCCTTGAAAGGCAGCGCAACTCCATTCCCAGAGGAGTCTGGCTGTACCTCACCCAGGTAGCGTGTGGCAAGTAATAGCCATGGCAGGGCCACGTGTCTCTCCCTACAGCCTGGCTGTGGCCATATGAGGAGACCATCCGGAAGTGCGCTCGGAGCTGGGTCTCAGTTGTCCGTCTGATGGAGTGCAATCCGGAGCTCACCTTTGTTTGCTCCCAGGTGAGTGACCTCCCTCCTGCCAAGGGTGAATCGGGGATGGGGTCCCTGTACTGACAGCTTGGGGTAGTCAGGTTCACAAGCAAGATTTGACTTGCAGGACTGCTGGCTTTGGGGCTGTTGGGTGAGCCAGACCTCTGCCCAGGGGACACAACAAAGAGCCTGGAAGCCGAAACTGTTCACCCTTTGCCCGAGAGGGTCAACAGCGCTCCAAGGAGTTCTCTGAGGGATGAGGGTTGTCTTGAGCCTCTCAGCTGGGCAGCTCTAAGATTCAGGAAGGTTGTGTTTGCTCTGAACAGACATGGTGACTTCTTGCCAAGCTCTCTGAGTTCTCCCTCTCCTTATAGCTTGTTGCTTCTTCAGCGTGACTCAGAATGAGAAGGGGAAGACAAGAAGCACTCTGTGTGGTTGCAGAGAGCAGGGACTTCTGTATGGAGTGGCGAGGTGGGAGCTGAGACTGACTTCTGTGCTCTGGCAGGCGCAGCAGTTCGAGTGGGTGCGATGCTGGTACCCTGGGCTCTACACGCAAATTCAGGACTATGTCGCAAAGGGACAGTTCATTCCTGTCGGAGGCACCTGGGTAGAAATGGTGAGAATCATGGTGACCCAGGCTCAGCACACCTTTCCTGAGCCATCTCTGTCTGAACAAGTTCTGAAACGAGTACCGGTCAGAGCAGAGGCTTCTCTGTGCCTGTCTGTTTGGTGGTGCTCTCGGGAGCCAGAAAGCTGCACTATCTGCAGTGTCCAGCCTAGCAGAAATACCTACTCCCTTTCCTCCCCAAATCATCTCATTGCCTGAGAAAGGACCTTTGGTCTAGACCAACTGAGCTGTGCTCCTCCTGTTGCCAGGAGTCTTCCTCAGCATGTCAGAGCTGCACATGACTGCACTGTGAGCTGGAAACTGGTTTAGAAACTCACTGGGCAGGCAGAGAGAGAGTTGTCACAGATCCTCACACCACTCAGAATACCTCAAGGCTGCTGTTCAGACTCTGCTTTGCCTTGTCTTGGGTTGGGTCTCCCTTGTGCGGTGCTGAGCTCTATCTTGTCAGATGCTTCCTGTGTTCTGCCAGGGTGGGATGATAGGGAACGGGTACTTGCAGGACCTCCCCTTCCTCTGTGCCTGATTTGACATGCATGTTGGAGAAAAGGACACTGACTCTCTGAGCTTTTCCCCTAGGATGGGAACCTGCCCAGCGGGGAGTCCATGGTGCGGCAGTTCCTCCAAGGTCAGCGATTCTTCCAGCAGCAGTTTGGCCGGATCTGCTCCGAGGTACCTGCTCCTTTTCACGATGCCTCCCTTGCATGTGCTCTGCCTCTATCCCTCCCTGTGGGTGAGGGTTTCTCTGTGGTTTACTTTCCAACTAAAGCCCCGATGAGTGAATACACCATCCCCCATGTAGAGCTTGGATCATGCCACTTAGCACAGGCCTAGGCCTTGATTGTATTGCTTGTTGGTCCCTGACAGGTCTCTAGAGTCGCTCTTTTGTCTAGCACCTCCAGGTCCCCTTTGCGGCAGGGTCTTAGAGCCTGAACGCCAGGTGACCCCGCATCATGCTTAGGCTGCGGTGTATGGCCACATTGAGACTCCTGTGTGTTTCTCTCCCTCTGTTGCTCCCAGTTCTGGCTGCCGGACACATTTGGGTACTCAGCCCAGCTGCCCCAGCTGATGCGTGGCTGTGGAATCAGGCGATTCCTCACCCAGAAGCTCTGCTGGAACCTGGTGAACACCTTCCCGGTGAGTTGTGCTTCCCCTCTTCCCCGGGGATGGACATGTGGTTGCTGGAGTCTATCTGCAAGATCAGACCAGTTTGTTCCACAGGTTGAGCCAGTCCTTTAGCTCAACCAGTGCAGATTCTCCTTCCAGAAGCTCAAAGCCATGGGCAGCTTATGGCGGTGGCAATATCCTGTCAGGCTATAGGGGGAGGAAAGGCAGGGTTAGAGATTCCTGCTAGGCCCCTGGCCTACAAACACTTGCTGCCTCTGTTTTTCTTGTGCTCCCCACAACTGCCCCCAGAAAGGAAATTGTGATCTGTGTGCAGGGCTGGCAGACAGCAAATCCAGTCTCTCCTCTGCTATCCCTTACCTTGGTAGCACTCCCCATCCTTGTGCAACCTTGGATGGTGCAAAGAGGAGCAGTGGTCAGCCTGTGGGACTCATGCATCCATGATAGCCTCTCCTTGCACTGATTGATCCCCCTGTGGAGGGGAAGCAGAGACCCAGGGATTTGTATCCTCAAGGGCACTGAGGTGCCTGACCCTTGTGCTTCCCTGGGGACATGGGTGCTGGGCTTTGTGTTTTTGGCAGGGCTTGCAAGGCAGTGTGGGCTTTCAGTGAACAAGTTCTGCACTGATGTGGTTGAAATGGGCCCTCTATGCACACACCTGTGTGTGGGAAATGAGTTTGGGAGCTTTGAAACCAAGGACAAAGGGTGAGTTGACCACTGTAGGTAGAGGTGTCACCAGATATTTCCTTTTGGGAGCTCTCGGGAATAATGGCTTGTACTTCAGCTGTTTGGCACTGTGTGATAGAGGGAGGCTGTACTAGACACTGTGCTTTCCTTTGACTCCCCTCCAGCATCACACCTTCTTCTGGGAAGGCATTGATGGCTCCCGAGTCCTGGCCCATTTCCCCCCAGGTGACTCCTACGGGATGCACGGGCGAGTGGAGGAGGTGAGTGAGGTTGCCAAACCTGCACACAAAGTGTGGTGCCAGCCCCTTGGAGCCAGATCTGAGGCTCCTAGGAGAGGGTGCTGCCTGAGAAAGGAGTAGGAGAGCCAGCAGCATTGCTGGCAGCTGATTGCCTTCCTCTGGGATGTGTTTGTGCCTGATTCCTGCCACATGTGGTGGGAAAATGGGGCAGGACTGGGCTTTGCACCCCAAAGAGTGACCTGGTGGTGTTGTGTGTGTCTGTGGAAGCTGGGGCTGGGTGCCTGAGGAACACATCTGCTCAAAACCCCCTCTAGATGTTGAAAACGGTGAAGAACAACAAGGATAAAGGACGTGTGAACCACAGCGCTGTCCTCTTCGGCTTTGGAGACGGAGGAGGGGGCCCTACGCAGAAGATGCTCGACAGGATGAAGAGAATGAGTGACACGGATGGGCTGCCAAGGTGAGAAGACAGCTCCTTTTCTCCTTCCTTGTGCCAGCACAGAGCACTTGTTTTGAGCTGGGCCTGGCCTTCAGCAGTACTGAAGGAAAGAGTGTGCAAAGGAGGGCAGGGAGCAAGCAAGGTGAACGGAGCGCTAAGAAGGATTACCAGGGAGATAAGGTCTCTCTGACTGACTGCTTGTGAGCCATCAGCAGAGCCATGGGGTGAGCGGTCGGCGTGGCAGCGGTACCAGCAGTCAGTCCCTGCCTAGGGTACGGCCCTTTCCCCATGGCAGGCACTGAGAGCAGGTGGGAGTAAGAGAGAGGCAGTAGGAGGCTATGGGGACTGCAACGTGCCTTTCCTTTGGGAAAGGGGAAAGGCAGGATGCTGATGAGGTAATAGGGCGTGAAACCATGGTTCTAAGTTGGGAGTGATACAAAGATGAGAAATAGTAGAGGGATACCTCCTTTCACTCGTGTAGCTTTGAAGGCAGCTGTTTGGAGCAGGAGGTTGGCCTGGACACTTCCAGAGGCCCTTCCAACCTAAACTATTTGAATTCTGTGCTCATGGGGTCTGGCACAGAGTTGGTACCATGGGAGCCTCCAAAGGCTCCTGTTGCTTCTAACAAAGCAACTATGTCCAGGAGCTCTGGATTAGGCAAATGTCTGTAGGGCCTGATTTGGGGAAAACTGCTCTGGCCATGAGGCAAAACATGGACTAGCTGCTGCCGCCCCTCGGCTGGCATATTGCATGCCAGTCCTCTGGCCTCGCTTCTCTCCTGCCTGCAGTTTGTAATTAGGGGATTTCTGAGATGAAAGTTGCATCTAGACATTTGTATTTAATCACCAGCACTGGACATATGCTCCATGGGTTTGTCTTTGGGGTCTAAGTCTGCTTTGGGCATGTGATATCCTGGACAGGGACTTACTCTGCTTTAAAATGCTCTTTGTGGAAAAGGACATCTTTGTGCTTGTTTGAGGTAAGCCCTTTGGGCCTTGCCATCTCATCAGATGTCCCCGGCTTCTTGTATTGTGACGGACACTGATTTCACTACCACCACTTTGCTTTCTGCACACTGTGGTGGTCTGCATCTCTGGCTTCTTCAGCCAAGTCTTCCCGCACACCCCTTTGAGCTCTGCAGGGTGGGTGCAATTTGGGGTTTCTGAGGCCTCAGTTCTGAGGCTGTTACCTTTCTGTTGGGGAACCCCTGTTAGCTGTGTTGAGGGCTTCTCTGCCAGCTCATCACTGCCTGTGTGTCTCTTCCACAGGGTGCAGATCTCCACTCCTGACCGACTCTTCTCTGCCCTGGAGAAGGAGTCATCGCAGCTGTGCACCTGGGTGGGAGAGCTCTTCCTGGAACTGCACAACGGCACATACACCACCCAGGCCCAGGTGAGCCTGTGCGCTTGGGCAGGGGGACCACAGTCTGTCTCCCCCTCTGCTGTGGAGGGTGGCCGTTTGCAGTTCTCTTTGCTACTGCTTGGGTGGCTTCAAGGTTCAGTCAACACTCATTAGGTCTTGACAGTGGGAGCTGCTGTGTAGCCAGGAGCTCCAGAAGGCAGATCCATTCTTAATCTTTAATAAGACTTTCTTCAAGGGGCAAGAAGAAAGCTAGGAGCAGCATAGACCCCTTGGTCTATAGCTGCCGCATCCTTCGCTTTGGTAGAGACCTGATAGCTGCAGAGATGGGGTGAAGAGACAGGGAAAAAAAAAGAGGACAGTAGGAACAGAGACAGGAGGAGTTGGACCTGGGGTTTAATCCAGTCCTGTACTGGAGTTGCAGGGCTGAAAGCCAGTCTTGGTTATGAGACAAAAAAAACCCTAAAAATAAAAAAATCCACCTCACTGATAATTTGAAACTCATGACACCTATTACCAACCAACCTTCTTGTACTGGAGCTGTGTTTTTGCTGCTGGGGTGAGTGATCTATTTTCAACTACCAGATTCCTAAGCACCTTTCTTCTCTCCATGCTTTGGCTCCAGATAAAAAAGGGGAATCGGGAGTGCGAGCGCATACTCCATGATGTTGAAGTTCTCAGCACTTTGGCTCTGGCACGGGGAGGCAAGTTTCAGTATCCTGCCAGCAAGCTGCAGCGGCTCTGGAGGTGAGGACGTAAGGGAGTGCTTCCAGCACTGGGGAGGATATGGTGAGAGCCATGCACAGGGATTATAAAAGTATATGACCATGTGACAGCTGGGGACTTCACGGGGGCACAGGCACAGGTGAGCTGGCTGTTGCATTTCTGCTTCTGATCCCCTACAGCTGTTTGAACCTGGTTAGAAATGCCTGCTCCTCCGCACACTGAAGCTAGCCTGGACCAGTCGGACAGAACCAGGGCAGGCAGTTACCTGGCTGCTCGATAAAGTGATGGTGGGAGATGGGCTCTTATTTCTCAGCTCTGTTCAGCTGGAGCCAGAAGGGTGTCTGACTGCAGCCTGTGTTCATTTAAGTCTGTCTAGATGTGCGTGGAAGAGGGAGCATAGGTAGGATTTAGAGAACTTTACAGCACCAGTACTGCACTGCTGCATGTACATGACCTCTTCTGCAAACTGATCAAGAGTCCTGGAAAGTATTTCATGGCTTTGCTTGATTCTCCCATTGGAAGACAGCTCCAAACTCCTAACTCCTCTGATGGCTGGAAACTTAGTCTGCAACCCAAGCGTCCCAGTTTTGACTTGTCTGAACTTGTGCTACAACATATTTAGTAGCCCTAAGCAGAGGAAAAAAGTAGCTCTTTCTTACTCCCCGTGTTTGTGGCTTACAAGATGGCAATTAGCAGGCCCTAACGTAAAGGGATTGAAAGAGCACTATGGAAAAAAAAAATCCTTTTCTCTCATTTATTTGCGAACAGGATATAGGAAACAGTTAAGTTTTTGTTCATCTTTCAAATAGGGGTTGGTAAGCTAGAATAAAAAATCTGCTGTTCTCCACTGCTTCCTCATGTGGCTTTTGGTCTGTCTTTGTTTTAGGTTGTTGCTCCTCAATCAGTTCCATGATGTGTTGCCAGGCAGCTGCATCCAGCTTGTGGTTGAGGATGCCCTCCAATACTATGCAGGTGGGCACAGAGTTTGGCCAGGAGGGGGCTTAGCCATCTGAGGATAACGCTCCCTGTCATTTGGGGGGGGGGGGGGGTGCAGAGGTTTCTTCCCTGCAGCTGGAGTGCCAGGCACTATGGGTTGCCTGTCTGCAGGACTGCATGTGCAGGCATGTATCAGCAGTAGTGTTAACTGAACAAAAAAATTAGCAGGGGAGTTGATAGATTAAATAATATCCTGTATTATTTACATCTCTGCTTTCTGTTTTACATGGCAAGATGGTTCTTTGCAAAGGCAGGAGCTGCCCACAGGCAGTTACAATGGCTCACTTCTTAATTTAGCTTAACAATTTTCAGTTGACCTGCAGTAGCTCATTGTAATCTTATAATTGTGAATTTTATTAACCTTGTTATTACTATTGCTAATATTAATTACTATCTACTAAGTTTAGCTTGGAAATAGCTAAAGTGTGTGCATACTGCCAGAAACTATCTCAGACATGTGAAAAAGCCTGGCCAGGTCCAAACCAGGCCCCCTTTTTTTTTTCTCCCCCCCCCAACCCCATCCCCCCACCCCAGAGATCCGCAGGGCTGGTGCCCAGCTCCAGGAGGAGGCTGTACAGTCCTTATGTGGGGAACTGCTGCAGCCCAAGTCAGAGACCACTGAGTGCACCCTTGTGTTGAACACTTTGGCCTGGGACCGGACTGAAGTTGTCTCCAAGACTGGGCCAGCTGGAGCAGAGACTTTAGGTATGCCTAATTTGGGGTTACCTCTGCATTAGAAGATAGAGACAGATATGTTCTGCCTCTCCCTGCTGTGAAGAGGATTCACTGCTTTGGCAAATTGCTCCTTGGGGCCTGATCGTGCTGACTTTGTCCCTGAATTATGGCTACAGAAGTGGAGGATGTGAAGGGAGGTGATAAGTCTGACTTGAGAGCAGGAGGGCAGCCTAGTGTGAGATAGGGATGTATCTGGGGAAGATGGTGGAACAGGTCCTCTTTCCTTTCCAGCTCTGATGACAGCCCCCAGCATGGGCTATGCTATAGCCAGGGAGCCCTTGCTGCCCCCTCAGCCTGTGTTGGTGATGAAACAGGTAAGCACAAGTGCAGTTTCATTGGGTTGATGCGCCCCACATCAGATGCTTTGCTGGGGGGGGGGGTGCCTGGGGAAGCTGGCACACAGCAAGCCAGTGTACTTGCTTTGCAAAAGGGGCATTTCAGAGAGAGTCCAGCTCCTGCAGGTTTGGATCTGTGAAATCATTCGGCCCTCTCCGCTCAGGAGGATGGCTCCATTACCATGGAGAACGGAGTGATTGCAGTCTGCCTGGACACGATGGGACGCCTGACCTCGCTTCGACTGGCACGCTCTGAGAGGTATGTCTCTCGCCCCGTTTCTGGAACTGAGGCTCCCCAAAGGTACTGGGGCTGAACCAGAACTTTCTCCACTCTACTTCTGCCCTTCTCTCCTCAACTCAGTTCTTGTTATGCTGCTGTTCCTGTGTTCCACTTTACTCCAGAGAATCAGTTCCAGATGGATGCTGTGCCAACCAGTTTGCTCTCTTTGATGACATTCCTCTGTACTGGGATGCGTGGGATGTGATGGATTATCACCTGGAAACCAGGTAGAGAGTAGTGCATGCAGTGCTCAGATCTTATCTTTGAGGTTTTGTTTCCCTCTCTGTCAAGCCCAACTGTAACAAAACGTTACAGCCGCTCCTGCATGTCACAGGAGGCTCTGTGCAGTCACTCTGGGGCAGTGAATGCCTGCTGTCTATGGGGCTGGACTGGGATTTGGGAACCCTAGAGCTACCAGGCTTGTAGTCCAGCTCTGCCTTTACCCTCTTTCTCTAGAAAACCGGTCACAACTCTGCTAAAGCCTCTGGAAATCACTCACGCTGGAGGGCTGCGGGGAAGTGCAAGCTTCTCTCTGCGGATTGGGGAAAGGAGTACCTTAACCCAGGAGATCATCCTGGACACCATGTGCCCATACATCCGATTCCTGACCCAGGTTTGGCTTGTCACTGTGTGATACAGACCTCTGTGCTGCGCAGGAGGAGCCCTGGGGAACCAAACCTTGCTTGTGAATGACATCTCCCTCCTGATTCCTCCCTTGGAGCCCACTGCCTGTCTTCCCCCACATCAGGGAAAGGCAGCCCAAGGATGGGGGCCCTGCAGCTAGGATAATGATCCAGGAAATGTGCCAGGCTCCTTGGCTAGCAGAGGAGCAGCTGTACCCTCCTGGCCCTGAGATAGAAGAGCAGAGGAGAGACCCATTAGTGCAGCTAGCTGGGCTTGGACTTGAGTGCTCTTGTGTTGTACCTGGTCCAGCCTGAGTGGGAGCTGACAGGAGTGCAGCTTCTGCTTGTCAGCCCTCTGCGATGATGCTGTTCTGCTCCCGCTTTTAGGTTGACTGGAAGGAGGCTCACAAGTTCCTGAAGGTGGAGTTCCCTGTGCGGGTCCGGAGCACAAACGCCACCTACGAGATCCAGTTTGGGCACCTGCAGCGGCCGACTCACTGGAACACATCGTGGGACTGGGCCCGATTCGAGGTGAGAGGGAAGGTGGTCTGGGCCCCGGGCCAGGCTCGTTCTCCTGTCTGGAGCACTTGGGGACACAGCAGCAGCTCTTTTCCCTCCAATGACGGGACAGCCAATCTCTGTACATGGAGCTGCATTTGTTCCCAGGCGGATGCCTGATGTCCTCGGGTTGCAAGTACTTCCTTTGGTACCTCCTGCAGGTGTGGGCTCACAAGTGGCTGGATCTCTCCGAGCACGGCTTCGGGGTGGCATTGCTGAACGACAGCAAATACGGTGCATCAGCCCACAGGAACATCCTCAGCCTCTCGCTGTGAGTACATTTGGGGCGAGGGTGGAGCTGCAGCTGTTGCTTTGGCCTCTAAAGTGTCTCTTTGAAGTCAAAGTAGTGCCTGATGCTAAATGATCATAGTTAATAAGGGAATAAATATTCTAGTATTAGTCAAGCTGGCTGGTTGTCTCCTAAGAACTTCTGGCTAACTTAAGTGATTAAGATAAGTCTCACCCATGAGTTATGCTTAGATCATTCAAGAAAGGAGAGATCAGATGAATATTTGAACCATATAAATTCCTCTGTTGCTGGGAAATACACACCCCAGGAGGGAAGACACAAGGAGATGGCAGGAATGGCAATGTTATGAATTCATGCAAAGCTAAGAGAAACATCACGTACTTCAGTTTTGAGTCCATCAGCTACAAGTTTCATAGGAGATCACCCTTCAGAGGTCATTTTTAACATCTGGGATACCTGGTCCAGGGTCTGTTCCTGCTGCCAGAACCCAGAGACACATTGGTGTCGAAGGCAGGGCCCAGTCTCAGAGCAGAGGGAGACAGCTGACTTGTCACAGTGCTTGTCTGATACCAGATGGGTGATGGAGGGGTAATGGCAAGTTCAGAGGCTGCAGCTCACTCACCTCTCATCTTAGGCTGAGAGCACCCAAGTCTCCTGATGCCACAGCAGATATTGCACACCACCAGTTCACCTATGCTGTGATGCCTCACCAGGGTGAGTGTTGGGCTAAGCTGGACCCTGGCAGGAAACACAAGGTGGAGGACACCCCGGCGACCCTCGGGGTGAGCACAGGGTGCAGCATCTCTGGATACGCTGGGATAGAGGTTGGCTAATTGTTCTCATATTGCAGGTTCCTTCCAGGATGCTGGTGTGATTCAATGCGCCTACAACTTGAATTTCCCTCTCCACACGGTCCCAGGCAGCTCTGCCCAGTGCTCAGCCTGGAGCGCCTTTTCTGTGAGCTCACCTGCAGTTGTACTGGAGACTGTCAAGCAGGTGAGTGCCCAGGGCAGAAAGGGGGAGGCTGAGGTGGGGATCTTTGGCCAGTCCAGTGAAAGACAGCAGTGTGGCAAGCCCTGTAAGTAGCAGCAGAAAAGCTCCAACACAGTGAAAACCAGATTCCACATCAAGTCTTCTTCTGGCACTTAGGGTTAACTGTTGTCTCTTTCACACACTGTAGCAAAAAGACTGCTGCTGCAGGTGCTTGGTGCTCAAAGTTAAGCTGTTGCCTCTTCTACCCATCTTCTAGCCCATGTAACCCAGGCAGGCGTGGGCTGCTCTCCCCTGCACTGGGTGGCCACCGAGCTGGGCTGAGCGGAGGTAGCGATCCTTCATGGAATCGGGTTTGCGTGTCGTCTCCTGTTGCGTGAGGACAAGAGGGGGCTAGCGTGCCTCTGCCGCCTGGGCAGGCGCTCACGGCTGATCAGTGCGGCATCTGTCGCTGTATGCGGCGCTGCAGCCCCCGTTGCCCCAGTCGCATAGCACTGCTCACCAGGCAGCTCAGGAACGTGTGTGCAGCTCAGCCACAGGCGCGTGGGTCTGGCTAGACCCAGAGATGTAGGGTAGGATGCTCCTGTCCTTTTGCGCAAACTTCCTTCTGCTCCATCCCTGAAGGCTGAGGACAGACTCGAAGCTGTGGTGGTCCGACTGTACGAGGCGCACGGCAGCACTGTCGAGACCTGGCTGCAGACCTCCCTCCCGGTTAAAGAGGCGATGCTGTAAGTCTGCGTTGGAGGGACGGGCAGGCAGGGGAGAGGCATCGCTTTAGCTTCACAAGCTGCTTCCTTCCCTAGCTGCGACCTCCTGGAACGGCCGGACGTGAGGAGCTGCCTCCCCCTGGAGCAGCAGGGCCTGAGGCTTTCCTTCACGCCATTCCAAGTGCTCTCTGTCCTCTTGGTCTTGAGGCTGTGACGGTGGCCACCCTCACTGGTGACGCTGCAACCTGGGCTAACACTGAGCGCTCAGACCACAGCCTGGGGCTTCCCTGCCACCGCTCGCAGTTAACCTGCTGGAGGTGCCACCTTTCCTCTCAGTCCTGAGCCCAGCCACCAGTGCCCTCTTGCTGTGGAGCAGGGAGGAACAGTAAGAATGAGGCGTTTCCACTTACCCCAGTCCAGTAACGACGCTGCCCCAAGAGACATGCAGAGGGAGCGGGGGTGGTTCCAGAGGAGGGCAAACTCCCCCTTGCTCCTCCCTGTTAGTGGCCATCAGAGTGCAACAGTTGACAGCAGCTAACAGCCACGTTCTTTGGGAACGAGCAGTAAGGTTGCTGCCTGCTTGAGCAGGAAAGCGCCGTAGGGCTCCTGCGCTGCGCGCTTGGC
The DNA here is from genome assembly GCF_028389875.1 of Rhea pennata. NCBI lineage: Eukaryota > Metazoa > Chordata > Aves > Rheiformes > Rheidae > Rhea > Rhea pennata. Next base: position 21,909,690 of record NC_084672.1, read on the forward strand.
CTGTTGGCGCAGGGGCAGCCAGCTCTAACTGGCACTTGGAGCACAGCAGCTTTCCCCAGTGCCGCCTGTGCAGGTACCAGCAGCGCCTTAGGCGGGTGCGCTGCAGCCACGAGGGCCACAGGACCAGCCTGGATCCACCCCTGCCACTGCGCAGCAGCCATCCTGAGCACAGACCAGCCCCATCAGGCCCCGGCTCCACCAGCTGTGCTCCCCCCCGCTCTCTGCTTGTGGTCAGCAGCGTTATGTATGTGCTGTGGGCTCCACACCACGCAGCAACAAGCTGCAAAAGGCTCACAAATAGCAAAGTACACTAGAGTCGTTTGCCTTCTGCCTCCCCCGAATTTCCTCCCTCTGGCCTTTCAGAGGAGGCATAAATAAACAAGAGAATTATACAAACAGGATCGAGCCTGTTCTCTTACCTTAGTTCCAGATGCCTGCACTGACCCACCTTATCCCAGGGGCTCCACTGCAGCTGCTGTTTGCTTAGTGTCGACTGCATCAGGCTCCCACTCCGAGGGTGGGGGGTGGAGGGCAGGCTGCTCTGGCCCCTCAGGGGAGATGCAGAGCACTGGGAGGGGTGTGCGCGCGTGTTGGCCGGGGCGGGGGGGGGGTGGGTACCCTTGGCACAAACATGCACACAGGGCCATTCCTGCACAAAATACTTTATTAGTCATCTAAAACACACTTGTGGCCTTCTCAGTGACTGCAGCGATTAGGCAGCAATGGGAGACAGGGAGGCAGCAATGCACTTTGGCAGAGGGAGGGGACAGAGTCCAGCGCAGCGTGCTGCCGCTGTCCCTCACCCTCCCCCATACACACACCCACGCCCTGGGGACAGCAGCAGGAATACGGCTAAATGACCACTGGCCCTGACCCTGGCTCCAAGCTGCTCCTTCCCGCGCTGGCAGGACACGGCAGCACTGAGCAGCAATAAAAACAGATACAGCAAAGAGCTGCCCCCCCCCCCCCAACCCGAATACTAACCCAGCTTGCTCTGCCCAGGCGCCTGGCCCTGTCCTTCCTTAACCCCCTCCCAGGAGCTAAAAATCTCCCTCTGAACGCCCAGATCTGGGCAGGGACATGACCCACCCCCAAACCTGTGAGGGTGCAACATTCGGTACCAGGCCAGTCTGCTCTGTCCCTGTCCTTACACTGCCTGGGCTAAAAGAAGAGGCTGGTCCTACCAAGGAATTGAGCTAAAAAGACTCCCCCCCACACACCATGCTGTCAGGCTGGCTCCAGCCAAAGACAGTCAAAGTTTTCCAAAAAAGTTTAAAAAGAGAAAGGAAGACATGCAGAGCCCCACCCGCCCTTGGTGTGGGCAGCTGCGCGGGCAGTGGGACTGCAGCGAGAGAGGGCTCAAAGCGTCACCGGGCAGCCCAGGGCGGCTCGTCCGCCCCGCCGCGGCAGCAGAGGCGGCAGCGCCACGCGCGTGCCCAGAAGCCAAAGCAAGAAGGGCAGCGCGCGGCAGCCCCGGTCACACCGCAGGGGCTGCGCCTGAGGGACGAGAAGGGACACGAGTGAGTGAGGAGACCGCACGCGCCAGGGTGCCTGGCTCTGCCTTGTGACCCCTCCTCTGCCCCCCCAGCACCTCTCCTGCCCCTTGCCCTCCCCTCAGGCAGCCAGGACACAAAGATGCGCTCCCGCAGCCTCCCCCGCCGGCACACCTGAGCTGGCCTGAGATCCACGCGGAAACAAGCCTCACCTGAGCCCCTCCGTGCAGACGCCCGGCTTCTTTTCACTTTCACTGGCGCCTCAGGGTCAGACGAAGCTGGAGCAGCAGCCGCTTTCTTCCTCCTGCGGCCACGTCCCTGCCCTGCCTCATCAGCTACCACCTTCTCCTCCTCCTCGGTTGGCTTTGGGGGGGCCCCAGCTCCCCTGGGCCGTCGTTTCGAGGCACGTGTGGTGACCTGGGACAAAGTCAGAGATGGAGCTTAGCTGCAGCATCATGTATGAGTGAGGCCAGGACCTACCCTTGGGAAAGGAGGGTTGAGTTTCAGGCTACGATGGATTTAAGGACCCTACGCAGAGAGGCACAGTCCCAGCTGGTGCCCCAGAGCGGCAGGGACAACCTCTCGCAGCCCTGCTAGTTCCTCCTTGCTGCTGGAGGACAGAGACTGGGTTCTGCCGGCAGCCGGAAAGGAAGGAGCATGGAGATTCGTGCATCACTTGCGCTACAGGCTCACAGGAAGCTCTGGGGAAGAAGCCCCCAGCAAACACAGGAACAGTCTGAGCAGGGCGCAGGGAACAGGAGGGGCCCTAGGCCCAGGAGCGGGCCCACCAGCCGCAGCGCTCCGTACCTCGGGGGACACGGCCTCGGGATCCGCCTTCAGCGCGGCGCGCTTCTTGCGGGTCTTCGCTCCTGTGTGAGGGGACGTGACCAGGTCAGACGGGGGCCGGGGCACACGGGGCAGCCCTGCTCTCACGCCTGCCCCGCGCCAGCTCGCCGAGCACCAGCACCTCAGGGAACACGGACTGTACGGAGGTGACCTCTCAGGGACACCACCCCGGGCGACGTGCAAACTCGGCCGAGGTGGCCGAGGCAGGGAATCCTGCGCTCCTGCGCAGGGAGGGCTCGAGGGGCTCCTCTCCCTTCCCAGCAGCTTCACCCCGAGGCGCAGCGACTGCCGTGCTCTCTTGCGCTCACAGCCTGACCCGGAGCACAGTCCTGCTCCGGGCCTGGCAGGCGCAGAAGGGAACACAGCCGCACGCCTCGAAAACCACCCAGCAAGAGCAAAAGCTCTGCCCAGGGCAGGCAGCTGTCCGGGGCTCGGCTGGCTCCGCTCCCCAGGGCCACCCGGCTGTCACAGGGCTGCCAGCGCCCCACACAGAGAAGGGCTGGGACCCTGCTCCCCCGGCCGTGAGCTGCTCTGCTCCCCGCTCTGCCTCCACGGCGAGCACAGGGCTTCTCCCTTCCCAGCCCTCCCAGAGCAAGAGCTGCCTCCACAGGGAGGGGACAGGACACTCACCTTTTGGAACCATGGGACCGGGCTCTCCCTGCAAGGAAGGTGACAGGGCATTGACTGGACCACAATCAAGATGCAGGACACAGCGCCACCGCCATGAGAGCTTCCTTGCAGATACTCTCAGCAGCACTGCCGGGACCCATCTGTCCCGCTCCTCCACCCCGCAGCCAGGCTGGCATTAGGCAAACAGCCACTTTGCCTCGGATCCTGGAGGAGTCGGGCTTGCTCTGCATCCCTCCACATCAAGGGGGGACCCTCCCCTTAACCCAGGATTGTTCTGCAAGGCACCATCACCCTGGGGACGGGGCTCACAAAGGAGGAACAGGGCTGCCAGACCACCCTGCAACAGCAGAGCCCCCAGCTCCTGCAGCCAGCCCCTCTGCCCCAGAGGGCACACCATCTCTCGGGGAAGTCAACTGCTGTATGGTGGGTCCCTGTCACCTACCCCTATACATTCAGTGGTCACTCCAGACTGTTGGAGGGAGATGACTCCAGGGATGGGGTCACAGCATGAGGCCTGGTGACCTCAGGAAGCCATGTGAGAAGCAGAGAATAGGCTCATGCTCCTTAGGAGGAGTGGTGATAGCAACCCAGCCCCAGACAGCAACCCTGGGCTCATACCTGGAACCAGATGGTCCTGCCATTGCTGTCACGCAGAGAGCACATGCCAGGTACAGCGTAACACTGCAGCCAGTTCTTGAAAGCTGTGGAGTCATCTGAGTGCTCTGGGTCATAGCCCTTTCCTCCTAGAAAAGGAGAGATGTGAGAGGACAGAAATAATTAGAGCTACAGAGGAAGCAGGAGCCAGCCTGACAGAGCTCTCCAGCCAGACCCCAGGCCAGGGGAGGTGCGGGGCCCCGGCGCAGTAAGCAAGCACCACCATGGGCTTCTCCCGCAGCAGAGCTCCAGAGATCTGTCTTCTGCTATGAGCACAGTGTTGGGGCCCGCACACTCCAGGCCTTCTGCTTCAGGGAACACAGGAGAGGCTGATGCGATGCCCAGTTGTCCCTGCTCCCCGGCCCCCTGTCCTGCAGCCTCACCCATTTTAACAACCTCCATGGGCACCGTGTGGCACAGCTCCAGGAGATCCGGGTTGTCCCGCTTCAGCTTCAGCTTCTTGCTCAGTGTCAGAGAAGGATCCTGCAAGGGAGGATGAGAGAAGGAAAGTCACCTGCCCACTATGCTGGCCTCATCTGGGTCTCTCCTCCTGAATCCCAGCCAAATACCCCATCACACTCTGCCCTCCTGTGGATAAGCTGCCAAATCCTCCACCTGCTGCCCTGCTGCAGCACATGCCAGCCCTGATCTCACCCCACCTGTGCCACACTGGGCCAGCCCCAGAACTGGCATGAGCAGAGTAACCGTGGGATGCCAGCCTTCACGAGAAGGTTGTAGGCTGCAAACTGAGTACTTGCACGTTCCCTACAGCTACAAAAAAAGGAAAGGGAGAAACATGCAGGAATTCTGGCAGTTTACAAAAGCAGTCCTCAGGTCATGTGGGTTTTCTCAGGCTCCTTAAAAATAGCCACTCCTTTTTCCCCCAGGGCCCCAGAATCAGAGTAGCCTGGCAGCAACTCAGCCATGAGCTCTAGTGCAGCCTTCCCCAGAGGTTTTAAGCATGCAAGGTGTTGTTTTCCTCATCTCTTCCTCTTTACCCTTTACCCCTCGGCCCCAAATATACCCCGAGACTTCCTGAAGGCAGAACACGTGCACAGGCACAGCTGAGCGCAGACGCGGCAGCGAGGCGCGTCCAGGGAGTTGTCACAGCTCACCAGCCCAGCCACGTGCAAACGAGCTCTGTAAGCGCGATGCTACAGCAGAACTGCTGCACGCGTCTGCCGCCTCGCTGGAGGGGCAGACACGTTCAGACACAGGTGTTAACAGCAAACGACAGCAAGAAGCTTGACAAGAAAGAGCCCAAGCAGCAAGTGTTATGCGGGCAAAGAGAAAAATCTTGCTGCCAGGCTGGAAAACCAGACTGCGGCTGCTGGACAGCAACCACAGCGAGGCTGTGAACCCCGTGTCCACATGGTTCTTGGAGCAGTAAGCACCTCCTGACAGCAGCACAGGGAGAGGCAATGGGCTGCGTGACCTCTCCTAGGTCCCGTGACAGTGTTCTACCCCATCAGAGCGAGGAACCAAACACGAACTGAAACTGGCCTGAACCCTGGACTGGAACAAGTCTCTGAAGCAGAGCCAGAGCTTGGCACCTAGCGAAGCCCAGAGACAGAGCAGGGCAGCCAGACTGAGATCTGGAAGCAAAATGAACCACTTCTATCATTGCTGAGCCCAAACCTGAACTAACAACATTTCTCAGCTCAGTCCTGCCCCCTGCACTGTGAAGCCGAGAGAGGCTCCTGGGGCCTGGGACAGCTGGCGAGAAGTCCTGCAGGGCTACAAGCAAACAAGTCCCCAAAATTACATTTTCTCTGGAAATCTGCCCCTTCCTGGCCCAAGGCAAACAAACTAGTACAGAGGCTGGAGCCACTGCCTGGCTCAAGATGAGCTGGAGAGCACTGCCAGCACTTGTCCCTGCACAAAGTTCCCCATGGGAAGAGGGCTGAACCAGACAGAGAGCTCCAGGGGCTGCAAATCTCCCATCCACTCTCTTAAGAAAAGTCATCATGAGAAGTTAGCTTGGCCCTTAAATCACAGCTCTGGAAGAGTTTTCCCTACAGAAACTTAGGGTGAGAAATCCCACAGAAGCAGCAGTTGCACTGGAAGCTGGAAGGGAAAGGGCAAGGCCTGCACTCACACAGATGCCGAGGCAGGGCAGCGCTCCAGGCTGCAGAACAGGCACCCCGCTCTTGCCATCCTGCACGAAGAGCTGGAGCGATGCTGCGCACAAGAAAGCACCCGCATGTTTCCCCCTTTCCTCACCTGCTCCCGGTGCTTCAGGGCCTCCAGCACAGTCCGAGCCTTTTCAAAAGGGGGGATCTTCAGCCTAGGAGAGCCCATCTGTTATACACAAGCCCCATCTCTCTTTTCCGAGGCAGCCACCAAGGTCTGGCAAATGCTTGGACCAAACGTGGCCTCTGAGGAGCGCGGTCACTGAGGAACGCAAGACTAAAGAGACCTCAAGGCTTTTCAAGTGATACTGGGACTTAACCCGGCATGAGGGAAGATCTGCTGGCCCCGGGGTTGATGCAGCAACTGCCCGTAGCGAGCAGATTCTCTGGACTCGCAGAGAGGCTCAGCGGGGCAGGCAAAGGCACTTGCCTTTTGCCTTGGAAGATAAGCTGCTGGATCCAGCGGGGCCGCAGCACAGAGAAACGCTGGCACACGCGTCGTGTGGCCCGGCTGGCTGCAGGAGGGCCGGGAAGCGACCTCAGGCAGAGCTGGGGGCCCCAAGGGCACCGAAGGTCTGGGGTGGGGCGCAGGGAAGGGGAGCAGCAGTGTGAGCACCGGTGGCCACCCACGCCCAGGGCCTCAAACAGGCTCCTCTCCGGGGCCCGGCGCACCTGTAGAGGATCTCGGCGCGGAGGTAGTTGCCGATTCCGTTGAAGTATTTCTGGTTTAGGAGGGCCTCGCAGATGGGCCGGTCGAAGGCCTTGTCGGCCAGGTTCCGCAGCACGTTCTCCCTGCAAGAGAGCGAGAGCGGGTGGCGCGGGGCTGCGCGGGTGGCGCAGGGTGGCGTGGGGCTGTGCGGGGCGGCGTGGGGCTGCGCGGGGCTGCACAGGTGGCGTGGGGCGGCAGCAGGGGTCTGTGGGGCTGCGCGGGGTGGCAGCGTGGGGCTGCGTGGGGCGGTGGCATGGGGCTGTGGGGCTGCGCGGGTGGCACGGGGCTGCGCGGGGCTGCGCGGGGCGGCGGCAGGGGGCTGTGGGGCTGCGCGGGTGGCACGGGGCTGCGCGGGGCTGCGTGGGGCGGCAGCAGGGGTCTGTGGGGCTGCGCGGGGTGGCAGCGTGGGGCTGCGTGGGGCGGTGGCATGGGGCTGTGGGGCTGCGCGGGTGGCACGGGGCTGCGCGGGGCGGCGGCAGGGGGCTGTGGGGCTGCGCGGGTGGCACAGGGCTGCATGGGGCTGCGCGGGGCTGCGTGGGGTGGCAGCAGGGGGCTGTGGGGCTGCGCGGGTGGCACAGGGCTGCGCAGGGCGGCGTGGGGCGGCGGCGTGGGGCGGCGGCATGGGGCTGTGGGGCTGCGCGGGTGGCACGGGGCTGCGTGGGGCTGCGTGGGGCGGCGGCAGGGGGCTGCGGGGCTGCGCGGGTGGCACGGGGCTGCGCGGGGCGGCGGCAGGGGGCTGTGGGGCTGCGCGGGTGGCACGGGGCTGCGCGGGGCGGCGTGGGGTGGTGGCAGGGGGCTGTGGGGCTGCGCGGGTGGCACGGGGCTGCGCGGGGCTGCGTGGGGCTGCGCGGGGTGGCGGCAGGGGGCTGTGGGGCTGCGCGGGTGGCACGGGGCTGCGTGGGGCTGCGCGGGGTGGCGGCAGGGGGCTGTGGGGCTGCGCGGGTGGCACGGGGCTGCGCGGGGCTGCGCGGGGCGGCGGCAGGGGGCTGTGGGGCTGCGCGGGTGGCACGGGGCTGCGTGGGGCGGCGGCAGGGGGCTGTGGGGCTGCGCGGGTGGCACGGGGCTGCGCGGGGCGGCGTGGGGTGGTGGCAGGGGGCTGTGGGGCTGCGCGGGTGGCACGGGGCTGCGCGGGGCTGCGCGGGGCTGCGCGGGGCGGCGGCAGGGGGCTGCGGGGCTGCGCGGGTGGCGCGGGGCGGCGCGGCGGGGCTCACCTGAAGGCCGGGTACTCGCCGAGCACGCAGGGCCCGCGGCCGCGCTGCCAGGCGCCGCCGAGCCGCCAGCGCCCGAAGCGCCGCGCGTCCACGAAGCAGAGGGCGCGCGGCGGGCGCTCGCGCGTCAGGAAGCGGAGGTGCGCGTGGCGCGGGGCGGCCGCCGCCGCGCACAGCCGCAGCGAGCCCGACATGCCGAAGCGCAGCACCAGCGCCCGCGGCGGCCCGGCGCCCAGCGGCGCCAGCGTCAGCCGCACCTCCTTGCCGCGCGCCGCCGCCGAGATGCGGTAGGCCGCGCTGCGGAAGGGCACGGCCGGGCTCTTGCTCACCGCCGAGCGCTCCACGCCGCCCGCGAACACCAGCCCCGCGCACACGGCGTTCACGTAGCGCCCGGCCAGGTGCAGCTCCGGGCCCTCGGGCATGGCCGCCGCCGCCGCCCGGCCTCCCCGCCGGGCTCCCCGCTGCCTGGCGACACGCCCCGTCACCGCCCCGCCCGCCTCCCATTGGCCGCGCCACGCGCAGCCGCGCCGCAGCGCACGCTGGGAGTTGTAGTTCCGCCCCCCCCCCCGATCCCGCCGTGCGCACACCCGCCCCCCTCGGCGCCCCGGTCCCACGGCTCCAGGACGCAGCCTCCGCTCTCCCCGCCGCCTTTATTGGGGTCCTTTCAGGTGAGAGGAGTCTCGCCAAAAAGCTGGCCCCTCCCCGCCCCGGATCTGAAGGCCGACGCGGCACGGAAGGAGGGATCCTCCTGCAGGGGGATCCCTGCCAGGCAGGCAACAGGCCAAGGAGAGGAGGGATCTCCACAAAGGGACCTCAAAGCAGCACTGGGGAGCAGCTGAGCGGGACAAAAGCACCTGGGCTGCCCGAGCCCTCGCAAGGGAACAACAGAGTCACGTCCGGCAGTGGCCGAGAGGGTGTGAGGCCGCTGGAGCCCAGGGGACCGGTGCTCACCACGACACGGGCAGGACAAGGCCACCCGCGTGCCCTACCGGAGACACGCAGGGCGGTTTTACAGCAAAGAGCGGAGGGGCCATCAGCTTCTGCAGGCTCTCTGGGAACAGAGCTGCCTGCAGCAAGGCAGGCTAGGCAAGGAGCGCCCGCAGGGCATCAACTGCCAATGCGTTTAGCCCAGCCGCTCTGTGGTGTTCCCGCTCAGGGGAAGACGGTTTCAGCCTCGGACGGGCCTGGAGCATGGCGGGAGGGTGGCTAGAGAGTGCTTTGAGGAAGGAAGGAGGGAAGCAGCAGCAGGGAGCACTGCCCCCAGCACCAGCCTGCAGGCAGAAGAGAATCAGGGTCATCTTCCTCGTCTCCACTTGGGCAGTACCCAGGGCCAAGACGGTGCAGAGTCCTGCCATGAAATCCGCTGGTGGGTAGCTCCTGTGATTGCTCCTTCTTGCTGCTCCTCAGAGGAGGGTTTTCATCAGGGCCTGGGCCTGCTTCAGCTCTGAGAAGAAGGGGAGAGAGGAAGAGGATGGGAGTGAGACTGCAGCACTGGAGGACTCAAGAGAGGAAGAAGTGTGGCAGCAATTTCTCTCTCAGGAGCCCTGCCTACATACCCACCATCTGCAGGGAGAAAGGAGGTGTCTGGGGAGCAATCAATGCTGCAATACCAAAAGGAGAAGCTGACACCCATGCTGAGGGGAGGACACAATCCATGTGGCGCTGTTCTTGGCACCAGGGAGTCTTGGCTCCCCAGAGACAGCGATCCCCCCGCAACGGGCCCTCCCTTGTCCTTACCTGCCAGCAGGACCCGGAACTTGTCTGCTGACACGGCCATGGGGACGGTCTCCGTCTCCCCACTGTCCCTGTCCCGCACAGCGAACATCAGGTGTACGAGGGGTTCGTTGACCTCCTGTAGCTCGCTGGAGCTGAGAGTGTAATCCACCCTCCAGGAAACTGAGTCCAGCTGGCTCACTAGGGCAGGCAGACAGGCAGAGTGAGTACCCAAGTCGCTCAGGCAGGGCGATCCCCACCAAAAGCACCCCAAAGACCTTCCCAGTTCTGAAGCTTTGGGGTGGAACATGGCTACAACAGCACACATGATGCTACAGGGCTCAGGAGATGACAGAAAATGCAGGATTAGCAGAGCGCAGCTCCCAAAGAAATAACCTGACAAAGGTGAGACACCCGAGTTCCTCCAAGGAAGAGACTCTTACAGGTCTCGCTATTTAAGACCATGATTTGCGCAGTCAACAAGCAGCAGCTCTCAAACATATCCTCCCAGGAAATAGCCTCTGAGCCGCATCTACCCCTGCTGCTAAAACTCCAAGGCTAGTTGTACTTGTAAGACTGAAAGCCACACTCACATCTCAGGCTGCAAGCCCTGAGGCTGTCTTGGAGAGGACTCTGCTTCTCCTCGTAGGATCGGCACAGCCCTGTGGCATGTTCTACCCAAAAAGAAAAACAAAAACACATTAATGCCAGTTCTAGTCCTGGCTAGTCTGGGTACGGCCAAAGCCCAGTTCTGAGGAAGCAGGACACAGCCCCAGGCTCCTGCAGGAGCCCTTGGGGACCGACGGCTGAAACGGGAGGCAACGGGGGGAGCACAGCCGCCATCCTGCAGTGCTCACTCTGCGGCGAGGCAGGGAGAAGGCAGTGCCCAAGAGCGACGGCTCAGCCGACACACCCCGCGGAGTATGGGGCTTGCAAGGCCCTCACGACACCCCAGGGTGCTCACTCCTCCTCCTACCTTTGGGTAGCCCCAGCTGCTGCAGCTCGCTGGACAGGGACTCGCTGTCCACGTTGTGCTTGGCTGCGCTGGAGAGGATGAAGCTGAGGACAGCAATCGTGGCTTTCACATCCCCAGACTCTGCAGAGAGGAGAGGATTTAGCTCACTGGTAAAAAGCACCTCTCTCCCCCCTGCCCCCCTTCAGGAGATGCAACCTCCTGCAGAACTGGGAAGTTGGGAGAAGATGGAAATAAAGTAAAGCAAAGCAAAATTCCCTTCTCAGAAATGTTTCTGGATGGGTGATGTGTTTGCAGAGAGAAGGGACTACACAGCATGGCTTATAAACTGGGCAGTGTGGTCCCGGTGGCTTCCCACTGACTTCAGAAAGGTCTCCTCTGCCAGGTCTGCCACTGGTTCATGGCACTGGGCTCTGGTGGCAGCACAGCTCCATCCCCAGACCCCAGCTGCTCCCGGGGGAGCTCCAAACAGCACCGTGGCAATCTCACCAGCCTCCGTGAGGAGCGATGCTCACCTAACTTGGCATCTGATGTCAGCTTCAGGATCTTTTCATACTGCAGGAGGGAAGAGCAAATTCCTGTTAGGGTGGTCATGGGGAACCCTGCCCTGACACCCCTGTTCCAGCCACGCTGGGGGCCACAGGCACACAATCCTCCTACACCCCATGGCTGCGGCCTCTCCAATGACTACAGCCAAAGCTGCTAGATCCAGGCCAGGAACCACCCCAAGGTCAGATATCCCTTCTGGTGGTCCAGAGCCCTTCCCACTGCCTCGGTACGAGGTTACAGTATAGCCACAAGATATATTAACAAATAGCATGAATGCTGATAACAGAAACACTAACGTTAGTGCTATAGGTATTAATAGTAGTACTACTGACACTAGTATTAATACTAACGCCCATATTTTTACTGACATTAATAAGACAATGTTAATACTATAATAAAGATTAAGATGACCCATCCATGAGGATGTTGTGGCAGAGCCAGGACTGGCTGTGATGCCCGAGAGCTGCCCGCGTGCTGATGGGGCGCAGCTCTGCGTGGGGGGCTCTGGCAGGGACAGACGCTGGTGGGGGAAGGCTGTAGCTCACTTACATCGATGGCCTCCCCCAGCAGGTCCTTGAGCACCTGGGCGCAGATGAGCTTCAGCTTCACTGAGGACTGCACAGGAGGGAGGACAGCGGTCAGCGGGCAGCCCCTGGACTGGGCCCATGGCCCCCACCTGCCACTTTGGGGAGGTTTTGTGAGCTTGAGGGGTGCTTGCAGGCCATGCAGAGGTTTTGTGAGCTTGAGGGGGGCTTGCAGGCCGTGCAGAGGTTTTGTGAGCTTGAGGGGGGCTTGCGGGCCGTGCAGAGGTTTTGTGGTCTTAGGGAGGATTGTGAGCTTCCCGTGGGGGTTTTGCAGGCTTGGGGGGGGAGGGGCCTGGGGCTGTGTGTGGGGTTCTGTGGGTCGTGGAAGAAGGGTTGCAGGTGGTGGAGGGGGGTTGCGAGCTGTGTGTGGGGGGGCTGTGGGCTTTGAGGGGATTTCGCAGGCTTTGGGGGGGCTCTGCAGGCTGTTAGGGGGTTGTGCGGGCTGTGGGGGGTTCGTGGGCTGTGGGGAGCTGGGGAAACTCGCGAGGGCCGCGCGGCCGCGCGCGCACTTAACGATTTTGGCCAAGGTGCTGATCTCGGCCAGGACCCAGTCGGGACAGTCCAGGTCCCCGCAGAACCGGAACCGCTGCGGAGAGAAGGCGCTGTCGGAGCCCGGCCCCGCCCGGCCGCGGCCCTGACCGCCCCCCCCGCGCCCGCCACGGCCTCCTCCTCCCCCGCCGCCATCCCGGCCCGGCCCCGCCGCCCCGCGCCCACCATGGCGCCGCCGGCGTCCCCGGCCCCCGCGACCCGGAACCGCTACGGGGGCGCGCGCGCGTGCGTGCTGCGTGCGTGCGTGCGTGCTGCGTCACGTCCTCCGTGACAGGAAGTAAAAGCCGCCCCCGGATCTGCCGAGAAGCCCCAAATCCGGCTATGGCGGCGGCGCGCGGGCCGCGGCTGCTCCGCCTTGATCCTCGCCTCCGGAGCCCGCGGCGCCTCGGGGGCGGCCCTGCGCCCGCGGGGAAGCGGCCTGCGTCCGCCGCAGAGCGGGGGCGGCGGGCGGGGCGGGGGGGCAGATACGGGCCGGTCACGGGAGATGCGGCACCCGCGCGGCCTTGCGGTCGGCTCGCTCAGGGGGAGCCCGACAGCCGGTTGCCCGTGTGCCGGTCACGCAAGAGGGCGAACAGGAGGGTGCTGTAACGTGACCGCACGAGCCAAGCGTTTATTCCCAGGATATAAATACTATGCAATATTCATTTATTTGCCTTTGGGGGGGGGGGGAACATCTATAAACAAGGCCACTTAAAACGTAAGTAGAAAAGTGGGACATTTATTTTATCAAAAGTTGCACCAAACAATCGTCTGCAGCAACGAATGAACAGCCAGTGCTTGGCCCTTGGAGAACTTCACCTTTCGAATTGTCAGCTGCAAATGTTTTCTGCATGTGTGTGTGCAGGTATCTGTATTTCTGGCTGGAGAGGCTGCTGTGTCTCCTGGATATTGGAGCTGCTTAGCTGAGGAGTCTAAAAAGATTAAAAAAATAAAAGGTGTTCCCAACCCTTCTATGCCCCAAAGGGAAGCCCTTTCTAGCAAGGCATTTGGCAGCACTGATAAACTGCCCTTCAATTTTTGAAGAACATTTTTGAAGGCATTACAGAAGCTGTGCAATTTCCCAGGGAGAGGGGGAGAGAGAGAGAGCGCACAAGCAAGGCAAGTTTCCTCTGAGCAAGTGGCCTGTTATGTGCGTGGTCCTGACTGTAAATCAGCTGGCCTCAGCAGGGGAAAGGGACACGTTTCACTTGAGCCACATGCTAGGAGCATGCCAGCTCCTGTCATCCACCTCGGTGTGTGCTGGCCAGGAGAAGGGGGGGGGAGGAAAACTAACCCACTCACAGACAAGCAGCTGATCAATGCTTGCTTTTCCAGATGCACTGCAAAACCACAGGCACAGCTGGAAACAGCTGTGACACAGCCCAAAGACCAGCACCAGAAGCTGAATTTGCATTTACAGGTGGAAGACACCAGTCACCATCATGCAATAGTCCCAAATATTTAACAGTGGCTCTTTAGTACCTACCTTCGCGGTGTAAAAGGACACTGGGCAGCAGGGCACTGCCACCCCTGGGCTGCTGCATGCTTAGGTTTGGGCTTAGTTGGCTGGAAAGGAGCATGTGTGGACATGCGTTAAAGCAGAAGACACCTCGACGCCCAGGGAGGCTGCGTGCATCTCCGATTGCCTAGAGCCAGCGATGAGGCTGCCGCTGATGCTGCAAACGTTGACGCTGCAGCAGCGCGCAGACTGGAGAGCCCGGCTGACACAGGCCAGTCGCAATGTAACTTGCCCAGCAAGCAAAGAGCAGGCAGCGTGCGAACAGCAGCAGGGACAGCACTGGCATTAGCAGTGTAGCTAGGTGAAGAAGACACTGCGAGCCCTTCTGCTGGGGCTGGGGACAGGACTGATGTGAAGACCACACGCTCTGGCCAGACAGCTGCTCAGGCTCGCTGCCTCCCTGGTCAGCAGGGCCACCCCCACACCAGTGCATTAGCTTGAGAGCCCTGGAGCCCACAGGCTGAGCAGCACAAGGTGGCAGAGGGGCTGACCAGCACCTTCCATGGGGATGTGGCCAGGCTCAGGAGACTGGGACCAGGACACTGCCAGTTGGGCACCTTGTCCATCAGGGCAGACATCGTGATGAGGTGCTCCAGTATGCCTTTGAGAGGCAACGGATGGAGAGGAGCAGCAGACACCTTAGCAACAGGTCACCTTCAGGCATTCATCCAGGCTGGGCACTGGTGGTCCCTGCAGCACCAGCCCCATGGGGCTGACCCTGCTACTGCAGGACACCAGACAAAAAAAAAAAAATAAAATAAAATAAAGCCACTCCTGGCCCCAGGATTTTCAGCCGGGGAGCATTAACCTGGAGCTGTCTAGCCCTGTGCAGAGTTCCCTGCAGAAAGCTTATGAGACAAACACTTGCGCATCCATGAGCATAACAAGACTTCCCTCAGGTGGGAGGCATGCACAGGTGTCCTCCGTCACAGTCTCAGTGAACAAAACAGCTGAATGAAGGGGTGCTTCCAGTTAGCAACAGGACAGCAGACAAGACCTGCCCCATCCTGGGCACAACAGCACAGTGTCCTCCACAGAGCAGCAAGCCCAGCTGCGGTGCTGGCACCCACCATGGTGCTGGCACCCACTGCTTTGGCTCCTGCAGCTTCTGCCAGGGCTTGCAGTACCCATGACCTTCACAACTTGCTGAGCTAGTCATTTGCCCTGGTGACATTCAGCTGCCAAACAGCCCCATCATGTCATTTCTAGATGGGCCAGAGCACAGCAGGTTTTTCCCTCCCCCTTTTCCCCTCCCCCTCTTTATTTCAGTTTGTTTTTTCCCAGCTGACATTTCACAATTGTCTTGAACAATTTGTTGGAATTCCCCCCTCTTTTTTGCATGCTTTCTTGCATCAGCTCAGAGCAGTTAGTTCCTTCCTGTGCCTTGGTGTTAGTGTCACTTCTAGAAAAATAAGCATTTGAGGAGAATTCTGCAGAACTGTTTCCTTCTTCCCTTCTAAGTGCAGAACTGGCCCCTTTGAACAAAAGGTAAAAACCAGAGGACCATGTGCTCCAGGGCAAATACCGTCAAAGCGAGGAGGTGATTCATTTCCAGAGAAGCTCACAGTCACAGCCTGGGCTCCAGCAAGAGAAACTTGCCCAAGGTGAGAGGCAGAGGACAGTGAGCTGTCCCTCCATAGCCCTCAACCACGCTCACCAGGAGCAGGGAGGTCACAGCTCTTATCCCTGTAGAGCCATATCTTGGGCAAGGGCCACGTGGGGCAGGTAGCAAAGCCCGCCCCAGTAAGAGCGAGCTTTCCACACCATGGAAAGGGGGCAAAGGATGACTGCAGCTGACTGAGGTTTTTATAAACAGTTTAATAATGTTAAAGATAGAGAGATGTTCTTTCATACCCCAGAGACAACCTGCACCTTTAGAGAGCAATAGACAGTTTGAGCTGAAGTAGGGGCAGCTTTCCAGCATCTCCCTCTGCACAAGCACCTTTTCAGACTCCACAGCAGAAGCCCATCCAGGGTGTCTTCTCTCAGGCAGAGCTTTTTTGCCATTGTGTATGAGCATCCTCACCACCCTGCTGGCAAGGAGAGGAAGAAGTCACTGCACCCGAAGTCACAGCTCCAAAAGCAGTGGGAAAACTCAGGTGCTCCTTGCCATGGAGGGGCCCTGAGCAGTGTAGAGCCCACACGCTCCAATGCCACTGTCTCCAGCAGGTCCAACACCCCACTGACACTGCTAGCAAAGGGCTCAGTGCTGTGCCAAAGGCACAGAAACAAGATCAAGGAAATATTTGCCCCTTCTAAAGGCCACTTACCTCTCCAGAAGCTGCCCAGAATCCTTGGTTCTCCATTTCCAGGGTCTGGGTCCCAGCTTCAGGGTCTCTTCTGTCCCAGAGGGCTGCCACATCCTGCCAGCCAAGCCTCTTGGTCCTCAGGCACTGCAGAGGAGAGCACCGCAGCTGCCCTAGCGGCACCGATACGCCTGCTCCCTGCCCTGAGCTCTCCCCAGAGGGGAGGCTGGTTCGCTGCCGCTTGCCTCCCCTGCTGGTCTTCACTCCAGCCACGCTGCAGTCCTGAGCAGGGCTGTGACATTAGGCCAGAGTGGCTTCTGCAAAGCTATTTGCCTCTGCATTAAGCAATACAGCCCTCACTCTGCCACCCTCTAGGGTCAATGCTGGAGCCTAGATAGCTACAGAGACCTCAGCACTTGCATCACTGCAGAGGAGATGGACTAGTATTACCCTTACCACCAGCAAGATGATGGGAATAGTGATGATGCCAAGGCCACATATGACAATGATCACCACTCCATACTCAGGAAAGCCCAGATCAGCAGGGGGAGGCTCCAGGGTGTCCTCTAGAGTAGAGCACAACAGTTAACAGCATTCCTGCACAGTACCAAAGCTCTACCCAGTGTTACCGCAGTCATCCACTCTCCTGCAGGGGCACAGCAGGGTATAAATGGTGCCAGCAACATCTTTAGTCAACACCCTCACATCCTTTTTTAGATAACTCTTCCCCCTGCCACCACAGCCTTCAGCAGACCTGTCTCTCCAGCTCCACTTCCCGCAGGCTGCGCAGAGGGACAGCAGAGCGTGGTACCAGCACTGTGCTTCCAGCCTTGCTCGGATCAACCATCGCAAGCTGGGTTCTGCCCTCCACGTCAGCCCAGACATGTCACACTCCCTTTTGATAACAGGAAGCACGATACACTCTGGATCTAGTTCAGCTCACCCTGCAAACAGCTATGAGCTAGGGAAAAGTACCTTCCCCCCACCCCCAAACACACACACAGGGAAAGCTTACCTCCCACTGCAAGAGAGTATGGGTCCACCTGGAAGCCTGAACCTGCCAAAGCCTTGTCTGGCCCAACTGAGACAGCAAGTGCCTCCAAAACCTCCAGGCTAGTTGGAGCAGGGTGCTGGAAGATCACATCCCCGTGACAGATCAAGGAGCCAGGCCTGTGGGCAGGGGTAGAACAGCTCCAGCAGCTGCCAGCCTCACCTGTGACCTGGCCCACACTTCCTGCTGGTTTCACTCAAGTGTCCCCTCACTCAGCTATGAAGCATTAAATTAGTATCTGCTTTTTGTCATGTTAGGGACATCCCTGGGAGCCTAGGAAGCTACTCCTCAGACAGTTACACTGTCCAGTTCAAAAGCCTGTAGTTAAACACCTGTTTGAGCTCATCTGCCTGCTGCAAACCCTTCTAGGGCTGAGGCAATAGGCCTGAAGCTGGGATCTGTTGGATAGCGTGTGTAAACATTCAGGGGAGACTTCCCCGGATCTACACCCTCTGCTCCTCCCTCCAGTTTCTCCACATAAGTCTTTCTGACTCAGTGCTCCTACTCACAGGAATCCTCTTATGACCACTTGCAGGAAGTTCCTGTGGTCCCTCAGGGCTCTTCCCACCTGCAAGAGAGTCTTCACTCAGCTCCCTCCAGCCTTTGAGCTTTTTCCCCCAGCCAGATCACCACTTTCATAGCACTAAGGCAGCTGGGACCATCTGTGGTCTTACAGCACCCTCCAGGTCCCTAGCTGCAGTGTGGCCTGGACTACTGAAGTACTATCTGCAGCAAGAGAGCATCCTAGCACTGGAGTCCCCCCCTAGCACTGGGGGTGGTGTCCTAGCATGGGATAGGTCACAGCAGAGCTCCTTCTCCACACAGGAGGCATTTATCAAACGCTCTTAGCTGCCACACTTGTTCTAGAACAGTTTCCTTGATCTTTCAGAGCAAAGGCTTCAAGGACCTCAGAGCTCCAGATCTTGCTCTTTCTGCATGTTTCAGCCATGGTCCTGGAGCTATAAGGGTCTGGTTTGGACAATCAGGGAGCATTTCCTTTCCTCCAGCCCCAGTAGCCTCCTTTCCCTCAGAGGACACTGCCCCCCACTCCCACCAGCCACACCTACCACATCACCAAGCTCTCTTGTGAGCTCCTGGTACTCTACAGAAAGTGAATCCAGAAGGTCCTCACTAAAGTGTCTGTTGATGACTAAGAAGGAGACTGGGTAAACCTTCAGATGAAGCCTGGCTCCTGAGGAGAAAAACACCCCACTGTTAGATGACTGTCCCTGGCTGCAAGCCCTGCCACAGAGGGACTGTCCTTACCCTCCACTGAGAGGGACATCAGGTCCACAGAGCAGGTTGCGAGAGCCTTCAGGGCTTGCAGAACCTTTGCGATATCAGCATGGACAACTGAGTCCAGATAGACCTCTCCACTGATCTCCAGGTCCCCTCTGAGGTTTCTAAGGAGACAGAATGGCTCTAAGCAAGGCAGGAAGGCTAGAAACAGGCACAGAAGCGATAACCAAGTGACGAGCCACTGCGTCAGGATCAACGCTCCAGTTTCCCATACTCAGGAAGGGAGACAGTTTTATTTGATACCAGCTGCACATCACCGTAGTCCCTGTCTTTACAGGGAGGCAAACCATCCTGGGACAGCCTGAGACATGTAGAGGCATGTCCAGCAGCACAGCAAGGGCAGCTGTGAGGAGACCTTCCCCAGGTTTCCTAGGGCAGGAAAACCTGACCCTTCCCATCTTTGCAGCATTACTAATTGGCTGCTGAGTGCCTTATACAGCACAGGGTGAAGTGACTGACGCTTTTATTAAAGAGCTCTGGAGAGGAGTAATCTCCCATACCTGATCTGGGCAATAGTGAAGTTCCTCACGTGGTACAGGGTGCTGAGTGACTGGATCACCTATAGGAAGGTGAGACAACAACGCATACCTCACTTCTGCTTTCAGGGGGCGTTATACTACTTCACAGAAAGCCAGGTAGCCAGCCTATGTTTTCTTGCCAATAGGCCAAGTTCCCAGCATCAGCCTTTGGAAGGGCCACCAGTATTTCCCCCCTATATCCTCTGCTGCCAGCTGCAGGTTCTCCAGTAATGGATGCCTTCCTTTAAGAGGCCTCAAATATCCAAGCATCCCTTTGCCCAGAGGTAAAGATCACTAGTGAGACAGACAAGTGTTGTCCCTCCTCGCATGAGCCGCTCAGTGCCTGTCTCCCTCCTCCCCATCTCACTCCAGTTCAACAGGGAGACCCCAGAGTGTAGGGGCATCCAGTCTCAGCATGCAGACCAAGACCTGACCTACCTCACTGATTAGTCTGTCCAGAGGGTCTGTCCTGCCCATTCCATCAGATACAACAGAGCCAAGTTGAAGAGCAGTAAGAGAGACTGACAACTTCTCTGGGTCCAGGTTCTCCAGGCTGAAGCCTAAAGGATTTTAGAAGACTCATGCCCTTACCTTTTCTACCTTGCCTGGGAGATATCAGTCAGCCTCGCTTTCAGTGGGTGCTAGAGAAGAACACTAAAGCCAGAGATGGTCAGCTAAGCCAAAATCAAGACCTAACCCTTTTGTGAGAAGGGCTTTGGATATACAGCTGCCTCCCAGAGCAGAAGCAGGTCAAGGAGGGGAAGTCAAAGAGTTTAGCAGTAGTAGTGGGCCATACAGATACAGCTACTGCAGAGAGTCTCCAGTACCCTTTGTGCGAGGAGTTTTACATGGGTCAAGAGAAAGCTAAGTGAAAGAGAAGACTGAGATCCAAGCTAGTCAGGCTTCAGCTTTGAGGGACCTGTAGGGAACAGACTTAATAGCAGCTGTCCTGCTGCTGCAGGAGCTCCTTGGCTTACCACTTGACTGGATGGACTGTGGCTCCAGTTGCCAACTGAAGGCATCTCTCCTTCTGCTCACTTCAGTGACGATTGTACGGATGAGGTGAGAGTTCGTCGGAACAGGACTGTCCCCTCTGAATAGAGCCTCCCCTCGCACAGTGACAGAGCCATTCCTAAGAAGGACATGAGCTGAGAAAGCCTGATCCAAATGCACATGCTTTGTGCAGGTCCCAGACAAGAAAGCTCCGCTCCCTTTTGGGAGAAGGTTACAAGGCACATCAGCTCAGCATGGGTAGCCTAGGTGGCATACCCCACCTAGGGAGCTCTAGGTGCCAAGCTCCTGGGAAGCTTTGTATGGAGTCAATGGCACTTTTGACCAGGGATCCATTGGAAGATGATCCTGGGGAGGGAACATAGCCCCTCACAAGAGCTGCTCGCTTTCTCTGGAGCATTTCGCTAGATAAAGCCCTTCCACCAACCCAAGCCCATCCATCTCAATCTGTTGCCCCAGAGCAGAGTGGTATACTCACAGAAACTCAAGGATATTTGCTTGGAGGAAGGTCTCATAGGTAGACAACATTTTGTTTAGCTAGAAGAAATATCAGTCAGTTGAGAAGCATTTGCAAGATCCCCAGTATAAGCGGGACATGTATCAGGATGCAGGCAATAAAAATACTGCTGGAAAGGGAAGTCAGCTTGGCTTGCCCTGGGTAGAGCAGGCTGGTGACTCCAGGAGTGCCATGGCCTCTAAGATTAGGATGAATGAGCTAGCCTAGCCAGGGCTCCAGACAGCCCAAGACAAGCCTAGGAAAGCAGTCAGAGGAAACATCTCCATCACCAACACAGCATGTGATGGCCCCACTATCTGCACAAGGTCAGGGGAGTCCAGTCCCACCTCAGACCAAGCATCCAGGTTTATTTCTAGTGCAGTAGTGCCAGGACTTACTGAGCTGGGGGGGAAGGTGTCTCCACCACGCATGGTGGGAGACTATAAGGAACAGCTGGGTACAGTAGCTGTTCAGCTACTTTGCTCAGTCCCATTCATCCAGAACAGGAGACATCTTCACAGAGAGGGTAAGGTCCACTAGCCAGCTCTGGTGGAGTCAGTCCACACTTACCATCAGTGTTACTTCTTTCTCAAGCTTCTTGTAGCTCTCTGAAGACTTGCTGCTCAGAGCCTCAGTGTAAGCAACACCTGTGAGCCTGAACTGCAAAGGCAACGCATGCACAGGGAGAGGCTGTGCAGGAGAGAGGAGCCCCGGGGCCTGGGACACAGGGGGCTTTGCCTCAGGGGAGCCCAGCTGCTTTGCAGTCATGAGCTCAGCAGGGGGTGCAGCTGCAGTGAAGCTGTCTCCTGCAGGCACTGGTCTGGTTGCTGCAGAGAGATCCTCTCCAGCTGTGAAGGGGTGCAGTGAGGCCACAGCCAGGTGAGTGCCCACAGACTGAGTGTCAGACATGAATCCTGTTGGTGCAGTCATAGTCTGAGAGGTTAGCAGAGATCCAGGGCCATGTACAGCTCTCATGGAAGCTGACACAGAAGACAGAGATGAGAAAACCTTTGTGCTGGTCTGGAACGCAGTCCTGGCCTCATGCTGACGCACTGGAGTAGGCTGTTTCAAGCCAGGAGGAGGCACAGAGCTCCAAATAACAAGAGTGGGCTCTAGGGGTCCTGACGGAGCAACAGCTGCATCTGCTGAAGACATTCTGGGCTTCCCACTTGTGGTACCTTCTGCCTCAGCTGCCTCTCCAGGCAGCGGGCTTCTCTTTGCCACCTCTGTGGCCCAGTGTGTAACCTGGTGTTGCCCTGGAGTCACTGCAGTGGGCCCAGCCTCATATGTTACTGCAGGAGGGACTGTGGGGAAGAGCTTGGGATGCAGAAAAGGCCTCTCAGTAGGTGGACTCAGGGAGGAGCTATCTGTCACACCTGCAGCTTTTGGCAAGGGGGAAGCCACCGCAGCAGTTCCCACCTCATAGGAGGTTTTGGACACTCTGGGCTCTGAGACAGCATCAAGGGCTGCCAAGCTCACTCCAGCTACAGGATCACCTGCCGCTCCGAGGCCCCTCATCAGAGGGGAGGAGGAAGGTCCATCAGTAGACATAGACAGAGTATGCTTTGCAGAGTGGGAAGACGGATTGCCTGGTTTCTCTAAGGTGTCAGCAGGTCCTCTGAACTCTTCTACAGCATGGAAGGGAGGCAGCACTTGCAGGCGCTTGACACCATGTGTAGCTGACGTGGCACTGGGAGGTGATGCAGAGATAGCAGCCAAAAGGCCAGACCCATTTCTCAGCGCCTTGACCAAGATGGTGTCCTCTAGCAGAGCAGCTTCTCCATGCAGGAAGCTATCAGCGGGATGTGTGCCCCAGGTCCTCTTAGATTTCACAGAGGGATGTGCCCACATGGTGCCAGGATGCATTTCAGCCAAACTAGGTGTCCTTTCTGATGGCAAAGATGAAAGCTCCCCTGGAAGGAGTACAAGCTCAGAAGCATCAGTGTGGTCTTCATCCATAGCTAGGCCAGGAAGGCTGGTTGAACGGCTGGAGGAGTGCCGGCCAGGGCTTGCCATCACTACTTGCTTCTGCCCTTTACAACTCCAGCAGCCCATCAGCAGGGATTGAATACCTGCCAGTATCTCTGTTGAGCCGGCATCTGGCAGGGCATCAGATGGGACATGAGCCTTCTTAGCAACCCCTTCTTCAGGTGAGGTCAGTTGTGTGGGCACCATCTCCAGCAGTTCAGTTCCTGCATCCACAGTAGGCTTCTCAGTCCCTGCAGAGGCACTGGAGGGAGCTGCAGCCAAGCAGGGAGCTTGCAGTAGCGCTGGGGCTGCAGGAGTCAGCTCTACTGGGGAAGAGGCAGCAGGGACCCAGGGCTGCCTGTCCAGGGCAGCTGTGGAGCTCTCCACCAAAACAGGTTTCCAGTCAGGCATCCTCATGGTCCAGAGAGAGCCCCAGGATCTCCTCCCTTGACTCCACATCTTAGAGATGAGCCATGCCTTGCGCTCTGGAGTGAGGCTGGGGACAGCCTTGCTGCTTAGAAGAGGGGAAGACTCTGGCCCTGCTCTTGGGGGCTCCACGGCTGAACCAAGCTCTGTGGTCATCTGCCCATGGCTGTGGGCTGAAGCCATGACCACTGCAGACAGGCGCGTGGCTTTGTGCAGGCCTGCTCCCTTGCCAGGGAGGCTTCCCCAAGCAGCACCATGCCTCAAGCTAGAGCCAGGATGTGAGCGACCAGCGGCCGAGGCAGCCTCTGGAGCAGTGCTGAGGAGTCGAGCCGACACAGCAGGCATTTCAGTACCGAGCAGCAGTGCCTGAGCATGCATCACAGAGACGGCTGCAGCACCAGACCCCTGCCCTTCCTCCGCCAGGGATCTGGGCTGAGGTGCCAGGAGAGTATGAGATGTTGACAGACCAGCAGTATCCTCTGCTAGTGCCCCCACGCTCAGTCCCTCAGCATCTGTACTGTGATACAAGTCTCCTTCAACTCCTAAGATGCCTGCAGAGCCCACCAGTGCCCTCTCAGGTTGCTGCATTGCTGGGGAGGTACCTGGGTCCTGATGCACTGCCACCAGATTGTCACTCACCCTAGTCTGGGAGGCTTTTAAGCCTGGCTGAGCAGGAGAAAGAGGCAGGGAGGCAGGAGGAGCCCAGGACAGGGCAGCCAGAGACCCCATGCAATATGGGAGTGCAGTAGCAGATAGGCAGACAGCCAGCACCAGGAGAGCTTTGCATCTCAGCCCACTAGCAGCAGCAGCCACATCCACAGCAGGACACAGAGCTGTAGCTCCATCCCCCTCTCTCCCGCTCCAGCGTGCCATCTTTGGCTGTAGGGCAGTAGCATCAGCAGGGTTTGGTGGTCCTGCACCCCAACTCTGCTTGGGGGATCCCATGGCAAGAGCTCAGCTGTAAAGAGTTGCAACAGAAGCCTTAGGCTGGGTCCCATCAAGAGCCCCACATTGGTGCCCCCTCACCCAGGAGGGGCCTGCCTGGCCACCCCAACCTTTTCCCAGAGCACCCACAAGCCAGGCTGGTGCTGAGCTGTGGCCCTGACAGCCCAGCACACCACAGCAAAGGTCTGGCTGCAGCAGTGGGGAAAGCCAGAGCCAGTGAGGACAAAACATACCACTGCCAGGACATCTCAGGCTCCAGCTGCACTAAGGGACTTTTCTGTCTCAGGAACACTTGTGCCAAGCCTCAGCATCAGGTGTTCACCCTCCCAAGAGCCTGCAAGGCTCCTGTTTCAGAGGTCTCTAACAAGTCTTGGACTCAGACATTACCTCATCCCCCACCTGGGCCCCCTACCTTCACTCAGACAGCCTCATGGGGGCAGATGTCACCCTTACAGCCCTTCTCCTTCCAGCCTCTGCCACTAGGCTGGGGCAGTCCCCCCACAGCTTTCTGCTGCAGCTTCTCCTGCACCCAGCTCACATCCTCCTGCCCCCCTACACCAGTGCAAACCCACAGCCCTTCTCCACCAAACCCCTCCAGCACAGCACAAGCTGCACCCTCCCAAGCCCACCCCTGAAGCAGCACACTCCTACCTGGCAGCACCCAGGCAGAGGAGAGAGCACAACCCCTCCAGCCCCAGCCCCGGGCTTTTATCCCCTTTCCCTGCCCCTGGCCCGGCAGGCTGGATCCCAGCTGAGCCCCATCAACACTCTAACCCATTTGCACTTCCCCAGGTGATGCTGTTCCCAGCCTGGGGGCCTCCCACTTCCCTCTGCTCCTCATTAAGCCTGTTTCTGCAGGCAGGTTGTTCCCTGAGCATCATCCCCAGGCTCTGTGATTGCCCAGACAAGGCTCTGCAGACAGGCGAGGGACTGGAAACCCATCGTTTAGGATGCAAACACGGAGCGGGGGCTTGAAGGCAGCTGCGTGCTGCTGCTGCTCCCCTGGGCAGGCGAGGGAGAGGGCTGCGGAGCAGCAGGGACGAGCACGGGGCCGCCTCCGCTGCTCCCCGACCCGCCGCTGGCTCCGACCGCGACGCTGCCTCCCGCCCGCGCCGGCAAGCGGACACCGAAGCGAGGCGCTCCAAAACGAGCCCCAAAAAAACACTTTAATGGGGTGAGGCACCTCTTAAAACTCATATTCTTACAAAACGTTTAAATAAAGTGAAAGAACATTCTTCCAGGGAACTTTATATATATATATATGTATATATATATATATATATATAAAAAATTACAATGTTATTAACAAATACAGCTTTCCGACTCGCTTTACAATGCTACTCGCAGACTCGGCGTGGCGAGGGAGAGCAAGGAGAGGAGCGGAGCGCCGCCGACGTCCCGGGCTCCTGCGCGCTCGGTGCGTCCCGCCGGAAAGCCCAACCGCCGGGCGACGCAGCAGCCGCTGCCTCCCGAAGCTGGAAAACCCCAAACCCGGCTACGGCGAGTCTGGGCTACGGTTTGGGTTGATCTTTTTGTTTTTTTTTTTTTTTCCATTTTCTTAGTTTAAAATAAATACTTCCTGTAGTGAAAAAAAAAAAAAAAAATCTCATCTTTACTCGTTGCTCCGCTCCCTGCGACAGCTGGAAACACCTGAGTGTTGAGTTTCTAAGGCCTCTGCTCTGGTCCGTACGCCTGGAGGGCTCTTCGCTGGCCGCCGCTGGCGGCGCGGGGAGACCCCCGTGCCCCGAAACGCGCGGGGAGGGGAGCGATCTCCTTTCGGGGGCCTCTCGCGGCGCCCGGCCCCCTCTCCTTCCCCTCCGCCCCCGGGCAGGGGCGCTGCCGGTCGCCGCTCCTCGGTCAAGTATCGAGGATCGTCCCCAAATCACACGTCCCCGAAGTTTTCTTTGGGGCCATCCGGGCTCTGTGCTGTGACGCTCCTGGGGTTTGTTTTTGTTAGCTGTCATAGTCTCTTAAAAACATTTTGAAGCCGCTTTTGGATGTGATCCGGGAGTGGAGCCCTCGCGCAGAGCAGCACCTCTCGCTCCACCTCGGTCCGGCACAGAGAAAAGGCGAAGCCGTAGGTTTAAATAAACAAAACAAGTATAAATTACTATTTTCTTTTTTTCTTAAAAAAAAAAAAAAAACACACGTAACCTGAAGGCAGCAGCTCCTTATAAAGGTAATTCCACAATATTTTTAAAATGTTTTAAACGGTCGTTTAAAACCACGAAGAAAGGCCGCGCTCGAGTCTCCGTCGGGCGGGCGAGCCTCGGCGGCGGGCGCGTGCCGGGCCGGGGCCGGGGCCGGGGCCGGCCGAGGCTCTTCCCTGGGGTCTCCCGGCGAGCGAGCGGCCGCGTCGCCGCCGGCCCTGCCCGGGCGAGGAGAGAGGCGGCGAGGTTGGGGCCGGGGGCGAAGCGGGAGGAAGGTGCCCGGCGCCGCGGGCTTCTCGGCCGGCTCCTCGGAGACCCCTTTGGCCGGGGCTTCGCAGGAGGAGGGCTGGACCTCCAGGGAGCTGGGCTCCCTCCCGCCTGCGTGATTGCGCTTGCGCGGACGGGCACCGGGATCCGTTACCTACTTGGAGGCGTCCCGGCCGGCCCCGCAGCTCGAACCTGCAAGAAAGAAAGTTCTCGGTAGTCGCCTCGAGCCGCGCGCGCGCCCGCGCTGCGACGCCTCCAGCGTGCTATCCGAGCCTCCCGTGCCCTAGGACCTCTTGAGCCACTGCTTCTAGGACTTCTGCCTGCGATGGTGGCACCTCCACAGCCCCCGTGTCCCTCCGGCTCCCCCAGCTCAAGGCTTCTCCCTCCGAGCCCCGGGGGAAGAGGCTAGCTATCAGCCCAGGAGCTAAAACGCAATGCAGGGAGGAAGATGAAGAAGACCCAGTGGCTGTGGCCATCTCAAGGAGGGAGGGGTGCTGGGGGACACCAGGAGCTGAGCTGAAGAGGACCAGCCAGCACAGGCCTTCAGCAGGCGCTAGGTGCCAAGGCGAAGCGGGAACCCCTGCGGACCGCCCCGCGCGCCAGCCCCGCTCGGAGAGGCGCGTGCCGGGCCGGCCTCCGTGCGGGGTGGCTCACGCCTCGGACGCACGATCTGCAGAGGGAGCGGCGGAGAGGGCGGCAAAACCATCCGCAGCGGCTGCAGGCTCGCATCCCGCCGCCGCGGCCTCCTCCGGCAGCCGGCACCGCGGGGAAAGCGGCCGGGGAGGAGAGCCCCGCAAAGGCGCCGCCGCTCCGGTGGGTGTTTCCTGACAGCGCCCGGGGGAGCCGCGGATTCCCGGCACGGGCTTTACCGCTGCCAGCGCGCGAGACCACAGAAGCTCCTCTGCCAAGAAGTGATGCAAGCTCCCCCCGTCCGCCAGCATCTGGGAGGCAGATGCAGCCGGAGCTTTCCTGGAATAGGTGCAGCGAGATATCCGCGAGCGCGCCTGGGAAGCGCGGCCGCTGCCGCCGGGCTGGATTCGCTCTCGTCCAAGCCGGCGGCTTTCCAAAACAACCAGAGATCTGGCAGGTCTTGCGGTTTTGGAGCGCCTGCCCTGGGACACCTGTCCGTCACAGCAGGCAGTGCCCTTTCTGGCAGGTCAGGGAAGCCCTCGGGAGATGAAGGCACCTAGGAGATCACCTAAAGCCTTGGGGGTGGTTTTTGCAGTGTCCCTGCCACGTGGAGGCCAACATTGGCAAAAAAAAAAAAACCAAACCAAACCAAACCAAACCCAAACCACCACCCTTTGCTCTGCGGTCAGTCGCCCTCCCTTGCCTTCCATCACTGTCAGAGCTGCAATACGTCAGGAGCAGCAGACTCCAGGCCGGGCCAGCAGCATCATCTGCCCACCGCATCCAGGAAATTTCATAAGTCAGGAACTGCAAGTTCAAATCATTTCCACAGAGACGCAGAAGGTGGTTAAAAGGACCCGATTGTGACACCGAGTGAGTCAGACGGGGACCGTGGCACTGGAACCTCTCAGAAGGGAAACACATCCACAAACCAATTCACCTTGGTCAGCTAACGAGAAGCGGTGGGGAAGAGAACTCAGGGAAGGAAGAGCAAAGCACTGGGTTTATTTCCTTACTAATTCCTTGCATAGACCATCGGTGCTATTTTTGGTGTCTCTGGTCGTTAGCTCCGCACAGGAGATGCCGGTTTCTGGCAGCGGGTAACTGCCTGCTGAGGAGCAGTAGCATCCCCGTGGCAGCAAGATCACAGCGGTGGGGAAGGGCTTGGGGAGAAGCTGAGCTACCTACCAAGCTGTTGCTTGACAGAGTCATGCCAGTGGAGGTTCAGCAGGTCTGGGTAGATGTCCGGGAGCTGCTTCAGAGCCAGGAGCTTCAGCATGCGGGAAGTGCAGCTCTTGAGCTCCAGGTCCCTCAAAAGCTTCTCTTCTGAGAGGGTGGTTGGGCGCAACTCCACCTTGTGCTCCTGCAACACTTGGTCAACAGAAGCCCCCTGGAGCTTGGGGAAGAGCTTCTCCTTCACCACATGGATGGGAATGAAAATGGCACCAGCCCGAACCACGTGGGGGAAGGGGCACTTGCGAGTGAACATGAAGGTCTCCAGCTGAGACAGGAGCTTGCTGAGGAGAGCAGCCACGTCCTTGAAAGCCAGCCAGATCTCCTTGCCTTTGGTGGGCTTCTGGGGCTCAGAGAGTCTCGAACCATTCTTGGGTTTGGGGGGGGATTTGGGCATCTCTCTGAGCTCCTCCTCAGGCTCTGCCCTCTTCAGCCACTCCTGGAGCAGCTCTGGAGAGGACCCGGACACAGAACATGAAATAACATTGCAGAGAGAGGCGTGCAAGGCGGTGAAATACTGGCTGGCGGAGGTCTGCTGGGCAGGGGATTCACAGTGGCCGGGCAGCGAGACGTTGTCCTCTCCGAGCGCCCGGGGGGCTTCCGGTGCGCTGGGCAGCAGGGGCTTTGAAATGTCGGAGAGCTTCAGGTCCAGGCAAGCCACCTGAAGAACAGAGGTGCTGGGCTGGGGGTTGGCGTGGAGCGCAGGCGGCACCGGGGGGCTGCAAGGCTGCGGCGACGCGTGCGGGCTTCGCGGCGCGGGGACGCTGCCGGACGGAGCCGCGGGAGGCGGGCTGGGCTGCACGGCCGGGGGTCCGGCGGCCTGGCGCGGGGGCACGGAGCCGGGCGGGAGGGATTTGGAGATCTTGTATTTTTTGAACATGAAGGTGGCCGAGCTCTGGAAATTGCTCTTGTCCCCAGACCCAACCTCTATCAACAATGGTAACGCCTGAGCCTTGGCTCCCTCTCCCGTCTCCACCTTCCGGGGTGGCTCCTCTTTCTCTCCTGCCGCATCTTCTCCTTTAGACGTCCCCTTCGGGTGGCCAGCAGGACCTTTGGTTTCTACCGGTTTCACCAGTCTCTTTTTCAAGCTAAGATCCAACACAACCTCGTCGGCAGCCGGCTCCCTGCCCCCAGCCCTGCCAGGCCCGCTCAGGCTGCCATCCTGAGGTCCCGGGTTGCTTTTTGCCAACCGGTCACAGGGCAGAAGCCTTGGCTTGTGATTCTCGGGGGCCCTTCTGTAACAACCGCCCCCTTCGCCTGCCATCAGCTTGCAGCCCTGGACCACCACGCTGCTCCCCGCTTGTAACGCCTGGCCGGCCTCCTTCCCGGCGGGCGGCACGCCGGGCGTCTCTGGGGTATCTTTGACGGCAGCTGGCTCTGACAGAGACCTGAAAGAGTCCTTGCTTCCCAAGCTGTTCCCCACGGATCGGAGCGGGGCATCTACCTTTGGGTGGTCCTTTGAGAAGGGGACATCGGCTGAGCCTTCAGACCCCTCCAGATAGTCTCGGTAAGGAGCCAAGCTGAAGACCTTGTTGATAACCGGCATAGGAGGGGACGAAGGAGAAATCTCGCCGCTTTGCGGGTCTTTCAGCCCACCCTCTGGAGGTGCAACCCGAGAAGAAGGAACCAGCTCTCTGGCTGCGTCTCTGGCTTTAGGGCCCTCTCCCTTCCCCAAACGCTGGTGGGAGACGGGGCTGTCTGCTACGATTGGAGCTGCTGGGGGAGCTTTGGGGGCCCCTTGGGTGCCGTGGGCGCTCTCCCCGAGGGTCAGGCTGCTCCTCCTCTTCTCCAGGTAAGGGGGGTCCTGCTCCCACGCGGTGGGTTTTGCCGCTGGGCAGAAGTCCAAGCTGTAGCCCCGTTCTCCTTTGGGAAATGTTTCCAGGGGTCTCTCAGAGCCCCGGGGCAGCTTGTCCAGGGCGCAGACGGGTTGGAAAGCGCTGTTGTGTCTCGCCACCACCTTCCCGCGGGAGCTCTCCGGGGCCCCGCGGGGAGCAGCGGCTCTGCCGGCCCCGAGCCCCTCGCCGGCAAAGCAGGTGCCGTACGGGGCGGCGCCGGGGGGCCCGAAGGCAAAGCCGGGGCTCGGCGGCGGGAAGTCCAGCTGGTAGGTGGCCGCGCGCCGCCGGGGTTCGGCCTCCCGCGGCAGCGCCGCGGCCGCGCGGGGCGGCGAGGGGGCCGCGCTGGAGCCCGCCGCCCGGGGCGCGGGGCTCTCCGAAGGGCCCCCCAAGTAGCTCCGTGGGGCTTGAGGCTTCAGGTAAGTGCTGGGAAGAGGCTCCGCACTGGCCGGAAAGCCGAATCCCCTGTAGCCGCCGGGCAGGGAAGGGAGGGCGATCGCCTGCTTCTCCAGGGCGGGAGCCTGCGGGTGGTAGAGCAGGGCCGGCCCGGGGACGGGCAGCGCGTAGGGAGCCTGCGGGCAGCAGCCTGGCGGTCTCTCCCGGCACGCCGGCGAGTGGGGTGCGCGCAGCTGGGACCAGGCGTCCTGGCTCGGGCCGCCGGCGGAAACCTCGGAGACCCCCTTGCCGGGGTGGCGGGCGGCGGGCGGGGGGCCGGCGCGGAGGAGCGGCGCGCCGGCGGGAGGCCAGAGCTTCTCCAGGGCGGCGTAGTAAGGGGGGAAGGCGGCGGGACCCCCGCGGGGCGGGCGGTGGCCGGCCGGCGCCGCGGCGGGGAGCGCCCAGTCCGCGTCCCCCAGCGTCGTCTGCGGGCTCTCGGCCGGCGCCGCCAGCGCCAGGGGCGTCCTGGGCTCCGCGTAGCACACCGGCGCCCCGTAGACGGGCTTGGGGACGGCCAGGGCGGCACAGCCCGCCTGGTGCACGGCCACCGGCTTCTTCACCGCGAACGGGTGGCCCGGCGCCGGCGGGTCCCAGGGGCGCAGCTGGCTGGCCCAGCTCTCCCGCGCCAGCAGCAGCTCCCGCGCCAGGCTGTCCTGGCCCTTCTCGGCGCTGGGCGGCCGCGGCCGGGCGCCCGGGCTCTCGGCCTCGCGCCGGTACAGCAGGCAGCTCAGCAGCGCGCCGGGCCGCCCGCCGGCACAGGGCAGGTAGGCGGCTGCCGGGCTCCAGCGCGCCAGCGGCTCGGCGCTGTCGTGGCTCGGCAGCGGGCAGGCGAAGTAGGAGCCCTTGTAGTCGCAGGGGCTTTCGGGGCCGGCGGGCGGCACGGGGCTCGCGGTGCAGAGGCTGCCGGGGAGCCCCAGGCCCGGCTCGGGCTCCAGCCGAGGTAGCTTGTTGAAAATCACAGGGTCCAGAGGCTCCGGGTGCCGTTTCCCGGCCATCGATAGGTTGCTGCCGGCGTCTGGACGGAGGAGCTCAGCTGGCCTTCCTGCGGGGGAGAAGAGGGAGAGGAGACCGCGGGGACGCTCGTGAGCTGCTGCAAAGTCGAGCAAAGCAAGCCCTGGGGGGGCCGGGGGCCGATGCCGCCGCGGGCGGGCGGGGAGCCGTGCCAGCAGGTGGAGCTGCCGGACCGCCGCGGTGCATCGCCCCGGCATCGCCCCCCCCCCGGCATCACCCTCGGCATTGCCCCCCTGGCATCGCCCCCCCCCGGCATCACCCCCAGCATCGCCCCCCTGGCATCACCCCCGTGGGCATCACCCCCGGCATCGCCCCCCCGGCATCGCCCCGGCGAGACTCGCACCCCCGAGCATCGCCCCGCCGGGCATTGCCAGCGCCCCGGCGAGCCCGCAGCGTCTCCCCTCCCACGGGACCTTTTTTATTTTTCCTACTTTCTCTCGCAAGAGTTAGAGGAGAAACAAAGAGGGGAACGGAGCAAGAGTGCGGGGAGATAAGACGAAAGCCTTGCCCGCGGAAGGGGAAGCGGCCCAGATGCCTCGGTAGACCTGCGCGGGCAGATAAGGGGAGCCGAGCCCCGGCCGGAGCCCGCGCAGGGGCCGTCCCGCCGCGCGCCGGGGCGGGCGCGGAGATGCCCGCTGCCCGGGCCGAGGGAGGCAAGCCAGGCCATTTGCCCCCAAGCAGCGGGGCTGCCGCGGCCGAGGCGGCTTGCGAACCTCGGATGTTCATCTGGGTTTGTTTTCTGTTTTTAAACATCAGCGATTCCTCCCTTTCCGGGTAGGAATCTGCTTTCTTGAGTTTGTCGGTGTGTCAGAGGCTGCCGGAGGAAAACCTCTTTGGTCATTTCTTCCTCGCGGTTGAGAATGAAACCAATTCCCGCTTTTATACCCCCAAGGAAACGGGGTCCGTCGACCGCAGGCCTCCTGAGAGGTCTCCTCCTGGCCAGAGCCCGACCCCGGGAGCCTGGCGGGAATTCCCAACGCGGCCCATTCCGCATCCGTTCTCTGGGCTTCGCGACCACGCGGGGAGCTCCCGGTGCCCGTGCCCGGAACGGCGGCGGATAAGGGCAGGAAGGGGGCGGGAAGAGAGCCGCGGGCTTGGAGCGGGCCCCGTCCTGGCGGGAGGCCGGCGCTCACCGCTCCGCTTCTTCCTTTTGCTGGGAAGCGGCGCGCAGCACCCGCTTCCTCCCCGCGATACCGGGGCGATCGTTAGGCTGAGGCCGGGCGCCGTCGTGACGCCGCTGGGCCCCGTGCGCACCCGGCGCTGCCGAGGCGGGGGAGCAGCGGGCCGCCAGGGCCCTGCGTTTCGGGGGGCTCGTCGGCGAGCCCGGGAGGGCACAGCCGGGCATCCCCCGAGCCCGTGTCCCCGCGGCGGCCGCGCCGCAGGCAGCTCCGGCCAGGGGATCCTTTTCCACCCCAGGGCTTTACCCCCCCCCCCTTCCTCGCGTGGTGATGAAACTCGGGATGAAGAGCTGAAAGTCGGCGGTGGCCCTGTGATTTCACCCATTTCCAGGCTTCTTTTCCCCCTTTCCGTGAATCCGCAGAGCTACAAAAGCTGCCGCGTGGCGGGGGGACATTGTGTAACCGCCCCCGCCGCCACCGCAGCGACGTCAGGGCGCCGGGTTACGCCGCCGTCCGCATCTGTAGCGTGAATGCAATCACCCCGTTTCCAAATCAGCCGCGGCCAGGTCCCAGCTTCACCACCGTTTCCCAGCACAGCGGGGTCCCGGCTGTGCCACTGACCTATTTTGCAATCCGTGGGACAGCTCCTTCCCTCAACTCCCGCGTTTGCCTCGCCTGAATGACCCAAATTGCTCCGGTTGCACCTGTGCAGAACGGCGGCCGGGCTCAGGGAGAAGCGCAGCTACGCGGGCCGCTGCGGGGTGCAGAGCTCCCTGTCCTCCCGGGCGCCCTTCCTCTTTAGCAGGGAAGGAAGGAAAAAGTATTGTAACCCCGTCTGGCAGCTTTAAACAATTGCATTGCGCGGAGCCAAGAGAAAAAAAAAAAAAAAAAGAAAAGAAAAGAAAAAAAGGCTGGCGCGGAGCACATTGCGCTGAGTAAATGCCCAGCAGAGACCTCTTGTCCCCCACGTCCCAGCGCGTGTGGTTTTCAGTACGTATGTGTGTTTTCAATCAAATTATCAGAACTTTTCCATTCGATTGCACTGCGACGTAAAGACTAGTGCTGTCAGCACTGGAAAGTTGGCAGTTGTTAACAGCCCTTGCACTATCAGTTTTTAACCTCACTATTGTAAAAGGCTCTGGGATAAGCAGACCTGAAAGCCGTAGCCCTGACGTTGCAGTCCAGGAGGCACTGGACTTTTTCCCCCACCCCGTGGTGGCATCCCGCCCTTGCTGCCGAGCCCAGCGCCCGGGGGGAAACCTTCCCACGCAGGAACAGCCGCGGGCCTGTTTCGATCCGTTCGCGGTTCGGTGGTGAAGTGGGCACCCAGCTCTGACCCCCAGCCTCGCCCAGGCGTCCCGGAGCAAAGCACGTCACCTCAGAGCAGCAACTCTGAGCAGAGCCAGGCACCCTCCTGCCACCCCCCTGCACACGTGGATTCGCTGATGTCTGATAGGGGCTGAGCTAATTAGCCTCCCCCTTGATGAGGCCGTTCATGGGCTCTCTCCCTTCCAACTGCCTTTCTGTTACATACAGTGGCACTTTACACCTTGCTTCTCTGCCAGACCTGGCGGGAGCTGTCACACCTAGAAGTCACTGGCAGGGACAGACAGGCAACAGAAGATGCACAGCCAGCATTAAAATCAGCTGGGGTGCACAGGTAAGGAACTGAACCCGTGCACCTTGCCACCGGAGACTGAGGAAAACATCTCTGCTTTTGCTTTCACCCCTCAGCTCTCCCCCGGGACTATTTGCTTACGGGCTGCCGCTGCGCTGCCCTCCTTCCCTGGAGCCCCTGGCGGGGGAGCGGGCTCGGGCAGGGGGCCAGGCCTGCGCACGGGCCCTGGTCCTGCCCGAAACACGAGCTCTCGGCTGGTCCGTGCAGGAAGCGGGGGCTAGGGGAATGCCTGAGCGAACGCTAACACGTGCAGCGTCCTCCGCAAGCAAGACTGAAACCCCACTGCAAGTACTGGTCTGGGGAAAGCAGTGGGCGTATGCAACACAATTGATTTATTCCTTTTTTTAAAAGCTTCCTTGCAGGGGGGTTTCCCAGAAGCAAATGTTTTGGCAGGGGAAAGCGAGGGAGATCAGAGCTGCAAAGTGAGAAAAGTAAAACCCAATAAAACAGAAGAACACGTGCGATTCCGCTGCGTGCAGACTAAAGCTCGCTGATAAGCGCTTGCAGGACACAGCCAGCTTTATCTGGTGCATTTCGGATGTTTAAAGGGCACCGGAGAGCTCCCCCCCCCCGCCCCCCCGGGGCTCCTTTGCTCTCGGGAGGGCGGGCAGGCACACGGCAGTGCGCCCAGCCCTGCTGCCAAAGCCGCCGGGGAGCTTTAACACACTTATCTGCGCTCGGACAACTCCGAACAAGCACGACCGCGTGTGTTATCGCCTGAGCCCGCGGGGCAGCGGCAGTCACCCGTGGCACATAGCCCCCCCGGCCTCCCCCTGCCCCCCGGGCGGAGATGCCCTACAAGCGCGGCGCGCCCGAGCGGGAGGCTCCGGCGCTGCCCCGCGGCCGCCGGGCTTCGCCCGCCGATAAGCAGCGGCTTCCCGCGGGGCGCCGAGACCCGTTTCGCAGCGCCGGGGGGCTCGGGTCGCTGCCGAGGAGGTCAGGTCACCTCCGCGACGGCTCCGCCGCGCTCGGCCGCGGCCGCCAGCCGGGCCCTGCCGCCGCCCCGCTGCGCTGCGCGGGCAGCTGCGCTGCGCTGCGCTGCGCGGGAGCGGCGAGAGGCTGCGCGCCGCCGCGCTCTCGGAAAGCGGCTCTGCAGCTCCCGAGCTTTCCCGGGGCGGACGGGAGCCCCGAATCGCTCCCCGAGCGGCCTTTCGAGAGCGCGCAGCGCGCCCCGCGCAGCGCACCCCGCGCAGCCCGCCCGGCGCAGCGCACCCCGCGCAGCGCGGCGGCTGCTCCCGAGGGCTCCAGGCGCGAG
This sequence comes from Rhea pennata, assembly GCF_028389875.1. Lineage (NCBI taxonomy): Eukaryota > Metazoa > Chordata > Aves > Rheiformes > Rheidae > Rhea > Rhea pennata. The sequence goes on from NC_084672.1 coordinate 21,944,797, forward strand.
GCAGCTGGAGCCGCTGCCGCGGTGCTCGGGGCAGGCAAGCCCCGCTCGGAGCGGTGCGTTTGCAGCTCCCGGCTGCAGATCGGCCCCTGCCCAGCGGGCTGACGTGCCCGGCCAGCCCGGCGCTGGCAAAGCCGCCGCGGGAGCCGCGGAGCCGCGGAGCGGGGAGCTACCTCCACGCTCGCCGGGGAGCCGACCCAGCCGGCGCCGAGGCCGGACGGCAGCCGTCCAGCTCGCTCCTCGGGGCGCACATTCACGGCAATGGCATTTCCGAAACTCTGCCCGTTCGCGGAGGCAGAGCGCTGCGGTTCCGATCCGAACAGACCCGCGGGGCCCCGCCGGCGCCGCGGCCGCCGGTTCCGAGGCGGCTGAACACATGGCCGCGGAGGCGCGCCCGGCCCCGCCGCCCACGCCGCGCCCGAGCGACGCGGGCTAAGCCGTCCCTACGCGGGTGGAAGGCTGCAAGCGGAGCCTGGAGCCCGTCACCCTCCTAACCGCCCAGCGGGAGACTGCAGGGAGCCGTGAGAGTCTGCTACAGCCCGAGGAGAAGGAGGGCAGCGGCGGGGCCGGGGGGGGGGTCCGCCAGCCGGCGGCTGCAAGGCCGCCCCACCGCCGCTCGACGTGCCGCGGCAGCGCGGAGGGGCGGCGAGGAGAGGCGAGGCGAGGCGAGGTGAGCCCCCCCGCGACCCCCCCCCCCCCAGCCCAATCACTCACCGGCGGCGGCGGCGGCGCTTCTGCCCCCGGCGCATCTTACGGGGCCGGGCCGGGGCCGGGCGGCGGCGGGCGGCGGGGGGCTCCGCTCCTGGGCGCCGCGAGCTGCCGCTGCCCCGCTCCACCGGCCGCCTGCATCGTGCGGAGGAAGTGGGAGGAGGAGGAGGAAGAGAGGAGGAGGAGGAGAGGAGGAGGAGGGCTGGGTGTGCGTGGGGGCCGGCTAGAGGAGGGGACGCGGCGGGACGAGCCCGCCACACGTGCGCTGAGCTCGTCGGGGCTCGGCCCGCCCCCGGTGCCGGGGGGCTCCCACGCTGCGGGACCCCTAGGGAGGGGAGCCCGTGTTACGGGGACCCCCCTGCACAGGACACCACCCTGACCCCTTCCCGCAGCCTCCTGCCAGACGCGGAGGCAACCGTGGAGCGGACACGAGTCCAGCCCTGCGCACGTAAGCACCTTCCCACGTCCCGGATACAGGCCCCGATGAGAGCTGAGACCCGCTGAGGACATGGGGCGGGTTGGGTTTTAAATGGGTTAGTTTTGAAGCAGTCTTACAGCAGCTCCTAAGTCCTTTTTTTCCTGCTGGGCAAGAAATGTCCTGCAAGGAAGGGACTGGCCACTCACGAGTCCCTGGGGGCAGTTTCTGAGGCTTTCAAACTTTCCTATTAAAATTGCAAACGCACCTTTGGCCAAAGAACAAAAATAAAACCAAAGGAGGAGACCTTCAGAGCGGGCCCCGGCGCGCGGCTGGCGGAAACGATCGGTTCCCGGGAACTGCCTCCGCTCCCGACGCGGCATCACCAGCAGCTTCGCAGGCGAAGTCAGCAGCCTGGGCGCGGGGAAAGGCAGGCAGAGCGAGTTGCTTCTGGAAGGGGAGCAGTTAGAGCAGACACTCCCTCGCCCCCCACTCCGCCAGCACCGGCCCGGTTCCCAGGCACGGGTTTTGCCCGGCAGCCGGCACTAGGACAGCTTAGTTAGACCGAGCACAAGGACGTAGGCGTGCACGCACAGTGCTGGCTCTTCCCGTGAAGCGGGCTGCAAACTGAGGGCTGGGCATGTTAGGAAACGCAGGAGCGATTTCTCCCAGTCTGAGCGTCGCGGGGAAAACTCTGGTTTTAGTCTCTGAGCTGTCAGGTGACGTTCCCGCTTCCTGCTGTCTCCTGCAGCCACAGGAGCGGCCGATTCCCAGCCGGCGGCCCCCAAAATGCGGCGCGGCACTGCGCGTCCGCTCGCTGCCCCGAGAGCGCGCGCCCCAGGCTGGCGGGTCCCCAGGAGGCTGCGAAGCCCGGGCAAAAGATGCTCCCCTCCCGGATTTAACGGCGCCAGGAGTCCAGCCGGCAGCCTGCTTGCCAGCGCTAACATTTGCTTTTTATGCAGGGACTCCCATCTTGAAAGGACTGTGCAAACAGTCACTGACTAATAATTAACCATCATAAAGTCCTGTAAATACCATTAACCCAGTGACACAAATCCCACGAGCTGCGAGGCGAGCTGCCCGAGGCCGCGGAGCAGGCGGCGGCGGCGGCCAGCCCGCGCCGCCGAGCTCCTCAAGCCCACCGCGTGCCGCGTCGGCGGCGTGCCGGCCCCACCACCGCCCCGCTCGCCTCCCTCGCGGGCCCGGGCGGCACGGGCGCGGGCACCGTGCTGAGCCGCGGCCGGCTGGTTTCTCCGGTCCAACGCGGAGGTTTCTCCCCAGCCTCCCGCGGTGGGAGCTGCCTTGGTGTCGGCTTCTCCTGCGCGGGATCGAACGAGCGAGGGCTGCGACGGTGAGACCGAGGCCTGCTCAGACCCAGGACACGGCTGAAATGCTCCCATAGAAAGGGAGAGAAATAAAGATTTTAATGTAGAAAAACTACCTTACTTCCAAATATCCTTCTGTCCTGTAGTAGCCAACGTTGCTACTAATGCAGCGTGGCATAAATTCATCTGGAGACGAAGGAAAATGCTTTTGTGAGTATGTTTTTATTGAATACCAAATGGCATTTGGCGGGATGGATGGGGAAGAAAGCTCTTCCTTGGGACACCTCCCAAGAGAGCGGGCATTTGCACTAAATTTTAATGCAACATAGCAGTTACTGATAAGAAGTAGACCATATATATTCTTTCGAAGAAGAGTCTGCGCGCCTCCTCGCGGGAGGAGCCCCGGGGGACCACGGCAAAGACCTCGACCGCGCCAGGGCCCGCTTCGATCTCCTCGCCCTCTGCGTCCCTGCGCCCGGCGGTCCCCGAGCCGCCTCCGCTTGCCGGGCGGCCCCGCTCGACGGAGCCGCTTCGCGTCCTGCTCGGCCCCGGCTCCGTGGGGCTCCGGCATCACCGCGAATACCCGCGGTTGAGCGCGCTGTTGGACGGAGACCCACAAGCCGCTGCTCGAGCGGCAGGCGGGAGGTTAGTGAAGATTATCGGGACTTATCGCGGGAATTTACGGATGCTGATTTCCAAGGCTCTGGATAGAACCGCAATTCATCGCGTAACGGGGCAGAAAACCCGGCCAGGCTCAGGCTGGTGACCGCCACGTTTGCTTAACTTTGTGCGCCCATCAAAAATACCGTTCCTCATCAAAAAACCCTCCCGGCAGCATGAGCCCAGCTCGCGGCTCGGCACCAAAACGCGTTCGAAATATCCCCACGTGGCCGCCAGCCTCTTGCCGCACAGCTGCTTCCAGGAACACAGCTGAAGCCTGGAAACTAGATCTTTGCAAGATCTTTCGTTATCGCCCCCCGATTTCTTAGCAGTTTTAGGTCTGCTCGGCTTGAGGGGTTTTTTAATCTGCAATTTCTATAATATCGTTTTCCCCATGAGGAGCCTTCACGCTGCTGTGAGACGCGACAAGCAGTTTTCACGACTGCCCCCTCCAATTTCCAGAGGATGTTTTGACGCTGACTTTTTCTAGAATACACGTTATTTGCCACAAAACCTCCCTCTTGAAATACCTCAGGTGCTGACATTTCTACACGTTGGGTTTTTTGTTATTGGTGGTTTTTTTTTCCCTCTACCTGCGCTCTAAGGCAACATCTGCTTTGGTTTCTTCTGCTCGCTGCAAATTTCCTTCTCTCTCTGCTTCCCGTGCAATTCGTCTGCTCGTTAAGCGCAGCCGGTGCGAGCGGCGGCCGAGCGGCGCCCGGACCGACGGCGGGGCCGGGGGGCGGCCCCGGGGGGCCTCCCTTTCCTGCCCCCAAATGGCGGTCCCGGGGCTGCGGCCAGAGCGGACCCGACTTTTGCTCTTAGAGCGTATCCTCAGCACGTTGCTCCCTGAGGGAACCTGGAAAACAAACTGAATCATGTTCTCCCGGGAAAGGCGGAAAACAAAATCAAAACAAAAAAAAAACCCTCCCACGAGCGGCGCGAACTGCTGGGGCTCGGGACGCCCCGGGAGCCGCGAGCTCTCCGGCTCCGCGCCCCGGCCTCGGCCCTTCTCCCGCAAGCCCCGGCGGGGTTTTTTCCCCCTGGGTTTCACGGCAGAGCCACCGAGCCGAACCGTGCCGAGCTGAGCCGAGCCGGCGCGGGAACCGCTGAAGCCGGGTCTCCACGAGGATCTTGCGGTGGGATAATTTTGCAGTTATCTCTCCGCAAAATGCAGCCTCTCCCCCTCTCTCTCTTTTTTTTTTTTTTTTTTTTTAAGTGCAAAACCAAAGCCACCATTTGGCAGTTAGGGCCGCGATGAATTAGGGCTCCTGACAGCTCCGGGCTCTGCCGAGGAGGGGAGCGGAGCGCGGCGGCTTCCTGCGGCAGGGCGGGCAAGGCGCCGCTGCCAAGCGCTCGGCGGGCAGGGCCGGCCCCGAAACCCGACGAGCGTCCTTCCCTCCCGCCCCTCTGCGGCCGAGGCGTGAGCGGCTCCATCCCGGGGGACGGGGACGCAGGCTGCACCCCGGGCAGGGCTGAGCCTGGCGGGCGGACGGCCCAGATCCTGCCCCGAGAGGAACGGGAGGCAAAGCCAGATGTGCACAGCAGGTCCTGGGGCCCTCCAAAGTTTGCCGGTTCCTGCTGTTTTCCCTCCAAACCCAGCATCCCCCCAGGGATGGTGCCTAGGGGATCCAGCACGTGCGTCAGCAGTGGCTGGGGCCCGCGGCCTGGGGAGGAGAAACTCAGGGGACAGCAGGAAAAGCGGCAAAACAGGCCGGGGAGGCGTCCTGGGAGAGCTCCGCCGGCGGAGCCGTCTCCCGGCGAGCGAGGAACCGCCGGGCTGGGGCCGGGGGATCGCGCCGCCGGCTGCTAACGAGCCCCATGGTGTAACGGCGGGTAAGGCTTGCAAGGGACCAGCCTGCGAGGGCTCGGCGTCTTCCTCGGCTTCGCTTACCTCATTTTTCACTTTTTCTGGTTGAGGTCGCCTGGTTCGAGCCTTCCTCCCCCGTCGCGTGGCCGCACCGTGCACATCTGGTTTACTCCAGGAGAGACGCTGTCAACCCCTCCGACATTCTCCACGCTCTCAGGAGCGACTCGGGGTGGCGTTTCTTGCTAAACGTGCGGTTCGGCTGCCTCAGAAATGCCACCTACGGCCGCAAATGAACTCGGTGTGCTGGTGAACGAGACAGCTCTGGCTTACACGGCCTCCGGGCTTTACCGCTGCCAAAGGAGCTGTGATGGACCATGGCACTGGCCTCAAACCACTCCAGCGGCCTGATTTGCTGACCCACGGGAGCGTGCTCCTCCTCACCCCCAGCCTGGCCTTCCACTCGTAACCACTCTCAAGCGATAACCGCCAGCGACGGTCGTGACGGATGTGTCCGGGCGTGATGGCTGCATCCGTCTCAGACCGGGCGCTGGGGAGACAAATCACAGCACAACAGCCGAGGGCCAGCCGAGCACGCGCCGCCCAGGACGCGGCTGCTGTGCAAGTGTGACTACGAGTCAGTCAGCCCACCCCATAAATAGGAGACAGCCCAGAGCCTGTCGGGCTCTCACGCGTGGCAGCAGGCTGCACGCTAGGACCTCCCGTTGAGCAGGGACGCCTCTCGAGGTCACTCCTCGAGCTTGAGAGGCTCCTCACCCGCAGCGGGTCCTCGGGGTGAGACTAACAGCACGCTGAAACTTTGCTAAGTGGCACCTCAGATTGATGGTGCGTGTAAACCTTTAGATGTAAACAGCTGACCAAGTCTAGAAGGAGGATTGGATCCAGCTGCACCCAGACTCCTCTGAGAAAGACTATGGAAAGCAAGGGGGTCCACCCTGAACCTCACCACTCAACGGGAGGGTCTCCTTGGTGACTTCGTCTGACCCTGCCCTCTATGCAGTAAATAACCAAGTGTTCCTTGCCATTAAATCTTGTTAAACCGCTATTTAATTCACCACTGAACTTTGTTAAGTCAGTCTTACATCAATAAAACATATTGCTGCTTCTCTCTGAGTGAAGAGCATCACTCATCCACAACAGAGGTGTGTGTGTAGGGGCCTTGCAGGGTTCCAACCATCTCAAAGCCTCAGCGGGTGGCAATGTGAGGCCCCCCTCTACATGTGAAGAGCCCTGGAGCTGCTCTATCCTTGCTGGAGCTGAGGGTGGGCGCCAGGGGCAGCTCCTGCCACCCAGCTCAGCAAAGCCGGTCTTGCCCCAAGCGATGCCTGAGCCATATTTGTGCATACGAGCATGCTGCTTCCACCCACGTGCAGCAACACAGTCCTTGTGCCAGGGAAACGGTGGCAGAAGATGACTCACACTGGCCTGGCTGCAGCTGGCACAATTTCTATCCAGGTAGTCAGACCAGGGAGAGAGCAAGTAGAATACAGCCCCTGGAGCGGCCCTTCAGGACCCAGAGCTTGGGCATTACCCTCCTGAGCCCAGGTTCTCCAGCATAGCTCCAGGCCATCTCACACCTGCCCTGCTTCCACCTCCCAGTGCCCATCTGCTCCTGCCCTTTCCCTTCTACCACTGATAATTTGTGTGATCCTGTGGTGATGGTCTCTTCTCGTGTAGCTCTAGGGAGCTGTGCTGGAGCTGCTGGGGAGTGACCTGTTTTCTTAACACATGCCTTCTGGACCCATTTTAGTCTGGGCTCCACCTAATTTCCCATGCCAACACGGGGAGATTCCTCCAAATCCTGCTTGGGGCAACATTTCTGCGTCCTGCCCATGGCTGATGCTGGGCGCAGAGCAGGATGCTGGCCCTGTCCCTTGGCTGGACTCCAGCCAGTTTGCTCCATTCCCCCTCCATCGCAGAGCAAATCCCGAGCATCGCTGCTCCTGCACGACAAAGAGCGGGCCGCAGCGCTGGTGATACCACCACCAGTCCTAGTGGGAAATGGATGCTTTCCTCTCCAGGAGGGATGTCCTCAAGGAGCTCCGTGCAAGAGCCAAGAGAAGATGGCACAGGAGACTGTAACTGGAGCTATGTTTTTTGTCTCCTGGGTGGTTCGGCTCTACATCTTACCGGCGTCACGGATTCTTGCAGTTCCCAAAACTAATGCTGTGAAGTGATTACAAAAAACCACCAGAAGAGTTAGCAAGACCATCACCCTTATCTGCTGGGGTGGATCAAGGACTGTCTCCTCCAGCCTGCAGAAATGCAGCTTAATTGCTGAGGTGGGAACAGGAAGAGGAGACTTCTCTGTTTACTCACATAGTTTCAAGGTGAATAACACATATATAGCCTGGATCTGGCTTGACTTCAGTGGGGCTATTCATAAACCGAGATGTTCTGTTTTTTTCTTCTTCTCATACATTCTGGTAGTGGTTGAAATGGGCTATATAAACCGCAGGGACTCCTGCAGCTGCTACGGTACTGCGGGGAGCAACAGCCAGACTGGTCCTTCTCAAATCCTGCTTCAGTCCCCCAGAGAAACCCACCTTCTCCAAATCGCTGCTTTTGGGATTCAGAAGATGCTGAGCACCCTCCCACCGCTGGATCTGCAGCCTCTGGAGACCGAGTGAGTCTCCAGAGCCCTTCCCACACCAGAACGCTGGCCTCTGAGCAGACACGCATGCCTCTCAGGCAATGGGTCTTCAAGCTAAACAAGCACCAAGCCCTGGGGTTGACAGGACGTCAGTATTACTCAGCCTGATCCACAGCCGGTTTTGAATGACTTATCTTATCTCCCCATGGTGTGATTACGCTACATCACCCCGAGCATCTACAGCATGTGACGGGCTCGCGGTGGCGGGGCCGGCCGATGGAGCCCGCTGCGTTGGGCTGCGCTCGCAGATACTGCACGTGGCCCGCGCCGCCGCGCTCGGGCGCCGCTGGATGGATATACGGAGGGATGGACAGACAGAGGAGTCAGTAGATGGGCAGCTGAAGCCCGCAGATTGAAGGACATCTGGCTTTTAATCCCCTCTGTCTGCCCCTTCCCTCCGGGAGCAGCGCTTGCCAAGGGACCGTCTAAGGTTGAGCTGGTGGCCACAAAGCCTTCTCGGCGGCCCCCGGGGCCGGCTGGGCGCAGGAGCACTTCGTCCTTCCTCGTTCCCCCCCCCTTCGCCTTGACAGGCAGCGGCTTGCTTTGATGCCCTCGTGAGAAAGATTTTCCACCGATAACCGATCTCTGTGGTTGTTCCTGTGACTGACTTCTACTGAGTCACTCCACTCAGGAGATGAGCTCCTGGAGGCTTCGGTGCCCTCCCGGCCACCCCGGGGAGCAGGAAATAATCCTTAGCTGGCCTCCACCAGCAGCAAATAACCCTCCGCCGCCCCCGGCCCGGCTCGGGGCACAAGCCGCTGTGCCGACGATGAGAGCCGGGGCTTAGCCCACCCTAGACCCGTTGGCCCCCAGGGCCCGGCTGCTGCTCGGTGGCTCGTCTTGGCAGCACGTGGGCTGTGCGGATGGGCGGGGGGAGCCTCTACGTGCTGCTCGCTCGCTAGCTGCCTCCCGACCGCGGGCAGCAGCAGTTGGCCAGGGAAAAACGCGAGATCTTGGTGACCACCAGCTTCTGCCCCTGTAAAACCCCGCAGCCTCCAGCAGCCTGTGGCCGGGGACTTTCTGCGCCGGGGATGCGCTTTGGGCCCTGGGTGGTTTTCCTCTCCCAGTTGCTCTTTCTGAACCAGTGTCAGCTTTTAGCATCGCAGGGCCCTATGGCAAAGGGCTCCATGGTTCAACCGTACGGAGAAGCATCTCCTTCGCTTTGCTTTGAACCTGCCAGCGGCTGGAGGCGTTGGACACCCTCAGCTCTTACATTTGAAGGTAGGAAGCAATCACTGCCCTATTTACCTTCTCTGGGCTTGGGGTGATGTTACAGCCCTCGGAGCCCTGGGGCAGCGCGGCCGCGTGCCGGGGGACCGCGGCTCTCCGTGGGCGTTTGCCGCCGGGAGGCCGGTTTGCCTGGGAACGCTGCTGGGGGCCGGATGGTGCCCGGCTTCGGGAGCCTCCCCTGTCTGCCGGATCCTCGGGCTCACGCGTCCCAACTCGGGCCGTTGCGGTCTCATAAACGGACCGCTCGCCATCGCCCTCCGACAGCCGCGTCCCCCGCTGCCCCCTCGAGCCTCTTCCGTCGTCTGCCCTCAGCAAGGCCTTTGCTGAGGTTTGGCTGCAAGAAAAAGGGGGCCAGTTTTTTTCTTCTCCTTCCAAAGGCAGCCTTTATGCCTATTCACTCTGCAGAAAAGAAAAAAAAAGTCAAGAAAAAAAAAGAGCCACTCTTCTTCCTCTCATTTTCCATGCGCCCGAACCACGGGCACAGGGAGCTGTCGGAGCATTTTCTGCTCGGGGTTTTGGCACCGCTGCCGCACCGCGAAAGGCAACTGCTGCTTTCTGGCGCGTCCCGTATGCAGCAGGGAGCCCAGGCGAAGCGAAAGCGCCGGTGCCTGCCAAGCGGCCGAGGCACATTTGCACGACCGGGGAGGGGGGCCGGGCTGCAGCCGGAGCCGCGGGAGCCCCGGCGGGAGCGCGGCAGCACGGAGAAGGCAGGGGGGACCCGAGGGGACCTTCCTGCGGTGAAGCCCCGGAGAGGCGGCTCGCTCGGGACAGACTCGCTCTGGATGCACAACGAGAGATTTCTCTTCGCCCAGGCGTCACCCGCAACTGCTCCCGGCCAGGGTGGGATCCGTGCCCAGGGCGAGGGGCCGGCCCGTTGCGGGGCAGCGGGGTGAGACGGCATTTCGGGTCAAGAAGTGCAGGCTCCCGTCGCCAAGAGGAACGTTAGCTGAACCCGAAGCAGCTCCTTGCCTTGAGACCCGGCCAAGCTGCCTCGGCCAAGCGTCTTTCTTCCCTTCCAGGCTCTTCCCACGCTTTGGTGCGTTTCCATGGTGCAAAGCCGTACGGAAAATTACCGCACTGCTTTCACGCCAGATCCCCTCCCTGGCACGGTCGAGGTAACGCGGTGTGTGGAACCGCGGAGCTCCTCGCCACGGGACGCGGGGACGTCACGGGCGTTGAAGAAGCAGTTTGAGAAATTAGGAAAAGAGATTGCAAGCTGTTATGGTCGAAGATGTCAGTGCTCGCTTGGAAACTCTTCTCCGGGGGCCGGAGGAGGAGCCGGGAGGAGTCTGGCCGCGTGCGCTTCCTGCTCTCGGGTAGACGGTCCCTCGACCTAACCGCTGCGGCCGTCGCCACGTTCTGCCGGCCGCAGCCCTCACCTCGCCGCGGAGTCGAAGCGACTGCCCGGCGGCCGACGGCGGGCAAACCCCCTCGCGCGGGTACCGCGGGGCCGGGCCGCTGGAGGAGGAGGAGGAGGAGGAGGAGGAGGAGGACTCGCGCCCGATTCCTTTGCTGCTCCCTTTGCTGCCCGATTCCTGGGCCGCCGGAGAGCTCCCACCACCGCTGGCTCCAGGCACCGAAGGGCCGTGGCCCTCTGCGGAGATGCCGATGAAGCACCTGCGGATCACTCGGACCCGCGGTTCCCTTCTCCGTGGGCACCCGCGCTGCCCGCAGGCGTGCGCCACCCTCGCGCCGCTCCTCGGTTCATACGTCACCGCTTTATAAAAGTGAGAGCTGGGGTGTCCCACGGCCCGGGTGGCGGTCCCAACTGCCGGGTGACTCTACAACGAGCAGAGCTCTCCCCTCAACTCCTCACTCTGGGACACCAGCCTTCCTAGTTTGCTTCTCAAATGGAAAATTTTACTGTAATTTGTGAACAGTTTCTGGCCAATGGAGCCAACAAGTTTCTTCCTCCAGCTCTCCCAGCACTACCGTGCCAACCTCAAAAGCACAGCGTGTGAGTAAGCGGCCAAGCAGAAGGTGCTGGTTCCTGGCCAAGCAAGCCTACGGGACAGCAAGGCCAGCGCCCGGCACAGGCGACCTCTCCTTGAGGCTCTCAGTGGCCGAAGGGGTACATTGGCCTAAAAAAACTGAATAAAGAAACCTCCTTTTTCAGACCCATCTGGCTGCCGCTGTGTATCGGCGATCCCGGCCATGGAAAGCCTACGGGCCTATGGGATGTGAGCTCCCCAGCCAGCCATAGCCTGGGAGTTTGCACTTCCAACTAGGAAGGGCAAGCCCAGGTGTTTGATGCCCATAAAAAGAAAACATCTGTTTGGCAAACATAGAAAACCCATTAATCACCTCTAAATCCCCTCCTTCCCACGCAGCAATTTTCAGTGCCTAGAAGGGGGAAAAATAAATGAGTGAAGTTCTTGCCAGCCGTGACATTTCTGGATGCAGGCCCAAAAACCTGGGCTGCTGGACATTCTCCAGCCTGGTACATGAGTGGAGCTCTTGTTAGCCAACTGCTTGGAAATTCAAGATCTTTTGCTCCATCTCTCTATCTGTTACTGTGGTGGGGTTGGGCAGAGCCTGCAAGCTTCTGCCTCTGTCCTCAAACAGCATCCGCGCACTCCTGGGGAGCAGGAGTCATGATGCAGGAGAGGCCAGAGCTCCCCACCTCGCTGGTGCCCTGAAAGCGGCACGGGCCAGCGCGCGGGGCGAGAAGGGAGGCAGAGCCCGTGGCTGGCTCCTGGGCGCCTCGTCATCTCCTGCCACGTCAGTGCCACCAGGCAGAGCCCGGCCTTGGGGTGAATCACCGCTGCCTGCGAGGAGAAGCATCCCGCGGGTTTCTCTCTGGGCCTTTGCGGCGCCAAGCAGAGGCGAAACCCTGGGAACTCACCCTGTGCAGGGCAGGAACCAACCAAATCCCTACGGCGACCCTAATCCCGGTGCATTAGTAACGAGGCCCATGGCTTTCCATCTGTCGTGGAAACGAGCCTCAAGCCAGACCTGTTCCAAGGTGGAGGCTTCACCTCTGCCTGAGTCCTCCTTCCTGCGTATCTGCCGGTCAGGTCTTCTCTCACCCTCTGTTTCCCCCCATCCGGATCAGCCCTTCCCACCTCCTGCCCTCATCGGTCCTGCACCCGGTCCCCGTGCAGCCTCAGCTCAGCATCTTCCCCCACGCCGGGGATCTCCCAGGCTGGCCCTGCCCTGGCGGCCCTGGCGTGGTGGGAGCAAACCCACGCCGGGCGGCGGGTGAGTCAGAGCCGGCAGCTGGCGCTTGGCTGCCCTTGGAAGAGCCGCGCGTCCCATTGCTCAGGCTTGGTGGAGCCGCTTAACTGGGCCGCCCCGGCGACACCCGGCGATCCCTGCTGGCATGGGAACTCCCTGCCGCAGCCGGGAAAGGCCCGCTGGAGAGGCCGGCCTGCCGCAGGGCGGGAGCCCCATCCGCCGCCTGCTCTTGCTCCCTTTTAATCCTTCCCAGCTTTGCCTCACCTCCTTTAAGTCAGCCCTGGAGCAGCACGAGGGATGGGATTGCACCTGCGAAGGCCGGAGTCTGCCTACGGAGGAGACGGCGCTCCCACTGCCGGGACGAGATCCACGCGTTAAAGGAGGCTGAGAACCTCTGATCTCTTTAATTGCCTCCTGTATTTATTTACTCACTTTCTTTGCCATTGCAAATCACCCGCAGTTACACATTTCCTTTGATTTTCACTGCAGTTCAAAGCCACTTACCAAACATTTTCTTGGTCAAGTACTTTTATTGCACCATCCTGGTGATTACTGGTATTTAGAAGCTGGCAGAGATGCAACTGCTGCTGGAGAGGGCATGTTTCGACCAGCCCTGGGTTCGCTTTCTGCTCTTATACTCCTTACATGCTGCTGGCCAGTTTAGTGTTACTCGTGCCTTCCTCACCTGCAGCTGGGAGCTGGGAACGTGCTTACGGCTGAAGCCACTTCGGCAAGCAAAGCAGGTTTGTGGCAGCTGAGGGCTCGCGGTCCCACGGCCCCGGCAGGGAGGCGGGAGCACAGCCTGCCTCTCCCTGCCCGCTCTCGGCCGCAGCTGGAATAAAACGCCTCCCCGCGCGGCAGGGCTGGGAAAGAGAGGGTCCGTCCCAGCGAGCCTGCAGGGACGCTCGCGACGGCACCGTCTCGCGAAGCCCACGGCCCGACGGGCCGTCCCGGCCCATCAGCGCAGCCTGCTCAGCGCTTTTTCAGTGGAGCCGTGTCTCTGGAAGCCTGAACGCAGCCTTCGCTTCCTGTTTTGGGCTGTTTTCTTTCTTTTCTTTTTTTTTTTTTTGTCCCATTTGGTTAGACCTCTGCTTTTTTGGGTGCTTTTCTTTTTTTTTTTAGCCTTGCGGTTGGCGATTATGAAATCAGGATGGGTCCCTTGCGGCGAGACTTTGCTCGCCGCTGGCGTTTCTCGCTTGGGCTGCAGCGCAGCCGCCCTGAATCCTGCGTCTCACCGCACCGATGGTGTCCGGGCGCCTTCTGGGCACCCGCACGAGCAGCCGGGCCAGGAAACAGGAGCTGCACCGAGCCCCGGCAGCGGGACGGCAGCTCCCTCTGTTCTCCTCCCCGGCCAAGGACTGGGTTGGCAGCAGCTATTAACACCTCCCAGCACAGGCCTCCCACCACCTTCCCACCAAGCAGAAGAAGGGAGAAAGGCAGGAGAGCTGCTTCAGGAGCAACGAAACTGGAGCAGGCTCCAACGAAGAAGATGAAAACTCTGGCCAGGGCCCCGCACGCCGCGCAGATCCCATCTGCGGCGAGGCTCACAGCTCGGCGCATTAATAAATCTGCACTTCCTGGGATTAGTGCATACAATGTGACCAAAGTCGTATAATATGGGGGCAGAACAATACTCTATAGATATGCTTACAATTAAATACGCATTAATTCAATACTCATTTAATAGGATTAAGCAGCAGCCACGCAGTATTCATGATACAGAAGCAAACACTTGGCTTGGCCGGTACGCGGATCGCGAACGCCTTGTACAATAATCTCCCCGGCTGATCCCTGCAGGCGGCTGGGGCAGCTCTGCCTGCTAAAACACGGAGGCAGCAACCCCCTCTGCCACCAAAACGAAGCCAGGTCTCCCCAGACACGCCAGCCCTCGAAGGAACACGACGGGCTCCCCCGGGTGCCGCTGAACCACGGAGCGGCCGCGGACGAAGCTGCCCGGGCGCACGGATGTGGACGCAGAGGGCCCGCAGGCCCGGGGCCGGGCTGAAAAAGCGGCAGGGGGAGGGAATAAAAAGCGTCCCCTCTTTTCTGGTGCCAGGTGCCGAGAAATGAAAGCAGCCCGGCGCGCGTAGTGGGGCTCAGGCCCCGGGGCGATGGGACTCCAAGGGTTGTGCAACCCACTAGACCAAAGAATAGCTGAAGAGCAAGACCGACTTTGACTTGACATGTCTCGCTGTCTAAGGAAGTTGTTTCATTTGCATAATTTGGCTTTTGTGTTTCCAGGTTAGGGGGGAGCCTGTGCACACAAACTTTGTCCCCAGGCAGGTAATTAATGGGCTGGGCTTTGATTGCTTCACTCTGTGAAGCCTGGTGGCTCTGGCAAGGCACGGAAGGCCTTGGGTTTCCCAGCCTTTGCAGCAGTGGGTTGTTAGGTTGGTGGGAGACACAAATCCCAGCCCAGGGAAATCGGTTCTTTCCAGCCGAACACTCCCTGTTCTCCAGGGTCATAAATCAGAGGGAGAAAAACAGCACTGGCTTTTCCCATCAAAGCACCAAGCAGAAGACCTGTGTTCCACCTGTGCCACCAGGACCTGGTCCAGTTCTGGGCTCCCCAGTACGAGAGAGACATGGAGCTACTGGAGAGAGTCCAGCATAGGGCTATGAAGATGATGAGAGGGCTGGAGCACCTGCCCTACGAGGAACGGCTGCGAGAGCTGGGCCTCTTCAGCCTGGGGAAGAGAAGCCTGAGGGGGGATCTGATCAACGTGTACAAGTACCTGAAGGGAGGGTGTCAGGGGGACGGGGACAAACTCTTTTCAGTTGTCCCGTGTGACAGGACAAGAGGCAACGGGCAGAAACTGAAGCACAGGCAGTTCCGCCTGAACGTGAGGGGGAATTTCTTCCCCGTGAGAGTGACGGAGCACTGGCACAGGTTGCCCAGAGAGGTGGTGGAGTCTCCTTCTCTGGAGATCTTCAAGGCCCGCCTGGATGCAACCACTGTCTACCATGCTCTAGGTGACCCTGCTGAGCAGGGAGGTTGGACTAGATGATCTCCAGAGGTCCCTTCCAACCTTACTGATTCTGTGATCCTGTGATTCTGTGACCTGGTTCCCGTCAGCCCTCGGGCCAGGCACTGTGAACGGGGCGGCCCACGTGCAGCACGGCGGCCCACCTGGCAGGCAGGGAACAGCTGCCATGAAAGACTTCCCAGCATCGGTTCCTGGCACTGCTGAGGGTCCAGACCCACAGCGGGGTCTGGGGAAAGATCAGCATCTGCAGAGGGTGATTCCCGTCTCCAGTGCCTGCCTTAGGGTGACCAAAAGACCTGAAGGCGGCTCTATCTTCCCTTGGTCTCCTCAGGTGGGGGTGATCTTTTAAAGATTTTTCACTCAGGAATGAAGGAGGGACAAAAGCTCTCTCTGAACTCATCCGGCCGCAGGCTCTGTCTCCGAGCGGGTCCTCCTGCCACCACTCTCACACAAGCTGGCTACAACTCACTCTGAGCCCGGTCGCCAGACCCGAGCGATTTTCTCGTCCCCAGATGCCAGCCCTGGCCGAAGTTCAGCCCGTCTGAACTCGGCGGCAGAGCTCTCCTTCCCAGACTACAAGGATGTTAAGCAACAGGGATTTTAATTGTTTTGTTTTGTTTTTACAGAAAACTCCGTCGCACTCAACTGGGAAGGGTGGAGGCTTCCTGATAAATTTCCCAAACCCCCTACGGCGAGAGGCAGAATTCCCCGCAGTCTTTGGTCCTTCTGTCATACCTCAGGACAGCAACACCTCGGAGGTTTCCCAGGCAGCCAGTCTGACCTCCTCGTTGCCCTCAAGGTGGTCAAACATCTCCTCCATATTTGTTAAGACAAGTGGGTCACCAGGTGGCCTGGGGCTGGCTTCGCCTGTCTAGCTGGCTTTGCCTTCCAGGGACTAGGGACGGGCTGGTAAAGCAGCGCAGGATGCCCCACAGCCAAGCGTGCGTCATTTGTTCATACAGACCAAAGCTTGGAGACACTATCACGTCCTCCACGCTAACTAAACCTGGGATGGTCACAAGATCATGCCTGGCCTTCAACACTGCCCAGTGTCCTTCCCAATACGCCCATTATCTGCCTCCCCGCAAAACCCGAGTGTGTGCAGCGTGAGCCCAGCTCGCTGGGAACTCCTCCACCGGATCACCAGGAGACATATCATGGTGCCTACTGAGAAAAGCAGTCAAAAGTCTAGAGAAAAAGAATTTGAGAGGATAAATCAATAGATCACTCCCAAACGTGGTTTTGATTATCGTTATTAACGCAAACTTTGAAGGGAGGAAGGAAAGAAGGCAGATCTGGTCAAGTGCGGTTAGCAAAGCTGTCGGAGCCCAGGCAGCTCTTTGATTTGGCCAGTTAGGCAACATGCATTCATCTCCAGTTTGCATGGAGCAAAGATTGTGAAATTGATTGATTGCGCAAATCAGACATTAACACATTTGTAACCCAAAAAATACGAAGGGAAGGGAAAAAAAACCACACATTCTTGCAGCGACACCCATCAGCTCCTCCCAAACACACATGGAGGCTGTTGACATCAGTTCAATGAACGCAGGCAGGAAGCTGGTGGAGGACCTGACAAGCCACTCTGACGGGAAGATGGCCTCTGAGTGTCAATCTCTCAGGGCCACCAGGAAGGTCAGGGAGCTCCTTCAGGCCTATGTGTCCCCAGAGGGTTACATGTCTCCTGCAGGCACTCTGCAGAGTGCATGAACTTCAGCAGTAGAAACTGGGCAGTTTTTGCAACAAATCTCTGCCTTTGAAACACTCATCTCTGTCTTCCTAAGTTCTGAAGGCTTGTGTCAATGCCAGCTTATCTCGGGTGTTAGCCTACCTTTATCTGCGGCTTCCCCATCACTTCTGATGCTGCTACTTCAAAACTCACCCCACTGATCTGGCTGGGTGGTTGCTTTTTATCAGAAAGAGCCTGGGAACGTCACTTCCCTTCTTCCCTCCAGGGACACATGCCAAGCAAAGATAAGTATCTGCTGGCTCTTGATCAACCCTGAGGCCAGGAGGGAAAGAGGCCCTGAGTGAAGCAAGTCCTCATCGCCCGTGAGTCCTGCTCAGCACTGGGTTTTGGGGCTGGTGACTGTCACTCATCCTTCTGCACCATCTGCCATCAGACACCCACTCTGCCAATAAGCTGGAAGACACCTTGTACGGGGAGTGTTCCACCTACATGGCTGTCATGTCTATCACCGCAGGATCTCAGAGCGAAGGCATGCCTGCAAAGCCAATCCCATGGCTCATCAAAAGGCAAACAACGATGCAAAAAACACTCATCAGGCAGGAGATGGGCCACAATCTCCCAGGAATTCACACTCAGAGAGGTTGATCAGCCAGTGCTGCATGGCCCAGAGGGTTGATTTACACTTCCTGCCCTGGGACAACTTGCTGATTCTTTAAGTAAGGCACTAGAAAAAATTAAATAAAAATGGAAGAGGAGTTAAGAGAGAATCTTTTCACTTAGCAAGTCATTCTCAAATTCCTTTTCTCTTGAGTTTTGGTGGGGGGAAACTGACTTTGCTCTAAAACTGTTCCCGCAGCCTGACACCAGCCACGGATCTGAACTCTTAACATATGCTGGGGAAAAACTCATAAACATGCAGGTATTTTCCTTCTCGTTCTCTATATGCCTGGAAAGATGATAAGAAGGCAGCATAACCCCAAGAGGAGGAATCCAAAAGCCCAGCTGAGGGGGCAAGCTCCATCTCCTGGGAAGAGGAGACCAGGAGCCCCAGTCCCTATCGCATAGTTAAAGATTCTGGGGTTGTCACTTCAGCCAGGCAAATCTCTGAAACCTCAAGGCCTGGGTTTTTATTCTGTAACATGCCCCACGTCAAAAAAGCGGAAGCAGAAATCTTGGGGTGAAGAAGCCCAGTCGTGACCCCCATCCATGCCTGGGACAAATAGGGATGCTGCTGGCTTGCTGCCATTCTCTGCTCCCTCCTCTGGGTCTGAGCCAGGTTGGTCTCTGGCTGGACTCAGCCTGGACATCATCGAAACACAAGCTCCAGAGGAGCAGTGGACGGACCTCGGGCTCCTTGAGCCCACAGGGGTAGCTGCAGAGGCAAAACATCCAAATCCTCTGAAACAAAACATCCAAATCCTCTGTCGTTTTGGCTCCCTGTGACTGCTGAAAGCCCCAGGTGCCCTGCAGCTCAGGCTGAACCTTGCTCCTTCCAGCGAGCCCTTTGGTCATCCCTGTCAACACCAACCTTCACGTCTACGAGGGCAAAACTGGGGAGACCCCAGCTCTGATAGCAGTCTGCTGCCAGCTCCAGCCTGTCAGGGAATTATTGCAAAATAAAAAGGAAATCCTCTCCCCGCTTGGCCTTTGTGCCCTGGTGGGGAGGGCTGGTGGACGGCGCTCTCCACAGAGCAAGGCTTGCAAAGGGCTAGCTGGAAACCACGGGGGTTCCTCCGATGAAACTGAGGAGCACGAGCTGCAAACCAGACTTCCGCGGCATGCAGGCCAGGCTGGAATGCATCCGTCCAGGATTTTCAGAAGCTGATTGAGCCAGCAAAGCAAACATTAGCAAAGAGCTCCCGAGTCATGTAAACAAACAACCAATTAAAAAATGAAATAAATCTCCTAGGTATATAACCTTTCTATTTAAACATCGTCCAGGCCTGGAAGAGCTCCAGAGCATCTGACCCAATGACGCCTGTGAGCTATCTGCTGAGTGGTGTAACCTAAGAGCTCTTTCTGGATGAAAGCAGTTGAGTTTCTGGGAGCGGCTTAAACGTTTTTAGCATTTAAAAAATGCTGCCCCCTTCCCTGCGATGAGGGCAGAGAGTCAGAGCAGGCCCTGGACTCATGGGATCTGCATGTTGCTGTGAGTTCAATCCCAGGCTCACAGGGCGACCACCGACAAGTCACTTCCTTCCTCGATCTCTCAATTTCCCTGCCTGCGGAATAAGACTGATGGTGCCAATCTGGTAATTATGGGATTTAAGACTGGCATATAGGAAAAACAGCATAAAGGTTAATATTCCGGAGCTAAATTAACCTGGCAGCACTAGACATGGGAGGAAAAAAGCAAAGCTTAAAACAGACTCAAGACGTCATTAGAGTTCAGCATGAAGTTTCAAAAGGATGGCAGTGCTCCTTTCACAGCAGGGCAGGCCCTGGGCATTTTAGAATCACTACTCTGAAATCTTGAAGTAGGCTTGAAAATGTGGGGACTACAGGTGTATGTGGGAGAGATGCTGTTTTTTTTCCCAAGTCCTGTATTTGAGAAATGTTTAGCTTTGCCCTGAAAATTTGGAGCAGCTTGGCCTTCAAGCATTACACTAGTAGGGCAAAGCAAGCCAGGAGCAGTTTTGTAAAATAAGCACTAAAAAAAACACCACGGAAAAGCAATGCATTTTGCAAAACTCACATTACCCAGTGCGAGCTGGGAGCACAAAGCAATTCAGATACATGAACTGCTTCCCTGCTCCATGAGCCTGCAGGAGAAAAGGCCATCCAGGGTGCCAGCAGCACATCTCACGTGTGGGTTGCATTCTTGTGTGTGACCACTTCCCCGAAGTGGTCTCAGAGTCATATGAGGAGGTGAGAACCACAGCTTTTATTTGAAGAAATAGAGCGTATCTACCGAAAGGGGAAGAAAAAGTGTTGGAAAAACACATCAGAAAACAGGCTTAAAAATAACAAGGGCCACCTTTCTCCCTCTACCATCTCTCCTTTTGGAGGTTTGCAATCTTGACTTGACTTCTGGCTTTGGATTATTTGGAGCATTGCAAGCCAGAGCAAGGTGTAACACTACGGGGAAAAAGCAATCATTTCATACTCACAACAACAGAAGTTGAGCTGGCTCAGGAGTCTGGAAGAGGGATTCAACAGTGATTCCTGAAGCCCTGGATTGCCAGCAAGTTCCAGGTAAGCATGAGTGACAGAGGAAAACTGCACAAGTTGGTGCTCCCAAGGAAAGAGAGGTCCCAGTCTGACAAGTCCAGTTCCTACTACTTATAGTCAGGAGCCGTGTGATGCCACGTGCTGATCCAGGAAGCTTTCCTCGTGCCAGTTCAGGCTTGTTCCCTGAGCCAGCAGGGATGGCTGGACTGGCGGGATGTGGAAGTGCCCGGCTCATAGGGCTGGATTGCCCCTGTCAGCCCCCAGATCGGCTGCAGCATGCGGGCGTGAGGGAGCGAATCAGGCTGCCCAGCTTGGCTTTGGATGATCATGAGGTTGCCTGACCCCATGTTTTTCCCTTCCCTAAGCTGCATCTACCTTCTGGCAAGCGCATATCACACCTCAGCACCTTCCACCAAGCCCTTTCCCCACAGTGCTCACGTCTCCAGCCTGGAAGACAGCCAGCCTCCTTGCTTTGCTTTCCTTGGCTCTAGCTTTCCCAGCCAGATCCCCCAGGCTGAGATGTCATGCCAGTGGTAGACCCTCGCAGGCCTGTGCCCACCGCTCTGCTGTGCTCTCACTGGGAGCTGGAGGAGCCTTGCCAGAGTGCGCTTTGAGCCGTGCTCCTCGCTCTCTGCCTTGCCAAGGTCCCGCGGCCTCCTCATGGTGGGGAGACAGAGCTGTCAGAAGCGCTCAATTAGTTTTGCATCCTGTGAACTCGCCTGGTGGCTTTCCTCAGCTCTTGCCTGCTTTGTTGCCATTGAGGTTCATTCGGTGCTTTTTGGATATTGCCTTCCTGCTTTCATGCAGGGCTGATCTGGGGTGCTCAAGCCTGACAGAGGACCTATGACAGTCACTACAGTATGAATCATCGTTCCTCTCTCCTCCTCTCGGCAATTCCTTGCTCTGGGAGTCACACTGAACCAAGTCACAGCTGCACACATGGGCCAGCAAGTCCCCAAATGACCTGGAAGTGTCCCTTTCTCAGGGACTTTGAAGAGCAATGCTGTGATTCAGCCAGCACGGTATTGTTACCAGTATCAGTGTCCACCAGCCTAGTCTCTCCCAAGGCCCACACGGCCATGGCTCCACGACATGCTGCATGCTCCAGCGGTTACAGGGCTGGTTGAAGACAAGAAGGCTGTGTCTGAAGAGGGTTGTTCGATGCTTCTATGTCATGCAGTCATCTGTGTCTCATATATTACCACCTAACCAGGCTCCTGTCCTGATAGGAGCCCCCTAAGAACTCAAAAATGTTAGGGCTCAGCAAGAAGCAAGATCAGAACGCTGTCAATGCCTCCATCCCCAA
Organism: Rhea pennata; assembly: GCF_028389875.1. Taxonomy (NCBI): domain Eukaryota; kingdom Metazoa; phylum Chordata; class Aves; order Rheiformes; family Rheidae; genus Rhea; species Rhea pennata. The sequence goes on from NC_084672.1 coordinate 21,965,944, forward strand.
GAACTGCATCCAGGACCCTGTGAACAGTGACATGACCCCATGGATTTTTATGGTACTTTCTGTCCCCTGTGGCTTGGTCATATGTGGGACAGGATCATTGCTGGTCTTTCAGCCCTGCACCCTGGTTCATGCCATCCCATCCTTTCAGCATTTGACAATGTGCTTCCCGTCTCATTCATCTGAATAAACCTCCCTTTGAGCCGTCAGATCCCTCATTTTCTCTTGGTCTTCCCAGCACATCAGGAGGCCTCTGCTGATTCAGGAAAGCGAGTGACTCATCCCATCCAGCTTCAGCACAGCCTCTAATCCCAGGCTTAACTTTAAGCATATGCTTAGGTCCCACAGAGGACAACAGGCTTCTCCCAGGGCAGAAAGAGGTCAAATGACTGAGCTGAGGTCAGGGACAAGCTGTATTCCTGCTTTCCCGGGGAGGGACAGAGGAGCATTATTTTACTTAGAGATAATTAATTAGGCTTAAACCCATGTACCTGGAGGCCTTCGCTGCCCAGACTAGGCGTGAAGGCTCCACCGATAGGGACCACGGAGACATTGAGGCTAACGGGGGAGACGAGGGCCGGATTCCCGGCAGTGCAGACAGCAATACTCCCCCAGCGCCCGAGCAGCTCTGCTGGCTCCTCTAGCGCAGGATTTTCCTTTCTGCTTGCCTGACTTGGACAAGAAATAGTTTCTGCCTCCCTAACTTCACGGCCTTCTCTCTGGCAGCACAGAACTGCTCTTCTTTATTTTCCTGAGCAGTCACCAGTGAATCCATTAACCAGCCTGCAACTTCTCATCATTTCTAAACAGGCGCTTTGTGAAAACATCCTGGCGAGACTCACGCTGCTGCCAGCCACAGCCGTAACTCTGAGCTGACCGCGTCTGAAGCAGGTCGCGGGTAGAGGAATAAACACCTCTCCCGGAGGCCTCCGCTCTCATCCTGAGTTCAGAGAGCTCATGGGAAGGCTGTAGACTGTTTTTCATGGCTGAGTGCTTATTTTCCAAATCAGCTCGATGCCAGGGCCTCTCTACACAGCCAGCCCATCAGGTTTTGGCCATCTCGGGATTTTTTTTTTTTTTTTTTTTGACAATGAAAACACTTGCTCCACTTCAGACTGGAAGTTCTTTCAACCCATAGCAGCACAGTGACAGCATCTAATCTTTAACAAAAATGGGTTTTATTGAGGTGCTTGAGGTAAATAGGGGCAGCTACCAAGGCAAATAGGAGGCTGAAAGGGTCAGGTTGCACCTCGCTCTGCTTTGCCACCGTCCAGCCCCTCCACTCACCTTGGCTGGGTGCCTCCAGTGCTGGCCCACTCCCAGGCCTCCAGTTGCACATAAAATATTTGGGGAAGGAATAATGGGAGATGAAGTCTGTTTAAGAGATTAAAATATGGCCCTATTTAGAGGCCAAAACCACAGAAGAATATGTATAAAACGTCTGTGTAACAGTGGCCTACTGTATGGTTGTCTCTGTTTACCGACTGTCCTGCGGGAGAGGTGACAAACCATGGGGTACATCCAGCCCGGCAAAGTTTGCAGAAATATAGCGGCCTTTGTTCTCAGCTCCACAAAAGCCACTTTAACTCACTCTGGCAGAGAACAGGTACTTGAAAAAAAGGGTGTAATTCCCTCCTTACCCCTGTCTCCTCCCTGTTCTCCGTCCGTGGCCCAAGGGGAGCCAAGAGCAGAGCCCGTGGGCTGCACGTCGGGTTATTGCCCAAGTAACACTGCGGGAGAGCAGCGCTGTTCAGCCCGCGGCCAGGCACGGTGCGGGATGCCTCCGGAGCACTGCAGCCCCCATCCCCTCATTTTCCTTGCAGGTCCGAGCACAGGCTGCTGGCCCATTCCCGTGCAGGGCCAGAGCACGCTCAAGGGAGCAGCTCAGCAGCGACTGTCCCCTCTTCTTTAACACACAGGTACGAACGCCCTCCAAGAGCAGCAGGACATTTGCACAGTGCAGATTTGCAGCCTCTCTCAAAATGCTTCACAGTGGCGGGACTCAGCGTGCAGGAAGGCACCCCAGGTGCCACCACGGCAGTCCAGCAGCGAGAGGTTCCATCCCTTCAGTGTACGCCGGGGAGATCAATCTTCTCCTGGAAGAAGAGGAAGAGCAGTGACTGCTGGCCCATGGGGTCTGCTAGCCAAATCCAACACGGCAGCAAGGACAGAGGTGCTGGGCAGACCTCACCTGCCAGACAGGGAGTGATGATGGGGGTGGGCAGCACCTGGGGTGCCGCCTGCCTCAGCTCACCCACTGGCACCAAACCTTGGCTTCTTTCCCTCTGCGTGCTCTGAGCCATAGCTAGTCAGATGTGCCTGGTGCCCGGCTGGCATCGTGTCATGCTACAGCTTGTGCCACCTCCTGCCTTGCACCCATCTGGTATCTCTGGACCTTGGAGGTCCCTTGCTCAGGGATGATTTGCAAAGGCACTGAGTGACGGAGTCAGGACATCTGCCCAGGGAGCTGTGTCCGAGGCAAGACCTGGTGCTGTTTTCTAGAGTGCTCCTGCCCTTGCCCAGAGTCGACAGCCTCCTGCGGAGGAGCTGCTCTCCAGGCTTTTGTCCTCTCCAAGCCTCCCTACTGCTCCTGTGCCACTGAGCAGCGTCGAGGAACCAGTCCAGTCGATGAGGCACCCTCCCACTTCCAGCAGATCCTCTCAGCCAGAGCCCACAGAGAAAACAAAATCCCACACTACCAACTCCACCCACCCTAGGGAGGAATTTATTAGCCGAGACCGGGGAAAAAAAAGACTTAAGCCAAGAAAACCTGCCCAGACAGAGAAGTGAAAGAAACAAAGATAGCACTCCCATTCTTTCACAGCAGAGCTTTCAGTAATCACAGCTGTTTTCACTTCTCCTTAACTCTTCTGATCGTTCCTCTGTGGGTTGGTTTTGGTTCCTCTTCACTCCCCCTCCACCTTCCCTATTTCAAGGCTGAGCCTTCAAACCACTTCAGTTTGTATTTCCAGTTTCTAAACCGCAGGGATCCCACCAGTTCCCATGTCCTGCGGTGGACAGGCTCTAAGCCTGTAGGCTCTAGGAAGGGCCTGAGAGTCTTGCAGCAAGCTCTGCCCAGCTTTGGGAAGTGCCTTATGGCCTGAACTGGTTCTCCTCCAAGCAGCTGCAGAGCAAAGTGGACATGGGAAGACTGAGCTGCAGCCATAGGCAGGATCTCTCTCACTGCAGTAGTCCAGCTCTGATGGATGCCCTGGAGAAAGAGGAAGTTTCCCAGGAAATCAAACACAAAGTTGGGTAATGAGGAAGAAGAGAGGGTAAGGAATAACAACCAGATCAGAAGATTGAGCTCTGTTTCTCTGGCAACTCTGGCATCCAACCTTTTCAAGATCTTTGAGCTCCAAAACAACAAACCACAGCTAAATTCAACCCTCATGTGGTAAGTCAATGACCAGTGGAGTTGAACTCAAACCTTCCCCCCAGATATCTGGCAGAGAAACGATTCATCTAGGGGAAGGAGTAGGTCCTTTGCTACTTTCAGCCATGATGTCTTAATTGTGGATATGGTCAGTGTTGCACTAAAGCAGAGAAAGAGGAAGACCCCAGCCCAAGCTGTCTTCCATGAGTCCACAGAAGCCACCTCAAACCCTAGACACATCGCTGCTCTGCTTATTTCCTCCCTTTCACTTCCTTGGCATGTGATCCCATTTCACACATGACAGATGAATCCAGCATGAAGGATTCCTGACTGCCGTGTTTCTGAGTACTCCTTGCAGATCATCAGGCCGTTCCTCCCTGCAGGACGTGTGAGGAGACCCTGGAGAGCCAGTGACCACATCAGCACTTGCCAAAGCCACACACACGTCCAAAGCTACCATAAGGAACTTTTCCAGACAGATCAACATCCATCCTGGCCTGAAAGAGCCACTTTCCCTCTGGCTAATATTTGGGTTGCTGGCTACAAGAGAGGCCAGGAGCCTTACCAGATGATTTGTCTGAAAGCTGAGCAGGGCAGAGCAAAACCCAGTCAATAAATAAGACTTTATTTTTTAAAACAAACAGCACAACAAAACTAACATTGGAACAAGGCAATGGCCTTGTTCTGCTTTTGTTAATTTTAGTACAGATGCATGCAAACGATCGCAAAGAGTAAATATTGACTTTCCACTGAAGTAACCACCAGGGTTCATTGACTAGAGGGGTGAAGGTATTAAGAGTTGTGCCGATCTTGATATTCATGGCATGCAGCGCACCAGGCCGCACCCTGCCTGTGTGCAAGGTGAGCAGAGAGCAGGCAAAAGAGCCCGTCCAAGGAGGCTCTCTGCCCACGGAGAGGAGCTGGGCGATGTCTGGATGCACACATTCCTACTGAGCCCCAGGGTTGCCCAGAGCCTGGAGATCAGCCAGCTCCATGAGTACATGACACCTCATGGCATGGTTCAGCTGCTTTGCTATATGCTTTCCACGTCTTTTCACTAGGGTTGGGGGCAGGGGGCTCCTCTGGGCCCAGTGGAGGAGTAGAAGAGGTTTCCACCCTCCGTTGTTCATCAGCAATCTCTGCTTTTAGGCTGTGCTTCTGCCAATGTGCCTTCGGACTAGGGTATGCTTATTAGGCTGCTACTGAAACTGTTTAAGCTGATCCCAGAGGATTTTAATGGAAGTGGCCTGGAGACCATTCACAGAGACAGTTCTGAGGCAGGTCTGAGGCAGGGTAACTTCTGCATGAGACAGGTAGCCGGGAGCTGGCAGACACAAACTCGTCGCCCTGGCCCAGCCATTTTCAGAAGATACTTTCATCCTAGTGCTGGGAGTCCTTCAGTCTGAGAACAATTTTGTATCAGTGCAAAAATGCCACAATTTGTATAAGCAAATAACACCACCCGGGACATGTGACAGACAAATCTGTCCCAGAGGCATGCAGAGCACCAGGGTTTTGCTCACTGACATTTCACTTTTTGTGGGGATGCTGCCAGCACAGCCACTCTAATGACTCAACACAGGCAGGAGCTTCCTTCACTCTGGCAGGGGCAAGAGCATGCAAAGGTTATGCCAGAAAAGTCATGAACACTTTCTATCCCTGTCCCAAGGATGTGCTTGTTTCCAAATCATCCACTGCACCCAGAAAAAGCCTTATTAACTCTCCTTTGTTTTCCTAGACCTCATACAACTAAGGCTGCTTAAGGATGGCAGCATGGAGCAATCACCGTACAAAGACTAGTTGTATCAAGTGTTTTACAGAGGGAAAATCCCAGCTCGAAAGGAGAAATGTTTGTTTTCTGTGAGGGAAAGATGACTTCTGGAGCCCAGATGACCCTGATTTGGGAAGTCCCTGAAATTACTGGCAGGAAAGGCAAGGAGAGGGAAGTTCCTATACACGGTTTCTCCAGCCAGCTGCAGGTGGATCTTGATCCTGCAGGTTGTCCCTTTGGGGTGAGCATCTGCTCATCCCTGCCGAGGCAAGTGTCCTCTCTTAGAAGAGGGACTGAATGACAGCTAGGTATTTGTTTTCTCCCAGGTTTCAGGAGGTGACAAATAAGAAAGGGAGCAAGTCAAGGATCAAAGGATTAACAACTGTAAGCAGAGGGACCTGGAGGGCAATACAAACCAGCACAGCCCAAGAGCACCCACCATTCCCCCTAAATATCCAACAGGCTAGCAAACGTTGCCCTGCTCCTGCTAGTGGAGGTGGAAAGGGACCACAGCCTGGGACATGAACTATTTGTGCTGGTCTCCAGTAACATCACCTGGGCGCTTTCCTGAGCACGGAGTGGTACCCTGCTGCCAGACACGCACCAGCAGGCAAGAAGACCTCTGGGGTGCCCACGATGGGGGTCAATCTCAGCATAGTCTGGCCAGGAGCTGCACGCTGCTGTTACCTCCCCTTAGCTGAGGCACTCGAGCTCCCCAGCACTTGTACCACAGAGTAGAAGAGCAGTTTGGAAACCCCCTTGCAGGTACGAGGCTTGGGGTTGTGCACGGGGAAAGGTATCAGCAGCCAAAGCTGCAGCTTGAATCACAGTTTTCACTGGGGCAAGAGCAGTCTTCCCCTTGCAGGGTCATGAACTGAGCCCCCAGCCCCAGGACTCACAGCCCTCCTGATAAGTGGTAGCAGCTCTGGTCCCCAAAAGCAAGCAGTGGGAGCCACAGACCGAGATGCTCCTCCAGCCTGGAGTTAATGATTTGCCGGAGCTCTCTTTGATATGCAAAACCACTTTATCTGCTGCGGTCTCCCCTTTAACCACGAGAGCGACACTGGCCAAGCCTTGCCGCCTTTATAAAGGGGCTGCGCTTGCCAGAGGCCAGGTTGCGGATCACTTCCATGGGGATGACGTTGGCCAAGGCAGCGGGAATCCCTGCCTGCCAGCGGGCACCGGGCCAGGGCCTGCCCCGCTGCCCCACCGCCCCGCTCAGCCGCTGCTCGGCCAAAAACACTCTTTGCCATCACTAGGGAGAGGAAGTCTCTGCACAGCATTAGTCTTCTCAGCTCGTGTGTCTGCCAGGCACACGGGCCATACTCTCCAACAGCACCTTCCAGCTTATGGCAGAGCAAAGGGAACGAAGGCACCCGCGGCCCCGGGCTTCTCTAGACGTCTTGAGTCCACAGAGTATTTCAGTGAAGGAAGCAACCGCGGGCAGTTTCTCCAGGCAGACGAGCCAGAAGCGAAGTGCTCCTGCTGCCTGCCTGCTCTGGGATGTGTGTGGCATGTGGCGCTCACGCAGCTCACGCATGCCGGATCTGTTATCTTTGGAGAAGTCAGAACTGTCTGGAGCATGGCTGCAGTCCCTTGAGGGTCTGCAGAGCACAATCATCAACGTGTAAACACAACAGCTCAGGTCATAAATTACTTCCTGTTATGAAGCCTTCTCCCTGCTTGGCAGATCCACAAGATCTGTGTTAACGAGGATCTGCTGTGAAGTCTGCCTGGAGCTGTCCTGCGGTCTGAGAGGGGAACTTCGCATACGACGTTACTTCCTTCAAGAGCAAACTGTGCTATGATGATCTCGCAACAGGCTGCTCCCAGCACATGCATCCTCTTTCCAGATGCGTTCCAACTGGTTCCAGCAAGTTTATTCCTGTCCCTGCTGTTGGTGCCCACCCCAGACCTCTCTGCAAGCAGAGACTGATGGAAGATCCCTGCGGCACCTGGGGCCAGCTGAGGAACACCCTTGTTGCTTCCATGTGCAGAGGAAATGAATGACAGTGCCCTGTGCACCCTCTCCAGAGTGCCACATTCTGTAGGCAAAGAACAATTCTTGCCACGTTGTAAAGGGTGAGGCTCAGCCGTTTTAGTTTCCGATCTCATAAGGAACATGGCTCTCCCACTGAAGGTCTCTCTGCGGTTCGGGTCACTTGCCAAGATGCAGTGTGGTGAACCTCACCGCAGCAGCTGGCAACTGGCTTTCACGCTGGATAACGCAGACCCTCCTTCCACAACTCCTGTTTGACTCATTCCCAGTTTGTCAAAGCTTGGTCAAAAGATATGATTATTTCAGACTGAATTTTCAAAGATCCTGCCTGCTCTAGGAACATCAGCCCTGGCAAAGAAAGGCGGAAAGAGCAGCAGGAATCCTCCAGTGGATTCAGGCAATGGTGAATTGCATCAGCTCTACACTGATGGGCTTCAAGGAGAGGCAGTTTGGCCCTTGGGACAGACAGAGGCTGGATGACCAAAGAGCATCCTTGGGGACCTCCAGCAGCACACAAGTCTCTGTCCTCTTCATGTCGTACACTGACCTTGTCTTTTAGCCACTCCAGGCAGCCCAGCTGAGTTAGGACCAGATCCTTCCATCATATCTACCAGATCCCCAAAACACTGCTCCTACTCTGCCCACCCAGTGCCAGGGACTGTTGCCCTGTGCCATCCTGCCCCTGCAGCCCCCCGCGAGGGGCTCGCTTGCAGAAGCTCACCACTCCGTGGAGCTAGCACAAGGGCACCACGTAACCTGCATGGCCCTGACTGGCACGTAGCTCTTTCCTGCGGCAGGGGTGTGCGTTTCCCAGTCCTTCCCAGCCTTGCTTCCCTGCGGTGGGTTACTGTTTTGCCTCATTTTAAGTGGGATCCCCCTTCCCGGGGTTTACGCCAGACACACTGCCTGGGCTCTCTACCAACCACATTCCTTTGGGTTGACGTAGTTTTCTTTATTTCCCCCATTCTTATCACGCTCGAGTTTGTGAATCTCATTTCTCCAAAGCTATAAACGACCCAAGTGACCTGTGTAAATTAACCATGACGGAAAGCAGAGTCGAACGTGGTGTTCTGGCTGATGTGGGGAGACAGCTGCCCCTCGTGGGGTGGGAGCATGCAGGCAACATGCCTCTATTCCAGAAAAGCTGCTTCAGGCACAGCACTTCTAAGTGGGAAGCTTGAAAGGAACCATGCGAAAAATAAATCCTTCCTTCTCCTTTCCAGCTTTTATCACTGCACTTGGACCCCCAAAGGCCACAAATTTTTCTTTCCTTCACTTTCACAGTATTCATCCCTTTCCCAGCTAATAGCCGCACCCCAGGAGGAGGTCAGATGATTAGGAGGGGCACGAACATGCAGCAGCACGCTACACGCCCCATCACGCTTGGCCGCTCCAGCAAACGGGAGTCATTCACGGGAAAAAAAAACCCACTTCGGCATCAGCACTGGCCACTCCTGTGGTCGGTGCAGCACCGTTCTCCACGCAGCAGCTAGCAACGCTTCCTCCTGCATGCTCTCGGCAGCCTCGCAGCAGGGGGAACCTAGGCTCACCTGCCTTGTTGGAGGCACTGAGAGAGACAGCTGCTGAGGGACTTTCCAGTCCTCTTTTCTATTTAGCTCTTAATAGGGACAGCACCACCCAGAGATCACTCAGGGTGGGCTGAACAGGTCCTCAAGCTGCTCGTCTCCCCCCCGACCTGATCGAGCACCTCGGACCAGGCACCAGGCTGCCAGCAGAGCCCCCTTACCGGAGGATGCGTGGGTAGTCAGCACGGGAGCTAGCTGCGCTCCCCTGGCTTTCAGGTTCGCGTTTCAAGCACAGGATCTGCCCTCCTTGCAGTTGGCCAGGCCTGATGTTATGACTCAGTAGAGGAGTCATTCTCTCTTTCATACTGCCTCCAAAAACCCAGGAGTCTGGAATCAGGAACAGATGCAGATTTGTCCTATCTTAACCGTGATGACTACAGGCCTACAAGTTGCTTTTATTCCTCCTCGTCTTTTTTTGGCCAGCATTAAGGCTTTCTACTGTTTCTGTACCCTTTATCCTCTCTTTTCTCCACAGACGGTTTGAAAAATGAGATACAAAGCCAAAATGAAGATTTCCAGAATGCAGCCAGTACAGAAATAAGTCCCAGTCTCAATCTGGAGGAGTGGATTTGGGTAAAGATGCAATGAAATATATTTCACTTGGAGCCTTACACACACCCCTGTCTTTTGGCGAATGACCACCTCGACAGTCACGCGTTTGACTTCCGGCGATGACAGCTGAGCGAAGGGCTGACTCGGGGTCCCAGATGGACCCTCCGTGCCATACAACATCCCTCCCTGGGACTCGCTGCCCCAGGAAGCCAGGCTCGCTGCAGGACCGAAACGGGCAAGGGCATTCCTCTAAAAAGAACATGCACAATTGTTACGGTTTATACTAACACATGTGGAAATGGTACAAAACCACATCCCACTAACAATAAATAAATAAATAAATAAATAAACGAGCTGAGAGCTAACAGGGAACAGACTGCCCTGATCTGATTATTCTTGTGTCCCCTTTGGAAGGCTGACAATAACCTCCGTTGGAAACGGGAGCCTGTGCTAGGCAGCCCAGCCGCACCCTGGGGTCTTCTCCATCGGAAACTGCCTGCATTTTGGTTCTGCTCTCAGGGTCTCTCTAGCACAACGCACTCTGCAGCACCCAACGCAACAGCATCTGGGTCTCAGACAGTCGCGCGATTGCTGGATTCTCTGCCAGGCAATATAGCAAATGGTTCCCCATCTTTCCCTGCTTTTGCTACAGGAAATGTTTCCTTGAGCAATCCCCCTGGCTAACAGCCAGGCTGCTTTTCCTCCTACTCTCAGGAAGGATTCTCTGAGCACTCCCTAGCCTCATCCCAGTTAGGCAAATGCTTGCAAATTGTTTCAGCCTCCCCAGCACTGCTGACAGCTAACACTTTGCAGAGCCATGGCCTGCTGTGCCCATCCTTCAGCATTAGGATGTTGAGCTGGTTCAGAAAACACAGACTGCTGCTGAAACCAGAAAGAGAAAAGCAGGGCATCTCCTCTGCACTGATCCTCTCCTTTCTCTACACCCTTCATGCACCTCTGAGCATCCTACACCTTCCCCTATGAACCCCAAAACATCTCCAGAGTGAAGCAAGGCCTTCCTGGCTTGCCCAGTAACACCAGCAGGTCAAGGAGCACTTCAGCCCCTGCATGACTCCAGACAAGGAATGAACCTCTGGTCTCAGTACAGTAATACTGAGCCACACAGCCCCAGAATATTTAAGTTTCTAATTAAGCTCAATTATTGCTGGAAGCGGTTTTTACACTATCCACAAGGCTGCCGGCCAAGGCAAGAACGCTATACCTGCAAGATTTAATTGCATGGTTGTCACCACCAAAGCAAAGATATCAGCATGCTTGGTGCCAAGGAGTCTGCACAGAGAATTGTTGGGTCCTTCAGCACTGTTCTTATCACAGGCCTGGGCAGCTCAGCTGGCTTTCTAATATATCTCAACCTGAGAGGCTGGGGGGGAGGGGGGAAGAAAGTTGATGCAGACAGGAGCAAAAACCGCAAGGGCAGAAGAACAGATGTGGATCAGCCATGAGAGTGCACAGAATAGACTGAGCACACCTTGACAGCAGGTGCAAACAAGTCCCTATGCAGCATGCTAAGGAATCCCAGCAGCAAACTGCCTCTAATTTCACTGGTGAAACCCTTCTGGCAAAGCCACTGAGCATTGCCGGGACGACAGGGATCCCTTCAGACCCTTCCCTGCAAGCTTTTGCTGAGCCAAAAGCTTGCAGCAGAAACACGCAATACCAAAAAGGAAGCAGAGCAAGAGACCGAATTAGCAAGCAGAAAACAGACCAAATTTAAAAGTCGCAATCATCCTATGCAGCAAATAGCAAGGAGTAGTGACTCCTAGGAAGCACCTGGGAATTCACTCTGCTTCTGGCCGTCTGGCAAACGCGCCTGCCACAGCACCACCAGGCAGGCAGAGAGCGGGGCCAGCGTCCGTCCGCGCTCACGAGCCCCCACCGTGCGCCCGAGGGGGCTGGCTGGCAGCTCCTCCGCGCTCTGAAGCGCTAAGGGAAAATCTTCCAGCCAAGCCTGTGGCTGGTGCTCCACTGCCATTCCCTGGGGCTGCAGGTACTGCATGACATGGTGCTCACCTCTCCTGGAGGCACCAAACTATCTCAGACCCTGGGGCAGGGAGTGCAGCAGAGCAGAGAGCAGGCGATGGAGCATCTTGATGGAGTCATCTCCAGACGACCGAGGGAAGCTGCTTTTCCTTATTTTCCCTGGCTTTCCATTTTCCTGCTGCATGTCTCCATGTGGCACAAGCATGCTGTCACACTTGGCCACAGGACTGAGCTGCTGCTCTCTGAAGAACTGCTGAACATGAGCAGAGCCATTTGCTCTGGGCCAGTGAGAGCCAGCACGGGCAGATGTGCTCAGCATCCCGGCCCCACTGACATGTGCCGGAGCCTGTCCAAGGCCGGTTCTCTCCCAGCAGTACTTGAAGGTATGGAAAGAGACTTTCAGGACAACGGATCTGCAGCTACACTGAGAGTGCTCCGACATCAGAGCTGTCTGGGGGATGGGGACATCACTCCCCTGCTCGATGCAAGACTATCTTGTTAGGATGAGACAGCAGTGCCATAGATGCATTTGCCTTCATTTGTAATATAAAGCATACACATGCCAGGAAGCGAACCTGACAGAAGCTAAAAATAGCAGGCAATTTCCTTGCTTTAATATAGCAGGACTGGTGCCCAGGAAGTGCTCACTCGCTCGGCTTCCTCCCGGGGCTGCGCTCACACCTAGCTCAGGCTCAGCCAGCGCGCACAGTCCGCAGCCTAAAGCTCGGTGCCTCGGGTTAGCTGAGGCCCCATGGCCAAACACTTCTTCCTGGCGCACAGTGTTTTCCTACTGCATAAAGAGGCCTGGCTGGAAAAGCATTTGGCTCTGGTGTCTCCAAGACATCACAAGATTCACAAGCTGGATTTTAATCTGAGATGAGCATTCAGTTCCCAAATCCCTGACCAAAGGTGCAGGTTCACTGTTAACTGAGGCAAATTAACAGCTTCTCACAGCCAAAAAGGGAGCTTAGAATAAGCAGGGAGGAGGTCTGGGAAAATGATGGGAGCAGTTCTCCCCCTTTTAGCAGCAAATTCTTAATTTGGCTCCGGTGCATTGCAAAACCCTCACTTGAGATAGTGGCCACCCGCAGCGCTGGGCGTGGGGAAATGTAGCTGGTTCTGGGCAGCAGGCTGCAAGCACGCCTTTGTCGCTGCTGCATTCATCCAGCTGCACAAAAGCTTGAAGCAAGGTAGGGTTAACTAGGAAGTAACACATTGGTTGATATCATGAAAGACTGACCCCCCCCCCAACAGCTGATGTACAAATGGGTAGGTGAAAATGAGAGGCTGTAGCAAGCTCTCTGCTACACCCAGTCACCTTGCAACTTTCCCAGCCCCCTGACCCTGCCACTGGGATAGTGGAGGGGCTTCGAATGGACTTGCAGCGTAGGGGTGGTGAGGAACAGCGCAGCATCCTCAGCCACTGTGGTGCAACGACAGCCCAAACCACCCCTGCGGAGCTGTGAGCCCAGCAGTCAGCTTCGTACAGAAGTAAGAGAGTATAACAGTAATCCTCTACTGCTGCTGCATGATAACGTGAGCACACGAGTCTTGCAATCAGTGTAAACCTTTCAGAAGGAAGAACTACTTATTTTGGATTTACCTAGGTATTTTTAATTCTGCCATTGCAACAAAAGACCACCAGGAATTAACCCCAGGGCAGGGAACGCTGTTCCCAGCCGGCATGACAACGAAAGGCGGCCCTTTGGGATCTGACTCCCCTCCGCCACCGAGGCTCGCCTGCAGCGCTCGGCACGGTGCACCAGGTTGATGCCAGGTTGCTTTTCCTCTTTCAGATACGCCCGTGTCAGCCGCACTTCAGCCCCAGCGCTATTCTCGCTTGCCACCACCGACTCGTCACCGTCAGCGCTGCCTCCCCCAGCCGCCGCCGCTCTCGCTGCCGGCCGCGCTCGCGCTAAGCTCTGCAGCCCGCGCGCGCGTGTTGGAAAGAAAAGCACTTCCTGTCGCACCGCGCTTTCGAAGATACAAACCGCACCGCTTCTCCGTCCGCCGGGCACGCAGGGAGGCTGTCTCCGGGCAGAGCTGCAGAGGTGCGAACCCCGCCACAAGCTGCCCGGCTTCCTACAGGCAGGTGTGAAATCCGGAGCCCAGACACACAGGCTCGCTGCACGAGGGCTCTTAGAAACAGGCACTCTGCACCGCCTGAGAGAGGTGGCAAAAGGCTTGAGAAAGATTTGGAGGAGAAACAGGGGAACCTGCTGTCCAACTCATGCCTGGCAACCAGCAAATCTGCAAGGGTCACAAGGACGGATGGATCTCAGACCTGTGAAAGGGATGAACAAATATATGGTTTTAAGTGTCTTTGCACAACTTTTTCACGCTTGTTAATCACAAAGTCTGAAAGTGGGGAGATTTTCCTTGCCTTTTTTTTTTTTTTTTAACTTGGGATTTTTTGCAGTCAGTCTTGCATTTCACATTCCTCAATTTTTGCTGAAGGCTCCGAGACCAGATGTGCGAGACAAAAGGACGGTGAGGCAGGTGGGACGACACACGGGCTCCCGACTCGCGTGACAGCGGAGAACTGGCGGGAGCAGACTGCAGCTGAGGAGGCGACTCGTAACAGGGATCTCCCAACAAAAGAACCATCCTTGAAGCCAGACTACCTGGACGTAAGGCAGCACCACAGCATCTCAGTCCTTCTCCAGGAGCCCACAAAACTAAGCAGTAAATAGATCACTTCAGATTTAAGGCGGAGGGGAAGCAACCAGAGGAATGGATACTCAGAGGCATCTGGCAAACTGATCAGAAGTCACAGATCCCTCAGAGTAAAATTGGGTAGATTTCTTTCTAGCTAAGAAGAGTTAAACACTTAAAGCACTCAACTTCTGGTGTGAACAAAGTGGTAAGTCTTATTAAACCTTTCCGCATCCTAGTCCAGGCAAGGCTGAAAGCCTTGATCTAAACGCAGGAAAGGAGCAGGGCCGCTGCCTTAGCAGAGCTTTTATCCCAGCTGCTTATCACTCCCAGACCAGTGCTGAGAGAAACAGTTTTAAGCAGCATGAATGAAACAGCAACACAGCACATTTCACTGGGATACTGCTTCTGTCATCAGACACTTTCATGGGAAAGAGCTACAAAATCAGCAGTTAGTTTAAGAGGTAAAGAAAGACCACACAACTAAAACTTGAGACCTTCTCTGCGCACCTGAAAAACCCACAAAAGCACAGAGGACTCAGATGTCAGTCTCGGGCTCCCTTGAGGAAGTCATCACTCAACACCTCACCAGGTCCTACCTCTTTGCAGCCTCGGTGGCCAACGAAAGCCCAGGCTGGTTTCGGTTCAGACCCGGCGGAACCAGGCGGTGCCGCAATCCTGTTTGTTTACAGAGACGGAACAAAGTCCTGTTTCCTTGAATGTAGCAGGAATCAGGTCCTTCGCTCGTAACTCCAAACCATGTCCTAGAAAGGCCTCAGCCCAAAGCGAAAAACTCGCGTGGCTGCAGACAGGGCTTCCCCGTGGCTTGTTCTTTCTGCCTCTTTTACACAGAAAGCATCAGACAAAACTTCCCTGCCCAGAGGCTCCCTGCACGTACCTTGCCATGGGCGGGGATGTTGGTCTGGGTTACCAGGTGGAAGCTGCTATTGCTTCAGCCCTCTGGGTCCTAAAAGGAACTTAACTGTTTCTTACGTTTGCCCTGAAGGAAAGGTGGTTTCAGCAGGGTTTACCCCAATCTGTAATACTATCAGGACCTGCCTCCAATTAGAAATTACAGTAATTAGGCAGAGGACCATTTAGTGACACAATTAGTACCTGCTTTTGCAGCACAGATGAGACAGACTAGGAGTGGTGTCCTTTACAGATCTTTGTGTTTTTCAGGCAGTTATCCCTGGTTGCTGTGAAGTGCTGGTTGTCATTGCCTCAGGCTCTACTTAGACACACATAGATCTCTCTTGCTGCCCAGAGTCTGTTCTACATATTTGCAAGACAAAGAATTAACTCCTTTTACTCAAGGATCTGCAAATACTTTGCAAGCATTAATTTAAGCCATTCAAGGAGCCTGAATGGTTTATCAGTTTTGCCCTACCTTTTACAGGTCAGCTCACTGAGATTGGTGAGGATCATAAGTGCCAGTTCTGTATGCTATCAGGTGACCCAATATAAATTCTGCATCTAAAATAGGCACGTTATCCCATTTCTGTTCAAATACCGGAATTCACACCCGGCAGTATAAGCTTTATATTTTCTCGCCTACTCTACGGTGATGGAAGAAGCCAGACAACACCTGTCAAGGCTTTTGAAGCAAGCTCAGACTAGCAAAATGTGTTAACAAATGAATACTCACAGCACATGGACACAGGGTTTTGATCCAGTATGAGGAACCCTAATCTCAGATTTACTCTATTGCCAAATCACAGACCAGGAGAGAGGATAATCAATTCCAGCTATATGGGATATCCATAGCAGAGGTAAAAACCACTGATAGGTGGATAGCTATCATCAGGCTAAGAATGTGAGCAAACTACACAGGTTGCACCACAAAGATTTCACTGAGGCAATGGAGCACCAGCACTGGGAGACAAAACGCAAAACTCAGCTGCTAGTATAGCTATGGCCCTTCTTACTGCTACTGGGCCAGAAGCTCTGCTCACACGAGGCTCCTTCTGACTTTATCCCTAAGCAGCTCTGAACCCTCAGCTCTCTTTCTGTGGAAGAGCCAAAAATGGGAAAGTTCAGAGGTTTTTATTTATGTGGAATAGATAAGGAAAGCAAACATATGCCGATAACCTCTTCCCTTGTGCTCAGCAGTTTGAAGGTTGCCCCTACAAGCAAGATGCACATTCTGTACTAAAGGCCTTATATTTGACTAGATTTAGTTAAAAATAAACTTTCTCAGCAGTGCTCTGTTGTGGCGACGTATACAATAGCCCCAGCTCGCTCCCATTCTCCCCTGGGGCAGGATCATGTTTCCAAGGAAAGGCTAGACTGGGGGAATCCCTGGCTGGTCTGGCCCATGGGCACAGGATTTCCCAATTTTTCCATGCCAGTCAGTTAATTTTCAAGTTGAAAAGGACTGTCACATAGGCAAAGGTTGACGTCACTACCTTGGGAACGTCCACCCTAGCTTTCCACAAGGACCCAACCTGTTTGCTTCCTGCCTCAAATACCCAGAGGGACAGGTGTCATTTGGGTTCACAGTTGATGTCTGCATCCTTATCTAGTCCACAGATACAAGAGGGCAAAGGCTATTTCAGGGACCAGACAGCTTCTTTTAGTCAAAATTTTTTTTCCCATAGCTGATAAAAACGGCACACAGACACAATATTTAGCTATGATGTTAAGCACAAACATCCCTAAAACAGCTACAAGAGGCAATTCTTCAGCAGCAGAATTAAAAGCTCTCTTTTATTCAGTTTCCAGAGAGAAAATGCTTTTTGGATAGTGACTCCTGCTGGAAAGGTGAAGCAAGCACAGCTACAGACCATGCTTTGAAGACTAGGGATCTTTCACCATCTCTTTGCTGATGAGCTGGAAGAGGCTAATATTTCCATCAGCAGCACTTTTACCCCATCTCCTCTCTAGCTCCCCTTGGGGGAACTGCTGGATTTGGAAGACACTGGTAAATCCTTCTGCAGCCTCCTACGAAGGGATTGCACATGAAATACGTGGGGTTGACTAGCCTAGTGGAACATCACTCCCTCTCTGTAAGATACCGCAAAGTTTTCCCACACTAGAGATACGTGCTCTTGGCATCATTTTCTGGAAGTCTGCAATGATGAACCACATTTCACTTCTGCACCAGCTGGAACACAACCGTCTCTCCTCTGGTTGAAGAGCATGCTAGAGGGATGCTTGCCATCTCAACTCAGCTTCCTGTTGGTTTCATCTTCAAACCATCAGGGTGAGGGAAACAAATATAATTTGCATGCCAAGCAATCAGCTCTGTTTTGGCAATACCCGTTCTGCAAGGATCCTTTTCACCTCCTCCACAATGGTTCCCACTTCTGCCATGGCACCTCGACCTGGAGGGTAAGACCAAACACACTGTAACATCCATGTCCCACAGAGATGGTATGAGCCACACGCTTCCCCTATCCCACCTCCTCTCTTCTACACACTCAGCAGCATTGCAGCGAGTTACGCATACAACAGTGGCTCAGCACAGCAAGGCTGGGGAAAAGCTTGCTCTCACTGACACTGTCACTAGGCTAGACTCTGCCATTAACCAAAAGCCTCTAAGTACCCCTCCTGTATTTCCTCATGACATGCCTAGTAGAAAGCAACTGCGGATCCTGTGATCTACTCAGTCCAGCTGAATCTGCATGGATTTTGTGGCATGGTTGAATGCCACTGGGGAGGAGGGCGAGAAGAATACTCACGCTTAGCCTGACTCCTTAGATGTCTAAGCAGGAGCGAGGGCATGGTCAACGAAGAGAGGCCAGAAACCTCAAAAGGCAACTCGTATGACCTTAATAAGTACCTCACGTTCTGAATCATCTCCAGAGGTGTCTGCATCTAACCCTCGACTGCGCACGAAACTAGCATCTTAGCTCACACTACTCCTGTGGTGAGTGTCCAAAAGTGACCCAGAAAGCGTGTTGGTAACAAGATACTCTATTTCCTCTTCCTTTTCCAGCGTGAACACACTCACACTGTATGTGTTCAGTATCTTTCTAAAATGGCTTTTGCCATTTAAAAAAAAACTTGCTGATTTCACACCATTCCAATGACTCTGCAATTAGACCATATTAGAGAGAAGGCTGTCCTGACTTTGCACTGCTTTGAATATTGGAAGTAATTCTTGGAGAAAAATAAAGTGCTGAACAGGACAAAACATAATTTTTCCTTTTGGACCTAGTTTGTTCTCAGATGAGCATCTAGTCCACACTGAAGCTGTTGCCTCCCTCTGAAGTAATTTTTTAACTCAGAATCCTAAGGTCAGCAGAGATCATTAAATTTCCTTATCCAACCTACTGTACCACGTCACAGAATTCTGTCCATTCACTCCTCTAATGTGCTTTGGGCTGAGGAAAGATATTTTGCTCACCAGCACCTGTCTTCATTAGATGATACAAAAGATGGAGCCTATTTAACTTTTGTTCTGATGGTTAATTGGTCTAGTCATTTCAAACATGCTTTATGTGTCTTCAGAAATTAGCTCTAGAAGGTTTTGTTTTCCCTTTTTATTTTTTCCTGGACTGCTTATACAACCGGGTTAGTGAGTGTTCAAATGAGCAGTCAAACCAGCAGGCTTGAAAAGACAGCAACAACCTGAGGGCTGCAGGGAGACAGGGGAAGGCAGTTCTAAACAGCAGGGAGAGGTGCTCTCCGTGGGCAGATGAGAGCGCTGATCCTCACTCTCTGTTTTCTAGAGTTACCTGAGCTTTCCCTGGGATAGAAGGCATAGCTGGTTATAACGTTTGAGTAGAGTATCTGAGATGAAAAATCATGATTTTGGAAAGATGAGAAAATTGAGTCTCCCTACAGAGCAAGACTGTCATTCTCTACCAGCAGTCTTCACGATCTCTAAATCCCAGGAGGGTTGAAGTATCCTACAGACGAAAGGCAGGCGGGTTTGGGCTGCTCTGTCTCCTCACCTCAAGTGGAACTGCACTTGACCGGTCCTTCTAAACAACAGAAACCCCTTGACTGGCTCCTCACAGTTGGGCAAATCTACTTCCTTTGAGAGCATTTCCAAGGCCCACTTTTGTCCTCCATGACCCACACCCTTCGCATCTTTAGCAATTCACAGTCGGACTTTTAGGTTTAGCTGAGCAAAAGCTTGCTAAGCAGCCTGTCTTACAGCACAGATCATGCCTACAGGTAAAAATCCTCCTGTCTGCAAGGCTCTACAAATCCAGCCAAGGATGACGAAGACACTAACAGTTGGAAGTGTTTTGTAAGGGCAAATTGCTGCAGGCCCAGGTGTGGTACAGTACTTCTCAAAGCTCTCTTTATATGGTGGCACATGGATATCATTAAGGCCAACAGCTGATAGGTTACATTTAGCTATCTAATCAAGGAAATTTATTTTAATTTTCAACTCAATTTAGTTAGTCATTTTAACTCTTTTTTAGCTGGACATATTTATGCCTAGGAACACTCCCTTAGGGAGAATAATTTATCAGGAAAAGCCTGTCATATATAAACTTGGTAACAGTCAGGATCTGGCCCACTTCTCGTGGGACCGGTGACACAAATGGAGGAAGAGGAACCTTTTTTTCAGCAATATAAACCACAATGTCAACAGTCAAAACTGGTGCAAACTGAATCTTTTTGCTTTTGAACCAGATGTTTGAGCTTTCCTGCCTACTGCTTGGGTAGAAGTCAGGCAAAACCCTTTGTGGATGAACCCCGTGAAACAAATTAGACTAGAAGAAAAGGCCTTGGGGTGAAGGGCCTGAAAAAAGAGGGAAAGTAAGGAAAAAGTCAGTGGTGGAAGCTGCCTTGGGTCTTCAGAGCTCTAGAGTCCATTCCTGCTTTGCCACAATTTTCCTACATACCACCAGAAAATCCTGGCATTTTCCAACAAGACAATCCTGTTGGAAACTGACTCACAAAACAAGTAGACTTGAGTCAGCTGTGGCTACTACCGCCCCAGCTGCCTGCAGCACTACTTCAGGTGTCTGTCCTCACAGCAGGGATATTTGAACCGAATATGAAGCAGCTCCCAAATGACTGCCACTGTAATGAGGTAACTTCTGATCAACATGGGTTTACTTTGCCACTCCGAGCTGCAAACCGCAGCGATTCATATGCTCCCTCTCATGTGGCTGACACATCCCTGCCGCAAGGGCGGCAACCCCCAAGAAAGGGGCAGGGTAGAGAAGCAGAAGGTAAAACCACGTTCACCATTCAGCTCAGATCTGTTTGCGTTCGTGAATCAACACACATGGCCCTTCTGCACCTCAGATCCCCACCTGTGAAAAGGGGACAACAACACACAGCCTTACCTCAGACCCGTTAACCTGCAAGAATAAGCACGTTACCTATTGCTAGGCACACAGATGCTTACTACAGGAACAGAGACCTTATATATGTACTAAAAAAAGATGAAGAAAAAGCAATAAAGGACAAAGAAGGTATCCCAGATGGCCTTTCCATATCTGCCAAAATGTCTGCAAGGAATGATCTCTTTTGGGCGTTTTCCTTTATTACAAGTATGTAAGAAATTTGATATAATGAGGTCTAAAACCCCAGCGGAAGCAAGACTGTCCAGGGCACTTTAACTAATGCCTGATTCCTTGACTACACTTACCTAACTATAAATATTTCTTGGTCTTCAGCTCTAAAATATAGTCTCTAGATGCACTGCACCTACCTAAAAATTCAGAAACTATGAAAGCCAGCCCTAGAATTTAACCATGAGGAACACTAACACCCTGTCTTCACTATAGACTGCTTATTGAACTGTCCAACAGACTGGTTAAACTATGCTGTAGTTGGGGTTGTTAAGTGAAAGTATAAATATATTACTGTGCAGATAACAACACAATTGCTATTATGGCTAGAACTTGGTGACATTTTACAGATTTTGTCCAAATAGATATAGAATTTGTCTGAGTAAAAAAAGTGAATCCATTTATCCAAATTGTTTGTATGAAAAATCCTTCCAAAAGTCAAAATACCTTTATTTAAGGCAGCTCCCAAAATACAAATGAGACCAATTTAATAGCGGGGCGTAACATTACAAAGTCAAGTCATTTGAAACTGAACATGACAGCTTTCCCTATACCTCCCTCTTTCACTTCACTGACAAGTCTGATGTCAAAATCTCAAATCAAAACTAGATTGGGAAGTTGATTTAGCTGAAAAGTAACCTGGGTAACAAACAACAACAAACATTAAACGCACATCCAGCTACACCCTCAGCGACATCTGCAAAGCATTTATTCTCACTGCCTGCTCTGAGGGATAAGATATTACCCCTGTGTTACAGATGAGGGACTGTAACATGATGAAAATGGTCCACAGTCAGAGCGTGAGTAGAGGGCAGGGAAGGGACACCCAAATCCCAGGCTGATACACTCACCAAAAGGTTTCCTTCTTCTCAATCTACTCTCTTCTTGAATGGGTAATTCTTTTAAATATCTGGCTAGTCTAATGGCCCTTTTGAAAGCCTGGCTTGGATAGTCTCATAAGACTATCAAAGAGTTAACGAACAAAAATAACAGAAACCAGCTGATACAAGGGCAAAGCTTCCATTTGTTTGTATAAATCTTGGCAATGGAGCTACAGCACCTTCTCACCACAGCCCAACATTTTGAAGGGCACAGGGCAGGAGAAGGTGCATCCCTTTCAGCATAACGGGAGCGCTTGTGCAGAAAAGCAATCTGAAGACATGCAAAAAGACTGACCTTCATCTCCACACACTAGCTTCTTCACCACACAGGGGATCTCTGTGTAGCCAAAGCCCTTCAGCTGCTCCACCTGCTGAGCTGTGATGGGATGTTCCCACATGGCTGTGTTCATAGCTGGGCAGAAGAGCAGAGGTTTGCTCAGATCCCAAGCGCGGATTACACAGGTCTGCAAAAGAAGCCAAGAGTTTCAGTTCCGCGTTGTGATTCTTTCCTCATTCCTTCTCATCACTTTGCTGCCCAGAAGCCTGTTCCCAGCCTCAGTATCACTAGAGGGCCAAAATCCTCCATCTGTCAGTGCAGCTGGGCTAACCCACGAGCAGATCCACAGGGCTGCAACTAATTTGTATTACATTCCAGCAAAGCTCATCCCTGACAGGGAAGAAGGGTGAGGGAAGCTACAAAAAATATAGATCCTAATCCTACGCCAGCTTGGAGCCAAGCAAACTGTCCAGTCACTAGAGCAAACCAAGCTGGAACACGATGCGTGCAGACTGACAGCCCGTGCGGGAGACCACGAGAAGCTGAAAGGTGGCCATAGATCATATCAGCTAAAGCAAAACCCCCAGGCAGCACTTCGGATAAGCCAGCTGTAGAGCTGAACACAAGAAGTTGGCAAGTGGGTCTTTTTAAGCGGTATGCCAACTGGTTCCAGAACTCCTCACAGAGGAAGCACTGCTGCTTTCAGGATACAAAATGAGGATAAACAGGAACATGTTTGGCCTGTTATAGAAGATGCTGGCAGATTACAAACCACCTAGCAGCTCCTGCATGCTACAATGGATCGTACCTGACTCCTCAGTGATACAGAGCTTCCAAATAACCTAGTATCACCTCATCTCTTTAAAAATATCTTTAATGTCCAGGGTACCTGACATTTATCTTTAAAGATGAAGGACAGTTGTTCCTAAACAGTGCAATGTCCAGCAATTTGCCTAGGCTTAACAGAGTCTAAATCACGCAAAGGGAGATTCCCAAGTAGCAATAGTTCATATCAGCTTCTGGTATAGGATCTCTGCTCAGTTAATACCCAGTACTTACAGTACCCTGCCCAACCTTTTTACGCCTGGTGATTTGAACCCTTCCCAGCACAAGGAAAGTCTGTTAGAATCTGTTCTGACTTGCCAACCAACCAGCACCTCCAACATTTGCTTTCCTTTCCTGAGGTTATCTCATCTCTCCACAAAGCTCTCCAAAAAGACTAGCAGGAGTTTTTCAATCACATGGCACTAACACCCTTCCAGAGCTCTTCTGCTGTTATTGCTACACACACATAGTACTAAGGGGACATAAAAACATGAGACACTGCCTGTGCCTCTCTCAGCTCTTTCCAGCTTTTCCCACATCTCCACTGACCTGCTCATACAACTGAGGGCTGTTGGTTTGGGTTTATTTCGTTCATTTATACGCACTGACTCTGACCTGACCAACTAAGCTGGTTGTATAGGGCTCCCTGGCCAGGCTCATACTTTCAGGTGTTCCCATCTCCTTATGTTACCAAAGGGTGATGCACTGCAGCAGCATTTGCACATCTGTAAGCTTTCTGGCTGATCATCTGGGTGGTTAAAAGCCTATTACTTTTCCCAGTAAACCTCTAATGTCTGGACACAAAAGATTCAGCCTCACTTAAGTTCCTCATCTCCAAGCAGAGAAGCATACTGTTTTAATACATTTTATGATCAGTCTTTTTGCCAGAGCCACCTTCAATAACAGAAAACATGCCAAAACAAGTAAAAACTCTTGTAACTGAAAATGGAAGGTAAATAAGTGTGTGCATGTTTGAATTTCTGTGCTATGCAGTTAGGTGAGGGAGGAGGTAAGGTAGCAGGAAGTAAACAATTTTATCTGATCTCACAGGTGTCTTTCTAGATTGTATCTAAAAAATGCAGACAGGAACTTGTGTGTGTGTGTGTGTGTGTGTGTGTGTGCGTGCACATGACAGAGACAGGGTGAAGATAAAAGGGGAGAAATATCACCCATCAGAAAAAGCAGGGAGTGGAGAATGATGGGAGAATCAGGGAGAGCCCAGGAGTGGAAAAGGGTGTAGGTCAGGGAAATAAAGACAGTGTGTTTGAGAAGGAATAGGGGAAGCACACTAGAAGAGGTATGCGTACAAGGGGCAGCAGAACATGCAAGTAGTCCCACTGCTCTTGGTTTTGCAGAATCTAAGAGTTTCTGGGGAAAGAAAGGCCATGTAGACCACCACCAAGAGGGGAGAGAACTGTTCTCAGTCAGAGCTCCAGATACTCACCAGCAGGTTGTCACAGATACCATTTGCTAGCTTTGCTAGAGTGTTTGCATCAAGAGGGGCCACCAACATGAGGTCAGCCCACCGCCTGAGGTCGATGTGCAGGACCGGGTCTGAGCGGCCCCTCCACAGCTGTAGATGAGACAAGATGCAGATCACAGAACACTCAGATGCATGCTGTGAACAATTTGCACCTATCAATTCCACACACATACCTACCACGTAGACTTAAAAGGAAAGAATTACGCGCACATCAAGACAAATCTGACAGCAAGGGGGAAATCAGGGACTGTAGCCACAGTGCTCACTTTTCTGACTTCTCTCCTCCTCCAGTAAAGGTTTTATCACAGCAGTGTCTAGGAAGCACCATTAACAGGCAGTGCCAACATGCTGGCTGCTGCAAGGATCCTTCTGCATCCAACAACCACAGACTCCAGCTCACAGGAAGGAGCCCTCTCCATCCACCTTCCAAATCATCCCTCAGCTTCAGAAACATTCACGAGAGCTTCCTCAACATGCAGCATATGTGAATGGAAAAAGAGCTCCACAGTATCAGCCAACGGAAGCCACAGGACCAAATCAGGTATAGCATTTCCTGAGCAATCCATGTGATTTAGAAGAGTGAGGTTTCTTTAAAATGCTCTAATCACTTTGATGCCTTCCACTGGCTTTAAATGAGATTTAGATCTCTAACTGTACAAATCATTTTCAATTTGGACCCATTTACACACAATTGCAAAGTAAACCCTCATGACTACAGCAGGGAAAAATCCCGTTGGCTTTCTCCAGGATGGGCTAAGCTTAGCTAACAGGGCTTTTCCTTGCTCTCCATTTTCACTTCCATTTTCACCAAAGCTCTGTGTTGCTCACAGGGAGTTCTTGGACTTTAAGAGCACAGTTAGCTAGTAAAGTGTCAAGAGAAGCAGCAAACAGCACTAGATGTTTAATCCCCAGAGGCCACACACAACCACAGGCCAGTAAGAGGTGTGTCAGGGCCACAGACTGTTCCTTCTTTGAGTCACTGGAAACCACAACAAAAAAGCAGCATCCGGAAATTTGGCACTCCCTGAAACCTTTCCCAGATCCTCTGTTCACTTTTATTTTTTCTAAGAAACACAAATTTGTAGTTTTATTTTCAAAATGAAGTCTCTCACAAACAGATGCTGACAGGACTTCTTGTCTGCCATTCTGTCGGAACGGTCTCTTGCAATGGCTCCATGTCCCCCTTCCAGCTCTACCAACAGATCTCACAGATAACTTTGGGGTTCCCCAGTGTGGTAGAGCACAACTACCTCCCCCCCCATCCCTTATCTCACGCCCAGCTGACCACAAATAACTGACAACGCCCAGTGCTGACCAGGAGGAACTAGGTGATACTGGTTGCAATTGGTGAGGCCAGAAATGGGCATGAGGTCAGCCAAAAGGCATCTTTTCCCCAGCACAGCATGAGATCAGCAAAAAAGGTATATCTTCACACCAAATACCGTATGACCATGAGTCAAACTCCACGGCCATAAAGAGTGCTGCAGTCTAGAGCCCGTTGAGCTCTCTTGCACCAGCAGCTGGCTGCGTGGTAGTGAATGTGCCCTTGAGTTGGGATGACTCTCGAGGTTACTCTCAGGGAGTTAAGAGAACCTCTGACAAGAAACTGTTGAAGAGATAAGAAACCGAGACTCATCTATACAGTGAATCTCTCTGTCCTCAGCGAGCCTCAAAGAATGTCAGCAAAACTGTAGTCAGGAGAAGAAGATATTGTACGGCGCTTGGAGACATTTGCAATTCTGACAACTGGTTACTCCTTGCAGGAATGGAAATATTTGTGAAAGTTTCAGCTCATGATGGAGAATCTGTAGAAAGGGCACAGAAAGATGCCAGAGGCCACTGTCCCTGCTGGATCCTGTAGGGTGCTTTCATCCGTAACGAGTTTGAGGGGAAAACTTGTGAAGAAGGTCAAGCTGATCTCAGATCCCTCTGTAAATGTCAAAAGATAATGAACTAGTCCCTTCTATGTATGTGTCCCAGCAGATGCAGACAACTGAGATAATTGCCACTTCCACCAGGAGAACAGGATAAATGCCACCAGGGTTCCAGCCACCACTGGAACCAAGACTTTTGCACTTGTGCAAAACATCTCCAGGAACTGGTCGTCTTCCACATCACTAAACCAGGCTGGTCCTACTGGCACAAAGCTCTCCAAAGAGACACAATCTTACAACCAAGTCAGACATGTCACACCAACTTTTTTTTCCCTCCTCCTGAGTCACAGACAGATTCTGAAAACGCAGAGCAAGAAGTTGTAATACACAGTGGCACCCAGGGTTACCCACAGCCAGACGTTAAGATAGGTTTTAAAGCAGTCCAAATAGTTTTGTGAGGTGTTCACAGACTTAGAACATGTAGTAATAACAAGAATTAAGCTGCTGCCTTTGTAACAAATATGACTCATGAAAAGTGCCTAACACCCTCACCAAGGCTCTGCAATGGCTTTTTTGACATTTCCTGACATTTCGCTGGCAGCTGTGGATAGCTGATGAGCCCAACATGGTAAAAGACCACTTCTTCCCATATAGCCTGCTGCAAGTCTGCTAGGGTGGTGCAAAGCTCTCTCATACAGTCAGGACAGTCCTCTTCATCTAGCTTTACAACACAGTTGGAACCATATTCCTTGAAAGCCATATTCCAAAGTATATGTTACTACAATAAAGATGCAAACCTTGGCTCAGGATTGAAAAAAATAAAATAAAATAAGAGGTCTCTTGCAAAGGAACTTGAAGAGACACTTCTATTTGCTGTTCAGCACTTGAACAAGTTTCTAAGTAAATCCCCCAGAGAGCCTGCTTTTTTTCTGACGCATGACCCACTGGCCATTGCTGGAAGCAAAAAGCATAAGAGCATGATAAAACTACTTGAACTGCAAAACATGTGGCTAGTGAGGGCAGGACAAGAGCCCTTGCAAGTTCCAAAGGAAGAACAACCCACCTGCCATTCATCTGCATCACTGTAGAGGGCAACAGGAATCTCCTGGGCATTGTAGAAATGCTTTGCTCTCTCAGTAGTGACCACCTGCACTTCAAGCTAGTCAGAAAAGAAAGAGAAGGAAAGAACAACAGTTACAACCTGAGGACAATCCTCTAAAGCTGCGTAGAGGAAGAGGGCTTGAGTGTAAAAAACTTAAAGAATTGTGTGGATTTGCAGAGGACTTTCCCCTACTGTGCACAGTGCATAACTGCATCTATTTTTAGCTGAAAGGTCAGACCACTGCAGGTATTCATGGGAGATGAACATTCATTTCATTTCCACCCTGAAACAGGCAGGTGATTAGTCACTGCCTGCCAAACATGACCATGGCCAGTTCACAGCAGGGACAGCAAAGTGGACAGAACAGGTCAGAACTGAGATACAGTTCAGCCCAGAGCTTCAAAGAGACAGTAAGAAGTAATAAACCAAAAGTCTGTGAAAGATTTCCTTAATCACTAAATACCCCAGCAAAGGGGAGTAGAAGAGCATCTTGCCTTAGCGAATTCTTTTGACTACAGCGCAAAGGGCTGCCGCAGGGTAGCACGCCTGCATGGTGTTTTTAGGATCGCTCTTCCCACGCTCGGAGCCAAGGGAAAGCACCGTGAACACACAGTACTGAGCGACCGTAAGTCCTACTGAGAGATAGGTGGGCTCGCTGGGGCTCTGCACCATCAGTGCAAAGTAAGCCCTCCTCCATTGCACAAGGCTTCACGAGAGATGATGCCTCAAAGTTCTTGTTTCCTGGGGCTATTTTGGAATAGCAGGATTTTAGTTTAGTAACACCTACCTGTAGATGCTATGAAAGTGATAAAACCTCATATATCAGTGCTTCTGCCTTGGGAGACTGAATATGATACCTTGGTCCAACAGATCACATTGGCTTTTTCCTTAGGTTTGTCTCTCTCTGTCTCTATGCCTCTGCCTCCCTGGATAAGGGTGCTACCTTCTAGTGCCAAAGCTAGGGAGGTAACTACAGACTACTGGTAATATTTTTACAACCATGTTATTCTGATCTGCTCCATCCTGGGGCAAAAATACCAGAAAAAAATCTGGGGTAGTGTCTTCTAGCTGTTGTCCATACCAAAGCAAAATGTAGGAAAGAGGAAAACATTGGTGTAAGTGTACGTTCATAGCACAGGGCATCTTTGCAACCAAAACAGTAAACCAATGGCTTCCACATAGGAAAGGAGAGAGGACAAAAGTATGTAAGTATCCTCTCTGTTATCATAGATAAATCCATCTGCTTTGTTGAAAAGCAGCTGAAGTTTCAGTGACACGGTATATACTGGGGAAATTCTTTCAGGTACCCTGAACATTAATTTGATAGGAACAGAAGTGGTAAGATGCCCTGTGACATGCAATCATTTGATTTCCTCCTGCAGAAATCCTACCAAGTTGAATTTGCCCATTTGTTCTGGTTTCTACAAGTCCTGCAACCTGCTCAAAGCTGTAGCTATGACGTACATCATGAAGAGCTACTTAGCACACGCAGCGAATCGGAGGTGTTTGGCACACACCAGGATCAACCACAAAGCAGAGCCAGTGTCAGACTGGCTGTACATTTTCGATCACTGGCACAGTGCATGCAACTTTATTTCCACCTGCAATTCCTCCAAAGGACATGCCTTAAAACCAGTCAATACACTAGCCAATACATGGCAGAAATGCTCCAAAAAGACTGTTAACGTGGAAGATACATCTCAGGCCATAGTTATACAGCCCAAGTATGATGAGGACCTATACTAGCTGAAAAAGATTTTGTCCTATATCCAGAATATGCCATCCACCTGTGCTCACTTTGGCATCTGCAGGGCAATACTATGAAGCAGATCAGTTCACAGTGCAACCCACTATATGGCTCTGCTCTCCCAAAGGAGGTGCAAGGGAGAAACTGGCCTCACCAACAAATCCCTCCCTCTAAAAAATTGTAGCTTGATGTACAAAAGTGATGAAGTTGTCAGTGGGTGCATTCTTGCTAAAACAGACTGCTCAAAACCTCCAACCTCTAAGAAGCTATCTTCAACAACAGCGGTTGAAGTGACAAAACATATTAACCTATCTCTCCAACACTATCTATTCTACTGTCAGGCAACTCCTAAGAAGGAAGCAGTGCTAATTATATGCACCCTACATAACTAGAATAACAGCTTGGAGCAGCAGAAACCCCAGCCTCAAAAGATCATTGTCTTTGGTAACTTTTCCCGTTTCCTGCAGAAAAATTACTGGAAAATTTAGCTGCAAATAATACCAATGTTTGGTACTACATGCTTGGTTCTTAGACTCTTCTGAAAGTTCTGCTTTTTTTCCAAGGATCTTGGTTGGACATCAGAGTCATATTTCTATGAACTTTGTACTGGAAAGAACTATTCACAGCAAAACAGTATTATTTCCATATTAACTTCACTTTGCAGAAAGCTGTTGGAGGCAAATGGAAAGGTGCTTGGCAACACTGCTCTCTGCTGTCCCAGAGGCTTCAGTGAGGCATTAACCTTACGTACGGTCTGCAGGATGGTGACTTCAAAAAGCAACATGCACTCTAAAGGTGCGTGTCTGCTCTCTGAAATGGTACCACCACAGCTTAGGCCAGGTTCACACTAAGTTTTCATCAGTATCCTTCGTTAGTGGTGTTCCTGTTTTAGTTAACTGTAACAATGTAAGGATTTTTAGACGTATCACTGTATCACTTTAGATGATACAACTGTATCTACCTCATGAGATACTTTGTTGCTTGCTACTTCAACCACCCAACTTTCAAAGCTAATCCAGAAGTGCCTATCTAAAGCTAGAGAAGAAACAAAAATCCTCCAGAAAACACTCTTCCTTTTTTAAGATAGTTTTCCAGTCATCTCTGGTCTTAAAAATAAACATTTCCTATGAGGCATAAGCCCAGGACAGGGAATCAGTGGGTACTGAGAACTGCATCCAAATCGTTATGGATTAGGACATATCAGAGGGACATTCAATGCCTCCAAGTAGTGGTGGTGATTCTGCTCTTCCCCGTGGTAAGCTGCTCTAGCAGTTAAATATTCTCTCCGATTAAAGTTTTGTGGTGGGGTGGGCTCCTAGGTCCCTTGTTCTGAAAAGTCCTTC
This sequence comes from Rhea pennata, assembly GCF_028389875.1. Classification (NCBI taxonomy): domain Eukaryota; kingdom Metazoa; phylum Chordata; class Aves; order Rheiformes; family Rheidae; genus Rhea; species Rhea pennata. The sequence goes on from NC_084672.1 coordinate 21,995,898, forward strand.
AAGCCCCTCCAGCTATGTTGGAAAGAGATCAGTGTTCTCAAGATCACTTTAGCCTAAATAGTTTTTCCTTTTATTTATCTGGCACACCCTCTGCCCATGGATATCTCTCTGCTTATTCAGTACAGTCAGCGTAACCACACTCAAACTCCTTTATTGGAGACAGTTTAGACTAATTAAGAGTTCTTTCACTTGTATGGTTTAAGCCAGTTCTTCAGAATAAAGTTTATTTGCAAAACTGCTTTCTTGTTTTCATATATTATTACTGGCCTCTGCTGTCACAGTGATGTCACTTGGAGAAAGGGTGCACATATGATTTTTTCCAGTCGTATGACTGGAAAAACTTTTCCAATTTTCCAATTTTGAAAGCAAAACCTTTAAACCTAGACTCAACTTCAGTAATAACTGCTACAGAAGAGGATGACTAGCTCCTCTGTTAAACTGCACCTACAAGCTGAGGTAGACACTATCTGGCAGTAGTGCAGCAAAATCGCACAATATGCAGTTTAAACCTAGAAGTCCAGATGACATCTTGAAGCTTCAAGACCAACAGGTTTCACCCAGAGAAAGCTCTGTCGTTTCCTTTCTTTATGACTAAATGATAACCTGTCAATCCATTTTTGTTATTATTTTCCTGCCAGGCCCATCAAAAACATCAGGCATCAGACAGATACAGAATGCATGAGAATCTAAGACAGTCCAGCACAGTCACGAGTAGTCCTGATAATACAGAATGTTCTGTCTCCCCTCAACAACAGATGTTAGGGTAACAAACTGAAAAATGTAAGCTGATGCAGTATTATCTTCTTAGATCTTCAGAGAGTTTAAGCAAAAGGCAGTAGAATGCAGTCACTTCTACTATCATCCTCAAGGAGATGTTAAATGAGTGCAAAATTCACACCAAGTTGTTCACTGAGAATCATTTTAGCAGAAACGTCAAATTCAGCTGACAACTCCAAATTCAAACGTCTGATCACATCTCTCTGGATATCAAAATCTTACCCTGCTTCTGCCATGCTTCCACTGATAGTTTTTTTAGGACATTCTGTTGTGTCCATAAAGAAATTAATGTAATGGGCTTGTGCAGGATTTACCAGACTCAACAGAAATGGAATACATCGACTTCAGCAGGCTTTAGACCCTCTGACTTGTGCCACATCAGCATCAGTCTGAACTTGAGCACTCCCAGAGAATTACTGCTTCCCTTGTTACCCGTAGCACATGCGCAGTACCCCATATTGTAGCCTATTAATTTGCCTCAACACACGCTGCATTCCAAACCTTGCCATGGGCCGATGCTCTGCAGTGCCTAGCCCACTTCCCTTCCCTTCTGGGGTTCCCCTCACAGTTTGGGGATTTCAAGGTAATAAACATCTGATTACCTTACTCCAGAGTGGTGCCTTCTACCTCTGCATATTCCAAGTGTCTGTTACCACCATTTACACCACATATCCTGCATCCCTCGTCAACTGCTGGAGCTAGTTCTGGGTCTAGCCACCTACTTCCTCTGCATCATTTGTCTTTGATTCTCTTAGCCCAGGGTCATTTTCCTTCGCCTAGCCCATTTTCCTCTAACTTTATTCTAAAGCAAAAGTTAACTACGCTTTCCTCCCTGCTTCTAGTCAGTAGTGGCCTCTGCTGGACACTTCCACTACTCCAGACAATGAACTCCTGTAAAAAAGCATACAAATACATACACTGGCTTGTATTTTCTATTTCTGTTTTTACAAGCTCTGTTTTCCCTTTTAAAACCTACATTTCAGCTTCTGAAAATTGCAAGATCTTATTTTGAGATTTCCAGTTCCAGAAAGCACCTGCTTGGCATCTGTAGCCAGATCTGCTAATTTGCTTGAGAAGGACATATTCCAGGGGGAAAACAAAAAACAAAAAACCTATTCAGCCATTTTTGAGCAAACTAAACAAGATGACCTGGAACAAGCTACTTTCATATTCCGGAATTCCAAAATGTCTGCCCATGGAATTATTTAGAAATAGCTATTGCCTTTTAAACTGACATCTTACTTGACTCCAAACTAACACTTAAGTGTAGAAAAGTCTAAAATGATAGGAAAACTTTTTAACTGACATTTAAAAACAGGAGGAAAACCCCACAACAAATCTTCAAACTTCAGGGCTCAAAGCCAGAGGGAACTTTGCATTTCAACAAAGGCCATCCAAACTCTAGCAGAAATGAGAAACAGGAATATTCCTATCAACATGAGATTTACTCACCCCCGGGATTTCCAGCAATTGAGAGATGAGGAGAGGCAGTTTTAGGGCTGCCACACTCCCAGTCACACCCACTAGGACATGGCATTTTTTCTGTGGCACAGATGAGCGATTTTCTGAAGGAAACTGCGGGTCTGGAGGTGACAACGGCTCCATAGTCCAATCAGAATCTACAAGCGTGGAGAAAGAAACAAACTTTACTAAGCTTCCTTCCGGCTTTGGGGTTGATTTAGCTGGTAATAATTACACTCAGAAACTTACTTGCTTATTTGTTACTTAATTACTTATTTACTTCTTTTCTGACAACTCCAAAGCACAGCCTGAAATCCATCTTCAATCTGGAACACTCTGCCCAAATCATAGAAAGGTCAAGATCCTCTCATTAAGTGGGTGCAGTGTTCTGTCCCAGGGACAATCAAATTAGCAGAGGTTGTATATACTGATTTTGAGCATGCATTTGCCATACCTGTTTCTATGCTTCCTAACTTTAAGCTAGTAGACTAGTACAACAGAGTTGCAACAATGTATCCCCAAGGGCATGGACTTTTGCCTGGCCTATGGAGTAATTGCCTGGCCAAAGTAATTCAGATGAGTGTTAATATTTAGGCCCCAAATTGCAAAGCTTTTAAGCATCAGCTAACCTTTAAGCATGGGAGCAGTCGAGTACTCCTGGCTTTTTTAAAGTACACTTTTCTTTAGGATATCAGTAAGGAAAGTGTTAAAACTACAAAAGCAGGCCATTTGCTTGTTCTGGTAAAGCCAACAGCCCTAAAAATAAAGACACAATCCCAAATGTTGAACATGGTACAGAATTTACAACACACCTTTCCTGCTGACTGCAGGGAAGATGAGCAACTCAGTTGAGTTGGTCTCCCTCCACACTCTGATAAGTAATAAAGGCAGGGAGACATTTCAGCAAATAACATTTTGGGGCCATCATGTAAGTGTTATCACCTTACTGCCTACCATATCACTACTTTACATTTATAGCAGCACCAAAGTTACTCCCAGGGAACAAAGCAGAACAAAGCAACCAAAGAAAGAAAAGACAGACAGACAATAAAATGTAGAATAAAACAGCCAAAAATGAAAACAGCTTCTCAGGAATGTGGAAGTCAGAACCATCCACTCATCCAACCCGTGCCAACCAAAGCAGCCTACAGGCTTGCATTAGAAGTGGCTGTTCATGAAGGCACCCAAATCGAGTGGTTTTGACTCGCAAGGAGGCTCCTCTGCCTCCTCTGAGCTGTTCTGAGCCACTGCCATACCGATAAAGCACAGATTACTATAAAGAGCATCAGTCACCTACAGAATAGTTGTGAATCTCTCTTTAACGAATCTCATAATTAACAAAGAGTAAATTCACTTTTTGAGGAAACTGAGAAATGTATTTCTGGGGAAGAGTGGGATTTAGTAAAGTTTTGTTCAGTTTCATGGATATCCTTGTTATTTGGAGGAAATTATCTGGAGGTCTTTGGGGTGGAAGAGAGGGAAAAAGAAACATTTACACTGCTTTTATTCTAGGTACCAAGCTGGACATTGGTGGGAGGAGGTCAGATTCTCTCTAGAGAGGAAACTCATCATTCCTCGGGATGACGCAGACCAGGCGTTTAATTTAGGCTCCTTCACAGGGTGATTCAGATCATGCTTGCGCAGCAGTTACGCGCAAGTCTGACCCAAACCTTGCTCATTCACTGAGGCACAGGAGCACAGACATCCTTCCTCTCCCCCTCTTACCTGTCCCCTGGAAGACAACAGGAACAGTGCTTCCCCTTTCCACGCTCCGCTTCAAATTAATCTGTTCAGCTCGGGCCCCGGCGGTTTCTCACTAGGTAAAAAAACCTGCTATGAGAAGAGCACAATTTCTGCTTGTGTTCTCAGCACTTACTAGTAAGAGTAACCAGATAAAAAGAAATTCAACACATGTATTTGCTAGGGTATCTTGAGATTAATCCAAATATTTCACCTGGCTCTCTGTATCTAGTTAAATTAAAGTCATCACAAATTATTCACCTGATACACCTCTCATTTGATTACCCAATGAATTCACCAAACATCCACACTCTAAGCTTGGGAAATACAAGCAATAGCTATCTTTTACAAGGAACTACTAGTTTCAATATTAATGATAAAGCGTAACGTTCTGGGGAAGCAGCTACAGGCCCCTCCGCGAACAGCGAGGCCGGCGGCTCCCGCACGGCCCCGGGGAGCCGCCGGGGAGCTCGGCCCTACTCACCGGCAGCCGCCGCCACTGCCGCCGCCGTCGCCCAGCAACAAGCACACGACCCGGCCGGAAGCAGAAGGGCCCGATGGGAAATGTAGGCGCCGCCCCCTCGGCCCGCGCTCATTGGCGCCGCTGGCGCATGCGCGCTGCCGCCCGGCGGCGGCGGCGGGAGAGCGCGGCTCCCCGAGGTGGCGGGTTCGCGGCTGCTGTCGGCCGGGCCGTGCCCGCCGGGAGCCCTCCCGTCCTTTCCGCGGCTGCAAACGGCCCGGCAGCCCCCAAAGCGCGGAGGAGGCGGCCCCGGCCGCGGCCTCCTCGCCCGGGCAGGCAGCGGCAGCCGGCAGAGCCCCTCCAAGAACAAGCCAGGACGACGAGGAGGTGTCCACACCTGGTTGGAGTTTATTGCGCTGGCCAGCGGGAGCGACACTAGCGGGTCAGGGACAGACACGGGCGGCTGACGGGAACAGCAGCTCCTCGGATCGCCGCGGCGCAGGCCAGAGAGAGGTTTACATCGCGTTATCGGGCTGCTATTTGTGCTTCCAAAAGAAAAAAAGAAAATCCCCCAAACCCCAACCCCACGCCTCTGCGGAAAACCTGCTGCTGGGGAAAAAAGGAATAAAGAAAAGAGGGGTTTCACTGGCCCCGAGGCGTGTACACACCTGAGGGGCCCCCGAGGACGTTTCCCCGGGGAGCAGTCACGCTCGCACGCGTAGGAGGCGCGCGGGAGAGGGCGGTTGGACGCCAAAGCGATGTCTATTAGGTATAGCTCGTTACAGTTCGCGTTTATAGCAAGACGCGTAAGTGATAACAGTGAAGGTACCGGTAATTCAGCGTTTCTCACACGTGGCACGACAGAGCACATGGTTTGGCATAGTAAGTTTTAGGCTAGCTATAAACAAATTGCACAATATTTAAACCTGATTAAGTACATAATAGGCTCAGCAAAGGATTAGTTTTCTCTTTACGTTTTATACACACATATATACACGCACAGAGGCATCTTTATCATTAGCTGCATTTTAGTCTTGTCAAGAGACAACTGGCTACTGCAGAACGACCGACGTGGCGCCCTGGAGAGGACACTGCTCTAGGCGTGCTTGGCGGGGAAAAAAATAAATTCCCTTTTGGCGGGGAAAAAAAATAAATTCCCTTTTGGCATGATTCCTGGGGATAACTCTCCCACACGAGGGACTTGCAAAGCTGTCGCTGCCAAGGCGGCGGGGGAAAGACCGCAGCGAGGCGACCGGGCTGCTCGCTGAGCTCCTATCCTGCGGGGCGAGCGTCTGCCCGCTGCAGGACCTGGAGGGGGGCAGGAGAAATTTGAGCAAAGGGGCCAGATGGGCCTCTGCTTGGGCTGCTTTTCCACGCATTAAGAGGAAGAAGGAAAAAACAAAATCTGACCGCTCTATTTAAAGTGCAGTTAGAGTATGAAAAGCATCTCCGAGAAGGAGCTTTTCCTGCTCCTGCCCAGAGCCTCGCCTGGGGTCTGCTGGCCGCTTTCCCCCGAATCTCCCACCACGAGACGGCGCGGCGCCAGCTCGGCTGCCTCCTGCCAACGTGCAGGACGGCTCCCCGGAGCTCGGCCTCCGCTAACCGGGCAGGGATTCAGGGCCCGAGGAGCCGGGACCTCTGGGCCGCCACGTCTGCCAGGGGCAGGGAGCCTGGCGGAGTTCCCAGGAGCTCCGCCACCTTCTTAGAAAATACAAGAGAGAAGGAATTATTGCCACCGCCGCTGTCTTTTAGCCTGGAGGTTTCCTAAAGGGCCCTAGGGTAGTGCGTGCCTCAGAAGGGGACAGGGCCCGGGCCCGGCCCCCCTGCTCAGCCAGGCAGCGAGACTGGTTTTACTGCTTGCCTACGGGGTGGCAGGACGGGACCCGGAGCCTTGCCCAAGAACAGGTCCTCCGGGAACCGCTCCGTCGCTTTGCTAGAGAGAACCCTTAAAAAAAGCAGATGCATAATCCCAAACGGGCCAGTTCTGCGGGGAAACCCGTCCTCGCCTCCGCTCGCAGCCGCCTGCTAACGCCGGTCTTTGCGGCCAGCTGCTCCGTCACAACGGCACGCACCGGGAGAAGCTGCGGATCCAGAGCCAGGCGGTCGATTAGGAATCCCTCGGCCTCCAGCCTCGCAACGGCAGGATCGAGTTATCTTACTGATTTATTTTTACGCACTAAATTGGCCAGCCACCTGCTAGTTAAAACAACGCAGAAGTAGCAGGAGAGTTCCCAGGAGTGAAGGTTCCTGTCGCCTTATCACAAGAAGGGAGATGGGTGCTGGTTGCTATTTTTATCTTTTTTTTTTGGGGGGGGGGGCTTTTGGCTGATGTACTTCTAGCATACACCTATCACCACAGTAATTTAAAAACCATCACCATACACTATTTCACAGGGGAAAAAGAAAACGCACCAACGTACACCTATCACCACGCACAGCGAGAGTCCTGCGGGTCAACTCACAGCCTCTCCAAAATGGAAAAAAAATAAATAAAGTAGAGGAAAAAGAGCTGAAGACAGCAACGGGGAAGGGGAAAAAAAAGTGTCATTACAGAGAAGAGGGGAAAAGAATCATCCGTTATGGTACACGTCGCCCTTCCGAAATGGTTGCGGAAACGCGGCTCAGCCGTCCTCCTCCTCCTCCTCCCTCCCCCCCGCGCTGGCGCCCCAGGACAAGGTCCGGCCGCTCACATCTCGTTGGAGTAGGTGTAGTTGGGGGTGGCCGAGTACTGCGTCTCGTGCTGCATCACGGCGCCCTGCGCGGCCCCCACCGCCGCGCTCTGCGCTGCCTGCTGCACGTGGGGGTTCTTCCAGGCGCCTGTGGTCCACTCCTCCTGCGCCTTGCTGAAGCTCCCGCCGCTCCCCCGGTAAAATTTATGCACCTGGAGCGGTTGGAAAAGGAGAGGAGGGAAAAAAAAATAATAATAACAACCTGCCCTAAAAGCAGCATGATCCCACCCCTCTGCTCCTCCCCGAGCGACTCCGGCTCCAGCCGAGTGCGGCCCCGGCCCTGCATTTTCCGCCTCCGCTCCCAAAGCCCGCTCCCGTCGCCGAGGGAATGGCTTCCCAGCGGAGCGGCTGGGCTTGCCTCTGCTTCCCTAACCGCCTTCACCCCGGAGCCCGCGCGCGGCCGAAGGGGGCTCACGCACCCGGGCCGGCGCCCTGTCCTCGATCTTACACCTCGAGCCGGGCAAAGCCGCTCCTGGGCATCCCCAAACGTACTGGGAGCGGTGGGAACAGCACACCGAGCTTGTCTGGGCAGGGGAAGGACAGGGTACCCCGGGGCACCCGGCCTCACCCCCCGACTCCAGCGCCCCAGTCCCTCCGCCCCGCCACACTGCGGTCGTACCATGGTGAGCGCGATGAAGGAGAAGACCGCCATGCCGGTGAACAAGACGGTGGGGATCAGCATCACCACGGCCGACCCCACGTTGGTCCCGAAGAAGGAAATGGCTGCGATCCAGCCACTGCAACGAGATCAAGCAACCAGTGAAGCAGCCCGTGACCGTCCCCCCGCTGGCCCTGCCAACAGCCCTCTCCCCCAGCGCTCCCAGCTCCTGACCCAGCCTTCCCCCGGGGGAAGCCACCAAAACGCCGACGACCAAACGGCCAGAGCCAGCTTGCCGGGCTTCCCCCACCACGCGCAAACGCCTCCTCTGCCCGCTCCCGGCGCTACGCCGCGGCGGCCCCAAGCAGGCCACGCAATCGCGACGCTGGCGGCTCCTCCGTAACCTGCCCCCCGAGAGCGACCGCAGCGACGGAGACCGCCTTGGCGCCCGACAGGAGAGCGGCTCCCTCCTTACCAGACGCCCCAGCCGGGGATTCCCACTGCCTGGATAATGCTGATCACCAGCTGGGCCATGAAGGTGAAGAAGAAGGCCATGAAGCTGAAGGAGCTGTCTGTCCTGCAAGAGAGGGCTCGGTCACCTCCTAGGTCTCCATCCCTGCTGCACTCCTAGGGCAGGCAGATGCTCTCGCCACTATGGGCTCCCACCTCGGACCCTTTTATCACAGAAGTAGCTGTTGGTTTTTTTTTTCCCCCGGCCAAGGTTTAGTGACCGAGAGAGAGGTGCGATAGTCACTGAGAACAGCAGCTTCCTGCAGACAGCAGGCACCAGAGCAAAACCAAGCAGAAAGGAGAAAAAGCGAGAGGCCTAAGGTGGGGAAAGGGAAAAACCACGCGGCATCTGCTCTCCCCAGGACATAGCTTTGGGGTCACGTCCCCGTGCTTGGGCAGGCTGCCGCCCGCCAGCAGAGCCACGGCGAGCGTCTCTGCGAGCACGCGAGCCGTGTCGAACGCCTCGCACCTACGACCCCCTTTAAGGGGGGCCTCCCGCCGACGCTTCTCGGAGGCCAAGTCAGGCCCTCCGGACGCTGCGAGCCAGAGCACCCGGCCAGACCCATGGCACGGCTCGGCCCTCCCGGAGGGGGTTACGGCACGGCACGGCTCGGCACGGCCGGCCGCTGTCGCGCGTACGATCGACACAAGCGCGCGAGGGCGGGCAGCCGTCTCCGCGCTCGACGGCTCGGGTCGGCCCGTCCGGAAATCCTCAACAGCCTTATTCTGAGGGTTAGAAAGTGAAGCTAAAAGGCTGGACGCAAAGAGCAGAAATCCCCCAAACGCCCAGGCAATGCCCCAAGCCAAGCACCAACCGGGGGCGGGGGGGAGTGGGGGGAAGACTGTGAGAAGCCGGGCTCAGCTGTGAACACTTACTTGAAAGCTTTGTAAATAGGTCTAAACCAGCAGACATAGGAGCAGGGCGTAAAGAGAATGAGCCAGAGAATTGCCAGTCCAAAATTAACCGCTCCGCCGCCTCCAATGAGCCATGCGAGGCAGCCAACGAGATTCACCGCCAAGGTGATGCTGTTCACTGCAAACACACACACACACGCGCGCACGCACGCACAGGCACAGAGGGAGCAGAGGAGCACAAGGCGGTAAGTGCGAGGAGAGAGACGCGGCGGCGGCGGCGGCGCCGAGCCCCGGCGCGCGGCCGGCCCGGCGCTCCCTCGCTCGGGCGGCGAGCCGTCGCTCCGGCCCCGCGGGCAAGGTTCGGCGTCGCGGGGGCTCCGCGAGCGCGGGAGGAACCGGCGAGAACCGGGGAAAAGCCGCGAGCTCCCGCGTTTCGGGGAGCCGCGCGCCGCGTCCCAGCCTCGGCCCGCCGCCAGGAGCCCAGCCGACGACGTCCGCGGCTCCGCTCGGGGAAAGCGCGGCCGAGGGGCGAAGGGAAAGCAGAGGAGCCTCGGCAGCTTCCCTGCGCGACGAGGCTGCTGGCCGAGCAGCGCAGAGGAGCGAGGAGCTTCGCAGCGGAAGGAAACGCGGCTGCGGAGGCCGTTCCCCCTTGCAGCGGGCTCCGGTGGGAAGCCCCGGTCGCGGGTGGGCAAAGGGAGCGGGGCAGCCGGACCCACACGCCCGGCCATAAACCCAGTTCTTCCACGCGGAAGGGCTGGAATTTGGAGTGGGACACTGCATCGGGGCGGCAGCACCCCCGCACATCTATCTCCCCCCAGCACCCCTATGATGTTAAAGGCTCGGAGCAAGAGCGAGAGGCCTGGAGGGGCGGAGGGGCAGAGCGACGCTTCCCCCGCGCCCGCTCGAACCGGTGACTCGCAGAGAAGGGGCTCCGAAAGGCGCTTCTGCCCGGCCCGCCCGAGCCCCCCGCCAGCGCGGCCGGCCCCCGACTCACGCATCCAGAGGTAGTAGAGCCGCTTGGCCATGGTGCGGTGCTGCGGTGGGATCTCCGCGTCAAAGTCCTGGTAGAAACACGGCTTCAGAGGGATGAACTTCGGGAGGGGAGGGAAGTTGTTCACTTTTTCTGTAACGAGAAGTTTCATCAGCGCTGACCGCTGCACAGAACCGAAGGCAAACGCAGAGTCTGTCGAGTTCATCTTATTGAACCACCCAAATTGCCTGGTTTTAGAGAGAAAATGAGGACACCCCCGCTGTCACCGGCAGCCCACCCCCAGCCAAGCAGCCACGCAAATCCTGCCCGCGCGGCCAGACGGACCCGGCACGGCCAAGCCTGGCCACCCGTAACCCCACCGAGGGTCGCGACGACTAAAGCCCGACGCTCAGGCGACCCGTCCGCGGGCACGGGAGCGACCCGGCCGGAGACCCGCCGTACCTGCCATGCTGGCACGCTCTCAGCCGCTCCGTCCCGCGGGGAAGGTAGGGAACCGACTCAGCTCTCCGCCAAAGCTGGAGGGAAACAAGAGGAAAGCAGCGATGGGAAGGAAGCGGAGCGGGCGGCGGCGGCGTGCCTTCGTCCGCCCCCGACACATCCCCCTCCTCCTCCTCCTCCTCGGGCAGTTCCCATCGCCGCAGCCGGCAGCGCTGAGCCTCCTGCACCCGGGAAGGAGCCAGCTTCTCCCCCACGCCTGCAAGGGAGCGAGCAGCACACGGCAAACCCCAGCTAGCTCCGCTGCCTTTGCGGAGCCTCCCTGAGAAGACAGCCTTCACCTTCCTCCGCTGCTCCAAAATAACTCAAGGACAGCGCTATAATAAGGCGGTTTGCTGTATTTACGCGGCCGCTCCTCTACAGTATTTACACGTACAGGCTTACCACCGACACCTGGCTGCTCCAGAATAAATCCAGGCTACTAAGGCCCAAAGCTTACGCACCAATTAAAGCACTGGCTGGAGCTGGAAGATTAAAAGAAGGTTCAGCAATGTTGGGCAGGGCACCGGCTTAGTCTCCCGCTCCTCCTCGAGCGACCTACCGCCACCCCCCACCTTGCCCCAGGGGAGACACGGGGTGCGGGGCCGGGACCCCGCTGCGCCCCGCCACCGAGCAAGGTGATAGCGCGGCCTCTGCAAAGCCAAGCCAAAAACCAGGCTGGAAGGGAAGAGGGAAATCAGCCGAAAATTAATCACAGGCGATTGTCGCTAACGAGTGGCGGCCTAATTATTACTCATGCAGTTTGGCACCTCGCGCAGTTTCCAGAGGCGCCAACTCGGGTGCTGCCTTGCAGGTGCAAGGGGAGGGCAGCATCCCAGGACGCTGTGCTGGACACTGCTTCGGACTCCAGGGGCTCAGGGCTCTGGGCGGGATCTCCGAGCTGGGCTGAGCTTAGCCCTGTCCCGGCAGCAAAACGGATCTGTGGCACCAATGAAAAACAAAAATTAAGGACTGAGGTTTTAAATTTCGGAGCGAAGGCAGCGCTCTGCTAATCCTCCCGGCCAGAGCAGGCCTTGCGGCCTGGCCACGGCGGCAAAGCCCGCGGACGAGCCCGGCCCTCCGGCGAGCAGACGCAGCCTCCTCCGGCCCCGCGGAGGGCAAAGCCGGCCCCATCGCCAGGCGGATCCCGGCTCCTCCTTCCGCACCGGAGCGCCAGCTGCGCCTGCCTCCCGCCGGCAGCGGTGCAAGGGCCAGGCGCGGGTCCAATTTGTATTATTAAAAAGGAAAAAAAAAAAAGAAAAAAAAAACACCGGCGGAGACGCTGGCTAGGCAAAGAAATCCCCCCCGCGCCGCCCGTGAACCGCCCGCGAGGCATCTCTCCGCGTCCGACGGCGCCCACGTCGGGTTTCTTCCCCTCTCGCAGCCCAGGCTATAAATATGAGCTGTCTGGCTGCGCAGCTGACGTTTCCCCGACACGACCGAGACCACCAGCTCGCTGAGCTGCGACGCCGCGTCCGCGACGCCCGCCGGGCGCACACGGCGCCGGGCGCTCTGCGAGTGGCCCCGCGTGGACCCCTCCGCGCGCGGACCCCTCCCCGCGTGGGCCGCCAGGCTCGGCGTGAGCCCAGGCGCCGGGGAGAGCGCAGCGCCGAGGCTGCCCGGCCCCGGGGAGCGAGCCGCGTCTCCCGGCGCTGCGGAAGGGGACTCTGCAGAAAGGCGCTGCCCCGCACATGCGGCGCCCACGGGGGCACCCCCGGAGCGTGCCCCCTCCTTGCACGTGCACAGTCCTCCCCACGGCGAAGGGGGAGGCCCTCTCCTTGCACACGTGCAACCTACCGCGGAGGAGGGGCAGGAAGGGAGACCCCCTGCTTGCACACCTGCAACCCGCCACGGAGCAGGAGGAAACCTCCCTCCTTGCACACAGCAACCTGCCACGGACCCGTGGGGGAGACCCTCTCCTTGCACACTTGCAATGCAACCCTCCCACTGAGCATAAGGAGACCCTCTCCTTGCACACCTGCAACCCTCCCACGGAGCATAAGGAGACCACCTCCTTGCACACTTGCAACCCTCCCACCGAGCATAAGGACACCCTCTCCTTGCACACTTGCAATGCAACCCTCCCACGGAGCATAAGGAGACCCCCTCCTCGCACACCTGCAACCCTCCCACCGAGCATAAGGAGACCCTCTCCTTGCACACTTGCAATGCAACCCTCCCACGGAGGGCAAGGAGACCCCCTCCTCGCACACCTGCAACCCTCCCACGGAGCATAAGGAGACCACCTCCTTGCACACTTGCAACCCTCCCACGGAGCATAAGGAGACCCTCTCCTTGCACACTTGCAACCCTCCCACCGAGCACAAGGAGACCCTCTCCTTGCACACCTGCAACCCTCCCACCGAGCATAAGGAGACCCTCTCCTTGTGCACGTGCAACCCTCCCACGAAGAGGAGGCACACTCTCCTCCTCGCACACGCGCAACCCCCCACGGGGGGGTGCAGACCCCCCCTTGCACGCGCACCGCGGATGGGGGGGCAGGGGACACCCTCCTTGCAGGCGCCCCGCGCTGGCGACACTCACCGTGCGGAGCGCGGCGGGCCCGGGGCCCCCGCAGCGCCCGCGCTGGCGGCCCCGGCCCGGCTCGGCCCGGCCCGGCTCGGCGGCTGCCCGCGCCCTGCCGCCGCCGCCGCCCGCTGCTCCTGCCGCAGCGGCCGCGCTCTCGCGAGACCGCGCCGCGGCCCGGCCGGGGGCGGCCCCGCGCTCTCGCGAGAGCCGCCGCCGCCGCTGTCCAGGGTCCTGCTGCCGCCGCCGGCGGGAGGGGGCGGGGCCGCGGGGCGGGGCCGGGGCCGGGACCCCCCTCGAGGCATTGGAGACCCTCTCTGGGGGGCGGGAGGCCGAGCTCCATGGGGGTCGAGGAGACCCCATATAGGGCAGAGGAGATTCTCTACGGGGCAGGAGTTTGGCAGCACCACACAGGTCAGGGAGACCCTCAGTGGGGTGCGGAGTCTGCTGGACACGGGCTTGGCAGGCTCCACGGGGGTTGCAGAGACCCTCTGTGGGGCAGGGGTTCGGCAGGCTCCACGGGGGCTGAGGAGACCCTCTGTGGGGCAGGGGCTTGGCAGGCTCCACGGGGGTTGCAGAGACCCTCTGTGGGGCAGGGGTTCGGCAGGCTCCACGGGGGCTGAGGAGACCCTCTGTGGGGCAGGGGCTTGGCAGGCTCCACGGGGGTTGCAGAGACCCTCTGTGGGGCAGGGGCTTGGCAGGCTCCACGGGGGCTGAGGAGACCCTCTGTGGGGCAGGGGTTCGGCAGGCTCCACGGGGGCTGAGGAGACCCTCTGTGGGGCAGGGGCTTGGCAGGCTCCACGGGGGTTGCAGAGACCCTCTGTGGGGCAGGGGTTCGGCAGGCTCCACGGGGGCTGAGGAGACCCTCTGTGGGGCAGGGGCTTGGCAGGCTCCACGGGGGTTGCAGAGACCCTCTGTGGGGCAGGGGCTTGGCAGGCTCCACGGGGGCTGAGGACACTCTCTGTGGGGCAGGGGCTTGGCAGGCTTCCCATGGGGCAGGAGAGACTCTCTATGGGGCACAGGGGGCTCTTTCTGGGGCAGAGGTGCAGCAGGCTCCACACAGAGCCCGGGAACTCTCCCACATGGAAACCACGGGCCCCGCCGCTTGGTGCACGGGTGGGACGCAAAGGGCAGAAACAGGCACGGTCCGAGAGGCTGCGCTCCTGGCTGAGAGCGTGCTCGCACGAGCAGGAGTCTGCGTTTGCACGGAGCAGGCTGTTCTTATCTCATGCAAGCAAGGTCAAGGAAGCCGGTATTTTAATGAGAAAACAACCTAAGAAAAGCCAGGTGCTGCAGCAAGCGTGCCGGCGATTCCGCAGGCAGCTCTTCTCCCCAGGGCTGGTGGAGGAGCCACGGTGCCGTCGCTTTTTCCGTCCGTCCATCCGCCAGGCTGCGGGTGTGCTCTCTGGGGTGTCGGAAACCCCACGTGCTGGGACAGAGCAGAAGCTGCCCGCTGTCCTGGGCCGCTCTGAAGCTGGCCGCCCCGCTCAGCCAGGCGGGACGGACACGCCACGCGGGCCCCCGCAGCAGCCTGCCCCACGGCCGGCGCTGCTCCAGGCAGTCCTTAATGGCTTGGGTGAAGGGCAGAGAATAAGCTGATTCAATTTGTCAGTGATGCCCAGCTGGGGCAATGGCAGTTTGCAGGAATAGGTTAGAATTCAACACGACCTTGACAAATTGGAGAAATGGTCTGGAAAAAATAGCATGCAATAAAACAAGGGGAGTGCAAAGCACTGCACTTAGCAGGAATCATCAAGGACCGTAGGGCAGGAGCAGCACTGCTTAGACAGCAATCCTGCAAAAGGGGGTCGAGGGGCAGTGACCTAACTGGGAGCCAAGAGCACCACAGCACAGGGAAAAGGCTGCATGTAAGGCATGCAAATTGGTCCCCTTGCTCCACTCAACACTGATGGGGTCTCGTTAGTGAGCTGTGCAGGGGCATCCCTTTGAGAAAGGCGGGGGGGGGAGTCAGAGAAGAGTTTGGGATCCACACAACACTCAGGGCAGCTAAGCCCTGGGTGGCACCCAGAGGGCCTCCTGCAGCAGAAGGGCTGCCAGGGTGGCGATGGCACCTGGGTCAGCAGCTCGTCCAGATCCCAGCACCCCAACCTGCAGCTCCCACAGCAGAAGCTGTGCAGGGCAGGCTTGGGAAGCGGATGAACTTTTCTCCTAGCCCTAAGGCAAGGAATGAACACTTTGCGTCCGTAGAGCCCTTGTCACCCAGAGACCCCCAGCAGGATGAGTATCATTGCCTGGGAAGGAAGCTTGATAGAAAGGGGGATGATACCCAACTCACAAGTGGTAAAACAGAAAGGATCAGGACAATTTGAGCACCACGGATACCCAATCCCTTCGCAGAGCTGAGGACCCGCCTATTCGCTCTAATTGCCTTTAGCAGCCAGGGTCCAAGGTCTGAGCTGCTGCTCCATGAAGCGTGGAACCTGCCATGCATTAAAGTCGGTCTCACAAGTAGCAGCAGGAAAGAAAGAGGCAGCAGTGTTAAAAGCAAGCAGACAGGGGATCCTTACCCTTGCCAAGCACCGCTGCTCAGCCAGGCCACACGGCACAGGCGAGACCTCACGGGGGTGCTCTGAGACCAGCGCTGTTCTGGCGCTGGCATGCACAAGCTCCCCTGCCTGCCCGGGCCTGCGCCTCCCGCCACGGAGCCCAGCAGTGCGGTTTGGGGCTGGGCCTGAGCACCCAGAGACCTGCACCACTCCCTGGGGTGGGTCCTGTCAGCAGAAACTTGGATTTTTTCCTAGATTACTCTGCAAATCAGCAGCAAGGTGGCTTTGTTAGGCCCAGAACTGCAGAAACTGCTTTGCCTCCCTCTCTGCTGTAATTTCTTGTCTCTTGAGCTTTCTCCTCTGATCTAGATTGACTCCCTAGCTGCCGCTTTGCCTGCTTCCCCAATCTCCCATACCTACCCATCCTACCATCTGTTTCCATTCTGCTGTTCCTCTTATCCCACAGTTCACAGACTGCCAGTCTGCAGAGCTGTTCCCTGCCCATCACCACCGCTGGCACCACCAAATTTCTATCTGCCTGCAGGCTTTAGAGGAAAAGCGACTGATAGCTCAGTCTAACAGCCTGCTTAGAGACATCACCGCCTTGCATTCGAGCCATATTCCTGCCCCTGCCCAGCAGGGGCTGGATGTTTAGCCTGGAAACCAGCCTCGTGACATTACAGCAGCAGCACTTGCCTCTGCCCCAGGGTGGCCCCGGTGGCCTCCCAAGCCAGAAGGAGCATGAAAGGGGCTGCAGCAATCCAGCACCTCCAGGAGGTTTGGTATGGGGGAAACGCTGCTGTTTTCAGTGTTTCAGGGCACAATCAAACGCAAATGGCTTGCTGTAACTGAGTCTAGGAACACAGCCGTGCCAGCTCCCCTGCAGCCTCCAGACCTCCCCATCCACTGGGTACAAACAAACGTCTTGGAGAGCGACAGCTTGCAGAGCTCTCTCTCTGCAGGGGCCTCGCTCCTGTGACCAGCTGTCACCAAGCCTGCCTGTGCCCACCTCCTTCCCCCACGCGTGCTGCTGCCCCATGATGCCAGGGCAGGCACCTGGGAAAGCAACACATCCTGTCATGCTGCGCTGCAGACCCTCGGGTAAGCAGGCTGAGGGGCAGCTGGAAGAGCTGGTTTCTCTGCGGGGAGATGAATAAGAGCTAATCAGGAGCAGAGGGACCTTCTCAAGGGTCAGATTTCTTTCTTCATAGGCCAGGGTTGAAGTGTGTTGATGGTGGGGGGGGCATTTTGGCTGGAGTACTTGTTTTAGAAAGAAAAACCCTCTTAAGAGATGCTCACCCAGGGCACTGGGGTGATTTTGCAGAAAAAGATGGCAGAACAGACAAACAACGGGTCACAGGAGTCCTTCCCAGCCATATTCTCTCAAGGCACATCCTACCCACAAGCATTTCCTCTCCTTTCCCAGGCTCTGCCTGCTCCTGTCTTTGCATTTTGTGTTCCCCCAGGACTTTCCTTCTGGAGCAGCTGGAAAGCTCTTCTTTTTCACAGAAGGCTTCTCAGGAGGGTTGGTCACATCCAGAGCCACCATGGGGTGGCCTACAGGCTCTGGAGGACAACTAGGCTTTTGCTGACCCCTTGGGGGTACTCTGCCCAGTCAGGTTAGCTTGTTCCTTCCTCTAGTCTGGAGTTAGAGTCACCTTGGCTGTCTCCAACACACACAGAAGCTGAAACTCATGGTCTTCCTCCCTTTAGGTACTTACCTTTGGTTTGAGGTATCTGAGAAAGGGTCCCTAGGGGAAGGCTAACACCAGCTCTGCCAGGGCACAGCAAGGGCCAGCAGCTCCCTCAGGGTAACACAGCCTGCAGGCAAGGGCTTCACCAGCCAGGGATCAACACTGCAGGCCTGAGCATGGCAAGCAGAACAGACCCCAGGGAGCAGCTGTGAGCTCAGATCATCAGCAAACTCAGGCTGAGGAGGCAAAGCCAAGACAAGCTTACCAAGTGAGCCTGTAGGCTGGGATCCAGATCAGCAGCACCTCCAGCCATCTCTGTAGCCAAGCTGGAGACCTGCACTCCTACAGCACAGCTTAGGTGAGGAGCAATGGCCACAGACTGAGTTTATATGGGCTCTGAGGGTGGGTGGCTGGAGGCCCCAGGTGAGGCTGGTCAGGATCATTAGGATATATTAGTGCCCTCAAGAGCCTAAGGGTTATTTTAAGCTGCTGTGTTGCTCTGTGTATTCCTTGGACTATGGCTGAATGCTGTGATGAACCCAGTTGTAGCACCGCAGCCTAAAGGGGCAACCAACACAAGCTTCCACTGCTGGACAACGCGGATTGCAATCTGGGCTCTTCCAGTGGGTTACCCTTGCCCTGGCTGCTCGGATGCAGCTTTGGTTTCCCTCTGCTGCTGCAAAAGCCTTTGCTCTGGCTGATAACGCTGCACACGCACCTGAGCGGGAGGCAGGACCCCAGGGCTCCTGCCACTGCCCAGCCCTGTGGGTGCGCTCCGGCTCCCCTTGCCTGGGGCCGGCGTTGCTGCCAGGCCCCGGCTGGGCTCGGGGCAGGGGGTTTCATCCCTGGCAGCCTCGCATGGAGGCCTGTCCTGGCTCCCGCGCAGAGCTGCAATCAGGCCACGCATCGGGCCACCAGGTGCAACGTGATGACCGCCTGAGACCTGAGACGGGGCGATGTGACGCAGAGATGGATGGCGGCACGGCAACTTTCCTTGTATCGGATGCTTCGACTTTCCGAACGACTCCTGCACCTCACAGGAAAGAAAATATAGGGAGGGCAGGCGGAGGACAGGGGCTCGGGTTACGGCGTGCTCCTCCCCGCTGCCCTGCTCTCTGTTATGAATATGTTTCCATTTTTCTCCCCTGCCAGTCTCAGCCTGGATCACCGGCTCCCACAGCCTTCATCGCCCTCCCCAACAGCGGCGGATGCTCAGGACAGACGGCTGGACGGACAGACACCAAGCGGGGTGTCCTTACTCTGCTCATCGTTCCTCCATCCCCACTTTTACCATCTGCCTCTTCTGCATTTGGATCGGCCCCCTGCTCTCTCCCGGCGCATCCCCGCACTCCCCTCTCCCGCTCGGCTGCTCTTTATGGATGAGCTCATTGCAGCTCTTCCTGTGCTCGGAATAACCCATCCGCTCTGTTGTCCTCCAGCAAATAAGCTGGCAGGGTAATGAATGGCTTCGGATGGTAATTAGCAGCAGAGCTGCTAATAACGAAATGCATTTACATTTTAAGCGCCGCCGAGGCGAAGCGGGACCCTGCCGCGTCGCTGCCTTCGCCGCGGGGGGAGCGCGCCCTCCGAACGGGCTCGCGTGGAGCGGGAGCCCTGCAGCGCGGCTGCGCCTCGCCTGCCGCCGTTCCGGAGGCCTCGACGGGCCGAGCTCCTCGAGCGGCGGCCCAAACGCGGGCTGCGGGCGGTAGGAGTCGGTCCCTGCCGCCGGAGCCCTGGGTGGGCTGGCTCTGCACCGGGGCCTCATCCTGCTGCAAGCCCCGGCTCACTTCCACCCTCCGAAGCACGCCACGTCCGCCCCTAGCCGCCCAACGCGCCGGACTCCTGAAAGACGCGTGGCTTTTGTGCCGAAGCAGTGCGTCTCCAGAGCTATTTAATCACTTATTGAGATTTTTTTTTATTATTCCTATGCCTGTAAAGTTTATGTGCAAAGTTAATGAGAGCTGCCTCAGCTTTCCCAGTCCTTCACTCTGAGCTGGTACATTCTGCGAATGGCTGCCAAAATCCTGCCCATTTATTTTCCTAGTCTTTCAGCCTGAAGATTCATCTCTTAAAGGCAGCAATTTCCATGAGAGGCTTAATCCATGCCAGGCTGCTGGAGAAAGGAGCCGAGCGGCTTATGCAAGGCTGTCACAAATATTCATCACATGCAAGGGGGGAAAAACAACATTGCGATTCCCAGGGTGAGCGACTCATGGTGGAAGCGGAGCGCTGGCGCTCAGAGCCCGAATCCACTGCCGACGTGCACGTGAGCTTGGGCTGATGGCGTCGCGGCCCCTGCCTCAGTTTCCCCAGAGGTGCCGAAGGGGTTCGGTTGTCGGCTTATTTGGGTGCCGGGCGGTTTCCAGGAGAGGTGACCTCCCACACCGTTGGTTTTGTGACCCTTCGCACGACGGGGCGCTGCTCTCCGATGGGGCACCCCTGCCCGCGTAGGCTGGATGCCAGCGCTATGCCAAAGCCTGCGGCAGCCGGTCCCTCCGGACCTCGCTGCTAGGTTCTGCCCCCTGCCCAAAGCCGGGTCCCTGGGGTGTCCCAGAGCCCTGGCACTTGGACCCCTGGTTAGGAAGGTGGTGTGGGGCCCCCAGAGGCCTCCTGGTCTGGAGGGGACCAGCCAGGACTTGCCGTCCTGCAGGCTGCAGCTGCGGCGGCATCAGATCGGTTGATTTATTTATGTATTTTTCAAGCCCTGCCAGGGTGAAAACCATCCAGGGGCCTCTAGAGGCCGTTAAGATTTGAGTGCAAGTCAATACTCGGGATGTCTTTCCGCTGTGCAATGATCCCCGAGCAGGCTCGGGCAGGAGAGGACGGGACGGAGGTGACAAGGGCAGCCCAGGGGCCAGCCTCTGGCAGGGATGCAGGGCAGAAAGGGGAAATGTCTCGGGGCCTCGCTGCTCCCTTGGTGTCCCCAGGGCTGCCCAGCTTCACCCACCCGCGGGCCGTTCGCTGCCGGGTGAGACCCAAAGGCTCCCCGGCGCTGCATTACCCGCTGGAGCCCTGGGGCTCGGGGTGCCCTCTTGGTCTCCATCACGCAGCTCTCGGCGTGGAGGAGATGCCCTGCGGGACGTGGCCCCGCCGGCGGGTCTCCGTGGCCCCGGGAGCCGGCTGCAGAGGTGGATTCTCTGACGCCTAGCGAGGGCCGGGAGCAGAGCCGGCTGGCCAGCGCCGCGGCTGCTGCGCTCTGCTGACATTCGCGGTTAGCGTCCTTGAGCGGAGCAAAAGCCGGGAGAAGCGACCAGGTCTGCTTTAAGGGGCAGGACTCTGGCAGCGCCGGGAAGCCAGGAGCGTGCTTTTCCCTCTCCCTTCCACCTTCCGCCCTTCCCTGCCGCGCCGCCGGATCCCTGGCTTCCCCTTCGCCTCCTCCCGGCTCCCGGCAGGGAGGGAAGCGGGGCTGGGAAGGGATGAAGCCCCGAGCTGGGCGCTGGGATGGGAGGCTGAGCGAGGGGAGGAGGAGGAGGGGAGGAAGGGGAGGGAGCGGGGGAGGATCTGCTAATTACACACAACAGCTCTGGGGGCTGCTGAAGTCCAGAATGAAGCGAAGAGCGGCAGAAGCGAGCGCTGCAGTGGGAGCAGAGGAGCCCAGGCATCGCCAAGTGCCGGCGCCGGGAGGACGCAGCGGGCACCTGGAGGGACCCGGCAGCTCTGCCTCCCCGGGGGACAGTCCCTGGCGCGGCCACCGAGCCAGCCCTCCGGCGCTCGGGCAAGGACGGCGGTAGGGGCTGGTGGTCCAGCGTTACGCTCGGCCTCCTCCGGGCTGGGCTGGAGGCGGGCAGCAGGCGGAGGGACCCGTGCCATGGGTGCCGGGCTCTAGGTGCCCCCGCGGATCCGCGCTCCCCACTGGCAAGCGCCAAGGGATGGCTGCTGGAGGAGGGGGATCCAAGCCAGTCGCCCAGTCCAGGATGGAGAACTTCCGAAAGGTCAGGACGTCGGAAGAGGAGAGCCCCTTGCCCTTCCCCGACCTGCCGCCCGGTGTGGTGGAGATGAAAGTGAAGGAAGGCAGCAAGATCAGGAACCTGATGGGCTTTGCCATGGCCCAGATGGAGCTGAAGGGCAGCCGGCAGATTGTCTTCAGCGGCTGCGGCAGGGCGGTCACCAAGACCATCACCTGCGTGGAGATCATGAAGCGGAAGCTGGGAGGCCTTCACCAGGTCACCAAGGTACGCTACAAAACCCTGCTGGAGGTGTGGGAGAACAAGGACCCGCTGCCCGGCAGCCCGGCGCAGAACCTCACCGTCCACAAGAACGTGCCCTCCATCTGCATCCTGCTCTCCCGAGACCCCCTGGATCCCACCCAGACGGGCTACCAGCCCCCAGAGCCTGGCGAGGGGCTGCTGGCGGAGGAGAGCCGGCCTGGCGGAGAGGCACCGAGCTCCTCTGCGAAGGGGCTGAAGAGAGCCCTGCCGCCTCCGCACGAGGAGCTGGCGAGCAAGAAGGGGCAGGTAGAGGCACCCGATGGCCCCCAGGGCGCCGGGGGCCTCCAGCCACACCACCACCACTGACTCCCTTCGCGCCCCTCTCCCTGGGAGCGCCGGCCGTACGGCACCCACGTAGACAGGAGACGCTGTGCGGGAGGGACTCCAGGTTTCCAGCCGCTTCGCCTCATCCTTCCCCCCGACCCTGTTTCCAAACTTTTTCTCCCTGCCTTGAGCAGAAATCTTTCTCCAGCACCTCGGGTGTTTCACCTTTGGCTCCGGCCGGCGGGAGCAGGGGAGAGCGACGGGGCTCGGAAACCAGTTAGGCTGGTCTTGTGCGTACCACAAGGGCAACGAGCTGCTCGGGTCTCAGCGCTGAGCTCTCCGGCGTCCGAGCGGACGGGGTCTATTCGCAGGCTGCCGGCTGGGAACGCAGAGAGCAGCCTCCTCTCCCACCCCCCAGGGTGGCTTCCTGTGGCTTTAGCCCTCCTCCCATCTGTGGGGCAGCCTCTCTGGGGGGCCGGTGGCGTGGAGCGGGTGGGCCAGCTCTCCAGGACAGCTGTGGGCCCCGTCCCTCATGGGGCCGGCCACCGCTCTTGGGGGGTCTGGCGGCCGGCTGTCGCCGCCGCGCGCAGAGGCGTCTCCGGCATCGGGAGCGATGGCTTTGCTCAAAACCCCTTGGAGCAACACCTTCATTATCGGACCGGCTTCAGTTACCCCTGGAGAGGAGCTGTCAGGTTTATTAATGCCGGGCTCAGCGCCCCGTGGCTCTGTGAATCATCCCGAATAAAACACGCAAACAAGCAGCCGGGTCGTTCTCTCCTCTCGCTGCGCAGCGAGCCCTCGCTCTCCGCTGGCACTGGCCCATGGGGTGCCGTGGAGCCAGAGCCGCTGCGGCTCCTGCCTCTCCGCTGCATGTTTTTTCCGTAATCGCTTTTATTCCATGCACAGCTCCAAAACAGCTCGAGCTGATCCGTGCTGCGTCGGCAGAGCCGCGTGGGAGCCCTCCTGCCTCCTCTGCCCTGGCAGCCCCAGCGGTCCTGCCGGGCTATCGGCATCCGCCGGCCTCCCTCCGAGTGCTGCGAACTGCTCCGGGGAGCCGGGCGAGCGCCAGCCCCTGCAGCCCATCCCCGTCTCCGCTCTCCCTCTGCCCCCTCCCTGCTTTCCCGGCCCGCCGTGGGGACGGCTCGCCGGCACGGGCAGCCTGTCCCCCACCGCCTCTTTTGCCTCCCGGCGCTGGCTGCGAACATGCCTGGCTCTACTGGGAGGGCTGCACCAAGGCGAAGGCGAGGAGGAGGAGGTGGAGGAAGCAGGGAGCCGTTTTGTTTCGCTGTGACCTTGTTATCTCCCCCAGCAGACAGCTGCTCCTCCGGGCCTGAGGCTTGCGCTTATCTGCCCTGCTACAGATTGATTCATTTCACTTATCTGCCACTGTGTTATTGAATATTAATTCCTGATCGTTGGGGAGGTTTTTTGTTATTACTTTTGTGCTGTTTTCTTTTTCCCAGCAGGGACAAAGAGGGGGTTGGCATGAATAGTGGAGGGGACACAGCAGATCCCAGGGGCGCACCTCGCTGGGACTCGGATGCCGCGTCGCTGGCTGCGGGAGCCGCGAGCTGGCGAGGGCTCAGGCTGATAAGGCTGTGCAGAAGTAGCTGTCGTGCACAGAGCCAGCCCGGCGCGTTTATCAGGAGAGCCCCTCGCCCCAGCGGGCTCAGCGCAGCATCTCTCACAGCTTCCCGTGCTAAATCAGGCTAATGAAGGATGTCACGATATGCATAACGAGACGGGGAAGCTTTCCCTGCCTTGGGAGTGGGTTTTTGGGGTCAATATCCTGCTCTGTTAAAAACCAAGCCTTTATTTTTTGGGCGAATAGGAGTCCAGCCTCCCTTTCCTCCCCAGGTCTCTGCTTGCCCACCTTTTTGGTGGCGATTCACAGCATAAGGGGCTCTTCCAAAGGACTCGGGATCTCTGTGGGCCAGCAGTAGCATGACTTTCAGGCTGGAGACATTTTACTCCTGGGAGATGACCGTTCCCCGTCTCTCCAAGGAGAGTGGGCTGGGAAAGCTTTGCGGCTCTTTCTTTGCCTTTGTACCCCACAGCAGCGCCAACTCCTACTCTGAATGGATCCTGTGCTAAAAAAATCCGAATAAATAAAACCCTTTACAAACACTGCCCCCAACCATCCCTACAGGTTTGGGAGGTGTCCCTTGATTCAGGTTTATGCTGGCTGCTGGCAACCACCACAATACGCGAGCCTGTTGCCCGTCTCCTCCGCAGGTAATGATCCCAAACCCTTGCTCTTCCTCCCCCAAAACTCGTACGGTCTCAGTATCCTCCCCTCCACTTATTTTGCCAATTCTCTGCTGAACTAACGGGCAAAGGGAGCCAAACTGATGGATGGGTTTAATTTGTGCTGGCTGGTGCCGCTCTGACACCTCTGCAAGAGATGACAGATGCTTTTCCAGCGGACAAGCAGAGCCTGTCAATAAGAGCTGGGCACGTCTGCGGAGAAAAATTGAGCGAAATTCACCCCGGGCGCTCCTGGCAGGGAGTAGGGGGAAAGGGAGGTGAGGGAAGACAAGGCACGTGGAAGAAGCGGAGCAGAAAAGCACGGTACCCAGCCAGCCATCTGCAGGTCCTGCGCTTGCTCATCACGGCATTTCTGCTTTAAAACACCTTGTTTTTATCCCTCCGCACGTGCATCCCATTCTCATCGCTGTCCCAGTCCTTGTGTTCCTTCCCTTCTACGCTAGGAATGACGGGGATGGAGTTTGTGGCCTGTAAGCATCTTGGCACCTGGCTGAGACCCTCTCAGCTCACGCCACTCGTGCTTTTCACCGCTCCCCAGCGTCAGGCAGGTCAATATACATCTCGCTGCTCAACGAAGGCTTTGATCGAAGCATAAAGACTTTGCAGCCGCACAGCCGAGAACCGCCAGCCCTTCACCTCCCTCCCCAGCCCGCCCTACCCTCTGCCACAACCTCACATTGCTCCCAGCAAGGAGAAAAAGGAAAGAGAGAGGAAAAAATCAGTAATTTCTCATTATTATTGTGTTAATGTTCAAAATTATTTTTAATTGATTTTATATGCAGGCAATTTCTAATCTTGGAGGGAACAGGAGCCTGGGGATTTTAAACTCCTCGCTCTGCTGGCTGTGTACCAGGGGTTCCCTGCATGAGCAGTTTTAAAAATATGACTATAAACCAAAATACAAAGCATTTATAAATAGCTGGATGGCATCTGGCTCCACTGGGTACTACGGGAATGCTGCAAGTGAAACCAGCACGGTGATCTCATGCTGCTCTGTGGAGCCGGAGCCCCAGGTGCCCCCGGGAAACAATCTGCGGTGTCATTTTGTGTGCGTAGCGTGTTTATAGACCTGGCCCTGCGACGAGGAGCTGCTCTGCCACTCGGGCAGCGCTGAGGGTCTTGCGCACACGCAACACTCAGCGGCACACGCGGGCCCGGTCACACACGCCTCAGGGGCAGGCAGGCTCCGAGTGATGGACTGCCGCGTGCAGGGCCGCAGGGCCCCCGCCAGCGCCGGCCACTCCCTGCCGGGAACCCAGGCTGCCTTGCCGTGGGGAGATGCGCCCACGCTGACACCGCCCGCCACTGCCGAGGCCCAGCCCGCGCGGCCGCTCCCCACACGCGCAGCGACACAAAATGGCCGCCGTCCCCGCCCCCTTGCGGCGCTTCCCGCCTCCCCCGCGGGTCACGTGGCGAGGCCGGTTTGTCCCCGCGGCGCCGCCGTAGCCGCCGTCCCGCCCCCTCCCCCGCTGCGGCGCGCGCGGTCGCCTCAGAGCCGCGGCCGGAGCGAGCAGCGAGCGGCGCCCGCCCCGCGCTCTCCGGTGCCCCCCGCCCGCCGCCGCCATGCTGGCCGCCGCCGCGCTCCTCCGCCGCTGCGCCGTCTCCGGCCTCCGCGCCGCCGCCCGGCCGCCCGCCCGTCCCGCAGGTGAGTGGCGGCCCGCGCCCCTGCCGCCCCCGCGCCGGCCGCGCCCGGTTCCCCCCGCCCCGGTGCGGCGCGGCCTGGCCCGGCCCGGCGCGGCCCGGCGCGGCCCGGTGCCGCCGGGCGCGCGGCGCCGCCGCGTCCTTGCAATGACCTGCCGCCGTCACTCGAGGGCAGGCCGCGCCTGCGGCCTAGCGCGCCGCCTCCGCCCGCGGCGCCCCGCCGGCGGCCCGGCGCCAGCCCCGCTCCCCCCGCCCCGGGCCGGGCCGGGCCGGGCCGCAGCGTTGTGCCCCGTCGCGGGGCTGAGCCGCGCCCGCGCCGCGAAGGTGACATTGAGCCGAGGTCGGCGGTGACCTGGGCGCCGCGGCCCTTCCGGCCGGCCCCGGCGCTGCCCCGGCAGCGAGCTGCGGAGCGGCCCTGCTTCTGCCCTCGGCCGCTCCTCCTCCTTAGGCAGCCCCTCGGCAGGAGGGGGAAGAAAAGCGGCTGCAGCAGGGCAGAATGAGCGCTGGGCCGTTGACTGCCTCAGCGGCACTGAAATGCCTCTGCAGAGTGTTGAGGCTGCCGCAGGCGCGGTGTGTGCGCGTCCGAAATAATAGCGAGTTACCAGACGGTGGTTAGCTTCAGAAAAATTATATCGCACCGGGACTTGTATGTGCCTCTCCTGAACTACCTCTGAGCTAAACAGTTGCCATAGGGAGTGGAATGCTGCAGGGTTTTTTTGTTTGAAGTGCAGGGTAGTAAGTGACCTCGTTTGCATGCTAGGATTTTCTGGGTTGTTTCCTAGAAACCTCTTTACCATTGAATTCAAGCCTTAGTATCCCTTTTTCAGAGTGTTTTTATACTCGTACTGAATCCTGTCCTGTAATCCTTCACCTGTGCCTTTTCTAATGAACAGGTTCAATGTTCTTGTTTTCAAGGTCTTGTATTATACATGCCCTGCTTAACATTTCTGACCTCTTTTGCCTTTTCTTTTGGCCTCATGGATTTGTATTTCAACAAATCTAACTCACTGGATTCTTCTCACAAGTCTGTGAGAAGCCTTTCCTGCTATTGCTTTGCATTTTAATTTCTCCTTTAGTCAGATGGGTTCTTCTGCCACCTTACAAAATATTCTACTTGCTGTGCAGTTTGAACATGTGTACCCTCATGCATCTTGTTTTTTAATATGGTATTTTTCTGTAAGCTGATGCTCCTCTTAATGTGTATGTGTCTTCTGTAGTCTTTAACAAGCAAATGATAAATTTCACAAACTCTGGGAATTGAGGAAGGTTGATCATGTGTTTATGTAATATAAGTTGTTCTGA
This sequence comes from Rhea pennata, assembly GCF_028389875.1. Classification (NCBI taxonomy): domain Eukaryota; kingdom Metazoa; phylum Chordata; class Aves; order Rheiformes; family Rheidae; genus Rhea; species Rhea pennata. The sequence goes on from NC_084672.1 coordinate 22,022,903, forward strand.
TTTTGGACTTCTCTGGCTCTTGAAACTAGTTAAGTGCTCTTTAAAGTATCTGTGCCACTGAAAACATATGTACCTTTTGCGTATTCTTTGAATTGTGAATCTACATATGAATGTATTGGCCTATTTTTGACCATCAAGTACAAGTCATGTTTGGATGAGAGTGACCTTGATGGATCCTGCATGAAATGAGAGGTTTTCAGGTACTTCATACTGCAGTTCTGCTGTGCCAAAATGGCTTGCAAAAGTCTGGTTGCTGACATGCTTCTGGTGACAGATGTAAGCATCACTATGGGAAACAAAGGGCCGCAAAGAAACCTAGCAGCAATTGAAGAATATATCCTGTAAGTCTAGAGTTCCTGAATTCTTGTGGCATTTTTTTTCCTTGGGATTCTTCTGGTCTAGCCATGGCTTTTGTGGTCATTCCTTTGTTTATGAGTAAAGGAAATGGTTTTGTTGAGGACTTGGTGAGAAGAGAGAAACCTTAGTTTTTCAATGTAAGGATGGAATTTGAGAACTTCCAGGTTTTTCTAAGACTTTTTTTGCTGTTTTGTTTATCTGTAAGGTTTGCTGGTTGGCCAAGGGGAAGAATACTATTTTAAAGCACAGAGTATCTGAGGGCTTTTCACTAGCATCCTCTTATTTTCTGCCAAGCTACAGGTGCATGTATAGAAGAGTGTTCTTTCCCTGACATTCTGGCATATGTGGTGTATTGGAGAAAGGAAAGTCAAAGATCTATTTTGGAGCCGGGTAGAGGATGGGGAATCTTCCCAGAGGACTGTAGAAGAATACCATAATTTTGGTCTGGTTTGTCATCTGTTTTTCCCTTTCCTGGGCTCAAATTAAGAAAAAGATTGCCATATATTTCATTTGGTTTGAAGCCTCACATTGGAAGAACACTGGCTAAAATTCGCCATTTAAATTAGATATGTACTTTAAGGCTTAAGTATGAGGTTAACCTTGGGAAAAAATAATTAATTAGTGAGAAAGTTTGGGACTATTTCTTTTAGGAAGTAATGACTAGGAGGTGTTGTAAATGTGAAGTCATTCCAGTTGAGTCTAATGAGTTTGAACTGTGTAATTAGAGAAAGTCAATTCCAAGGTGCACATGAAGCTGTTAGATGCCTGCTGTGTTAGTGATTTCTATTTCAATTATGTAGATTAAGGAGGAAAGAGAAGTATCTTCATGGTTTGGGAAGCATGCATTACATAAATCAGAATTGCAATTTAGATGCTGGACCACATTGAAATGCAGATTTTTACTGTAATTTATTCCGTTTTAGCTGTTGTAAAATCATGCTAAAGATATTCCTTGAAATAGTTGGAATTCATTCTATTATAGTTTATGCAGAACTAAAATTCTTCTTCATAGTACACTGTTCATTATCATATTTGAAACAAAATGTGCTTCTGGGAAAGATGGAAAAATGCAGCCCAGTCTAATAACTAGTACATAGAATGTATAACGCATGGTTTGGGTGTTTTTATTTTAAAGAAAACTTTGTAGTTGGCTAATGTAGTTAGTGTTAGGTTAAGAAGGAATAAGTTACTAGCTATGTCTAACTTCCTCTGAAGCAGAGCTTCAGAATAGAAAGGTCGTATTGCACCAAGTATAACATCTTTGCAAACAGCAGTAGAGTGAAATGAGCAGTAGAGAAGAGGAAGCAGTCTTCCCAGACTTGTATTCTGTGGTAAGGTAGCTTGAAAAGTACCTAGGTGTTAGGGTTTTTTTTGGCAAATTGTTCCAATCTTTGTGTGATTAAAAAAAAAAATTACGTGTTCAAAAAAATTGTGAAAAAGAATAGTGTTGAGGGAGGATGTGAGACTATAATCATATCTGTTTCATTTACCTATTAGAGTGCACTTTGCTTTCATTCTTATATCCAGATTATGTGCTGATGCAGATTGAGTGTATTGAGTGAGAATATGTTTTTATAGCTCTTGGTCGTAACTAAATCCACTTCCTTTCTTGTTGCTCAAACCATCTTCATTTCTTTCCTTATTCAGCTATATTGCATGCCCGCTGCTACTCTCATGGGTCACAAGAATCAGATGAAGAATTTGATGCTCGCTGGGTGACATATTTCAACAAGCCAGATATTGATGCCTGGGAGCTAAGGAAAGGTATGTTGAATGAAAAGGAAAGGAGGATCTACTACAGTAATATGGAGAAAAATACAACTGTTTTGGAGTAGTACTATGACCAGAAACAATTTATTTTTGCTGAACTGCTTGAGAACAATCGTAATGTGTTTTCTCATTCTTACCTATATCACTTCTAAAAATTGGCTTATGTTGCCAAGTGATCTGAACTGTCTTTATAACTCAGTAATGCCGTAGACTTCACTGGCATTTCAGTTTGTGCTTATAACTGAGTGCTAATACAGAAGGGCTAATCTGGAGTGTTTAGATCTTCACACTGATGAATGATTTTTATGCACTTTAATAAAAGAATTGGTCCAATTCTGATTTGTTTCCTTGTACAGTTGTACTGAAAGCATGCCATGTGCCCCAGAGGGATAACATTCACACACGTGCTGTTCTTACAGACTGTCAAAACTGGGAATTTGGTGTAGGCAAGAAATCTTGTGAATTATCAGTCAGGACAAGGCAATATCTGAGCCCTTACGTGTTCCGAGTCATCTGGCTGATCGGCATGTGTTCATGGGTTGGCTTGCTGGTGTTTGCTCAGCTCTGAACCTGTTGCAGCAAGTGATGGCACTTCAACTACACAAGGATATTGGAACTAGGGTGTTCAGAATGAGGGAGGCCAGGGGTACAAGGTGGTAGAAATCCAGGCTTTTTTTTTTTTTTTTAATTCCAGTGCCTCCAGTGTATACATTTTAATGCCATATTTTGAGGCATTTGATGACTCTTGCTCTGAGATGATTTTGATGACTCTTGCCCTGAGAAGAGTATATTAGAGCTCAACTGTTGTTCCATTGATAACCATACAGAGTTTTCTAGACTTTCCCTTAATGGCTTGGCCTTGCTTCACTGTAGAGTATTTGATTGTCTCCAGCTATTGTTTGTTCTGGAGTTGCCAGCTCCAATTAAACTACTCCAATTAAGGCTTATAAGTGTTCACGTAACAGCCAGAGGACTCATCCAAGGACTAGGACTTGGAGGACTAGGTATTAGGCTGCTCCCTTTGAAAGGAGAGGAAAGGATTAGATCCACCTCAAGTTCTAGCTTCTTCCTGCACCTGTAGGACCGAAGCCATTTAAATTACTTAATGATCCTATTACTGACTTGCCACAGAACATATGCCGACTCCTTTCAGGGGCATGGGTGGAATTGGCCCACTGGGATTTCACGAAACCCACTTAAAATCTGGTTATGGCTGCAGTACTGAAACATAGTGAGATGGAGAAGAGCAAAATAAAACAGTTCTAGCAGGAGATCTAGAATAACAGTGAAAATTGTAGTCAGATTCTAAGTAACTGTTGGTGTGGTAATACTTAATGCTTTTGTGAAGTGGAGTAAGCCATGCTCAGTAAGTTCCTTTTGTTTGCATGATGAAATGATGACAAGTTAGTCTTAATACTTCCGTATATTCATAGGCATAAATACACTTGTGGGTTATGACCTGGTTCCAGAACCAAAAATCATCGATGCCGCTTTGAGAGCCTGCAGACGGCTAAATGACTTTGCCAGTGCAGTCCGCATCTTAGAAGCTGTAAAGGTAAGTGGAATGATAACATAAGGAATGACTGCTGCTTTCACATTGCTGAAAGCCCTTTTTAAGAAGAGAGATTTCCCTTGCTTACTGCAGACAGTAACCCACAGTTTCCTGCTACCAGAAACAATATGGTTGACTGATCGCATGGCTGGTGACTTAAGGTAGTGCAGAAGTGAAAGGGCTCAACAGCACAGAATCATAAGTGTAATGTTCTTCCATTCGTATTTTCCTTTCCTGATGCTGACATTTTGATCTCTTTCTGCACTGAATGCACCTCTAGGCACCTCTAACCATTGCAGTCCAGAATAGAAGGGGGCCACGCTTTATTTTTCCCTTTTCTCATTTTGCAAAACTATAGCAAGGAGGTCTTAGACTGTTTTTGCCCTCTTTTCTTATAAGTATTGCTAAAATATCCCAGCAAAGGAGACCTTACTGGCTTCTTTGGTACTGAATACTGAGTTGGCTTGGAACAGTAACTTAGGAAGCAACCAAGGTTTGAAAAACAACCTTGAAGTGGGAAAGGTTGCAGAAGACACAATTATGCAGCAGAGTCACAACTGGTAACAGCAAAGAGATGCAGAAAGACTTAATCAATGCAGGGCAGCAAGGCAGTAAAATGTCTGGTAAAATTCAAAGTTAACAAGTGCATTTGGAAGAAAATTACAAAGCAAGGAGCTCTAACTTAGCTATTATTACTCATAAAGGGGATTTGGATAGGCAGCTCCATGGCAAGAAAATTCAAACTCAATACTACAATTATTTTCTTATGAAATGAATGGAGGGGAAAAAAAAGGAAAGCATCGTGATGCTATTGTACAAATCCTGCTTGAGCGGGGCGGGGGGTGGACTAGATGATCTCCAGAGGTCCCTTCCAACCTCAACTATTCTGTGATTCTGTGAAACCTGTGTCCAGACTTCATTCAACAGAGTTAAACTGGGTGGGGAAGGAGGTGGGAGTTTTTCCATTTAAGTTTTGGTAGCCAGCAGCTATAGTCTCTGAACTGATTTTTGCCATAACTGAGGAGGGCTGATGTGCTGGGCTTCAGTGCAAAGCTGCTAAATCCAGTTGCTTCAAACAATTCTACTCTGCAATGGGTTGCCTCTCAGTTCACTAGTTTTGCTTTCAACATCCTTCTATAGAGCCAAAGTTCTTTGGTGGCTTTAGAGACCTGAAGCTAACGGAAGAATCTTTGTGTATGGTTTTCCTTGTTTGTCTTTTTTTCCTGCCCTTTCATCCCAGCATGTAGGGGACAGCTCAGTTTGTGGGAAAACTCAGGGCCAGTATGTGGTCTTCCTGAAGCTTTGGTTGAAGGTTTCAAGGGGTGATGTTTTTTCCTAATTCACAGGCAAGATAAATTTTCAACTGAGTCTGTTTGTAAACTGATTTTTTCCCCCTTTTTATTGATTGGATATTGTTTTCATTTTATTTCCTAAGGTGTAAGCAGTGTTTGGGCTGGTTTGCAAAGCATTCCGCCTTTAAGGAGCTACTCCTTTAGTTTTGTGGGCTGTAACACATCACATCAGCCTGATATTAAGCCAAGGGAAAGGTGTCAGTGGTGTTAACACTCTGAAAATGCCCTAAATTGGGCTTTCAGCACTTCTGGAGTGCCTTACAGCCATGACTGGTAGAACTTTCCAATACAGATATATGAAAATCTTGTTTATTTGACACGCACAGATAATGTTGGACTGTGGCCTCCTGTCCTGCAGGAGGTATTCCCATGAACAGCAAGTGGCTCAGGCCATGGACCATTTTGCGAGCACACATCTCGACTGTAAGCATGACTGAGATATGGTGGACTGAGACTTGACAACAGCTTGCTGGCAAATTAACACTGTTCCTTTTATTTAGGACAAGGCAGGACCTCACAAGGAAATATACCCTTATGTCATCCAGGAACTTAGACCAACTTTGAGTGAACTGGGAATCTCTACTCCAGAGGAACTGGGCCTGGACAAAGCATAAACCTTCTTGGTAAGGGATACTGTATTCTTGGTATGGGACTCCTATACCCTGTAACTCTCCTGACAATGGCAGAATACTCTTTTGCCTTCATGAATCTGTGAAAGGCTGTGAAGTTCAGTCTTGTACTGTGACTCTCATGAAACTTGCAGTATCTGGCACTGGTGAATTTGGTAATGAGGTAACTGTTACTGTAGTGACATTGAAATGTTTATGACTCATGTCACAAAATATAAATCTAAGGTGATGTCTGCCGTTAACTCCTTAGCTGTACTATTTGCCTGAGAAATTTAAGCATTTGAGGAAGAATCAGATTTGATTATTAAACTTGATCATGGTTTAAAGATTTGCTGCATAAAACTTCTCTGGGCTTGTTCAATCCTGAAATGTTTGCTGTAGTGTCCGTTGCCTAAAAGTGAACAAAACTGCAAAATCTGGAGTGCCCATCCCTTTAGGGGACAAAATCAAGACAGCTCACCAAATGCCTGTATAACTGCACATCTTCTAGAAAAGGTAATAACCTCTTTCAAAGAAGGTTTGAAAATAAGTAATGCGGCTGCTTAAGGGGATGGAGTGGTTGGCAACAGTACACAGCCTTCTAGAGCTTTCTAGATAGCAGTTGCTAGAAATATCAAGGCAGAGCGAAATCATATTGCCAAGGCAACAGATGTTGCAGCACTTGTTTGGCAGTATGTAGACCTTTGCTCCTTATTAGCTTTTACTGGCAAGCATTTTTAGCAAGTGGGAGAATCACTTCCTCTGGAAACACATACTTTTATTTTATTGTCGTGGTCTAGCCAATATAGAAAATTGGGAGATACTAATTACTGCTTTATACTAGGAAATGGCCCATTGATGCTAATGACCCAACAACACTGTATTTTTTTACGCTGCACTTAGTGCCAGGGTTTTTCTCTTTGATCCAAAACCAATTTGGAGGACTCTTTGCTCACAGAATAAGCAAATCAGCTCTAGCTTAGCCTGAGCTTAAGTGCTCTGTGAACAGAACTTCTGTTTAGTCTCAGTAGATAACTTCAGGAACATTGCAGGTAGTATCAGAGGCCTGATGTCCTCAAGTCTTAGAAAGTCAGTGGCTTTCCTTTTAGGACTGAGATACTGAATAGTTTCTTAAGTTGAAATTGGGTACAACTAAAACATCCAGGTTTCCATTTATAAATACCAGATTCTTACCTAACATGCTGTAATCCTCAACTAAAGAGAAGCCCCAAATAAAAATTCTGATAGAATTGAAGTTACATAAAAATAGTCTCTTAAGTATATAATATTAATTATATTTAGTCTTTAAGAAATATGTATATAAAAATTGATTGATGAAGTCTCAGGCTGCACATAGTAGTTAATTCTGCATCTTTACCTCCATGCTCCTCTTCCCCTGGGATATGAAGTCTTAGTGCAATGGGGTACAGGTACTGGGAATGCAATAACTGTGTTTGGGGACTGAGTGTGGTTAAACTGGGCTCAGCAAGTGTAAAAGCGTACAGTGGAAATAACTTATTTGTGACCACAAATAAGTGGTCAGCTGCTTATGTGGAAAGCTGCTTATCTAATGACTTTTCTGTTCTTTTCCAGGTGGATTACTCATGCATTTTACTGATGCTCTCTGATTGTACACAGTCATCTGGAGACACAAATGTTAAAATATTACCTTATTTGAAATAACTTTTCTTCCTTTATTGAGTCACAATGTATGTGATGTGAAATTGGACCTAATAAAGGAAAAACTGTTTTGACTGATGTGGTGGTGGTGGCCTATGTGATTTGTTTCTTTTAGTGGGAGGAAAAGGGAGAGATGAAACAGAAAATGTACTCTCCCAAGAACGAAAGGAGGAACAAAGCTACCTGCCCTGAATGCTGTCAGGGAGATGGCTGCTTTCCTAATCCTGCTTAGTGTTTGCTTAGAGGAACAGCATGCCAAGAAACCTGTGGTGTTTGTAAGACAGTGTCACACTGACTTCATGCTAGTAAAGCAAATGTTCTTAGTTATAACTGGAGAAAAACACCCATGCGCTGTTCCAGGATGGGAACTGATGCATACCCAACTTTCTGTGCTGATTGGCATCAGTGCTAGGCTTTGAGTTGAACAGATAATGTTGTTTAATGCCTTTTCCTGAATATTTCCTTGTACCTCTAGCAGCTTTGCTATAGCTGTTCTCTGCTACAGTACCAGTTTTGGAAGCCCTCAGAAGCTGGTGCAATGAAACACCTTGAATCTGACTTCAGTATTGTTTGTCTAGCAAAGAAGGCATGATCCTTGTGAATATGTTTGTAAGCTAGAGCCTTTGAGCGTGAGAACTGTTTGCTTTTAAGCAGTAAAGCAGGCTGCTTGGTCATTATCTTGTTGGGCCTGTATATAAAGGCCTTGGTTTTCGATGCAGAGTGGTGGTAGCCAGTTGCCCCCTCTGGATATTAAAGTCACGGTGAATCCTGTGACAAAGTGGATGCATGGGGGGGAATGAACTGTAATATTGGGCATTCCTGTTTTTGTGAGGTCAGTGGAATTTATCACTCCAATTGAAAGGATTTTTTTCCCCCCTAAACATTGAGATAAAGTGCATCTTTTCTGCCTGCTGGGAAGTTGTTCTCATAACTAGGTATTTTCTTTGTGCTGAGCCCAGAAAGCTCTAAAAGCCACCAAAGCAGCTACCTGAAACTACCAATGGCGTCCTTTCAAAAAGGAGGCATGTTTGGAGCAAGTCCGCTGCGTTCTGGCAGCTTGGAGGTTGGGCTCCCATGCGCTCCCCCCGCCTGAAAGCTGCCTGCGAGGAGGAGCAGCGGGGCTGTGCAGTCCCCTCGCTGACACCCCCACCGTGCCTGTGTGTTAGTGCAGCGCGCCCCGGCCCCGCGGGCGGCACAGAGGGAGAAGGGGCTGAACGTGGTCTCTCGTTCTTCGCTAGCCAGGGAGGAAGCAGCTGCTTGTCGGGACTGCTGGCGGCTGTGCGCTGCGCGCTGGCTGTCGCTGTTTGGAAGCGATGAGTGTCCGGACCTCGTTGTGCGAGCACGGTTGGCTCCAGGCTTGCTAGGGCACAGGCAGTCTAGCAAACCCAGCAGTCTAAAATACCGCTATGCCTTTGGCGTAGCGCTTACTGCCTTGAAATACCGTGCTGAAAACGTGCTCCAGCATCCAGGGGAGGGAGGAGCAGAGATACAAGCCGTGTTTGGGCGCCGGTTCCCGGCGCTGCAAGGCCCGTGGCTCCCCCAAGGCCTCGCCTGAGCAGCTGGCTCCCCCTTCGGGAGGCAAAAGGCAGAGGCTTGGTTTCAGGGCGCGGTGAAGCGCGCAGCTCCCAGCCGCATGCACCGCTTCGAGGGCGTGAGAGCAAGTCCTTGCGAGAATCTCGCTAGCCTTGGAGAAATAAGTTACCTTCGGTGAAGCTTAACGGGGTCTGAGGCGCGTGGGAAGCCGCCGCTTTTAAAGCGTGCGGTCACGGCCGAGGCTTGCGTGGAGTGGGAGTCTCCTCCGCGCCGACGGCGGTCTGCTGCCTTCCTGCGGAGGTGCCGCACCGCTGCGGGTAACGAGCATGACCGCGGCGGGGCTCAGCGGGCTGCGGGGAAGCTGCCGCCCGCCGCGCCGGAGCCCGGCGCGGGGACCGCGCGTGGCAGCGGGGCCGGCGCGGGGAGCGCGCGTGCGCGGCGGGGCCCGGCCCCCCGCCCGCGCCGCGCGCGGCGATTGGCTGGCGCGCGCGGGGGCGGGGCTGGCGGCGGGGCGGCCATGGCGACGGGCGGCGGCGGCGGCCCGGGGCGCCCGGGAGGGCCGCGGGCCCAGGCGGTGAGCGGGGCGCGAGGGGTGCGCGCGTGGGGCGGCGGGACGTGTCCGTGGGGGCGACCCCGCGCTGGGGTGCGCGTGTGGGCGGGATGTGTGTGTGGGGGGGTGACCTGGGCTGGGGTGCGCGCGTGGGGCATGTCCGTGGGGGTGACCCCGGCCTGGAGTACACGCGTGGGGCGAGGTGTGTGGGCGGGCCATGTCTGTGGGAGTTCCCCCGAGCTGGGGTACACGCGTGGGGCGGTGTGTGGGGTATGTCCGTGGGGGTGACCCCGGGCTGGAGTGCACGCATGGGGTGGGGTGCGTGGGGGTCATGTCCATGGGGTGACCCCGGGCTGGGGTGCATGCGTGGGGTGGGGTGTGTGGGGGGCATGTCCCTGGGGGTGCCCCGGGCTGGGGTGCATGCGTGAGGTGGGGTGTGTGGGGGGCATTTCCATGGGGTGACCTCAGGCTGGAGTACACGCGTAGGGTGGGGTGGAGGGGCATGTACGTGGGGGTGACCCCAAGCAGGGGTGCACGTGGGGGGCATAGGGGGCATGTCTGTGGGGGTGACCCCGGGCTGGGGTGCCCACGTGGGGTGGGGTGCGTGTCCGTGGGGTGACCCTGGGCTGGGGTGCACACGTGGGGTTGGGGGCATGTTGGCAGGGGGGATGTGTCTGTGGGGTGAGCTCGGTCTGGCATACATGCGTGGGGCAGGGGGTGGGGGGGCATGTCTGTGGGGTGCACACATGGGGTTGGGGGCGCATCCATGGGGTGACCCCGGGCTGGCGTACACGTGTGGGGCGGGGGGCATGTCCATGGGGTGACCCTGGGCTGGCGTACACGCGTGGGGCGGGGGGGTGGGGGACATGTCCGTGGGGTGACCCCGGGCAGGGGTGCACGTGTGGGGCGGGGGCGTGTCCGTGGGGTGTGTGGGGGCCGGGGCCCCTGCGTGGAGCCGCCTGCGGTCCTTGCTGCCCGCGTGGCTGCCGGCAGCCTTGCGTGGCGGTGGCGGCGGTGGCGGCAGCGGCGCCTCCGCTGCACGCACAGTTGACCCTGGCCCTCCGCTCGCATCGCTAGCCGTTGCGCTCGGAGAGATCCGTAACGTGCAGCAGCGCCGTAGCTTCCTGCTGATAAATGCGGTTGGCGGGGGGAGGCTTTTCCCCAAAACCCAACTTTGAAACACGGCTGTTGGACTCCGCTTTCATTTTAACGACGCGTTTTTATGCGGAAATCTTACTGCGTGGGGAGCAGCTTGGAAGGCTCAAAACCTGCGGGTTCAAATAAAATATCCCTATTTTTTCGTTGACCCTGACAACGTAACAGTTGAATTTCTTCCATCCCATCTTCCACTGGGTTTTTGTTGCCGGAGACAGGCTTGCAAAGGAATTGACAGTCACCACGTGTGCCTTTAATTTAGCGTCAGTGTTTCCAAGTAATCCCTTCACCTGCCAGTAGATCTGCTTATTCTTTCTCCTGCATTCGGCAGCAGCCGCAGCCACAGCCTGCCCCTCGCAGCGCTCCTGAGCTGGCGGGAGGGAAGGCTGCCGTGTCGGCCTTTGACAGTGCATTTAAGGGTGCTGAAGAGTAACCAAGGCCAGATGCTGTTTGAGATGACTCGTTTGCTTTGTCCTTGTGGAGAGGAGCTGCTAAGTTTACTTCTTTTCCTTTTCAGCCGATTCGAACGGAAAGCAAGAGGATGAGCAGGCAGACGGATGCGGTGGAGAAAAGGGGACCGTACATCATGAGCAAGCCGCCCTCCGTACATGCCAAACTGCGTAAGTGAGGGTCGGCGTGGCCGCCGGGACGCTGCTGAGAGTGGGCAGGCCTCTCACCTCGGGCTCGCGGCACGGTCCTCGCCCTGGTCCTTGTTGACTGGAAGCATCATTATTCCTTGGCCATATGGTGAAACGAACCTGGGTCTTGGCAGACGTTGTCTCCCCAAAGCATCTGCTGACTTAAAATGGGTTTCGGTTCATCCGGAGCTGCGTGCCTGCTGCGTGGAGTAGCTCATGCCCGAGGCAGAGCGGCAGCTGGCGATGCCTGTCCCTTGCCTCTTCTGCAGACAAAACCCTCAGTCCCCAGACCTCTGTGGGATGCTTTATTCTATTTCAGTAATGACTTAAGATGTGTTTTTAAGCAGAAGCAGTTGATGGTGATCCCTGCCCCTTGCAGAGGCTGCCTTGTGGAGACAGGAGCAGTTTAAACTGCTCTGCTCAGTAATTGCATATGCCAGCTGAGGAAAAGTCTCTTTTGCTCTGATGTTACAAACCACTACTTTTCTTTAGGTGGGAAAAACTGCTTACTGGGTTCTTCAGCTTTGATGGGTTGGAATTTCTGTAGCCAAGTAACTTAGAATAAACACAGCTTCCACCCCGTTGCCTTAGTCGGCCAGGCTAGCTAGCCCACTGGTCTACAGCTGATTTTTGCTCCAGAGTGGACAGATACCAGGGAAGGGATTATCTGAGGGTCGACTAGCCTGAGGCTCCCCGCAGGGCTTGAGAAGTTTTCAGAGCGTGAGGTATCCAGCCAGGATGGGCTTAAAAGAAAAGAAGCATCTTCAAAGTCCGGTGGAAGTGTCTGCCCTCTTTTCTGGTGGCTCATTCTTTGCAAGGTTTGCAGATTTGAGGGCTCTGGACGGTGATGCCCATCAGACGCGTTTTTCTGCTGTCCCTGTAGCTAGCTGACTGTAACACTGGTCTCGTCAAGAGCCCACAGACTTTGTAAATGAAGCGCTGCTAAGTTTAGGCCTGATTTGGGCACTCCGACCAGAATTCCTTTCTTTTCAGCTGAAGCATTGGCTGGGCTTCTGAAGGGAGTGGAAACCAAATCCAGTGACTGTTCTCTGTCCCTTCATGCCTGGCTGTTGGGAGTCTGCGTGGTGAAGAGTTTGGCTCCTCATAAATGCAACTGCGTTGCTTCACAGAACTGTGTGTTCTGTTAACGCTGCAAACGCTTTAACTGGGCGCTCGCGGCAGCTGAGAGCCAGCCCTGGGCTGCGCCCTGCGGCCGGCGTTGCGTGGATGTGCCTGGGATTTTACAGGCTTTGTTCTGCAGGTGACTTTCTGCTCTTGCACGGAGCAGAGGCTGAGAGGCCCTGGGCCGGAGGATTGGTCCCAAGCTGGCCTGCTCCCCCCTGGGCGGGTGGAGTTGCAGGAATGTATGATACGGGATCCACACCTGCACTCTGCTTGTTCCCCGCTTTTTTCCATGCTACTGTTCTGATATCTCCAGCGTTACAGAGTTCAGCTTGCAAGCCCTGGGCTGTCCGTCCTGTCCCAGTGAGGTCAGCGTGGTGCTGACCAGATGGTGTGTGCTTTGCCACCAGCACCCTTTGGGCTGGTGGTGGGGAATGTCCCCAGCGGGCTGCTGCTGGCAAAATTGACCTCTCCCAGTCTGAAATGCTCTCAGGCTTGGTATAAAAGACAGTAGCTTTTGTACCAGGAAGTGTTTGAAGGTGGGATAAATTTTCATGCTAGCTGATATACTTCTGTTGTTACGTTAGGTGCTTTTGTAATTTTTTTTTCCAGTTTGGTGGTGTTCAGTGCTGGAGCAGAAAGAGTTAGGATGGAATCCGAGTGCCTTTAAATTAAGCTCACACCAGCCCTGCTGTGTGCAGTCTGTACATATGGGCAGCAGGATCAACTGCTGCTTTCGGTCTGTCAGAGTGATAGGAATAGACACGGTGGAACTGAAGTCTGGAATTGCCCGTGAAGGGCGCTGCAAGGCAGCCGTGCTCTCCTGAGGCATGCCCTGCAGTGCCTCCGGAGGGACCGCGGGATACCTGCGGCTCTGACCCCTTGTTTGGTTTTCAGAGCGGCAGCGAGAGCTGGCGAAGGCAGTGCTGCGAAGGCAAGGCCTGCTGGGGGGAACCGCTCTGCACCCACCGAAGCCAGCAGCTAAAAGGTCTGATCCTGTTTTCTCTTACTTTTACCGAGATGTATGCGTTTGTGAAACTGGGCAATTTGGAGGGTGAAGAACAGAGTTCAGGACCTTGTTCTGCAGGCGGCTGGTTCTGATCTGACCCAGGTACGCAGTAAGCGAAAGCCCTGTAGACCAGTCAGCAGGAGCACCTACACTCCAAATCAGGGCTGAACGGATTGGTGCTGCCCTGGCTGCGTCCTCTCTGTGTGAACAGGAGATGCTTCAGAAACGTCTCTTGACAGGGCTGTTGCGAGGCATTGGTGTGCTAAAAGCAAAGATAACTTTATATCACTCCCCATCCTCCCTGCAATCTCCCCTGAAGTTGAGTCCTCTTCAGTTTTCATAACGTATAGAAATGACACAGACCAACGGTGTTTGCGCCTGACCGACATGCTGCTAATTACGCTGGGTCAGCGACTGACAGTCTAGGAGCAGGAACGACTGTGTTTTGTAGCTGGCCTTGACTGTCAGGTAGGCTGAGTCTCAAGGGAGATGGGGAAGCCAACAAAAGACATGCTGCTTGGGGCAGGCGAGAGCTGCCTCGGGGCTTGGTTATGATGATGTAGCTGGTGGGTGGTAACCTAGTCCAAACTCATTCTTGCTCCCTAAGAGTGCTTTCCACTGCAGTAAACATCCGGCTATCAAAAACCTGCTTTGGAATAAGGGAGTTGCAAGGCAGAAAAGGCTGAGAAAGGCTGCACCACAGTCATGGATCTGCGTGCAGAAACTGGGAATTGTTCTACTAGGGTCTGTATTTCTTCTCGTTGTCTTGAGGATGGTCCAGGACCTGAGCAGGTAGCCTAAGCAGAGAGCTTAGAGATGGAGTTGATTCTGAGCTGGTGGTGCGCCTGGAGGGTGTCTGGTGAGGGAGGCATAGCTTAGCATTTGGATGGGAGAGGACATGCCCGGCATCTAGGACAGGGATTTCTGCTCTCTTTCCTCAATCTGCCAGATCTGTGACTACATTTCCACAGTAAAGTATGTGTTATGGGCTCACTTGTCTGCTTTTCTGCAGGTCAGTGAAATTTAACAAGGGCTACACGGCTCTCAGCCAGACAGCAGACGAACACTTGGTATCCCTCGATTCAGACAGGTGAGAGCTCTGGGTATGTCCCATGCTTGTGCTTTTGGGTAAGTGTTTTTACAGGATGCTGATGGTGTACTGTGCATTGAATCTGAGCCCGTGCTGCTGCTGTCCTCAGCACGGAAGAGATTAATGGATTTGAAAAATGTCGTGGCCTTTCCCTATGCTGCGATTTGCTGAAGAGAAAGGGACTAAGGGAGCTGAGGAGGCTCTGCCAAGTCAAAGGAGCTGATGTGTCCTGAAAAGCAGTCTGTTTACTGGTATCTGTAAATCTACAGATAAAAAGAAATCCCTCACCTTTTGTGTGATTGATTTGCCTTGTCACTTGTAGAGCAAGGAGATGCATCACTGATTGGACTGGACACCTGTGAGCAGTGAAATACTTCTATTTTCCCAAATTTAACAGATGACTCTGCCTTTGAATCCTTTGGGATTGTGCTGTCAGCTCCCTTTGTTTGGAGATTCCCTTGTCTGGTCGCCCAAGTAAAGACAGCTTCCCTGCCAAGCCGACATGTAGCCCTGTGCTTTCAGAGCCGATGCAGCCGTGTTACGCGCTCCACACCTCTGGCTCACTCTGACTGTTGCCTTCTTCTCTTAGTGACGGGGAGCTGGAATCAAGATGTTCCTCTGGCTACTCTTCTGCTGAGGCAAGTCGAGGTGTTTCACTCCTATCTGACCATATGGTTCCTATAGGCTTCCATGCCCCGGTTACACATCTGAGCTCTGCACAGAGAGTGGAATTAAGTGTGCCCCTCTGTCTTGGGTGCTGAAGAGCAGTGTCAGTGATAAACCCAGAACTGTCACTGCTCTGCTCAGGCACAGCCCTAGCAGTAAGAGGAAGGGGCAGTTGCCTTGCCAAACCCCCTCTTGCTGTGCGAGTGCCCCCTTCAGCTGGAGGGTTGACTGAAGCTCATCAGTCTGCCTTGCAAACAGCTGCCTTTGCTGCTTAATATTCGGGCTGCAGAAAGATGCACAAAGCTCCCTTCTGCTGGTGCTATTTGTATATTAATGCTTCATCCTTTGTGCCTAAAGCATCGTCTCCTTCCAGACCCCAAAGATGAGCTCGGTTTGTGAGGAAGGAGTTGCAGCTGCAGTCCTGCTGTGTACAGGGTGCTGCAGCCCAGGAGCTAAAGATCTTTGATATTTTGTTTGTATTCTCTGCTCTGGCTGTGGTGCTTGTCGTTGTGTGAAGCTGCTAGTAGCGGTCCTGAAGGGAGAACATGATGCTCTTTTCCTTTTTTTTTTTTTTTCAGTCCTCCCTTCTGTGGGAATGCATAAGGCTAGCCTTAGGACCTGAGTTTTAACTATTTTTTTGCTTTCAGTTGGAGGTTTGCAAGCTTCTGGAGGACAACCCTGCATCTAATCACTGTAATAATCCAGCTAGTTTTTAAGGTCATACTGACTAACCTAAAATCTGCTGGGCTGTGGCCCTGTTCAGTCACTCTCTGGCAGCTGGTGCTTCAGTCCTCTTCCTCTCTTCACCTCTGAGCTGTCACATGAGGGTGTATGCGTCCGGCCATGGTCACGTTAACTAGAACACAAGTAACGCTGACTGACAGGCGCAGGGCCTGGAGCGTTGATCAGGCGTCATATAGCACAAGGAGCGTTTCCACTGTGCTGGCCAGTGCTTTGGCTCAGGTTTTCCTGCTGTGCTGACACGTTCTAACAGCTCTGTCTCCTTTGCCCCTGCCTAGCAGGTGAACCAGGATCTGAGCCGACAGCTGCTGCAGGATGGGTACCATCTAGATGAGGTTCCAGATGATGAAGACCTGGATCTCATCCCCCCTAAACCCGTTGCCTCCTCTTGTTGCCTGTGTTGCTTCAGAGACTCTCTCTCCTGCGTGATCCAGTAGGCGCTGCTCGCAGAACAGGTCGTAAGCCAGCACTTTCCGCTTTGTCCCTTGGGATGTTTGTGGGTGTCAGTGTCCCACACCGGGACAGTGACTCAAAAACTGAATGCTGCTACACTGCTGCGCTGCTGCTCTTGGTGAGCAGCAGCTGCTGACCAACCCAAAACTACTTTTTGTTACACATAGCAATATAACAGAGAGATTGCACAGCGACGTTTAGCCTGCTTGGATGGGACTTTTTACTTTGCCAGGCATGAGAAGCTCTTAGCTAGCAGAGGTGGGGAGAAAAGAGGCAGAAAGCAGGTGGCCTTCTCAAGGAGTGTAAAAGGAAAGCGTGTGGAGCTCATGCTGGTGAGCAGCAGGAATATGGACAGCAGCAGTGGACACATGCTGGATTTCTTGGCCAGCTCTTTCCTCCTTTCAATCTGTCATGCCTGGGAATTAGGATCCGGCATTGCCCTGAACCACAGCCTGCGGGTGCTGCCGTGAAGGGCTCCTGTGTCTCCCCAGAGACCTCTTCGCAGCAGGACCTCAGGGCCTGACAGATGAGCAAAGGAGTGAAATTCCATGCCAGAATAAGCTGCTTGTGAGCTGACTGCCCTGGCTTGGCTGGCCTGCGTGTGTTGCTTTAGCCCTTGAGGAGCTCCCCAGCTTTGTCCTTCTGGAGTTTATTTTTAGCGGGAGCTTTGACTGCAAGCATTAGTTGCCCCTTCCTGGACCTCCTTCACTCAGAGTTTGTGTTTGTGCTGGGGTTGAACTGCTGATGTGCAGGACCTGCCAGCCCACCCATCGGCGGTGGCCAGGCCCTTTCCTTCCTTGTGGAGGGGACTGAAGGAACCTTTTCTATTTATTTATTTTATGCTCAGCAGTTACCTCTCCTCCCTGGCTGGATGAGGCCAAACCACAGAGGTCAGCGAAGGCTAGCAGAGTGCTCAGGAAGTGCTACTGGAGGAGAGCTGCCTAATTAGTGCATTTAATGCTGTCTGTAATTGCTGCTGGTTTTCCTTCTCCCAAAGCCTGGACATGCCGATCTGAACCAAAGATTACTGCTCTGGAGGATGAAGGAGGACAGTGCAGTGGTGGATGCTAAGAAGATAAGAGGAAACCAAGTAGAGCAGATCTGTGCAGGCTCCAGAGCTTTAAGCATTCGCGTTTGTTACACACACCAGAAGTTACTGCATTGTCTGCTGAGAACTTCCCTGCTTTCCACATCTTGGAGGGACCAGTTACGTGCTTGATTCAATGGCAGTCTGACTGGACCACTGGTACATGGTATTGGAGTAACTCTGCTGGGATCTCTGTGCTCTCCAAAGCCATCACTTCTCTCTACTTACTCAGGAGTCTGAGGGAGTCCAGGGCCAGCTGTGACCATGGGAAGGCAGACTCCAGAACAGAGATGTAACTTCAGTCTGTTGAGTTTTCCTAAAACTCTCTTTGGGATATTTATTTATTCTCTGCTTACTCACATTGTTGCTGTCAGATCAGCGCAACAGATGCACCTCTGAGAGTGCATCCGTCCTACTCTTTGATAGGAGCACTGGGAGGCTGCTGCTGATGCTGTTCTGGATCACTCATGATGCTGGAGCAAGCATCCAGAGTGCTCCCAAGCCACAGATTGCTGACCCTTATGAGGACACAGCTTGCTATGGTCTTCCTTCTGTCTGTAAAAAGTCAAATTTTAAACAACTCAACTTCACTGTAATGTCCTTCAGCACTCGCTGTCTGCGCTGTTTCTACTATTTGCTTCCCTGTCCCGCCAGGATGAACGTAGATGTTGAAATGGCTCTGCTTGGCCAGGTTGTCCCTCAGACACGAGCAGTTGTTCGTTGTAGTGCGTCTGTGTTGCGGAGGAGAGTGACCAGGGCTGATGCCAAGGTCTGCCTGCTTTGTGCTGGAATATATGTTTTTTCTTTCTTGTTAGATACAGAAAGGGATGAAGCTGTGCAATATCTCTGCAGATCTGGGTTTTTTTGTTTGTTTGATTGTTTTTTTTTCTTTGTTAGCAGCAGTAGTCTGTAGCCCCCAGGTCTTTGTGTCCACAGTGTGGTGTCCATCGTGAGGAACACTTGTCTGCCTGTATCGCTGCTGTTCGGGGTCGTGGATCTGAGGACGGCAGAGGCGAGGATTCGAAGTGGGGACAGCCTGGGGGGTTGCTCACCTATTGCAGTAACGCTACAGTGGCAGCCACTGCTGCATCTTGGCTTAAGGGAAGGGCTTGAGAGCAGCGTGTTGTGCTGCTGACAGCCTGCCTGGCACATGGCCCCATCTGCTGCTGATGGTTCTGTCCTTGCCTGATGAAGTCCATGTACTGTATTAATGAAGTGATTTGTACTTTTTTTCCCTTGGGCACCTTCCCAGCTGCTGCCCCAGAGCAGTGAGGCCAAGCTCGACCTTCTCTTTACATTCCCTTCTTTACAGGGCAGCCCTCTTCAAGGGCTGCAGGCTGCTTCGGGGGCAGAAAAGGACAGCATTGTACAGAGTGCTTGGACTCCAGCTGATTTGGGTTTTCAATGCAGAAACCTGCTGCCGTACTGTAGCATGTAGCAAGCAGAAATGTGTTCTGGTCAGCATGCTAATATGGCACAAGGGAAGGGTTTACAAAGGATATTTTCTTGCTGGCACAGAGGAGTCGTGTGACAGGGCCGTGCAGCTCATGAGTAGGGTGTGTGTTTTGAGGGTTGAGTCCTTTTTCGTGTTTAACCTCTGACTTGCCTTCACTTCATTGAAGCAGGAAGCTGAAAAACACTGTGCTCACCTGCTGCACCTCAGGACCTTAATCTCAGCTCTCCGTGGCAGGGGAATCGACTTCCTGGTCAGTCTGGTTTTAGCTCATAGCTTGTTCCAGTTCTTCCCAAACCTGCTTTAATGCTGGGGAGCTCCCAAGGCAGTAGGAGGGAGTTGTGGCTCCAATGCGTGCTGCAGCACAGACCCTCTCAGTATCAGCTGTGCCCAGGTCAGTCATTTTATGTGTGATTTTCAGGCAGGAGTCGTCTGGGGAGTCTATCTGGTATGTTTAAAAAGCTGCCTTAAATCATGGTCCAGCTGTACTATGTAGAGGACAATCAGCTTGTTATAAAGAAACCTTGTTTAAATACTTGATGTATAGAGAACTGAACTGGTTTTTGTATATTCCTTGCTGAAGGATGCACTTAATAAACTGGAGCTTGTTACTCAAAGCATGTGTTATTACTCTGGCTAGGAGCTGCAGGAATGAAAGGGTCCTGGCTAGCAGTTGTAAAGAACTGGTTCACTCGAACCAGCTGCAGCTTTAAGCTGCTCTGGCCCCCGCTGAGCAGGGAGGGTGAAGCCTGAGCTGCGACCCAGCAGCCCAGGACTCGGGCTGGGTCTTTCCTCGGCTCCCTTTTCCCATTGCAGCCAGGGTGGGAGAGCCAGGGCAGAGAGGGGAGGTTTCCAGAGCAGGGAGGAGAGCACCCCCTCCCAGCGATCCAGTTTTCCTTTTTACAGCCGTTGCTTTGGTGTCCTGTGACAGTGCAGAGCTGTCATGTCACACCTTGCCCCCGGATGTGCAATTTATAGCGCCGCGGAGGGTGAAGCAGGGTGGGCAGCACGGAGCAGAGGGCTGGGTAGGTCACTTCCACCTTCAGCCCCACCTGCCTCCTCAGGGTGCCAGCCTGAGCCAGGGGAGGGCAGGCACAGGCTGCCACTGCCCACACTCTCCTCTTCCCCTCCGGGAGCTGCTTTCGCAGAGCCAAACGACCTTGCGCAGCGCTGCACCTCGCTGGGCTGGAAGGCGCCTGCGCGGGGCTCCCTGCCCTCCGGCCCGAGGCAGGGGCAGGAAGGCAGGCTGCTCCCCGCTGCGGAGGGGACGGCGCAGGCCGAAGAGCGAGGACGGCCGCGCTCTGCTCCTGCCTCAGCGCTCACCCGCTTTCACGGCAGAAGTGAGTTTTCCTATGGCTTCATCGGATCCCTTCTACGCCCGCGGCTCTAGCGGGCAGACACCGTGGCTCGGCCCCTTTCTCTGGCCGCTCGGTACACGAAGCTTCCCTGTGACTCAGGACAAAGTTACCACTTTATTCTTAGCACCGGTTCACTTGAGGATCTCCAAACATTCAGCTTCGCACCACCCTGTGAAGTAAGGCTGTGCCTTTTCCCTTCCACACACGGGGAAGGGAGGGCACAGCTTACGTGGCTGCCTACGAACGATCAGGCACGGTGAGCACACCAAACACCCAGGCGCGTGCCCCTCCCCAGATCTGCCCCCCAGGCTGCCTTCGTCCAGCCCTGCGCAACACGCCTGGGTGCTGGCGAGAGCCGGGAGGTGCCAGATGCGATCGCACCTCCCGCTTTAGATGAGAATTAGGCGTTTCACAGTTAGCTGTCAGCAATAGGCAGTGACGTGCAGTACAGAGGGACAGCAAATAAACGTTCCCCAAGGCCAGCCAAGCCCCTCTCCCTGCCTGCAGCCCCCCGAAGCGCTTTGGATGAAGTCTGGTCTAACTAAGCCCCACGGCAGCCCCAGCTCTCTTCTCCCCACCCAGGAGAAAACCTCAGCATCACATTTGCACGGGCAAGCAGCAGAACGTCCCTACGAGACGGGCAGCGGCGCTGCTCTCCAGCACCAGGTAAGGACTTCTCGCGAGACGGAGGGCACAGGTCTCACACCTCCCTGCTGCTTTTCAGCAAGAGGGAGGGGAAAAAAAATGTTGCCATACGGCATTAGCAGCACTGGTGAGTACGGGCTCTGTGGGGTGGGATGCTAGGGGGACACCCCCATCCCACGCACGCGGGGATGTGGTTACAAAGCTACGAAGGGAGAGGTTCTTCCTCCCCCCTTTGCTCTGGGCCGTGATCAAGGAGTCGATTCAGAAGCCAGAGGGTGAGTGTGACATTGCTTTTTGTACAAATTGAGTGCGAGTTACTTTGGGTTTAATAGTGGACTAAGGGGCGATTTTCAAGCTAACACCCAACCTGGCAAGCCTACTTTGCCCAGGCCAGTTTCTATCTACTCTAAAGTGGAGCCACTGCAGAGGGGGTGTCCTGGGGTCCCCACTCAGAGGAGGCAGCAGGCCCGGAAGAGCAGCATCCCTTCTGGTGAGGAGAGGTGGAGGGAGATGCTCTCGTTGGCAGAGATGAACAGCACAGAGCCACGACGCAGGGTCATTTCGGACGCTGCGGCTGTGGAGGTACCTACAGCCGTTCCTTGGATCACCAGCAAGATGCTAGCAGAGTCCACAGCAGAGACGAGGTACAGCTTGATAGAGGAAGGAATCTGCAATGAAAACAGTCACTGTGGCTTGAAACTCCTCCTGCAGCTTTTCTTCTTTTCAGAGAGCTGGAGGGAGTTTGCCGCTCTCGCGTGATGCCTGTAGCACCCTAAGACCAGGCAGCTCAGGAGCCCTCAGATCACAGGTTAGCAGAAGACGCCCACTAAACCCCAGGCTACAAGTGTCGCCGAGATCTACTGAGCACAGACAGCATAGGCAAGAGGCAGGAAAGCTGGTGGCCCTCGTGTCCCCAGAGCAGGCTGGTTTTACAAAGGCCAAGCAGGAAACGCAGCAGGAAGCAGACAGCAGCTCTGGAGTGGAGACAGGCAGAAGGTGACCCAAGAGGCCACCGGGACAGACCAGCTGGTTGTGTGCCGGACGCTCGCCCATCACCTAGCCACACGCTCTGGGATCTCTACGCAGCATCATGGGGCAGCCTGTTTTTCAGCTCCGAGCGGGCCGTTTTGGAGGAACCCGATAATCCTTTCCAGCTCTAACTGGCAAGGTAGGAAGGACACGAGTTTCCAGCGAGCTTCCCTTGGATCAGGTGATGTCTCCTGCACACACCACCCCGGAGCACCGCTACTAGAATCCCCCCAGCCAGGATTAAGCTCCTGGCAGAGCCGGTTTGCCCCGTTTCCCTGGCCCCCAGCTGCCGCACAGGCAAGCGGAGTTTCCCGAGCCATCCGGGTCTCTCTCAGGCCCGTTCCACCCAGCCGCTGCCGACACAGTCTGCAAGCTGCGCTGCTGGAGCACAAATACCTCCGTAACGCCGCCCGGCCCGGCCCGGCTTCCCCCCGGCCGCCTCGCTGCTGCGCCGCCGCGCTCACCTCTATCCTCATGAGCGTGAAGTCCGGCACGGGCGGGTCGTAGAGGTAGACGCTGGGATCGAGCTGGCTCTGCGTGGCAGGGAAGATCTTGGAGCTGCTGGGTGCCGGCGTGTAGTTGAGCATCTCGCACAAGGTGAGCACGTCGATGAACTTGGGGGTGAGCCCGGCTCGCACGGTGTTGTCCGAACAGGCCATGCACTCGACGCAGTCTGCGGGGAGGAGGCCGCGCGGTGAGCGAACCCGGCGGGCCCTCGCCATCCGCGCGGCCTCCTGCTCCGAGGGCCCCGCTCCGGCCCGTCCCCGGGGGACCCGAGCCCGGGCAACGCCGCGGCTCTCCCCCTGCCGACCCACGAGCGGCGGGGGCCTCGGGACGCCTCTTGCCAGCGCGAGCGCGGGGCGCGCCGGGCTCACCTCCGTGCAGGTAGGCGTGCGGCTCGTTGGCGCCCAGGAACATAGCCTCCCCCGGCTCCAGCCTCACCAGGTTGAGGAAGTAAATGGTGAAGCAGCCGATGTCGCCGGGGTACTGGGAGTGCAGCCGCAGCAGCAGGTCCCCGTTGCTGCCCGCCGTGTCCTTCCCGTCGGCAGCTGCGGCAGGGAGAGCCCAGGAGCGGAGCTCAGCTTAGCGGCAGCCCCGCAGCCACGCTGCCCAGCAGCGTCCTCCTGCGGGGGGCCGGGCTGCGGGGCTCCCCGTGCCCCCTCTGCCCTAACCCCCCTTCCCCGTGCCCCGTCCCTGCTGGGGGCGGGTGCAGGAAAAAGCGTTTGCAGGCCAGAACTAGCCCCTGTCCTTGGCGTACATCGCTCCGGGGCCCGACCCCACGCGCAGAGGGCGAGAGGTGGACCGTGACCGCCAGCCACCACCCCAGGGGGCCCCTAACGCCAGGGGAGGCACGTCTAGGGCAGTGCCGTGCCCTCCTCCCCGCCCCACGCGCGCTCTGACCGCGGGGCCCGAGCCTGCTTCCAGTCCCCTCGCCGAGCGGGCAGCTCTCCCGGAGCGCTGCCCCGGCGGGCTCGCAGCCCCCTCCGAGCACGGCCTCCCCCGCAGCGCCCACCGCGCGGGCAGCCGCTGGGGCAGGCGGCCGGGCCCGCGCCGGGGCGGCTTTCGCAGCAGGCTCCCTCCGAACGCCGCCCCGCGGCGGGAGGACGTGCCGGGCGGCCGGCGGGGGCCCAGGGCACGCGGCGTGCCTCTGCTCCGCTCGCTTCACCCCCCCTCCCCGCGCCCCACAAGCGCCGGGGCCCGAGGGGCGGGCAGCACCCCGGGAGCCTCCGAGGGCGGCCAGAGCAATGCTCCGCGTGCTCTCCCGGTTACGCCCTGGCTATAAATGCGCAGGTCTCTCGCCAGCCTCGGCTGGCAGCTCCCTCCGGTTTATTTTTACTGGGTAAGCCGCGGAGCAGCCGGGACCGGAGCCCGCCAGCGCCGGCCCCAGGCTGGAGCGTTACCCCCGGGCCAGAGCCCGGCTCGGAGCGGGAGCTCCGCCGTTCCCGCTGCGCGAGCTGGCGCTGCCCGTGCCCTCGGACCCTCCCGGCCCGGCAGCAGCTGCAAGCCGCGAGCGTCCGCCTCGGAGCGCTGCAGCTCCGTCCCTGTCCCCACGGCCCCTTCCTGAGAGCCATCCCGCGGCCCCCGGGACCGGCAGCGGCAAGGGGAGCCGCACGCTGCTGCGTCCCCGCCTGGCAGGCGGCCAGCCGAGGAGAGCAAGGACAGCCTGGCGCTCCAGGAGCTGTGTCCCCACGTGGCCTCTGCCCAGCTGGCCGCCGACCGGGACGTTCCTGCCTCTAGGATCGGGGGAACTCAGTCCTGCTGCTTCTCCGCCAGCCCCGGCGCCGCGCTCTTTACCGGGGAGAGAACCAACCTTCCTGGGAAATCCTCTTCACCAGCATGTTCAGCTGGTCCACGAAGAACTTCTTCTCGCTCTTCATCATGCGGGTGAAGCAGACGCGCAGGGCGGCCGACACGCCGCGCGGGTCGTCGCTCACGCTGCGCTCCAGCTGCTCCGCGGCCACGTCGCCGATCAGCGCCCGCAGCTCGGGGACGGCTGCGAGGACGGAGCAGCTTAGCGCGTGGGCCGCAGCGCCCCACGTCCCCCGGCCCGGGCCGTCCTTAGCCACGAGCAGCCAGGCACCATGTCCCAGGGAATCACCGCGGCATTCCCCAACCACGGGACGCTCCGGCACCCTGCTCCTGCCGCAGGCTTGGAGCCAGCGAGAGGGAGGAAAGGTGCCAACAAGGGCGACGCAGCCACCTTACAGGCAGCCTCTCAGCTCTCGGGCGAGCTGGGGTGCAGCTCCCCCCTCGGCGTCCCCCCGCTGCAGCCGTCCCTTACTCTGGAGGAAGGACACGATCTCCTCGACGGGCCGGAAACCGCACAAGCCCTCAAAGGGGGTCAGCGCGATGGCCATTTCTGGCTTGTGGTTGGCGTCCGGGTAGTGCTCGGGGAACTGGGCGTGCAGCTTCGCCGCGAGCTCCTGGAAAGGGGCAGAGGAGCCAGGTGACCTCCCCACCGTCAGTCACCCCACGTGTCCCCCCCTCCCCGCCAGCAGGCTCGGCCGGAGGCAGGCTCTGGGAGAGACAACGCGGAGCGAGGCGCCCCGACCCCAGCCGGGCTGGCACGGCGCGCGTGGGGCCGAGCGCTGGCAGCCCCAACCGAGCCGCGAGGGGCCAGGGCGAAGAGCGCAGCCGGCAGGGACCCCGGGGCACTCACCCCGCGACCCGATCCGGACCAGGGAACCCAGCCCAGCAGGAGCACGCGTCCTCCTCCGAGCCCCCGGCCACGCAGCACGGGAGCGGGCGCTGGCCAGGAGCCGGGTACGCGCTCCCGGGGCGCCCAGCCGGGAGCCCGGCGCTCCCGCGGGAAGGCGGGAGGGTTTCCAAAGCTCTTCCTACCTTGTTGGGGTGCGCCTGGATGGAGAGGGCTGTGTTGACCGAGAGCACTTTGAAGAGGAAAGGCAGCCGGCCATCGAAGGTGTCCTTCACCTTGGCGCCCAGGCACCCGGGGTTATCCGCGATCCACTGGCCCAAGGTCTGCTGGGGGATGCGGTTATCCCGGATCACGGCGTCGCCCTTGGGGTGGGCGCCCATCCAGAGCTGGCGACGGGCAGAGGAGACGCCGCCGTCAGTAACCAGCTCCCTGTGGCCGGGAAGGCGGCAGGGGCGCGGGAAGGGACCCGCTGGCTTTTCTCCGAGTCATTTGGCCCCAGACGCTATCGATCCAGCCGAGGGCCGAGGCAGCTCCCGCTCCGGCCGTGTCCTCAGCGGCTGAGTCACGCCGGCTCCCCAAAGCGCCTTCGCTCTGCTTCCGCCCCCGCGGGAGCCTCCAGGAGCTCGGCACCGGTACGGGGCGCGGGCCGGGCCGCGCGCGGTTGGGGCTGCCCCTCCGCCACGCTGACGCCCTGCTTCCCACCGCGACGGGCGCGAGGCCCCGGCCGCGGATTCGCGTCCCCTCCCGAGCGCCCAAAGCAGGCGCCGGCGCCCGCAGGGACCCGCGGGCCGGGCACTCACCTCGGCGTAGGGCCGGTCGGGCTCTATGCGGACCAGGGGGTCGCTGCTGGCCAGCAGCTTGGCCACCTCGCTCTCCAGGCCGACCTTGCCCCAGGCATAGCTCTGCGCCACGCAGGAGAGGGGAAACACTGCGGGGCGGAGGGGAGAAGGCGAGAAGTCACGCGGGGGGCAGCAACGACCCCGTCCCGCTCGCCCGTCCCCACCTGCCAGGGCGACGGCAGCGGTAAGGGGAGAAGCCCCCCGAGATCCTCCTCCCACTGCGTCTCGGGCAAAGCCAAGGCCACGACGTGGTCCAGAGCCCGCGGCGGGACACGCGCGGCCCCGCTCCGACGCCGGCCGCCTGGACCTCCGTGTCCCCGGCCCCATCCCCCTCGGGGGTCCCCCCGGGGGCCGCGCTCCCCCCGGCCCCAGCGTGCGGGTGACACCTGGGAAGGACTCGGCTTCCAAACCGCCCGGGGTGATGACTTGGGGATTTCAGGAGATGCCGGCTGCAGGCAGCGCTGCCTCCCCACGCCGGCGGGCAAACGTCCTCCGGTGCCGCCTCTGCCCCGAACCCCCAGCGGTCCCGGGGGTCTCCACCTTCCTGGGGGGTCTCCATCCCCCTGGGGGATCCCCACCCCCCTGGGGGGTCTCCACCTTCCCGGGGGGTCCCCATCCCCCTGGGGGGTCTCCACCCCCCCGGGGAGTCTCCACCCACCCCGGGGGTCCTCATCCCCCCCCCGGGGTCCCCATCCGCCCCCCCGGGGGTCTCCACCCCCTCGGTGGGGTCCCCGCTCTCCAGCCCCGCTTCGCTGCTCGGGGAGGAGCGCGGCCCCTCCCCCACCCCCGAGGGACCCAGGCGTCCTGCCCCCCCCCCCCTTCCTCCCCCCGCGCCGCTCACCGCGCAGCTCCGCCATGGCTGCGGCCGGCTCGGCTCGGCTCGGCTCGGCTCGGCTCGGCCCGGCCCGGCTCGGCCGCGGCTCCGGCACCTCCCCCGGCGGCGCGGGCTGTGCTGGACGGGGCGGGGCCGCGGCCCTAGGCGCGCCCTATAGCGGCCATAGGAGCGCCTCTATGGGGCGGCGCGGCCCACCTGCGCCAGGGGCCGGCCCGCCCGCCGCGAGGCCTCTATAGGCGCGCTATAGGCGACCCGCAAGGGCGGGTACCGGAGCCCGGCCCCGCGCAGGTGCCCCTATAGGCGCCCCCTACGGGCGCCCCGCCTCTGCCGCCGCGCCAGCCCGCGCGGCGCGTCACCCGGCCACGCCCCCCCGGCCACGCCCCCAGGCCACGCCCCCCGGCCCGGGCTGGGGGCGCAAGGCGCCTGCGCGCGGCCGCCGCGGTCACACAGGCGGCGCTTGTCACGTGACGGCGCCGGCGCCCTAGCTGCCCCGGAAGTGGCTGGCGCAGCGGCGGCCGGGAGCGGGGAGCGGAGCTGCGCGGCGGCCGCGGTTCCGGCGCCGGCGAGGCACCGCGCCGATGTCGGGCTTCGACACCAACCCGTTCGCCGACCCGGTGGACGTGAACCCCTTCCAGGTGGGTGCGGGGGCCCGCGCGCCGCCCCCTCCCTCCCTCCCTCCCTCCCGCCCTGCCGCCGCCGGGACGTGGCGGTGAGTGACGGGTCGCCGGCCAAATGGCAGCGCCGTTCCTGCCCGCCGCGACCAATCAGGGGGCGGGGGCGGGGCTTGGGGCGGGTGCCCCCCCCCGGGGCCTGCTCTGCCTCGGTGCCCCCCCCCCCCCCCCCCCAAATCCCGGCTTTTCCCCATCTTCCCCCCGGCAAAGCGCCGCCTCCGGCCGCGCTTGCAGGCGTGAGCCGCAGCCGAGGCGCGGGCCTCCCCCGCTAACCGGGGATGAAAGCCGTTAACCGAGCTTTATGCTTTCAGGGATCAAAACGAAACGAGAAATAAATTTCTTATCCGCCTGAGCGCGGTATCGTAATTTTAAAGCGCTCTTGGGTTTCTTGAGAGCGGGAAGGAATTGGATGGCTGCGTTTCCGGGATGTTCTTTCTGTCTGGGACAGTTGGTGGCTTATGTGTGCAGTCAGCGTTCCTGCAGGGATTTATTGCTTCAAGTACGGAGGAAGTAAATACTCTGTTTTATGCACGTTAAAGCTGCTGTAGTATCTGACCGAACAGGGCTGTGCTCGTGCCTTACTCACTGTTTACACAAAAGATTAGACACAATCTAGAAACAGGTGAATGATGTCAGACCTACTTTTTAACGACCCTCATAAAACGGGTCAGAGGAGGAGCTGGCCGCATATATATACGAGGCGTTTGCCGTGAATGAAGGAATGCCAAGCAACTCCAGTTCCTAACATTCCTTCTCTTACTGCGGACAAGATAACTTCAGTCGTCTGCTTTTCCAGCAGGGTTTTTATTCAGCTCTCGGGAGGCTCCTCTGGGGGAAGAGGAGTGAGTTTTGCGTGACTAGTGTAACATGAGTCTTTCTGAATGTGATTGTGTTTAATGTAGTGAGCAAGGTGCGCGTGCAAAAAAGGTGATACAGGAGATTAAGAGTCTCAAACAGCTTGCTTATTAGTATCAGCATCAATCATCTAAGACGACAAGGACCGTGATGACAAGCCCTGGTTGGACGGAACAAGGGGCAACAGTAATGAAAAAGTCAGCAGTGCTGAGCAAAAAAGTTACAGTGGAGCAAAGAAGAGTGCGTTCACTTGGTATAGTCTGAGATGTGTGCCCGCAGACTTCCCCAGCTCTCCTCCCACGTGCTTCCCTGCTAGAGATGTTAAAGAATGAACGTAAGCGGCACCACAGATCCCGCTGTTGTTATCTAACAGCTCTTTGTAATCACAGCAGCTCGTTCTCTATTTTTTATGTTTTCCTTTCTGGAGTCTGAGAGTCTTGTAATGTTTACCGTTGTCCTTTTTTAAAGACTTGCCCCATGTCACTAGCCTGATGTGAAGAATCTCCAACTGCTGCTGCCTAAAGTCTGGAAGCTCTGTCTTTTTGCTTTTAAAAAGTGCCTTCTGAGATGTAGAATAGCGGTCCCCTAATCTGATGAAATGGGCCACTTCCTTGTCAGTGTTTGAATCCATCTGTTGGCTTTGTGCTTAAAAGACTGAGGTGAATGGCTGATCTTCCTGGCAGGCACTTCTGACATTCACTTCTAAATATTCTTGTTCTTGCTGCAAGGCTACAAGTGTGTTTGCACTTTCAGCTGTGTCATGTTGATAGTTATCTCTTGGTTGTGAGGAGCAGGGCTGTCTTTCCTTGTTGCAGGCTCTAGTAGAGTACTTCATGATCTGCAAATCCTGATGTAACTAGGGATGTTTGTCTTTTAAGTAGAGTTTGTTCAGTGATCAATAAGCTTGACATGAAATAAGCTGTTTTGATCTCATTAAAAATCCCCCCCCCCCTTTTTTTCCTGTGATGTATTCCAACTAGCTAATGATGGCTGATTAATATCTTTCATTTACACTGTAACCTGCTATAAATGGCAGGTATCTCCACAATCTTCGAGAATTTGGATGCAGGTTTCAGGCAGGCCTGGAAGTTTCCATGCTCTTTAAAAATACCGGTAATAAAGCTTTAAGCTTTCCTCCAACGTATGTTTTGGCGAATGGCAGTGCTCTAAGATCCACTGCAGACACCCAAGCTTGTGGCTGACTGGCACTTGGCAGCGGTGCTGCAAGACAGACTTGTTTGGGGGATTACTGTGTGTTAAACAACTGTGTTAAACTTGAAGTGCTTCTTGTTTGAGCTCTTGTGCCTTGAGCTCAAGTCCTAAAACTGTTTTCTTTTTTAACCTGTGGGAACAGAAAGAAGAATGTCCTTTCTTGCACAAACCTGTTCCGTCAAAATCTTTCAATAGGTCCCTGAACTGGTGCACTGCTACAGCAAACTTTGTATCTTTGTTAAATGTTGCATTTGAAAGCAGATCAAAACTTTAGTGTTTTAAGTTTGGTCCAAGTGTGAGCTTGTTCTGCAAAATAATGTCATGCGTACCAGTTGTAGAAGCAGTGTTGAGAGAGGTGACAAATGTGACTCTGCTCACTGGCATTTTTACAGATCAGTCTAATAATTGACTTCTTGTGAGCAAATGGCATTAGGTTTGTGGTTAGACATACTTATTAGATTGAGTAGAACAGCTGGAAAAGTAAATGAGCTTTCCAGTACTTGAGCCTTAGCTTTGAAGTAAAGCAAGAACCAAGTTGAGAGCAATTGCTGCAGATTTAACTGGGTGTCCTAGCAAGTTAGACCTCCTGAAAGGAAAGGCATGTGTGGCCTTGGGAGGAGGGAGGAGAGCATGGCTACTTCCTTATAGGAAGGGACAGCCAGGTAGGGTGCTGTCTGTGGAACGTGGAAAATGTGGTTTCATTCAGTCATCAAGCCTCTCTGCACCCATGCTTTGCAGCGTGGAAAATCAGTGTGTGCTTGTTCTCAATGAGGGTCAGCTGTCTGTTGCTTTGTAGCTTGCAAAAATGATCTGAAGGTGTGAAGCTAGTGGGTAACTGCTCATTTATCTGCAAAGCTCCCCCGTGTTTCTCGTGCTTGCTTATCCTTTATGCTACCTAGTCCAGGCTTGCAGAAGCAGATGCCTCTATATTGCCCCCTGATTAACAGCTGCTGTTTTCTTTCCTTCACTTTCTAGGGTACTTAGATCTGTGTTCAAGCAGACTTTAGTTTCATTGCAAATTCCCTGCTCTTTGTGTATCTTTACTTTAGACACATTTATGTAATGGCATGTGTGTTAGCCTGGGCTTCCAAGCAAAGTCGGCTCAACTTAATTCAGTAACTTTTTAAAAAGCTATGAACTAAGATCAGAGGCCGTATCTCTTTAAAATCAAGCTGTTCTGCAGCTGTTCTATAAAATAGTGAAATTGTTCTTCTTATCATAGCTATTACCCCAGGGCAGTGCTGTTCTCTGCCTTCTTGCAGGCCACTGGCATCTCACCCTTTAGACTGAGTGTTGTGCTGGCAAGTCTCATGTTAACTGAAGGGCTTTCTTCTTGTATGGAGATGGAAAGAAAAATGTTTTGCCTGGGTATTCTAGCGTTTCTCCTTATTTATGAGCACTTCCTCCCATTCTTAACTGTTCAAACTCTTTGAAAAGTTATGCAATCTTCGTTTTCTCTTCCCGTGTCTTTGCCTTTAAGAGAGTTTTCCTTGGAAGAAACTTTGATCAGTCTGTGACCTTGTCTGGCCTGGCTTGCAGGGTATCATGCTAGCATGCAGTGACTACCGTGCTACCGCACAGCAGCTATCGTGTGTTAACTACTGTGTTATGCTTGTGTTGAAAGCGCCTGCAGTCTTCAGCATCTGCTAAACTGGTTAAGCTAAAGCCTGCAGTGGTGGTAGGAGAGTAAGTAGTGAAATAAAACATGTGCCTTGAGCTCTTTAAGTCTTGAGCCATTCCCAGGACGGCCGTTCTACTGGTATCCTCTGCTTTTTACAGCCCTGTCTGGCCAGGGAGTTGCACTTCCTTGACCAGCATCAGCAACCTCTGCTTGTTTGAGAGTCCTCACCCCAGGGTGATTCATCAACAAGTGCAACCTGTTGCATGGGGAGTGCCTGATAGCAAGGAGATGTGTGAAGTTATTCATTAACTGTTCTGGTTGTGTCTCGCTCAGCGGAAGGCTGCACTGAAAAGCCAGGGGGTTGCTGCAGCCTGTGTCAGAGGAGCCAGCTGACTTTCCTGGAGCCTGCCGACTCAGTCTGCCTTTGCAGACCTGAATTCCCTGCACGCTCTGCCCCCATCTCAGCCGCGCAATTGCGTCTCGCTCCATTAACCACAGAACTAAAATGACAGAGCACAAGACATTAGTTACTGGGGGAGGGAGGGATAAAAAGTCACTTTTTTAATGTGTTTCTGTGTGTATATATGTGTATGTATATATGTGTGTGTGTGTATATACATATATATGTATATACACACATGCACATGCATGCAGGCTATCAGGTTGTCAGGCTGGTCTTCTGGCAGGACTTCTGAGTTCAAACAGTGCCTTGTTTCTCTGATAACTGGAAATAAGAAGACTCCAGATGTCAACGTTTGGCTATTAGAGGGACATTCTTATGGAAAGTAGTGCATGTAAAAGATAGAATAATTAACCACTTTGCCGTTGAGAAAAGCAAGGCACTTTTGATAGAAGGTGCAGAGCACTGGGGTTTTTTTTTTATAAGCAAACTATTTGATGGAGACAAGTAGGAGATCCTGTGAGTATAGGAGAGCACAGCTGGTATCTCAGCAAGTCAGCTGGGCTAAAACCCACAAAAGTGGTTGAAGTAACACCTTTACCTCAGTTTTCATAGGTGTGTTGCTAAAGACTGCTCTGGAAAGGTATCCTAGCTCGCTAGTCCAAATGCCATCGGTGGCAGCTGACACCTGTCGGCAAAGGCCACTTGTACTTGGAAACTCATTTTGTGAAGCTCTGCTGTACTTAGTGGAGCCTGACTTGTTCTGTGGCACGAGGTTGGTCTGGGAAGTAGAACCTATTTCAAACATCCCAGCGATCAGTTGGTAAAAGCCATGTGTTACGTGGTCAAAGGGAGTTGTAGAGCCCTGAAGAAGTGGTACACTGATTGGACAAGGACCTGGAGTGCCTGCTTGAATGAACGCGTGCCCCAGGGGATAACTTCTCAGTGGTTAGGCCCTATTTGTGCAAAAGGAGAGTAATTGAGACTCTTCCCCTGCTGGGAGAGCTGGAAGATGTGAAGTGTTCAGGGGCTGCTGTCCTTAATTCACTTGTCCACTGAGTCAGCCAGGCTACCTCCAGAGATTCTGGGTCCTCTTGAATTTAGTGCATGCACAAATGAACTGGTGTCTTTCTCCACCTAGTCTAGAGCTAGATATTGCCAGTTAAGGTCATCTGCCTGTGACAGGGATGTGTTTTACCCTAGTTCTCCTATTCCTAGGGAAAATCAGATGTGCTTTTATTTTTCCTCTCTCCTCACAGTGGAGGAAAGAGGCAGAGCAGGTAATGTGTAAGCTAATGATAACTCACATCTGATGCTAACTTGTCTTTGGTCTCTCTTCTTTCAGGATCCCTCGGTGACACAGCTGACAAATGCTGACCAAGGTGGCTTGGATGAATTCAATCCCTTTTCTGAGAGCTCCCAGCTGGTACGTGTGGTGCTTGTTTGCAGTAGTTATCTCAGTGGTGATTTTAGCAGTCTAGAAGGTCCCTTGGCAGGTGCATTTTAAAAGAAAAAAGTGAATGAGGTACTCACAGCTGATTTCCCTACGGACAGTAGCTCATTGTGTGCCTGGCAAGCTGCAAGCAAGAGACTCCTGTGCTGGAGCACTAATAACCTCCCAGCTGGAGTTCTCCAGTCATATGGAACAGTTTTTCTCAAACTCGCACTGATTGTACTGGCTCGCAGTAAAGCCATATGAAGTGTGAAGGAGAAGATGCTTTGTGGCAGGAAACATCAATATTGATTTGGTCCCTGGGTTGGGAGCTGAACTGCTGCTCTGATATTGTTGATGGATTGCTGCAAGAACTTCATTCGTGTTTCCTGGCTGATGTAATGCACGAGATGTCAAAAGGAGAGCAGGAAACAGGGATACGAGAATATCTGCAGTTTAAACAACTGACCAGAACCCCTTGTTGTTACTCTTTTGCTAATACCTGTAATCCTCAGGAGCCATTTCTCCGTGGCATTAAGGAGCTAATACATTTCTAAAAACATAGAA
This sequence comes from Rhea pennata, assembly GCF_028389875.1. Taxonomy (NCBI): domain Eukaryota; kingdom Metazoa; phylum Chordata; class Aves; order Rheiformes; family Rheidae; genus Rhea; species Rhea pennata. Next base: position 22,056,340 of record NC_084672.1, read on the forward strand.
CTGCCTCCTGCTAGTTGGTGCTTGTGCTTCCAACTTTAGCAGTGCTAAAATCTGAACTTTTGTTTGCTGAGAGAGACAATATGTAATCCTTTTCTGTTGTCGTTCTTGGTTTGTTTGTATGCAGACAAATGCAGCACGGACGACACCTGCAACACAGCCCTCTGGCCCCTCACAACCTGCTGTTCTGCAGACGTCTGTGGAGCCCACTCCGCAGGTATGACAAACCCCTTTGCTGCTGCCTTTCTGAAGAGCTGGGATGGAGATCATGGATGAGCTCTTATGCGCCTTTCATAAAGGTGTAGGAATAAAAGGGAGCATGAGATTCTCAGGGATTGGATGCAGGAAGCAGCAGGTCATCTCCTTGGCTTTTATTTTTATCTGCCTTATGAAGTATGTCTCTGTGGGGAATATATAAATGTAACTCAATTGTGCCTTTTCCCTGTTCCTCTGGTGGTAGAACGAACTTAGCCTTGTATCTCACTTGTCCTGGCTTCCCTCTACTAACACTGCCTAAAATGTAACCTGTTAATGCTTTTAGTATAGTTCCAGTGGCTGGTCAAACATGCTTGGTTCCAGGAGTGTAAATGCAGTCTAGTTATATATTGCAGCTGCTGCTTAGACAGGCCCGCAAGTACCTGAGTCCCAGGATCGCCTCATCCAAAGACCACTCAGAGAAGCAGAGGCTGCTAGGAGAAAGCTTCAGTTCTCAGAATAGAAAGCAGGTAAAAGAGATCCAAGGGAAAGTGGTGTAAAGAGAAGAGGAATAGCTGCCTCGTATTTCCTTTGAACCTCCTCTCCTCCCTGCGGAAGGAATTGTCCTGATAAACTCAGAAGTCCTTGAGGCCACAGCCAACGTATGTCTGTTCTAGACTCTGATTTCTGTCCCCCGCTACTGTTCAGGGGCAGCCAGTGTGTGAACAAACAAGGCAATTCTGGTGTGCTTTCCGGGATCTTACATGCCTTGCAGTTCAAACAGGTGACTCTTAAAAAGGTTAAGATTTCAAATGAGAAATGAGGCTGTTCACACCTGGCCCTCTGAAGAGAAGAAACTCCTGACTCTGTATTTCCCCACTCTGCACAGTAATCTTAAAACACTTGAAAGTTAAATGAGCAGCTCCAAATTCCTCCATCAATGTGGATCCCCAGCAGTACCAGCTGTTCTCATTGCCAGGCAAAGCAGGGTCCCTTCCTTGCCTCATTTGACCTCTCTGCTGGGGGAGAATAATGCTACTAGATACTTGTCAGCTGGCACTGAGAGATTAAAGGATCTCCTTGGAAGCCACATGGTCTGTGGGGGATGGAAAAAGGTAAAGGTGGCTCCAAAACCTGCAGGATGAATGCTTTGTCAGAAACAAGGAAAGCTGAAGTTTGGACCAGTAAAAGGGGACACAGATATCCAGGATGTTAAAGCTAATGTAGAGGCATCTGCAAGACTTTGACAGGAGCCTGCAGGTGTGATATTGTCTTCCAGGAGTTGATAAAGGATGAGGAGGTAAGTTCCTTGAAGTGGATGCTGAGGTACTGGAAGGTACTTAAAACAACAAGGCTAACTAGGAGGTGGAAGAATCTGCAAGGGAGTATGTACCCCTGCTGAAAGGGAAGGGTATGGAGGATGGGCAGCAGACTAGATGACATCTTAAGGATTCTTTGAATGCTGTTTTCCTGTGGGATAAAAAATAAATGCCTGGAATTCTGCACTGTGCTTAATTAAATCTTCTAGCAGGTAAGGCAGAAAGCCTCAAGACAGATGAGCCACAAGCATTTTGCTTTCTAATTGTCCTCAGTCTTTGCTGTAGAATTGCCTCTGCCCACATTCCTGTTTGGCATCTAGTATGTTTACTGGCGGGTATTGCCACTGGATTCCTTAGGGAGAGACTTACCTTTTTCTCCCCCTGCTTTAGGCTGTGGCTGCAGCAGCACAGGCTGGGCTCCTTCAGCAGCAGGCAGAATTAGAGAGGAAGGCAGCTGAGCTGGAAAAGAAGGAAAGGGAATTGCAAAGTAATGCGGCTGGCATTAATCGTAAGTAGTGTTTCATGCCCTGAGTTTGTTTGTTTTTCTTTTGTTCCTGCCTGCATCAGCTTTTTACAAGCCATGTGTCTGTCTTCTAGTCCATCACACCTGTGGCAACTCTCTTGGGACTGTACCTGTGATCCCGTAGCTTACAATGTGGCTACCTATTGATGGGGTGGGCAGAAAAAAAGTTCAGAGTGGAGGTGCTGGAGACCAGCTCTGCTGGGTCTTTGCGACCTTGAGCATGCTCTCAGCATCTGTGCATTTTGCCAGGTTAGGGAGTTTAATTACCAATTTTCTATCCATGCAGATCTGTTGTGTGATGTTGCCGTAAGAAGGAGTTTCACCGATACATGGGGTACTCCTGTGCACTTGACTGTAGAGGGCTCTTTATAATATTGGTACTTGATGCTTTTTGCCAGACTTGAAGCCTCTTATTTTTTATCATGGAAAGTTGTAAGTGGCTAAAGGTTCTCTGTTCTGAATGCCTGCCTTAGGCTGAGCTTGCTTTCAGAACATCCAAGCGAAACCAGGTGTCTTCTGGGACATGGATGGGAATCCCTGTACTGGCCCTCTAGCAAAATTAATTTAATCATTGTCTGGCTTCAGAGTATGAGGATAATAGAGCTTTTACCAAACAGTTTCAAGGCTCTCTTAACCAGGGCAAACCTGTGGTTTCAAGTGGAATCACTGAAGCTGAAATTTTCTTTAAATCTCCATCTGAGGCAAAAGGGGGGAGGAAGGAAAAAGCACCTTTTTACATTTTTGGCAATTAAAGACTTCAATGAATTATGACATTTCTGAACCTGAATACCTGCCTTTGCCATATTCATTAGAGCTTCTTGTAACTTGGCCTCTGCATGAGTTGTTCTGTTGCCTTCCTCTGAGTGTCCGCTCAGAGCATAGTGAGGCAATTGATCACCATGTGCCGCTTGTCCCAGTATTTTTTCCTCACTCGAGAAAAGAGGATAAAGAGACCCTGCTAAAGATGTTCTTTTCAGACGTGTATTGCTGCAGAGCTTGAAATGTGCTCTGGACTTGGTGCTGTTTGTGATGGTTGTTTGGCCATTGCAGGGAAATTCTGCCTTTTGCAGAGGAAAGCCCTCGTAAACTAGGCTGACCTGTCTTGCTGATTCTAGCAGAGTTAAAACAACCCTTCTCAGCCAGCAGCTGAAACCTAATTACTTGCCAAGACCTAGCCTCTTCCAAAGTTTTAATGTCAGTATATATGAACTGCTACTTGTAAATTTTGTCATGCTAACGAGTCTTTTAAGGTGAGAAGAGCAAGTGAAGAATTGCTCCTTCCTTCTTTTTGCAGCTCGACAAAACAATTGGCCCCCTCTTCCCAGAAAGTGTCCAATCAAGCCGTGTTTTTATCAGGATTTCTCTGCAGACATCCCAGCTGACTACCAGCGAATATGCAAGATGCTTTATTACTTGTGGATGTGTAAGTGGCAACTTATGACTGTAACAGAACTTCTTTCTAAGAAGTTTCTGTATCACATAGTGAATTTTGCCCTAAGGGAAATTCTCTAGGTGTTGTCTGCAGGGGAAAGATAATGTGTGTGTTTGTGTTTTTTGGGTTTTTTTTTTTTTTGTTTTTGTTTTAATGACAAATGTAAAGGACTCTGGTTTAAGTTTTTACTCTGGTAATAGCTCATTCATGACAGAATATTGATTGTCTTTTAAGAGAGACTTTACCATATGAGACTCTGAAAGACAGCGCACAGCAGAACTCAGAGGTGCAAAATATTCTCAACCCTGTCTGTTAATTTTGATGTTCTCCAAAGATTTAAGGCTTGGTTGTAAGTTGCCGGATCAGAATCAGATGAAGTTTTTATGTTGAGCTCTGTTTTCCTTTCAAGTGAGGGAAGGAAATTAGATAGCCCCAAGGCTCCTTAGTATCTGTAGAGCTCCATGTGTTCAGGGAGAAATTAGGGATGTTTGGGAGATTCCTGTGAGTTTTCCAAGAACTTGCTAATATTTCTTCTTTCTTCCATCCTGAACAGTGCACTCGGTTACCCTGCTCCTAAACTTGCTTGCTTGCTTGGCATGGTTCACAGTCCAGACAGACAGAGGAGTAGACTTTGGTCTCTCAATCCTGTGGTTTATTTTGTTCACCCCTTGTGCCTTTCTCTGTTGGTACCGACCAATTTACAAGGCTTTCAGGCAAGTACTGTATTTTTCTGTAACGGGGATATAGCTTTTAGTGGGAGGAGCTTTTGTTTTATCTGTTCCTACTGTATATTGCCTGAAGGATTTTTCCAGCTCTTTGCATTGTTAAATAGATCAAAACCATTTGTTCCTAAACACTAAAAGTATCTGATGGAACTTGGCTGTGGTGGTCCTTTTTCATCTTAATATAATGGCTTAGCCAGTCATAGGGTCCTGTTTTTACTCATTTTAAGAAAACTGTTTGGTACATTAATGCGCTGAGCATGCTATGTGCCTTAAGGAAGTTGTTTTCACCCCCTTTATCGCTCTGGAAAAGTGGTGGTGTTGCGATATGCAGTGAATATGTTGTAAGTTGTGTTACATGACTTCCTCCTGCAATCGCCTCCCTTTAGCAGCTTACCCCTGGCAGAAGTGGTTCACTGAAATTGTTCCCCCGTAGAGAAGGCAGACTGTATGGGGATCATGTCCCTGGATTTCACTCCTACTGCCTTCTCTCCTGCAGATCTGACAGCTCCTTCAGCTTCTTCGTCTTCTTTTTCATCTTCTTCTGCCAAATAGCAATCTACGTCATCCAGGCTGTTGGCATTCCTGGCTGGGGAGACAGGTAAGCTTGGTTTAACAGACCAGTATGTCACAGCCCCGCACTGGAGCTTTCTCGTAACAGGGATATATGACTGTCAGAAGCCTTGGGGTCCTTTGCTCCTTTGTTTCTGAAAGCTATCTGTTCTTTCTTCCATGTTTTCTCTCTCACCTGGTACATAGCTTTGGCAGATTTCAGCTGAGGTGCCTTACTTCTCCGCTCTTCCTGTCCTAGTCCGAGCAAAGGCATGTACTTCTCTGCTACCATTGCCTGCCAGTACAGAAAGGAGTGTGTGGGCTCTCCCACTCTTCCTCTATTGTCTTTCCCCTCCCTTAGTATTTTCTCAGCAACTCTTTTTCTAAGTGTTTCTTATCCCTTTTTTTGATGCTGTCTTCAGTGTTGACTGTCTGCCTTGTCTTAAAATGAAGCCCCCTCTGATGGAGGCTGTGCGTGCAGCATGGAGGTGAGGAATCTGTGACCCAGGGACTGGATACAGCTTAACTCCATGCTGCTGCCAGCAGCCTGATCACATCCCCACGCTCTTCCTGAATTTCTTTAATGTGTTGCTAGTGGCTTGTTCTTTGAGAAGTCCCCTTGGCAAGGGCTCTGCAAAGAGGGGTTTCCCTCGCTCTTGCTTGGATAGAAGGATAAGTGCAGGCTTCCGGCGGTGGGTCCGACAGGCCCCTTGTTGGCAGTTCCCCAATACAGCGCAAACACTAGGTTTATTTTCACCTTGCTGTGTTGGCTGTGGATAAAATTCCCAAGTAACTAGAATGCTTGTGAAGAACAGCGAAAACGTTAACAGCTAGCTGTTTGTCCCTGAGGGGAACCTTCTGGTGATGAGTGCAATGAAGCTGCTGTTTATTTTTGCCCACTGCCTGCGGAGGGGCTCGTGGTCAAAGCTGTCCTCATGCTTGTGCTCCCTCCCCTGCTGGCTGGCGCTGCCTTAGTCGGAGGGGACTGCGAGGGGGCACTCCATTTTTAGTCTGGCTTTGGAGAGCATGCATTGAGCTTTCTCCTACATCTTCTCAAGCCAGACTGTGTGTGTATTTTTGGCTGTAGTGCATAGTGTGCGTTTCCACTTCCTTTTAATGAGCAAGAAGTTGCGCAGCAAATGAATTGAGCCAAACTGTCCTGTTTGATCCCTTCTCTCCTGGCAGAACGTGGCTTGCTCAATTTAGCAATTGGAGAGATTCTGTTCTCCAGAACTGCAAGAGGGTGTTTAAGTGAGGCGTCTTGGCATTCTCGCCCACAGCCAAGCGCCCATAACTCCCAGAATCCTCCTTTCCTCTGCGCTTCAACAACTGCCAGTTCCTAAGGAGCTTTTTCTGTAGCTTTCAACTTTATTCCTTCCTTCCTCTTCCTCCCCCTCCCAACACTTACATCCTTGGCCGTGCAAAACTGTAATGATCGCACATAGATCTAGGCTTCAGATCTACCAACTTCTCTTCAAATTCGCAAACATACCAGCTTGTCTTTACGATACTTGGCTAAGTTTTGGGAAGGTGTTTCATCTGTTTAGGTGACTTAATTTATGTTGGTACCAATCCTTCTGATTTCTGCCTAAGGGGGATGATTTGGGGCTCGAGCTGTAATGCAGGTGGAGTGAGCACAGTGCTTTGGTACAGAGATGGATTGCTTCCAAAAAGGACAGTGGAAGTCCTGACCCGGAAAGAAGTGCCTGACTGAGCTCTGGGTCTCTGCTTCGACAGTCGTTATGTTTGATTTTTGCACTCCCTGTAACCTTGACCCAAAGGTTCTTGCACAATTGTCAGTGATGCTTCTCCCTCTACTTCATCTTTGTTGTGCAAATGCTTTCTGTGTACCTTGTACTTGCTTTTAAAGTGTGCTCTTAGTTAAGAGATGGGATGGGCAGAGAACCCTCTGGCTCTTCTGAAAGCTACTCCAATATTTGGCATGTTTGAAGGGGCTTCCTAATGCATGAATGTGGAGACAGGGAGGCTTCTTTCCCATGGCCTGACTGTCCCTTTCGCATGTCCCTTTGTGATTGCATTGAATGAGCCTACTGAATCTAAAGCTTGTCCTGAGTCCTCCCTCTCCATGTGTGGCATCCTCTGAGCTGTGCAGTGCTCACGTCGCTCTCCCTCTGTTACAGCGGATGGATTGCAGCTCTGTCCGAGCTGCATGGAAACCTGGCTGTGGCTGTTATCATGATGGTGGTGGCAGGATTCTTCACGCTGTGCGCGGTTCTCTCGCTCTTCCTCCTGAAGCAGGTGAGTTGCTCAGAGGCAAGACAAGAGTAAGGTCTCAGCTGTCTCTCAGATCCTCAGGTCGGGCTGTTCGCAGGGTGGGGTTGTCGCATCCTAGCCTCTGCTGTTCTGACCAGGGATTAGCTTGCTTTTGAAAGTGGAATCAGAGAGGTGGGCTACCTGCATTGCTGTCAGGTCAAAAGCTGTAATGAAAATATCTTCACTTGTGCTTCTTGCATCACTGAAAGTCTTTTGCACACTAAGGGAAGTCACAGGTGAGAAAGTAGCCTTTGGGGAGAGAACAAGGGGGATGTACGACTATCCTTTAGTAAGGCATGCCATTAACTGTATAAAGGGCCTCAAATGCATGCTATAAAAAAAGGAGGGGATAATAAGGAAGTAAGGAGGAGGCTGTGTTGACTGCTGTCACTTAAATTAACAGTCTGGAGAAGATGGCCAGCAAGGTGCCAGACGTCACTCTTGCCAAACACAGATTCAACATGAAGTTCCTTGCACCTGCCTTTGGAGCTTATGAGTCTGTCCGGACTTGCTGAGTGCACTTGCTGAGCAGAGTTGCTCTGTCATTCAAGGCTTTAAAATCACTGCTGCTGCAATGCTGTGGGGCTGTTCAAAGCGTGGTGGGATGTGAACCAGTGCCTTCTCTCTGGCGCCCAAATACAAGCCACCTTACTTTCTGGCTGCCACATGAGGGTTGCATTTTCTGCATTTAACATCAGAAATCTAGACAGTGTTGAGGGAGGTGAGGACAGAGGGAACTGGATCTGGGCCTGTTTCTATTGCTTCTTCGTCTTTCCCTTCTGATCTATATTGAAGAAAACACCTGGTCTCTGTGGTTCCAGGTACCTTCAGATTCTGTCCCTTCAAAATGCTGTCGGTGTGTCACGGTGGGGTCAGGAGTTCTTGAGCTGGGATCTCTGCATTTTACAATGTGTGAGGGTCTCCTACAATCTGCAGCATCATGTGCTGGGTGAGGTGGAGCCAACGGCTGACCCAGCACACCCTGTCTAGCTGCCAAGGAGGCTGGCCAAGGAGAGAGCTCGCTGGGAAGCGAGGCACGTCCAGCAGCAAGATCACTGGCCTTCCGTTGGCACTCGCGGCTGATTCTCTCCTTTTCTGTTTGCCAGGTGCATTCTTTGTATCGGCGCACAGGAGCCAGTTTCCAAAGGGCCCAGGAAGAGTTTTCCCAAGGCATCCTCACCAACAGGGGCTTCCAGAACGCGGCGGCTGGAGTGACTTCCTCAGCTGCACAGAGTGCTTTCCGGGGAAACTAGCCCCTTGCGTGGGGGTCTCCACCTTGCTTCCTCTTGCATCGTGACCCCAACCTTCCTTTTCTAAAGATGCACTTTCTGTGGGTACCACGTTAGCTCTGTAATGCCAACTCCAGATGAGAAGAGGTCTTTTTTTTTTTTTTTTTTTTTTAAGCTTCAGCTGGCCTGCGTTTATGATGGTTAGGTTTTCCTTTCATGTTTTAGGGTATAGGGAGATAAGAGACATTCTCTAAAGCAAATATATTTCTCCTTATCCAGGACACGTTGAGTGTTTGTCTCACTTCCTCTCCTTGCCCTGTTTGCTGCAGAAAGGTGAAGGGAAGCAGGTTTTGATTTTACTTAGTTTTCTCTTCTAATGGCCTTTGCTTTGAAGAATTTGGTTATCTGCTGTTTTGGGGGTTTTGTAACTTGCATGTAGTTTACATTGTTAATTTTAAGAGCAGGAACTGTTCTTTTGGTTTATTACACTTACATGATGTTGCATTTTTGACCTCTTAACTGCCCGGCTTCCTGAGAGTCTGGGTAACGTGGCACAAACGAGAACGTGGGAGCAAGCGGGGCTAGAGAGGAGGAGGGACTTTCTTGTTGTTCCCATGTTGTCTGTCTCCTGCCTGCTTCCACAAGGATCCCACAGCTGATGGTCCTCCGGAGTCCCGTGGCCTCCCCCTGGCATTCATTTCCCCCGGGCTTGCAGAGAGTGGATCTGTGGGAGTCCAGCCTTAAACCTGGAGAGGGAGGGAAACAGGATTTCCTTTCCTGACCCGCTTTGCTGCTTTGGAGCAGCAGCACTGAAGAAACCAGCAGCTCTGTGGGGAAACCGGCAGGACCACATATGCCCCCTCACTTAAAAAGCAGAGGAGTCGGTAAGCGGGGGGAAATGTCGTGGGAAGCAAGCAGAGCCAGCCAAGCTAGTTTGGACAGAATGTGCTGCAGACCTTATCCAGTCTGCTCAGATCCTTCCCCCCAAGCTCAGAACACTATTGATGCCTGTAACATCCGTGTTGGCTTCCTTCTCCGGTAAGAGCTTGTGATCCTAAAGTGCGAATGAATTTTTTTCCCCTGGGATAACTCCTCCCTGCACTCTTCCTCCCCCATCTTTAGCTAGGAAAGAACTGTTTGACATGTTTTACTTGCAAAGCTGTCTGTGCTGAGGCCATGGCCCGTGCTGCGGGTGTGTGCTCCAGGATATCTGGACCACTGGAGTCAGCCGTGTCATCTGGAGATGCTCTCATCTCGTTGGAGATGCACAGGTTCTGCATCAAAACAGACATGGGAAGAGGTGGACTGGGGGTGCTGGGGTTCATGTGCCTTTCTTGGCAAGGGATGATGGGGACAGAGCCTCCTCCTGAATGGTTCATATCTTGCTTTCCAGAGGCTGTTTTGATATCAGGTTGGAGGGAATTTGTTGGCACACTGGTTTTGCGAGTGGTTTTCTTCTGGTTTTACTTACAAATTTGACTTCTGTGGTGCAGCTTTGTCTTTCTTCCCCACTACTTTTTGGCCCTTCCCCCCCCCCCTCCTGTTGGAGGAGGAATATTGAATTTTATTTTCCCGTTCTTGTTGGGGAAAGCATGTATGTATGTGTATATATATGAGGGGGCAGGAGGGAATGTCTAGCTTCCTGCCGACAGGGTGCTGCATGGGTTAGGAGGAAGAAGTACAAATGCTTGCGTGCGTGAAAAAGCTCTGCCTCCCTGGAGAGTGAGGTGCTCACCCCCAGACGGAGGGCGGTTGCTCACAAACGTCGTGGCGATCGGTTCCAGCTTAGACCCGCAGCCGGGGTTCCTCTCCCGCGCTCGTAGCAAGTTGCCCAAAAGCCGCAGGCTTTGCTGCTTCAACCTAGAAGTCGCTGGGCGTAAGAGGTGGTTACCGAGGTGGTGGGAGAGGAGAGAGGCCCTGCGGGGGGCCCTGCACCCCCGGGAGACGCCCGGCCCCCCTCGGCGGCGGCGGCGGAGCGGGAGCGCGCCCCGCTCCAGGCTTCGGGCCGAGGGGCCGCGCGTGTCCCGGGCAGGGCGGCCCCGAGGGCGGCCGGCCGCGCTGCGCCCTGGCCCCCGCCGGCGGGCGGTTCTCCCCCGGCCCGGGAGGGGGGGCGGCGGGATCCTGCGGGGTTTGACCGCCCCCTTCCTCGGGGTTTTTTTTTTTTTTTCTTTTCTTTCCTGTCTGATCTTTTCATGTAAAAAAAAAAAAAAAATGTGTATGTCAAGTTAAACTTTTGTGCTCAAAATAAAATAACCTCTGTAACCCGCTTGGCCCTCGGTGCTGCCGGGGGGGCGGGGCCAGGCGGGCTGGGGGGCGGGGCCAGGCAGGGGGCGGGGCCGGGCGGGCCGGGGGGCGGGGCCAGGCAGGGGGCGGGGCCGGGCGGCCGGAAGCGGCGGCGCGGCGCCCCGGGGGCCGTGGCCGTGGCCGTGGCCGTGGCGGCGCGGCGCGGGGGGGCGGCGGCGGCATGGCCCGGGCGGGCTGGGCGCCGCCGCGCCTGGACGAGTTCATCCTCACGGAGCGGCTGGGCAGCGGCACCTACGCCACCGTCTACAAGGCCTACAGGAAGGTAGGGCCGGGCCGGGCCCTGCCGCGGGGCCCCCCCCGCCGTGCAGCACCCTCTGCGGGGCGCCCCGTGCGCGCCCCCCCCCCCCCCGGTGCGGGAGCCCCTGCCTCCCCCCGTGACCTCCGGCTGCGGGGACACCCCCTCCTGGACCCCTCCCATCTGCCCCCCCATGGGACCCCCTTGACAGCCCTCCATGTGGGACCTCCTGCTGCCCCCCCCATGGGACCCCCCTTGACGGTCCTCCATGTGGGACCTCCTGCTGCCCCCCCCCATGGGACCCCCTTGACAGCCCTCCATGTGGGACCTCCTGCTGCCCCCCCCATGGGACCCCCTTGACGGTCCTCCATGTGGGACCTCCTGCTGCCCCCCCCCCCCCATGGGACCCCCTTGACGGTCCTCCATGTGGGACCTCCTGCTGCCCCCCCCCCCATGGGACCCCCTTGACAGTCCTCCATGTGGGACCTCCTGCTGCCCCCCCCATGGGACCCCCTTGACGGTCCTCCATGTGGGACCTCCTGCTGCCCCCCCCATGGGACCCCCCTTGACGGTCCTCCATGTGGGACCTCCTGCTGCCCCCCCCCATGGGACCCCCTTGACAGTCCTCCATGTGGGACCTCCTGCTGCCCCCCCCATGGGACCCCCTTGACGGTCCTCCATGTGGGACCTCCTGCTGCCCCCCCCATGGGACCCCCTTGACGGTCCTCCATGTGGGACCTCCTGCTGCCCCCCCCCATGGGACCCCCTTGACGGTCCTCCATGTGGGACCTCCTGCTGCCCCCCCCCCATGGGACCCCCTTGACGGTCCTCCATGTGGGACCTCCTGCTGCCCCCCCCCATGGGACCCCCTTGACGGTTCTCCATGTGGGACCTCCTGCTGCCCCCCCCCCCCCCATGGGACCCCCTTGACGGTCCTCCATGTGGGACCTCCTGCTGCCCCCCCCATGGGACCCCCTTGACGGTCCTCCATGTGGGACCTCCTGCTGCCCCCCCCCATGGGACCCCCTTGACGGTCCTCCATGTGGGACCTCCTGCTGCCCCCCCCCCCATGGGACCCCCTTGACGGTCCTCCATGTGGGACCTCCTGCTGCCCCCCCCCATGGGACCCCCTTGACAGCCCTCCATGTGGGACCTCCTGCTGCCCCCCCCATGGGACCCCCTTGACGGTCCTCCATGTGGGACCTCCTGCTGCCCCCCCCATGGGACCCCCTTGACGGTCCTCCATGTGGGACCTCCTGCTGCCCCCCCCCATGGGACCCCCTTGACGGTCCTCCATGTGGGACCTCCTGCTGCCCCCCCCCATGGGACCCCCTTGACGGTCCTCCATGTGGGACCTCCTGCTGCCCCCCCCCATGGGACCCCCTTGACGGTCCTCCATGTGGGACCTCCTGCTGCCCCCCCCCCATGGGACCCCCTTGACAGTCCTCCATGTGGGACCTCCCTGTAGGACCCCTGTCTGGGCCCAGCAGGTCAGTGAGGCCCCATGCACTCACCCACTCCATTCTCCCCCCACAAACACACACACTCCACCACTCTCTACCTCCCTTCCCTCCTCCTCCTCCTCCACCCCTGGGTGCCCCCAGCTTGGCCGGGGATGGATGTTGTGAGGGCACAAGGCATGTGGGGCTGGCAGCTCCCTGGGGCAAGGCAAAGCAGATACTCCCATGCCCCCGCACTCCAAAGCGGTCCCTGAACGCTGGCCCCACTCCGGGTGTCCCACCGCTGGGATGCCTCGGTTTTCCTCCCTGCCTCTGCGTTGGACCTACAAGGCAGCATGCGGAGGGGTGTCTATGTCCCCCTGTGGAACGTGCGTCTCTGGGTGGCTGGTAGGGCTACGAAGGCCACGGGTGCTGGTGGGGACGTGCAGAGCTGGTCCCAGCTGGCCCTAGGTGGCATCCCTTCCCTCCGCAGAAGAACACTCGCGAGGTGGTTGCTATCAAATGTGTCAACAAGAAGAACCTGAACCGGGCGTCTGTGGAGAACCTGCTGACTGAGATTGAGATCCTGAAGACCATCCGCCACCCGCACATCGTGGAGCTGAAGGACTTCCAGGTGGGGCTTCCCTGGGGCGAGGGCTCGCTCTTTCCAGGGACTTGCTTCCCATGAGCCTATGCCAGCTAGTCCAGCTTGGATCCTGCAGGGTCCTCAGCTCGGCCTCGGCTCCAGGTTCCACAGGGGCGTGTTCGTGTAGGGCTGGGGCCAGGTCCTGGCCCAGCAGCTGGGTGAACCGGTCCAGGCAGACTGCCACGCCGAGAGCTGGCGTGGGTCCTGCTACGGCTGATGGGTGGTGTGCCTGCGAGCCAGGGCAGCGTGACAGGGTCACCTTACCTTGCAGTGGGACAGTGACCACATCTACCTGATCATGGAGTTCTGCGCCGGGGGCGACCTCTCCCATTTCATCCGCATGCGGAGGATACTCCCGGAGAAGGTGGCGCGCATCTTCCTGCAGCAGCTTGGTAAGCAGCTCCCCGCTGCCCCCCGCTCTCTCGGCCCTCGCCAGTATGCTGCTGGGAGATGACCAACCCCGTCTGAGCGCTGGGCCCTTTCTGCCTTGGAGACCCTTGCAGGGCTTGGAGGAGTTGGGGGATGCAGGGGAGCTGGGAACTGTCCACATGGGGCAGGGGGCTTGGCAGCGAGGGGACCGGAGATGCCGTCCCCCCCCTGCCACGTGCCCCTCTGCTCATCCAGCCTGTGCCCTCAAGTTCCTCCATGATCACAACATCTCCCACCTGGACCTCAAGCCGCAGAACATCCTGCTCAGCGCCCCAGAGAACCCCCAGCTCAAGCTGGCAGGTGGGAGAGCTGGGGCCGGGCCCCGCGTGGGCGCCAGTGCTGCTCCCCGGGGCTGGGGGAGAGGGGAGTCTCGAGCTGCTCCTCAGCTGCAGCGGGCATGTCCTTTGGAGGTGCCCAGCAGAGAGAGGCGTGAGCTGCTGCCGAAGAGGAGGGTCCCTGAACCCATCCTTGCTGTGGAGCCTCTTGCTGTGTCGGGCGTGTGACAGGAGACAGGCTGCGGGAGGGAGCTGTGGGAGCTGTCTTATGGGGTGTCCCGGGGCCCTGCGGGGTGGTGTCTCCCCGAGCTCCTCTTTTACTTCCTCCTGGACCTTGGCTGAGTCATGGACCCCGGCACCAGGACCAAGGGAGCACCAGAGCTGCCCACTGCTGTCCCCAAAGGAGATTTGGTCTCTTTCTCCCACGGGTCCTGTCCGGGAAGGGCAGCAGGGACCAGTCCTCTCTCTCCAGACAGTGGCTAGTCCAAGACTGTCCACCTTGTTGGGCAAGGAGCCTTTTGGCTGCACCTGGGCTGCTCTTCATGGGGAAAACCCTTCCCACTGCTGGTCCCCCAAGCAGAGCAGCTAGCCCGGCGCAAGTGCCTTGCAGAGCCGATCCCTTCCCCTGCAGCTCCGGCAAGCTTTCCCCATCGTGTCTACCCCACAGATTTTGGCTTTGCTCAGTACATGTCCCCATGGGACGAGAAGCACGTCCTGCGGGGCTCCCCGCTCTACATGGCGCCGGAGATGGTGTGCTGCCAGCAGTACGACGCGCGGGCGGACCTGTGGTCGGTCGGCGTTATCCTTTACGGTGGGCCTCGACTCTCTTACTGGCCTTTACTGCTTGGCTCTGCTCCCTGTAGGGAGGTTTTCTCTGCTCCGTCTCTCACCTTCCCGCACCCCGTTGTGCCCCAGGGGCCTGTTACAACCAAGGGACCGGCCCCACGGTGGGGTTGGAAGTTGGGATCTCACCGGGCACTAGACAGTCCAGGAGAATAAGGAGCCCCGATCATTCCTGTGTGCCTGGACCTGAGGTCCCCTGGGCACCTCCCTTCCACCGAAACATGCTGCAGCCCCACTGTGATTTTCCCCCTGCCCAGACCCAGCGTAGGGCCCATCCAGGGGGCAGAGCAGCCCTCGGGGTCAGCGTCCCCTTCCCGGGCCAAGGTGGACCCAAGGGTGCTCCCGGGAGACGCTCGCCCCTTGGCTGGGTGCCGGCGCCCTGGCCTCACCCTGGTCGCTGTCTTCCCTCGCAGAGGCGCTTTTCGGGAGGCCGCCCTTCGCCTCCAGGTCGTTTGCCGAGCTGGAGGAGAAGATCCGCAGCGACCGGGTCATCGAGGTAAGGTGGGCTGCCGCCGCGCGGGGCGGCCGGACGGGCGCGGGGTCGGGTCCCGCCTCGTGGGCGACGATTTCGTGGTTGTCCCGCAGCCGCCTAAAAACCGGCCGAGCGCAGGCTCGGCCCCGGAGCCCGCAGAGGGGACGGGGCTGAGCCGCCCCGGGGCAGCGGTGCCGAGTCCGGAGGGGCGGCGCGGGCCAGCCCGCGGGCAGCGGCCTGGCAGGGCCGTGCCAGCGCCGGGTTTGCGGCGTGGGAAGGGGTCGCCTGCGGTCCGTGCTGGGGGCCATCGGGCTCCCCGCAGCCAGCGGTTCCCGGCCTGGGCCGGCTGGAGCAGCAGCGTGGGGTGAGCCCCCTTCCCTCCCCAGCTGCCCAGCCGGCCCCGGCTCTCCTCGGAGTGTCGGGATCTCTTGCAACGCCTCCTGGAGAGGGACCCCTTGAAACGCATCTCCTTCGAGCAGTTCTTCGCCCACCCCTTCGTGGACATGGAGCACATGCCGAGCCCGGAGAGCCTCGGCAAAGCGGTGAGCGGGCGCGCGGGGCTCCCGATGGCGTGGGTCTGCGAGCCGGCGGGGCCGGGAGCCCAGCCCTGACCCTGGCGCCGGCTCGCTTCCCCAGACCAGCCTGGTGGTGGAGGCGGTGAAGAAGGACCAGGAGGGGGATGCGTCAGCCGCGCTCTCGCTCTACTGCAGAGCCCTGGAGTATTTTGTGCCTGCTCTGCACTGTGAGTTGATCCCTTGTCGACCCGGATGCAGGGCCGCGGAAGGGGGTGGCTGGCTGCAGCAGGGCACGTTTCCGCGCTGGGGAGGAGCAGACCCCGGGAGAACCGGGGTGCTGTGGTCAAGGGGGGGTCGTGGGCAGAGCGGAGCGCTCCCTGCAGAGGGGAGGGGGCTCGGTTTCGTGTGCTCTGGGGAGGCCGGCAGCCCGTCTGCAGCCAGCCCATCCCGGGACAGCCCCTCGCAAGCGCTGGCCTCTGCAGTTCGGTCGCTCTTTCCCGCAGATGAAAGCGACGCTCGCCGGAAGGAAGCCATCCGGGCAAAGGTGAGCAAAACGGTCTGGGGGGGGGAAGGGGTATGGCGCTGCCTGCTTTCCCTGTCCGGTTTGGCTTTGCAAGGTCCCTGCCCTTCTCTCGTGGGCAGAGTCCCCCCGTGCACTGCCAGGCAACGTGTGATGTGTGTTCGATGCCTGGTGCTGTACTGGGGAGTTTTAGGTCTCTGCTACCTTTCCCAAGGCAAGGGGTGGAGGGGAAGAGGGTGGCCTGGCTCCGTCTCATCATGCTGCCCCCCGGGCTGCCCCCCAGAGTCCCCTGAACCTGCCACCCCACTGTCACCAGGTGGGGCAATACATCTCCCGGGCAGAGGAGCTGAAAGCGCTGGTCATGTGCGACAGCAAGAGTCTCCTGCAGCAGGGAAACCCTGCCAGGCAGATCCTCAGAGGTATCGTTCCCGTGGGCCCGGACCCCTGCTAGGCGGGAGCAGATCCTGAGGCTCCCGTAGAGATCACTCCCCGCTGCCTGGCCGCAGGCTGGCAAGGTGCGGGGACCGTCTCTCCTCTCCCACGCGCCCCAAGCGTGTGTTATGTGATGCACAGTTTCACCTGAGAAGGGTAGAAAGGTGCTGGGGAGGGGGGAGTTGCACGGGGGGGAGGTCGATGTAGCAGAAAGAGGACGTCTCTCGTGGTTTGGGGCTGAAGAGTAGTTCCCCTCTCCCTGCAGCCCGGGGCTGCTCCGTGATGCCTGTCCCAAAATGTCTCCTTGCAGAGATGGCCAAGGACAAGCCTCGTCTCTGTGCTGCGCTGGAGATGGCTTCCGCAGCCATCGCGAAGGTGAGTCCCAGACCTGGGGGCTCCCTCCGCCCTGTGAATGACCAGGAGTTTCCGGAGGGGGAAAGAGAAAACCGAGGTGGAGAAGGAACTCGCGTCTCCCCCCAGCATCCTTCCTGCCACCAGCCTGCGTCCCCGCGCGTGACGGTATCCTGCGGGGTCTCTTGCAGGAGGAGGAGGGCAAAGACGACGGGGACGCCCTGGAGCTCTACCAGCAGAGCCTGGGCGAGCTGCTGCTCGTTCTGGCTGGTGAGTTGTGGCCGTGGTGGGGCCGGGCGGGGGGAGGCCGGTGCACGCGGCTGACGGCACGTCTTCCCTCTCCAGCAGAGCCGGCGGGGAGGAGACGGGAGCTGCTCCACGCGGAGGTGGGTGCCAGCGTGCTTTTTTGGCACGGGGGGTTTGGAGCCCGTCTCCCCGCGGGGGATGGCCGCTGGCTGCCCAAGTGCTGGGTGCTAACGCGACTGCCAGAAGCGGGTCAGCAAACCCTGCCGGGGTCGAATGGCTGTCCCCGCCGCGGGGCCGAGCCCGGCCTCGGGGCAGCGTGCCCCCCGCCCCTTGGCATCGCTTTGAAAGGACGTCGCGCGTGTCTCCGGCAGATCCAGATGCTGATGGCCCGAGCCGAGTACCTGAAAGACCAGATCAAGGTAGGGCTGCCTGGGAGGGCTTTGGCCGTGGGCTGGGCGTGCTGGGGGGGGAGCGACGGCGCTGGCAGGCGGGACGACGCTCCTCTCTCGTCGCAGATGCGGGAGGCGCAGTCCATGGGCAAGGAGGCGCTGGCGGAGTCCGTCCGGAGCTGTGAGTACGGCATCCGCCCTGCCTGTCCCCGTCCAGAGGCGCTGGCCCCTCTGCCCTTGTCAGGAGCGGGGGGGGGGGGGGGGGGGGGGCTTGGCCAAGGGGTCCGGGAAAGCAGCCTCCCTTGGGGCCCTGCCTGGTTGTCCTGCTTGGTGGGAAACCCGGGCTCTTTCCAAGGCTGCTGCTGTGCCTTTGCCAGCGATAAAAGGGACAGAGCTGTTGGACACAGAAGGCAGCCCCTGTCCCTGCTTCCCTGTCCCCGGTTTTTGAGGTCTTCACCTCCCCTTGAGCCTTTTCAGTGGTGCTCTCATCACCTCTGGGGCAGGCAGGGAGTGGAGTTACAGTGGGGAGGATCTGAAGGGCTCAGACCACCCCATTTGACCTGAAAATCCTTCCCTGCGCCCTCGGGGAGTGGGGGGCGCATTTGCTTTATGGTTATTATTTTAATCCTGTGCTTTCTCGGCAATAAGCTCCCAAAGCCAGCGGGGCCGGGGAGAGCCGGGGCTTCCAGCCCTGTCCCTCGAGGACGGGCAGCGCGAGCAGGATTTCACAGTTGTCTTGGCCAAGCCCAAAATAACCCAGTTCAGAGCCTCCTGCCCGAGCCTCGGCGCTGCCCGGGGAGCCTCGGCGGTGCCCGGGACGCCCCGTCGGCCCTGCCACGGCGGGCGGCCCCTTTCCACCCGCAAACCCGGTGACTGCGTTCCCTCTCTTCCCGGCGCAGCCTGCACGTTGCAGTGAGGCCCGGGGGAGCCGGCCGGCGGCAGCGACGACGGCCGCGGCGGGGACGGTTCGGCCGGGCCGGGACGCGGGCGCTCGCCCGCCAGGTTGGTGCGCGGCTCGGCCAGGCTTCGCGTAGCCCCGCGCCGCCCCCCCGGGATGGCCCCCGCGGCAGCGCGAGCCGCGGCGCACGCGGCCGTCGGAGGGGAGGAAAGGAGAGGCTTTCGCGCCGGAGGCGTCGGGGATCCTCCGCCCTTCCTTGCGCTGCCGGCGGCTGGGGAGGCCGGGGCGGGCGACCGGATGGCGGAGGTGGCAGCGCTGCCTTTCCTTGCCGTTCCCCGCTCGCTCCGGCCGATCCTTTCGCCCTGGCTCTCCGTTCCCTGGAGAGAGCCTCGCGCGTGGATGTGCAGGACCATCTGCCCCTGCCCCTCGGGGATATGTTAACTCGTTTCTCCGTCATGAGGAGTTCCCCGCGGGCCCTGCCTCGAACGTCTGCTGAAGCAGCCTCCCGTGACCGCAGCAGGCGGGTTATTCCACTCTAATTCCCTCTGCTGGCTAAAACGGGATGAGTATTTTTATCTTGCCGTTGGACTCCTGCAGAATTCCCCCCGCTGCGTGCAGGCTCCCCGCCGGCCGTGCACGTCTCCTGCCTTTTCGGCTGGATGTTCCTTATCGCCGCTCAAATTCTTTCGGAGGCGATCTTCCCCCCAGATCCTCCCTCTGCCTCGGCGGCGCTGGCCCCCGCGCGGCTCTGTCCTGACCCGAGCGGGCACAGGAGAAGCATGTGGCTGGCGCAGAGCAGCACACGGGCGCCAGCTCGCACCCACGGGGGAAAAAATGCTTCGCAGCATCTTGTCAAAAAATCAGCGATATTTACGGACCTCTGACTGCAGCGGGGATCAGAGCCGGAGGGCTGCGTCTGCTTTCGGAGCTCGCGTCCGCTGCTGTTTCTCTCCGCGGCCCGTTGGCTCCGGGACGGCGTTGGCAGCTGAGACGGTGGGAAGCAGGACCGGGATGCGCCGCCGCCCGGGGAGCCCGCGGCAGGAGCCCGCGGCCGTGCCTTCGGCGCCGCACCGACTACCTCTGCGCCCGCCGCAGCTGCCCCGTCTCCGGCCTCGAGCGCTCGGCTGCGCTGCTCCGTCCCAGCTGACAGCCGGTGTCAGCCGCCAGCGCCTGCTGCCCCGCAGCCCTGCTCCCCGCTCGGGGCTGGCGCTGGCTATCGCCGGGTCCTGCGAGCCCACCCCCTCCTCCTCCTCCTCCTCCGTCACCGCGAGGCTGAGCGGGGACCTGACCGGGGCGACCCCCCAGCGCTGTGCGGACCCCCCGTGCCCGTGCCCAGGGCACAAGTCGCTTACGGGAGCAGCGGGGTCTGCGCATCTCGTGAAGCAGGGGGCCTTCCTCCGAACCTGCTGTACTTCCAGGGAATGTAATTTATTGTCTCTATTAAATACCTTTCCTTTTTTTCCTCCAAGTCCTCCAGTTTCTCTTTTGTGCATTGGAAGGGCTCAAAACGATATCGAAGGGGACCCCCTGCCCTCCTGTAGCTATCGCCGGCTTTAACCGCGTTACCCCCACCCCCCCCCAGCTCCGTCTTGCCCCCGGAGATGCCCAAGGGAGCCTTGACCTTCCCTTCCCGTCGTGTCCGTCTTTACACGAAACGGGCGCCGGAGCAAGGCGCTCGCAGGAGCCCGCGTGAAAACGCCGCTCCGCGGGCGAGCTGCGCCGGGAGAGGGGCCGTTCGGGCAGAGCGGGGGCTCGGCGAGAGGCTCCAGCCGGCGACGTTGAAGCCTGCCCGGTGCCCCGTGAAGGTCCCGGTGAGGCTCCAGGCGTCCCCGCCGCGGGGGCTGCCCCTCGCCGCGGGCTCCCCCCCTTCCCAGGCTGCTTTTGCTCGCGAGGGCGCAGGCGCTCCGGGAGCTGCGGGTGCTGAGGACTCTCCAGGCAAGAACAGAGCGTCGGAGGGAGAAAGAAGTGCATAGACATCGCCTGGTATTTATTCCACCGGTTATAACAGTACCGCAGCACGGGGACAGCACGGTAGGTGTAGACACTCGAGGGAGAACAGCGCACGGTTACACCACGACAGAGCAGGAGGCATTTCTCCCTTACGCACAGTGGTTTTTTTTTTCCTCTCTTTTTTTGTCTCCTGGAAGGGACAGGGAGAGGCCCAGAGCCGGGCTTCACCCCCCCCTCCGCCGTGCGCCGGCCCCGTGAAACGGGCCCCGCCGTAGCCCCCGAGGGCCCCGCAGAGGGCGAAGCGGCAGCCGTCCCGCGCGCGGGGACGGGACGTTGTCGTCGCTCCCCGTCGGAGGACGGAGCCGGGGCCGCGGGGGGAGGCGCTGGGGGCGGGGTGGCTGCTCTCCGCTCTAGCCCTGGGCCGGAGAATGAAAACGGGACAGAAACGGCACGCCGGGGGCTAGCTCGGGGGGGGGGTCAGGGTCTACCAGCTGTGCCCCACGGCGCCGTGGTCGGCGGGCACGGGGGGGGGGGCTCCGGCGGGTCACATCACGGCACACTTCTCGGCCGACTGCTTCAGGTCCTCCAGCGTGGCCGAGGCCTTGTCCTTCAGGGACTCGAGGTCCAGGTTCTGGATGTTGCTGAGCTGCCCGATAACGGAGTTCTTCTCCTCCTCCTCCTCGTTGTCCTGCTCGATCATCTTGGCCAGCTCTTTGGGCAGCTCCACGTCGCCTCCCACCAGCTGGATCTGGTTGTCATCGGTTTCGTTCTGCGGGAGGGGGGGCCGGGAGAGGGTGAGGTGCGGGGCCCCCACCGACACGCGCGGGAAGCTCCCGCCGGCTCGGGAGGGAGCCCCGGAGCGCGGCCGCCCGCCCGGGGCCGCGGGCTGTTGGCACCGCGGCGCCCGCGGGGGTCGGTCCCCCGCTCTGCGCCCACGAGCTCCGTCCCTCGCGGCTGCTGACGCCGAGGGGGGGACACGGCGGAGCAGAGCCCGCGCGCCAACGGGCCGAGCGGGCAACCGGCCGAGCAGGAGCCGGCACGGAAACCGGGGCGCGCTGATGCTAGGAACAGGCTTTCAGCTCGTGTTGGAGCGCTCGGCTGGACGAGGAGAGGTGTAGGCACCCCCTTAGGGCACGCGTGCGCTCCAGGACCGTGCCCGCTGGAGATCGGATCAGGGTCAGCTCCGCGCCAAAGAGCCGCTGGGAGACGCCGCGAGAGGCAGACCAACTGCCAAGCGGGATCAGTAATGAGCAGAAGCAACTTGTCTAAAAATTAGAAGGGACATCTCAAGCACGAGAGAGCAGCGGAGGGATTGGGGGCCGTGTCTGAACAAATCCCCGTTTCCCCTGGAGGAAAAAATAAAAAAATCTCCATCTTTTCATCTATTCTGCCTTTCTTCCCTTTCAGCAGAGGAAAACAAATCCTCAAGCTTTTTATATCCTGGCAGGAAAATGGGCATAAGAAGACCGGGGTGTTCATCCAGGTCGGACAAACAAGTTCAAACAACGCGAACAATATCCCTCGGTTCGGCCGACCTTTCCGAACTAAAATTAGCCCCGCTCCAATTTAGAGTATTCACCACCGAGCGAGTCTGAAAGGCTCGTGCTGAATGAAGGGGGTGTCTGGGGGGAGAAGAGCTTGTGGTAAGTCCAAGAAAGGCTGAATTGGAGTTGATTAGATTGTTTCTAGTGAATCGCTCGTTGGGCAGAAGATCCGAAAGAAGATCGTCCAGGAAACGTTTGCCAAATAATCCGGGGAGGGCTGGGCAGAGGAGCCGGCTAATCTGCCCGGGAAGGTGTAACTTCAGCTGTGCTCGCTGCGACGGGGCTGGGAGCGAAGGCGGCTCGCTCTCACCGAGCTGGAGTTAGGGGGCAAAAGGGGGCTCAAGCGAGCCAGAGGACGTGCGTTAGGGGTGCCACCGTTTGGGACACCGTGAGCAGTTGGCTTGAGGCACTCGGGGGCATGAAGGAAGGGAAGGGGCCAAGGAAGAAGCTGTGATCTGAGTGAAAGGAGGCTTTTTGGGGTAGCTGATTTGAACTCGGGCTTTGTAGCTTACAAACCAGCCAGCCGGTGCTGGCCCTTGCCAGGGGATCCAGTGCCCTTCCCCTCCCTGTGGAGCGAGGGTCTCGCCTGTTCCCCCACGGCCCCCTGCACCGAGCCCCTGGGAGGGCCGTGCGGGGGAATCTGCTCCCTGCGAGCCTCCCCGCTCCGGGCACCGTCATACCTTGGGGAGCCGGTACTTGTCTCGGAAGTGGGACCTGAATGTGGCCCTCTCCGCCTTGCGCTGGGCAAACTGGGCGTCTCTTTCCATCCTGCGAACCACAGGATGCAGTTACTAGTGGGTGATGGCCCCAAGCCCTGGGATGGAGCTGGGGCTCATGGGACCCCCCCTGCCCGGTGCATGCCACCCCCCTCCCCGGCTTGCACAGGGAGCAGGCAGCTCCGGGCTCCAGCGGGACCACCGCTGGGATTGGCACTGGTGGGTCTGCCCCAGGTGGCTGTGGGGTGGCCAGGCTCCCTGCAGCCCCGGGGCTCGGTCGGCTCCATCCCCACCAAGCAGGTGCCCCACGACACCCCGGACCCCCCATTTCCTCCCCACAACAGCAGCACCAGGGAAATGTAGCCTGAAATGAGAAAGCAATCCTGTCTCCCAGGCAAGGAAGTGGATTAAGGGATTATGGGGGTTCATT
Source organism: Rhea pennata (assembly GCF_028389875.1). Lineage (NCBI taxonomy): Eukaryota > Metazoa > Chordata > Aves > Rheiformes > Rheidae > Rhea > Rhea pennata. The sequence goes on from NC_084672.1 coordinate 22,079,217, forward strand.
AAACTGCCTCGGGGCCGTGCTGCCCCCCAGCATTGCCCACCCTCCGGCTCTCCCTGCCTGCTCCCGATCGCACTCACTTCTCCTCCACCAGCTGCCGCTGATACTCCTCGTACTCCTCGCGGGTCATGCCCTGCGCCTCGGCCGGTGACTTCTCGCTCTCGCTCTTCTCTTCGCCACCCAGCCCGCCCGTGAGATTCTTCAGCTGCCCCCCCACCATGCTCTTCACCATGAACGCCATGGTCGGGGAGCCGGGGAGCTCGGGGTGCGGAGAGCCGGGGAGCCCGGGGAGCCCGGGGAGCTCGGGGTGTGGGGAGCCGGGGAGCCCGTGGAGCCGGGGAGCTCGGGGTGCGGGGAGCCGGGGAGCCAGGGGAGCCCGGGGTGCGGGGAGCCGGGGAGCCCGAGGAGCCTGGGGAGCCGGAGAGCTTGGGGTGCGGGAGCTCGGGCTGCGGGGAGCCCGGGGTGCGGGGAGCCGGGGTGACTAGTTAGTTATGGGGGAGCCCGGAGAATCAGGTTAGTCGAGAGCCGAGGTGCCGGTTACACGGAGCCGGAGAGCTGGGGTATGGGGAACCGGATTAGCGGGGAGCCGGGGTGCGGGTTACCGAGGCGCCGGAGGGCCGGCACGCCGGGGAGGTTGGTTCGGGAGCCGGGGAGCCGGGCGCCGAGCTGCGGGGGAGCCGAGCTGCCGGGGACCGGGGCGGGAGGGGGGCGGCCGGGGTTACCGGGGATCCGCGGAGCTCCCGGGTCAGCGAGGCTCAGCGGGGCCGCGCCGCTCCGTCGCCCATGGCGGGGCCGGGCTGGCCGGGAAGCGGCGCCCGCGCGGAGCGGAGCGGAGCGGAGCGGAGCGGAGCTGCAGCACCGGGGCGCGGACAGCTCCGGTGTGTGCGCGGCGGGCGGCGGCGCCGCCTCCCGCCCGGCCCGGCCCGGCCCGGCCCGGCCCCCGCCGTCCCCCGCCGCCGGCAGGAGGAGGAGCCGCCGCCCCGGCCCGCCCGAGGCTCGGAGGGTCTCGGGAGCGCCGGGAAGCTTGGCCGCCGCCGTGGGGAAGGTGCCTGGCCGGGGGGGGGGGGCCGGGGGGCTCCCAGGGTAGGGGGCTACCGGGCCCCGAGGGTCCTGCGCCCTGAACCCCGGAGGTCCTGCACCCCAAACCTTGAAGGTCCTGCACCCCAAACCCCGAGGGTCCTGCACCCCAAACCCCGAGGGTCCTGTGCCCTGAACGCCGGGGGTCCTGCACCCCAAACCCCGAGGGTCCTGCACCCCAAACCGCGAGGGTCCTGTGCCCTGAACGCCGGGGGTCCTGCACCCCAAACCGCGAGGGTCCTGTGCCCTAAACCCCGAGGTCCTGCACCCCGGGATCCCCAAGATCCCTGTGCTCCGGGGTCCTCGAGGGCCCTGCATGCAGCAGAGGCAGTGCCGAGAGCCCGGAGGCCTGTGCCACGCTGCCGGGGCGCACGCGCCAGCGTCTGTCTTGCGCCCGTCTCCACATATTCAGTGACAGCCGGAGACGAAGCCTCGCTGTTTTACACTGCAATATGCGCATCGAGGAGCCATGGATGGAGCAGATCCACAGGCTAATGAAGCATCTTTTCCCATCGTGCTCACTGCCCTTTGGGTCTGGCTGGAGACGAGGCAGGATTTAGCGCCTTAGAAAAGCTGCGTGCAGCACATGCAAGTTGCATTTGTGTGTTTGTGGTTGGGAAGATACCCCAAAGCTTGCCCCTCTCCTTCCTGATGAGATTTATTAATTAATTCTAATAAAAGCTGCTACACTCCCTACAAACGCTGCCTGGCTGAGGTACCAGAACTGGCCTAGGGACCCATCTGCTCGTCGGTCACGTAAATTAGGAGGCTGAGGAAGGAGCAGGCATTGATTTCCTTGCATAATTCCCATGGCCGTTCTAGCTCTGCTGGCCCTCGTCCTACCCTGACTCCCACTCCCGCTCCTGCTATTCCCTGCAGCCGTATCACAGGCCGTGGGGAGGGAGCAATTAGCGGCATCAGAAATGGCACCTCCCTCCCAGATGGCCAGCCTGGCTTTAACATACATTTCTCCCTCTTTTCTTCTCCTCTCATGAAAAAAAAAAAAAAACAAAAACAAAAAACCACCACCACCACCAACAAAAAAAAGCAGCGCATATCCAAATTCCAATCCCAGCTTGCGGGAAATCATTTCATTTCCGAAATTTAAAGACAATCTCTGCAGATTAAAATGATGGAACAGCTGTGAAGCGATAGAATAAAATGAAAGAGGGGGGAGAAGCGGCCCATCCTCTCCCTTCCCCCTCGCTCAAGGTAGCACAAGGCAAAACTCCGTCTTAAAAGGAAAAAAAAAAGAAAAAAAAAACGTCATTAATTTTGCTGGGATAATAACCCAGGGTGCGATGATTACAGAAAGCAGTTCGGCAGTGACGTGGCCCCAGCCGCCGGCGAGGCGGGCTCGCGGGGAGCACACCCACAAGAGGTACCAGGCCTAAATGGGTTTGCTGCTGGTTCTCCCCCCACCTCCCCAGTTCTTTGAGCACTGAGGGCAGTCTTGGCATTTTCCATCTGGCTCTTCGGAAATTACCCCACTGCCTGAGCCCGTGCTCACCCGCACGTGCAAGTTGCCTTTCAGGGCAGCCGCTGGGCCGGTCCAAAGAGGGAGACGCGTTCAAGGCGCAGCTTGGCGCGGCTCCAGCGTCACCCGCGGCGGCACAGCCGCTCGCCCACCCGCCGCTGCGGCCACCCTGAGCCCGTGCCGAGCTGCGTGCGCTTGAGTCCTGTCAACCGTTTGAAGCCATCCCCTTCGGCCGTCACCCTGATCCGCACGCCCGTAAGCGCTCTCCCGCGGGCAGCAACCTGGAGCCCGCTGGGCTTGGAAGCAGGCTGAGAGCCGCTCCGAGCGCAAACGCCGCGTGGTCGAGCTCTGGCAGAGGCAGACGAGGGCTGGATGAAAAGAGGGGAGGAAGCAGCCATGCTACGTGTCTTAGCTACGCTTTGTCCTTGGGTGCAGAGTGGGTTTGAACATCTGGCTGGGTTGGAGCAGATGCCTGATGCAGCTGATGCTGAGTTTTGCTAGGTCCAGATTTCTAGCAAAAGCAGCTGCAGCGATCAGCACAGAGATGCTCAGATCAGGCGGTGCAAGAGCAGCTGCCTGCTTCCCACGGCTGCAGAAATCCCCTGTCCGCTGCCCGGGTCCGGGGAAAGGCTGGGGGCAGCGGGAGGCGCCGGGACCGTGAAGTCGTGCGGCCGCTCTCTGATCACCCGCTTCAGACAGTGGTGCAAACGGCAGCAGCGCGGCGCACCCGGATCCGGCCGCCTGCTCGGCTGTGCGGAGCTGGGAGACTGCCTCCAGCCCGTGCTGCGAGAGAGCATTAACTAACAGCAAGAGACTTGAAGTCAGGACCGATTTTTCCAGCTGGATTAGACGGGTCAACTATCATGTCGCCTCCCTGTCCGAGAAACTGAGAGAAAACAGCTCCTGATGAGCTGAGCTGCCTGGCCAAAGCAGCTAGGTGAAAACCAGCACACGGCTCCCGGCCGTCTGGAGGCTCCCTGGAGACTCGGTGGGGCATGGAGGGGAAGCGGGGGGCAATACAGGTCCCAGGCAAAGCAAAGGGCATTTCCTCCTGCGGGGAGTCCTGTGGTGCCACCCGGCGATCCCGCGCGGTTCTCCCACCGCTTTAGCATGTGGCCTCTCGAGGGAGGCCAGGGTCCACTCCGGACGCAGATGGGAGGGGGAAACGGGCACTTTCCACGTCTCCCAGCTTTGCAATATTCTTTGTTCCTCTCCCCGGCGCTTGCTCTTGTCACTAAGCTTGGCTTTGTCATCCCCCACGTCCCCAAACAGGAGCAACGGATTCACCAGCGAGCAGGGCCCCCGGCCCCCCGCTGCTGGGGCAGCACCCGCCTCGCAACCCCTTCCGCTCTTCTCCGCAGCCCACACGTCCCGGGAGGACGAGGCGGCTGGTGGTCAGGCCCAGCGCGACGCTTCAAGGCCGTTGAGCTTCCACTTGCTGTTCTTCGGGCGGCTGAGTTGTTCCTTATCCCTGAAATATATTCCAGCAAGTGTGACTCATCCCTCCTCTCAGGACTCTAACCTGCAATAATGAGATGTAAATCCTTGCATGACCTATTATATTAGCTTATGCTATATCACACATCTCTGCAGATTAGAGGGAAGGGAGCTGAAACGTCCCGTCGGCAGCAGCAAGCCCAGGAAGCCGCTGGTGGAAATTAAGAGGATCGTGTCTCAGCGTTGGCACCCGATTCGAAGAGGACCCGAGCGGCTGGCTTCCCTCCTCCGCCACAAGACCTGCTCGCGTGACGATGGGGACCAGCCGGCAGCGGAGACTGGCTCCTCAGCCGCGCTCCGTGGGGTGCTCCAGGGGCATCCGAGACCTTCACCGGCAACGCGGCTGCCTGCAAACCCGCGCCAGCATGGGGAGAGGCCACCGGCGGCCAGGGGGGCTGCTTCACGCTTGCACTTTGGCGCACGTTGTCATTTCTCGTGATGGGGGCAGCAGTGGTGCCGGCGAGGACCAGGCCGGCGCTATGGCCAGGACAGACCCGGCACCGGAGCGTGCCTCCAGGCAGGGATGCTGCTGGGCAGGGGCCTCTGTTTGTCCCCCCCAGCTGCTGCACGGCTGCCTTCTCCACCAGCTAAAATGCAGCAGAGCAGCCACTGATTAAACTTCAATACTAATTAATCTCCGCTGAAACATCTTTTTTTTTTTTTTTTTTTTTTTTTTTTTTTTTTTTTTTTTTATCCCCAGAGCAGCCAGTGGAAATAACCCGGTATCGCATCCTCCCTGGCGCAGCCTCGGCTGCCGCGTGTAAACTGCTTACGCCTAAGACGGTAACTACTGCTAAACGGGAGTTATCCCGGCTTGACTTCTCCCCAGAAGGATTCAGCTCGAGCAGCGAGTGTGGTGCAAAAAAGGCCTCACTGACGACCAAATCCCGAACGCGCGGCGCGACCCGAGCGGAGCGGCGGGCCGAGACGCGTGGGGCCGGGCACCTCCGTGCGCCCCGCCGTGCCTCTGCGTGCCCCGCCGGGGCCGGGCACCTCCGTGCGCTCCGGTGGCCGAAGCCCTCCGGGGTGGAGGTGCCGAGCGGCCCGCGGGAGGCCGGCGCCGGCCCCGCGGCTCCTCCGAGGGCGCTTCCGCCGCCGCGGCTCTCCTCCCTCGTCCTGCTTCTTGCAGGGGTTGACTTAAAATAGCTCCTTTGATGTCACCTTCTTTTTCTGTGTGTGTGTCTCTTGCTCGGTGTTTGGGCAGCATCCACCACAGGCGACATGTCACGTGTTACAGCACATACCGAGCTTTCCCTTTTTTTTTTTCCTTTTTCCACCCAAACCGCTGTTCAGTTGCATCCGGCGCCGCCGCGCGCGGCTGCACCGCGCCTGGGGCCGCCGGCGAGAAGCCGCGAGGTTCCCCGCGGCCGCCGCGCCGGCCCCTGCCCGGACACGTGCCGTGCTGTGCCGTGCCGTGCCGCGCCGCGCGGGGGGCCCCCACGCGCTGACACAGATGCGCGGGGACAGGCAGGCGGCGCGGCGAGCGGGCACGCGGGGAGCCCACGTGCCGCGGCGGGGGCGGCGGCGGCGGCGGCGGGGCGGGCGAGCCCCCGGCCCGGGCGCCGCGGGTGGGTCGCGCCCCGCTCCCCCGCGGCCAGCCCCGGTCCGCGGAGCCTCGCGAGGGAAGAGCCACGCGCGGGCGACGGCAGCGCCCTTCCCGCGGCCGCCGAGCGGCTCTAATCCCCGACAGCCCGCGGCAAGGAGCAAAGCGGCTTAGCCGCACGGGGGGAGGGGGGAACGGGAGCCGGGGGGGCGGCCCGGGAGGAGCCGGGGGCGGCGCCGCGGCCCCGCCGCGCTCCGTGCTCAGCCCCGCAGGGCCCCCCCGCCCCCGCGGCGGCGCAGGGCCCCCCCGCCCGCAGCGGACACGCAGAGGCGGCCGGGCGCGACCCCAGGGAACGGTTTTTATTACAGTTTTAATCTCACAGTCGGTAGCGTTACATGAGATAAAGCACTGGACAGGACTGGAAAAAAAGGCCTCTGGAGACAGCATGCAAACATTGCGACAAGTTTAAAGCAAAACAACCCAAAAAAGCGGCCGGGGTGCCGCCACCGCGCGCCCTCCGGGACGGGCGGCACGGCCGCCGCCGCAACCATCACTTCTGTCGTGGGGGTTTCTTTTCCTTTTTGCGTGTCCGTTTCACTGGCTCGTTTCGTCACTCTCTTCCTTATTAACTGCCTTCCCTCCTCCTCCTCCTCCTCCTCTTTTTTTTTCTGTTTTTTTTTTAATTTTTTTCTTCTTTTAATTACATTAAAAAATAAGATTCGTACTTTAGTAAAATGGCCCGGCGCTCGGCTGGGCCCAGCTTGAAATAATAATAATAAAAAAAAAAAAAACGAAAAACAAACAAAAAAACAACAACAACAACAAAAAAAAAAACAGACGGAGAGCAACAAAAAACCACCCCAAAAATCCCAAAGAAAAAGCTTGTGGGGGGGGGCGGGGAGAAGGGGGGGTAAAAATAGAAAAAAAAATGACCCAAAATAAAAAGATCGATTTGGAAGTGAGCAGGGGAGGGGGTGACCCAAGGTGAAAGGGGGGGGGAGCCTCCCGCCCCCCCCCCGCCCCGGGACCTCGGGGAGGGGAGCGAGGAGGCGGGGCTCGCACCAAGCCCCGCCCCCTCCCTCCGCGAGGCCCCGCCCCCCTCCACGAGGCCCCGCCCCCTCCACGAGGCCCCGCCCCCTCCCTCACAGGTAGAGCTCCTTGTCTCTGATATGGGCCAGCTGCTCGCGGAGCTGCCGGAAGGCCGGCCGGTGGCTGGGGTCCAGCGTCCAGCAGCGCCGCATCACCTCGTACACGGCGGCCGGGCAGCCGTCCGGGGCGTCCATCTTGTAGCCCTTCTCCACGCGGGGCACCACGTCCTTCAGGGGCTGCGGGCACGGCCCTCTGAGCACCGGCCCCCCGGCCGCGACGGCCCCCGCCACCCCCCTGCCCCGCACTTACGATTCGCGGATAAGGCACTCGCCCGAAGGAGTAGATTTCCCAGAGGAGGATCCCGAAGCTCCACACGTCCGACTTGGTGGAGAATTTCTGCCGGGGCGGGGCGGGGGGGAGGACGGCGGCGCCGTGAGCGGGGCCCGCCGGCGGCAACCCGGCGCCCGCGGCCGGCCCCGCTCCGCTCGCCCACCTTTTCCCTAAGCGCTTCCGGCGCCGTCCACTTCACCGGCAGCTTGCCCGTGTCCTGCGTGGACGACGCTTCCTTCGTCAGCCCGAAGTCGCTGACCTTGGCGATGTTGTCCTCCGAGACCAGCACGTTCCTGGCCGCCAGGTCCCGGTGGACGAAGTTGTTGGCTTCCAGGTACTCCATGGCCTCGCAGACGTCTCTGGGGCCGGCGCAGAGGGGAGCGGGGGGCTCAGCGCCGCGCCGGCCCGCCGGGGAGCCAGCGCCGGCCGAGGGCCGCGGACCCGCGCGCCCGGCGCCGTACTTACAAGGAGAACTTCAGCAGGCAATCCGCGCCGAGCACCGACCTCCCGCGCGACCGCAGGTAGTCCACGAGGCTGCCCTGCGGAGCGGAGCGGAGAGACGGCGTCCTCAGAGCCCGCGGCCCGGCCCGGCCCCGCCGCGGGGCAGGGGTGGGCACGCGCGCGCGCCGGGGGGGGCCTCCCTCACCTTGGCCATGTACTCGGTGACGATGTAAAGGCCGCTCTTCTCCTCCACGATCACGCCCAGGAGCTGCACCAGGTTGCTGTGCCGCAGCTGCCTGCGCGGCGGACACGGGCTCGGAGCAGGCGCCGCACGGATCCGCCCGCCTCCCCCCACCGGCCCTCTGCACCACCCCCGTCCATCCACCCGTCTGTCCATCCGCCGCCAGCACGGCCACCGCGGTACTCACGTCATCACCGAGGCCTCCGCCAGAAAGGCCTGCGCGGTGGCATCGTTCTTAATGCACTTCACGGCCACTTTGTTGCCCCGGTAGTCGCCCAGCATCACGTCTGTGGGGGCAGGAGAGGGGCGCTGGGACGAGCCGCGGCCTCCCCGTCCTTCCCCCGGTGCCCCCTGCGGCGGGGGGAGGTCTGCATGGAGGGCCACCACCCCCACCAGGGCCACCGTGCTGCAGGGGGGACGGGGACGAGGTTCCCGCTCACCTCCAAACTCTCCTTTGCCAATGATCTGCAGCAACTTGAGGTCCTTCATGTTGAGGGCCCAGCCGCCTGCAGAGGGAGGGTGGAAGGAGGAGGATGAGGGGGAGCCGGGGAGGAAGGCCGGCAGCGGGCGAAGGGGCGACGCCACTCACTCCGCGAGAACTCGTCCTGCGCGGCCACCGTGCCCTCCATCACCTTCGGCTTGATGAGGCGCGTGCAGAGCCCGTCGGCGTCCGTGGTGTAATGCTGCGGGGGCGCCGGGTGAGAGGCAGACCCGCTGTGGGCCCGGCCCCCCTGCCATGCCCCGCCGTGGCGGGCCGGGCCCCACGGGCGCTCATGGGTGGGGGGAAGCCCAAGGAGCTTGGCGGGGGTCCTGCCAGGGCGATGCCAGGCACTGGGATCCCACCAGGTGGCAGCACAAAGCCACGGATGGGACCAGCAGGGGCTCAGCTGGTCCGTCCCTCTGTCCATCCCCGTCCCTCCGTCCGTCTGCCCAGCTGCGCAGCCTGTCCATCCTGATCCCATCCATCTGCTTGCCCCAAGGGTCTGTCCCCAGGGGCTGCCCGGCCAGTCCCGACCCAACCCAAGGGCTCGGCAGAGCAGGTCCCACCAGCTCCTGGGGCCCTAAGCCACCTCCCCACCCCAGCTCTGACGTCCGGGAGCCCCTGTGCACCCCCCAGGCCTCCCCGCTCCCCCCAGAGCCACAGGCTTTCGGCTGCTGTCACCCACCCGGTGGGCTCCTTCCTGCCCGTGCTTTGGGGGGCTCAAGAGTGGGGGGAGCGGGGGGGCACAAGGGGAGCAGCAGGCACTTGGTCCATCTCCCTGAGCCATCAGTAGGCCGTGCTGACCCCAAATGCTGCTACAGGGGGGGACAGGCAGGGAAAAACACTTCTGGAGAGCAGCCCCGAGCCCACAGGCGCCTGGCAGCGGTGGGAGGGAAGGGATGGACTCCCCCCCCCAGCTCCCAGCCGGGCGGAGGCCCCCCGCCGCAGCCCCGCGGCTCATTTCGGGACAGGGCAGGCGAGCAGGACCCGTCCGCAGGGAAGGGCTGCCCTTGGGGGGAGGCTGCCTGAGGACGCGCGGGAGCGGGACACGCTCGCGCGAGGGGGGATTCCTGCCGCTGGCCGGGCTGGGGCTGCTCCTGGCCCCCCGCCGGGGTGAGTCCTCACCTCCACCAGCTGCATGAGGTTTTCGAAGTAGACCTCCTCGTCGATGCTCAGCTTGCTGGAGGAGTAGATGATGCGGTAGTGCTCCACTTTGCCGTCGCAGCTCACGCAGAGGGTGTAGTCGCCGGGGTAGTTGGTGCTCTCCCGCACGAGGAAGAGCCCCGTCTCGGGCGGGTACAGGAGCCGCTCCGCCTGCTCCCGCGTGATCTTCCCGTGGAACCACCTGCGCCGGGCAGGGCAGGTCCGTCAGGGCCCGCGGCGGCCCCAGGGGCGGCCCCCGGCCTGCCCCGCTCCCCCGCGCCAGCCCCACGTGCCCCCCTTCTCCTCCAGCCCTCGCACAGCCCTTCGCAGCGACTTTGCTTTCTAGAGCTCCCTCCGTCTCCACTGTCCGGCCGACACGCGGGCTCCTGCTCTCCCGAAACCGCCCTCTGCCCCGTCCTGGGCCGACGGGGACCAAGGCAGGTGGGAAGAGAAAAGCGTGCCGGCAAGACCGGCCCTGGGAACACAGCACGCCTGCAGGCGCTCACCGTGCCGCGGCACAGGCAAATCCCCAAGCGCCGGAGAAAAGGTCCCCGGGGGGCTTTTACGACGAGGTAAAAGCAGGCGGAGAAGGGGAGATCGGGCCCCGCGCGGCTGCTTCGGCCGAGGGAAACGCCGAGATGAGCCGGCACCGCCGGCTGCGGGCAGGCCGGAGCCACGCAAGGCGCGCCCCCTCCCCAGCTCTGGCTGCCCCTTCCTCCCAGCCGCGCCGGGCACGCAGCAGCCCCCGCTCCTCCAGAGCGCGGGCTGCCGGCGGCTCCGCGGTACAGAAGGCGCTTCAGATCCGCCTAGGCACATCCACCTCTCCGTCCACCTGCTCTCCGCCTGCTGCAGCCCCCCTGCTTTCCCTAGGAAGGGCCGAGGCTTTGCAGCTACGGCTTCGGGCAACCGGCCCGCTCTGCGACGCAGGCCCACCACCCGTCCCCTTCCGCAGCCCGGATTTTCTTCCGGCTGCTCTTAGACGTGGGGCCCTGGGTTAACCGAGCCTTTGGTCCGACGCAGCACAGACGCTTTAGCCGTAAAGCCGGCGCTCCCAAAGGCACCCTCGCGGAGCTCCCAGGCAGCGCCGGGGCAGGGGCGGGCGCTGCCACGGGCCTTCGCCCCCCACAGCTACTCACGGCATGAGGCTGAGTTTGATCCCGGCTTTCACTCCTTCCCGTTTCTGCACGTAGTTGGCAGGGATGATGCCTTCCCGGCCCACCTTGTTCTTCGCCTTGTACCAGTTGGGATCCTGCGGGGAGCGCAGAGCCGTCACGACGAGCCGCTGCCCGGGGCGCCGCGGTGGCCCCCGCGGGGCGTCCGCCGGCCGAGCCGCCGGCGCCGCGGAGCGGAGCGGGCTCGGCGGGGCCGAGGAGCCGCGCAGAGGGCCTCCTGGCCAGGCTCGCTGGTGCGGCCAGCCAGCCCCGACGCCGGCGGGCTGGCGATGCAGGCGCCGCGGCACCTCCCCGCCGCGGGAGCCGAGCCAGGCAGGCGGTGGCAGCAGGGCCGGAGGGACAGTCCTGTCCCCTACAGCCGCTGCTGCTGTTCCCCCTCCCCGGGCTGCCGGGCCCCTCGGAGACCCCCTGGCCTCTCTCCTTTTCTCCCCTGGAGCTAAGCACAGCATTGCTCCCAAATTGCATCTCTCTCTCCTCCCTCCGCTGCCTCCTGGGAGGCGCTTGAGAAACTTACATTTTGGAGCAACTTTAACTAATGAGGCCGTGAATTAATTAACCGAACGCGTGGCCTGATTCCTGCCCTGCTGACTCTGTGGGGACAGCAAAGCCACAGGGGCCTTCCCGCGGGACAAGCAGATCCTGCCAGCACGGCTCCGGCCCCGGCAAACTCCGTGTTGTGGGATGTGGGGAGCAAAGCTCCGCATGCCGGGGAGCTCCGTGCATCCCGAGGAAATCCCACCCCGTCCTGGCTCCCTGGCAGGCGGGTCTCAGAGCACCGAGCCCAGCGGATCCTGTCGCCCCCAGCCCGCGGGAGGCGGCAGCAGCCGCCCAGAGCGTGGCGGCCAGAGGGGACAGCCCTCACCTTGGTGACAGCGACGATGGTGAGGACGTCTCCTTTGCTGAAGGGCAGGTCCTGCTCGGCGGTACCGTGGAAGTTGTACTTGGCGATACACTCCGTACCGGACGGCCAGACGGCCTGGCGGGGAAGGCAGAGCGGGCGTCAGCCCGGCCCGGCGCCCCTCCCGGCCCCGGGCTCCCCGGCCCCATGCGGGCACCCGCCCCACGAGCGCACGGGGCTCGCGGAGCCGCCATCCTCGCCGAGCCTCGCGGCACGGCAGCCTGCCGCTTCCTCCCCGCGCTCGAGCGGCCGGAGAGCGCCCGGGGAACCGCTGGCTCACGGCCAGGCGCGCCGGCTAGCGAGCGCTGCCGAAGCCGGGCCGGGCAAAACCGCGGGGCTTCGCTAGGCTGCCGGGCTTCTGCCCCCCTCCCAGGCGAGGGCCACAGACGGGGCACCGGGGGGACGGGCCGTCCTCGCGTACCGTCCCAGTCCCGGCGGGACCCAGCGGGCACAAGGCGCGCTCGGTGCACCGGAGGCTGGACGGGACCGAAGCCGGACCCAGACGCGAGCCCTCGCGGGGGCCCCGGCGCGTCTCCGCCCGCCCCGTCCTCTCCCCGCGGGGCTCACCTGCATCCCTGACATCTTCTCAGGAGGTTCAGGCGATCGAGTCTCACAGGAAGGACACGTCACTTGGTACCATGAGACCTGGAGAGGAAGGGGACGCCTGAGACGCAGGGATGCGCGCGGAGGGCAGCTCAGCGCCTCCCGCCCTGGGCTGAACGTCGCCTCGCCCCAGCGGGAGCTCGGGAGCGGGAGGTGCCCCGGGCGCAGCGTCCCGGGTGCCTAAGGCGGTCTCGAGCCAGCCCACCCCAAAAGGAGACGTGCCCCTGCTTTGCACCAGCTAAAGCCCTTGCAGAGGCACCCGGCGGCTGCTCCCCCCGCCTGCGGGCGTCAGCTCGTCCCCGGCGCGGCAGAGCGAGGCCGAAGCAGGAGATGCCGGCGCGGCGCAAACAGGAAACGCTGGGGAGGCAGAAGCAGCCGCCGAGCATCGCTCCGCCGCGGCCCCGGGGGCCCGAGCGCCACCCGCGCGGGCGCCCGGCCCGGGCCTCCCGCGGCGGCGTACCCGGCTCGCCAGCCCGCGCCGGATCCGGGCTCCGCGCGCGCCTCCGTGGCACGGGGCTGGGGGCGGCCGCCGCTGCCGCGCCGGATGCAGACGAGCGCACGTGCGCGCGCAGGCGGGCGTCCGGGCGCGCGAGGAGGAGGAGGAGGAGGAGAGGCGAAGGAAATGGTGTCAGCCCGCCCGCGGCGGGGCGCTGGCACCCACCGCCCGGCATGGACACGTTTCACCCCAGCCCCACGTCTGCAACAGGGCGCGGGAACGCGCCCAGCTCCCTAAACTGGTTCCAACTGGGAAGCCCCCCTCGAAGGCAGGCGCTCCGCCGCCGCCAGCTCCGGCCCGGGACACAACACCGCTCTTGTTCTCGAGGAGGCCGCGCGCTTCCTCCCGGCGTAAGCGGAAAGAGAAAGATGCCCTGGGAAGGAAGCGAAAGCGGAAGGGCCGGGTTCGAGCCCCCCGGGAGGCCGCCCCTGCTCGCGCGCTGCCGCCGGCGCGGCTCCCCGCGCCGCCCGCCCAAGGCGGCCGAAGCCCGCGCCGCGGCCCGTGCCCACGGGGGCGAGCGCGAGAGCGGGTCCCAGCTCGGCGTCGGGTTTATCGAGCTACGCGCGACGGAGAGAGCGAGAAATCCCCGCCGGGGCGCAAGGCGCGCGGCGGCGAGGGCTCCCCCGCGGCGAGCAGCCGCCCCTCCCGGCTGCTGCCGGCGGCTAAAAATGTTTTGGGAAAGAGGAACCGAAACGAGGGGCAAGGCCGGCCGGAGGAAGGAGATAACGGGCAGAAGCGGCGGGAGGAAGAGCTCAGACGCAAGCGGCGCCCCGCTTCCGCCGCGAGAGCCGTCGCGCCACGCCGGCTACCGGGGCGCCCCAAGGCACCCGAATTCCCGGTGTCCGGCCCGGAGCCGGCTGAGGAGCGAGGGATTTCGGGAAAGGCTCCGGGTGCTGCCTCTCCAAACCAGAACCGGCTGCGAGCAGCGAGGCGGCGAGACGCGACCCGCCGCGCGGAGCGGCTCCGCGGAGGGAGGCTGCCGCAGCCGAAGGCGACCGGCTCGGGAGCAGACGCCTCCTGCTCCCTTACGGCACGTCAAGGTGTCACAGGCCGGCGCGCTCCGAGCGCGAGGAACGCTCTCCCCAGGGGCAGGGAAAGCTACTTCCAGCAGCTTGGCGAGCCTCAGCGCTCGGACGCGGAATAAACGGAAACCTGCCCCGTCAGACGAGGGCAGAAAATCCTGATTCGCTTAAACCGGCGTCACTGGTCTCCGTTGCTGCAAAGCCGCTCCGGCAGCCGGGCTCCGCGGCAGCTCCCGGCCGGAGCCCGCGGAGCGGGAAGCAAAATCGGCCCCTCAGCAGCGAGGGGAAATACGGGAAGCTGCTCCCCGACCAAGCTCGACGCCACCAAGGAGCCGCAGCAAGCCAGGGCGTTTGGAAGCGGCGCGGGAAAGGGCCGTGCCGCCGGCGCCGGGCGAGCGCTGCCCTTTCACCGGCCGCGCTGGTGCCGGGCGCTGGGCGCGGTGTTACCGCCCGGGTCCAAAGCGCGGGTTTACGAGCCGCGCCGAGCGCCGCGGTGTCTCTCGCCGCGCAGGCTGCCAACGCTCGCGGGTCTCCGGCGCCGGGCAGCACGGCACCGCCGGCCCCAGCGCCGGCCGAGCTGCCGCGCGTCCCGCGGCGCCGCTAACCTCCAGCTCGCCAGCCGCGTCCGCTTCTGCTTTCGGCAGGGGTTTACCCTGATTTAAGCGCAACTGTTGGTTTTGGGTTTTTTCTTTTTTTTTTTCCCCTCTTGAGGAAATCGCTTTGCCCGCTATCCCTTTCTGCATCACCCGGCACCCAGCCGGGAGCGCGCCTCCGCGCCGGCTCGCGAGCCGCAGCGAGCTGCCAGCTCCGAGGAGGGCTGGGAACGCCACCATCCGCCCGGATCCCGCCAGGCTCGGGGCGCTTTCGACGCCGGCATCTACCTAACCTCATTTATCCCGCTCTCTCCCGCCGTGCCCGAGCGCTCTCCGGCCGCTGCCGGAGCGGGCGACGCAGCGGGGGGAAGCAAGGTGGGTTGGCAGCAAGGAGGGGGGCAAAATCCCCTCCAAAAAACCCACTCAAACTTACCGGAGTGGAGCAGAGGCCGAGGAGCATCTCGCCGGCTGCCCCCAGCTCTCCGGGCCCCCTGGACGGGCACCCGGCGGCCCCCCCAGCCGGAGCCCGGCCCCGAGGGCAGGGCAGGGCGGAAGGTGCCGCGTTTACATTTTGAGCCCTAGCAGCAAGTTTGCAGCAGGCCGGAGGGAGAGCGCGCTGCGAGCACAGCCGCCGCCTCCCGCGCCGGACCCAGAGCTCCTGCCTTTGCAGCGCCGGAGGGAGCGGGGACGGCAGCGGTGCTGGGGAAGCCATGCCCCTTCCCAGGTTTTATCGCCAGGCGTTTGGAAGAGGACATGAATCCCCTACTTGAGTCTCTCTCCGCTTGCAGAGCCCGCATCCGACAAGCCCCGGAGGAATTCAGCCTTAGGAGGGCTCCAAGCATCCAGCAACCACCCAACAGCCAAAAGATGCAAGCCGGAGACATCCGCCCGCCACCGCGTGCCGGTCGACGGGGCGGGGGGCATCTCGGGGGGAGCGTTCCCCCTCTTCCCGCTCGGACGCTTCGGCGCCCGCGAGCTCGACGCTGCCCCTGCCCACGGCGGCCGGGAGGAAGCGGAGTTTCCCACGGCCTCGCGGTCTTTCCCACGGCCTCCCGGCGGGAGGTTTCGCTGCGCCGCGCTGTCCCCCGCGGCTCCGGGGGCGTTTCGGCCCGCTTCTCTTTCGGCGCCGGACGTTCAAGGCCGAGGAAGGCGAGCGCCCGCTCTCGGCGGAGTCAACCCAGGACGAGCCCGCGTCAAGTCGAACTTCCGAATTTAAGAAAGTTTCATTCCCGCAGGAAACGCTCGCGCGGGCTCCGGCCGCATCCGTCCTGCTCATCACCTTCACCGAGCCACCAGTTAGCAACGTCCTGTTCCAGCGCTCTACCTAAGTTTCCTTAAACTTCAAAAAAAAAAAAAAAAAAAAAAAACCACCCCAAAACAGACAACGTCCTCTCCCTCTCCACAAGATCTTATCAACTGTTATTACAAGTAACATCTATGATTACCATAATCGAAAGAAAAAGACGTTTTTTTCCTTTATCTCATCAACGAGTCGCCCACATTGGGCCTCAGAGACCTGATCAGCTGCTTCAGCCGTTTGCGCTGGGCGCGGTGCGAAAGCCCCTGGGAGAGGAAAGGGGTTTTGCAGTGCCTTTCTTTTCTTTTTTTTTTTTTTTTTTGAAAGAAGATGCTGCCGTCAAACCACAGGATGCGCCGGGGGGACAGCCGGAGCCAGGTGGAGGCCCCCGAAGCGCCCGAGACGCCGCTCGGAGCCTCGCCGCCGCGCCGGGGGGGCTCTTCCTGCTCGCTCGCCGCCGCTTCCCGCGCGAGTCACGCGCCTTTCGCACGCCGCGGGGCGCGGGCTCGCCCCGGTGCCGCGTTCCCCTCGGGGCAGCGCGCTCCCCGAGCCGCGGGTGACTTCCAGCGGGCGCGTTCCCACGGACGCGCGGTGGCACGGGGAAACCAAGGGAGCCGCTGCACCATTTTTTTGCCCGTTACGTTGCAAACCGCCCCGGTTCTTCGCCCCGACGACCTTCCCGCGCCTCCGCCCGGGGCCGACCCGCTCGGGTGCTTCCCGCGCCCCGAAACGCTTCGGGGCGTCCCTGGGAAGGGGCACGGCCCGCGGCCGAGCTTCCGCCGAAACCGCCCGGCCGGGCCGTCGCCCGCCGCGCCGCCACCGCCGGGATGGGAGCCTCGCGCGGCCGAGGCCGGCCCGGCCCGCGCAGGGGTCCCGGCGTCTCCGGCGGGTCCTGCCTGCAGCACGTCCCCTGCCATCGCGCCTCACCTGCCGCGCTTGTTCGTTTTTTTCTTTTTAAAGAAAAAAAAATATATATTTTTTTAATTTCCTTTTCCCGCCGCATTTTTCGCACGCACACCCGGCCCCTCTCGATCTCGGCGAGCCCGCGAGCAACAGCCGTTACTATAAATAGCCCGAGAGCGCGGTGCGGGCGGACGCGGCCGGGCCGCAACGCTGCCGGGCCGCCCGCAGCCGCCGCCGCCGCCCCGGTCCCCGCCCCGGCCCCCGCGGCGGGCGGCGGCGGCGCGGCCCGACGGGGCCCCCAGGGGCGGCGGCGGTGGCCGGGCCCGCCCCTGCCGCCGCCGCCGCCGCCCCGCGGCCCGGCGCGCTGGGGGTGGCCGCCGCCGCCGCGCAGCACTCACCTCCCGCGGCTGCGGTGCGCCGCGGCGCGGCGCGGCGGGCGGGCGGGCGGCGAGGGCGGCGCAGCGGCGCTCAGCCCGCCGCCGCGTACTCCATGCGGCGCCGGCGGGGCCTCCGGGCTCGGCTGGGCCGGCGGCGGCGGCGGCGGCGGCGGAAGGGGAGGAGGAAACAAAGCGGCCGCCGCCGCCCCGGGGTTCCGCGGCCCGACGCGGCGCCGCGAGCTCGGCGCTGCGCCGCGCTGCGCTGCGCTCCGGTGCGCGGCGGCGGCGGCGGCGGGGCGCGGGCTCCGCCCGGCGCTGCGCGGCGCTGCGCTGCGCGGCGCGCCCGGGGCCTGCAGCCAGGAAGCGGCACCCGGAATCGGTGCGCCCCGCGCAGCGCGCCTGCGCCGCCGCCGCCGCCCGCGCAGCGCAGCGCCGCGCAGCGCAGAGCCGCCGCGCAGCGCAGAGCCGCCGCGCCACCTGCCGGGCCGAGCCGCGCCGCGCCGCGCCGTGCGTGCGAAGGGGCGGCCTCGGGCTGCCCCGCGCCGAGCGCGCCGCGGAGGCTGGGCCGCGGGGAGCAAAGCGCGAAGCCCCGCTCGCCTCCGGGAAGCGCGTGCGGGAAAGGGCCGGCGACCCGGTGTCGCCAGCTGCCGGGTGAGGCCGTGGCGGCCGCGCGGACCCGAGTCCCGCAGCGCGAGGAGCTGGCGGCTCGGCCCGCAGGACGCGCTCGCCCGCAGAGGGGCAGGGAAGGCCCCGGCAGCGGCACGGCGCGCCGGCTTGCTTCCTCGCTCGGCCTCCGAGCAGAGCAGCCCTGGGAGGAAACGAAACCGGCTCGTGCATGTGCTTGCCCCAGAAACGCACGCGCAGATGCAGGCGCACGCACCCGTGTAAATGCACCTACGCGAGCTTGCACGCGCGTCAAAAACGCGCGCCCGCGCGTGCAAGCGCCGACGCACCTCCGCGGCCAGGCGCCCTGCGGAAATGCAGCTGAGCGCGTGCACCTGCACGGGCGCGCCCGCACAAGCGGTGCGTGCACGTACGTGCGGGCGGGCGCCCGGCTGCGCGTACCCGTCCGCGGTGCGGCGGCATCGTCGCTCGCTCGTCGGGGAAGAATGCTGTGCTCGGGCGCCCGGGCTGCGCTGCTCTGGAGGAGGCGGGCGGCGAGAATGGGGGCGAGACTCGGGTTTTCCCCTTGCGACAGCCGTCCCCGCTGCGTCCTTCGCCTCTTGCTTCTCTCCTCTTGACGGCGAACGGACACAAACATCCTCCGTCTCTTCGGGTTCGTCCCCTTTGCCTGTGGGCTCTGCTGCACCAGCTGGCTTTATCGCGTGACGGTCAACGGCCTCTCGTGTCCCGACGTCCTCCGTGGAGCAGCAGCCCCGCCGGGGCTCGGAGGAGACGTGCAGCTGCCCGAGCTCGCAGACCCTCGTGCCGCGGGCTGCGCCACGTGGATCCTCGGCGTGCCCTCGGACCGCTGTTCCGGGCCGATTTAAGGCCACGGTCCTGCTGGAAATGTCCTCCTGCCTGGCCAGGAGGTCCCAGGAGCAGGAGCGGGCTCAAAACTGACCCAACTGGGGAAAGGCCAGATTTGTTTTAAGCTGGGTGAAGTGGCTGGTCCCAGTACCGCAAACTGGGAATGCTGGTGCTGGTAGAAGGAGGGAGGGAAGGGAGGACGTAGAGCCAGATTTGGGGGGAGAAGGTGGAGAGAGCCTGACTGGGGGGACAGCGGAGATGCCGCGGTGACGGGAGCGATGCTGAGGACGCAGCTTGGGGCTGGCCGGGGAAGGGTCGCTGCCCGCACCGCAGCGTGGCCCGGGCTGGCGGGTCGGAGCCGCCCTGCTCGGAGGGCAGGGAGAGCCGGGTTTGGAGGAGAAGCCCCGGACAGCCACGTCCTTCCTTCGCACCAGGAGAGGGGGCCCTTCAGCCTGCAAGAAAAGGGAAAGTAAAGAACGGGAAACCGGCGCGGCGGCGCGCGGGGCAGAGCGCCAAGGCCGCGCGCGGAGAGCGCAGCTCTTGCCGCCGGCCCGCGAGGGAGGACGAGAACGCCGCCTCCGTCCTCGCAGCAGCGATTCCCGTCCCGAGAACGAAACGCCGACTCCGCAATATTCCCCCTGGGGGGGCCCTGGGCACCCGTTTGCGGCGAGTTCTGGCGTGCGGGACGTGCTGAGGGCTTCGCTTTTGTCCCTGCGGAAGGGACGCAAAGAGCCGCGATCCTGTGCCCCGTCTCCAGGATCGGAAGCGGCGGGAGAGGAGCAGCGCGTGGCAGCCTCTGGGTGCCGCAAAGGGTCCCCCAGACCCTCCGGGAACCCCCCGGTTGGGGGGGGGGGATCAGGCCAGCTCGGTGTGGGGCAGCAGCTCAGCGACTGCGTGCCGGCAGCCGTGGATGCTTCGGGAGCGCTTAAGCACCTAAAAACGAGGGGAGACTCGAAGCCGGGTTTCCTAACGGAGCCAAGCGTGGGCAATGAGCAGCCCTGTAGCCCGGTCTCCTCCTTGCATCTCCTGGCTGATCTTAACCCTGTGGGGCAGTGGGGCTTGTGCCTCCAGGGCCTGCAGATAACGCAGCTTGGGTAAGAACCGGTATCCAGAGAGAGCAGAGACCTGCAGAGGAGGAGGTCGCTGCGTTGGCTGTACGAGACGGCTGAGAATCCCCCCGCGTCGGCACGGACACCCTAGGGAAAGCCCGAGTGAGAGATCCCAACCTCCCGGACCTGCGAGCTGGAACCGCCCCGGGCTGGGAGCTCCGCGGTGGGCCGGGACGCGGGTCCCGGAGCAGGTCGGGCTGCTGCCTCAGGATTTGGGGCAGTTCCCGGGAGCTCTTCTCCTCCTCGGAGAGCCCCTTGCGTGCAGGAAGCGTTATCTCACCATCTCCTTTCCTCCCATCTTAACCTGGGGCCAAACTCCATCCTCGCCCGCTTTCATGTTCTCTGATTAACCTGGCACTTAATTGTGCCTCTAATGACTTGGCACCATCAGCCAAAACACCGGCTCCTTTCCAGAGGGAGGAGGGACGAGAGGAGGACGGCTGGGACGCACCCGGGAGCGCTCAAGATAGAGTAATTCCCGCCAGGCGCAAGGAACAGCTGGGAGATCAGACCCAGGCCGCGGCGCTGGGGGGCCCGAGGGTGGTGGTACCGAGCAGCGGGCGCCGGGCCCGGCGGGGAGCGTGTGCGGAAGGGAGATGCCAGCTCGCGTCCGAACGCTGCTTCCCCCGCGCTGGAGCGCCCGGGCCGGGGGCTCGGGGCCGAGGCCCTCGCGGGTTCAGGGCTCGAGCTCTCTGCTGGCCGCAGGTCCAGCCCGGGCAGCGCCCAGGACCAGGCTCCCGCTCCAGCCCGGACACGTTTCAGCTGCATTTCCAGCAATGCTCAGAAGACTGAGCTAAACTTCTTTTCTTTTTTAATCAGAAAAATGCAGTTTTTGGTACTTTTCAGCGCATCCAAGAGTTAATCCCCGAGGCAGCCGATTTCTGATAACAGATCTCACGGGAGTAAACAAACAACAAAATGAAAGAGGGAGCCGCCAGCGGCAGCGCAGCGCCCGGGGAGCTCGGGCTGGGTTAGAAGTACAGGATGTGTTTTTAACACAGAGGGTCATTAAGTGTTGCAGCAACTCCCCCGGGGAGGTGGTGGGACCGCCAGAAGCTGGCATCCAGGGAGGAAGAGCTCTTCTGCAGGTGGCTCCTCTCGCCGGGTCCCGCCCGAGCTCAGGAATTACTGCGCGGGGGTTCCTGGCGAGGAGATGCCCACCGCCCCAAATTCCCGGCACTAGGGGCGAAGGGGGTCTCCAGGGCTCTTCTTTGCATCCCTCACAGGACGTGGGGGGACAGGTATGGACAGTGCCTGAGACCTCTCCTGGGAAGGATCCCTCCGCCCAACGGTCCTACCCACGTCCATGCGTCTGCTCTCGGCCTGGGGATCCCTCCGGCTGGAGCGAGGTCAGCTACAAAAACAGTGTGCTGCTAGACACTTAAATACAGCAAGACCAGACTGCAGGGGAAGCATCTCTGCCTCCCTCTAACAGGGGAAACTGAGGCACGGAGCAAAGCAAGTCGTAAGCTGCTCCGTAGGAGGCATCTCTGGAGGGTTCGTAGGTTGCAAGCTGGGGGAATGGGGTGAGCTGGGGCATGTGGGTTCCTGGGAGCCACCTTTGCCTTTGGTAGAGGGAGAAGAAAGATGCTTGCAGGATGGCCAGGCAGCCCAACGCCCAGGCTACCCTCCCCTAGCGTGGGGTTTGCTGCTGGCACGGCTGTGTTGCTCCAAGAAGATGCCACCATCTTGCACCCCTGGACAAGCATCCTCCAAGGTGGGTGCCCTTCCCCGCCGATCCGGTGGGCCGAGAGCCCAGGCTGGATGTCTCCTTGGCTTGGGAACGCTTGTAGCGGGTTCACAGCGAGTCAGGGACACTCACACCCCTGGGCTGGGGAATACGGCTAGCTCAGGGCTGCTCGGCCAGGCCCTTGGGGGGACACTGGAGCCCTCCTGCGAAGGGAGGCCAATGCCAATGTGCCACCCCAAGGAGAGAGAAACTACAGAAAGGGGTGTCGGACTGGGGCTACAGCGGGGAGGAACGTGTCTCAGCCCACGCAAAGGGAAAACAAAGATCAAAACTTCACCGGCACACCATAGGGTCCTCTAGGGCCTGCCTCAGCCCACAGCTTACCTCCAGCAGCATGGATGCAAGGAGGCCACGGTTTCAAGGTCAGGCTCTAATTCACTTTCCAGATACCACCAGGATGCTGCCAGAGAGAAACAAGAGCTCCGTGGCCTCTTTTTCTTCTCCCTTGGGACCCCAAGGGAGAGAGCAGGACCTACAGGCGTCCAACACATCTGCAGAGCCTGGAGACACCCTGCCCTGCAGAGAGTTTTTTCACTCTGTTAAACACTGCTCTGCAGCTGTTTATCAGCTTGAAAGCTGATGAGTTTCCATCTTCGGCCAGTTTTTAAAATGAGCGGCTCCTTCTCAGGAGGCTCCTTCCACCTCCCCAGGACCGCAAAGACACAAGTCAATGCCAGGAGGTGCCAGCCGGGTCCGTTCTACCAAAGCTGGGGATGTGCCTGAGAAAGAAGGTGTGTGGCTGCCTGGATGTTGCCCTGCTGGAATGAAGGACCCATGAGCAGCACCATCTTTGTAAGAGGATGTAGAGCCAAGCTGCGAAGGCCTAGATGGCTGGTTCGTTTTAAAGCCAACAATAAAAGTAATTGGCCATGGTGTGATAAAAGCTCCCCTGGCTTATCACCATGCCAATTCCGGTAAAGAAATCACAGCACTTGCAATCAACCTGGGGATTAGAGACTGGAGGGTTTAATTGAGGAAGATTGTTAGGAAAAGGCAAAGATAGGAGAGCAAGAGTTGCTTATCTAGTGCAAGCAATGCAGGCTTTCATGAGAAAAATCGATGGATTTGTTTATCTGGAGTCCATGGGGAAGAGGAGGAGGCAAAGAGCTAAGATCCCAGGAAGAGGGCACCCCAGAAGGAGCCAGAGGTCCTTGCTCCTGCCTCTCAGAGGAGCCCTTGGGGCTGGGATCTCCTGACACTGCTCTGCTCCAGGGTGACCACAGGGCAGAAAGCATGGCAGAGCTGGAGCGTGCAGGTGCAGAGCTGGGGCACTCTTGCTTAACACCTGGCCCACGCTCACTGCTCTCCTCCAGCCCAGGGCTGCTAGGTCCGTGCCCTGCACCATCCTCTGTACCCTGCCAGCCTGGCTGCAAGCCTGGAGTCACCTGGTCTGCAAGTGGCAGCGCCCAAGCGCATGGCACGGAGAGCCCCCGCCTGCTGGGAATCCTGCCAGAATATCTGGCTGCGAAAACGGCTGGCAAAGGAGCTAGCTCAGCTTTGGTTTTCCAAAGACATTGTCCAGGAAAAGGCAGGACCTGTTCCTGGAGTCCTGGGCTGAGCTCTGCTCTTGCAGCCATTGCACTTCTGTGCCCAGGAGGTCGATACAAACAGGAGATGAGCAGAAGGCAGTGTGGGAAGTTGAACGGTCTCCATCAGCCTCAGGGTACCTGGATTTGAAGGGTCCCAGCACGAAAACTGGGACCTCACCTACAGTCACCAAGCTTTTGAAGGGACCAGGATACTCAGGAAGATGTGTGCATGTGGGTCCAGACTTCCACAGCAGCTCTGCTCCAGACATGAGCACAGCTCTGGTGTCCAGGTCCCCAGGCTCTGCCCCACGCAGCTTGACAGCAGTGACCCCCAGGAGACGACTAGCTCTTGGTAAGTGCACCCCAGGGAGGCCTTCTGCCAACGAGGGGCTGTTTCACCTCAACAATGTTTAATATTAATCTGCTTATCTGCCCCGGCGCTATAAAACACTCATCTCCATAGGAAAACATTCCCACTGCTCTTTCGTTATATCTGCACTTGCTTATTGCAGGCCTTATCAGCAAAGTTAGCCAGAAATCAAGGCAGCAAAGTCACGCAATGGTTCCAGCGAAAGGGGCCTCTGGTCCTACGTCAGATTCGGCATCGCCTGTTCACACATGGCTTCGGGGAGGGCTGCAGCTGGAGGGGAAGCAACTTCCTACAGGGATGCTGGGCCCAGTCCATGAGAGCCTCTCCGCTGCCCAGGGATGGTGTGACATGCTGCTGCCAGTTCCGTGACAGTTCTGGCTCTCTTCTGAATCGGTGGGTTAAGCACTGAGACCCAGGCCCCTCTCCGGGATGAACCCACACACTCCATGCTATAGCTGAATGCTGGCTTTGGGATGGCCCTTGTGATGAGGGGCTTCATGACTCTAGGTCCCTGCATAGGTAGAGGTGATGTTTTTTGGACAACGGAGTTTATGGGTTGCTCTAAACCGCCCTTCTACATTTCCTCCAAGGCCCCTGAGGGGCAGCTGGAATATGCTGAAGCTCAGACCTGTCTCTCAAACCATGGTTTGGATCTCCCCGTCCTTACCCCTGTTTTTCCTCCAGTATCGAGACTGTGACATTGAATGGCGAAGACAAAGCCCATGTGGCAATAGATGAGGCTACTCAGGCTGGTTAAATGAATTCAGGAGGGCCTGAGGCTCTATCATTTCAATGTTTCATAACAAAATGGTGGTGCTGGAACCAAGGGACCCTGCCTCTTGCAGCAAACTTAAAGTGGCTCCATCAATATCCTTATTAAACCTAACCAGAGTTTCTCTTCTGCAGAACAGCTCTACCCATCAGTGGAGAGCAGAGCAGAGATTGACCTGTCCACACCTGATCTCCAAAGACATTTTTACTGCCTCATCAACCTCTATACCTATTAGTGAAGACCGGGCAGCACCTGGACACAGAGAGACAAAGAGCTACTCCTTCTCATCTAGGCTTGTTTAGCGGGTCTGAACACCTCCCTTCTCTTGCTGGAATCTCCCTGAGTTCTTGGGCAATCGCCTTCCCCATTTCATTCCCCAATACGCTGTTTCATTTCTCTCTCTTCTTGGAAGTTTTTGTGCAATGAGTGATGAGTGATTGGTATTCAGACCTGAAAGAAGCTCTTATTGGTCAGGGTCTGTGGTTATGGTTGAGCAGATGCAGCCCATGGGATCAGATTCAAGAGCAGCGCATGTTGCACTGAATGGTTATGCTTGTTCATGTGTTGTTGCTTGCCAGTTATTGGGTTGGCTAAGAAGTTTTGCGTGCAAGTAAACAACTAGCAGTACTAGGACAAGGAGATGAGGTGTCTGGCTCTACTGGCATGGGCTGACTAAGAGCCAGTGTAAACTCACAGGTTCGAGCTGGAGAAGGTCTTGTTTTCCTTCTCTGTCCCATTGTGAAAACACTGTTGCCCCATCCAGGAATACTAGCAGCCTGACTTTCTTAACAACCAGGGACTGCCTGTTCTGCTTGATCGGCTATTTGGCCCCAGTAGACTACAAAACTCACATCAGCTGCGCAGTAGAACCGATGGCTATCACAGTCATGGTAGGACACAAACCTTTTACATCCCTCCTTGCCCTGGTATGGAAACCTCTGGTTGCAACAGCGGTGGGCAGAGTGGGAGGGTAAAGGTGTCCTTCAGGGCTGGCAGTGACCATGGTGACCAATTAGTCCCTGCAGAGAAGCTTTCCTCCAGCCCAATTCAGCATCAACTTCTTTCCCTTCTGCTACGGTAGACTCTTCTTCCACCCCATCCAAGACCTGTTTCTTCTTCCCAACTGAAATCAGTAGCCCAGGTTATAGATTTGCTCTTACATTTGTGAGCACGCAAGACTCATCAGAGCTGATGGGCTTTGCCCTTGAGGTAACTTTCAGAAGCTTTATCAATAACCACAAGATTTCCCTGTGCCCATTTACCCTAAAAAAAAACCCACACTTGTCAGTTGGGCAATTATAAACCCCATATAGATCAAGGGAACAAACTTTTCCTAAAATATATGGAGAAGTATTAGCATTTTTCCAAAATTTCTGCCCTGCATTAGCACGTCCTGGCTACCTCAGTTAGCTCTTTGGCATTCCCATGCCAGGTTATGCTATAATCAAAGACAGATGATGGATTCTACCCTCTTACTGGTTTTTATCCCATGTGATTCTGATCCTCTTGGAGTAGGGATTTATCTCTGCAAAATAACCTGTTGCTATGTATCTCTTCTTACAGGAGTGAAATGTGTAAGTTCTTCAAACACCTGAGAAAATCTTTCCAAACGCCTTAATGGAGAATGAACAGAAGACACATTTATAGCAAAGATAAATTTCAGCCAGTGAAGATCTGTCCCCTGAGTAGTCCAGAAACAGTGATACTGGCTGTACCTAGGTAATGACACCCACAGCTCCACCCAGCCCTTGGACGTCAGTTCAGCCAAGTTCTTAAACATGAATGGGGGCCATGGGAATATCTCAAGGGTCATTTGTCCTTCACCTATTAAAGTGTGATATGAAAGAAATACAAGCAAATGGTATTCAGACAGAAATTCAGCAGTCATCTGTTTTTGAATATATTCCCTTTCCCCACAGCAACAGATGGTCTACACACTCCATAAATGTGTTTTGTGATGCTGGGACTATGTGTGATGGAATATCCACCACTAGAAATGCTTCACACTGAAAAATCCAATAAATGCTAGAAAGTGAGCAAGATAAAAGACAGAATCTTCAATCTCCAGTTTATTAGATGGCCCCAAAAGGGTTCTACCAGATCCAGTTTTACTGCAAGTGCACCCAGGCCTTTGCCTCACCTGGCATTTGCCAGGGCAATGGATTAGCCCATGGACAAGCTCAGTTCAAGCTCTTCATAGGGAAACGCAGCTTGGTCTGGAAGTGCTCACATCTTTTGTGCTTCATTGATAGACCATAGAGAGGTGTCATGTCCACCTTTTTGCCATTAGGAACACTGAACTCCAGCCGCTGGAGCAGGGTGGACAAGAAAAGGAAGACCTGTAATCTGGCAATGTGCTCCCCAATGCACCTCCTTTTCCCCAGGCCAAAAACCAGTACTTTCTCCCCCTCCACTTTGTTAAGTTCAGTCCCTTCAGCATTGAGGAAGCGCTCTGGGTTGAAAGCCAGTGGATCCTTCCAAAGTTTCCTGGAATGGAAAATGTCAGATCCTGAGATGGTGTGTCTCCTACCTTGGAAGCAGGGGGGCACTGGAAGGCGGTAGCTTAGGAAAGTCAGGAGTTGTTGTCAGTTATAATATCCCTGAAGACAGTAATGCCTTACATGCTCTCTTTTCTCTGAATCTTAGAGCAGATTCACCCTACTTCTGCACATAAAGATCACTATGTGAGCACCACTTTTCATTTCTAAATACTTAGACCACATCTTACTTCTCCTTACACCTCCCTTTGACCCAACTGTCTTCTGCAGCTCCCTGAATTTGGGAATTAACTGTCCCATTACTTATTTCCTTTTCAGACTTGTGCTGGCTCCTGAGTGTCTCTTGCCTTCCCTATCTGAGAAGAGAAACCAAAGAGCTCCAAACAAGCCAATAAGCCAATATTTTGTGTACCTTCCTCAGTGTTTAGGTGACCAGGAAGAAGCCTGTACATTGCTGTAGGAGGCTTTCTGCCTCTGGAGCTACTTACTCATCGTGATTCACTTGCCACTGATTGATAAACACACAACGATCCTTTGGTACATAGTAGCCATTCAGCACTGTGTCCTTGACCGTGCTGAAGAGAGAGAAGATGATGGTGAGAATTTAGAATCACAGAATCACACAGAATTACAAACCAAACAGGCTTTTCTACATCCTCAGGGGACTATTGGTGTAATCCTTGATGCTGCTGAAGTAGGGATGTGGCCCACAGAGATGGCTTTATGAGAGGCAGTTGCATTTTCCATGAGCTGGATTGTGCAACCCTTATCTAAGCTCGTTGGAGTACCTTCAACAAAGTCAACAGAGGGTAAGGATTGCACTATAGGAGTCACCAGGTGGGCCTGCATAAGGGCTGTGAACTCCACCAGCCCATGGTGTAGCTATTACTCTATAAACTGATAGTAATCCCACTGCCATCCACTGTACAGCTGCCTGGATGGTTGTAACACGATGCCTGAGGTCATTACATCAGTAATTACAGACTGTTCTTTCATCTCCTTTGCAATCTCGGCACTTGCCTATGTGGGATAGTGAAGGGCAGGAAGGAGGAGTGCCTGAACATCTCCAGGATAAAGGCTTCTGTGTACGGCAGCGTGCCTCGGTCGGACAGCCGCGGTCTCCTCTCTCTGCCGATGATCTGATCTGCAGGCGGTCAAGAGGAAGAAACAGGTTAGAATCAGCCTTTGACAGAGACATTTCAGCTCTGGAGGAAACGGACTCATGTGCTCACCTATTTCTTCCTGGATCCTCTTCTGAATGTCAGGGTGTGTCACAAGATACATGAGACTCCAGGAAAGGGCAGTTGTAACAGTGTCAAAGCCTGGTCAGAGAAGAAAAAGCATGTAGACCAGGCTTGTACAATATGCAGGGCGCATGGTGCGGCTTGCTGGCTAATTAGCATGTGCAGCAGTCTTGGATGACCAAGAAAGCAGAGGATCTCCTGGTCACACAGTAAGGCTTAGGTGTTTTGTCCCGTTACAGAAAGCTTTGCTAAGAAATATTCATGGAGTCCATTCTGCACTTAGGCATCCTGAGTCATTCCTGCAATATGTCAGGTTTATCTTGCATAAATCCTTTGGAATCAGGGGAATTTCCTCAGAGCAACCCAAAGAGGAATCAGTCCCAGTGATACATCTCTATGTCACGGCTCTAAGGAGCTTCATTTACCCTGATTGCTTTTATGCTGTAATTTCCCTCCTTTAACAGTAGCCAGGCACTGGTTTCACTGAAATGTGTGAAATCACCTTGATCTGGTTCTGATAAGAATTGGAGGGTCAAAGAGACCCAGAAGAAGGGGCTAGGACCCACCCAAGATCACTGTATGAAACGTTAACGGACATCTCTCTTAGGAAAAGCCGTTACGGTTTGTGAAATCTTACTGAACCATGATCCGTGCCCTTCACTTTTCCCTGAAGCCTATCTCCACAGCTAATTGCCCATGCAGGTCTCTAAGGTTGTCTCTGGAAGAACCACCAAAGACTGTAATATGAGGAGCCTGAGAAAATCTGCAGTAGTTGAGGGACCAGTGGGTAAAGTTACCAGCTCCGAATAGGTCATTCACAAGGTTGACAATCTTTTCCTTAGGGATCTGTGTGACAGTATTTCCTTCCATTTTTTTCTCCAGGCACTGCTCGATCAGGGAGTCGGTGATGTCTCGGATGTTGTTCTGAAAGGAAAAGAAGACAAGTCATGTCAACCCAGGAAGCAGAGGACTTGGGTGTTAATGAACAACAACCTGCTGCCAGAAATCCTCTGTTATGGGAGCCACAGCAGCACATCAGCTCTGGAGGATATAGTCTTTTTCCCTCCTTGGTCCACACTGCTTTTCCAAGCTATGAAAATGAGGAGATGGACAGCTGTGGCTTGAAATTGTAAAACAACGCAATAGCTTTCTTGGTAAACAGAAGAGGGATAACTCTCTGCCAGCCTAAGGAGAGGAGCTGCTTATTAGAGGAATGTGACCACACTGGGTCTTACGATGACCCCTTTGAATGGCCCAGCAGTTCAGTTCCCAGAGGTAACAAATGTTCCTTTTGCTGATGTGGGGAACAGCAGCGTCAGTTCTGGTAAACTGACACCATGCTTTTTTTAGATCCATGCTGAAATGAGTGAGCTAGTAACTTTTTCAATCTTTCTCGATTTGTACCTTCTCCCAAGTTCTCCCAAAGGCAGCGTGCACCAAGGAACAAAGAATATCAGCCTCCTGGCACTAGCTTGCTTAGTAATCTTTTGAAAGGATCCTTCAATGGTCCATGGGCCACAGGCTGTAAACCTAACCTAGATAATGTGCTTGAGGAGCACTGAGGGATACGGTTGGTGCTGATCAACACCTAGCACAGACCTGATCAGGGAGTCCCAAGACAGGAGAAGGGCAGTGCCTTTAAGCAGAGCTCCATAGCCTGATCTTGGTGCTCCAGGGCACACGTGGCAGGTGGTTCTGTTGACAGGTCAGAAGTCCAACCAGCAAACTGCCCCTATCACAAACGGCCATGGAGGAGGACTGCAGTGCTGGATTGCACATGCATGAGACTACAGATGAGTAGGTTACAGCTGGACAGGGAAGCCTGAAGAATTCGTACTAGGTGCAGCAATATCTGCAAGAATTTAGATATCTATTGATTTAACATAGTTCCACTTGACAGCAAGTGGAAAAACAACCCATTAATGCAGAATGGCAGGGAGTGAGAACTCAGTCCTGGTGTAGTGAGGGTCCTACAGGCTCTTACCTTGTCAAAGGTCTCATAGTGCTCTTTGACAATATTCTGCTGGAAACGAATGAATCGTTTATTGAAGTCTTTAAATAAATTCATGGCGCGGCTGGGAAGATACTGGAGCACAGGGATGAAGTCAGCAGGGTTGCCGGAAGCAGCCACATCCCCAAACCGATCGCTTACATTCACTATGCTGAGCAGCTCTTCGTCATTGTGGTCATAACGTTTGCCAAAGCACATGGCACAGATGACGTTGGCCACAGAGACCACCAGGTACCGGTACGGGTCAAAGCTCTTCTCCTCTTCCATCACCTGCAGGAACTTGGTAACCAGGTAGTTGGCTTCTTTGGAGATGTGCTCCTCCAGGAGGCAGGTGGAAGAGGAGGTTGGGCTGGGGGCAGTGGAGAAGGTTTTCAGGGCATTCTGGGCCAGCTTTCTGCGAGCTTTCCACATCTCTCCTGATTCAGTGCTGAAGGTCAGGCTCTGGCCATCTGTGACAAGGCGGAAGCTGTGGAGATCAGGGCGCCCTATGAAGTCTTCTCCTTGTTTCACCAGGGCTTGCTTGATGGTGTCAAGCCCGCTGACCACCAACACGGGTCGGGTGCCGATCCTGATCTCCATCACGTCCCCGTACTTCTGGCTCAGCTTGGTCAGGGCCAGATGTGGGTTCTTCCTCAGCTCCAGCACACTGCCAAGGATGGGGTAGCCTCTTGGTCCTGGGGGTCTCTTCAGCCCCTTGGGGACCTGCTGCCTGAAGGACTGGATGAGCAGGAAGATCAGGCAGAAGACTGCAGCCGCAGTGAGGATCTCGGTGGCCGAGAGAATGCCTTGGCTTCCCACCAGCGACATGGCAGCCTTTCTTTGCTGCTGAAGTTTAGAATTCCTGAAGAAGTTAACCAGAAGGGTGGCACAGAGCTAGGGTTAGTGAGAGGTAAAGTCCAGCAGAAGTTTCTAGCTCTTGATGCTGATAATAGGAACTAAGAGGTATTAAATTGTTAAGAGTGATTAAGCAAATCAGTCTTAAATAAAATCTCTATGTAATGTAGCTGAAGCTCATATTCTCTCAGTTTATTTCACTAAGATGAAAGGATATATATACACACAAATCACTGTCCTTTCTCTGCCTCTATGAAAGCTTCTTTGTAAAGTGACTTAGAGGTGTAACTGCCTTCAGCTCTTGCAGGAGCCTCAGCTCTAGGTCTCTAGTGTGGACCTGTCCCAGGTGGTGTTGGACTCCCCCTTCTGCTCTGCATTTTTCTGCTTCTATTCTCAGTCTCTGCCACTCTGGCTGCCCTGGTTCAAACCAGAACTTAGGACTCGATGGGGAGATCTGATCGCCGAGCCCTTGCTCTGCCCCTGCCCTGCTTTGGCTGTCTCACTTTCCCTCCAGGGCTTGTACAGCACTCCGGTACTTCTAAGGGGTAAAAACTGGAGATGTACAAAGACTTCAAACACATCTATCTCTTATGGGGGATCTCAGCCCCTCTGAAGCCAATGATTTACCCTTCCCCTGCAGCCTGCTAAGGACAAGGAAGCATGAACCCTGCCATAACTTGCCGGAAGATATGGGATCTGCTGTTTAGTTTAGCAAATCTTTTTTTCCAGAATTTTCTTAGGCTCAGCAAACTCTGTATTACTCTCAGAGCCTCACCCCTTGGTGGACCCCAGGCTCCCAACACCTACTGGAACAGCCACAGTTCCTACCCAGAAGAGACAACATTTGCAACATGGAACAGAAAACTGCGGCCCCAAACACAGGGAGGGAGGATGGGAGAAACAGTAACTCCTCAAAGAGTTACTCAAAGAAGCTGGTGCCCTGTCTAGCAAAGACCTGTCTGTAGGAGGGGGTAAACAGCCAAACTGGAGGCATGCAGGCTCTCTCCGTGGAGAGCAGCCAGCTCCTACCTGCAGCTCCTCTTGGTTGAGAGGGCTGGTTTTACTGCCCGTGGCTTGGGGCAGAGAGACAGCGTGTTCAGCGGCTGCCTGCCTACCTGCCCTGCAGAGTGGACTGGATCCTCTTCTTCTGCCACCTGGATCTTCCTGTCCTGCAAGCTGGAAGACCTTGGCTTTATATACACGACCTGGCTGGGTGCTTATCCCTGCGTGGTCATAGGAGGCAACAGGTTAGGAAACAACAAAAGAATGGCTATCCATTAACAAACGAGGCTGAGCCTGGCTGGAGCCAGCCCAAGAAAGCAAGGCAGATATTTCCTCAGCTCAACTCTGAGAGAGAGATGAGTAGTGGTTTCTCTGGCCACTTAGGGCATGTCCCTCCATAGAGCCTAGGATGGGGAGGTAGAAGGGGTAGTTGTGGCACTGCCCTAGGGAGGAACAGGAACATGCTCTCATCTTCCTGCCCTATAAAGATGGAGCTGCTAGCTCTTCTGCGGGCATTTCCCCAAAGACCTTTCCTGGGGTGAAGACTCTTTCCTGGAGTGAAAGTCCACAAACAGAGCTGTTACCTCCAACCCCACTCTGGAGGCGTTTGGAGGTGCAGACAAAACTGCCCAGATGGAAATCGAGGACAAAGAGGAGGCCAAGGAACTGGGGGAGTCTGCAGATGGGGAGGGGGTGCAGTGCAGCGCCTCCCACCCCAGTCCTTCTCCCTGACATCCCTCCTTCCCCTCCCATGGCACCTGCCAGCAGGCTCAGGTTAACGATTGCCCAGGTTTGCGTGAGAAGCTGCCTGCTGAATTTCACCACTCGCCAGCCCCTGGGGCCAAATCGAGAGGATCTGGGAACAGGGAGAACTGAGCAGGGAGGAAAGTTCAAGGAGAGCAGGAGCGCGGGGGGGGGGGGGGGGGCAGCAGAGGGCAAGAAGGAGGCCGGGGAAAGGGCAACACGCAGAGCACCTCCCGCTCAGTCCACCACGAGGACGCTGCTGCGCAGAGGGGTACAGCTCCCTCAGGGTCAGCTACGTGGCCTCACGAGCTGGTGTCAACTCTCCTGAGACCTTTCTTGGGCAGAGTGCAAGCCCACCACAGACCCAAGAGCACTCATTGCTCAGGATGTCAGCAGTTCCTCTTGAAGCCAAGGAGATGAGCTGATTTGGGCTCTCTGACTCCAAAAAAGGCTAGCTTTCCACCCTGGTGTCCCCCAATCCCTAAGCCACAGGAATGATGCAGGGTGAGATATTTCTTGACTAGGAATAAATCTCCTCTGGTTTTCTAACCCAAAGACAGCTGTATGGGACAGACAATCCGAGGGCAATGTGCCATCTTGGGGGGACAGTGGTCCTGCTTAAGCCCAGCTTCTCCAGGCATCAGGTGTATTCATTTTGACCTAAGATGCTCCACAGCAAACTTCCCAGCAGTATCTCCTGAGATCACCGGGTGCGCGAGCCTAGCTGTGTTGAGCTGGCCCCATGGATGAAGCGGGGTTTTATCTTCCCTTCAAACCCTTCCCTCGTTTTCCTTCTCTCTCTCTCTCTCCCTCTCTCAATCTCTCCCCCCCCCCCCCCCCAAGGCAAACACAACCGGCACAATACCAAGAGGACAAGACCCTGACTGCTGTGGTGGTTGGTGGCAGATGCTGTCAAAGGAGCTGCAGGAACGGCGGGTACGTAATGCAGTAGAGCACACATTTAAGCTTCTGCTGTTCGCACCCGTATTTTCTCCGCAGCTCAGATAGCTGCAAAGTGAAGGTTTCCTCTGCTTCCCCGGGCCCTGACTGCTACCCGGCTCTTCCCCAGCTGCGGCTAAGCTCTCCAGCTTCCCTGGAGCAGACCTTGGAGCAAGGCTCGCCCCTTTTGAAGTTGCGGGAAGGAGTCCAGTCCCTTCAGGACTTGCTGTTGCTCTCACTGATGTTAGCAGGAGCTTTGCTACAAAAGACATGGAGAATAGGGACAGTCTCTTTTCTAGTGAAGAGCTCGCTCTGTTCCCCACACTGGACTGTGATTTTCTGAACCAGTGGTGCCCGGAGAAGCTCCCTGAGCTTGAAGAGGTGGAAGCAGTAGCAGCGAAGAGCTGGGAAGTATCAGCTATACAGTGAGGGATTCAGCCAGATCGTTTGGGCCAGATGGAGTCTGTTAGCTGCCGAGCCACCCCGCTCCTGTGGCCCCTGTTTTGGATTCCACCTGGCCCCTGTGAATGACCCTAGGTGAGTTTTAGCACACAAAGATCACGCCTCTCACACGGATCCCAGATTTCCCCCTTGCTCTAGGTCCTTCCTCCAACAACGCAGTGCTTCCTGTGATGGGTTATGGACCTGCTTACTTAAAATGAGGTTGCGGCCACCTAGGAAAGCGGGGTGAGATCCCACTGCCAAGAGAATGCGGTTAAAGAGCCTTTTTTTGGCTTCTGCCTTCAAAGCCAACCCAAAGACACAGGGAACAGCAGAAATAAACTTTGCAGGTAAAGGGAAGTGGAAAGGGGAGCCGTTTCGGGGTTCATAGGTTTTTTCAGCACCAGCTTCCCTGCGCCGTGATTTGGAGCACTGGTGTCAAAGACTACCGAAAGCCACCCTTCCACCTCAGCCGCCCCACGAAGGGGCACGGCTTGTCTGCCTTTTGGGATGCCTGCTGCCGCCAGGGACCACCCTGGCAGACTGAGCCTGACTCGCCAGGCTGGCCAGGACGGAGGAGGCTTTGCCTAGCCTCACCCCTCGCCCGCAGCCACCCCAGGGCTGCGGTGCTCCAGGTCCCCTTGGCCAAGTCCTTCCCGGCTCTGCTGTGCCCCTTGGAGCCGGGGCCAGGGCTGTCCCCGCGTGGGAGCTGCCAGGGCACCGTGAGTTGGTACGGAGCAGAAAGATGCTCCCTCTTTCGCTTCCTTTTCATTCCTTCCTCATTTCAGCTTTGCTTCTGAGCGCCGAGGAGAAGCGTTCGCAGAAGGTTATCTGGAGCCGGAGGGCTGTGCTGGCTGCTGTCCATCCTGGAGAAGCATCGGGCAGGTCTCGGTGGCAGGACCTGGTGGCCCGAGCGCGGAGGCAGGTGCAGGTTAACGATTGCCCAGGCTTGCGTGAGAAGCCGGCTGGCTCGCTTTCCCCAGCCTCGCCGGGGCAAACGGGCAGCGAGCGGGAGGAGTGGCGGGCCGGCGGGGAGGAGGTGAGCCGCTGAGATAGGAGAGGTGAACAGGGCAGCGCGGGGCAAGGCTGCGGGCGTTTATCCCTCCAAAAGCACCCCGGGCGCCGGCCGCCCGGGACAGGCTTCGCGCGAGACGCCCGCCCCGGCCCCCGGCCCCTCTTCTCCACTCCCTGCCAGCAATACAAAACCCCTCGTGATTTTGCCAACGTGAAATTCCCCTTTGCCTGCCTGGGGGGTTTGATGACCCCCGCGGCAGCGGCGGCAGCGGCGGCGGGGGGGAAGCGGGGCCGTTGGCATTTCCCGCGCAGCCCCCCGGGCCTGCAGCTGCTCGGCTGGGGGCTGTCGTGTCCGAGCCGTCACCGGCGGGGCTCGTCCCGAGCCTGCGGCAGACCCTTCGGCTGCCTGCGGGGCGAGTTGCGGGCACGGGGCTGGCCATCCCTTAGCTAAGGAACGAGCCAGACCTTGGGGTTCGGCCACAGGTTTCGCTCACGCTTCGAAAACCACAAAGAGCAGAGCGGGAATTCTGCCCAGGTAAAAGCTGAGCTAATATTTAATAAAAGCTTTCAACGCCTGGTCTAATTAGGATCATTAATGGCGGGCGCTGCCAGCGCGTCGTGTCTAAAAGGCCCGGGGAACCCGGGGGTCGGCAGGGTCTCGGGGAGGCATCAGGAAGCCCACGCGGGTGCAGGCGCTCGTGCACGTCCCAGGGCGCTTCCTCGCGCCCCGCTTGCCCATCCCTGCAGCCCGGCTGCGCCCCAGCTGCCACCGGCCTCCTCGGTGCCAGCTGCCAGCGGCGCTGCTGCCAAGCCCGGAGAGGGCAGGGTGTCTCCCGGCGCGGGCACCCATTGAGAACAGCTTTAAGAGCTGCCGCCTTGCGTGCCAGGCAGAGCTTCCCACCCCAAACACGTCCTCCTCGCCCAGCGCTGAGCTTGCAGCTGGGCTCGCGCGCCTCTGCAGACCGACGCGTCTCCCCGGGACACGGCGGGGTCCCACCGCGCCGCCTCCCTTCCCGGGGCAGCTGGACGTGCTCCCCGGCACCCGCAGCCCACAGCGGCCCTTGCCGCGCTGGCTTCCGCGCCGCCAGCCTGCCTTGCTCTCTTGCTCTCTGCAGGCTGCCGAGCCGCCGGGGTGCTGGGGGCGGGGGGGGGGGGGGGACAGAGCCTCTTGGGCCGTTGCACGCACACAGGTGCGCGTGCGAGGAAGCGACCGAGTCTCTGGGCACACTAGTGCCCTGACCCGCGCGCGCGTCTGCTCGCGTCCCGTGGCCGAAGGAGCGCGCGGGGTGAAGGGGAGCGCCCGCGGGCCTGCCAGCGCAGGCGCACGCGCGTGGGCGCGGAGGGCCCGCGCGTGCTCCGCATCCTCGGGCGGCGTGCTGCCCGCTCGCTCGCGCGCCGCCCGCGGGCGCAGGCGCTGGGCCGCCTGCCACCCCCTGCCAGCCCGGCGGGGCCGCGGCGGCTGATGCCGACCCGCTCCGGCGCCGCGCTGGCCCCGGCACCGGCTCCTGGATGGCAGACCGCCGCCCTGGCCCTTTAAAAGCCATTTCCCCCCACCACCACCCATAGCGTGACTCCGAGTGACCGGGGCGTCCCAGGTCTGTCCGGAGAGCTCCGGCGTGCCGGCCCTTCTCACGCGATGGCCCCACCGCCGGCCCGGCCCGTCCTGCCGGCGGACCCCGTCGCCCCTCTGCCCGCGGAGGCGCGGGGAAGGCGGTGGCCCCGCACGGAGCGGCTTCGCACGCGAACCTGGCCAATCTTTAACCGGGTCGGGTCGGGTCGGGGCGAGTGCCGTGACCCCTGGCTCGCTCCGGGCTGCTCCGCGCTGCCCGCTGCCGTCGGGCGGGGGGGAGAGGTGCTGGCTCATGTCTC
Organism: Rhea pennata; assembly: GCF_028389875.1. NCBI lineage: Eukaryota > Metazoa > Chordata > Aves > Rheiformes > Rheidae > Rhea > Rhea pennata. The sequence goes on from NC_084672.1 coordinate 22,115,490, forward strand.
CCCATGGGGTGGGGGGTGGGGGGATAAACCTCTCCCGTGGCGTGGCGAAAGCCTGAGCTGCCTTTGGCTCTTCTCGCGGGTGTCTTTCGCCCTACGAGAGAGCAGCGGCTTCCCGGCTCGGAAGGCAGCGAGGGGAAAGTCCTGCGGCCCGCAAGCGAGCCGCCGAGAGGATGAGCAGCCCCCGCTTGGCCCCGTGCGCTGGCAGTGCCCCGCAGGGGGGAGAGGTCCCGCTGCGGCCCGCCGCAAAGCGGCTGCTCAGCCGCTTGCCTGGAAGGGAGGCACGAGGGAGGCTTCGTTTGCCAGAAAATCCCTGGCATCATTTTCCCTTCTTGGTCTGTGGCTCTGCGCAGCAAAAACACCGGAGCAAAACGAGGTGGCAGGAGTAGGTGGCAGGGGACAGACGGGAGCAGACGCTGGGGTCCGCAGCCCGCTGTCCCCCCCCCCGGCCCCTGCCGCCTGGGACTGGCACGCTTCGTCAGCCTGGAGGGCTGAACGGAGCAGACCAAAGCCCTTCTCCGGGCGCGGGGGCTGCGTGTAGCCGGGAGGGGACGGAGCCGCAGCTGGATGCTCGGAGCAAGAGCACGGGAGCAGAAAGCGGCTGACTCGTGGTGCTCAGGCCCGCTGGCAGAATGGGACCTCAGGGACGTGCCCCAGCTCCTCGAGCATCCCGGGGCCCTTGCAGAGCGCCGGCTGGGCCGGTCCCGACCCACCTCCGGCAGCGCCGGGGCTGGCGGGGGCCGCGGCGCGGGGGGCTCTGCCCGGCGGGGCGCTGGCCCTGGCGCCGGGCGCCTTTAAGAGCCTGCCCGTAGCGTGACTGCGAGTGACCGGGGCGGCGCAGGTTGCCCAAACATCCCGGCCGCTTCGCACGCGATGCCCCTCGGCCCGGCACCCCCGCGCCCCCCGGGGCCGCCACGTCCCGTGCCACCTCCCCGCCCTGTTGTTTGCACGGGGAGAAGCGGGGAGCCGCAGCCAAGCGGCTTCTCACGCGAACCGCCCCGATCTTTAACCCGGCCGTGCCTCCCGCCGCCGCCCGACGGGCCCCCCCGCCCCCGGCCCCCCCCCCCCCTCCGGCCCCCGCCGCCCTCCGGCCCCGCCGCCCCCCGGCCCCGGCCCCGGCCGCGCCGTCGGGGCCGCGCCGCTGCTCGCCGCAGACCCCCGCGGGAGGAGGGCGCCCCGTCCGCGGGGGAGGCTCAGAGCCTCCCGCGGGGCTGCGCGGAGTCTGCTCCCTCCCCCCCCCCCCCCCGCCCACCCGCGGCCCCGTGGGGTCCGACCCCCGCCGCCCCCGAGGTGCCGGGGCGGGGGGCTGCGGCTTAGCGATTCGGGAGCTCGGCCGCCCGTCGGCTTTGATTAGGCTTCGGACACGTGACGGGAGGCGCCTGGGCCAATCAGAGCGGGCGGCGATGCATATAAAGCAGGCGCGGCGGGACGGCGGGTACCTGCGGCGGGATCGGGCCCCGCGCTCGCCGAGCCGCGGCAGGGACAGCGGCGCTGCCCGCCCCGGAGGTGAGTCCGGCCCTGGTCCCCCCGCCTGGAGCCTGGGGAGGCTCTTCCCCGACAGCTTTCCCAGGGGACCCCCCCCCAAAAAAAGCTGGAAATCTGGGGGCTGCTCTTTTTTTTTTTTTTTTTTTTTTTTTTTTTTCCCGGGGTGGCCCCATAGTTTGCCAGGCTGCTCGTAGCGTCCTTCCCCGAGCCTCTGGGTGGGTGGTTTCTGGAAGAGCCAGGGGTGCCTGGGTTATGCTGGGTGATGCTTGTCCCAAGACCCTGCGCACAGGGCTCGCTGCCCCGGGCAGCTGCGCTCCGCAGGGCTGGGCTGGGACGGGGGTCCCGGCTCCGGGCCAGGCTGCGCCATCGGGCTGGCTCTCCCTGCTCCGGCAGGGCTGAGGTGGCTCTTTCCCAAATAAGCAGGGACCCCAGTAGCCCCACAGGGCTCCTTGCCACGAAAGGACCTGTTGTGCTTGAAGCCAAGGTGGCCCCTTGGCACCTGGGTGCCCCGAGCCCCAGAGGGGAGCAGCAGGGAAGGTGGGATGTCAGACCCAGCCTTTTTCCACCAGTGGCTCAGGGTTTACCCGAGCGATTTCTGGCAGAGCCGGGAGCAAGGTGCCCCCTGTTTGTCAACTACAATGGGCAATGCGGGGTCCTGCACCTCCCTCCCCTCCCCAGAGGCACCTCAGAGCTGGTTAGACAACCCTGAACTGAGCCCGCTGCCTCTGGGACGTGCATTGGGAAAAAAGGGTCTTTGCATTTTCCAGCCCTTTCAGTTATAAGTGATGGAGCATTAGAGACCAGCACTAGCTAGTTTTCTTGGTCAACGATCTTTAGTAAGGGCTGTGATAATCTAAACAACCCCCTGCTTGTTTTGTTCAGTTTGCAGGTGAGTGATGGTTCAGTGCAAGCAACCAGATGACTCAAATCAGGACAGTTCAACTCTTCTATAGAGAAATGCTCTTGAAAAGACTTTGCAGTAGGAAAGAGAATATCCGTACTTAAAAGAGCATGTTTCTTATCCTGGCATGTAGGAAAAAAAAGCCATATGACTTACTCCTTTTACTCCTGGCTAGTTAAGCTCTGCTTTTAACTGCAATTGGTTTTCTAGAAACAGATATGTCTAGTGAGACTTATATTTATTCTTGTCTGCAAGAGCAAGCTCCACTATTGCATTCAGGAAGATGCTTAAATCTAGGGGAGCAATTAGTAAAGAGTGACAAGAGATTATCACTTCATCCCCTAATGACTTTTTGGTGAGGATAAATGTGCAGTTGCTTTGATTTGGACACAAGTATGATATAGGGGAATATTTCTCAGTACTGAAGAATGCCAGGGTGCTAAAGTACAGAAAAGCAGAGCAGAAACTATAGATTGCCTCCTGAGTCCTGGTCTCTGGGTGGAGTGTTTGGATCAAAAGTTACACCTTGGTTTGTTGCCTACAGTCCTGTGCTCTCACAACTAAATACGTGTCTCAAAACTACAGGTGCCTCATGGACCTTCCCCCCCTCCAAAATGTCATTTTCTTTTTTTCTTTTAGTATTAAGGTTTCTAAACTTCAGCAGCAAAGAAAGGCTGCCATGTCGCTGGTGGGAAGCCAAGGCATTCTCTCGGCCACCGAGATCCTCACTGCGGCTGCAGTCTTCTGCCTGATCTTCCTGCTCATCCAGTCCTTCAGGCAGCAGGTCCCCAAGGGGCTGAAGAGACCCCCAGGACCAAGAGGCTACCCCATCCTTGGCAGTGTGCTGGAGCTGAGGAAGAACCCACATCTGGCCCTGACCAAGCTGAGCCAGAAGTATGGGGACGTGATGGAGATCAGGATCGGCACCCGGCCCGTGTTGGTGGTCAGCGGGCTTGACACCATCAAGCAAGCCCTGGTGAAACAAGGAGAAGACTTCATGGGGCGCCCTGATCTCCACAGCTTCCAATACATTTCAAATGGCCAGAGCCTGACCTTCAGCCCCGAGTCAGGAGAGTTGTGGAAAGCTCGCAGAAAGCTGGCCCAGAATGCCCTGAAAACCTTCTCCATTGCCCCCAGCCCAACCTCCTCTTCCACCTGCCTCCTGGAGGAGCACATCTCCAAGGAGGCCAACTACCTGGTCACCAAGTTCCTGCAGGTGATGGAAGAGGAGAAGAGCTTTGACCCGTACCGGTACCTGGTGGTCTCTGTGGCCAACGTCATCTGTGCCATGTGCTTTGGCAAACGTTATGACCACAATGACCAAGAGCTGCTCAGCATAGTGAATCTCGGCAATGAATTTGGAGAGGTGGCTGCTTCTGGCAACCCTGCTGACTTCATCCCTGTGCTCCAGTATCTTCCCAGCCGCCCCATGGAAGTCTTTAAGGACCTCAACAGGCGATTCAACTCCTTCGTGCAGAGAATTGTCCAGGAGCATTACACTAGTTTTGACAGGGTAAGAATCTGGAGATTGCTCTGGGCAACCTTTTGCCCAGGGGCTTGCTTGATGCCCCTCATTCTGTTACTGCCTTTGTCTTCCAGAGTTTGGTTCCTTAGGAGCACTGAAACAAATCAGAGAAGTGAAGCTTTTACTTCACTTTCTGGCTAACGAAATAGTTTCTCTGGAAGAGGCTCAAAAAAATCAAATTCAGTGCTGCTGTTTGCTGGAAGCGGCAAACTGCTTGGAGATACTGATTTTGCTGAAGCTCGCCCTGCTTTCTCTAACTATTTTTAAAATAGCTCGTTATGGATAAGATTGGCTCTTAGTCACGCAGGGTAACACAGCCTTGCTGCCCCTTGCTTACCTGGCAGGCCAGACAGCCGCCGTCTCTGACGCTGCCCCGTCTGCCTCTGCGGGCAGAGGTGTCTGCAAGCGTCACAGCTGCTGTCTGTCTGCTTGGCCTGGTCGGGGGGAAGAAGATATTCCCTTGCCCACCCGTCTCATAGGGAAAGCTCACTGGAACTCGTGGGTCTGTAGCTAATCACCATCAGGAGTCCTACATTGGCTGGGAGAAGAGGTTTTCCTCCAGCCGTTGATCTCTCTGGTCTAGCTAACTGCTCTGGCTGTTCCCCCAGGAGCATGTCCGGGACATCACGGACTCGCTGATCGAGCATTGCCGGGAGACCAAGAAAGAGGAGAACACAAGCGTCCCGCTCTCCAACGAGAAGATCATCAGCATTGTCAACGACCTCTTTGGGGCGGGTGAGAGTGTGTCTGCTGTTAAAGGCCTGCTGCTGTCCCTGTCCTGGCTACGCTCCCGACATGGCAGCTGAAGAGCTGTAATCCACTGCTGGAGGCAGCTGAGCACTTCCAGGGCCTTCAGCAGCCCTATAGACAGGGAGGCCATGAAAGTCCTGAGACAAGCTTTTGAGAGAGCTGCTGTTTAGCCCTGGCAGTTGAACTTAAGGGTCACAGCAGAGGAGGGGAGAGCGGAGCCAAAGCCATCCAGATGCATCTTTTACGGTGCTTGGTATCTGGGGCTGAACCTGGGCTCACAAAGGCTCTTCTGACAGGTGACCAGAGCAGATGGCTTTCCTGAGATAGCTGATGGGGGGGACAGCTCCAAGGCAAATATTAGCTGTGTGTCATTGGCCAAAAGATCTAGAGTGATGGGATGTGCAAATATCCTCTGGCCTGCCTTCTCTAGGTAACTAAATGCATTTCTTCCACGTCTATGCAGGCTTTGACACTGTTACAACTGCCCTTTCCTGGAGTCTCATGTATCTTGCCTTGTACCCCAACATCCAGAAGAAGATCCAGGAAGAACTAGGTGAGCACATGAGTCCGTTTTCTCCAGGGCTGAAATGTCTCTGCCAAAGGCTGATTCCAACCAGCTTCTTCCTCTCGACCACCCGCAGATCAGACCGTTGGCCGGCAGAGGAGACCGCGGCTGTCCGACCGAGGCACGCTGCCGTACACAGAGGCCTTTATCCTGGAGATGTTCAGGCACTCCTCCTTCCTGCCCTTCACTATCCCGCACTGGTAAGCACGCTAACAACTGACACGTTACTAGTTTTTTGGAGCTGTTTTCTGGGAGGTGCTGTTTATGCTGATAACAATTTGGGAATTAATCCCCGTTATCATCGTAGGCTACCTCCGCACAGGCTGTGGGGATATATTCTGATGCAGATCCTAAATTCCTTGGGTTAAACCTCGTTACGGCTTTGCTGACAGTCGCTGTTAGTGCAGCTACGGAGCTGGCTTGGTGCACGTGGCTGCTCTCGCTGCCCAAATCTGAGGCCGGCAGCTGCTCTGCTTGTCGCTCTCCTGGGGCCGGAGCTGTTAGTTTGGGGACAGCTCCACTTCAGACCCTTTGCTTGCAGTAGGACAGTCGGTTAAGACTATTTCCACCTGCCCTGGGAGAAACCACGTCACGATTCATTCAGCTTCCCGAACCTAGAATCCTTCTGGTTGAGGAAAAGCATTAACCGAGAACACTTATAATCTCCCAGTTCAAATACAGGCAGGGTATTTCCTCGCAAGTCCTTGGAAATAAAAACAGGGTATTGGAAACGAAACACCTCTAGAACTTGCCCGCCTTTGCTTTACCCTAAAACTGCAGGTCTCCTCTTAACCTCTCCTCCTGCACCCCGATTTCTTTCAGTACAACAAGGGACACTGTGTTGAATGGCTACTACATCCCGAAGGACCGCTGCGTATTTATCAACCAGTGGCAAGTGAATCACGACGAGTGAGTATACCGAATCGCCCGCCGCTGTTGGTCTGCTTGGCACGAAGGTCACTCGGATTGGTCCTTCACAGCAACACGCCTAAAGCTGAACAGGTCGTGAGAGCAGGGGTGAACAGCCGCAGACCAAAAGCCGTGTGCGTCTGGGGCACAACCGAGGGTCACATCTCCTGCGCGTGCAGCCGCTCGGGACTGCGCGGGCCGCCTCGGCAGCTGGGGCTTACCGACTTTTTTTGCACAGCAGCTTGGAGGTGTCCTCAGTGCGTCGGACTGACCACGTGTGCGTGGTGGCTGTTTCTGAAGGGTTGGCAGCTTTGGCTGCTGAATAATCAGGAATCGGTAGATCTTCCTGCCAAGCTGCACTTGTGATCTGGGCTGACAGCTCTGAATGTGTCCAACAGGAACTGTCTCGTTCCCTCTCTCAGGCAGAAAAATGCCCTGTCAGAAGGGACTGCTGACATGACCATCACTAATAGGGTCAGTTCTCTCCTTGCATTAAGGATTCAATAGACTTGCGTTGTTATTTCTGATAATCGGCTTTTGTGAACGAAAGGGGCTCTGGAGCCCAGTGGCCTGTCCCACCTGTCCGCCGCACTGCAGCGGAGACCCACTTGGAGGGAGCAAGTTGACTAAAGGTTGATAAAGGAGGTTATTCCCCCCATCAGTCATTTTAGAAGCTCAGGACTCAGCACCTCTGTAGCTGAGTAGCCCGCTTGCACGGAGGTATCACTTCTGCTCCTGCGTGTGCCAGCACGCGTTGCCACCGACTGCAACTGGACAGGTTGGGAAGTTTCGCTAGAAAGGTTCAAGGCCTGAATCCGTCCTTTTTAGATTTCTCTGGCCTTCTTTCTGGATGGTGAAATGAGGAAACCTTGCAGCACTGTTCTTCGCAAGGAGAAAAGTTCTGCTCTTCTCCTGCTCTCTGCTGTCCCAGCTGCGGAGGGGGGAAAGAGCTTTCTCAGGTGTCTCTCTTTTCTGTTCCAGGAAGCTTTGGAAGAACCCCTCAACCTTCAACCCGGAGCGGTTCCTCAGCGCTGACGGGTCTAAAATAGACAGGACCGAGAGCGACAAAGTGATGACTTTTGGCTTGGGGAAGAGGCGATGCATCGGGGAGTCCATCGGCCGCTGGGAGGTCTTCCTCTTCCTGGCCACCTTGCTTCAGGAGCTGGAGTTCAGCCTCCGCGCCGGGGAGGAGGTGGACATCACCCCCCAGTACGGCCTGACAATGAAGTACAAGAAGTCCAAGTGCTTCCAGATTAGGAAGCGCTTCCCGGTGAAGAGCTCTCCGTGAGCTGCGGCGCCCGGGCAGGAAGCAGCACTTTGGGGAATAAAGCCGGCTTTCTGAGCCAGACACTGAGACTGCTTCAGCTACCGCTCTCTGGAAGGAGCCCGTCGCTGGCCGCCCCGCCGGCGGCTCGCTCACCGCACGCGAACGCGCCCGGGGCCGCGCAAAGGCGGCGGCGTTGGGGCCCGGGCGCCTCGGGGAGCGCGCCCGCTCCTCGCAGCCCGGGGAGCCGGCTCCAGCGCCGCGGCCCGCGGGGGCTCCGGCTCTCCGCGCCGCCCTGCCCTGCCGGGGGCTCCCGGGGGGGCGAAGGCTTCTGCCCCAACCCGCCACGCCGAACGGCGGCCGGGCCGTTCACAAATCCGAGATGTCGTTAGCTCAGCTCCTAACAACTCAAAAGAATGAGGAAAAGGGGATGGGAACCGGTAAGGGGGGCAGTAAAACACTTGTTGCTTTTGGACTATGCACTGCTGCTACTTCAATGACTTTTATTTTAGCACACAAGTAATAGATGTATATATTCAGACTAATACCTCTTTCCCCCCCCCCCCGCAATCTGTACGAGGTGTGTTTCTATGCCAAAATGTTCCTGCACCGCACAGTATTTCTAACCCAATAAATGCTAACGAGCAATTTGTTGCTTGGTTCTTGCCGGTGTTATTCTCCCGGGAAAAGATCAAATGAAAAAGAAGTTCACATCTCTTGTCTTTTCCATTCTCAAAAGTCTTAGATAGTTCATTCCCCCCCCCCCCCCCATCTTGGGAATCACCTGGCTGTTTCCCAGCGGGGTTTGGCAGCCCCGGGGGCTGCGGGGCCGGGTCCTCCCCCTGCGTACGGGCAGGACAGCCGTGCCAAACCTCGGCTGGCCGTCGCGCGAGCGGGCCGCTTCTGCCGAGCGCCTGCCCTGCTTCGGGATCTCCCTAAAAAACCGGGAGTAGCCCCAGCGCGAGGGCCTTCTCCCTCTGGGGAAAAACTGAAGCAGGTAGCTTAAAAATTGCCTCTGGGTTTCCGCGGTTTTGGTACCACCCGATGTGAAGGGAGCTGAAGGGCGGGCAGGAGCCTGGTGCTTTGGGGTGGCTCCAGCACCTCCATCGGGTGATGGAGAGGCGAGCGGGGCGCACGGCTGCGGCCCGCACGGCGCCTCTGCGGGCCCCGGTGCTCGGCGCTGCACATGGGGCGGGGCGGGGGGGGCTGACACCCCCCCCCCCCTCCGCCAGCGCCGCGCATGCGCGCTTCGCGCAGCCCCGCGCGTCCCCCCGCTAAGGCGAGGGCGCGCTGCAATACTGCGCATGCGCCGTGCCTGCGCTCCGCCGCGCCTCTCTATGGTCGCCCGTCGGCGGCCGGAGCGACGCTCGGGCCAGGAAGTGACGGCAAGCGCCGAGGCGGAAGGGCGGTGGGTGAGGCGGGGAGCGAGCGACGGCAGCGCAGGTGAGGCGGCGGCGGCGGCGCCCTCCCGCCCCGGGCAGGGCTGGCGGGGCCGGGAGCGCGGGCCGGGCCGGGCCTCCCCGGGGCCCTCGGAGCGAGGCTGGGCGCTGCCGTGCGGCCTGCCGGCGGGAGGGGGGGCCGAGGCCGCGGGCTTGGCGGCCTTCCCTGCCTGGCGCCCGGGCCTCGGCAGGCCGCCGCCGCCGCCGCGGGAGGCGCTCGCACGGCAGCGCTTCCCGCGGCCTCGGGGCTCGGCGGCCTCCCCGCTCCTGAAGCAGCTCGGCTTGGCTTGCGGCTGCATTGGCTCTTTGTGCGCTCGGTTGCTTTCCACCTCTGTTTACTTCTTGCAGTGTGCCACACGCGGTTGGAGCAGACGCGTGGCTGCTGATTTCCCTTCAGAACTTGCAAGAATGGCAGAGGTGTTTCTAATTTGCGTTTGAACTTAGTGTGTGAGGGAATATATAATATCACTGACAACTGTAGTGGCAAAACTCCGTGTAATTTTGCCAGGAAGTCTGACTTTCTGGGTGTACCTAAACAGCTGTTTACATCTGTCAGTGTGCCAATGTGTAAATCATTCTCTACTTGCATAGTTCATTCACTGTTCTAAATGGTTTGCAGATAAAGTAGCTACAGAGAGAGAGCCTTTGAGATTAGAAGTTTCACGGGTTTGTTTTATGTTTGCATCCAAACATACCCTATTGCTGAAAAGTGACTATCATGGCGGGGGAGGGGGAACTATCCCTTTAAAGTGCACACATATGTCAGACTTTCCAAATGAGAGATGAAAATCAGGAAAGAGAATGAAATACTTGTTTTAACACAGGTACTCTGAAATATATCATTTTTTTTCTTTAGTCCATCATCAACTTGGAATCCAGTTGTTATTGTGGTCAATATAAAGACACAGAAACAGAAAAGAGGAGGCCATTGCTAAAGAGTTTGTGATTTTAATGACCGAATATAGTGTTTGTTTCTCTTGCAAGCGACCCCTGGCTTTAATCTTCCAAAAAGGGGGGAAGGGAGAAGGGAAATGAGTCTTTCCTAGTAGCATCTAGGTATGGTTGCTGTTTCCATTCTCTTTTGCATCTTTTCCCAAGAAGCTCAGGACGCAAAGGGCTTCCAGAGAATTAAAATGACTTCCACAGAAGTGCGTGTGTGTATTGCTCTTATCTTGAGCTTTGTATTCTGTTGCCTCTTCTATGTATTTATTTGTTTCTCCAACTTATGTTCCTGTTGATGACTTTCAGCTTGTAGCCCGGCTGTTCTGAGAAAAGCAACATGTTATTTCTGGATTATCTTCTCTCTTTCCATTCCTTACAGCGTGTCCCACAGAATGGGCAAGTATCATCAGTGCAAGGAGATGATTAAGAAATTCATAATTGAGGCAGGGAAATGACAGTGAATGTGGTGAATGGTCTTCTATTACAGCTTTGAAGTCAAAGCTTTTTTTTCTTCTGGTCGAATGTTCTTGTTGATTATAGAATAAAAGGCATATAGATGTATGCATATATATAAAACAGATGCATACAGTAGTCATTTTCCTCTATGAGTTTTTCAGATCTTTCATGCTACTCTGATGCTAGTGAGCCTGTCACTTTTCTGTGTTCCTTGTCTAGAGAAAGTAATATCAGATCAAAAGATGTGCCTAGCTGCTTCAAAATATGTTGTTTGAAATACAGTTTCAGCCAGGCATCAAAACTGCAAGAGATTTGTAAGACTGAGCATGTTACTGCACTAATGGTTTGTGTTTTTCTTTCTTCTTTTTTTTTTTTCTTTTTCCCTCTATATTTGCTAAACTAAATGCAATTGCTGGAAAGCAGTGCAATTTATTTGTTTATCAGTTACTTAATTGTAGCGGTAGTACTAATAGTCCTGGGTCTAGGGGTAGTGGAGACTTCTGTCAGAGACTCTAGAGATTTCCCTTTGTATCTGTCTGTTCTCTTAAAGGTGTAGGTTTTGAGCTGCATTTACAGATGTCAGTGTTATCACTCCTAAGTCTTCATGAATGCAATTCTCCCCTAGCATTTATAGGCCAAAACTTTAAAATGGAAGGGGAAGAGAAATTAACTGTTCAAAGGTGCTAGGAGAAAGTATGCAGACAGAGCTAAATACTTGATCTGATATTTAAGCAAATAATATTGCTGTTAGAAAGTTTTAGTCTTGAAATCAGTTACAAGATTATTTCCTTCATTTTTGGAAAAATACAGCATTATAGGAAATCGGCCTGAGTGTTACAAGCATTATCTATCATTTGTGTTGCGGCAGAGCTCTGGTCGTTACAAACAAATGTATAGGCAAAGCGCTGTCCAGGGATTTACACATTTGCTGTGATTGTTGGTGGCTGTATAGATGTTATTTCCATCTCACAAAGAAGAGAGAAGCTGACCGAGCTGGAGCCTGGGTGGGAGCCAGCATTTGGGGCCGGGGGGACGCGGTTGATGCTGATTCAGGTTGTCATTTTCTGCATCTTTTACAGCCAGGCCTGTGTCTCTTTACTTTACAGCAATTGTGTGCCAGAAACATGGCTACAGACTGGCTTGGAAGCATTGTGTCAATTAACTGTGGAGAAAGCTTGGGAGTCTACCAGGGACGAGTGTCTGCTGTGGATCAGGTCAGCCAGACCATTTCCCTGACACGGCCCTTCCATAATGGGGTCAAGTGCCTCGTGCCAGAAGTCACCTTCAGGTTAGTGTTTTTCTTCCATATTTTCCAGACAAGGCCTATTTCCTTTATTTTATTATTTTATTTTCCTCCCCTTCTCCTAGAACTGGGCCCTTTGCCTTAAATCTTGTTACCGCTACTGAGCGTCTTTGGACAAAAAGTGCCTCTAATATTTTCATGCCTTTGTGTGCAGAAGATTGTTATTTTCTGGCTCTGTGCTCACAGTGTTGGAATGGTGTAGCTCACAGCTGGAGGCTATTTGTGGCTGAAGCTATATGTATATATGTGTTGTGTCTGTGTACATGTTCTCTGTTCAGTTTTTGGATGGTTGAAGGGTATTGGCATGTTTTCTTAAAGGTTTTTTTCCTCAGCCTATGTAATATATGTCTTCAAAATATGATAGAAGAGAAGGCAGAGTGGTAGATCAATTAAGGTTATTGGCCCACATGCAATTAAATTTAATTAAATGCAATCATTAAATCAGTATCCATCTCCTGTATCTTTTAGCACACTCTCTTCTCCATGTAGACAACATTTCTATCTACTAAAAACTGTTTCCATTGGTTGGGTGATCTTGTTGTGTAAGGCTGGTGGCTAGTGAGCAAAGAAAACTACTGGAAAAGTTTGGAACCAAGAAACTGAACTGTATTGTAGTTCTTCTGAGTTCCCTCCCACTAGCTCCTGGTAACATTGTGTTTGAAAGAAAAAATAAATGAGAGCTATTAATCACAGGGCATTTCCGTGTTACTTGTGCAACTTGCATGTTACTGTGACTCAGAGCCTTAACTGTACTGTATTTTTGAACGAGGTTAAATACTTTATGGTATAGTTTTCAGGGTATCACTTTTTCCTTGAACTAGGGTATCACTTCCTTGAACTAGGATTTTGAAGAGAGAATGGGGGAGGAGGAAGGCTCTATTTTCTTCCAGGAAATGTGTGGAAGTATGTGGCAAATACTTGGTACTTTTAATGCTGGTAACTTTATATTCCACTTGAACAAATGCTTATGAAGTCTAAAATGGAAGACCATATTTTCCAATTTATTTCTTGCAATCCATGCAGATGGAGGTCTTTGTGGTTTCTTCTTTGTTTCGTTTTGGCTCATAAGCAGTATTACTTTAGTTTCCTCTTCTGAGGAAATTGGAAGTGCCATCCTTGACTGAGCATGAATTGCACCAATTTAAGAATTGCTTTCTGTAGAAATGGATTACAAGAAGCAGTAGCCTGAAGGCTGAGATTAATTATGTTATCTAGAAACTGCTATATTTAAGGCAAATTTTTGCGAAGATCTGTGCAAGCTGATCACGTCTGCTTCAATGATTCCTGTTTCAGCTAGGAGCAGTACCCTGAACAAAATCCAGGTCCAGTATACAAATACTTGAGTTCTTATTCTGAAGATTCAGATCAGTTGAATTTTGAATATTTTGATGTCTGTGGGATGTGTCCTGTAAGTTTATGAATTAAAATCCATTCTTTCTCTTCTTTTGTTGATATGGGCATCAGAAAAAATACTGTAGAATATTGCATGTTTTCCTCTAGGGGTTGACTTTTATAAAAGTAGCCTGAATGCTAAATTCCAGAATGTCTGGTTCTCTTTTCCTGTTTTTAGGGCAGGTGACATTACTGAGCTAAAAATTCTGGAGATCCCAGGGCCAGGGGACAATAGACAATGTGGGGATCTGCAGCAGACGGAAATGGGCATCCCTGGTGTTGGATGCCAAGTGGGTCCCAGTCAGAATGGCACTGGAAAAGTGTTAAAGAAGCCCATCTCCAGCAGTGCCCCGCAGAATATTCCAAGGAGAACAGACATGAAGAATCAGGATGTTATCATCTCTCCACAGCAGCAGTGCTCCAAGAGCTACATGGATCGACACGTGGAAACATTGACTCAATCCAAAGGCTTCCGTCGTAGACACAATTCCTGTGAGTAAATGTGCTGTCCTGCAACTTTTCTTTTCACTTACCTGAGTTACCACTGCAACATCCAGGCTTCAGCAAGAACATTTCAAACTGTTTGTTTACTTTTCTACTTGTATTGCTCTCTGAAGGTCTGGAAAAGAGAAATCAATGTTGATGATAAAGACGTCACAAGCTGTTCCTCAGAGTGGTATAAGTATAGGTCTTGCAGCTGCCTTGCACTTAGCTGAAGGTCTTTTATGATTTGATGATGGTGTAGTCTCATATGAAATTTGGTATGAATGTTTACGCAATTTCAGGAATGTTTGCAGGACTAAGTTGTTTAAAAAAAAAAGTGTGAATACTTGCAGAAAATAACCTTAGAGATGTGAAATGTTCTTACTGGCTAAGATCAAGTGAAGCAAATTGTTTGACTGCATCTGCTGTGTGTTTTTTTTTTTTCTTAAAATGCATTCTGTTTCTCTAGGCTTTCATATGTATTACAAGAAGGTCTTCAGGGTATGCTAGACATAGAATTTATGGTCTGCATCAGTGTGATGGCAATAGAGATTAATGAGACAATTCTATCTCCTTTTCTTCTATGAGTAGATCTTAAAGTTATAGCTAGAATTCCTTGGAGGCAAATTCCCTCTACTTTTCCTTCCTTTTATTTCAAAGTGGAATACCTTTCCCAGCTAGGCAGAAATCTAGTTCCAGAGAGATTAGTCCTGTTCAACTGATTAACTGGAGAGTGGATAGCGGTGAAAAGGTTAAACTCATGTACTCTCTGTGCCTCCTCTTGAACACACGTGGAGGGATAGCTAAAAACAGGCAGATCTGGTGGATGCCAGATTCCTTTCTAGCACGATGCTTAATCACGTGCTTGGTTTTTAACAGTTTCCTTGGCTTCTCCAGGGTGTTCCAGGTGGGGGCCTGAGGTGGTGTGAGGGTGTTTTACGCTGTGCGGTCCTGGAACTAACCCAGGTAACAAGCGGAGAAGGCTGTAGCGGGTTTCTGTGATGTCGCTGTTTGCTCACAGAGGCTGGTGGCATTTAGGTGCCTCGTGGCCGCAGACTTACTGTTTTGCAGGAGTCCGGCTGCTCGGAGTAACCTTCAGAACCGTGTGGGTGAGAAGAGGTGGCTTGTATGGCTTTACTCATTAGGTTCAGGGCGATTTATATTTTTTAATATGATGTTGGTTGTGTCATAAAGTTTCAGACCTTGACAGGTTTCCCATGTCAAATCTGATTTGAAATACTTAAACACTGTGAAACAAAATTATTCTCTCTGAACTTTAAAATGTTGTGAGCTGTTCTGTGCGATTTTTCTGACCACTGCAGAACTTTGAAGAAGGATGTTCACAGAAGCTCTTCTGTTTAAGACAGAAGTAAAATATTCCTATGTACTTCCAAAATGGCTTTGGATACAAACTACAAATTCATTTTCCAGTTTGCTGGTGTTGCTGAGAAATACCAGTTTTTATTTTCAGGATGTGTTAACTTTTTTCATGTGTGTAGGACAGTATTAATAAAGAAAACACCCTTCCCATTCTCCACCGTGACATCCTGGTCTGACCTCACCTTCCTCTTCTGACACTGCTGGCGTAAACTTGGTTTGGAGTGAGAACACTAGAGGTGGATGTTACAGGAATTTGGGAAGTGGCAGGGGAGAAGATGAGTGTGAATGGAGGGTGGAGAGGAGCAGCAAAGACATAGAAGGAAGTGCCTGGAGGTAGAAAAAAAAGAGGAAGCTCTGTGGGGTGGTGTTTGGGAGAGACACAGATGGTGTTTGAGAGCTTTTAGGCATGTTGCATTGGATGTGGCAGAGCAGAAGGGACTGGAAGCTGTGGATGGCTGCAGAGACAAATCATGTGGTGGGGCAGGAGCTGGAGTACACTAAAATTGTACCAGCTGTTACTGATACGTAAATCTTTCTTTTGCCCATTGCTATCTGGAGAACAGCTCTTCTTGAAAGGGCAAAGAACAATCATGCTGATGTTTTCTTTATTGCAGTGTTTCTTTGAGGATTGGATTGTACTTGGTGCCTATTTACATAAAAGCAAATAATTCTTTAACAAAGTTTTGTTAAAGGCACGGTGATACTCAAAGTTATTGTAATGAGTGAAGCAGGGATTTTTCTCCTTCCCGCCCCAGATGTTACTCTGCTTCACCAGCATCAGGTGTTGGAAGATGCAGAACTTAGTAATGCCAGTTAATATGCTTCCCTCAGTCTGACTGAAAATTGCTCAGTTGCTAGACTCTGTTTCTCCTCTAAAAGGAACTAGAAACAAATTGTAAAGCTTTTCTATATAAAGCCTATATAACTATAACCTGTTACAATATCACCCTACAAGTAATTACAAATGTTATTTGCTGTGCAGTGTTGTTAAAAATACAAATTAGCGCACTAATGAGGAGGATATGAAGGTATAATCAGCATAATGTCAAAGTCAAGCATCTATTATCTCTGTTCATAGAATCTTCAACCAGCTTTCATACTGTACCAGGATTGAGCATGGCTTTTTCTCTCCCCCAAGACCCCCAGACTAAGCTGCTTTCCACTTTTTCATCATGCAGTCATTGAAGCATAAGTATATATCCAGCATATTTCCATGACTTATTTTTTCCCTTTTTTTTGTGTTTAAGGAGAGGAGGTGTGTGGAAGCAAGATGTGCAAGGCCAATTACACAGGGAGATCGAAGGCTGTATTTATGTGGAGAAGTTCCTGAACCTCTAGAAGTCTTTTGTTTAAAATTTTCCCTTACAGTTCCATTAATTTTCTGAAAGAGTTATGATTTTGGTGCCTATTAAATTAATCTGAGCTAGCAAGGTTTATTACTAGAATTTCATTTTTAAAGGACATTTTCTTAAGATACATATTCAGAGTATTTCAGATGGTTTAATGGATGTCAGTGGTGGGAGAAGGAAGGCCAGAACAATGTGGGGGGAAAGCACATGCTTCTCAGTGACCTAATCATCTTCAAGCCAGTCTGTTTGAGAGCATTACCTCTCTCCAGGTCTGAACACTGTGTGGTACTTGCTATAGAATGAGAGCTGTGCTTTTCTTTTTAAAGTTGTTTTTGGTTACCTAACTCTTCCTTAGTTACAGCTAGCTATTTGAGCAGATTATTTTGAATGTTTTCCTAAAAACTTCTTCAAACTTCTCAGGTTCATCTATGTAAATGTCTGAAATAACCCCCTCTTTGCTTTATTCTTGTGGGATGTGATGTGTTGGGAGGTCTACCTCACATAATGCCATTTTGCCAGCTTCTGGTAGGTCTGGAGTGAGAGCAGTAAGTGTTTCAAACCACCTTAATGCACAAAGAGGCTGCATCATTTTTACCTGAGCACAGCCTCAGATCAGACTTTCTTTTACAGATTTTGTTTAAAACAAGTTGGGCAAGTATGATTGCTAGATGTACGTTATTCTGGGCCTGGATTCCTTTTAGCGTAAACGGGGTAAAAGAAATCGAACTTTTATCCTCTAAAATATACATGTGAGGTCAAATGATATTTGAATCTTCTGAGAGTGGGACAGAAGAGGTCCTGGCTGTGAGAAGATGATGAATGTAGAAGTCAAGGAAGAATGGGCCACGATGTCATCTAGAACTTAAGTTATATAGTGCGTGGGTTTAACGCAACTCGAAGTTGACCTTTCGATACCCTTTAGCGTGCCAAGTCTGGGACAAAGTTCCCCCTTTAGAGTACTTGTGTGACAGAAATCAATAAACAACAAATAGCAATGCAGATTACACAACAACGGCTTCTGTGCCGTGCTGGCACAGCGCTCGCTCACGCCAGGACTGGCGGTAAAAGCTCACTCCCACTGGGATCTCGCAGGAAGGCAGCCAACTCGCTAGAGACTTCGTGTTTGCTCATATACTATGTGTGGAAGGGTTGGTTTTTTTAAAAAAAAATCCCAGGAAGTATTGTTTATCTTTTGAGGGAGGTGCTTTTCTGTGGAGTGTTAAGCTGCCAACTTGATGTAGAGCCATGTGCTGTTCTCCTTAAGCTTCTCGCATACACGCAATGCAAAGTTGTTCTCAGAAAGGAGCTGGATTTCTGTAGCTGCGTGATGGACGGATGGATAAAGCTGTGGAAGCATGCACGACTAAGAACAGCAACTTTCAGGAAATGGCCTGGGCTAGTGTCACACTAGGGTCCTGGAGGGTAGTGGGTACTTTGCCTGTTAGCCAGCTCTCTCTTTCAGGGCTCCCTCTGCCCTGGGCTGTGCCAGCTGCTGCCCTTCTTGCCTCTTTAGATGAAGAAGAGGCATACACATGAACACGCATACGAAATAACTTTGGCATTCATATGAGGCCTCTGCCATATTCTATGCAAGTTCTGTTACTGGGATTGTAAGAGCCTGTAAAGAGAGAGCCAGTTGTGAGAGTCAGCAGTATTTCAGAGCTGGCATCCATTGGTATGGATTAAAGAGCTGCTCACTACAATGCTGGCACGGCCCGTTTGGATGGGACGTGGTCTTGGCTCCCGTTCGTTGTGTCTGCAGGGGAGCCGGCAGAGCTTTCCAGCCTTTGTTCTCCCAGCTTTTCTAGTGCAGCTTTTTATTCTGTCAGCATTTGCACTCTGTTTGCATCAGCTGCTCTGTCCCATGGATCCGGTGCATGGGGATGCTGCTACCCCCACGCTTTGTTTTTCAGAGCAGCTGAAGGGTAGAGTGGAGCTGTTTGCAGAAGAATCTGGCAGTGAGTGTAAAAACTCTTGTTGGGTAACAGGAACAGACTGAGTTGCTGCAACACTTGACATTCACACAAGAGCCAGACTCGTTTTGCCATTGTACTCAGCGTAGGCTCTAGCTTATTGATTTGAACGAAAGGCCTTCGGATATTGCTTTGACCTGGAGTTGGTGAAACACGCTGAGAACTCTGCCTGCTGTGTTATTAAGCCACTTTTCGATGCTTGTGCCACTGTTAGCAGCAGTATTGGATGCGATTCCCTCACTGGTAGCGGCAGTTGCTAGCTCCACAGCATTTGCACACCACTTTGGAATGGTTTGTATATCAGCTTTGATTTGGGAATCCATTGTCCAGGGCAGAGGATGGAAGTTAGGTGTTAGTGAAAAGCTCTCCTTTTCTCACAAAACTATGCATGCAAATGACTGGTCCAAGCTTTCCTGTACGTATGCTGGAATTCTTGCCAGAATTCCTTGTCTTCTCTCTCCTCAAAATTATTTTCTGACCCCAGCAGCTCCTGAGTCCTGCTCTCTCTCTGTCCATGGCTCCTTGTCTGAGGAGATGTTACAGTAAGCTGTTCTCATCCAGTTGTATATAAAACTCCTTGAGGTAGTCTCCAGCAGCCTGAAAATTGCTGTGCCTGAAATCAAGCTGCTAGCTGCAGTTAGGAAGTTCAGATTATTAGAAATAGAGGAAAACTCTTATTTTAGCCTCTGAAATTTAGGGAAATTCCAAAGAAGGTCTTAGCACATATGCCTGCATGAACATGAGCTTAGTACAAGAGGAACGCTGTTTTAGGCCAGTACTCACTTATTATCTTATCGCTAATGTAATACTATCTTAAATAAAATAAAGCAAGGAAAAATATGTATTTTGCTACTGTGTTCAAGCTTGTTTTTCTAACCTTGCTAATGGAAAGTCCCTGAAAGTCTGTCTCTCTCCTGATGCTTCCTGTTCTATTTTGTTAGCTTATCTTAGCATGAGTAATGTCAAAGATGAGGTCTGCAGTATCTTTGGAAAGCAAGTATCCCTTGAGTAAGCAGAGTCCTGACATGAGCTCTCCTCTCTCACAAAGTTTTACAAATAAAGTGTGTGAGCAAATGTGACTTTTTCTTTATTTACGTTTAGGGTCATCCAGTAGCCGTCATCCAAACCAGGTGACTCCAAAGAAGAGCGGCCTGAAAAACGGGCAGATGAAGAGCAAAGATGATGAGTGCTTTGGGGATGACATTGATGAAATCCCAGACACAGATTTTGATTTTGAAGGGAACCTGGCCCTTTTTGACAAGGCAGCTGTATTTGAAGAGATTGAAACTTATGAGAGGAGGAGCGGCACTCGCTCCCGTGGTACCCCGAATGAAAAACCTGCTCGTTATCGGCACGATGAGAACATCTTGGAATCGGAGCCTATAGACTACAGGAGGATTGTTGTACCTCACAACGCTAACAAGGAGTTCTGCACCGGTATGCCAGGTCCCTTACTCATAAGGCTGCTCTATCTGCAGCTTTTCTGGGCACATGATTTTTCCCAAAGGAGGGGAGGGAGCATGCATCTCAGGGCAAGGGCATTCGTTCATGTGAGGCTGAATCTGTACCTTGAATCTACATACAACCTTTCTTGCATTATTTTAGAGATTAAAAATATACAGATGGAGCAGCAAGGTAAGTTTTTTCTTGCAGTATCTAACAAAACAAAGAATAGAAACTGAACAGGAGCTGTTTGAATCCTTGCTTTGATTTCACTAGCATGAAGAACCTCCATAGCCTCGTTTACTGTTTCTTCAGAATTTTAGTACATCATAGCAGGTCATGTCATAATTTGTGCTTTCTTGTTAACAGACAGGAGATTCATGAGCTTCTGATGCCTGCTTTGTAGTACTTATGTGGTTTTTTTTCTTTTTAAAGAAAAAATGTTAAAGAATTTTAAATGTCATTGGTGTAAAACAAAACCCATAATTCTTCCCATCCATAATTCTAAACATCCATGTATGGATGTCGTCTTATTTTCTCCCACCCTCGCTTCCGATTTGCTCTCCTCTGTCTGAAAGATCCAGAAACTTAAAGAGCGAAATGAGCACGATATTAACTTGTGTTATTAACTTGTCCTGATAGTAAAAGGGAAGAAACTGTCAGACAGATGTTTCAGTTGAAGGATTCATCAAGTGTATCACGAGAGGAAGCTAGCATAGGACCTGAGTGCTAGCTGCTGTGCAAACATTCTCCTGCAATTCTTATTTCTGGTCCTGTCTGCTGCTAGGTAGGCTGGTGGACTGAGGTGAAGGTTGCACGATGGATCAGTGAGTTGTCTGACTGCAAGGAGGCAGCAGTCTAAATAGCTAAATATGGCGAATACTCAGCTATCTAATCCATGCCTCTGGGGTAAGGGTAGAATTGTTGCTTATTACACGTTCACTAGTATTTCTCGTATTCTTTAAGCATGAAGTGATGGTGCTTTCACCAAGAGCTGATTTAAGGTTAATGGATTTTTGCTGTTAGGAAGTTCTACTGCATGTAAATGCACGTGCACAGACTGGCATATGTATTATCTCCTATACTCAGATACAAATTCCCTGTGATCTTAGCATAGTTATGGTGTCCTATCTGCATGCTTTTTAGCACTTGCAAAAGGTGGGAGTAAAGGAACTTTGACATTTCAAGAACATGAGCTCCGTATCGTGTTTCCAACAATCAGCAGCAGACTCGGAGGGGAAAGCAGAAGAACACGGTAAACGTGGAGTGAGACTTTCTCCTGAACACTCTGCTGTGGCAAGCTTAAGACTTCCTGAAGCAGAAGTGACAATTTAGTCTTAATAGCTTTTGATTAATTTATTTTCTTCCACTTAATTTGACATGTTACTACTTAAACCTGTTCAGGCTTTCGCTGTCTCTACAGTGTCCTGTGGCAAGATGCTCCACAGCCTGACTGCGTGCTCTGTGAATAAATACTTCTTCCTGATTGTTTGTTTGTTTTTTTTAATTTGCTACTTGTCAATTTATCTTCCAGCTGGCTTGTTTGAGAGAAGACGGGGGCCTCTATGTATGTCTAGTCTGAAACAAAAGCTAACCTACTGTTAGCTGTCAATTTGAAAAAGGGTGGCTAATATGGTATTCTAGGAAGTACGGTTCTTGGGAGGAAAACTCTGTCATGCAATAACTAGCAAGCATCAGTAAGTAAATTCAGGACATGAAAATGAAGTCATGTTTGCTAAACTTGATCATCCTTTACCCTGGAAAATCTTGGCAGGAGCAAGACCAGTGAAAGGACTGCTCTTTCCTTGTTTTGTTCTTGGCAAGCCTGCGTGGGGAGGGTGGGAGGTGATTCTTCTCTGAAGTTGCAGGGTCTCTCTAGCCTCATTAGTTCCTGTTTGGTGATTATTCTCCCATATGGTATTCTGGATTTGTTTGCAAGAAAAGCTGTTGTTTTACACAATGGGCAGGGTATTGACAACTACAGTTCGTTGTCGCCTGCGCTGAGCAGGGCATGTTCACGGTCCTGGGAATGATAATAGAAGGGTCCCACTGCTGTGTGTATCTAGATATTTTTCCCACAGGGGATAACTTCCCTTGTGTCAGTTGAGGAAGTTTACTTTTGCTTAGGAAATGCTAATGGCTGTCTAGTAAAAGCTCTTGTAAACAGTCGTAATTTGATTGCTGCTTCTGGCATTCAGTTTAGCTCTTTTTGTAACAAGTCAGCACTGAAAAGCATAGAGGTATATCCAGTGCTCTTGATCTGCCGAGATTAACTGAGAGTGCCGATGGCCCTGAAAGTCATTATTTTGGGTATTTACGACAGGATTTCTACTTCTGAATTCTCTCTAGGGAGTTGTATCTGGCCTCCTAAGGGAAGCTGCACTTGAACAAAGTACTTTCTAGTTGTAGAAGAACTAAGTACTTCATAATTCATTTCCCTAGGCCTGCATTGAAGATGACGGTCTTAAGAGCTCTGACTGATGTAGTAATTATTCTGTCTGCTCTTACAAGAATGTGAACAAAACGATGCTGGTGATTGACATGAGCTAATATCCAGCTGTTGTCATTGTAGGAGAGGAAAAGATCTGAGAGTCCTTGTTTTTTTTTTTTTTCTTTTTAAATGCTTTGTTCCTTTGAGGTAGGAAGAAAACAGAATCATGTAAAAACTGGTAAAACCAGTAAACTGGTGTTGCTAGTTCTCTGAAGGGCTAATCTTGCAGGGCTCCTAATCTGTATTTTATAGTTGCTAAAGTAGGTTGATTTATGGAGGATGTATGCAAGGCTTGATAAACAGCTCTTAGAAGAGCATCCTCTGGACTGAGGTAATTTTATGGGACCAGGCTGTCAACTATTTATGCTGGCATATGTATTACAAGAAGTGGAATGGTAAGTCAGTAGGTATTTTGAAGCTTTTGGTTCAAATTCAGCACTTAAGGTTGGATAAGTGTCTTATGTTCATATTTAAGTCTCTGTAGTCATGCTTTCCTGCTCTTAGAGATTAATATGATTATCCTTTATCTCCAAAGGTTTGCAGTTTAACTGTTTTTTCTCACTAAACAAGAACGTTTTGGAAAGGAGGCTACGAACAGCCTTCTTTGGCTACTGCTTATTGTTTGAAATAGTGTACACTAAATAATCCCGGAAATGTTATAGGCTGCTTGATCCTTTCTCACTATATGCCATTCTCGGGTACAGCGAACAGGCAGTATGTTTTCCTTTGTTGTTTTAGACCTTTGTGTGTCCTATAAATGACTGAGTGACCAGAAATGGTCAGACTGTAGTCTGAATATAGAGCAAGAGGTTGGCTTTTCTTGCTCCTTTTTGCTTTCCTTGCAGAGAAAAGATGCCGTTTTTCCTGCAGAATTCCTCAAGAATGGACAAGAGAAGATCTGATGTGGATTCTTGGTTTGGTGCAACTCAAATTTCACTAGTGCACTAAAAGCTACATAGCTGTTCCTAAAATGCAGGATTTTTTGAGATTTGCTCCAAAACAGATCAGCTGAATTGACTTAGAAGTTATGCTGGAATAGAGGTAAGAGGGAGTAACTGTGATAGAGGCAAAGTGGTGCAGGATGTCTGACATGTGGCAGGAGCTGTATGGAAAGTATTATAGTAGAGAAAGTGAATATAGCTGAGGATCTCTTCCAGACAAAAAAAGGAAACCTGGAGCCAATAGAGTTTATCGTGTCTTTGGTCCTGACTGACTTGACTCCATTCCCTGGGGATCCATATGTGAATTACTCCCAGGTGTATAATTAGTCTTCACTTGTTTGGGCTGGCTGCTGTTGATCTGTCACTGTTTCCCATTACATGATGCTTGAAGAGGAAAGTGCAAGTGTTTAACAAAAATCTCTCTCCCTGGGAAGGCTGATGGTTTATCTGTTTTATGAGGTGTGAGCTGTCTTTTTCTACTTCCAGAGCTGTTCAGTTAGAAAACTGAAGTTTGTGGTGGCATAGATCTGTCTCTCTCCCTTCTCTTGACTATCAACTTTGAAATTCTCTGTATGTAAATAATGATGTTTTGTGATCAGATCTTTTAGCAGGAGTCTCAAAGCAAATGTTTTGCAGATGTGTTAGAGCTTAGAGAAGTTTGTGGTAGGCTGGAGTATCTCAGCTCAGCAGCAGCTGCTCATATAATCTCAAGCATATCAGGCTGTCCAAATGGTTCCTACTGCAGTTCATTCTCTTCAATCCTCTTAAACTTTTGTTTAATCACTGTTAGCACACAGCACATGCGTATCGTGTTCTGGTTCATGATGATTAAACCAGAATACAATCTCCTGTATTGGGACCGTGACCATCGAACTGAATTGAAATTCTCATATGCCAGGATACCTCAACTTCCCACGTTGCTGCACGGCGCAGGAAGGGGGAGATGCAGGCAGCAGCCTTGTCTGAGTACCCGAGCAGCCTGGCTTTATGAGCAGTGCCGTCTGCCAAGATTGTGTCTTTATGAGCGCCCGGAGATGAGTAAAGAGGAGAGCTCTATGCTAGATAGACAAAGCATTACTTTCTTCCCCTGCTGTATTGGTAAGGCTTTGTCCAAAGCTGCTCTGAGCAGGTTCTCTTCTAGTTAATACTATCACTGTAGAACACATGTTGTTTCCATCACAGTGTCTCTTCTGGAAAACAGTGGGATTTTTCAGGCTCAGTGATGCTATAGAAGCTTAAGATGATCTGACTTAGGAGTGCATCCGTTTGCCAAGAGAAAGCAGGACTCGGTGTCGTATTTATTTCTCCGTGCTTTCCTAATCAAACTTCAAACTTGTGCATCAAGAAACTGCCTCCTCACCACCTCCCACTCCATTGTAAGGAGATGGAAAAAGAAAATGTTCACTTGAGAGAGAAGTAAGTGCAGCAGGCGGAGCAACAAACTAATATGCCAGGAAGAGACTTTGAAACCAAGGATGTATCTGTTCTGGTAGATGATGCAGATCTCTCTCTTGCTTTCTGTTTTTTTGTTTTTGTTTTTGCTTTTTTGTTTTTAGTACCTTTTTGTGCTGTGTCCTTGAGTGACTGTTCTACTTTCTGCAGTTTTTAGTTCTTCAGTCTATGGATGACTCCTTACAGTGATTTTGTATATTGAATGTGCTAAGTGATTCTGAAATTTTTGAGTGTGAATTAAGTTCACTCTGTCTACTAGCAGGAGAAAACAAAGCGGTCATGGGGCAAAGTTGCTTTGTCCTTCAGACTGTTTTCTGCTCAGCTGGAGTGAATCGTGTATAGTGCTGGGAGAGACTAACGTTGGAACTTAAGCCAGAACTCCTGCATAATTTGTCTTAATAATTATAATTAAAAAATCTAGCCTTTAAGGTTGTGAAGAAAATGATTCATGTTTGAAATAATGTGTGGGGCAAGTAACTCTTTTCCTGAGTCCACAGGCAGGTGGCTCCAGCTTTACAAGCAGCAGAAGACAGCAAGCAAACTGATAGCATCTGTTCTGCCTAAAACACACAAAGATTATACCTGCTTCGTATAACTGCTTCTTAGAAAGGCTGTGAGCTGTTGCAGCCATGGACTGGGTGTTATTTATTGCTAAGGGGGAGGACTTGGTATCTTTACAGAGAGATTTCAGGAGATCCTATGTCCTGTTCCGTCTCATCTGTTCCATAAGCCACTCGCTTATCTTCCTTTCAGCAGCTAGAGTGAGTGAGTGTCCGTCGGGAGGGCACGGGGCTTTCGCGCTGAGCTCATGCAGGAGCAACCCTCTCTTTTTTTCAGTAACCGAAAGTACTTGAGGCTCTTCAGACTTCTCGGAGCAATGCTGTTCTGGGCTTTTTGGGGGAAAACCTTTCCTCCTCTCAGGTTAACTTCTGGAGAGTTAGCTCAGCCCTTTTGCTGGCCTGCGGTGGTTTTTCTGCACCCTGGGTAGCCAGTGTGGGTGCAGCATGGCCTGGTCAGACTTGAGGGGGTAACGTGTTTACGGTTGCAGTGCCCAGGACAGGGTGTGCTTCCTAAGCTGAGCATACTTTTTGGTTAATCAGATTTCAGCAATACTCTGCGTGTCACAGAACTGTTTAGTTTATATCTGCTTTTTTTTTTTCCAAGCAGCTGTAAAATGCATTTATTTAGTATTAAAAGACCATAGCTAATTTATTTTATTGCCTTCATTACCAAACAATAAAGATGCACTGTCCAACCCAAACATAATTAAAGTTGGCAGAAGTTCAGTTTTGTTGCAGTAGTGTTATTGTTTGCAGGCTTACATGTTGCCTCCTTGATTGCTTTCTGCCAGAGTTTATTTAACTCCCTCAGCCTGGTTTTGATAAGCCAGTCTGACTGGTTGGACCTTGCGTGAGTGCAAAGAGGGGAAGTTCTCTTGGCATTTAAGCCTGCTCCTGAGAAGGAGCAATTAGGACAAAGTGTAGCACTGACTCAGGCCTGCTGTTTTGGATACAAAATGCAGGTTCATCTCACGCTTTAGTTGCCTCTCAGTAATCCCCTATGAGTTTTATCTGGCTGGTAAAAATTCATCTGGTACAATGCGTGCTTTCTAAATGTCATGATTTGAGGGATGTGATTTAGGGAAAGATGTCAGTGATTAGGGAGAAAGCATTAGCAATAGTCATGCTAAATAGGTTAGATAAGAAATACAGATTGGCAACTCCAAGGAGGAATTTGGGAGGTTTGTGCAGAATTTAAATAGGGAATTTGTGGCCTTGCAGTTCAAGCTGAGTAAAACTACAGTTTGAGAGTCCCGTGTTTCAGGTTAGTGTAAGATGTGTCGTGTCAAGCTGTTTGGCGAGATCCTGACCTTGGGTCACTCATTCCGAGTCCTCCCTCAAGCTTGAAAAACGAGACTTGATAAAGTAGCAAAAATATGAATGAGCCAGAGCTGAGCCTTGCGTGACTCTGGAGGCTAAGAGGGTGTGTGAACACAGGCAGGTGCGTGACTGGTGTGACAGGCTTAGGATTATTAGTGGCTTATGACTCTAAATGTTCAGCAAGTGCTATCAGGAGTCTTAAATGACTTTGATAATGTGCATGCTTGCATATGTGCTGCATGTAATAAAAGGTTATTAGCAGAGGTAGCTTAATCAGCCGTTAACATGCAAGGTCAAGTGTCTGAACACGTTGGGTTCCTCCATGTCTGTAGAGAACTAACCAGCAAGTTCAGAGATGATGGTCAGAAGGATTCAGCAGAGCATCTAGTCTGATCTGCTCTATAAAACATGCCATGACATTTTACTGTTGCCTTGCAGGAATACCTCAGGTTTCACTGGCCCGTGTTCTGAAAACCTCAAGATTTACAAAACCTACCATTTCTGCAGTAGCTTGGCTTAGTGGTTTTTGACTGTCACCTTGGGGAACTATGGTGGTACAGATAACTCCTCACAATTAAAACACATGCTGCTTTTCTTATTTGAATCTCTCTCACTTGTTGCAACGCGTTCTTGTTTGGCTTTTCTGCAAGGGAGCCTGAGCTTGTGAGCAACAGTTTCCTTTCTCAGCGGATGTGTGTGCTGTGACTATATCCCTTTGAACTCGTACCACAGCCGAGCGTTTACACCAGGCCTTAATTATTTTTGTGACTTTCAGCTTTCTTTCTGAAATGTGAACAAGAAGACATATAAAAATTTTTCTAGTAATGATCTGACAAAGTCTGTAAAAAGACTGAAATAACTTTCTGCCTCCTTGTCTCTAGACAACCAGGATTGCGTTAGCATTTTTGGTGCCCTGAACTGCGTTTTTACTGTTTCTGCAGGGTGAACGGTTGTTTGCATGAACTCGTGACCAATCCAGACTTGCTTCCGTTAAACCTGCAGTGGGGTTGACTCCATGTAGATGTAGGCAAGCAGTGTTTGTTCGGCGTGATGTTCCCGTTAGTTCAGTTAGTTCAAGCCCTCTCGCCTGCTCTCAGGTGTGAGGAGCACTTGTGTTGCTGAATGAAGTCTACCCCGAGTTCAGAGGCAGAAATGCTGATGCAAGTGTGAACGTGAGTCTGGGCTGTTGGCCGCTAACGCCGCAGAAACGGAGCGCGCCGATGAAAGTATTGGGCCGATGTTCTCTAGTCGCGCGTCGGCTTGCCGTTGGGTGTCGTCCCTAAGCTGCAGCGGACATCAGTGTGAGCCCTGGTGCTTTCCCCCTGTCGTGCCTGACTCCTGTGTGCCCCGCCTGCCTATCCCACAGAGTAGGAACCAACAGGATATTCTCCAGTAAACTCCACAAACCTTTGCTCGGCCAGAGATGCTGCTAGTTGTTTGTTCCCAAATGCCTCTGGCACTGCTTGTCCAGCTCAGCAGTGCCTGTGAACGCTCCAAGCAGGAGCCAAGAACTCTTCTTGCCAGCAGCTCTGCTTCAAGCTGTGGCCATTCCTTCTGGGGAAGAGAATTAAGCTCTGCTGCCCCAGAGATGGGAGGCAGCTACGGATATCCAGGTCTTGTGGATCTGTCTACCTACAGATATCCAGGAGACTGCATGGGGGGAAGAATGGCATGTATTTCTGAGTCTACATTGGTGCTAAGTCTCAAGCACAGAGTGAAGGATAAGGAAGGGGTTTGGATATCAGAACTGTTTTGGAGAAAAGCTAGAATAGAGACTGATTTCTGTAGCTGAGGATACTCAAGGATATCTTGCTGACTGCCTTAATAACTTTCTCACCTGTCTCTGGATCTTGCTTACCTGCTTCTTTCTCCATGCATCTTGAAAGAATAATTGTTTTTGGTTTCCTGGTCCTTCACTGTTGCAGTGTGCTACTGAGCAGTTGCTGTGACTCCTCTCAGAGCAAGCTGCCTTGCTATAGCAACGAATCCTTTGCATTTATTTCTGGGAGAATTTATAGATGTTACTGCAGGGTCTGTTTGTATGAAATTGATGCCAGATTGGCCTGCTTGGAGAAGGACTATTTGAAGAACAGGTCAGAAAAGTTATTCAGGCTTGTTTTCTTTTACCCGCTGATACCATGAAGCTTTGCTGTACAAGTGAGCTGGAATGATGGTATTGCTGCCCCGTGCAGGGAAGGACGCTGTTCCCAGTGCTTAACAAAACCAGTCTTGTTTGTTTTTCCTCTGATCCCCATGCTGGAGCATTTCCTGGCTTACAGAGCAGCTGACAAAAGTGTCTGAGAACCTGTATCTTTCTATACGCTTTTTTTTTTTTTTTTTAATTTAGTTACAGATTTCTCCTACTGCTTTGGTATATCGTGATTCAGCTTTTGTTTGAAGGCAGCCATTCTGACCTGGCACAGCTCTGGTGGTGGGGACAGCTACCTAGTTATTGTGGGCTATCTTGTTTTATTGTGCTGTGTGAATTAGGGAATTGGAAGTTCGGAGTTGGTGAGAGACTAGAGAAACAGCTGATCCCTGTCACTGACAGTAAGCATAAAGTCTCTAAACTCTTTTGGTGGGAATATCTGGTTCACAGCTTCTCTTGTGACTTTTGGTGTGACGAGGACACTTAAGCATGCTGAAGCGTGAGGAGCAGGCTAAAGTACTTTTGGCCTGGAGACCACTAAGAATGACCTTAATATTCAGTTTGTAAGTCAAGAAGGTCTTTGTAGGAGCTATTCTTCGCAAGGGAAACAGGCAGTCTGTGTATTCCTAAAACTTCCAGCTGCCTGGTGAATTTGCATGGAAATACATACTGTTTCAAGCCCAGCAGTTGTGTTTAGCTGTCACTGTGCTTCGTGCATTCAAAGTACAGTTAGCACAATGCTGCACGAATGAGCAGTTTAAGAAACATCAGCTGCCCATGCTGTGTTTGGAAGCTGCTGCTTTTGGACGGAGTACCATGGTCTAGCTGGGCAGTACAGATATGGCATGAATAGGAATTGAGGGAAATCCTTCTTCACAAATCTGCTGCCTCTGCTGAGCTGAATTTGGTAGGGGTGCTACGGAGCTTGCAGGAAAGTTGTATCAGTTTTAGGCAGGCTCTGAATTGCTTCCTGGCTGAACAAGGCAAGCCTCTTCCCAATCGGAGATTTCCAGACTCTCGTCTCAAATGCCCGGGGACAAGTCAGTGAAGCGGCTGCTGTTGCAGCCCTTGGGATAATGCTTGCAGTGGTTACGAACAGAGCGAGCCGACCGCCTCTGTTGCGTTATTTTGGATTCGTGTGATGGTCTCAGAGGGAATATGGCTTATGGGGAGAGCAGCTGCTGCTGCGGTCTTCAAAACTAAGCAGGCCCTTTGTCATGGCTGCTAAGCCCGTTTGTTGTGGTCATGTACAAGGGCTGTCATATATAATCTTACTAGGCTGTAGCCTTTGGGTGGGAAAAATCTCTGATGATATTTCTTTCTGTCTGTCTTCCTCCCTCCACTCTCTTTGACTCCTAGACTCTGGGCTCGTCGTTCCAAGCGTGTCGTATGAACTTCATAAAAAGCTGCTTTCGGTTGCTGAGAAACACGGGCTGACGCTGGAGCGGAGGCTGGAGATGACGGGAGTGTGTGCTAGTCAGATGGCACTGAGCCTCCTCGGGGGACCCAACAGGTAAAGCTGTTCCTTTGGCTCTGCTGTAGATTTGCCCTCTTGTTCCCCTAAATGGTGGAAAGCTAGAAGAGAAGTTGCGAGGTTTCTTTTGAGGTAAATGTAGTATAAACGAGAGAAGGGTCCACGTTAGTCCTTTAATGGTCCTGCAGTTGGAGACAGCTGTGATCTGTCTTTCTTCCATGCCTCTGAAAGAAATACTCATCCAAATGCCATGCAGGCCTTGTGTTTTATGTGTCATCCTGTTTCCGAACTATCATGGAAACGAGTATGAGGCGCAGGCTCCTGAAGTGGGAGGAAGCCTGACAGTAGGTTTCCACATTCTCACTGCTGTTCTTGGAAAGGGCTGTTGAACATAGTTTTAGATGATTGACTTATTAAGGACTTCTTTGCTTCTATGTCTCAGAAGCGGAAGTGTCTCCTGGGGTAAAGAGAAGAGAGATTTGTCTCTCTGTTTGCAGGGAAACTTAGCTTTTCACAAACAAAACTCAAGGCAGATTTGGAAAAAAAACCCATAGAATTTATGTGAGCTGGTCCTTGTGTGATGATAAATAAACCCCAAAACAAATCACCTCTAAACCTTTCCTTTGTTTTTGTGTTACAGTTTAATGATGGCAATAAAAATAGAAGTCAGCTAGTGAAAACGAACAGGCTCTCCACAATGTTAAATTAGCTTCTAGCCATCTACACCTAAATTGGGAATATTCTGCCTTTTCAAGGGCCCAGTTTGACAGAAGGCTAGGGTGCATTTACTCCTGTTTGCATGGATAAATATGCAGCCTCTTTCGAAGAGGTCCGCTTTTTGCATGCACTTACCATACTTGATGTGGGCAGATAATTGTACATGTATCCAGATGTTGTTAGATGCTCCAAATGATTTCTTCTTGAAGTGGAAGACGAGCCTTACCAGTCTCCGTCTGTTCTAGCAGTAATGCTTTATCTGCAATCCAGGATCTGATCACTTGGTTGAAAGCAGGAAGCAGTAATATACCAGGCTTCACCCACCCTATCAACTGAAAATATTAGTGTAAACCACCCTTACTGGCTTGCAAGTCATTTAAATCAAAATAAATCAACTTTTATTTTGCAGTTGGTAGGGCTTGGCGAGAAGAATTGTTTTTTAATTGTGGCTTAGCAGCTGGGTGGCTCACACCATATTTTTAAGGGTGTATGTGTAGCATTCCTAGTGTCTAACAGAAGCTTATCTACGTGTTGTGTTTCTTCTGACTGCTTGGCCTTTTACCTGTTAGGCAGGAGAACTGAAGACATCCATCCAGTCTTGCTCTGGCACCTGAAGCTTGTGATATGTGGAATTAGTTATGGGACTTAAAATAATTGATAGGACAGTTCCTGCATGAAAACCTGGGTGGCACAAGGTGGTTTGTTTCTGTTTCTTTTCTCTCTCTCTTTTTTTTTTTTTTTTTTAATGGCAGAATCAAGCTGCAAGCAAAGCTGATTTGTCTCTTGTGCTGGATTCGGAGCAGTGCCAGTTGTTTATGCTGTGCTGCATCAAACTACTGTAGTTTTCAGTGCGGTACTTCTAAAATCATAGTGACAGGAGGGGAAAAAGCCTCTTAAAAGTGAAACTGCACAGAGTTCAGGCTTACTGCATGCCCAGTAAAAATGCCCCTGCTTTGGAACATACAAGCTGACTGAAAATGTAAATTTTCAAGAGAACCTGCAAGCAGGGCAGCTAGCTAGTGTTAGCAGCACAAAAGGATGTGGTTCCTTTTTGTCCAGAGACAACGGAAGATTTGCAAAACCCCAGTCAATTTGCATTTTACTGTATTTTTTTTTCTCTCTTATAGGAAGAAGGTAAGAGGTTTTGGGGTTTATTAACATGCCCTTTCTGTCTGCATTTCTGTCGTTCAGGCTGAACCCAAAGAACGTGCATCAGCGGCCCACAGTAGCCCTGCTCTGCGGCCCCCACGTGAAGGGGGCCCAGGGAATCAGCTGCGGACGGCACCTCTCCAATCACGACGTCCACGTCATTCTTTTCCTGCCCAACTTTGTCAAGATGCTGGAATCCATCACCAACGAGCTGAATCTCTTCAGCAAGACCCAAGGGCAGCAGGTGTCCAGTGTCAAAGGTAAGTGAGGAGCAGGTCCGCTCGCTGCCCGCTCTGCAGGCTGCCGAGACCTGTGCAGTTCAGTCCCGCAGTGCCTGCCCGGTCGAGCTGCACCACCTAGTGGCACCGCAGCACTGTGGCTCGTGGCTGCTTTGAGGCTGGTGGTACAGCAGGGACAACGGGTGCTCCGAAAGCAGAGCAGTTGTGCTACTAAGACATTTCCAATATTAATAACCACTGAGCAACTGCAGTATGGACCTGAGTCAGCCCAGTCAGTTGCCTTCCATGTCCAATGTCTCAACCTCTTTTTTTGATCATCAAATTAGTGCTTCAAACTAAGCAGACTTCCTTGCCTCACTGGTCTTAGTGCCTGTCAAAATTCAGGTATCTTGGAATACCCCAGTACACACTGCATCTGAGGGAGCTGGCTTTTATTTGTCCTTTCACCAGCATCGTTTTCAAAAACGAATTTGTTTAAACTTGCTGGGGGAAGCAAACCTGGGAATTAGGCACTGCGCTGTATATATGTGTGTGTATGTGTGTGTGTGTATATATATATATATATATATAATTTTATATATTTTTATATATATTTATATATTTTTATATATATATATATATATATATATATATATATATATATATATATATATATATTTTATTGTGACAGGACTGGAGGGCTGTGTTGTGCTGGCTGTGCTACTTGCCAATTATAAAACAGCAGTCCCTGCAGCATGAATTTCATGATGCATGCGACAAAGGGGAATGCAGTGGGCATGGTGCAGAGCAGGGGAGCACCAGCAGATCAGCGAGACAGGCTGCAGCACACCAGCTGCCCTTCCATAGTACAGGTGATCAACATGCTCCAGAATATAGTGCCCTTTTTCAGTTTACAGATTGCAGAATGTCCTCCTATTTATTTATTTATTTTTTTGGTGGTGAGTGAGCTTCCCTGTTCCTGTCTGCTGTTCATAGTTGCCAGACTAGTAAGTCAGCTTGGCAGGTGGCATCTAGGGCAGGGCTGCCCAGTTGCTGACTGCTTGATGAGATTCTGATCTGAATCTCTGTGGCTGTTCTCCAGCATGTTAAAGAGCTGTTAAATGTTGGCATCAGCGTTTTCTGCAAAAGGACAGCAATGTAATGTGAGGGCAGCCTGTACACAGTGAGACAGTAGGTGCTGGAGGCAAAAGTATGACTAGGAAAATCTCTGGCTGTGCAAGGAGAGAAGGGACTGAGCCTTAGTTCGTGGTTTCAGTCTGGTCCTGAATGCTCACGATGTCTGTATTTCTTTCAGATCTCCCAGATACTCCTGTTGATCTAGTGATCAACTGCCTGGATTGTCATGAAAATGCCTTTTTGAGAGATCAGCCTTGGTACAAAGCAACTGTGGACTGGGCAAACCAGAACCGGGCACCTGTCCTCAGCATAGACCCTCCAATAAATGAAATGGAGCAGGGTATTGATGCCAAATGGTCACTGGCCTTGGGCCTGCCTCTGCCCCTGGGCGAGAGGGCAGGGCGCGTGTACCTCTGTGACATTGGCATTCCCCAGAAGGTCTTTCAGGAAGTGGGAATAAACTACCACTCGCCCTTCGGCTGCAAATTTGTCATCCCCCTGCACTCCACTTAGAGCTCATCCAGCCATACGGCTCCAAAGGGAGAGAAGAGAAGGAGGAATTCTGTTGAATAAGCTGTCCAGTGGATCCTGTCTAGTAAACTCGTGACGCCTTAAGGATGTGAAGTTCTGGAGAGTTTCCTTCAAGAAGAAACATTGTGTATTTAAAAAAAAATCATAAAATGAAACAAAAAAAGAAGGAAGCGAATGTTCCTGCAAAGCTGTTTTCATTCTCTTGTGCCATTGTATGAAGGAACATGCAGGAAGAGGGTATCTGTCCCTGGTGAAGGCAGCTATTGCTGCCGTGATCCAGCCTGGGGGCTGTTTAATAGGGGATGTTTGGGGGGGAGGTTTTGGTACAAGTGACAGATGGTTTC
The DNA here is from genome assembly GCF_028389875.1 of Rhea pennata. Classification (NCBI taxonomy): domain Eukaryota; kingdom Metazoa; phylum Chordata; class Aves; order Rheiformes; family Rheidae; genus Rhea; species Rhea pennata. The sequence goes on from NC_084672.1 coordinate 22,149,529, forward strand.
AAGAGCTGAGACATGTTTTTCAGTCCTTCTGGGCAGACGGACCCAGCAAGGGCGCCCTTGTGGGAACAGCACCCCTTGATTGTGTAGAAATGCCTTTCGTTGCAGTCTTACTGGGAGGGAGGGTTTGGTTTTGTTATGTTGTTCTTTTTGATTCCCTCTCTCTTGTTTTATGTTCACGAAGGCAATTGTAGCTTGCTCCTCCTTGGACCCGCCATCCCCTCAAGGAGAAAGTTTCCTTTTTAGAAAGCTTGTATCAAGAGCCAGAAGTTCTCAAGTAGCACGTGCTCTGGGAACCTCCGTGTCTGAAGTTAGGCCTTGCTTGCTTGTCCTCTGGCTCTTCTGTTTTTGTTTTGTTTGCTTAATGAATGACCCCAGGTCTGGGGGAACAAGGTGTGTTTTGGAAAGGAGCTCTTCTAGCCAGAGTAGGTTTGGTGCTTTTTTTTTTTTTTTTTTTTTTTTTTTTTTTTTTTTTCCTTCCTCTTTTTCTGGCGTAGTGATTGAATGAATCAGGGAAAGCACGATGGAGCAGGGTAGTGTTACTCTGTGTTATTTGGTGTATGGTGCAGATGGTGTTTGGGTGAGTTGCTGGTAGCACTAGGACACTGCAGTATTCCTCCCACACTCAAATGTGGCTTGGGAAGCAGTTCCAGGATCCATTGGGAAGTAGGTCCCAATAGATCCATTCATTCCCTTTGGGCACAAAGCCTGCATGAAGGGAGGGCATGTGTCTGTCTGTGTACCCATGCACTGAGAACCAGGTTGAAGAAGGCCTTAGGCCCTCAGTTCCCATGGATATTAATGGTAGCTGGGTACCTATCACACTTCTGAAAAAACAATCTTCTGGCCTTTAATATTGGCACCGAGGGATCACAGGGAACTTGAATTGGGAGCATAGGACATCTGCTGACCTGGTAGCGCAGGCAGTGAAAGGTAGCCTAGATACTGTTCATGCTTTAGCGATCTTTTTCATGTATGTGCAGAGGGGAAGAATGAACATGCTGTTTTATGTCCCTCCATGCCTGCTAGGAGGACTAGGACGAGGGTCTGCGCTGGCCTTGTGCCCGTGTTATGAGGCAGGGCTGCAGTACAGGCTGGGAGACAGGGCAAGGCTGCCCAGGGTGACTATGGCGGTGCTTGCAGTGTTGTCCTCGCTTGCCCTTGTCCACTGAAGTCTGGTCACCGCTGCTCCAGGCATTGCTATTTGTAGTCATCACTGTTGTATTTTGCCATCAGATGTTGCTGTGGGAGCTGCCCCCCTCCTTCCGGAGGGATGTGGCAGGCCGGTCTCGTCTGAAATACTGCGGGGAATCTGCCCCATGTCGCTTTGCTAAATGGCCTTGTGCTGCGCTGACTTCCCACAGGTCACTAGGAAGTGTTTTGGGTACCTTTTTCTGCACTTGTTGTGCTGCCCAGGTGGAGTCCTGCTCTGATGCCTGGAGTAGAGACCAGCTAACGGTCAGTCAGCTGGTTTGGGAAATCTGTTGTGCTGGATCTGCTCTTGCTCGCTGAAGGTGCTGAATTAGGCTGCACGCGCTGTGCTGAACCTGGAGTGACATAGGAGGCTCTGCGAGCGGGAGCGGTTCCCCTCGGCGAACCGAGGCAGATGCACGGCCGAGGGCCCTGCTCCAGCAGCCGGTGGCTTGGCTTGGCTTCCTGTCTGCTGGCTCCTGATGCTGTTAGCGTAAGCAGTGCTTGAAGTGCTGCCTTTTTCTGGTACCTTACCTGCCCCCACCAAAGCTATTACCGGTACCTAAATGTAATGTAGACCCTGTTCTGGCAGCTGTGGAGACTTTCAGGCTTCAAGTGGTGCCTTTTCTCTGGGGGAACTGGATTTCTTTTAAGGCTGAAGTTGTAGGGGCAGCTGGTGTGTGTGGATCTATTGGTTTAGCTGTTCTGTATGTGTGAAGGTGATAAGCAGGTTGGGAGTTCTGTGTAACAGAACTGTTGAGCCATTTGTGCTACGAGTGACGATGCTGATCTATAGATCAGGCACTTGTCTCTGCCCTTCATCTGCTTAGAACAAAGGCCAAGTGTATCAAAGGAGGAGGGAAGAGACCTCCCTAGGTGAAACGAAGCAACTGAATAATTAATTTGCCTGAAAACCCTGAGTAACGGGGGAGGATCCACCTCCTGTTACTCTCTAGCACCACTGAACTGTCTCTTCTGGGAACATGGCAACCAGCTGCTTCGTACTACAAGCATGAGACTTGTGAGCACTAGGCTAATTGCTGCAGGGTGCAGGCGTGTAAGCTCTCAGCTACAGCACTTCCCCTGCCAAAATGCGTGGAACTCGCCGTATCTACCTCAGCAGGATGAAGGGCTCTGCCCCGCTTGGTTTCTGTGCGCTTCTTACCCAGCTGAGGGTCAGACTACTGAACCATGTCCACTGGCTTATGCTGAACAGCCTTAGTGCTCACACTGAGCCGCTCGATGACTTTTGTGAATTGTCAGCGCTCTGCCCTCGAGTTGGTGTTCCTCTTCCAGAGGAAGGACAGAGCAAAGACTCAAGCACCTATTCCTCAGGTGAACCATGTTTCAGCTTGAACTGTAATGGCATTGAACAAGCTGTGGTTCTGACTCAACCCCTCTTGGTAAGGGACAGCAGTGGGGTTGGTTATTTAAAATACAAATGCAAGGCTTCTCTCTGCCTTTTATTTCTTTGAACTGTTTCAGTTAGACCTAGTCTTCACTGGGCAGAGGAGCAGCAGCTGGGTTAAACAAGGTGGAAGAGCATCCACTGATCATTTTTTGTAGCAATGTTAGTTCTAGTCCTCTGATTTTTACCTTCCCTTGCCCAAGCCACTTGCTAAGAGAACCTGCTGTTTCACCTTTCTGCTTTCCTTGAACCAGGCCGCAAGTGTTTCTTGACTTGTCTGGATTTGGTATTAAACTGTAGATTGTACACTTAGAGCAGTTAAAGCGTAAAGCAGTCAAGGCTAAATCACAAGGTGTTTTTCAGCTTCTGTGCTGCTGTGCCGCTGGCTGAAGTTACAGGCCCACACTGAGGCAGGCGGAGACCCTTTTGCAGGGATGGCAGCTGGGATCGTATCTTTACTTACTGCTGCAGAGCTCCAGGAAGCACTAAGGCTCCATGTATTGCCAGCTGTGCAGCAACACCGTCCCAGAAGTTTAAGTGAAAATACAGTGGGCAGTTTTACACAATAGGGGTGTGTGTGTGTGTGAGCTTTTCTTATAAGGGAAATGTTTCCTAATACTTAACCTGGGCAGAGCGCTCATGGTGCAGCAGGGAGCTTTGGGTTGTGTTCTGCACAGTAAAGCTTCACTGTGTGCTCACGTTCCTAGGATGAGAGTAGATTTGGGCACTTGACTGTACTTTTGCTCTGAGACAAAAGCTTACTTGAGGAAGGGAACGCAGGCCTGACCTCTGGGAAATGTATCTCATGTGCAGGTGTGAGCACTTCTGGTGGAGCACTCTACAAGACCAAGGGCGGGGGGGGGGGGTCTGGCCCCTGTCTTCTCCCCCTTTCTCCTTTATTGCCAGAGTTAATTTAAAGAATGCAACATTTTTTTATCCATGTTTGAGATAGTTTCTACCATAACCTTAACCACCATCATAGGAACTGCCCATGAGTGCTGCTCTGGTCACTAACATGTGAAGATCACTGCACTATGTAACTGCTTGATATTTCATTTGTGACCTAACGTTTGTAATGACTCATTCCTGCCGCTACTGGGGGATGCCCTGAAATAAAGCGCAACTATTCATGTGTGCTATTCATGTGCAACTGTTCATTTGTCTGCTACTGCTCTAGAGCCTGATAACACATCTGGAACAAGCCCTCCCCTCTGCTCTACACCGTTCAGGCAGGCAGGGACGGAGACCAGGGAGAGCCTGGTCCACTTATCCTCACTTTTTGCCCTCCACTGAAACAAAGATTCCTGCTACTTACTTTCCTGATCATTTTCCGCAGCTCCTCCTTTCTTTCATTGCAGAAAAGAGAAGAAAGCTGGGAGCAAAACCACCCTATGCATGCCTACCAGGGAAGTATCAAACAATAAGAAACACTTTATTTTAACTTTACAACATATAAATAGACAAATCTGTGCTTTCCAATGTAGCTTTTCTTCCCCTCCCCTATCCAGGGTCCATGTCACAGTGTACACCAGTACCTCTGAACTCTGAGAGAGAAGAGGGTGACCAGAGCTGAACTGCAGAGGCTAGACCAATCCGGTATATACAAATCCAGCAGGCAATCACCCACCCCAACTGTCATCTGCTCAGATCCCGGCTTGCGCTTCGACCACACAGCATCCTTTCCTCTGCAGAGAGGCCAGCAAAAAAGGGATGCAGGAGAGCTTCGGAGAACGTGATCCTCTGGGAAGGATCAAATTCTAGCATCCTCCTCATCAAGTCAAAGAGCTGTGCGTGTTCCAGTGAGTCATGCAGCATGTATGTCTGAAATAGAACAGGGTGGGAGAGAGGTGCAACGCTCCGGTAAGATAAGGCTTTGGGTAACCTCAATCTGCTTCCACTTCCTAAAGAGGCCTGTGGCTGCAATTACGCTGCCAGGACCTTTAACCACATCACAGCTGTCACCCGCTCCTGAGCTAGCCACCACCAGCCGCTGAGCAACACCTACCCGCAGGGGCTTGCAGTTCTGTTGGACGTATCTCCCATCTGATGTGTTCTCATCCCACACCAGGTTCCCGTTGTGGAAGTACTTTTGTTTCCTATGAGCAAGGGAGAGTGTTCAGTGAGCTCTTTTGGGGACATACATACGCAGAAAAGCTTATCTGCACAGGCAGAGGGAAAGCAGCGGCCTCTAAGGTTCAGTGACAATACCTCCCCCCATTCTGTACCTCTCCACCATGAGAGGAGCAAAATGTTACTCAAGAAGAGAAACAAAAAGTCAAGCTAGATTCCCTTGTAAATGAAGAATAAAACATTTTATCTATATGCCTTAGAGTGGTGAAAAAGGGAAAGTTGCTGTTTCTCTGCAGCACAGAGAAAGAGCTACAGAACAGGCAATAGTTTCTATGATCCAAAGAGGCCGTGAGCAGGAGTACAGCTCACCCGTTCCCTCACACTGCAAGCTACAGGCAGCTACTACACTAAAAAAAAGACAAAACTAAAGAAAAAACTTTTTGGCTTAGGAAGCATCAAGAATTGCTTGAGATGGCTTCTCAGCAATAGCTGCCCATCTCGACATGCATACAGCACCACAGCTCCTTTAGGTTAAGCCTACAGGCTTAACACTATAATCTCTGCAGTACATAAGCTGCTCAGTCATTCTCCCTAAAGCCTGTGGTCAGGTTCATAAAAGGAAAAAAAAAAAAAAAAGCCACCACATGCTCTCTGCAACTCTTCTAGACTACACAAAGTCTCCGCAGGTTTATAACCACATAGCTAAGGCCTCGTATGTGGACGGAGAATTGATATTCTGACTAATTCGCCACGACAAGCACTTGACTGGACTGTCAGAATTCAGGAACAGATTCTTACCGGGTTTTATGAATCATGTGAGATGGAATTGGCCCAAGGATTTTTTCCATCATGACAAGATGTTCACGGTTCTCATGAGTCTGCAAAAGAAAAGGAGCAATGGTGCATTACTTAAGAACTTGGAGATCTGACAACAAAAGGTCTGTAACCTGTACAAGTACAGGGTGAGATGAGACAAGCTTCCGTCAGGAATGATGAAGGTCTATTCAAACTTCGTCTTCTCTTTCTCATTTTCTATTCTTCACAGGTACAGTGAAGAAATCAAAGTGATCTGAACCTTGTCCTTTCAGTAAGTCATGAGTTCTCAACCTAAAGGCTTTCCTGTGCTTATTTTAACACACAGAAAGTCAGTTTCTGATTTTCAGTGCCTGGTCTGCATTTCCCTTCCCTCCATTTAAGCGCTAGCATTTTGAGATATTAAGGCTTCTTAGTTTGGTCTAAGGGTACGAAGCTTTTTGCAAGAGTCATACCTGAAAGAGCGTGAAGCCACGGTAATACTCAAACAAAATGCAGCCGGTACTCCAGACATCACATGGCTGTGCCCAGCCCAGCTCTGCAAAGAGAATAAAGCTAGCTTTGAGCTCCCACCAGGTTTCTCCTATTTTGTATTTAGGACTGCAAGGACTGGATGAAAACAAACCTAGAAGTTATCTGTGCGTTCTGCAGGGCCTTAGGCTGGCAAGCGGTCTCACAAGAGACAGGCGCTTCCGTTTCGGTTTGTGCTGACCCCCATGCTCCCCTGGAGCCAATCTGAGCAGCTCACAAGTCTTACTGGCATTTCTTAGCCCTCTGCACTCCTGGTGAAGGGCATACACTAGCCATGGATAATTTTCATGCAGTCAGGGCTTTTGGACCACTGAGACAGTGGGGAACCTTGTTTCCCGCAGCAGTGGCATCACAGGTTTACTTTCCTTTGCATGGAACAGGCTGCCCCCAAGTCGTGTTCAGAAATTGAGCTTTCAGCTCATTTTCCTAGAGACAGCATCATCCTACAGCACCGCTGGGACAACTGTTCTCCTTCAGCTGGCTAAGGCTCCCCAGATCCCAGCACTACTCACCAAGGATGACTTCTGGTGGACGGTAGTGCCGGGTAGCCACAATAGTGGTGTGGTGCTCGTGATCGAAAGTAGCACTTCCAAAGTCTGCCACACGGATGCTTGTGTTCCTAATAGATTTCTCCTCGCAGCTCTGCAAAGAAACAAGAAGTGTTCAGAGCTTTGAATAGTTGGTTCAGGATTAAGGCAAGCTTTGAGGAGTCCCAGAACTGCCATGTCTGCATTAATCATCAGAAGGAATAGAATTGTGAGACTTGGAGCTCTTTACGTCTCTGGTCAGCGTTAAGGAAAGCAGCTGAATGCTCCACTTCATGGACTAGAACCACTGAAACGAACCTCAGAGCTACTGGAAGACACTGGAGAAGGAAAAGACCCAACTTCCGTTTTGTTCTCATGGAACAGACCTTTGAAGCTCCTTAGAGCATATACAGAACAAGGAAGATCCAATTTCTGCCAGGAGGAGGAGGCAAGTCACCCCTTGTCTATTCACCTTTCTTTCAGACATAACTCACCTTTTTCTCGTTGTACAACGTGTCAAAATCTGAGTTGACAAACAAGATGTTTTCTGGCTTGAGGTCAGTGTGAGTCAGCTGGTTGTCATGTAAAACTGCAAAGGTAGGGAAGAGAAGAGAAAGATTTACAAGAAACACACACCAAACCATACATATACATATATATATAGCTCTGCCCCGTGAACCAAGCAAAGCTCCCTCAGCCCCCAGGGGAGTTCCAGCTCTGGACTAGAGCAGCCACACACCGGACACTGTGACAAACCAGCTCCTTCTCAGCACCTCCCAAACTATTCTGGTGAGCACATCTTAGCCTAGCTAGATATTTTGGGTACAGACAAAGCACTTTTGCAAAAGAGAGCTTACAAGTCTCCCTGCCATTCCTTTCAGAAGAAAAAGGGAGCATGTTTAAAGACTGCTGCTCCAGACCACTTCCCTGCTCTGTCCTCCACAGACACCAGCATCTCACATCTTTTTATAAGCTTCACACAAGGGGAAAAAAATACCTCAAATATTCAGCTATTATTAATGCCTGGGTAGAAAAAGCAGGTACTGAAGAACAAACGTCGGCTGGCAAGCCCGAAGGCCAGTCCCAGGTAACTTACATCTCAAGGCATGGCAGAGCTGGTAGGCCATGTGCCGAATCTGAGGGAGAGGGTATGGCTGGAAGTTATTCTCCTTCAGGAACTCAAAAGTGTTCTTGCCTAGAAGCTCGAAGGCAATGCACATGTGGCCATGGAAGTTGAACCAATCTGACATCAGGACACACAAGCTGCAGAGAAAAAGATGTGAGGATTAATCATCATTCAGTGACCTGACAGAACAGCAGTTTTCCCAGCCTTTGCCTACTCCAGAAGTGGCTGGTAAGCAAATGCTCTGAGCCAGCAGATTCAGAAGCACCACAACGCCTCTTGTTCCACAGGAGAGGCCTCCCCTTGCTGAAATGCCTTTCTATAAAAATCTCCAACTCAAATGGGACAAGGCAGCAAGCTCTTCTCAGCAGAGAAGCTCAGTAGGAGTATTTGCATACGTAAGTAGAGAAAGGCCTTCTTCTTCCAAAAGGCAGAAGAGATTTTTTTTTCTTAACACAGGAGACAAACAGTGAGTATTCGAGTCCTAAGCCCAGCATTACTCTGCACATTGTCTACACAGATGCCCTATCTCTAGAAAGTAGCACTGACCATCTTGAGGCCGCTGCAGGAACTTACAATTTGTTCTCCTTGTCCTTCTCTTTGATTTTCTTCAGGACATTGATTTCCAGCCTCGCTGCTTCTCGGTACTTTCCAACATTTTTTATGATTTTCAGTGCCACCTGAGATTTGCCTCTGTAAGGGAAGAGATAGAGGGATGAAGTCAGAGAAAAAGCCGCAGTCACCTCCACAGACACATCCTCAATCCACTGAGAGTGCATATCCTGGAAAACACAACCACAGTAACTGGCAGGAAAGAGGTTCAGCCAGTTCTGGGTCCCAACTGTCCTGTCAAGATTTGCCAAGGATTTACATCTCAATTACAGGTGTTCCCCAGTTTGTTTTGGAGCAGAGAACTGCCCCGCTGGGCCTGAGGGGAGATCCACACACAAGGGGTGGATCTGACATAGCCTTATTTTCTCCATCTCCCTTCCAGGGTTTCCTTCTCCCATTTGTTTCAAGACAGCTTTGGCCCAGATCAAAAGCAGCTGCAGGCTTGATGGGAGTCAGGAACTCGGGGTGGGGGGGGGGGGGGAGAAAGGGATATGCATGGAGAGGGAACTTCACTCGTGCAGTCTTTGGTGGGAACAGGAGCCTCCCCTTTGCCAAAATCCAGCTTGCTATGAGACGGTCCATGGCTGGGAGTCCCAACCATTACCAGTATTTCAAGTTAACCAGAAAACATCTGTGATTTGAGTGTACATGAACCAATGTGGAAATCCAAGAAAAAGAGAGTTTGTTTATCCTGCAACAAGTCACAGAGCTACACAAATTGCCACCAAAACCCTATTTCTACCTTAGAAAAGGCCAAGACAGAAACTCACTAGCATGAAGCCAAGCAGCACCAGAAGTGCCCAGACAGCAAAGAGGACATTGCAGAAGCCTTTACAGCTGCACAGAATTTCCCAAGGATACACAACAGACCACGCACCCACTGCCTGCCTCTAGGTAAGCCATGTCACACTGCACATGCCATTCAGAGAGACTGCTGAGCAAGCACCTGGCAATCACTCAATACGAAATACTAACGGGCAGAGGGAGGAGGTAACCTTCAGCAAGCTTGGGATGACCATATGATAGTATGGGGACAAAAAAAAAAGGTGTGGGGGGGAAGAGGCAGGTCACTGAATAACAGATGGGAGCTCTGGATGTTCTGCCCTCACTCCAACTTGTCCAGTAGTTAAGTACTCACACTGAAAGACTATTACTGCTCAGTAACACTCCTAAGAGAGCTGCAGAAAGCCCTGCAAATACACCACATCCTGACACAGCAGCCGATGAGGTCACTGACTCCAGCAGACACCTCCTCTCCAACTGTGCCAGGAAGATTTCTGAAGAGGCAGGAGGATCCCAGTAGTTCCTGCACTACGCTCATCCCATGGCCCAGGTCAGAAAGACAAGGGTCAGGTGTAATTGCAGAAGAGGAGAAAAGAAAAATAGTACTCTGGCAGATTAAGAGGTCACTTTCCCCAGCTGACTGTCCCATCTCTATGCCTAAATTCCCTGCTTTTACTGTAGGGCAGCAGAACAGAGTCTGTGTCTAAGCCCTCAGCTGCTGAACTCCACTGCTTGGATTAACACATCAGTTTGCAACCTTGGATGGCTGAGGTACGAACGAGGCCCCTTTCCACTTGCTAAGAGGAGTAACTTCTACCACGGTGACAAGTGGGAGATGGCAACACTTCAGTCCTGTAGAGTCCCAAGCCCACATAAAACTGGCAGCATTAATCCTGCCACGCTTGTGCACATCTGAGCTTGTTCCACAACGGGCAGGCAAGTCACCTGGAAGTGAAAGGTGCCTACCTGGCATGGTCCACACACTCCACAACTTTGCCAAAAGTGCCTTCACCAAGGCTGCCGACAATTTCATCTAGGAGAGAAAACAAGAGTGGATATGAACTTCTGAGGTTTGGCGAGAGCTGAGGTCCTGCAATTTCACAGCAATAAAATGTCAAAACAAAAATTGTCTCTCACTGCTACACTCTTTAAAACTCAAGTGTCTATTGTCTGCCTCAGGCAATTATTGGTCAGTCCATTTATAACCAATAAATACTAGAGACCCCTCCAGTACAAAAAAAGAGAGATCTTGTCTAACATGGGGATAGAAAGTAGAGAGGTAAAGTTTTACGAAAGGTGGCTGTACATCGCTCTTGGAGCCAATCGCCGATCCTGCACACCAGGTGGCCTTCTTTGTCATCTTCCACGCTCCTGCTGCGCTTACTGCTCTGTTGGCTTCTCTGTACACACCGCCCCCCGAAACGGCACACGACCAAGCGCACACAGCGGGCAGTTCCGAGTGGCAGATTGTGTTGTCATTCAAAGGTGGAGACGACGGTGCGTCGGTGGTTGGATTTTCCAGATCCCAGCATTTCATAAGGCACACAGCATATATAACGATAGGGATATTGCAAGGGACACGTCAAGACACAAACTAACTTCAAAACAGAAAAGTAATCAACAGCTACAGGTATATAAAGAAAACTCTCTCATTAGCTACAGTGTCTGATGCAGCAGCTTCTAAGCAGGAAATTGCCCCCCTCTTCTCTGAAGGGAAGCAGCAGCTGGGAAGCTCCAGTCACTGGTTTGGCACCACCATTCCCCACAAGATTTGCCACAGAGGAGCAGGTTCCTCTACAGCACCAGAGGATGCTACCAGAGGAATGAGGTGGAAGAAGAACACAGGCTTTGCCAGAACAATGTCATTTTCTCCGCTGGCAAACGTGACGATGGGTATACAAGTTGTCAGTTTGGACAAGCTGTCCAGTAGAAGCCAGAGTAGCAGTTCTCCCATTGTGCAGTCTGCTCTCTTGTACCTCAATTAATAGATCACCAGCTACACAGAGACGTATCCTGCCCCTGCTACGAATCAGCCCTTCCCTTCTTCACAGAACCAACAACAAAGCTGATCCTATCTCTACAAGCCTGACTGAATGCAAACAGACCTAGTATTGCACATCTTTCTTGAGATGCAAATTTAAGCCTGGAAGAACTTTAGGAACAGGACAGAGAGTGTTTCACTCATAACTTCCAGTGTCCGCTAAAGGTTAGAGGTCACAATCACCCCTGCTACTACTAGCTTCTACTGGAAAACCAGCCGAACATTCCCAGAAGGATCCAGGGACCACAGAGCAAATTGTCCCAATACCTTAACTTTTCTAGTTAGTTTAAAAAAAGAAAAAAAAGAAAAAAAAAGAGGAGAAAAAAAGAAAAAAGTTACAGTCTCTGCAGCCAAAGAAATGCTAACAAGGCTCTAAACTTCCATGCCTGAACTTCTATCCATCTTCTCTACTGCACCCCACACCCCCCTACCAGTTCAAAATAACGACCTACAAACAAACCCTAAACGTCAGCTGAAACGGAGAAGAAGGCAGAAAGAACAGTTGAGACAGCTGTGGGACTTCAAAGGATTTAGATCACGCCAGCCAAACCTGTACATTGTACCGCCACTCACACACACGCAGTCTTAGAGAGTTTTAATCATAACTTGGCCTTTTTCTAAGGCGCAACTTAAAAAGTCAACTGCAAAGAAATAAAGGGAGGAAAGCAACAGACCATCAGAAGTTCCAAGCCATGCAGCTATCTAGCATAACTGCAGGGATCAGGACTTGGTCACTTGGTTGTAATAACATCTACAAACAATGAACTTGTGAATGACAGAAGCGTTCCTTACTGGAGCGAGAGAAGCAGTGAAGCAGAGATACCTCACAACACTTCCACGGTGCTCCAGGTCCTGGGGCAAGTCTCCCCAGCCTGTGCCAAATATTCCCTGTCAATCCTCCAAGTATCTAAGGCAAGGGATAACATATTGCATTATAATTCGGTGAAAAACACTGAAGTTCTCAAAGAAGCTGAAGTCCGAGGACACTTGTGTAAAAATAGCCAAAGAGGACATGTGCATGTTCTCAGAAGGTGGCAGCCTCTAAGTAGTGTAGGACAGGAGTTAATAACTACACGGCTAATGACTCAGAAGAGTAAGCCTTGATACAGCTGAATGATCCTATATGGCACAGGATCCTGGCACAAGTCAATCAACACGCCTTCACAGGAGTGCTTGGTACCATCGCTGCATACCAAAACCTCCTAGAGCAGCACCGATATGCAGAACTGAAACCCTTCTCACACATAACCTTAAAAGGAGCGACACGGCAGCCAGGCTGGCCTGCACCCAAGACTCACCCTTTTTAACACATCATGCGTTTGCACCATTTGAAGCGTTCACCGATCCCCTCCCCGGCCGTAAGAACACGGCTTAGTTTCCTCGTGTATTAGAGCTACAGGGGCTGGACTAGTCAAACCCGATAGCCACAAATGCTTCCATCTTAACAAGACACAGATTTTGGACTATATGTTCCACATAATCAAAACAAACAAAAATGGGATTAGCGGTACTCACCCAGAGTGTTCAGAGCTGAAAGGAGGTAAAAGAACAGTTAAAAACGTGAACAATCCTGAACTCATTCTGGACGCTACTCACCGAGGAGGCACTGCTACAAGACCTGGTCCTGCGTTTCCGGCAGTGATGCTGATGCTTCTTCGCGCGGTGCTGCTCTCTGCCTCTGGACCGCCGCCAGTTCCGTGCGCGGGTCGAGTAATAGTCCTCTCCGAAAGACGGGCTTCGGTCTTCAAATCTGTAGGTGTCGCTGTCCCGCCTGTCTCTGTATCTCCTGTGGTAAGGCATCCTGTCATGGCTGCATTACAAACAAAAAACCCTTCGTAAGCCAGAAGAGCGGGAAAAAAAAAAATCAAACCAGAGTCCTGCTGACAGTAAGAGCTCTTCTTCCCACTACCTGGTGGCAGGGAGACAACAGCAACGTCCTGCCTTCAAACAGCCACCCCGCTATAGCTCCAATGCTGGCCACTTTTCAGGCAAGTTTCTCCAATAAGGAGGAGGAGAAGGTTAGCTAAAGAAAATAGCATGGCACATCCACATTTAAAGAAGCTAGAGGGGAAACTACCCACATACTCAGAGCTGGATTTGAGCTGCCTGCCTTACCTGAGCCACCTCCACCACCGTACGCAAGTATTTTTCTAACATTAATTCCTCTTCCCTCAGGAAGGACTCTTATTAGTTTTTACACAAATGAGAATTGAACGCAGCAGAAGCGCACTAGTCATCACCCCAGTGGGGATCAGAGTCCCCTAAATAGCAAGTCTTCCATGTACAGACGCACAACAACTCAACAGATCATTAGTGAAAGCCACAAAAGGTTTGCACTCTGCAGTTTAGCCAAACCCCTGCCTGCCCTGACAACCAAGGGTTGCGAACCCGTGAAGTAAACCACGCGTCATGGAGGGCCACAAGACGAAGTTCCCTTTGTCGGTAGCTATAAGCTGTTTTAGGTACCATATGTGCATATTAACTGAAGCACACCAACAGTTCCTCTGCGCTCAGTTAGAGAGCACCTGTGAGCTGGAAGTGCCTCAAGCTAGAACCACAGTTCTGTAGCTCCTGCTTTACGCTCTGCAGATCGCAGTTTAATCCCATGGGCCTTCTTGGCAGAACTGTTACGGTTACATTTTTAGACAGTACAACAAACACAGTATCACTTAACCACGGTTTGCTTGTACCTCCAAAAGCATGACTTTTTCCCTACCCCAACTGTTATTCTTGATCTAATAAAATACTACCTTTACTGCAAGTCTTGATTCACATGTTACTGAATGACAAGCCAGGGTTTAAGTAGGAGACGTTGCAACTCAGAGAAAACAAAAACAGCATACTGACTTTCCATGAGAGATGATAAACACAAAGTGTGATTAACAGCAGTACTTTGGGCAATGACTAGCCAGCTTTATGCTGTCTTATGCTGAGCGCAAAAAGCAACTGCCTCTCTGACCAACACCTTGTTGCAACTGCTCCACTCTGGAAATTGGAGCTTTCGCTGTTTCCCCCCTCTCTACTTTGGCAACGTCTGGCTCTCTTGCTGACAGCTTAACAGTACGCAGATGTGTGTGCAGTAAGCAGGTGATTCATTTTGTCTTGGATCAAGAACAAATAGCTTCACAGTCTGCCAAGATAGCAGCAGCTTTAGGTCACTACTAAACTATCCAAAACAAACAAGCAAAAAATAGCTTTATTCCACACCAATACTCCACTCAAAACATATCTTTGTGAAATTTCAGTGTGAACTTTCAAGACACAGAGGATTAAGAAACAACAGTGGAGAATGTGAAGGGCTCAGATACTGAGGAGACCAACAGACCTGTAAGAAGCTCTCGCTCTGAGCCTAAAGGGGCAAAAAGGTTTTCCCCCAGCAAAAGATGGTTTTCATCCAAATCTGTTCTAAATAATCCATCAGATGAAAACGGAAAAGTCCACTGTGTCCATCAGTTGTATTTCACAATGCACTTCTTCCAAGTAAGCACAACCCAGATCCAGAACAGAAATTAAACAATAGAGCAATTAAGGAATTCAAAGATGAACTCAATTCCCTGTTAGCTGCACCTGCCCTGTTAAAGTCTCAGTTGCTAGCTGAGCCAGTGGAACAGCGCCTGGACAAGCTCCAGCACCACCCAGCAGCGAGGACAGCCAACCTATTTCTGTTCCCCACCATGAAGTAGCAGCACACAGCTCCCTATTAGCACTCCTGCCTCTATTCCCAAACCCTCACCACAGATCTTTTATCAGATGATAGTTATCCTTTGTGCTTTCAGCACCTGTGTGCTAATTTGTTTGTTACCGTGGAAACACTGAACAAAAGGATCAAAATTAAAATCCAGGGTCAGAACAGGGGAGTTCAGTTTGAGTTATGGTATAATAGAGCAGATATTTATAATTCCTTTCTGACAGTATAGGTGAGGTAAAAGAATTTTTACTTTGAGTTGAAATTTGAGGAAAAAAGAAAAGCGGGTTGTCAAGAGAGAAAGACTTTAATGCCTCTGCACCATCAGAGCTGGGAAACATGATTCCAGGCAGACTGTTCTCTGTCATTAATATTAAAGACATGTCATTATTTTGGGAAGAACTTTTGGCTAGATACAGAGGCAGAAATGCCTAAGAGAAGGCAAACAAATACGCCATTTACTTCCATCTCTGGGATTTACAGTTTTGTGTTATCCACAATTAGGAAAAGAAACCTGTCACCTCTCAGGGCTAGCTCTGATCAGGATCAGCGACGAGCGTATGTTAAGAGCATAATCCAGCCTGCACCACAGCTGCAGCTGCATGCCAGCGGCGGAGCAGCTGCCTAGCAGAAGCGCTAACCTTTGATGAAACCAACTCTTACCTTCTAGACCGTGATCTCCTTGCAAAATCCCTCCGGGGTGGGTATCGTAATCTTCCATCATAGTCTCTGCTATGAGACCTCTTCCTCTTCCATCTGTGACCCAAGTAGGTCTCCTGCTCAGGGGACCGATATCTCTTACAGTGATGCATCTAAGGACACCAAAAATTTCCAGTTTAGCACCTGCTCAAAACACTGACTGGTTCATGCTCTGACCAATTCCTGAAAGAATCACAAAGCTTCCTGCCCCATGGAACAAGAAGGATGGGGACAAAGACAGCCCTAAAGGGTTCGGGAAAGAGCTCTGGAAGGCACAACAACAAAAAAATCATGCAAGAATTCAAACGAGACCTTCGTGACAGAATCACAGAAAGGTTGGGGCTGGAAGGGACCTCTGGGGACCATCTAGGCCCCCCTCTCTGCTCAAGTAGGGTCACCTACACAGCTTGCCAGGTGGCTTCTGAATATCTCTCAGAAGCGAGACATTCGACCGCGCGAACACGCAGCCAGCACTGACACTGTTACAGGAATGCCGTCATTAAATCATACTTTAGATTTCAAGGCGTCCTCTCAGAAAGCTGAAGTTACTAGAAGAACGTTATCATTTATTTTTCCGGTGCCTTTCACGACGATCTGTACATAAATTGGCCCCCCTGTGTCTCCTCTGTGGCCACGTATAATCTATCCTGCGGGGCTCTTAAGCCAGACGGGGACTGGAAAGTGCTTTTTAAAAGCGCCGAGCGTAGAGCCGTAAGAAGCGGCAAAGGCACGGGAGACACGAGCCCTAAGGCAACTCCGGGGTCCCCGCTCCCGCGGGGGAGCGCACGCCCGCGCAGCTCCAGCGCGGCCGGACCGGGAGGCCGGGCCGGGGCAGGGCAGGGCGGCGCGGCGGCTCCCCGGCGGCTCGCCCAGGCCCAGGCCGCAGACCCCGCTCGAGGCCCGGGCAGGAGGCGGCGGCTGACGGCAGCTCATGGGCCGCAAACCCCGCCGGGCGCGGGCCCGAGCGCGACCCGCCCCGCCCCGCCGCGGCCTGCCCGGTGCCCCCGCCCCGCGGCCCCGCTCACCGCCGCCGCGGCCCCCTCAGCGCCGCGCCCGCCGCCGCGGCCCGGCCCAGCAGCGCCCGCCGCTCCCACTTCCGCGCCCGCCGCTTCCGCTTCCGCCGCTTCCCGGCCCCGCCCGCGCGCCGCGCGCCGCCCCTGCCCCGCTGCGGCCGCTCTGGGCGGGCACTCGGTGACCCCGGTCCTCCACGGGGGTTGTGCGCAGAGAATTTATCGCCGATTCGGGCTTTAAACAACTTGGGTTTTGAGCGCGCCGTGCTGGCAGTGGTGCCCCGTCTGCCACCCTTCTTCTTGTTTTTTTTTTTTTTTTTTTTTTTCCTTTTTTTGGCTTGCATCGGTGTCCTTGTCCCTGCCGCGGCGCGGGCGGGGGTCCCCCCTCCATTCTCGGGGGACCCCGAGGTCCTCGCGCCCCGCTCCGGGAAGCCCGCGGCCGGCCTCCCCCGCCCCCCGGGGCCTGCGCTGTCATTGCTTTCGTACGGGCTGTTTTGCTCCAAGCCTTGGGATCTCCTTCGCGGCGGGGATGCCCCGGCAGGCGGGGTGCACAGCCGAGCCGTGGATGTGGGGCAGCCCCGCGGA
The DNA here is from genome assembly GCF_028389875.1 of Rhea pennata. Lineage (NCBI taxonomy): Eukaryota > Metazoa > Chordata > Aves > Rheiformes > Rheidae > Rhea > Rhea pennata. The sequence continues at coordinate 22,166,604 of NC_084672.1, forward strand.
GGCCGGCGCGCTGCTTCGCCCCGTCTCGCGTGCTGTAGCGTCCGCCCGTGTCTGCTGCTGCTCGTCGGGGCGCTCAGGGCTGACGAAAGCTAGCGACAGCCTCGTCTGCTCGAGGCTCTCGGCGCGGCCCGGCGGAGACAAGCGCGGCGCGCCGCTCCTTCCCGCGGGTGCCGGGACGCGGGGCGCGTCTCGCTGCGCGCGTCGGCCCCTGTCTCTTGCAGGCCGCCGGGGCTCTCGCTGCACAGGGCAGGCGTCAGGGCTTTGCAGGGCGTTGGGGAGCATCTCACAGGCTGGCTGGGCGCCAGCACCGCGTCCCCCCCCTGGCCCAGGCCTCCCTGGAAGAGGTCGACTCTGAGCTGGCACTTCCAGGCCCACGGAGCTGCAGGAGCAGTGCCTGCAGCTGGAGCAGACTAGCAACAGGGAATGACACCTAGGTCCCACCAGGCACCAGGGCCTCGAGGTGTCCTTGCGAGCCAGCCCCAGCGCGCTCGGCGCTGCACGTGGCGAGAAAGCCATCCCAACATCCCATCCCGTCTAGACGCGGGCTGCAGCGAATGAGAGAAGCGTGGAAATGATTCGTACAGCACCCAGCAGGTCGCCCCGCGCGTCCGCTGCCCGCTTCCCTCTCCGCCGGCACAGGAGTCCTTGCAGCCCCTTCGGGCGTCCCTGGCCCGCGCAGGCTGAGCCCAGCCCCAGCCTGGGCTGCCCTTGCTCTGGTTTTGAACACGCGGGAGACATCAGGTGATCCAGGCCAGAACCAGGGTGCGACAGTCCGGAGCAGGGGATGTGCGGCGTGAATCCGGCTGCGGCGGCGCGTGGGGAAGGGGTCCCCGCGGGCTGGGAAGAGGGGGCGCGGGGGCCCTTGGGTGTCGGGCTCTCCTTCGGCCCGAGGCAGCCTGCAGCGCGGGGCGCTCTGTGCCGAGGAAGGGGGCTCCCGCCCTCGATTCGGACCTGGCATGGCCAAGTCTTGGTGTCGAAGGGGCTCTGTGGGGCAGGGGCTGTTTTGTTAAGCTGAATCTTGTGTTCCCCAGGGACCAGGCCTTGAGGCAACTCAGGCGGGAGAAAGAAGTAGAAAAAAAAATGAGCTGGAGATTAAAGCATCCTTGCTGGAGACAGTGGTGATGCCGGAGAGGGACGCGGGAGGGACGCGGCGCAAGGCTGCCGCCGGGGCAGAGACGGGAGCTGCGCACGTGGGCTGGAGGCAACCGGCCTCCGCGGGTGTCCCTGTCCCACCCGCCGGCTTCGGGGCGCGGGCAGAGCCACGTCTCCGCTGCCGGCAGCTCCGCGGAGAGCCGCGGCCGAGAGCCAGCGCCCGCGGGGGACGTTTCTGATGAACCTGCGTGCAGCACGGCTGGGAGTAGGGGCTGTTGGGGGTCCCAGCTCTTCCCTCGGCGCTAGGAAAATCTGGCTGCTGTTTAGCCTTGAAGCTGTCGAGCAGCCTGCCAGGCAGCAAACCCACCGCGTGTGCCAGTCCCAGCGGGCTGCTGCGGCTGACGGAGCTGGGAGGTGCTGGCAAGAGCGTGGGTGAGGGTCCCCTCCCAAGACCTTAAAGCCGTGACCCGCGCTCCGCAGGGCCACGCTGCCGGTGCTGTGCCGAGCAGGATACGTGCTCGTGGCCGGAGCGGCTTCTGCAGTGCAGGGCTTTGAGAGGCGCCGCAGGACCGTCCTCCCTGCACGCGGGCGTCCGGGGGCTCTGCAGCCCCCCCCGACCTCCTTAACTCCACGCGGCCAGCTGACTTGCTCTGTGTTTTCCTGCAGCCCTCCAGGCTGCCCAGACCCGCACCCCAGGGAAACCTCGGCAAGAGGCACCGAGCGCACGGGGCTGCTGCAGCCGGGAGACCCTGGCTCTCCCGGGCAGCAGCAACGGCAACCGGAGCCCGAGGGTGCCACTGCGGGAGAAAACCCAGAGGGCAGAGGAGAAGGGAAGGGAGGGGAGGGGAAGGGCAGGCGGCCACATCCCTTGCAGGGGCTCGGCCTCCCCGTCCCCGGCATGGGAGCAGCGGTGCATCCCCACCCCATAGCGTGGGTGCTGGCGGGAGGGTGCTGGCGGGAGGCCGGGCAGCCCGCGGGAGCCTGCGCCCCAGCACTCATCTGCCCATCTGCTGTCCTGTCTGGACTTCCAGCCTGGCCTCTGAAATCCGGGAGCAGAGGAATGAAGGGGCGTGAGAGGTAGAGCCTGCAACCAGCACCCTGCCCGAGACACCAACCCGGCGACTTCGCCTTGCCAAAACCCTTGTCCTCCCGCTGCCGCGGCGTGCCCGAGCGCCTTCCCCACGCGCCCAGGAGCTGCGCCCCTGGAGAGGAGGCAGCTCGAATCCCCCAGCACCCTGCCCGCTCTGGGGTGGGCTGGGGCGAGGCATCCCTGCGCTGTCCCGGGCACAGGGCCACCGCCTCTGAGATCGATTCCTGCTCCTAAAGGTGGAGCATAAACACCGCTGGCCCGCGGCTGAGCAGCGAGCACCACCCGGGTGGGAAGCGATTTCCCCTTCCCACACGCATGTATGCAGTCGTGCTTTGTATCAACCTCTTTATTTATTTAATGGCCACTCATCTGGGCTGGTAATTAACTGAAAATATCCAGCAAGTACCTTCAGCACTGATGTTTTACGGGTTGGGGCTGATGCTCAGGAGACAGTGAGGAGTTAGCATAACAAACCTCCTTGTATTTCCCTTTTCACAGCAGCGGGCACAGACAGGACAGGGCGGGCAGCAGCAGAGCTGCTCCAGCTCTCCCTGAGCTCAGCTGGCCTTTCCTGGCCTCCCCTCCCGGAGCTGACCCAGCTTTGGGGCCTGCTGGTAACCTGCTGGGCTGTGTCTTAGCCCCGAGGGACGAGGAAGGCTCTGGGGAGGTTCTTCACTGCTGTGGGACTTGATGGAAAGGGAGAGAGGTGGGCTGATCGGGGCCACCTACATGGGTTGAAGGAGCAAAATCCCCCCATGGTGGCCATCAGCAGACTGGCGGTGCAATGCACTGGGTAGGTGTCATGGCCTGGGGGCTTCCCACCCTTCTGTTTGCGCTGCTGAGGTTTGACATGGGCAGAGCTCTCCCTCTGTCCAGGCACAGAGCAAGCATCCAGCAGACGCACAGTGAAGAAAGGCTCTTGCTGTGCTCCCAGCAGCCTGTTTTTCTCCTTTCTCCTAGGCTGAAGCCATCTCAGACTGGCGTGTTTCCCTTGGGAGCAGTTCAGGAGAGGTTTGTGCTGACCAGAGCTCATCTCCAGCCCTGGAGATGGATTTGAGACTTCTCCCACAGCAACGTATGTGTTGAGACCTCAGCTCTCCAATGCCTGGAAATTGCCCTGTTCGTGCACAAAGCACTGAGGTGCCCATTCACTTGCTCCAGGGAGCAGATGAGTCCCAGCAAGCCCTGCCAATGGGTTGTAGGGAAGGTTAAGGGAAGGGGCTGAGAGCTTCAGGCTGGATTGAGTGCCACCGTGCTGATTCCGCCTGGCCGCGGCTGCACTTCTCTTTCCAGAGCACCAGCCCTCTCTTGGGGGCACTGGGGCCAACGTGTACTCGGCCCAGGGTGTAGCTGCAGGAGTGGACAGGAGCCCGTGGTAGGAGAGGGGGAGAAGCAGTGTAGAGCACAGCTGATGGCCTTCAAACAGAGTTAGAAACACCCATTACCCCAAGAAGAACCAGCTCAGCCCAGCAGCCTCCTATAAACAGCAAGAAATAGCTCTTCTGGGCTTGCTTGTGCCCCTCCCGCAAGTGTTGGCTGACCCCACACAGCAGGTAGCACTAGACACTGGAGATGCTCCCGAGCATGAATGTGCCCTGCCGATGCAGGCCACCTCGTGTGTGCAGGGTCACCAGCACTAACCTCTGACCACGGCCACGGGCGCAGCCGCATCTCCATCCTGCACACCTGCATCACAGTGAACTCCAAGGACAGCTCTTGCTGCTGGATGTCCCCAGTAGGGATGTTGAAGAGGAAGGGTGTATTCTGGACAGGGCTGTAGCCAGCAATGGACTTGGTCTCCTTGGTGTTGATGACTTGGCCATTGTGGTAAAGGAAGATGACGACGTAGTGGTCTGGAAGCAGAAACTTGGTCTTGGTAAGAGAAACCTGCTTTGGACATGTGCAAGGGACAGAGGCTGGAGATCAGTGAGTCAGGCGGCAGGGGTAGGACAGATACTGCACTGCGTGGGCAGGGCTTGCAGCAGCCAGAAAGGGATGACTAGACAGCTACAAGACCTCCGCTGGGCTCCGTGGAGTGTTAGGATAGGACAGAGAGATCCTTTACTGTCTTGGTTGCACATATGCGTCCCTGGTCAGGAAGCAAGAACCTCCAAAGTCCTCTGCATCCTTACCAACCTCCCAGGCTGCTCCAGGTAATGGCTGTAATGGAGGGTTTGTCCATGGGCTGCGGGAGCAACAGATCACAGCAGACAGCAGGGCAGAAAGTTCCATATGCTGTTTTTTTAAACATATCTCTATATATTTATTAATGATTTTGGGGACATATTGGAAACATCTTCCAGGTTGCTAATAAGAAAAAAGAGGATAAGCCATTCCTGCTGTCCACGTGGGCCGATGGACAGCAAGAGAGATCACAGCTAAATGCAAGGGGAAAAAAAATTGCTAACAGTGAGAGACTTGAGCATGAGAAAACCAGTCTGGGAATGGTGGGGTTGAAATGGTGGGAGTCTTTAAGAGTAAATTAGAGACATGTCTGTCTGGATCGGGTTAGATGTCTGAATTTGCATCTTTGAGGAAGAAGACTAATCTGGGCAGCAGCTCCAAGATCCTGGCAGATGCAAGTGGATGTACTGCAGTTGACACTGCTGGTCAAGACTTTCGTGCTCTGCTGTCTCCTTCCCATCTGTCAAAGTTTCCCAAGCCTGAGCATCTCCTTGGCCCTACTGTCCATGCACCATGTCCTACCTGGTGCACCTGGCATGTGAGTGAGCCGGGCCAGGTTCTCTGCCTTGCGGACCAGCACCTTGAGGCAGTTGGCCAGAGCTTGGTATTGGAGGAGAAGAAAGAGTAGGATGGGAGGAGAAGATACTGCAGCTCATGTCCTGGGAACTGAGACACTGCAATGAAATAAGAGAGCAGGAAAACCAGTTAAACCCTCTCTGACCTCATCTAGCCATTCCACCTCAAGGATACTTGGCTCCCACCTAGGAAGGTGTGGGTGGCAGGTCAAGCCAGGTCAAAAATGTGTGAGGAAGGTGAAGTTGGAGCTTATAATTGCTGTAAGGACAGTGCCCAGCTTCTTCCCCCTTTGCATTCATCACTTCCCCACCCAGCATCCATATCTGCTGCAGTTCCCCTGCATGCCTTGGAGACTGTCCGTGACAAGGCAGGAAGGCTGTGACCAGTGGGCTGCCTCTGCATCGAACTCTTTGGAGGTACTTGGAGGTCGTGACGATGTCCAGGTCACTGGCTGCAGCTCTTTCCTTGCCCTCTGCTTCTCTGTCCTGCTCCGATCGGGGCATGGCTGAGCACTCTAGCAGAAGCCTTGGTCTCCCTTTCCCCTGTCTCCCGACGCCTGGTTGCATTCCCAGCTACACTGCTGCCACTGGAGCCGGGGGATCTCCAGCTCATCCCCAGCAGCACCAGGAGCCCGGGATTATGGAGAACCAGCTCTGTGCAAAGCTCAGCTGGGACTAAACCAAGTTGGATTGCTCTTGCAGACCCATCTTGAGGGCTGTGGAGGAGGCCGGGAAGGGGTTTCAGAGCCCGTGGCTTTTGGGTGTCTGCAACGGGGCGCACCATGCGGGCAGGACCCGAGGAGCTTTCCTTCAGCCGGCTCCGTAGGCACGGCTCGGGGAGGACCCAGGCACATGCCCAGCGTGGACTTCAGGTGCAGAAACACCTCGACCCCGGGGAGATGCGTCCCCTTGGGGCACCCTGCCCGCCCCAGACACCCCGTTACGGAGTCCCCGCTGGCCCCCCAAAAGCCTCAGTGAAGGCTGTATCCCGCAGCCGGCCCTCTCCCAAGCCGGCCCCAAGGGACACCGAGCTTGGTGCTCTCTGCATCTTGCACGGCCGCATCCTGCCTGGCTCCAGTGACCCCCCTCGGTCCCTCCAGCCCAGCCCCGACGCGGGCGCCTTCCTGCCTCTGAGTTTCGGGCTGCCGGGGGCTAACCCGCACGCCCCCCGCGCACACCTTGCGTTTCCAGGATCCCCCTTACCCGCTTCAGGCATCCGGCTTTTAAGGCGAGTGGAGAAGGCAAGCGAGTCCTCGGGCAGCCCTGGCTGAGCTCACGTGGGAAAAGCTGGAGCTGCAAAAAAAACCCAGGCAAGATCACTCCCAGCGGAGGGGCAGGCTCTGCTTTCGCCCGCGCGCCGCTCAGAGCGGCCGGGATCGGAGACCGGGGGAGCCGAGCCAGTGGCACAGGAGGCTCCGGCAGCCCGGAGGAGCGGGACTGGCCGAGCAGGGGACCGCGGGAAAGTCCCCAGGTCTCGGGGAAGGGCGGTGGGAACCGCGCTCCTAAAACGTGCCGGGCTGCGGGGGCGTCTCAGCTCGGCGGGGAAGAGCGAGGAGGGCGTGAAGATGTGCGGCTGCTCGCAGGGTCAGCCGCGATAAAAGCAGAGACCCGGGCTGGGCACAACAGGGCTTGTCCGGTACCGCTGGGTGCTGCTCCCCCAGGGTGCCCACCCTGCAAAGGGCCGTAGGCACCTACCCTGTGCCCCCGGCGCACGGGGCCGGGCCCTCTGGGGTGGCAGTGGGGCTGCAAAACGCAGGCAGGGCTCTCTTGGCGTCCTGCGGCGGTGAGATCGGCAGGGACGCTACGCGAGGCCGCTGAATTTTGGAGCCCTCGTGATGGGCGCTGGGTAAAACAAGCCGCAGAGAGATGCAGGCGTTGCCATAGAGCTCAGTAACCTCCACGTGCTGCTTCAAGCAGACGCTGAACAAGCTCTGCTCCCTGGGGCCCCCTTGCACCGGCTCTGCTCCGCGTCTGCAGCTATAAAGCAGGGCAGTTGCGGCAGAGGGCAGGTGAGGCGGGCAGAGCTGCTGGGTTAACCTGAGCTGCCACCAGACACGTCCCTGCCTGAGGTGGAAGCATCTGACAGCCAAGACCGCCAGTGCCATGGTGAGAGCCTCAGGGACTCTGTCCAGCTTGCAGAGAGATGGGCTCAGTACGCTGGCGGGCCTCCGTTCCCACGTCACCTCTGGGGCCACCTTGGGCAGCGCGTGGCTCTGCTGCTCTGCGAGCAGGCAGCTCCTCGGCACCCATCCGGTGGTGAGAGCCGAGAACGGGAAGCAGCCAGAGCTCCTCGCCCTGGGGAAGGCTCCTCGGTCGCGGTGGAGAAGTCCTGCAGAAGAGGAGGGACAAGTAGGGTAGGCAGAGGAAGAGGCAACCAGCTCAAATGGGAATTCCCCTAGGACAAGTGAGCTAGTCCATCGTCCTCTGCAAAAAAAGTGGCAGAGCGGCGGTCCTAACTGTTCCCTTCTCCTGCTGGGGACTTGGCTGGCCTCACGGCAGGGAGACCGTGCCGGTGCGTGACGCAGGCCTGGCAAAGCCACCTGCTTCAGATGTCTTAGGAGGCATCCCTGCTGCGAGGCACTTGCAGGCGGATGGAAAGGGGCTCGCGGGCACGGCTGGCACGGCTCAGGTGGCAGAGGAGAGGTCTCGTTGCTCCACGGGGTAGTGTTGGCGTGGACGAGGCACGGTCGGGAGGTCACAAGGGCCAGGGCAGTGGGGAACCTTGGAGATGATGCGTGCTTGTCCTCACCCCAACATTAAGCTTATGCAGATGGGCCACCAGCCAAAACAAACGCAGAAACGCAGAAACCGGGGCCTCGGAAATGCTGATACAAAAAAAGGGCTGGAAACAAGTTTCTCTTCAACTGCCAAACTGGTTCAACGACTGGAAAAACAACTTCAGTTGCTGTGTAAACATCAAAACTGCTGGGAAGCATTAAACGATCTTTTGTCCAGAGACAGAGTAAAACGTAGGAGGGACTGGGAGAAACAACTGCTGCCGCTCCGATTTTTATTCTCCCTGCCAACGTACCTGCCCCAGTCTGATGCTCCCGACTGTCCGGCAGGCGATCCCAAGGCTGTATAAGGCATGAGCGGCAGGTACAGACCTGTATCCAACCCCAGCACCATTACCAGTGACTTGCAGAGAAGGAATTCTGCATTTAGCTCAAGTCTAATCCAGATATTCTTAAATTCACAGATCGTTTAGACTATCTTGTGAATGCCCAGTCTGAGAGGAGAGAGACGAGGTCAAAGCTATTGCGACAGGAGCATCCTCACTCATGCGCTGATAAATACTCAGTTCCAGAACTTGCTCACGTTCCCCCCCAGATAGCTTATTGGCACCTAACTCATTCAGCTCAATCCTCCGCCAAGTCCTTGTGTGAAGTCCAAGCGTGAAGACAGACCACTGCAGCAGCAGTTCCCACTGCAACTGAGGGCACCCTTCGGAAAGATCGGCGGAAAGGAAAACCCCGGCGTCACGATTTCCAGCTAAGCGCGTGGAGGATGCTTTTCACAGCCACAGCTTCAGACCTAGAGGTCAGAGCATCTCCCACCTTAGGGGAAATTTTACCTAAGTAGCAAAATGAATCCAGACATACAGGCACGCAGCCTTTGCGCGATGCCCTTTCCGGCATCCGCGGCGGGCGCGGGGGGGACTGGGGTCTCCCTGCAGGATGGTGCGGTCAACAGGGCTGTGAAGTTTTGGCTCTGGGTGCAGAGGGCTGCATGCGTACTTGCACATCCCCTTCCCCGTATACGCGTCAAAATAGGAGCCTGCAAATTAAAAAAAAAAAAAAAAAAAAAAAGCTCCTTGGCTGTGTAAACTTGCCCCGGGGCCTCGTGTCTGGAAGTTCTTCGATAAACCTAACAGAGAGACGGGTGGCACGGAGCAGGCAAAGCCCCTACCCCGCGCTGACGGAAAAGCGGCCCGTTCAGGCCAAGGCCCGCAGGAGGTGCCGGCCCGCGGCACGGCTGCTTTGCTTCCCCCCCACTGAAACAGCGCTGCCACAAAACCAGGCTTGCAGGGTCACCATATGAAGAGGTAGAAGTTTATTGGAATATAAACATTCAGATAACGTGTAAGATAGAAAAACCCAACAACAACATATACAGACACTTGTTGGAAGGAGACGTTGAGGTATTTATCCACCGCCTAGGCTATCACATTTCTTTTATTTATTTATTTATTTATTTTAAATAGGTAAGAAAACTAGTAGCAAGGCTGCTGCAGCTGTTTGGTGAAAATGTCTTCCGATCTGAATCCATCTGGAGCACATACGCAGCGGCCAAAAAGACTTGGTGTAACACGTTCACATTCACTTTGGGAGCGGCGCAGTAACACAGCCTCCCCCTCATCTCTTCCCCCTGCCCTGCACGGTTCCTTTGAGAGCCCCGTTTCCGAGCTGGTGTCTGCCCTTGCCACCTTTGTGCCTTCCCAGAGCAAGCTGGGATCTGCTGGAAGAGGACAAGCAGGTATTTTTCTTGGTCACGCATATAACCCAGATGACAAATCTGCACCCGCTACATGTAAAACAGGAGCGCCTAGCAGCTGCTAGCCCGCTGCTGCCTGTAGCTAACCAGCTGGGGGCTTTTTTGGCTGCTCGTTGTGAAACCTTAGCCGGTCTGGAGTTTAAAGAGAATTAGACACACCGCAAAGTGAACACTTCACCCAAGGAACAGTCCTACCTGCAGTATCAAAACCCCTGAGTACTATACAATCGAACGCGTCCCGAGTGAAATGAATCCGAGGTGGGGAGAGGTAGTTCCTCAGCCCTCGCGCAACCTTCCCCCAGCTCCCAGCTTCTCCACCCCATCTCCGCTGCTGGTTTCTATAACCCTGTCCCTACAGCCTGGCAGCTCAGTAGGAGATCTGGAGCTTAGCAAAACATGCATTGAGCCAACTGCCAGTATCAAACCCAGGCTGGAGAAAGGGTTACTCTTCACAGTCTGAACGGCTGATCCTCGTCACTGCGTAATGAAAAAGGACCAGTTTATTGTTGCAGCTTATTTTACTGAGGTATCTGTTACGCATCCCAACTTGATTCTTTCCCTGAATTGGATACAAAACAATCTGTTAGTCCCTGTCTATTTCCAGTCTAGTTGTGTAAAGCTTATAAACATTAATACTCTAGTAGTGTCAAAGCTGTTTAGCAGTTCAGTGATTTGAGTGCCTTTCTGTGCAAGAAAACACAATGTTAGCATGTGATACATAAGCAAAAACACCCATTACTAACCTCTGCTCCCCAGGACCAGAGAAGAAAGTATAAGGAAAAGCAAAAAGTCCCCCAGTCCCACTCTTAGGAAACAGCCCCCAACCCCCCAATTTCCAAAACAAAACAAAACAAAACCCAAGGGGAAAAAAAAAACAATCTGAATGAGTCTAGACCACCATCTCCGAGTCTGAGACACTGAAATGCCTTGGAGGGCTGCGCTATCTGCCAAGCAAACGCCCTGCAGCCAAAGAGCGGCTCTGCTTCCCCCTGTGTATCGGGGTGCTTGTTACTTCCACTAAAAGCAACTGGAGATGGGACACCTCAGAGCAGAACCTATCTCAGGACATGTGCATTCCCAGCACTTTATCTCTTCTTCCGCCAAGTCATCACAACGTCTGCTAGCAAGATCGCTCAAGTTGTATTATATAAACTAACGTACAGAGAGTGCAAGGCCCCTCACAACAAGGAGGTCCCATCTGTGGTTTATACAAGCCTTAACATGAGGTACGAGACCACCCCTGTTACTCGAGCTTCAAACAGAAGGAAAGGAAAACTGACGCTTCACAGATCTCGGCCGTGGACACAGCGTTTCTGCTCGTCGGTACAGGACAGAAAAGCCGCCCTGCTGAGCAGTGCTGTGGGAGCAAAAGGGAGAACATGTAGTTTTTAAGTTTAACAAAAGCATTATTCATTTAGTTTTCTATATACACTTTAAGCCCAACCGTTGGGCTGCTGACAGGGCTTTTTCTACGGCAGTATCTGGCCTCATTCTTTTTTTAAAGCTATGCTCTTTTCAGTAGTACAAAATGAACAGCCTCAGGGATCAGGATATCCCGGGAGCACAGGGCCTGGGCCGGTGGCTCACAGGCTCTGCAGCTCCCCAAAGTGCTCCAGGAGGGCACCTGCCCTGCACCCGTGCAATCTCACGGAGCAACTATGCAGACAGGTCGAAGAGTCCCTCTCAGTACATCCCCGGAATGACACAAACTGTGTCAGGCAGCTGTGCTCCCCCCCGCTGCAGATCTACTTAGTGTATGAGCTGCTATACACAAGCACTTGGGGACCTGAAGGCTGGATGTGAAGTGAAAGACACTTTTAGAGTGGTGAAAGAGTTCAGTGGCTTTGACCCAGCTCTGCAGGCAGACAGGCAGAGTCTATAATTGTAGCAGTGCTTCAAAATTCCCATCTTTCACAGAGCTAAATGCTCCCAACACCTCAGCTCACCTGGACGAGCAGTTCTAAGGCTACATTCTCATCCTGGTATGACACCACATTCATTCAGAGATAATTCTTGGTCTACATCCATGTAATCACGGGCTGTAACTCCCTATGATAGTGTGGCTCAGTCTCACCTGTGGAGGCAAGAACCTGTGGAGCAGTAAGATGGGCGGGTAAACATTTTGTCCCGGGTTGAAGGAGGAAAGAGATCTTCATCGACTGGGAGCAGAACCGTGGCTGCCACTCAGAAACAACTGAAAGCTAACGCATGATTAGTGTCAGAAGGGAACTGCTAGAAACTTGCAGAGAACAAAAGGGCAACAAAAGTCCACAAACATGGTGGTAGTACAGACATCCAGAAGGGCCAACTACCTGTCCACTCACTGCGGAGCACGTGATGCTCACCAACCACACTCCAGGAAAGCAGCTTTTAAAGCAAGCTGCATCGCTGGAGTTCTAACACAGTTTTGACTTAGACTGTAATAAATTTACTAGTTAGGACAGTTGTTACACAGTTTGGTAACTGGTCCCTATATATATGTGAAATAACTTCTGTTATTTTGGTGACTCTCACATCAGCTCCCACAATGGCCACAGTAACATAGCACCCAACACAGCGTGGACTTGTAGTGTAGAAAGAATTGAACTGTGTTGTCTGTGCAGCTAATGACCTCGGAATAATACAAAGTCACAGCACTTCTGAGAAGGTTGGTCCTGTGCAAAGCCACAAGATCAAACCAAGCTTTCAGCTGTCAAAACCCACTTTGCTGTGAGAGGCCTGGCAAATCTGTAGTGTAAGCAGCACTATCACGTCCCCACTGCACTAAGAATGTTTGCTAAAAACGTGGATTATGAAGTTCTGAAACAAGAATGGGGACCCTGCAGACACCCTGATGTCCCAAAAGAAGGACAGATCCTCTAACTCTGCAGTCAGTCTCACCCCCCTTTCCTACCTCTACTTGTCCTCCTGCATCACGCGCATTGCGTGTGCATGGGGACAATGCTGTTCAACTTGTCTCCTGGCTAGCCTAAAGAATGGGGGAACCACTGCTCCTTTGCTCAGCTTTGTTTTTTTTTTTTTTTCTTTCTTTCTGTCTTTGGTGCTACAATTAAAAATAAAACACAACATCAGCAAAACCACATATAAAAAAAACCAAGCATTAAGATATGCCAATACTTCCTGAAGAGGTTAAAAAAAATAAAAACAAAACCCCCAAACAAACAAAAAACCCCCAACAAGTACATATCTGAGGTATTTCATCTGCTCAAAAAAACCTGACTTGGGCCTGGAGGATGGAACGGACGTCACCAGGGCAGGATGGATGGTGCTTGGATCTGATCTCCAGGCTGGGGGAGATGTGTGTGGGAAAGGCCAGCAGGAGAAGAGAGGACAGGGTGAGACCAGGTGAGTGGGAGCTGGGTTCATGGAGCCACAAAGTTAGCTTGGTTGGCTCCAGAAGAGGGAGAGCCACGGCTAGCCTTAGTTTGCTTTAAACTGGAGAGCAAAAAGTCTTCTTTGACTGAGGGCTGCTTTCTTTTTGCCCCCGTACGATCTGAAAAGGGCTGAGCTTCTGAAGGCTTGTTCAGAGAGCAACTAAAAGAAGTATTATATGTTAATCATAATATATACATACACAACACAGCCCCACTTAAGTAGATTTTAAATATCACCTTCTATTTTCTCAGTGCATGGATATGGAGAGCTTCCAGGGGCTACTGAAATACACCTCCAGGAAGCCTAAATTGACTTAAGTGACAGCCCTTTCGTGTCAAGGGGCTGGGGATCAAGACCAAGCAAAGGTAAGTTCAGGCTTTCAGGTTAAACGTCTCAGTGGATGAACTTCCTATGGGGAGAGAGACAAGCTCTAGAGCATTTAAAACTTTGCTGAAGGCCTGCAGAAAGCAGCAGTAGGAAACAGGCCAGCACCAGCCAGAATGAAACAGCTGATCAGTCACCAGTCATTTTCTGTCTCTTTGGATCACAGTGGTGGGAAAGTCCTCCCAGTGTTGCCAAGACCTCAAAGAGGGGGAGAGAGATTCATCAAGTCTTTGATAACTCCACAAGCAGCAGCCATGCACTCTAGCCAAGTCTGGCATTCAGGGGAGGACACATGAACACTGGACCGCAATGGAGCTTGAAGAAGAAAAGTGAGGAAGCTTGCCTGCTCTACAGCGGCACGACCTTCTGCAGCAAAAGCCAATGAAGGACAGGGGCAAGGCACCCTGCTGGCTGTTAGGATTGTCAATACATTGAGTTGTTTTATGGGAAGAGTCCATGTGGCTACTGGTTCAAGGAGAAGCCCATCTCCCTGCCCCAACTCCAGCTCTTTCCACCTGCCTTGGTGACGTCTCAGCCATCTATCAACCTGCAGCTCCTAGAGACGATCCCTGATTGAAAAACGCCAGGTGTGCCCCTTTCTCCATGTCCCACCCCCCAATAGGAACACAGCAAACCCTGGGAGGAGGAGGAGGAAGAAAACAAAAGTAAAAGGGAGGAAGAAAGGGGAGAACAAAGAAAAGGGCTGGACAAACAGATGATGAGGAAAAACTCGCTGGCATGGAAAGGTTTCAGCATCATCATCTTGCCGTTGGCCAACCACAAAGCAGGTTCCTTGAGATGAGGTAATCTGTGCGACTCCTTCCCGGCTCACTCCCTGCCGTGAACAGATAGGACAGAGCTGCTAGAGGCCAGTGTGAGAGACAGCAAGCTCCGCTGTCCATCAGAGAGACCAGCTGGTGGAGGGCTCTGCACTGGGGGTTCCCCGGGATGAGGTAGGGCTGGGAGAACAGTGGGAGCTGCTGCTGCTGCTGCAGGAACTTTGGGTGCTGGAGCCTGCAATGAGATGGACGACTGGCTTCTGGGCAAACAGCACTCCTGCAAGGCACAGACAGGGAAAGAAAAGGGTTACTGGGACTAAGGGGTGACACAGCTGAGAAGGATACGGTACAGAGCAAGCAGTAGGCTATCTGACCCCCGAGACCTCAGAGGGGAGGTCATGGAAACCTAAGAGCATGAGACCCACTGCAAGTTAAGCAGCTTGGAGATGGATCGACAAGAAAACAAGAAGGGCTGCCCGGGGACTTTGCTCTGGCTGCCTCTGCCACAGGGACATTTTGCCTACAGAGAACTGAAAGATCCTAAATATCTTCAACACCTTTGGAGGTGAGAAGCATCTTTCTGTGCTACTGCACTGCACTGCCAGACCTCCCACGTGGGCTTTGTCCAAGGAAGTGTAAATATGACCTGCACAGGCCAAATGGCTTGAGCAGAATACATGGGATAACAATTCATGCTTTATAATGAAGTGTAAGGAAAAGCTGTTTAAAGCTGCTCCTCAGAAGGTAAAGAGGGATAAATCCCCCTCCTGCTATTGCTTATACAGAAGTTCCTTCCCTGTAAAAGCTGAATTTTCCACCAGGTCCCCTCTTCCCTGCCACAGTAAAATACTGCTTGTGAACTGTCAGCAAAATGATTCCATTAGGATAACTCAATTGTAGAGAGATCACGTCAGAAAATTGATCAAAAATCATAAAAATATCTCCTTAAACAAGTAAGAAATCACTAGGAAATATCATTCAGATGAGTCTTAGATTTAAAAAAATGCCATCAACAACAATCACTACCAAAAGGAAAGGACACTATCCTGACAGACTGGGAACAACAAAAGAGAGAAGAAACCATCTTCTGCCAAACTGTCTAAACAGGCCAAGTTGTGTGTGTTTTGGCAAAAAAACAGCCCAAGGAAGCATGCCACCCTCTCTGCATCCTACTCTGCATCGCAAGTTCAGCTCTCTACACATCCCCAGGGAACAGTTCTTACTCACCAGCGTAAATTGTGCCGTTAATCTCCACCGACATGTTAATACTCCCAATGCCGTTAGGTGACAAATTCAGTGCTGCTGCTGCCGCCGAGTCTGGTTTATCTTCTTTTGAGAAAGAAAAGATGCAGAGTTAGATTGTAATTGTCCTGTTTCCTGCACTATCCAGACATGGTCAAGGGTTTACACAGTCCTCCTTTTGTCTCTTCTTTAATGAGGAGATCCCCACGTAACCTGTACTTCCAATACTCTTAAAATATTTAAGATAAGTCAACAAAAGCAATTAGGTTCCTAGACACGAATTGAGTAGGGGTTAGGTTCCTATGGACATTTTTGAATCTCTCCCTGATTCTGACCCTGAAATGCCAGATTTGTAGGGAGAAAGGGGGAGGAAATCAAAGTCTTGGCAGAGAGATAATCCCCAACATGGGCTGTTTACTATCTTAAGTGGGTTTGTCATGGTTTACAAAATCCCCCAGGAAAAAGCTACTAGGAAATGAGACATGCCCATATCTAAACCAGCCAGATAAGGACTGTGTTTGCAGTAGGCTAGGAGCAGGTGCCCAGTCCTTTCTGCAATGGTGGCTCCTCAGGAAGCTGGTGCACTACTAGTGTGCAAAGCTCAGGCTGCAGCAGCTACAGTGGCCACTTGAGGGAGGGGGACAACCCAAAGAGCCAAGGACTCCAAGCCAGAAACAGTATGCTTAGCTGCTCCTATGTGCATGTGAAGTCTGGTTCTTCACTGTCCTCAACCTGGAGACACTTTTTTTTTAAGCCATTATGGGCCAGACTTCTGCAAGGGGCAGGTAGGATTTCTGCAAGCTTTTTAAGGGGAGTTGAATATCAAACGCTTCTGAACATTTCTGTAAACTTCAACCTAAGCAATCTATAACTGTGAACTGGGGATGCAGGATTCCTTCTCTGTGCTCATGAATTCAAGCTTACAGTTTGCACAGTGGGCTACCGGCCCACTCGATGTGGGTTTTGGGGTGCTGCGCTATTAAAACTGGAGACAATCTGCCCAGGCTCTGACACTGCATGTGAAGTGCATGTTTTTAGCTCCTTTCTAGCCTTCTGGGACAGCAGGGCCACTGTCCCAGTAAAGAGCACTAAGAACATGGTTAACATTTAGCCTAAAAGTTACTATCAAGTTTTAACAATCTCACAATGTGCTTTTCAAACGTGCCTCTCAAAGCACTTTACAAAGAAGCATAGTATTATTTTTATTTTGCAATTGGAGAAATTAAGGCACAAAAGACAGAGTGGACTTGCCCTCAGTCCCCTAACAAAGTGGGGAATAGTACTGCTGAATCCTTTTTAGCATTCAGTATTCAAGGATGTTTCATTTCTATCAGCATGTTACTATCTGAAGAGACAAAAATAGTTCCTAGCATTTTTATTTAGGAAGTTAAGGGTGGAGAGATAAGAAAAACAACAAAACGAGAGGAAGCAAACATTACTTCATAAAATTGGTATCCTCTTTTACTCTTTTTTTTTAAAGCAAATGTGAAATTTGGGTGGGTCTATAATTGTCAGAAAATGTAAAGTTTTGATTTCATCTAATTCAGCAGCAAACTGCTACTGCCTTGAAGGGGAACTTGCTTTGACCCTTTGCCGTATATATGCCACATAAAGTGTCTCAGTGAAGCATTACTGTCATTGCTAGCAACAGCCTCAAGAACAACTTTTCCCTTTCCTCTAAACAATGCCAAACTTGCCCAGCCTTGTGCCTACATCCAAATGTACAACTAATAGGGGTCTCAGCCCTTTAATTTTACTGGATCAAAAGGTTTGCAGGAAACAGCTGTTGGAACTGAAATTTGCTGAGGCCTTGCTGTCCACTGAAGTGCAGCCCCAGGACAGGTAAGGGAGTCATAGTGTTTAATCAGCTTTTGAAGCCATTATATAAAGTATTGATTCTGACAATGTGACCTTTACAGGGTGACTCCCCTTTTACAAAGCATTTCAGGAGTGCATTTCCCAGGCCATGAATGCTGCTTATATATGACCTTCTAACCTAGCCTTGCCAAGAGTTCTTTGCCTGGAGGCTGTGAGCAGGGTTGCAGCAGATGTTGGCAGAAATCACCTAACTTGCTAAAAGCTCTGGGATAAGGTGGGCCCCTGCAGATACACAAATCTTTGTAGCCTCCTCCTCACACCTGACAAAGGATTCCTAAAAGCTGGGCATTTCTCTCCCCAGCTGCTCCTGCAGTCCACCTATACAGAAAAAAATGTAACTTCAGTGATCAATTAAAACAGTTTGCTAACCAGGAAAGGGCATTAATAACTCCCTGCAGCTCAGTGATGGCATCTGCCTCCAAGAGGAGCAGGGCCAAGCACATTCTCGTTGATGGGCAGATGGGCAGTGTATACAGCATATGATAGGCCCCCCCCCCTCCAAAAGTCATATAATTGCATAATCAAAAGACTGCCTTTGGCTAGGCTAAACCAGGCTCTCTGATCTAAAGTATACGAAACATATTAAACCTAGGGGTGTCAGGTATGTGGTCTAAAGCATTTTCATCTGACTTGCATCTTTCCTGTGAATGAAGGAGCACCGGCTGCAAAGAAAACGAGCTAGCATCAGCTGAAACTGGTAATTCCTCAGTGTCCTTGAAGATGTAACAGCTTGAGTCCTGAAGTAATCTCACTGTGGTCAACCCACACGCAAGCTAATAAGCTCACTTGGAGTGAGGGTCTTGTTTGACAGCAAGCGGGATTTACTAGCTTAGATGCAGAGCTTCCTGAACACAGCCAGGCTGCTTCTGAATCCAGGCTGGGTCACGTGTCAACAGGAATAGAAGAAAAACAGCAGTAGTAAGTAAAAATTAATGAAAAGTTGCTACAGTTTAGCTTTGCAGTTATTGTGGTCCACTTCAGTAACTTATTGGTCCAGTGCCCAGAGAGATGATCCAGCCTGTGTGTAAGGATGTGTTTGACATTCTAGATTGGGAACAGTTCCCTCCCTGTTGCAGTTTGCAAAGACTTTTTGTTTATCTAGAGGCACAGCTTACCCTTGCCATTGATTTTGATCTTCATGGGAATCTGCCGTGCCATGCTGAACAGGTTGCGCTGAAGAGCCTGCTGGACAAGCCGCTGCTCCTCCTCTGTCATCCGCGAGACCTTCTTCTCTGGAGGCTCTCCAGACTCCAGTCTCTCCCTCAGCTGTTCCAGAGTGGCTGTTCTTGCTGCCACAGTTGCCTGCTGGCTAGCCAAGGTCACTGGCACAGCAATACGGTTTGGCATAGACACAGTCAAGGGCACACCGTCACCTAGAAAAGGAAACAGTCACTTAGTCCCTCCCACAGCCCGTTTTAAAGCACGCACACAATGCTCGGAATTCGGAATAGATGGAGAGAGCAGTAGGATGTGCGAGGAGGGCAAAAGGAGAGATCACCAGCACTGTAACTGCCTTTGCATCAGGAGTCAGGCGACTCTTCTAAAACACCTCTCTCGCAACAGCTGCCTAATATTCTTAACAGCCATGATGGTGGGCTGGGAACTACGACAGGGTTTCCAGAAGACTACTCAGTTTTGCTGATGCTGAGGAATTAAGATCACTATTACGATCTGTTGGATGGCAGCTGATAAAAAAGCTTTCTCTGTTACAATCAGATCACATTTCCAGGGCATCGCAAAGCACCACCATCCCTAACTGAAGTTGCTGCTCCTGGAACTAAATCACTTTACTCTCCCTTTCACCGGCAAAATCTTGAATTTTAGTCTGTCTATAATTCCAAAGTGATTCCCCCTGCACTCTAACTTCCTCTGAAGGGTACTTTTGTAAATGCTGAATACTTGTTTTTACAGCTTCATACAGCATCACTCCAAGAAGTTCTCACCTTCCAGGAAAATAACAAAGATCCATAAACCCCTGCAAGCAGCAGGCATTATCTATTACACAGACAGGGCATGATGGATGAAGATAGATTAAAAGCCTCACCAAAGGCCATCTGAAAATCAACAGCAGAATCAGGTTCAAAGCCACAGCAATTCCTAGCTAATCCAACACTTACATTTGCTCTGATGTTCCCTCTTCCTCAAAGCTACAAGCTCCTTAATACAGTTTTGGATTCAAAGCAAATCTAGCACATGCACAAAGAGGTTAATCCGCAGTTAGAATATTCTGCAGCTCCTTAGCTACCCGACTCCCATTACTCTTGAGTCCAAAAGATACAAAATAGAAAACAACTGAGTTCCACCGCCTGCACCTCTAACCCAGCCACACACACTGATGTGGGTGCAAGTAGCTGACCTTTTCTGACAGCTGCTGCTGGAGACACACGAGGATTACTGGTCCCGCTGCCTGGTGCGACGCCGATGATGGGGAAGCGGATCTTTGGGGGAGACAGGAGGGAAGGAGGCCCCGTGGCAGTGGGTGAGTAGCTGAACAAAGAGGAGCTATAGCTGGGCCGTCTGCCTTCCCGCCTGTTGCCATCGATTGCAGCCTGCAGCTCAGCAGGAGAACTGAGGGATTTCTTCTCGCATTCATAGGCATATAAGTACTTCATATACCTAAAAGAAAGGTGAGGACAGAGAAATTCAAGCATGTATACTCAACAGAACATGAAAAAGAGACTGTAGCACCAAGCATCACACTCAGAAAGACTATCAGACTGAAGCCCTCTACAGATCTGGGTTCTTTGCTGGCATATCCTGATCACTGCTGTGCTTGGTTTGGTGAGTACTTCTATTTTGGTGTGAGGCACAGCTCCCAGAAACTTTCAGTTAACCCAGTGTTCACAGAGAAGCACATGGCTACATACTGCTACATCCATGGGGGCAGAAAAGAATCATCAAATATGCCTTTACAACTAAGAAGCCATCATAATTATAATAATTAAGATCTTGGACCACAACATGTATATGCAATGAAGGAAAATTTAGGCGCTATCCTGTCTTATTTGTGTTGGGAAGCATCAGTCTGTATAAAACCTTACTACGCCTGCTGAATTCTGGCTCAGAGCTTTGCAGGAGACGGTCAGTCTATGATAACAGCTGTAGAAGTGGCAAAGAGCTTCCCTCTCTGGGACACAGAGGCTCTAACAACTTGCAAGAAAACAGACACCTGCAATGGCAAGTTTGTACCAGTTTGTACGTTTGCAACCGGAACATAGCTAAAACCTAGCCTGGGCCCTCTTGGTGGCGATCCCTTTGGATAGGGGAACCAAGGGCCTGAAGAGCTGTGAAGTTCCTGAAACACACTGCCCCCAGCTGTACACCCACTGCAGTACACAGCAATTCACGCCGCCTTTTGCACCCAGGGTTTCCAGCGACACAGAGAACATGGCTTCAGCAGAGTCCTTGTCTGAAACTAAGATTTCCTGCTCAGAGCTCTAGGTTTCACGCAAGCCACTGTACCAGTGTCCATCATGGAAACTTAAAATCTTCCCTTTTATAGATGGCTTGTTCCACAGCCACAGAATTAACTTGGAGTGTAGCTGGGTGTGGGTTCCCAGAGTCTAGCTTTCCATGTTTTAGTCTCTAAACAAGTGTAGCTCAGCACTGTTGCTTCAACTTTACAGTACATTTATTTTTACCATTCTTCTTCTCTTCTGCTTATTCTACTTCTTTTCTTTCTTAGAAGTCTTTCTATTTATTTATTTTATTTTTTACTGGTCTATTCAATGCAGGTCAGAAAAGCAATCCTGACAGTGAGCAGGTGCTAAGTAGGCACTTCCAGAGCTTAACAGTGATAACAGACATTAAATGATCAAGTTTATGCTTGATACCTACAAATTAGGAGGCCTTTCTCCTTCCACATTGTGCCAGGTGCTCTACAGAGACAGAGCAGGAGATGCTCCTTGCCCTGAGGAGTTTAACTTCTAACCAGGCAAGACAGGCACAGGATGGAGAGCAGCACAGAGCACACAGTGAACATCAGTGCTAGGACTGTAGGGAGGGAAGGGATGGAAAGGGAATGAGCTCAGGAAGGGATCACTGCTGAAGAAAAATAACAGGAGGAGAAATACAAAAGGAAGGCTGCAATCTCTGGGTGAGATGGAAGGAGAGGGCTAAGTAAAGCAATTCATCGGCTTCTCTCCTGCCACAGAGCAGGGCTTACCCTCAATTTTTCTTCCCCAGTCCCTGTTCTGTGCTTCCAGTTTGCTGCTTTGTGTTCACACCCATGCTGTTAGATGTTTTAGACTTACTGGGTTCGAAGTGTGAACGCGGCACTGGTGATGGAGGTGGGCAGATTAAGGCCTTTGGTGATCTCCCGCCAGATCTTCTTGTTGATGATTTCTACCAGCCCTCCCTTCTCAGTCACCAGTTTGTAGAGCATGTAGAGATCCAGGATCTGTTTTGCCATGATGGGGATTCGGTTAATGGGAGTTCCTGCAGTGAAACAGCAGGGAAGGGAACATGGAGTCAGAGAGAAAAAGCGGCCACGAAAATCAGCAGGTTGGTGCTATTGATCTTCTTTCTCATAGGAAATTCAAGCAATTCTATTTGTAGCCTGACTTGAGGCCTCTCTGTGGGTGAGTGAATGAGCCAGAGAAGTGTAGCTACATGGCACGTCCTTTTCATGAAAAATCCTTTCCTGTAGGCAAAAACAATTATCAGTCAAATAATAACCTGCAGCTAAGAGCAACTTCTAAAATAGAAAGAGGGGAAGTAGGGACTATTCAATCCTAGGGGCAAGGCAGCAGCACAGAGGACTCATTTCTTATGAACTCACACGGCAAGCTACGATAAAAATCTGCATCACTCACACTCAGGAAGGGGCTGAACTGCCATGCAGCAGCCTGAGCTGCAAGGACATCGGGATTCTGCTCTCTCACTCCTCAGTATTTGCTGTTGTACTCTTGGGAACAAAAATGAAAAGGGGCACAGGACACTTGGCAACATCTCTCTCTCCCACAAACATTTGCTTTCTGTCCTCTCTCACAAACACACGTATGAACTTTTGCTATGGTTTCTGCTCTTACAAAGCACTTTCTTCCCTGCACTTTTCCCTGAAGAAGTTACTTCCTTACTTGAAAAGCTATTCCAGTCCTCGTGTGATACCAACATTGGGCCAAGCACAGAGAAATTAATAAACTAAAACCAACTGTTATCTAAGAGCCATACTGACCTAGATTAAATGTCCCTTCAGCTCAGTATCCTTTCTCTGCCAAGTGCCCATATGTGGCACTTGGGCAGGAGAACAGGAAAAACTTTCTGGTATCATCAGCCAAGACAATTATTTGCCTGCAGAGATGATAGCAGGATGTTGCTTCATCACATCCCACCCATGCAAAGGCTAAACTAGTGAGCTGAACACTCATTCTGCACACTACTACGTCTCTGTTCACACTGACCCCCTCTTTGGGGTGGGCAAAGAAAGGGAAGGAGACTGAGGGATCATCTCAAAACCTTCAGTCTCCTGCATTTAGGGTTCTCCTTCCACTGAAAAAAAGAAGCCCCCATCTCCACAAAACCCAGCCAACCTCCCCAGCCAAAAACTTTCCAAACAGAGGAAAGTATTGAACCTCTTTTCTGCTTTGCTCATATTTAAAGAGATACCTGCTGGATGCCTGTAGACCTTCAGTTACGGTTTCTAAAAGATCACGGAAACCTATGAGTCAAACCCCAATCCATTACTGAACGGAGCTTGGGGGCAGATAACAGGGCAGTGTGAGACACCTTGGTGAGGCTACATATGCACCTTGGTTGCAAAGGCAACCCAACTGGAGCAACAGCTCGCTGCAAGACAGCTAGAAACACGGTGTTGATGTTGCAGGCAAATAAACAAATGGCCCAAGAATGTATCAGTGCGTCTGATGTCAGACACTGAACGCATCCCCATCGTTATCTCACACAGGGTTAGGAGACGGAGACGTAAACTCACTGTAGTCCAGCTAGAGAGAACTAGATCATACTACTGGACAACAACGCAGCTTCACAAGCTGCTTCACAAGCCAGGCATCCTCACCGGCGATGTGCTGCTGTGAGAAGCACCTAGGTATCCAAAAGCTTCCCTCTGGGTGCACGGCAGCACAAAACAGGGGACCACTCCACCCTTGCTCGCACAGGGCAGATGCTGGGAAACAGCTTTGTCCTTCCTGTTCAGTTTTGGTCATCTTGTGGGCTAACGCAGGTATGAAAATCTGATTTTTAACCTGATAGTGTGCTTTTAGCAGTACCTTAAAGTGATAAAGGGTGAGGGGTTTTAAAAGGTCAAAGTAATGAGATTTAGGCAAGGAAAGGAAGAGGAGGAAAAAAAAAAAAAAAAAAAGCTGATGTAGCAAACCTTTTATTCTGCATAGGAAATACTGTCCTGGATCAAAGAGCAGTCCATCTGAGGTCAGATCCTGTCTGCGACAATGGTCAGCACCAGCCTTTACAGGAAAGCCTCCGAAACGCCGTAATGGACAATTATGGAATACTCAACCCACAGGGGAGACTTCTGCCACCGCTCATCAGCGAGTGATTCGGTTAATGCCCTGCAGCAGAGCAGTTTATGGCCCTTATAAATGGGTTTTATTCTGTTTAGTCAAAAGGAGTTCAGCTCAGCTCTGCAGATGTTCTCATTACACATGTAACTGTGTAATTTTTTTTTTTTTGGGGGGGGGGTGAGTTTGTGTGGCTATTATGCGTTAGCCCATGGCACCAATTCCCACAGGTTAATGAGACGGATAAAAAACTGAACTTCTACAGTTTTAAAGGGCTGCCTTCAATTTCACTAAGTTACTAATGCTTAGCTATAAGAAAACATAAACAGCAATCTCACCAGGCTTGGTCTGCACTCTTGGCTATTTTATATCTACTATATCTTTTTTTTTTTTATTTGCCTTCTGTCTAAACAGTCCCTTCCCCATCCGCAACAGAAAAGCCCGTAAAGCAGTAATTTCCAAGCTATCATTCAGAAACTGCATCAGATCCTCTTCCTGCATTTCACATGCTATACAGTTCCCTCGGGGAGCGGAGGGCGCAACATTTCCAAACTGTCCGAACGCTTTCCGGCTCCGCTCGTTCCAGCCGGCTGGCCCGAGCCGGGAACTGGTCCTTTCCAAAGGTCAGCCCGCGTAAGCGCCATCCTCCCTTCGGTTTGGTTTTTCCACACGCACTATTTTGTCTTGGCGTGTGCGGTTACAACAAAGATGAAGAGCGCGGTAACGGTGTCATTTCAGCCATGCACCGTGGGCTGGAAGCGATCCTGTTACCAGCCTTGAGTTATCACTCATCGGCTGAGCCACAGTAACCAGGCGATCACGCCCAGCCCCCTCCAAATGCAAAAGCACGAAAGTATTTACCTTGGATATACTAGCAAAGAGTCAGGGATAGCTCTTCATCCTTCCCTCCCAAAAACCGCCACCACAACCCTTCATTGGTGGGTCAGGATTTCTGCCCCAGCAGCAGGAGAAGCCAGTTTGTTCCACCAAGGCAGCACCATTAGTGCTACCATACTGCTAAGAAAAGCCTTCGTCTTGCTGGGGCAGCACGGAGACCTCCTCCGCCCGCTCCCACAGCAATCCCGTGCGACCCCAAACCTCCCGCTTTTCCCCAATCCAATTTAGAGAATGGTATTAACTCGTCCAGCCAGGGCTTTGATCCAGCTCTCCTCGGGCCGTGAGCAGATGGGGTAGCTGGAGAGTGAAAGCGAAGGGTCACGCGTGAGGTTCCTCCGGCAAACAAGCCGCCAAGATGGGAATGAAACAAAAGAGCTGTTTTTCAAAATACTCCATTTAACTCAGAGTTTTACCTTTCTCTAGACTCTCCCATCTCAGGACCCAAAAATATACACAAGGAAACTTATCCAAACACTGCTGTGATAAAGACAAATACTCTCTACATCAGAGGGAAATAAAGGCTTAAAGCGCATTTCCAGGGAGCCTGTTCATAGCTGGAGCCGAAACAGCAATCAGATCTGACCTCCAGGCCTCATGTTACCACCCTTTTGACACCTTCCCTTCCTGAAGTTTTCTTTTAAACAAGACCTCCAGATTGAAGTGCCCTGGAATTTAATTAGTAACTCTATAAACTAAGCTAAAAGCTATAGTTTTAGGGGTTTTTTTCTTCCAAAAAAACCAAACGCTCCTGTAAAATTGAAGCGGGCTGAGAAATTTTACGGCAGGGACAAAAACCAATTTTCTCATTCTCCCGTTTAATAGGGAGATGGGGTCATTTTCCTTTTATACTTTGGCCTCAGAGAAGGCTGCTCCAAGCCGTATTCTCCAAAGCGGGACGAGTCAGGGAGCAGGAGAGCGGCTGGGGTTTTGGACCTGGCAAATTACCTGAGCTCGTCATCGAGAGCTCAGCCCGTTTCGGGGGGCTCACGGAGAAGCAGCGCTGGGAAGCGGGGAGAGGCAGCCCCCTCCTCCCGCAGCCCATCTCGGAGGAAGAGCAAGGCGATAAAGTCTTTATTGGAAAACCCCAGCGCCTGAACAGGAAAGGCTGAAAAACGAGTATCAGGGGATGATTGGATGCTGGAGCAGAGCGGATCCTTTCACAGGCGGCTGCAAGGCTTGTCAGGGGCCGTGATGGATTACTGTCATCTGGCAGCATCAGGATTAATGATCTGCAGGTCAGAGGGGAGAATTCCAGAGGGAAAGGTCAGCAGCCGGGGGCACAGCATAGGACTTGTTGCCTTTTGATGGCAAGCTCATTTTACTGTACTTTCAAGCTTGCCTCTCTCTATTCTGCCAGCGCACAGAAATAAATGCCGTGTGTACCATGCCCAGAGCCAGAAGCCTTGCCCAACCCAGAGGAGAGGATGAGGAAGACTGGGCTCTCCTCCTTTTCATCTTCTTGGTAAGCAAGTGATTTTTGCTCCTTTTAGCAGAGCCCCAGCCACACAAGCCTAGGCCACCTCTCCTTGAGGGAATCAGACACAAAACACAAGGGGCAAGGAGTCTGTCTCCGCTGGAAAAGGGTTGCTGCATAACTGACAGGCGTGGGAGAGCTCACGAAGGCGAGCTCTGAGACAGGTATATCTGCCGGCCCGTTGCGCTGACCGCCGGGCAAACGGAGCAGCAGACAGGCTCCCGCTCCTGAAGACCCAAGGGTGGAAGAGCGTAGCCCTGGGGTAAGAGGCTGCTGAATCAGAGAACCTACCTCCCCCTTTCTAACCAGAAGGTCTCCAAAGAGGACAAAAAGCCTCAGTACAACACTGGAAAGACGAGGAGAAATCACCCCCTAAGTCCACGGGCTGGCGGCTTTCTGAAGGGAAAGACAGCTGTAAGTACAGCTCAGCCTTTTGGGATGAAGAGTTTCCCTGGAGGGAGTCTGACTGTAGCTATAAACATATCTGTCCTTCAAGAGAAATAAGCAGCCCCTTCTGCCAAGCCATTTCACCCCTTTCAAAAGCCTCTTCTGTTGCAAGGAGGCATAATAGAAGTGTGAAGGGCCTACATGGATCGACTTGAATGTCCCCTACGCTGGAGAGGCAGATGGAGCAGCCGTATGAACAATTTTCACTATTCAAGATTTTTTTTTTTTTTTTTTTTTAAGAAGAAACCGAGGAAGATGTAAAACTCAGATAATCTTTGAATGACTGTTTTTATATCTGTTGCCAATGAAACAATACCTGAGAAACGGGTGCTGGCTGAGCAGTCAGGACATCAGGGCCCTGCTCCTTTCTGACTACAGATGCTGCTCGCTGCTGGGGAGCCTCCCCATCTGCTGAGATGGATCTACACTTCAGGCTGAAGTCTTCCTCACCTACCTGAACATGCTGCTCACAGTGCTTTTTTTTCTTCTTCTTCTTCTTTTTCCTTTCCTTTCTTTCTTTTCTTCCCCCTGGTCTTCACCCTATCTTAGCCCACCATGGTAATTACACCCTAGGTAGACTGTTGTTAAACAAAGAAAACCTTTGCTAAGACTGCTCTTAACAGAATCATAGAAGATGAGTCCCTTCTCAGCTTACAGAGTTTTTGAGTCCTCCATGATGGAGATCCCCTGCCAAGAGCCTCTCTGCCCTCATGTTGAGCCATGCCCACTGCAGGGAGTTCCCCAACACGAAGCAGTGTGAGCCACAACTTGTCCTGTCTACAAGACACAAAAAGCAGTTAATTATATCCAGCCTGGAGCTGTACTTTCTCAATCACCCCTCTCTCTCTCTCTCTCTCTCTCTTTCTTTTTCTATCAAGTTTAGTTTCATAAATTTCCATTTAAAAGTAAGGAATAAAGGTGATAAAACTCCTAAACATTCATTTTAGGGAACAACATTCAGAGTGTAATAAATACCTCCATACCTTGGATGCAGAGGTGAAGAGGCACGGAGGGATATTTTTAGCAACAACCTGTACAAGTGAGGAAAAGGCTGCAGTTTCTAGCTTCCAATCTCCATCAAACATGTCCAAAGGAAAGGAGAAGACAACATTAGACAGTTGAATGCAGCAGGCTTTCCCCAGGAGACCATGGAAAGTCCACAGTGATTTAAAAAAAAATACATAAAAATAGTAATTCTGAATCAAACCTTGAAGAGATCTTCAATGTTTTGTTGAAGGAAGAATATGGGAGTAATTGCTTGGTATGAATTATCTGCCCACACTCCTTGTCTGAACAGAGGTAAAAATCAGTTCAGCAGAAAATCAGCGATACAGAATACAAGTAAAACAACCTGAATCCTAAACTATCTCAGCTCCCACTTTGCTAAAACTCCTCTCTAAGGACAAACCCGGGTGGCTCGCATGCAAAGTTGGCTATTCAAGCACTCCAGCTTTTGTCTGTCATTTTGTTCTGAATCTGTCCTGAGGACTCATTCGGCGTTACAATAAAAAGCAATGGCAGACAGAAGGGAAACGACCTCTCCCCACTTCCTCTCGGCCCATGCCGCAGCTGATCTAATCTCTCCCTGTATTCCCAGCACTTCCACAGCGGGCATTCTCACCTCCCAATGGGAATGTCACCACCTGATCGTCAGGCCTGCAGACCATTAGACACTCCTATCAAAGCGGGAGGCAGGAGAGAGGGTAATTAATCATGCTCTATTTGACAGGAGGCCCCCTTCTTATCTGTACCCCTCGAAACACCATCGGTTTCTGCTTCCCTCCTCAATAAGTGAGCCTGACAGCAGCCCCTTATCAGATTTCAGCTGCTGAACGGGAGGCAGCCTAACGGGCACCCATGCGGAGGCTCTCGCAGTGACCAGTGCCCTGGTGATATCAGCCAAGGCTCCAACCACGTTAACCTTCCTGCCTGGGGTGCCTCTCCAGGCCAGAAACTGAGATCCCAGGGAGATTTGTTCTCTTACACCAAGCTCCAACTACAACTGCTTAGCAGCTACTGACACAGCTGGGTCCAATATATTTGCTATTACAGAATTCCTCACCAGATGTTGAACAGCCATGTAGCTCGTGGTGGGGTTTCCACGCATATGACCTTTAAACTGAACAGAAACTCTTCTCTAGCCAAAGATGAGGTACAAATACAGGAGGGAACTCGGAGAATCAGGCCCAGCTGGAGAAGATATAAGCAGGCTGCACAAAGTCAGCAAAAATTGGAGTCCATGCCAAACAGTTCTACCTCTTCCATCCATCTGGATATCTACAGGGTCATCTCTTCACAGTGCTGAACTGCCTCTGTTGCTCAAGAGCAGTAGTTCATTAATCATTTGAAAAACATGCTGTCAAATTTAGGGGGGAGATCGAGACCATCCATAGCACAGAGGAAGTACTGATGCAAGGAAAACTTTGGAAAAACAGGATTTGAAATAAATATTCATTCTTTGAGACGCTGGAGATAAGTGTAACAACTTAACATCTTAATCTTCAAGGCATGGGAAGAGAAAACCTTGGACTTGATCACTCAGTTCTGCATCACCAGGAAGAAGAACTGGGAATTCAGAGATCTTTAACTCACAATCATTAGGGCAGAGTATGCTGACATCAGATTAACAAGATACATGAAGATTCATGCAAAGTGACAAGAGAAAAACAAACTCAAATTATTTTTGTGTCCTTTCCTTTGCCATCTCAGCTCATAACAAAACATTCAGGATGCTCAAACATTCTTCATGCTGGCTAAATCTAAAATAAATCTTCTGTAGCCCAGAACCAAGTAAATTCCTGATGCTTTTTTTTTTCCTATTAGCTACAATTGCAGCTTGTAATAGGATTTTTCTGTTGAAATAAAGCAATCTTCTCTCCAAACCCAGGCACATTAATTATTTGAGCCGAGAATTACCTGCACTAGAAATTTTCCAAGAAAGGATTTCTCTTTTTTATAATTTATTTATTTATTTTTAGGTCTTTCCAAGGGGACATTTTCAGGCTTTTTCCAAATTAGAAAAAATAGCCTTTGGTATCTCCCTGTTTGGAATGAACATTTTGAAATTTAGAAAGATGTGGAGGAAATTTGCTCCTTATGAGAAGGACCTGCCTTTTACCGCTTCTGTGTAAGTTATCCCTAATTTGGCTAAGTTAACTCTCCACTCTCAAAATATCAACCCATATATCAGGTGAAGACTTCTAATCACTTGGCAGCTAAGTCCAATGAGCAAGACATTCCCTACAAAGGTCCTCTAGGTGCTAGAGACCCCCACACCAGGTACAGGGCTATCAGTGCAATTATGCTCTGAGGAGCTGAATTCAAGTTGTTTGGAGATCCCAGTTACAAGCACCGTACTTTACACCTCTTTGTTTTTATCCTAGCATCATTTGAGAGTCTTGAAGTACACAGGGTAATGCATTCTCTGCCCCCTGCTCTGAAAGGCTCAAACCATTTACAAAAGAATACAATAGAAATTAAACCAGAGCATCAGCTCCCCCGAAAGCATAAGGAAAAGTCACCCTTACTAAAAATACAAAGACGTTTTTCTAAAATATTTCACCGATTCCTTAAATGAGGCACAGAAGTCAGAGGTTTAGCTATGTACTGATCCAAGGGTCTAATTTGGAAGAGAGGTTTGCGTGGATATTTTGGACTATCCAGAACAGGCCTCTACTGAGGAATCCTTCACACAGGAAATGCTGGAACTGGGTTTGGTGCAATGCCCGGAGCGAGAATTTTCCACTGCACAACGTCTTCTGCTATTCAGGGAAACATTTGTTGTTGCTTAGTGTTAAGCAGGTAAAGCGAACAAAGGATGCTGAGAATTTATGTCTATTGATGTCTTGTTTAAAGCTACCTTACTTAATTCAGATTCAAAAGCATCTCCAGGGAATCAAAAGAAGAATTCTGTGAAATTGAAGCGGTGGAAGAATGAAGAGTATTCCCTGGACAAACATTTCATAAACACCACTTTGCCTATAGACAAAAGAATCCACTGGTAAATGCTTGTGTCAATACCCTGGATTTGTTGTATTTCCACATCTAAAATGCGCAGACAGAGCATACAACAGCAGGAAAACATTAAAACCACACAGTCAGACTTACAAAGCCCCTTCTATGTATATACACATGAAAAAAACAGAATGGTCAAGCCATCTGGGAAAACCAAGGTCACGCAGAAACCTTGAACAGAATTAGTAGAGCGGTACAATTGGAGACATTTTATGAGGTCTTCACAAAGGCAGTGCTCAAAACGAATAAAACCATTTCCCTTGAAACGGAGCCTTTCCTAACACACCACAGCACGGAGCGAGATCTCTTCCTCATCAAATATTTCTCAAGAGGGATTTCTTGCACGAACACTGCTGATCGCTCTAGAGGATGAAATTGTCCCTCTAGTCCAGCGCTCTCCTGACCAGCGTTAGGGGAATACAGTCAGCTCCATTGCTGGCGGCTGCCTCAGCTGCAGTGAAGAAGAGTCAGGCCATTAACACACCAACACTATCTAGAAGCAAAAAACGGTCTAGCTAGGCTATCTAGTGCATCCTTCAGGGCCAACGCCTACATTTTCCCTCTTACTCATCATATCTATACTTTTGTTATCACACACAAAAAAATAGATGGAGCTAAAATTTAGCTTCTGGTAAAAACGGCCTGAAAAGAAGTAGAAGATGTCACCATCTCCAATTTTGAGTCTGCAAAAGGAAAACAAACCCAACCCTTTGGCTGTTCAGCATACCAGCTATCAAAACCTCTACAGTACAAAGCGTTAGCACTTCTCTTGGAGGGCCCAGGTACAAGACTGCAGAACCTCATCACAAAATATTTAACGTGCCAGTGCACGAAAGCCCAAAGAAAAAGGCACGAAAAGCTAATCTTGCTATTAAAACGCACAGATTCGCAAAACATTTTATATCACATACATTTCTACAGCAAAATTACTTCCGACAGACTTTAGCATAAAAGATGGGAGAACGCCGGATTACCCCGAGTTATTATACGGCATATAGGGTACTAACACTCTAGCCTTGGCTCTTGAAAACAGTCTTTCCCAATTCGCTTCAGATGCAGAAGCGGTGCAGAGGGACTAAGGGACACCTTTGCACACACGGAAGCTTGTCTGCTGGCATTCAACGACGACAGATTTGCACGGTCTCTGCTGGTGCGACGGCACAGGGAGATCAGCTCACACCTAAGTGCTCAGAGCCTCAGGGCTGCTCCTGCCTGCAGCAATCCCAGCGGCAGGTAGACCGAGTCCAGCCCCTGTGCCGGCATCGCAGCTCTGCCGTGAGCAGTGCAGCCCACCACAGCAGCGCGCTAGCTGCGGGGCCTTAGGTTTGTGCCATTAAAAATGCCCTGAACCACAAACTTGCCCATCATCTAAAGAGCGGCTCCTCACGCAGCAGGAGACTAACACAGCTGCTGAGAAGCCAGACCTCAAGTCACTAAGACTCAACTTGCAATAAGACACTAAACAGCCGGAGAGAAGGAGAGAACCCACTGCTGAAGCTCGTCATCCCCATTCAGTTTGGAGAAAGACAACCTTTGATTCGAGACTGCAGAAGAGCTGAGAAAGGGGAAAGTGGAAGAGGCGATAGAGCAGCTTAATATCTCCACCCTGGAGCTGCATCAGCAGGTTGGCCCTTTTATTGGGTTGGTTCAAAGTTAGTCCTGCACCCTGACTGCTCTTATCGGCTGGTCTCCCCTCCTCTCCCCCATCTGCCCCTTCAATCACAGTCATGGTGGGACCCATTCACCTAAGCACATACAGGGAATAAAACATCCAACAAAGGAATAGTTACAGCTTCCCTCTCATCTCCCTTTTCCATCATTATTGCCACTGAAGGGCCATTTTATCACTTGCAGCTGTGGTCATTCAGTGACAACCTGCTGTGCTCAGAAGCAGATGAGACCTGCACATTTGATCTGCATTAAGCTCGTTTCATGGGTTCACATTTCTAGCTACATTCCAAACAGCAGCACCAACAGTCAAATCTTTTCATCCCTTAAACTACTTGGTAGCTCCTGTGAAATCTGTCATTTGTCTTTTGCATTAAGTTTGTAGGTTCAGTGTTAGTTAGCAATCTCACTGTGTGCTCCATCAGCACCAAACAAGGGCCAGCACTTTTCTGGACTCCACTGGATGATAGCAAAATCCCTGTCTTTACACCAGCAACATTTATTAGCAGAGCTACTTTCCATTCCCTTCAGATACGAGGTGCAAATTAACCAGCTCTTCACACATACAAGCTAAGAAACACAGCACTTTGCTCTCAGGTGCAATGAGGCCTCAGTTTTATCCATCTTTGGAGAACTCTTTCACAGAAAAAGGCAGCTGTTCAGCCTTGTTTGTTTTAGGATGCTTGCTTGGCACAGGAAGGGACAGAGAAAGAAATTTAAGCCTGAATAGTATTATATAACTTTGCTGTATCTGTCCCCAGATTTTTGAACATACCAGAATACCAGAGAAAGAAAAAAAGCACAAATAGTCCTGCAGTAGACAGCAGTGATGAGAGCAGATGTGGAAAAAACTGAACAAGTTCAGCTCCTGTTAAACCCACGCCCTGAATCAAAATATTTGTTTTTTGCTAAGACATAACAGCTCAGACTACAGGCAGAAGAGTGCAGTTGCCTCTCAGTCCAATCCATGTTGTTCAGTTTTCACATCAACCTGAAGAAGCTCAGCTCCACAAAGTCCTTCCATCTATTTGTTTTGGGAGTGCCAAAAAGTAAAACAAGCCTTCAATCTCCCACAGGTGGTAAGTCTCTTATATTTTGTTTTCTATCCTCTATAAACCAAGGAAGTCTCCAGAAAACAAATACACTTGGAAATGCCCAGCTGATTAATAGCTCAACTCCTACAGCACACAGCTGGTGACCAGCTCAGCCTCTGCACTGGGAATGTGTCAATTATTTATAATTAAAAGGTAGTAGGAAGGAGAAACAGAGCATTAAGGAGGTTTCTCTCTGGGTACCTGGAAGCTTCTATTGCTATCAATCACATTCCTAGGATTATTGTTTTGTATGTCAATCACCCCAGTTTTCACATTAACATGTGAGCTCAAGGTAACATTTATAAGCAAGCTAAGCTAAGTCAGGTTAAGTTTCTGCCCTTAAAAGAAAAAAAAAAAAAAAAAAAAAGAAACCTGGTTCAAGTTTTTAACTGCCTTGGAACCAGAACTGCACACTGCCAGATAGTGAAAATTTACTACAATGGTCAGCTCTCAGCTCCAGCCATGCCAGGGAAGAACAGGAATATGAACAGTAGTGACTGCAACAGCTGTGTCTGGATCGCCTGTTTTGGACAGCCCTTCATCTACTTGTGATGTAGTCATTCACAGAAGGGGAGACATCCAGAGATAAAATACTGAGGCGTCAAAACACCAAGCGGAGGTGAGACTCCAGTTCCAACTTGACAATTAGATTGAAGCAACAGAGATGTTGCAACATTATGCTTTATCAGATTTTCAAGGGCATAATCCTGCTGGTGACTTTTTAACAGAAGAATCTTGTTGCTGGAGGAGTCTGATTGACCTGGCAAGTTGGGAGAGGTAAAAGAAAAGAGCACGACAACAGATTTGCCAGAAATGATCAGAGACAGATGACTAGTCAC
Source organism: Rhea pennata (assembly GCF_028389875.1). Taxonomy (NCBI): domain Eukaryota; kingdom Metazoa; phylum Chordata; class Aves; order Rheiformes; family Rheidae; genus Rhea; species Rhea pennata. The sequence goes on from NC_084672.1 coordinate 22,200,606, forward strand.
CTACACAGATGCATGCACCGAGATTAGTACTAATAAACTATCATATAGGTATTCCCAATGGCAAAAATCCATAGTTGTAACTCCTGGCAAATAGTCTTTTCACAGTCTGAGATTCAGCCCTGTCCCTTTACACGGGAAGTGCCACATCTGTTCAGTATATGTGCCACTGACACACGAACTGACAGCCACTGGGCAGCTCAACCAACAGTTTTAAATCATTGAGACAATTCAAAATAAAACCACAAAAAATAAGACAGAGCTGATTTCAGCATCAGAATATTTATATGATACCACATATTTGTATATTTTTATTAAAAATACTTTGTAAGGAGGGAACTAAACTTTGCTATCTATGGGACAGAAAGAGGCTTTTGTGATATTCCCGCTGAGCTCCTTCACACATACATCACCATCACTGTAATGAGGAGAAATACAACTTGTCAATACCATAAGGAGGAATGTGAGAACTTCTTCAAACTACGTGCTCCTGCACTCAGTTTCGCAAAACTATACTAAACACAAAACTGACACTCTGTGAATCAAGAGAGAAACACATTTTTGGGTCTATTTTCCCAGTCCCCAGATTGTGTGCTCTTATTCTATGCAGATCATCTACAGGGGCATTCACACACAGCTTCCACATGCCAGTAAAATAGAACATGAGAAGATGAGTGATCACGCCACCTGAACGGCTTATTCTGAAGAGGGAGATCAAAGAATCCACATGGATACTCGGCCTTGTGGCACAAATCCTTGGGGAACCACACTTCTCGGGGTGCCCGGACAACTTCTGCAGTGGGTAGGAGTGAGCGCAGAGAAACAGCGCCTATGACATCAAGTAAAACGGTAGGAGAGTTCTTCCTTACTGAGCTCCTTATCTCCCAAGGCAGTTATCTCAAGTCTTACTGTTGCTCTTCCACCCAATCTACAAGCTCAAGGGCTGGATTCATTCTTTCCACCTCAGGAGGAAGAATTCAGACTGTGGCAGGATCCCAGGGTCCAATTTTACTGCATCAAATTCATATGAAAGTTCACTCACCCCTCTTCTGCATAAAGATGAAGAGATCATCCAGGAACTCTTTCCGTTCAGGGTCACTATCCAGTTCATAGAGCTGGGGGAAAAAATAAAAATGAAGGTACAATCCACACTGAAACAGACTGAAGAAGCCAATATTGTTACTTTAATATAACAACAGTCATCTAGTGTTTGTACTGGGGGGAGGGTGGGGTGAAAGGCAGCTAGTAAGGAGGCAAAACAAAGATGGACTCCTGGCTTTCATCAGCGGGCAAGGCTGAAGTGACAGTGTAAGGACCCTCTTTATGGTTTGTCTTGCTCTGCCCGCTCAGTAACTTGTCCAGGCACAGTACAGTTCGGCGCTCTTACGGAAATAGGGTTCAAGCCTGCTGCAGAGCTGTGTTTGAAACCATCTGAGAGCAAAGGGGAGGGAAACTACTATGACAGGCTGAAAAAAAACATGAAAAAAAACATGAAAAAAACCCAAAAGTATGCAACCGTTATTCAGGGCAGATCAGTGGTCCATACTTTGAGGCCCCAAGGAGGTAAATGGCTCTTCAGCTTCTAGCCCTACTGTTCCCTCCTTCAGGGATTGTCACATAAGTGACAAACTCCAAGTCCCTTGAAGGAGGAGATGAAAGGATAGAGCTTTTCTGTGACAACTAATGCTTAATGGGAAAGGGTCATCTAAAATAAGCCAAAAAGCAGCAATACAAATATGAAGAATTACCCTGGAACCAATTTGCTGCAGAAACCATTTTGTGAAAATGCTTCCAAAATCCAGCATTTTCAGGAGTTTCATAGGAAATTTATTGCAAAAAAGGAGAGACTGTATGCTAGCATTATCTGCTGATATTTCAGAAGGGGGTTGCATGAGAATATCATCTCTTACAACTAGCTCTTGAACAGAAAATCTAATTTTTACCTATCAAGAATCCTGTGAAGCCATAAAGTGACTGGCTGAAAGAGCTGAAGTCAGTATCTGAGATACAGGAGGGCATAAAACAAGACCAGAAGAAGAGGGCATAAATGTATCACAGGGATAAATGTATTTCAGCCTCTCAGGAAATGCAGCTAGCTACTTGGCACTCATCTAGTCTAAAAGAAGAGGGGCTTATTGGGTTCATTTCCTTAGTAGCTTTATATTTTCTTACACACTGAGCTCTGGGGAAGAAAATGCACGGTGGTATTTGCAGAGCAATTAGCTACACCCTTTCAGAAAGGGCCTGCTTAGTTTAAAATGAATTCCTCTGGCTAATGTGACACATTGCTGCCACATTCAGACCTATTACTACAGTGCTAACCAGCTTCAAGAAATGAAATCCTGTTCTGCTAGCCAAGGAAAGTATCGACCAAAAATATAAATGGCATAATTATAGTGGTTATGAAGCTTTAGTGCAAGCCACATTCCAGGAATCAAAAGCAACAAAATAACCCAACTTTGCAGGTTTATAGCCAGAGGGCTGCAAGGTACCTTCAGAGCAGGTTTCTCACATATTCTCTCACTATAGAAGAATAGTCAGGGCTCAGCAGCTGCCCTCAGTCACAGAGGAGTACCTCTAAAGTCACTCCCCCACCCTTCCCCACAACCCAAGTGACCAGGCTGACCTTGGCAAAGTCTCGTGAAATTTCTCTTCCTCGGCATCCATCACCTTCATCACTCCAGGTCACACTGCCATTCTAGGGGGAGAGAAAAGGAGATGAATAGGCAGAAGGACCGCATTGCAGAAAGCTTGGGAGATAATTCCAGAAAGCTTGCAAATGTGCATTTATGGGCACAAACACATGCAAAGACAGACAGGTACCGGCTTAGACCAAAAAGGCAAGAAAAAGAGGGACATTTGTATGTTATTTACCATATGCTCTCTCAAATTTTTGACACTCAGCTGAAACTGAAAAATTGCAGGTGGTCTTCCAGGTGAATACTGAAGGTAGGGGAAGCTTTTCTGCTCTAAGGTATTTCCCGCAGAAATGTGTACACAAAAAAGTTGTCTTATACCAAGGAAAAAGAAGCACTAAAGGAAAATTCTCAGCACCTTCAACAGCCATCTTCTTCCTTCTGCTAAACGTTAGCATGCTAATGCTACTGCAGCAGGTGCTTTGCTGCAGAGAAGTTCAACACCTAAATAAAGAGGCAATACTGTTCCTCTCCATGTTCACTTTTTTTTTTTTTTAATTCAAGTACACATCCTAAAAGCCACTAGTGATAGGGGCAGGACTTATCCACGTACGCCTGCTCACACGGGGCTGTCATTCCTTCCTGTTCTCCAGCTGACATAGAACTGTTCCCCTTCACTTTTGGAAATGCCCAACTGCCTTCCCATTACTCATCTACAAACCAAATCCAGAGTACTCCAAAGAGAAATAGGGAAAGAATGGAACTGGAACACTTCTTGCCAACCCAGTACCCCTCACTCCTGCAAGCTAGTGAATCTGGATTTCCCATATAGAAAGGTAAAGCTCAACTTTGCTGGATTAGGGTTTATTTTGATTCGGCATTGATGGGACCGCGCTTAGTTAGGGCTATTCTGCTTGGTAAATCTTCATCTCGAACTGATCGCCAGGACTGGAAGCCAGCAGAAGCAGCCTCTGGCTATTAGGCAGCACTGAGAACAGAAGGACGATCCTGGACGCTGTTCAGGCATCTTTAAACCAAAAAGTTCATAGAGCTACAGCACAGCCAGTGCTCCAGAGCCACTCATGCCAAGAGTGGCCAATTCCACCTGGCAAGGTGGCTCAGACTGTCCTCTGTCCCAAGTACAAATAGAAATGCACTGAAGACTAAAAGAGATTTCAGCATAAAAACACATGTTAATTAGAGAGGTGGTCCAATAACCAAAATCTTGGAGTCATCTGGTTGTGACAAATACATCGAATTACGAAGATGAATAGCCCTTGTCACGGCTAGCCAAAGCTACATTTCCCCCTTTAAAAAACACAGAAGTGAGCTGCCCTAATGCCTGCTGATTTAGTTTGAGCCAGTAATTCCTGCTGGAAAGTCAATTATCCAGCGAGTCCCATCAACTGAAAGATATTTAATGGGGGATTATTGCCACTTCTGTTATGTCAGCTGTTTATTGCAGCAGATCAATTCCCAGTCCTCTCTAGGAAGAGATTTGAAGACTGGTTTTGTTCACAGGAGGATTCAGTATGGGCGTCTTTGCTAGCAGAGATTAAAACACAGTTTTTTTTGCTAATTATGGTAACATCCAGATGCTTCTAAAACCCCACTGATAGCAAGCTGGTTAGCTCAGATCAAACAATGTATGTGAATAATCAGAATAAAATACACAAGCCAGGCTCTTCAGAAGGCAACCGCTAAGGCAATATGATATATTAGAAGGCAGAGGTTTTTTTTTTTTTTTTTGTGTGTGTGTGTGTGTGTGTGAAGTTTGTAATTAGTTATAAATTAAAGGGGCAAAATTGTCCATGGCATTAAAAAATAAATAGGGTATTCCAAGAAGCAAAACACTTGCATTCATAAGGAACTTCAGTCATGCTGAGAGCTTTATTCTGCTAGATGTGGGGACATGGAGAGGGAAGAGAAGGGAACTTAAATAAGGCAGCAATTTTCTATTGCCCATGGGTTTGAACTTGATAAAAATTCAGGGAACAAAACTGTCCATGGGCTTGAAGACTCCTCAAAAGCTATTTTTCTTGTTTTCTTGGAAGAAGAACTGTAATTAGAAATAAATCTACTGTTAAAGTAGACTGTTAAAGTTGGGTAAGGTGAATAATAAGCAGAATGTATGTGCGCTGCTTTCCATATCTAGATCTTGAGATGTTCAAGAGCACAGAAGTAACGCTTCCCCCACATCTAACTAGGGAAAAGGAGGTAAAAGCTACCTGAAGCCTTCATCACTCTAGTCCAAAGAGCCGGCAGAGATCGACATCAGCTGGCACGACGAGAAATGATCTCGGGCAATAGAGACACCGAGTAGTATTAACATCCCCTCTCGCGGTAGCTGGAAAGGTGGCCCCACAGTGAAGCCTTGAGGAGCTAGATAAGGAGACCACGCCTCATGCAGCCCAGCACGCCGGTGGAGATCACCAGCACGGGCCCTTTGACGCACTTCAGCTGCCTTCACGCCGACCCGTTGCAGCAGCTCCACGCGGGCTGGGATCTCTGGCAGGCGGGGAGTAACACCTTCAGTGAGCCCACCGGCTCCGAGAGCGCAGCTGCGGCTGCGCCCGGCGGATCCCTGCAGCCCCACGCTAACGGCCGCTCTCCCGCAGCCTACGCTCCCGTTATTAGAGGACGTCCTCGGGCCCCGCCACCAGCACCGCTTCTCGCTGCTGGGCCCCCACCCCATGCCGCACAGCGGAGACGCGGGGGCAGAGAGCAATTTTTTGGTTTTGATAGCAGAGTTAGGGAAGTCTCGGGCTAGCACAAAACGTCAGCGCAGCAGTCAGGGAATAAAGCCTTATTTATGCAGAGAGCAGAGCGCAGGCACCGACGGGCACTTTCGCAGGCCTCTGCTTTGATCTTGAGGGCCCGACTGCTCTGCGTGCCCAGACCCCTGGGTCTGTGCCAAGACTACAGCCAAAGACCCCAAACACCGACGCCCGTTAGAACCACCCTGCAGCGCGGCCCTAGGTCTACAGTCGAAACAGTCTCTGCAGCTTCATCTGATCTCACCGAACAGTCACCCCCACACTGCTGCTAGGGATTCGAGCACAGCTGGGAGAGGCAAGTCGGCAGAGCGTCTTGCAGAGGTCCTCCACGCAGGGAGGAGGGCATTTTGCAGAGCGAGAGAGCTCAGAGGCAGCTCTGCTATCAAACTTCCTTTCCATTCCTCCCAGGAAAACAAAGTTACCCTACCCCGAGAAGCCCTCCCCTGCCCGAACAGCAGGAACCTGAGAAATCAGTATATCCTCCGAGGTCATTAAAAGACCTTTGTATAAGTCAGGCAATAGTAGCAGGAAGGAAAAAACACTGTTCAGAGAGGCAGGTCGTTCTGTGGGGAGAAACCTGCCTCTCCCTCCACCGTTTCGTATCAAGGGAATTTAGACAAACAGCCATTTCCACGGCTCTTGCGTTACCACCGGCCCAAATTCACCCGAAGGTTCTTACAGAAAAAGCCACCAGCAGAAACACTGCCTCAGCTTGATGCTCTGATGCCAAGCCTTAGTAGGGAGGGAAGAGAACTTGGTAAGGGATCCCCGTGTTTGCAGGCCACCTCCGGAGCCCGGGGAGCCTCCCTGCTCCCGGGTGCTCCCGACTCACCTCGGAAACCATCAAAGCGCTCCGGGACTGCCCCTCCCGAGAGGCTGTAGGCTTCACTTTAGAAGCAATTATATCTGGAGCTATTTTAGGATTACTCCCTAACCACCTGGAATATCTTATTAGAGGAAAGCTCAGATGTCCAGAGCAATTTTGGTTTCCAATCCCACATTCAAAAGCTGGAGTTTAACCCTTTTGTCAAAAACAAAGTTTTCAAGTCGATGGAAGAGGGAATGATGAACACTTTCCTGCGTTTTTCTTTTTGGGGCAAAAATCTCACAAATGAATAGCCTAAACATGTTTGTAGGACAGTTGCCACTCAAATACTACCACCTCAAATGGCTATCGCTCCCAGAGATTCAAGAAAATAACTATTTTTCCAAAGGATCAAAACAACTAAGTAAAGGCAAAGTTTTAAGGCAATCAAAGAAACATCTCAGGGTTTCCTTCTCATGTTATGCTTGCACAAATCACATGGTGACAGTAGATACCAACATAGTATCGGTAAGAAAATGGAAATAACAGCTCCACTCCCTTTTATGGGCTGTTTCCTTCTCTGCTATCCCAGTTTCCTACAGTTGTTTGAGAGGGACTCAGCTAAAACCCGAGCAGTTTTAATCAGAGCTATACTCAAAAGAGAAATGCTAGACTGGAGAGAAACCACTGAAGTTTTAATAAGTGAAAGAAAGAAGCAGGAGTTCTGGCCTGAAATTCAAACTTGTTCTGCACCCACCTCTTTGCTGCAGGCCTGGAGTTTTGATAAAAGCTTCCAGGCCAACTGAAATCTGCTGAAATACCCACTAAGGCACTAGGAGAAATGTGGTGGTGAAAAAGCAAGTCTCCCGTCTACTCTAGCTCCTGGGTTAACTGAAAGCACCAAGTCAATGGAAAGGTACAGGGGCAGCAATTTCAGGATTATCACAGAATCCACCAAAATTCCTTTTGTGGGTAGAGTTAAGCCTTAGGAAGTGAAACAGATGCTACTATAAAGAAAACTGTTGTACTACAAAACGCTGATAAGATCAGGACTACTGCCCTGAGCTGTAAGTTCTCAAGCATGAAGAACCAAGTTATAATTACTGCATGCATGCTGCATGGTAAAACTTGGCTGAAATTAGAATAAACCCTTCCCCTTCTTACTGCTAACAGAGCTCAGGCCAGTATCTGCCGCTTCAAAGATGGGTTTGGAAAACATTTTAGTGATTTCAGGAATGGCAGGGAGGGGAGAGAAAAGCAAGAAAGAATGGACTGAAATCAGCAGATTAATTACCTATTTTTACAAAGTTTCTTTTGTGTGCTCCCATAACCTAGTGACTGAAGCATTAACACAGTTCTTTGCAAAACAAGAATCCACCTACACATCCGTAAGGGAACACAGGACTCTCCGTGAATGACTCCTATTCACAAATACTCAAAGGAATTAACTAAAATATAAGTGACAAGAAGATCTGTTCAGTGCTGCACGGCTGTGGGAGGAGAAATTCTCACTGCCACATAGGAGATTCTCAAATTTACCCTGAAGTGAGAATATGAAAGAACACAACATGTTCAAGCTCTTTCCACCTTCAGCGTTAGCTAGAATATCTGTAGATTGGCACTGAAGTAGACAAGCTGCAACTACTCCTAAAGATAAATTTAGCACCTGAACCAAACCTAAAATAACCCGTATCTTGCCCAGGATATAAATGAGCAAAGAATCTGCTCTTAGCTATCTAACTCCAGATACAGCATAGTCACTGCAATATAACACAGCCGTTTCGAATCCTACGGAGCTGCCTTGAGACGAAGGTTTGGGGCAATTCTCTGATGTCTAACAGAAGCCGTTGCATCGGCTGCTGCCTTATCCCAGCAGGGCAGGGACACAAGAGGGGTTGGAGTGGTCTGTCCTATTCACCCGCCAGTCTGAGCGAGACTTAACTTTGCGCACCTTTGAAGTCTCTCCACTGGTGTCAAACTCAGCTGACGTTATCTCCAATTAACTCTTGGCTTGTTTGCAAAAGAGAGGAAAGGGAGACCCACAACCCTTTGGACATTGCTACCTCATACACTTGCCTTTCTATGAAACCGGCCTAAAAATGCAAAGTCTAATACCAAACAACCCAGAGGTGCCGAAGCCAGCAGGACACAAGTCTCCAGAGCACTTTGAATGGACGTGTCAGACCTGTTCAAGGCTGGCTAAGGACAAATGCATTTGGTGCTAATTTATAAGCACATTTGCATTTTGGGCACATCAGCTACAAACCTCTGATTTTGCTGTACAAACTGGAAGCTATGTAAATATTCCGTCACTGGGTAAGTGCATTTGCTTCCAAGATCCTTCTCTGCTCCCACCATTGATAATGTATTTTAAGTTACAAACCCCTATGAACTCCAAATTAGTTGCTACAGCAGAAGCAGGCTGCCATAGGGATGAAGACTTTATTTAATCAAACCTATACTATGAATTTCAGGAGAAGTAGTAAATAGCAACTTAAGAATTAAAATATCTTCTTATAGAAAATGGCTTTTAATAAACAAGAGGAAGAAACCAAATATTTAACACCAGCTGTTAGTGAAGAATTCTCTCATTATATCATAACAAGAAGGAAAAAAAAGAAAACAAAATCTAACAGAAAGTGACTTGCATCTGGAATTAAAAATCCAGCCACTGAACTGGGTGCTGGACATCCCATATAACTAGGAAGGAAAAAAGAAAAGCACTGTATGAAACAATTTTTTTGTTCCTAAAGATCTTCACCCCCTCTGGATTAATGAGTTTCTCCCGAGCAATACCTCAATATGCACAACACTTGAGGCACATACTTAAGATTATGGAATCTCAACCACTCATTCCTAGACCCTAGAGCAAAAGCAAAGTAATTATTTTAAGTTGACCTACCTTAATAAGCACCATGACCTTTGTAAAAGTTTAGGTCAGGATTTTTAGAAGTCACTGCTGATTTCTGAGACTCTTAACAGGAGATCTCCCCCCCCCCCCCCCCCCCCCCCCCCCCCAAAAAAAAAAAGGCACTACTCTTCAAAAATCAGATACTTGCTTTTTGGAGACTTACCTTGCTGTGTTTGAGAAGGCATTAAATATCAGCTGATGCCTGAAAACCTTGGCTTTACTCTTACATTCCACACAGGAATGCAGGTACAAATGCGTGCACTGTAATAACAGCTTTGCAAACTTACTCATGCTAGTACTGAACACCAGCCTCGGGTGCAAAAGGAATATCTGAGCAAGCAGCACCAGAAGGACCCTGGCTGTGCTCCTGCCTTTGCTCTGCCCCGTAAGCAAAGACATTGCGAAGCTCCGGGAGAACCCACAAGGTGAGAACCCACACTCAACCATCCGCTAAAAGCGACATTTTTCACCCACGGAATTAAAAAAAGCTCATTTTTCTTCAGAGCGAGACGGGCAGTCCCCAACGCCCTTTCCACCAGGCCTGCGGGAGCCCCGGGCTGTCGCAGCCGGGATGGATTTACACGGGATTCGGGCCGTACAGGCAGAGAGCGAGCCGAGCATCCCCCCCCCCCTCCACCCGCCTCCTCCCCAGCTCTTCTTTCGGGAGTGCAACTCCCCGACAAGCAACTACACTGCCTCGGCGTTTTGTGCTGACAGGCTTCCCACCGCCCCTGTGTCACGAGCTGAGCCAGCTCTTTTGTCCGCCCGCTTGTTCTACAATTATTTACTCGGCCGCCCGAGACTGAGTAGACCGTGGCTAGATCTCGGTGGTGGCTTTCGCCCTTCAACCATCTTCCTATCACGTACCTTCCAGGCAATCTTAACCCTACACTTTTAAGATATGTTTCCCCCCAAGGATGTTGCCTTTAGAAGAAAAATTCACCCTTGAAAGAAGAAATACAAGTGACTTTTTCTCCTCTTCTGCGAGCAACAGCCATCACGCATACCACAAATACTCCCAGATCAGATCTGGTTGGAAATGGCATATATCTACGGGCTATTAGCCCCAAGTCTCAACAGAAGCTAAAACAAAAATGACAAGTTCAGGAATCATTTGGAAAATTTGCTGGAGAACATATGCACTTCTCCATCTGATCCAGGTTTTTCTGCCAAAACAGAAATAACAAAACAAAAAGCCCAGTATCTTTAAAGCATATAGCTTAAATGAAAAAAATTCAAACAGTGCTTGCACATGGCCAGTGTGCTACCATTTAGCTTACAGAATTATGTGGACAATCCACAGCTGTATGCAATTCTTTTCGGCAGTCAGGCCAGCTAGCAGCTCTTGTCTGCCCGTCCACCTGCTTATTCCCACCTCCATGCAGTCCCCCTGCTCACCAGCTCAGATCTGGTATACTGCAGTTAAATTTTTACTCTCTGGTATGCAGACTCCACTGGTGAATGCAAACAAGTTGATTTGCAATATTTACCCTACTCAAGGTGAATATACTTCACCAGCATCATTAATATTTTGCACCTCAATGTTGCCTTTTGAGCATTCCAAAGCACCTTAATAACTTTGTTCAGTAGCATGACTATGAACATAAGCCAGGCCTTGCTGGGCCAGACCAGCAGTCCTTCTTGCCCAGTACTCCACCTTCATCAGCAGCATTTGGGGATAGCATTTAGGGAGAGCATGTGAACCTGCCCGCTTTCTGCCATCCATTCTGCCATCCTTCATACTTTCCCCACCATTTGGGGCTGTTGTATTGAGACTGTTAGAGCTCATCCTTGATATTCCTTTAAAATCCATGAAAGAACTTGATATTCACAAATTTCTCTAATCCCTTTCTGAGCTAAGCAGTAAGAGGAGGCTATTTTTAATTTTGCCTCACATCAATCTTTTTGCACCTTAAGCTTCCAAAATAAATTTGGCTGAAACCACACTAAGTTAAGCTGCAACCTATATTCAAAATACCTGAAGAATATTACTGAAATGCAACAAAAGTGACCCAATTGCTTTAGCCAAGTATTAGTGCGCAGTACATAAATCATAAAATAATTCTCTGGATAATATTTCTGATATTCCACATCAGATGGGGCAATCTTGCAGCCATTTGTCTCCCCAGAACATGACAAACAGTCTAGGAATCAAGCCTATTAATTCAGTAAGCTTCACAGGACTCACAAGATAGGCAAGTATTGTAATGAAGCACAAGGACATACTTGTTCACACTAGAGCACTGGCCAAGCTAGAAATAAAAACAGCCAAAGACTTCATTTCGAAGTTTATGCTTTGGAAAGTGATCCCTTAACAACCAGCGTCCTGCCTACTAGTCTACACTCAGAGACTAGAAAGAGGAAGTGTTTTCAGTCAGTCACTATAATCCAGTAAATTCTGAAGCAATTTCTCCAGTGACTGTCACCTGACCAACACACTCATCTCATTTCCTTACTACGGTCTGAGCAACTGCTCTTTCAGACCAAGCCATCTTGAGAAACAAGCCCAGAGAGGCACGGCAGCAACTGGCTGCCTGCTGTATCCCCCGCACCCGGACTGCGCAGCCGGCACGCTTTACAGCGCTGGCAGCCACAAACGCTTCTCACCTGGCGCCTTGCAGAGGTCCCTGCCACGTACAGCACCGCAGAAGCAAGCACACAGGCACGCATTCGCAGGAGCTGCTGGGCAAGACCCCGCAGGCAGCATTAAACAGGATGAGGAAGGATATAAAGCTCACTGAACGTGAAGAGTTCCCCCTCCAAGTGCTGCCAGGACAACATAAAGCAAATTTTCTTATAAATCCAACCAGCAGCTAGGGTTAATCTGCCCTAAGAGTGCTCATACCGAACTTTCAAACATCTATGCTTCACCAGCCAGCAGCAGCTCCAGCCCTTCCACTTTGTAGGGTTTGCACGGGAGTGGGTGGGTGGGTGGGGGGTGCCTGTGCGGGCTTTTGGCCGTACGAAGTTTCTGAGCTCAAAGAGCTCTGCTACCTGAAGCAAAATCTAACTCTGTTCACACTCCGGCTACTTTCTGTAGAAAAGGACAGTTAAATCCAATTTGCTCGCTTAAACCATGTAGTCATCGGGCCCAGTTTCAATACACATGTAAATGATGTAAATGTCCTTAAAATCAGTTCAAGTTAGCTCTGTAACAAGGCAGCGCATAAGTGTTATATTAACTGAAATAGCCACTTATGCCAAAACACAATTGAGAGAAGAAATCTTCACCCTCTCGCATTTATCTACAAGCAGTGGTAATTTTTCATTCAAACCAAGCATTAATCTCCTACCATAACCAAACAACAGCAAATCAGCTCCTTCGCTCCCACTCACAACATACAAAACGGCTCTCCTTACTCACAGGACCAGGGCCAGAAGGCGCAGGCTTCTCTGCCCATCCCCAGAACGCCAAACAGAAATCCGCCCAAAAGTCACCGCAGCCAGGAGGTCTCACACAAAGAGGTTATAGTTGTGGGTGAAATAATTTGAGTAAGATACTAGCAGGCAAAAGTGTCTGCACCAAAAATAAATACGGCATCAGCCTGCCCCGTTCTGAATGGCTCAGCAGCAGCGAGAGAGAAGACAAGTGAGCCAGAATCACAGTCATCTTCCTCTTCACAAAGCCTGCTACATATTGGGGCTGAAAGTTTTTTTTTTTTCCCCACTTGTTCTATCATTAGCTAGAAACCTGCACCAGTAAAGCAGTTGGAGTCCCTGTGAAATCTTGTTTTATAAAAGGAGAACCTGAAAGAACGTACTAGGGAAGCATTGCTCTGCACATGCTTTTCCAAGCACTCGCAGATGGTCAGTGTTTATAACAGGATATTGGGCTAAAGAAATCCTCAGTCTGACTGAATATGACCATTCTTATTTGGAAAAAAGTAATGTTAACACTGACCTGCTTGAGCTGCTCATCCAGTCTCCAAGTCTGACGCCCAGATGGGGAACCGGAATATGTTTGCTTAGTAGTGTCTTTACCCTGTTCTTCTTTCCCCTGCTGTCCCCGCTGGTGCCCAGAAGCTGGAAGAGGATTAGAGGTAGAAGCCACTCTTTGGTTGTGATGGGTAACTTTAGGAGCATGAAAATATTTCAGAGCAGTGCAGGTGTCTTTTCCAGTCACATCAGCGCCATCCTCAAGCTCTCCACCTTCCAAACCCCCTTCCTCTTCCTCATCGTCTTCTTCTTCCTCATCTTCCTCTTCCTCTTCTGGCTCTGAATTCATGCTGCTCTGATCAAAAGCTCGCGTAGCCCCAGCTGCAGGTGGGCCTCTGGCCAAAGGACCGACAGCAGAGCTGCCCGAAGCCCTGCCAGATGTAGCTGCTAGGACAGCCTGCTGTACTGCCAGCTGCTGAGTATAGAGCAGCTGGGCTTCCCTCATCTGTCTCTGCTGTCTCTCCCTGGAATCCATCTGCAGAGGAGCTTGCTGCTTCTGCTGCTGCTTCTGCAGCTGCTCGACCACAGCTTCCAGCTTCATCCCGCAGTTTGCATGGCTGGGAAAAGAGGGGGGCGTTTTTGACTTTATCTGGCAGGGTTCAAGCCCCGACCTTGGGAGATCGGCAGAATCTGAAAGATAGACAAATATTTGTCTGTATGAATATAAAATGCTTTCATCTTTTCCCCAGGAAGAGGATAAATAGAGTGCAATGCCAATACTCTTTCCTGTGCAGGAGACCGTGAAACAATCAGCTTCATGTTTAACAGCCTCGGGCTCAAACTTGCATTCAATTTTCAAACTGTTTAATTGTATTTTCAAGCTGAACACACTTGCTATAGCCCCGATTTCGTATACCCCAAAGACAGCATCTGAAATGCCTCTGTCCACTGTCCCAGGAGTTCATTTCTGACCAAAGCCTTCCACATTTACTAAGTAATTAATTTTGAGATATTACATTACGCTACATTAAGGTAGCGTTTTCAGAAGAACCAGAACCTTACAAGGAGATACCCAGGATAATAGCCTTGACTACATTTCTATTAAAAAACATGCGTTTATCACTTATCAGTTGTCTCTGTAAATTATTTTGTGGTTTCATTAAGTTCTTCACACACACATCTTTCTTAAAATCACATTTCTGACTATTCTTTTTCCCAAGGAAAGCAAGAGGAGAGTAAAAGATCACCCTAGCCTGAAATGGATGATTAAGCACTGATCAACTTCTGTCTCTGATTCCAAGAGTTACTAGGAGATCTCAAACCCTTGCTGTGATCTCCTTTTGATTTTCCCATCCAAGGGACCCCCCTCGCCCAAGAGCTTTGCTAGCACTCCATTTTGACTCGCAGCAAACTCGTGCTGAGCCAGCACTAGTCCACTCTTGAGCAAAGACTAACCAAATTGACTGCCGTCAGCCACGTAGTTCAGATCTGCAACAATCCTAGAAAGACAACTATGCCTTTAATTCCCAAACATTAAAAATAGCACGTGTATTTTGGACTTTGTGTCACAAACTGGACTTGCTGACAAAGAGGGTCTTTTTCAGCTTCTGTTTAACGTGAAAAGAAGCTCAAGCAGATCTCACTTGCTGTCCTCGAGGTTCATTAATACCAAAATACAGTCAGTTTGGAGAAACAAAGGAAAGGCAAACTACAAACAAGCTCAGGAGTCTCCTTAGCCACCTCCCACCACAGTGTTTACAATCAGCACTGTGTTATTCAAGCCAACCAAAACCAAGTACTTGAAAAAGACTATTTTGCTAAGGCGGGTTTTCAAAATGGATCCATTTCTGTTCTAAAACAACTAATACCCTAACAAATCCCAGCTTCCAAAGTGAAGGACGGCTTCCAGTATCCCTAGAGCAGCTCAAAGGCTGCCTCTAACGTACTCAAACACTCTTCTACAAAGCGCCTGCAGACGACAATGCCAAACTCATTTTTCCTCCTGCAGACTGTTTCCTGTGCTATCCAACTGCTCATCACCAAAATGAAAAGCCTCAATGATACGCTACAATTTTTATCTAACAGGCAGAGATACAGCTTCGGCGTACAAATGAAACAATATTAAGTGGATTAGCGGTTTGAATGTCAGGAGCAATAATGCATTACCTGGCAGCTGAAAAGAGTCTTACACTTGGTTCTAAGGCACAACACGCCATCTGGCCTATTCCACACACACATCTCCAGCACAAGTAACAAGGAACTGCAACAAGTATTGCAATAGTAACCATAAACCACACGGGCTGTTAGAGAACTCAGGGCACGCATACACAACTCCCACTGCGCATCTTACTGTATGTTGTTGCACCTGAAGCACGTTAAGGTGTCATCTGTCATGCCCCGGGGATACTCAACAGGGCGTGCAGTTAATACGCACCGCAGGTATATCACAATAATAAATGACCTGATACGTGGTTCACATGTCAAGCAAACACACCTCAGGTGCAGTTAACACCCTGGTATGCAGTCCCAGTGTATTTCCCAGAGTTGAGATACAATAACCTGTGACAGGTTATGGCAAGATTTATGCATGACTCCTAAGCGGTCTGATTAGACCTGAACAAAAAGCTCAAGAGCCTCCAAAGAGATGAATTTTGGGCACAGCAAACACACCTTCAGCAAGTATCAATGTTATTGTGAAAAGACAATCAACTTTACAGAGAGTTTTAAGTCAATAAAGAAATGCATTTATCAAAAAAAATTAAATACGTCACAGTATCAGGTTAGAGCTTAAGAAAACAACTGCATCTGGACTAGTAAGGCAACAGCAATAGACCACTCAAAGTTTTAACATCCATTTTATTCTTCAGCACGGATATTTGCTTACTTTCTGCATTTCAATCAACTAAGGCAGTGAAAGGATTCAGTTTAACTTTCAGGTCCTCATACACCAGCCTTTGTGTGGATTTTAATCCCTGGG
Source organism: Rhea pennata (assembly GCF_028389875.1). Lineage (NCBI taxonomy): Eukaryota > Metazoa > Chordata > Aves > Rheiformes > Rheidae > Rhea > Rhea pennata. The sequence goes on from NC_084672.1 coordinate 22,216,585, forward strand.
AGAGTAGTTCAATTAAAAAGCCA